>NC_088884.1:96882629-98132629 GCF_037157495.1 Lathamus discolor
CCTTTCATCTGTCACCGTTATATACTGCCTTTGGGAAAGTCTGATCCTCTTGCCACTCCAAAATGTAACTCGAACCAGAACTTATTTTCCCTACTTCTGCTACTGACAAGCTTCAAGACTTTAGGCAAATCACTTGACCTTACTGCATCTCACTTTCCTCTCCATTAAAATGGGGATAGTGCCTAGCTTCATAAAGTATGTCACTTCTACAGATTAAAATAAAACACTATAGATGAACTTATTGTAATTATCCTACACTCAATGGAAATTTCATCCTTTAAGATGACACCAATGACAAAGCTGTGAAACCAAAACTACTCTTGGCAACTAAAATCTTACATCAGCACCATGGCCCAGTGCCGTCAGTAGGGCCATAAATAAGAGAAGGGATACATTTGTTCAGTTTACTTGACAGGATAATCATCAGTAGCTGGACTTCCAGGGCTGGTTTTTTTTTTTTTTTTTTTTTTAGCAAATGAACATGGGATATAACCCAGGGCTGATTTACATAGGTGAAAGAAGAATATACAGGAGGCGTACAGCTAATTTTCTATTAAAAAACAAGCTGGCAGTGCAATACAGTGTTCAGAGAAACAGTTCTAATAATGTCTGCTAAAGCTGGTTTAAAATGGTGACCCCCCTATTTGACTACTTATTCTGAAGGCTGTGGGATAATTATTTCAAACTGGCATCAAATTTAATTGTATGGTAAATTAATGAGTAAAAGCCTTCTTGCTGTTGTTTAACAAGTATGAAGGAAACACAATTTTTCATATAAGGTAGTCAAATTTCATAAGCAATAAGTGTACATTAGATACCATACTTATTACATCAAATCTGTGAACACTGTTAATGCATTAACATTTAAAAAGGTAGCCCATGGCAAGTCAATTTCACAGCAATTAAAACTGAAAAACTGGTAATTGACATTTCATAAGTATGTTAATTGATATTAAGCTTGCAATAGCTAACATGTTAAGTGTCAATTAAATCCATGTGTTTTTACAATTAGAATTTATTAATAAAGACTCTAATCACTAAATGTTGGTTATGTCAATTTATGTTAATTTTAACAACTAAATTTATAGTGGAAAAAACTCCTTCAGTCCTCAACAGTACTTCAAAACTTTTCCCAACTTTTAGCATTTTGTATGCAATGCATTGGCTGTTTTTTCCTGTTCTATTTGCAACAGGGATGCTAGATTGACAGTAGTGTAGAAACACTTGTCCAATTTTTTTTTTTTTAAACAAAAGATGAGAGCTTCTAATCACACTTTTTTATGATAAGAACCTATTCAAATCTCTTAATAAAATTTAGAACAAATTTTCTATGGTTTTTTGAAAGTAGTTATGAAAATATGCTATATTAAATGTGGTAAGTAAACCCAAGAAATTGATTTTCCTCATTGCTCATGCACTGTTGCTTTTATTTTTAGACCACTTATTCTGGATGGTCTACACAGATCATAAGTATTTCCTTATGACTTTAAGTTGGAAAAATGCCTATGCAAGGCAACCAAGGCAAAATAGGGGACAATGGGCATAATTTCATAAGGCTGATGCTTACTCACAGAGACTGACTCAGAGAACAGTTTGATCCAATGTACACATTCCTGCCTGGGACAGGAAAATGACCAGCATGAAGCTTGTCCCAACCAAAAAGCAAGCAAGCTGGAGGCAAATATAAGATTTCACTTTTACGTGTGCTTAAGAAACAACCCCCCCCCCAAAAAAAAAAAAAAAAAAACCACAAAAAATAACCACCAAAAACAACAACAAAACCCAAACCACAAAAAACAACAAACAAAACAAGAACTGCATTTGATGTCTATCCTCTCTGATAATACATCAAAAGCGTGGAATATGGCCCTAATACGTACCACATTTTGCTGCAAAATTCAGCTTCCCATTTTCAGATCAGCATGCTGCCAAAATGCCAGAGTCCGCTCCCTGAGTTCCCAGCTAAACTTCTCTCAGATTACTTAAGGAATATCTGGGGACATCTGCCACTCTTCTGGTTTCTGCTATTGGTGGCACGAGGTTTTTTAGGCTGGTATGCATTGATGGAAGCTAGAAAGAAGAGATGCTGTCACCGAGGGCTTGAAGACAGGGATGAAACTAGAGGTGCTGTAAATGACCGGAAGCATCAGCCAGAACCGTGAGCCACTGTGAGAAAAGCAGTCAGATAGGGGGAATTCATGTAGGAGAGAGTGTCAGGCACCACATGCAGGGCAAGACAAAGGGGAACATGAAAAAAAGAAAAGAAAAAAAAAATCAATACTCTTGAAGCACATAAAGGGCATTAGGAGAATTGCAAGAAGGGAAAATAAGCTGGGTACAGGAAGAGGAAGAAAAATGAAGACACTGGGTTTCTACGCTATTTTGTCTCCATGTAAAAATTTGTTTGAATCTGTGAAAAAGCAGGAGCTCAAATCAAAGCAAAAAAGACAGGAATATTTTTAAAATTATATCATAAACTGAAAACCTTAGTGGCATGTATATTGGTCTGTATTAACGATAAAGTTAATTGAGTTCTATAAACATAACGTCCTATTAATTTTCACCATTTTTATGTCTTTATTTTCCTGCCTGTTGACATGAAGTCTTTGCTGCTTTGGAATTTGAACAGCTGCTCTTTCATGCATTGTAAGATCACCAAAACCAGTGGTCCTTTTACCTAACAAAGTTAAAATTGATTCTCTATTGGTCTTGTTTATTTGTTCAGAACATTGTTTCAATTGTCACTTCTGGTATGGCAACTTCCACAGCTTACTTTGCTTCTAATTTGACAGTAATAGGGAAAAATTGATTTTATTTCCACTTATTTCCCAGGCTCTCATATGTTCATCTCCATTTGGGACAACATGCAATGCTGTCTCCCTTCACTGTGAGTATGAAAATTAGGTTTACACTAAAGCAAGATTTTGTCAAGAAAGAATGCTTTGGCCTGACAATACCTGTAATTAAATTCTCGGAGAGAGGAATGCTGAGCTGAAAATATTTAAAAATTAACCTCCTCTGAAATCTGAAGTGCAACACCTTTTGGTATCTTTAAATGAAAACTGATCTCGTAAAGCACAGTAGCAGAAAAAAAGGCATACTTGGAAATTCACACACACTGAAGCATCATTTATGAAAGAGAGAGAAGATAGGATATGGGGAAGGGGAGGTAAGAGTTGAGGGGGAAGCGGTAAAAAACTGTTCTATAAGTGTACACAAGTAACATTTTCCAGTAAACAGTTTATTTAAATAGCAGTTTATTAAAACTGCATGCATTTGCCATATGGTTGTTCTATAGCTGTGTATAGAATGTACAGTTAGCAGAAAAATTAGCAGTAACCTTCCCTTAATATCATGAGAGAACCCATACTTTCTCATTTTAGGAAAATAATTTCTCCAATGGCTTTATTTTATTTAGTTCTGCTCCTCTAACCTTGCAAAACAGTAGGTTTAGACACTCTCTTCAGCTTAGTTCCAAATCATTGTGCTGTTTTGTTCCTATCACAAGTACTTCTCTGTGTAAACACAGGCACAGTACGACAACTTCTGCCAGCTGTCTTGGCTCTGAGTGAGGTCTGGACAACCCAGGTCCCTCATCAAGGACAGGAAATTTTGTGTACCTTATATATCAATTTACAGAAGAGAAGGCAGCTTCAAGAAGGCTGAAGGAAATCTTAAACTCCTGTTAACATCCTTTATATGGCATTTCAAGTATCTTCATAAATTCTGCTTCTGATATAAATATGCTTTAGATACTGAGATCCTCCACAGATCCAAAATTCCATCTTATATACTACAAGGCAAAACATAATAAATCAAAAAAAAATGTTGCAGCTTTTAGCAGTTTAATTCCAGTGAAAAGCATGCAGACCTACAATATTCAAGTTGTTATTTCAATTTAGTAATAATTTCATGTCACTTAGAATGGCTGCTTTTAAAAATTAATTTTTAATTCTACTGATTGCAATAGAGGTGATACCAATATAAATATTGATTTCCTAATCAGTACTTGAGAATCAATGTCAATAGAAATGTATTTTTAACATAGACTTAAAGATTATGTTCACACTTATTTATTTCTTAACCTGGACACATCTCTGTCCTCATATATGTCACCTGAATCTTCAAGACTCCCTGAAGAACAGCTGAAGTGAACAGTCTTGTCATCCATTTTCCGTTATTGCAGCTTCCTTCTCAGTGGCTTTGGCATCAGAAACTGGATGATCAATGGTAAACCTGACATCCTAATCTCCTCTGGCTGTGTTACTTACCTTTTTGCATCCTTATCTTTCCAAAGACTGCAGATAAACCATCTTTCTTGCTTACAAGATCTTTCAGCAACATTTCTTAGTTCTGGTAAGGGTTAAGAATCAACAAAAGCATACACTTCATAAAATCCTAGGATGGTTAGGATTAGAAGGACCTGAAAGTTCATTCAGTTCCACCCCCTTGCCATACACAGAGACACCTTCCACTAAGTCCAGGTTGCTCCAAGCCCTGTCCAGCCTGGCCCACTTCCAGGGATTAATTCCAGGGATTAATGTAACATAAATTTTAAACAGAATTGGTTTCCTTCAAAATTTTCTTATTGTTCTCCTCAGATTTATTAATGACAGAAAACTAAAAACAGGTTATGTGCGGTTTTTTTTTTTTATTTCTAAGTCTTTAGAATAATTTTCTTGACTTTAATAAAGTTGTTCAAAATACCTAATACCTGCAATGTTATTAGGCCCAGCATTAAAAGAATTCAAATGAATCTTCAAAGTGCTCAGTTTAGGAGATTTGCAAAATTAACTTTGTAATTACAGTATGCAACAAAATACAGTGCTGACAGGCATTTTCCAAGTGAATGGACTTAATTTCTAGCATTAAACATTATGTATCCTGTCTCAGACAATTTTGGCTTTCCTGAGGATGGATTCTGTAATAGAGACAGATTTCCCAGCTATTTCTTCTAGACAAAAATGTCAGAAACTACTGAATAGACTGCATATTGTCAACCTGCTCATTTCAATATCTACTTGGTTTTGAGAAGTTAATTCTGAAGGACAGACCCTGTTTACACAAACTGAAGTTTTGTTCTATTTAAAAGCCCTGTTTGAAGGCTGCCAGGGTCATCTCATCCCTCCAGTTTTAAATGGAAGGGAAAAAAGAAACCCAAACACCTCAAAAAACAACCAAAAAAAGCCTTTGAAAAACATAACTTTCTGTAACTAGGGAACTTGGTTTTGTTACACATTGTGGACTATGTGTAATGGCTTTTATGTTAGCACAATTTCATTTAGAGAGTGATGATTAGCTTTGTTTTTTTTTTTTTTGTTTTTAGGCGCGGCATTCTGACTGTAAAATGGGAAGTCACATTTAAATTTGTATAAGCATCTGATATGAGCAAGAATACTCAATTGTCTTTCTATGGCTTTAGACTAATTTTTTTCTGCCCCCACCCCTCCCACCCCCGCTTCAGGTAACTCCTTGAAACATACTTCTGTTGCATTTCACAACCAAAATACAGAACTACCCTACAGGTCTGACGAAACGTCCAGTGTTTAGATAAGACCTGGTGGAGCACTGAGAAACCTAGTAAAAAAAAAAAAAACAAAACAAAACACACTGAATGCAGACAAGCAATGAAAGAGCTTCTTTAGGATTTAAAGAATTCTCATTATGTGTGGTATTTAGACTGAACTTGTAATAGGTCAAAACTGAGTGTACTGGAATTCTTGATAGCTTGCATAGGCTTAACCTTGTCCTTCACCACACTGACTAGGCCATGTAGCCTGTCATACAAGGGAGGACAAATGCAAATCCACATGGCTAGATGACTGAAAAGTGGCTGACATTTCTTGGTTTAGTTATATATCAAAACAAACACACCTGTTTAAGCTATTTGCATGCCCTTACTCATAAGGATACCTACTAAACGGTGAATGGGCCTTCAGGTTTTTTCTGTAATGACAACATGTCACAGCATAAAACTGACCTTTCCTGTAACCAAGTGCAACAGGTCATGGAGAAAATGTAACACTTCTTTTTAGCTCTAAAACATTTGATTATTTCTTTTACTGATCAGTAGTAATCTACTCAATTCCCAAATCTAAATAACACAAAAAATCAAGTTGATGGACACGGAAATTTCATAGAGTACTGGACTTTTAGATAATAACCTCTGTGTACATATCCTTTTTACTAGTCATTTACATCTGCAAAATGCCACAATATACCACAGATATCCTACATCTGCAGGTACACTTATAAAAATCTTGTCATCTCCCACTCAAATCTTAGTTTTTTCTCATAAAAACATGCTAAGGAAATAGTTTTAAGTAAGTGTACACATAATTTAATATCCAGAATCTTGAAGAAAGTTAGACAGACTGCATAGTCCCATATTGGAGAAAGCAACATCTGATTTTGCACCTTAAATTATATGAAAGTATTAAATTGACAGAATACTAACTGAAACCCTAAAAATCTGTACAAAACTTTATCAATATATAGGCATCATCTTAAAATAATTCACTGGAATAAAAGCAGGGGAAATCAGTATAGTTGGAGACATATTTTTCATGTTTCATTCTCACACTTTTGAAAGATGCTAGAGGTTTGGGAAGAAAACAAGAAGAATTTGATACAGAACACAAGGACCTGAAAACCTTTCGATGCATGTTCCAATTACCTGGTTTGTTCCATTCATAGGCATTGTGCAGTTAAATATGCACCATTAGTATCTGTTTACTAAACTTCAGACACGAAGGACCTCTAGATCTAAACATTCACACCTGTATATCTTAATTTCAGCACTCTGCTCAGGATTTAGCTAGCAGGCACAATAACCAAAAGTCTCAAAACTAATTTACCAGCACCTTGGAAACCTTTTATCCTTCATACTCTACAATGAAAAGACTTTTTGTATTGTTATTCCACTTGAAGTCTTTCTTAAAACATCCTTCTCCTCAATCCTGATAAAATGTGTTCCTGAATCTATATATCAAATAATTACCTGAATATACTTGCGAGAAGCTTATTACAATTATTGCCATTTTTATTATATTGCCTAAGTCAACTACTGGGAAAAAAACAAAATTAAACTCCCACCCCCAGATATGCACTACAATGAATTTGTTTAATTAAAGATTTTTTTGTTTTTATTCCATTACAGTGGTATCTTGAGGAAGTTTGGAAATGAAGAAACTTAGTAATCAACTGTGCTGTACCTAGTAGGTATAATCTCTACTGCAGCTTGTTTTTCTTTTCTGTCTGCAAATTAGCCCCCTCCCACAAGGGGAATTGATTCTAATTTAACAGCACTAAAAGCCTCTTGATGTTTCTATCTGGACACCCTCCAGACTTTGAAGGAATTATGTCATGTGTATGGCTGTTGTCCAGCTTCTTCCAGTTTTCTAAATCTACGATATCCTAAAAAGAAAAAATTCTATTTCTTGCAAGCTTTTGTAAACAGCGCACATAATTAATGATCACTTGTCTTTCATGCTAGTTTTGGAATGCTGCTGCTCTGTATGTGAGTCTATCTTCAAATTTGGGACATTTAAAGAAAAGAAAATACAAATAATCTTGAAAAAAATATGATTCATTTTTGTGTGACATACAGGAAAATGAAGAAACAAAGCTCTCAATACTTTATCCACTTAGAAAACAAAACATAATTTGGGCACTGCCTTAGTAATCCCCATGATATTTTCAATTCTTGTATTACGAAAAACAGAAAAACAGGATCTGTAAATAGCTCAAAATTTTTTCAGTAGATTAAACCAAATAAAATAATAATAAAAATTTTTACTCTAATTTCAACTGAAGCCTTTCATTGTCTGCCTAAGGTCATCAGCTTGTCCATTTTAAGGTCCAGATAAATACCCTTTATTCAATCAAGTAACTGTAAACTCATAAATCTGTGACTGAATTTTAGCCTTGGGAAGATTTGTGCTAGTTTGATGGGTTTTAATAACAGAATGGTTGATGCGTTGTCTGTTTTCTTTTCTCTGACCTGGAATGATAAATATTACAATATTAATGTATGAAGTATTGTATTTTCTCCAAGAACTATCATAGTTCTTGAAGAACTATCATATCATAAAGCACACATCACTAAAGAAAGGTGTGGGGCTTTGTTTTGCCTTTTTACCACTCTTGTTCAGAAGCTGTTTCTTAAGAATGTACAATATAATTTGCAGACCTAAAAGATACAGGGGTCTGTTGACTAGCTAGTTATCATTTAGACACACAAATTTTCTTCATAATGCTTGTTTTAGCCATTACCAGATAAGTAAAAAAACCCAAACTAAACATATATATATATATGGCTTCATAAAAGAAAAATCAAACTAAGAAGAGAAAGCTCTAGATAGTTGCTGGGAAAAAGGAACAATTCTTAAAATGTAGAGACCAGAATAGGAGATTTCACCAACCTGCTCTGGAGGCAAAACATGAATAACCACAATAGCTGGGCACAATGGGTTAAAACTTAAACAGGGGAAGCTTAGATTGGATATAAGGAAGAAGTTCTTTACTGTGAGAGTGGTGAGACACTCAGATGGGTTGTCCAGGGAAGCTGTGAATGCTCCGTCCCTGGTGGTGTTCAAGGCCAGGTCAGACAGAGCCTTGGGTGAGATGGTTTAGTGTGAGGTGTCCCTGCCTATGGCAGGGAGGTTGGAACTAGATGATCTTAAGGTCCTTTCCAACCCTATCTATGCTATGATTCTATTCTATGAAAACCAGTCAGAGCTTTAAAAGGAAATGGCAGTGTTGTGAGCTAATCAGAGGGTGAAATATCTGTTGTTACCCAGATCAAAGTTATTTTTCTAGATCTGATACTTCCAAAAGATAAAACATACTTTAATGTCAATTCTCAGACTCTTTAATTTCCTTGAGGAAGCTAGCAGGGACATGAAAACTGTGGATAAGTAAAATGAGTCTTTTTTGTGTATACATCAATCCTACGGCTAGTTAAAACTGTAGAACTATTTCTCTCCACCACCCAGGACTCTAAAAGCACTGCATTTTCCCCACACATTTCCCATATTTCCATACCCTACCCCCCCGTAATCAGGCTTACACTGAATTCCAGTTTATTTCCAAATATTTTCTCTCCTTCTGCCATTACCCCCCTCTCCCACATTTATTAAGTGCTTCTTCACTGGTTTACCATTATAATATGCATTACTATGTATGTATATAGGTAATAACTCCTTGAATACATATCAATCATGGAAAAGTAGAATAAGGACCTCAAAAATCAACTAGGTTGCAGATTAGATCAACATCACAAAAGAATTAGAAAAATAACTAATTAGTTTCGATGGCTGTCAATGACATGAACTACTTGTTATTGTAATGTGAGGAACTAAAATTTCAAGAAATAGTAATGCACGTTAGTAAGGCAAATAGGATCTGATTAACTACAATTTAGCTCCTTTTCATGAACTAGAGTAATAGAATATTTTCTTATTTTTGTTCTAACAGAACATTTCCACTTGCAGTATTCACTTTTTTTCCTAAACCTACTCACAAATCCATTTATATTTTCACACCTTTAGTAGGTTCTGTCAAAATTCCTGTGTACCTAGAAATAAATGTAATACATCTAAGTATTGTACTGCTCCATTTTTAAATAGGGAAGTCATTTAGGACCTTTCTTAGATACCTACATTTTAAGATTAATTTAATAGTTTTCTAGGCACTAGTTTGACAATGCAGCATTTTGAAGATTGTTCTCTTGGGATATTTTTTGTATGTATACCACATCTTGTATACAGACAATGGTGATGTAAGGCTGATTTTTTAACATGTCCAAAAAAAGAAACAAAATGTATAGCAGTTAGGTGTAGAGTTCTGCAGGATTACACAGTGATTAAAAAAAGAAGCAAAAAGCTAAAGCTTCATATTAAACACACATACACAACACATCAAATAACTGAAGGTGTTTTTTCTCCCATCCTTCAGTCTCAGACTTCTTCCTTACCCGGACTGAGGTCAGAAAGTCTTCTGTCGAGCAGCTTGCTCTGCTTTGCAGAATCTCAGTTTACTGCTGATGCAGGCAATGACTTCTAGCAGGGTTGCGAACTGCTCCCCACTGTGATCCCAGTCCTCCCACTGCAATGACCAGATCACTTCAAATCACTTGGAACACTTCCCAACTTGTAAAATGCACTGCATCAAATGACATGTTCTTATGAAGGGTCCTAAAACAGAGAACAAGTGCACAAATACAGGAGTCCTGCTTCCAGCCTGAATTGACATATTCAAAAAGTAATTTCATTGTCTCCGTAAGGAGTCACATCTACACAGCCTGACACCAACAGGTGCTGCTGGTATTTAGTTACTGCTGTTGCAGTGTAAGTCTTCACCATGGGACTCCGGTACTGGAAATAATCTCAGTGCCCTCTTCAGCTCTTTCAAGCCTAATGCTTTTCAACACATTTCTACAAGTGGGGAGCAAGTATTACACTTACTGGCCTGCAGAACCTCAAATCAAGTTTTTAATATTTTACCCAAATCCTCTTCATTCTTTTAACATATATCACATCCCAGCATTCCAGTGTGTTACAATCTCTGCAGAGTGTTTTTGCCTTCTTTAACACAAAGGAGTGGCTCATCATTCTCTCCAGGGGGATAAGTAATAGCAAGGGACCTTCTGGATGAAGAAGATAGTTTCCAAATGTTTTCTATCTGAGCTTGCACAGACTTCTGATGAAAGAGGCACCAGAGCTGGAGCTGCTTGGACAGCAAGAGAGCAGATGGCAACTGCACTCACAGTCCTCCTGTGCCAGAGTGGCATCTGCTTGTGGGTGAGTGTTTGCTTATGGAAAATCCAGAGGGGACAAACTTATCCTGCTGTGACTCTGAAAGATACTCAAAGAAATGCTACAGTTCTGAAACTGTAAAGATTCCCCCTTCTCAGCAAATAGTGGTTAAGACAACTGTTCCAACCACAGATACATTCATAGAGATTTATGAGATTACTGAAGACAAAAAAAAAAAAAAAAAAGAAAAAGGAAAATTCCAAATTTAAAGACAAATAAAAATCACATACTCTGAAAAAATTCTCACACTGAGAATACAGTTCTAGCCCAATTTATTGTTGGATGGTGGAAAAACTCCAATACAATCTCTTAATCTTTTATCCATAAAAATATACAGAAAGGGACGTATTATATGCCAGAAATTACTTTAAAGGTAAAACACAGTTGCAAGCAGTAGCAAGTATATGATGACACAAGCATGACAAAGATCAGGGCATGGCAACTTCTTCAAACAGCTGGAGTATGGTCCCTACTCTGGTAAACCAGGCACAGCCATAACACTTTTAATGAACTGTTAGTAGAAAGTTTCCTACAGACAAGGAGGAGATAGTGCAGTAGCTCAAAGGACACGACATGAAACAGTATGTAGATTGTTAATGAGAGATAAGTGCAAATTTTGCTAAAGATGCATATTTCAGCAAGGTAAAAGGAAACAACTTATACAGGGAAAGGCACTAATTCTTTCCTGTGTTGCCCAGAAAGTACAGCAGGAATTTGATTTATTCCAAACTTGGGAAATCTGACTTTAAAACTAACATATGGCAGCTTGTACTTACACAATTTTGCTTGTTTGCAAGTTTACTCCTATACCTTGCATATTTTGGGCTAGTTCTGCTCTTCCTTGAAAATTTTTTCACATGTACATTGTTTTTACAACTCCTTTTTCTTTCTCCTGCGTATAATTTAGATTGTTAGCAATGTACTAACCTTAGAGGTAACTTTAGCTTGCTCCCAAATCTTAGACCTTTGATAATATTCCCAATTGTTCTTAAAAACAGGGATATTAAAACAGGAAGTATTTATGCACACTAATGCAAACATGCCTTTCTTTATAAGGGTATATTTATAAAGTTTTAAAAACCTTACAGTATTTTTTAATATTTCACATTATTCGTGTTAAAAATCACCAAAAGCACGAACAAAATCACATTTGCTCTTGAAAACAAAAACACAGAATCAAAGAATGTGAATGGAAAAATTAATAGTAAGAAATTAATTCCAGTAATAGATTCCTAGATTCCTTTAAAGTAGAAAAATCCACATCTGTAAAAAAACTGATGCCATTAAAAACCTCTAAATACCAGAGGTCACCCATATGGTTAGCCTTGTATCTGCAAATCTCTGTGTGTACCTGCATAAACATCCTTTTGTACTTTACACATGTGGCTGGTGGAATTTTGCTCTCGCTTTATTAGGTCTTTCAGGACTTTCATCTTACTGAAAAGCATTTTAGCAGCCTCTGTTGTTTGATCATACAAAAAATTGAGCTTCTTGGCAGAATTATATTCTCAGTGATGGAAATCAATATTTTCCGGATGGACAATTGAAAGGACTTGCTCTGTTTTAAAACCAAAGTCTGTATCTTGTGCCACATTTCTTTCTATTATTTATTGCTCCTTCCCCACCCCCTGGGAAAAAAAAAAAAAAAGTGGTGCTGGTGTTTATAATTTAGCATTTACTTCTAACATCAGAAACCTATAGTTCTGACTGAGAGAAAAATAAGCTTCAGAGTTCAGAAGCCAACTGCAGGGCAATCTACAGAAAAACTCAGGCACAATTTCATATTGGGCACATGCCAGATCACACATATTGCATGCACACTAATTGATTGTTGCAGAAAACCCCTAACTACCAGTGAAAAGAAGCAATGTGACAAACCCAGACACCATCACAGCTCCAAAGAATTCTCTAGAGCAATGACAGCTTTAACAGATGCATATCTGTTCTCATACTTTACAACTTGGCAAAAGAAAAACTCCTTTTCTCTCATCAGTTTTTGGGAGGAAAAGTAGCCTTACCAAATAAACCCCAAGAAAAAAAAATCCTACTCGGTGGAAGCAATCTCATTTGCAGTGAGAAATTCCTTCTTCTAAGAAAATGATTTAAGCAAAATCAGTTTGTTAATGATTTTTTTTTTCCAGAAATTGAATTTCCACTGAAATTAAGAATACTTTTACTTCAAATTTCAGGCCAAATACTTTTGTCCAGGCTCATTCAACTCAAAAGGGCCATTTGTATAGAATCACAGAATCATAGAAAGGTTTGGGTTGAAAGGGACCTTAAAGATCACCTAGTTCCACCCTCCCTGCCTGTTTTTTTCAGTCTCATTCAGGTGCAGAAGTTACACCACATTGTTTTCTTAATTTAATTAATTTGAGATATCCTTAGGATACTAGTACAAATTACTTACATTTTTGGCAATGATATCCAAAGAAATAATGCTTATTTCTTGATAACATATGCCATCACTGCACACATCCCTTTCCATCTTTCTTGTTAATCACTTATTTCTCTAATAGGCTCCTCTTGTGGCCTGTGGATTACATGATAAAAGACTTGGTCTACATTTATAGGCTTATTTTAATTGTACTCTTGAAATAAAGAAGTAGATATCTCTAAACACTGGTAACAAATAAAGTAATCAACAATCTTATCTGGTTGTGACATATTCAGGGACACCAACTGTGTCATAAATGTAAGGACTTCAAAACAGAAAAGTAAAACTTTTTACAAGATGATTTCTTGACACTTTCATATTTCAGCACTGCTTGTATAGCAGTCCAACTTTTTATCAAGATACCTAGAAAGAAGAATCAGCTCTCACAAGGCATGTATTATTTGACCACTGTTACTGCTGTTTGAGACTTCAAAGACATTTAACCTTCAATCAATGCCACTTACTTTCCATGAGATATCTGCATAGCAGCTGATCTGTTAAGTCACAGCTGTACCTGGAAAGCCAGAGAGTAAGAAAGATGATGCTTTTACTTCCACTGTATATCTTCAAAGTAAACTTTTGCAGTCTCGCAGTTCAAGTTTGCCTTTTTCATAGTGTCCTTGTCCTATTCTGAAGTAACCAGGTGGACATCCACAGACATAGCCACCTTCTGTATTTGAAAAACCATAACTGCATGGGGTTGTGCAGTACCACATTCATTGATATCTTGGCAACCTCCACTAAACCGTTCATGCTGAAATCCAGTTGGGCACATACATTTATAGCTTCCCAAATTATTGTAGCAAGACGCTCTTTTGGAAAGTCACCAGGGGAGGAGGTAATGTGTGCTGAAGAGGCCCCACCATATAATAAACTGTCAGAAAGTGAAAAGCAGTATACCTTGTTTACTGATGGGTCCTGCCGTATTGTGGGAAAGCATCAGAGATGGAACGCAGCTGTATGGAGTCCTTGAATACAAGTTACAGAAACTGCCGAAGGAGAGGGCTAATCGAGTCAGTTTGCCGAGGTGAAAGCCATCCAGCTGGCCCTGGACATTGCTGAATGAGAAAAGTGGCCAGTGCTTTATCTCTACACTGACTCAGGCCAATGCCCTGTGGGGGTGGTTGCAGCAATGGAAGCAGAGCAACTGGCAATGCAGAGATAAACCCATCTGGGCTGCTGCACTATGGGAAGATATCGCTGCCCAGGTGCAGAACCTGGTGGTGAGGGTACGCCATGTAGATGCCCATGTACCCAAGAGTCGGGCCACTGAGGAACACCAGAACAACCAGATGAGTTTTGCGGTAAAGGAATGATCAGCATCAGCAGGAAACGATCCAACACTGAACACAGACTCTCCTGCTCTGAAAGACTGTCACAAGATATGGAGCCCGACATCATGGATCAAATGGACTCAGCAGCTTTATAGGTATTGGTCCATGCACTAAGGAATGATCTCTCTCTCTGTGGATGTGTGTATGAGAAAAGAGTGATGGCATATTGAAAATGTGGGATTTGAACATGACGTGAATGGTATGGAATAAGGGGTGGATACTGTCCTGGGTTCAGCAGTAGCAGTCATTTTTCTCCTTTTTAGTAGCTGGTGCAGTGCTGTGGTTTTGACTTTCGGCCTGGGAACAACGTGATGACACTGATGTTTTAGTTGTTGCTAAGTCATGTTCAGTCTGACCAAGGACTTTCCAAATCTCATGCTCTGCCAAGGAGGAGCGGAAGCCAAGAGGAAACAGAGACAGGACACCTGACCCAAACTAGCCAAAGAGGTATTCCATACCATGGCACATCATGGCCAGGATGTAGAAATGGGGGCAGTTACCAGGAAGGTGAAGATCACTGCTCAGTCGTGATGGGTACTGGTTGGTGGGTGGTGAGTGGTTGTATTCTCTTCCCTTCTTATTTCCTTTATCGTTATTATTATTGGTGGTAGCAGTAGTGGTTAGTGTTATACCTTAGTTACTGGACTGCTCTTATCTTAGCCCAAGGGAGTTACATTTTTTCAATTCTCCTCCCCATCCCTCCAGGAGCAGGGTGGGGAAGGGAAAGGGGGAAGTGAGAGAGAGACTCTGTGGTTCTGATTTACAGCTGGGCTTAAACCACAACAGGGTGTTATATAAATAATTTCTCTTATTTGAACAAAAAGTTCAAAAAAGCTTTAGTTCAATCCCCCTTTTTTTTTTTTTTTTTTTTGCTAAAGGAATATGATGTTTAATTTTAAAGTAACAAAATAAATGCTTTTTATGGGATACAAAATTCATACACATGCTGCATAAGATACCATTTGAAGAAAGAGCTTAGGGCAATATGTTGCTGGGAAGAATAGTTCTGTAACTACCATAGTGACATTACTGACTTATTTATCAGGAGCATCGGCATTTATTTTTTATTTTTTATTTTTTTCCCCTTCTATCATTGTGTTACAGCCTACTTCCTATTATTCATTTATCTTGGTTCCCACATAAAAAGTTTTACTAGTTCTTTTTGGCCTTCTTCCCATTTTCAGCATCCTGTCTTGATCACTGTTTAGGCCGCTGATAGTAGCTACAAAAATGAAGCACTATCAACTGCTTGTTTTAAGTCAGTTGCTTTTCCTTCACACTGAGTTCAATTAACTGGGAAGGAAAACAGTCATGGTACCAGGAAACTCAGATTTTCCTGTTCATTTCAGTACCTGAAGCCTTCCAATATCTGAAAGGAGGCTATAGGGATGCTGGGGGTGGACTCTTCATTAGGGACTGTAGTGATAAGACAAGGGCAAAGGGTTCAAACTTAAACAGAGGAAGTTTAGACTGGATACAAGGAAGAAATTCTTTACTGTGAGGGTGGTGAGGCATTGGAATGGGTTGCCCAGGGAAGCTGTGAATGCTCCATCCCTGGCGGTGTTCGAGGCCAGGCTGGACAGAGCCTTGGGTGGCATGGTTTAGTGTGAGGTGTTCCTGCCCATGGCAAGGGGGTTGGAACTAGATGACCTTAATGTCTTTTCCAACCCTAACTATTCTATGATTCTATGATTTCAAGTTGACTTGTGAATTCCACCTCTTTGGAGGTTTTGGATTTGTATATTGTTTAGTCATCACTGAACATATCTTTTTTTTTTTTTTTTTTTTTCCTTAGTACTATGGACAGAGATAGGAGGGAAAAATAGCAGCTGAAATCTATCAGGGAAAGAAAGTGGTTATGTTTGCGCCATTCCGGATATCAGAACACCAATAACCCATACTGTTGATATATGTGATAGGGTGTCCTGGGTTCAGCAGTAGCAGTCACGACACAGGGGGAGAACTACATTGCAAAATTTGTACTATTTTAAAGGATTTTTACTGGCACAGGGAAATAGGTGTGAAAACCCAGTCTTTTAAAATGCATTTCATTATGTGCAGAATGCCTTGCACATGCACTCAGTTTTTCCAAAGGTGCAACTGTAGCTTTCCCTTGCCCAGATTACTTACTTAGATCATATTTTTCCCATTAACTTCTACAGCTTTACTGGTATTAGTTGAACTCTACTGCTATTAAAATGGAGATGGAGACTGAGGAATTCTGACATTAAAACTCAATGAGAAAGTCTCATCTTCCGTCTCCTGTTAACAGTTGCTGTGCAACAGTAATTCTGGGAAGTATGCTCTCTCATAGTCATCTTCAGGAGCTGTAAACACTATTACCTTCTTTCCTAGATATACCCAATTGATACTGTGTGCATCTTCTTTCTTTTTTAAAATTACAGTCTTTCCTCTTATCCGTACTTAGCAATCAGAATTCAGACGACAGGAGAGAGCAACTTTACTCAGCTTGAAGAGAAGCTTTATCAAAGTCCCTGCCCCAGAGCTGTAATTCCAGGGCCAACCTACTGGAAGTGCTTTACCTGTGCGCAGCATTTCTTTGTGGTTTCTTTCTGAGCACTTTCTGTTTCTCTGTAAGAGATTCAGTAATAACAAGATAAAATCATAAACAAGTCTGGTAAATACAGGGACTACAGATGTTCTTTTCAGGTTAAAGATATCAGTATACTTGATGTGAATGTAGAGAATAGATAACTTCATTTCTCTGGAAAAATACTGTAATTTCCCTCTTCATTTAAGGAGAAAAGTCTTTAGAACCTGATAATTATATCATTGCCATAAATCTTGGACAGCAGCAGACAGAGGGTCTGGCTAAGGCCACAACGCTGATTACTAAAAAGAAGCACGTACTTTACACACTGTTGAAGTGTGTGTTAGACATGCCATAACACATTTCAGTGGAGTATACCTTTTTTCAGACATAGTGCTCCTTGGAGCTGCTAGCTTTCTCCACTGATCTCTGTGCTTCCAGTCATTTCAAGACATTACCAAGCCCATAGCTTAATTAATCCTCAAAACAAAAAAACACCCACCAAAACACCTCTTTCTTCCCCATTCCTTTTCTGTGCAACCCTGTGCAGAACACTTGACAAGAGAGCTTAAACCCTGCCTCTCCGCTGCCTTCATTTTCACCTGATAAAGTTGGCTGGGAACAACTACCCTGCTTCAGGAGGGCTGGCAAAGCTGGCTCAAGATTTTTAGTACCTGGCTCTGTCACTACATTCCCCTCTGCTCTGCTGGTGCCACCCTGACACCCCTGCAGAGGCTGATCACACAAATGCTGGCCCCCAGGTCAACCCTGCAACCATGCTTCTGCACTTTCTAATTAATATCTTCCTTCCTGTGTGAGAACAGGCATCATCATTCCGTTTGACTTTATTCTATAATATACATTCCTAGTGATTCAGGAGACTAACCCACACTATTACACTACCTCAGCAAAGACCGGTTTTCCTCCCATTGAGGTCAATAGCAAAATTCGTGTAATAAGAGAAACTGACTGCAGATGAACATTAACCATACCCTTTCAACATTTTTCTCTGCCTAATGGAGTATATTAAAGCTTCTCTGCATAACTTCTGAATAATACTGTATGCAATTTCATTATTAAAGTTTCACTTAATTTAATTCTGCTTTGAGGTTTCTGGTTAAAAATAAAATATGATTAATGCTTACAAAAGAGAATGAGAAATCTGGGTGTTAAGAATTCTGATAATGGCTACAGTTTCTGGGTAAATTGCTTCAGTAATTTTCATAGTAAAACACATTAATGTTACCCTTGCTTAGTGCATTTCCTTACCCTAACAGTCACTGCTCTCCCCTATGATTCTTTTTAAAATTAATTAGTGTGCCATTTATGCCTAATATAACACACTGAAAAAAACCACAGTTTTCCCTGAAGGTCATTAGTGTCTGTACATAACTGAAAGAACCCGAACACCCAGCTGTAGGTGTTTATCCTGACTACATCCTGAATGAATTTCAGTTTTAGAGCAGATTTACCAGATCTCCCTTTGGCTGGCTGCTAAACCCAAGTTTTCAAGAGAAGGAAGTGCATAGGCTAGCAAGAGAAGAAGAAGGCAGCTAGCAGAACAAAGGGCAACTGTGATGTGCTCCATGTCTGGTCTGAAACAGGGTATCAGAATGCCAAACATCTCATAACACAGTTAGCAGCTCTGTTCCCAGTAGTGATTCTAAAAATTTACTAATACTGATTTGGATTAGATATTTGGATAAGAGCAGAGCAAAACCTGAGATGGCATTTCCAAAAACATGAGTTTTATAAACTCATTATATTCTTGACCCATGCAGACTCATATCCTGTCTTGCAAGTCAGTGAGTGGAAGCTTATTATGATAATCAGGGATTTCTTAGAGAAAGAAGTTTAATCAAATGGGGTAAAGAAAGCCAGAAACTGAAGCTTTCCTATGTTCTTCATTCCCCACTTTTTCATTGTATGGATTTAGCTGGAACTTTTTTCACATAAGATGCGCACGCTTTCAGAATCTACCTACCCATTAACATATGGTAAAATATTATATAGTTATTAAGTACAGTAGACGTTGTGCGATAAAAACAGTAAAAAATAATTTAACTGAAATGCCTTGGGTACATACCAAGTTAACCAGCCTATCATCTTTAATAATTATTATTGTTACTATCGGAGATCCCTAATACCTTTCCTAGTGGTAGTACCTATGTAGGATTTGAACATAATGAAGTGATTTGGAATCCACAGAATCATAGAATCATAGAATAGTTAGGGTTGGAAAGGACCTCAACATCATCTAGTTCCAACCCCCCTGCCATGGGCAAGGACACCTCACACTAAACCATCCCACACAAGGCTTCATCCAACCTGGCCTTGAACACCGCCAGGGATGGAATACAGACAGATGGGTCACCCTACAATTAAGGATGCAGATAACAAAACCTGTTGGAAAATGTGATTAATTCACATTTGGCTAAGACATTAAAAGCAATTATGGCATTAAGCTCTTATGGGCTTAAAAGAAGATCTTTTTAGATAAATAAAAGTGCATGATGATAAGCGCTTGTTAAAAATTTAAATTTATTCTACAGCTGAACTCCAACAAAACTACTGAATTTCAAACATTGGGGAAATTGGAATCTGCCTGCCAATCTAAACTTGAGAGATAAATTTTAACTAAGCCTTATTAACTAGAGGGAATCTAATAAATGTGGTCCTTTTCCGAAGAATTATGTCATACTAGCCCCGACCCAGAAAATAATCTCTTTTGAGCATAAGTAGTTCTATTGAAATCAATAGAAATTCCCATTAAAGTAAAATATTAACTTAAGCCTGTGTTTAGATCCTGTGAATAATTTGGCCCTTACTTTTTATTTAAAACCTATCTTGAAAATAACAAGCCATAATGATCTAGAGAAGGAGATAAATTATGAAAAGAAGGAGTCAGCTAATAACTGATACTACTTGCTGCACCTGCAGGTTAAGAAATCAAATCTAAACCAGCTATTGCCGTCAGACAATAGAGAAATTCAGAGTAAAATCTTAGTCTTGACTAGTGGAGCCAGGGGTACTATTACTGCAGTTTGCTAAATCTCTGTAGCCTTCATTTATAGTCACACAACTTGGCATAAAAATTCTCCTTTTATGGTCATGAATAAAAAAAAAAATAAAATATTACTGACTATAGAAGTATCAATACGATTCCCAAATATTATGATGAAAGCAAACCCTCTAGATAAACAAGCAGAACATGTATGTGACTAAAGATTTGCTTCCCAGGCTACATATACTCCACGTAAGAATTGTCATCCTTTTTGGAAATGCAGGCACAAAAAAAGGCAAAACTCTCATGTACACTGTATGTACCTCTTGTCAAGTCAACACACAACTGAAAAATAAAAGCAAAGCATATATTTCAACTGAAGTAGATATGTTCCTTAAGATTTTTTATTTTTTTTTTTTGTTCCAGAATAAGGAGGATATGTTGAGAAAACAAGGATTTGAGGGCAGCTTTTACTGCTAATCATAAAATGTTTTGTTTGTCACAAGATGCTTAACAAATTGAAGTTTATTTCATTTAGAAATAATAAGGAAATGAATGTTGTTTCTTGAGTATCAAACTGAACTATAATATAATTTTTTACTCAGAAGCCAGACTTATTATAATTTGCAACTCTACCACTTTGAGTCTTAACCAGTGCAAGACTGGGCTCTCAGTCTAAGTTATCCTACTAAAAGCCAAAGTATATGATAGAGATAATTACAAAATCTTATAAAATCCAAAAGGCAAGAAGGCTGTTGAGTAAGTGAACATAAATCATAGGGGCACTACTGCAGCCAGCTACAAGCAGAGTCTCCAAAACACAGATAAATTCTCCTGAGCAGAGCAGGGTTTGAAACCAGCTACATACCACCTCCCTCAGCCTGAAAGCTACACTGCAAAGGACTGTGGGATGCAGAAGTACATGCTGCCTGCTCAAGCATTTCTGAGAGTGGGAAGAAAGGATTGGAGCCAATGCCAATCCTTTTTTAAGAAAAGAACACACCTCTGGTAGGGAATGGAGACAGTTCTAGAGCTCTTTCTCTAAATATAACTTCTTTACTATTTGTTTCTCTTATAAACAGTAATTTTCCACCCAAGTTAGGAAGAATAGTTGCATTCAGTAATTTAACTTTGCCCTAAATCTTTCTTTAGACACAGAAGATACTTCTTGGTTTTAACATCAGCCAGTGACTGTGCTGAAGCAATCTGAATACATCAGTAAGAAGTACAATTGTAAACAGGGATTTACTGTACATGATGCATTTGATCAAGTCCTGAATGAAGGAAGAATATTAGTTCTGAAAAGCAGTCCTCAGCTGACATGCAAAATGGGTGCTGGACCCAAACCTTAGGAACATTTTCTAGACAGGCATGGATTTAGAAATGCCAAAGCATGTATTAGCATATATGGCTATCTTTCAGCAATCATCTCTAGTAACCACAGGAATACCTTTCATTAGTCTTCTTATCCTGTTGTATAAATTGAATGGTGAAAGACTTCTTCCCATTAACTGGGACAGAATACAGATCTGTCAGCAACTGATGTGCTCCAGCAGAATGTGAATCAGCCTCTGCCTCTCACATCAGCTTGCCTTTCTCCACTCATGAGTGCAAACACCTCATCCACTCTCAGAAACATTTGTTCATCCTCTAATGAGGAAGGAGGCAACGCTGATTTTGTAGGTGCAATTAGACAAAAAAAAAAAAAAAAAATTGATCTGTTCTCCAATGCACACCTTTCCAATAGCTGAAGCTACTTATCCTTCTCTTCTAGTTAGGATCTGTAATGGTAAAATAGCACCCATTAGCTTCTGGGTTGCCCTGCTTGCAAAGTTCCACTGCTGAACTGCTTCGAAAACCATTTGAAAACCGTAAGACATATGGAGTTGAAAAAGTTGAAAAACCAAGGATTCTCCTTGAAGATAAACTTTTCTCTTGCTTTTGGGTTGCTACCAAGAAATTTGCAAGCCTCTTGATACAAGACCTACCTTCTTCCTTTTCTTCCTTTATAATATTATTGCCTTTCTTTTAATTATAATGGCACCAAGAGACCCCAAATGCAATCAGTGACTCATTCTGCCAGTCTCTGTGAAGACATATGGTATGAGACAGTCCTTGCCCTGAAGAGCTTACAGTTTAAATAGGCAAGACAATAATGAGAGACATTAGCATTGTTATCACCATCTCCCAGGTGAGAAATTGAGTCACAAAGATAAAAAGCAACATGCTTAAAATCACGTCTACACCATACAGTGAAGCATGGTTCAGTCCTCTTGGAGTTGACAAACATCTAAGATGATCAATTTACACAGTGGAAGGAAATGCTGATGTGCCAGTTTGGGTCCAGAAGCCCTATAGACTGGAAATGCACCATTTTGGCCAAGACAACAAGCTCTGAAAGGAAGCATTAAGCACAGTTACAGTACAACCAAGTCAGATGTCTGCATCACACTTCCACCCAGTCTAGGTGACTCAGAACACACTGTACATGTGCCCAGGAAAAGTAAGTAGTGCAGAAATGGATATTATTCAAGACTTGATCAAATATATTTCCTTTAAACCCACTTTCTATTCTTTTATGATTTATCCCTGAGGTAGAAAGTGGACACTCTTTACAGATTTGCCTTCTCAACAGTCCTGGTGTGCTGGACTCCAAAGCATGCACAGAAAAATCTCCATGTTTTCATAGAAATAAGGATCTGAAAGAAAAGCCAAATGGTATGTTGTCCATCAGTTTGCTAATATCATTTTGGGAATCCTGTTTAAAATTAAGAATATTGTACATATTTGAAAAAATAATACAGTAAGCTAAATTGCAAGACTATTAACATATATTTTTAATAGCTCTGAGGAAAAATATGTTTCTGAAATTAACTTATTTCAAAACTCTTACCTACTTCATATATTTATATACAAGTAGTTTTATGGTTCGTATAGAAATAAGAGATTTCACTTAGCTTTTTGAAGTTACACATGGTGGTTATACTGAATGAGTAATATTCAGTGTTATTCATCGGTTCAGAGGCCACTGGATAGGGAACTATGCTGTCCTGCTAGTCTCTATCACTTTTTTCTTTCGTCTGATTAACAGCATATTAAATTTTGTTTATCAAGAGATTAATCAATGATCAAGAGCTTTGTAAAATTTATATTTTCCCAAATCTAGTGAAAAAATATATAACTTTACATAATGTCTTCTTATGCATGACTATTTTTAACCCCGATAACCTTGGGATGGTAATAATTTTGAGTTGTCTTCCACTGTAATTTTGAAGCATAAATTCATTTTCATAAAATCACTAAGAGTTATGAAATAGATTGCTAACCAAAAAACAGAATTAGCATGGGCTGCTGTGACAAAGCACTTATTGCATCTTTTCTGTTATACACAATGTTTTTCATTTTTGGCTACATATATTATCCTTTTCTTATTTTAAAAATGCTTGAATACACTGTAGAGTGTGCAGATGACTGCTGCTGGTATTACCAGATAAGTAGTTTGCAGGTACTACAGTAGTACTTGACATTTGTTATTTATCTTGATCTTGTCTCTGCTTTCACCATTTTGATGAGAAATACTGTATACCAACCTGGTCAAGATAATGCAACACTTCTAATTGTCTACTTCTCAAACACATGTGCAAAGCTTTCACATATTAATAGTCTAGTATATAAAGAAAGGTAACATAAATCAAGTCTTCAAATGTAAAATAAAAGAAACTAACATTTCTTTGAAAGTTTAGCTTGCCTGAAGGAGCGAAACTGAAAACCAAAGGGCTAGAAGAGATCTTCTAGATAAAGTCCATGCCACACCATAGCTGCTTCATAAAGTCACCCAAACCCATTGTAAAACTAATTCTTTTACTTACCACCCTTTTGTGTTACTATTTTTAGTAGCACCTTTTGATTGTATAAGATGAATGCCAATTTATTTTATTTATTTTATTTTTCAAATTAAAGTCATGCCACCTGTCATTCCTCATCTATGAAGTCAGTCATTTGTTTCTATAAATCAAAAGATTATATCTGTGCAACAAAAAGGCAGATTTCCATATCAGTCAGTTACTTAAAGAAGTAGCTACATGTTAGCTTATCAGTGAATCCTAATAAGTAGTCTGTGGGGAATCAAGAATGACATCCCATTCTCCAGATGGGAAGACTGAGAGGGGGAAAAATATTTAATTTCTAATCCAAACATATTGAAATCAACCTAAAAGATCCATATTTTGTGGTCTAAATTTTACTGCATCTACTGATTTACAAGATAGGCAGAACAGTTATCATCTCCAGAGTTCACTTATCGCATATACTTGATGATCTACAAAAAGGTTATGCAGTAACGTATGGGAGAGTATAGGTGCTCTGAATGAATTAGATCAGCCTGAGAAGACATAGCGTTCACACTAATCAGTTGTGATAAAGTCTTCTCTCAAATAAGAAGTTTTCCCATGTCCTTTAATATAGACTTTTACATTCATTGGGTATTCACATAATCTCTAGAATAATTTGCATATCTATCTAATATTTAAGGAGGTATATGATGGCCTCTAGTGGTGCATATCTGCATGAAAATGCTGAACTGCTGCTCTGTTTCCTCCTAGTTTTAAAGATAGAGTATAAGAAAAACATACACACTCCTGAACTGTATCATATGAATTAAAAGAACAGCAGAATATGGCACACAGCACAGAATGTGAATGTTTCATGGCTTTTTGCTTGCTAACAAACAAAAAATTTCTTCAGCCAATATTATTACATTAGAATAACTTAAAAATATTTCAAGTCTTCACCATTTCATCTTTTTTTCTCTCTCCCAGGCTTCTGATCACTCTACACAGTTAAGCTTTAATCTGCTGGTACTGTCAGTCACAAATTCACTGGGGATACTGCGATACTGAACAAGATAAAATCCATCTATGATTTTCCATATAAAAGATGCTTACAGAGTAGATATTCTTCAGCTTTAATTAGTCCTTCATGTTAAAAAGACTTTCATCATTGCATTTGTGAAGTATTTTAAAGAGAAAGACAGCATTTGGCAAACAAACTCGTAACAGTGGAAACACCAAAATAAAATTTTACAGTATTAATTTTACCTTATTCTTATGAATGGCTTCTCATAACCCAGAGGACTGTAAGGTGGCTCACACAGCTGATGGGATTTGCTATCATACTACAGGGTACAGACAGGTAGGCAAGTAAATACTAATATGTTCTTTAGCACGTTTAGTATTAAACGGCTGTGTGTCTGTGCATCTTCTCTTGAACCTATTTGCTTTGCTATTTTTATTTCTACATGAATGAAACTTCATTTTTTTCTTTCAAAATGCTTAGCATAAATGTCAGCACATACAGGTTGAAGTTTTAGGCTGTAATTTAACCCTGAAGAGTTTCATTCACTCTTGGAATTAATATTACAAGAATTCACAGATACTAATTTATTTTTAAGCAGTGATTTTTTTTTTTTCTACCAAAGCAATTCACAGTTTCCTGGGACGTTTCTATATCATGTTTTTAAATATCTGTTAACTAGAAATAAGCATTTCTATTCGAGAGAACATGAATTTACAAGAATTTGAAAGGCAGAGCTACTGATCACAGTCAGTGTCCTCTGTAGCTCTGCTTCAAAGGAGTGCTCAATAATCAAGCCATAAGATAGATAACTATTGTAGCTTGTTCTTATGGCTAATGCCATAGAGACAAAAAGATACAGCCAGGCCATTCAAGGGAGCTTCTGAACACACCTTTCCCTCTGTTATGCAAACATTTTGCAACAGCATCCTTTCCCAACCTAGGCTATCTACAGATTCAGTCCACATGTTCTGTGGACACAAACTTAGGGGGGGAAGGATGTTACAAGGACTTTTTCCTCATTCTGAAAGTTATTTCACAACTATTGTCTGGGAGATGGAAGCCTGGAATGTCACAGACCATTTTCCTGTGATTTCTGTGGTTTTGTAAGGAAGACTGTTCAGGTACAATCTGTGTCCTTTTCACTGGAAAAAAGTCTCAGCAATGCAAAAGTTGAGAGATTCCTGCAAACTGCATAGACTGGCAATAAGCAAAACCTTTTTGCATCAGAATAAACAGCTGTAGGTGAGGAAATGCCTAATCATATGGTAGGTAACTGATTAGACCCTTACTGTGCATTAGCTTCTTTTAAGTGTAAATAGTGGAAAAGCTGAACAATTTTCTTAAATGCTTCTGGTAAGTTTTGAAGTATATATGTTTTTTCAGCTGTATCTTTTTCCTTGCAGTTTCTCATGTTTCTCAAGGTCTTATGAATTTTCAGTATTTTACTGCCTTTTCAGCTACACACAGCTGCTTCTACTACAAGGTCCTTCCCCCAAGCGCCGTGTGCCAAATCTCAGGGTTAGCAAACCAGGTTTTCACTGAGCCAAAGTGAGTCTAACAGGTGAAAACCAAGGGATGATCCTTTCACAAGTGGATTTTTTCTCCACATTCTTCTTCCTTTGCTTCGCTTCTGTCCCCAGCATCACATCTCTACTCTCCTGTGCTCTCTCCCTGAGATCTGGATGCGCAACACAGTGTGAAATATTAACTAGATAATGATTTTTATTTCCCTTGCAGGATATCAGAGGAGTTACTAAGAAAACCATTGCTAAAAAGCAGAGTGCAGAGAGTGCCATCATCTGAGGAGCAGTCACCAGCCGCTCTCTGTGCAGCAGTGATGTTAATGTACAACGCTATATCTTAATAGCCATCTCAATTGGCTATTAAAATGCAGCACTGCACATTAAAATCACTACCCCACTGCTGCATGAATACTTACCAAAGATGCAGTCCCTGAAAATTACCTTTCAGTTCAATGGAATGCTGCCATGCCAAATGAGCTGTCTCAGCTCGTCTAATTTTCTTCTAAAGAAATAAAACTCTTACTTTTTAATTTTAAATTTACATCATTATGCTGAATGGTATATTCATCCAGGGCAACATATACTGCATGCAATACCTCAGAATTCAATGGCAGAAGTACTCTGAACCACCTCAAGAAAATTGTGCTAACTTTCAAAGGAGCTGTTAGTTTCTTTAAAGGATGCCTTTTAAGAGCACCTGCTTGCAGGTATTCCGGAGAACAGGAAAATGTAGCCGGTAAGAGTTTGTTTCTGGAAACTTACAGGTTATAAAGCAAATGAATTCTGAAAAGGTGGGACAACACAGATGATGAAGGCTACAGGAATGGACAAAAAGAGGAAGTGGAGAAGCTGGTAGGCTGTATAATAATGGTGGAAGATGAAGTTTAAAAAAAAATAAAAATTGTCTTTTGGTCCAGAGGTGGTTTGTGGAGCCACTTTGTCTCATTTTCTGAGTACACAGATTAAGGTGAGAACAAGGAAAGCCACAGAGGCAGCTGTAAAAAGGCAGAGTGAGCTCATGTTGCTTTCCTTGAGTTATAGTAGATGATGATCAAAAGTCAAGTCAAAGAGGTATCTGGAATATGGCAAAAATATGTTTTAATTGCATAAGCTTCAAAATGTAGACAAGGTCTCTCTACTTCAAATATCTACTTAGCTGAATTGATCTGGTTTGAAAGGTAAAGGCATATCTGTTTGATAGGCTTGAGCATCTTACTGCCTCTTTAGCTACACAGAGCTCCTACACATCTTATGCTGCACAGCCCAGCTGCCGCAACCATTCAAGATCTGTCTGATCTCGTTTGAAATGTGGAACTAGTTAGGATATTCACATGAAACCAAGTTTCTTCAAAGAAGAGCTGATCCATAAACATTATGTTTTAAATACACTGGGCATCATTAGATTTGCTTAATCTTTTACCTGGATTGCTGATACATCTGCCTAGGGCCCAGAGAAAATTGCACTTTTTGGCTTAAGTCAGACCTAATTTATTAGGCTGCCCTAGAGCCAGGGACTGGAATCTACAGAGTAATAGCCCCAGGGAGTCTGCTAGCAGGGCTGAACTGAATCTTCAAACCTCGAGGGAAACAGGCAGCTAGCCCAGTGGAGTTGACAGTGTTGGCAGTTTCATTACTGGTATCATCTGGGCTACTGACAAGGACATCAGTTTCAACTAAAAGTATAAAGGGACAGAAAGTTCTTATTTGTCAGAGAAATCAGGTGTGTGATTTCTCAGATTTAGCCCCACAGAATCCACACATGTGCAAACTAGATTTGCCTTTTTTGACAGCTCTACTGCAAAACTGATGCTTGTTTTTCTTTTCAAGTCTTCCTATAAGAATATAAAACTGATCAAGCTGTAAAAAAAGACATCCAACCAAACAAAAACACTTTCTGAACTACTCAAATGCACAGGATAATAGTTTATATAATCTATTGCTAGAATTTGCAAATATCTGCCATTACAGTTCAGGAAAATTAGGAAAATGTTGTATAATTAGCTCTTCAAATAGAAAAAGCAAAAACACTGCTCTGCAGCAGAGATCATTCTCCTCTCTTTTTAGTCTTGACATCCTCTATCAGTCTCCAGAAACACAGTAACACATCAGACTGCAGTGACATTCCAGCCTACGCAAGAGCGTGGGAGCAAGCTAAGAGTATGCAGCCCAAATGTTCTCAAATGGAAGAAAAGGTTTCGGCCAGGAAAAAAGTTCTTTAGAATTTTGATCTTCAGAGAATGGCTGAGGTTGGGTGGGACCTCTGGAGATCATCTGGTCCATATCCCTTGCTCAAGCAGGGCCACCAAGAGCTGGCTGCCTGCCACTTTTCACTGGGAGATAGTTCTTGCCCTCATACCTTGGTTATCCTTATCAATCTCAGTTCAGAAAAGGCAAATACTTCTGAAATTAAGCATGTGTAAAGGTGGAATTAGTGCACCAAATAGTCTAACAGACTCTTGGCTGGACTCCCCATTACCCAGCACCAAAGCCTGCATGACTTCAGGAAAGGGTGACACTTGCCGTGTGTAACTGTCCAGCTGTCAAAAGAGAGACTAAATGGGCATCTGCCTTTACAATAAAAATAAGTCTTAACAAATAGCGTCTCTGCAGAAAGGAACACTGTGCTGCATCATGCCCTCCCCTCCTCTTTTTCTTTTCCCCTTCCTATTGTGCTTTAAATAATCTGAGCCATTGCTTTATGCAACACCAATAGTAAGCACCAGGAAGATACTGCACTGGTGACCTTGGATTTTCCAGCCCATTACTCCTGACTGGTCTCCACAAGACTGCTACATTGCCACCTGCCACACAACACCTCCTCCAATGTCACGAGGAAGTCAAACTCTGTTTGTGCTTTCCCTGGTTCTACCCCCTTCGTGTCAAGGAGCTTTTTCTGTCGATCTGCGAATAGAAGGTGATACAGGGCTGCCAATGTGCTAAGGATCCTTCCTTCCTCCTGTGCCCATGTTTCTCACTTATCTGATAGGAGGCACAGAAGAAGAGAAAGGAATATGAGGGGAAACACTTCCATTTTCAGCCTGGTTAAAGGAGTATTTCTAATCAACAGATACTGCAAACTTTATAAAGAAATCAGAAGTCATAGAATTATAGTAAGTATTACAATTTTAAATATTTTTTTTCAGAACGAAACCTAGATACTTGCAATGCATAAAGATGCATAGACAGCCTGCATGATTATGTCCAGAAAAAAAGGGGTCAAAACAGCGTCCTCTCTGCTTGCAGCAATTTTTACACGCAAACCATATTCAAAATAATTACCATAGTTGTTTGCCTTTTTATTTCTACAAAAGCAGCTGACAGACTATCCAGAGACCCTAAAGAAAATTGCCTCAGGGGAAGACAAAAGCTGTCAACATCAAGCTGCAAAGATCTCTTTGAGGAGGAAAACAAATTCCCAGCAAGAGAAGTTGATATGCTCACTGATGAGCTGCTCAAATGTGAAACACAGACATTTGGAGGGAGCCTGCTGCAAACACATCCATAGAAGAAACAGAACATTTGGCAAAAAAATTTGGCACAAGAAAAATGAAAACTGTAAGCAAGCATAAGGATGCAATGGAGCTAAGGCAATGCTGGCATGCCATACAGAGAAGAGGAGCTGAAGGGAAAGCAAATATGCCTAGAAAACTAAATACAAAAACATGTGCTGACTGACAACACCAGCTACAAGCCCTGGCTACTCCCGGCAAGTAGTGACACTACTCGATTCAAGTGTTAAGGGAGCATTTTATGTCACACAGAAAAATGTGGTAGATCTGTTGATATTACTGTATTTTATTAAACTAATACAACAGCAACAATAAGAATGGTTTAATAACCTACCCCCCAGAGTTAGTAGAAAATTTTCTGTTTCAAAAGCTTTTTCGATTCCTACAATGGATTTCCCACAAAAACATTTCTTACAGGTGTTGTTAATTTTTGTTTAAACCCCTCAATTTGCTACTAGTGTGTGGAAAAGAAAACAAATCATTTAGACCTGTTCAGGTAAATTTTCTTCTTTTGGCTGAGCTTCTTGGCTGAAGCTGACATTCTCTGAAAGCAGCATATCTTGAGATATTTAAATACTTCAACAAAATTGAAAAGTAAAAATATGAACTTTGCATGCTCTTAAGATCATAAATCAAACCTGTTATGATCTAGTGGCATCTTTAGTAGAGTCCTTGAGTATTCCTGTGAACAATTATTTGGAAATACTTTGTCAACTTATGTACCCTATTTATTCCCATATCCTAGTGGAGACAGAAAAATCTTGGCACCCTTTAGAGGAGTGCCCCAGAGAAGCCACTCAACCAAGAAAGGGGAAAATTTCAATTTCTGTTTTAGGGACTTGAGTATTCTCTGAAGTCAGATGTTCCAGTGAAAAATGGGGAGTCATCAGAGTCCACAAGTCAAAACTTCTATATGAATGTAGGTATCCAGCATGTAATTAAAAAATAAAAATACCTCCCCTGTACTCCTACAAACATCAGGGAAGCCACATAAACCCACTGCAACACACAAGGAATTAATGAAAGCAATAATATGTAAAAATACTTAATCTATGTAATCTGATCCCTTTTAGCTGTTTTATAAAGTAATTCAGGCAGAGCTAAGATAATAATTCCACTACAGACAATAAGGCAGTCATAAAACAGGGCAGGTAAAGCTATGACAATAATGAAATGATCTAAGTAAAGCCTATTATCTTCATTAATTTTCACTCACTTTCCACCACAGTGGGAAGATATTAACTTGCTAATATCTTCTATCCTATTCAAAAAGAAATGCATCCCTTGAGCAAATAAGTTAAATTATTAATTGCTTTGTATCAGGATTTATAAAATAGTAATTATGAATGTGTGCATAAAGTTGCAGTCTTTAGATGAACTTGTGACTGATGGCTGTTTCAGAGAGTATCCCTGTCTGTTACTTTAGATAACTCTGAAATCTGCTGAGCACCTTGAAAAGGCCAAACATATTTTTGTAAAATGCATCAGTAAAAAAGTTGAGTCATTTTACCAAACTAAACTTATCTATTGCTATATTTTTTTTAGATATACTTAAGAATTTTATTTATTTTATTTTATTTTATTTTATTTTATTTTATTTTATTTTATTTTATTTTATTTTTCATTTTAGTAAAGTGTGCTGTACAGGTAGAATTGTCACTATCAGCTTATTGTGCTGTACAGGTAGAATTGTCACTATCAGCTTATTCTGTTAAACTTCGTAATCGCTCTGCCATAACTAAAGGAACCAACAAGAAATGACTTACAGTTTTGCCTAACAGTTGTGACTGTGGCTCAAAACCAGTTTCTAGGATGAAGTAATCAGTTTCCATAATCCTTCTGTGGAAGCTCTAATCCCCTCTTCTGAGAATTCAAGAAGATGAACTCGATTGAAGCTATTCACTTCAGGTTTCAAAAACACTTTACCAATAAATGGAAGATGGTAGAAGTCAATAGGCACAAACCAAAGATCTAAATCTATGTCCTTTCATACACAGACCAAAAACATTGCAAACATGAGATTTTATTGTTCATAAAGGAAAATAATTGCCTTCTTTAATATTTCTTGGGCCTGGGAATTCTCTTACAAGGACATGTAGTGATAGGACAAGGGGGAATGACTTTAAGGTCACAGAGGGTAGATTTACATTAAGTACTAGGAACAAATTCTTTACTATAAGGGTGTTGAAGCACTGGCACAGGTTGCCCAGAGAAGCCGTGGCTGCCCCATCCCTGGCAGTGCTCAAGGCCAGGTTGGATGGGGTTTGGAGCAACCTGCTCTAGTGGACAGTGTCTCTGCCTGCTGCAGGGGGTTGGAACTGGATGAGCTTTGAGGTCCCTTCCAACCCAAACCATTCTGCGTTTCTATGATTTATGCTGAGAAAATCTACAGCTTCCTACATGCATGCAAAGCTACAGAGCATTTAGCTGTGTTTTTTTCACATGCTTTGAAGTCAGTTATTTTAAAGGCAAAACCAAAAAGATGTACCGATCTTTAATCAGATTTTCATAAGGATCTCTAGAACACCAATTTCTTTCATCTTTGCTTCATTATTATCCACAACTCTCATTCATTGTCTTTTTAGTGACTTTCAAAAGAAAGCGTGTACACATTTGGGTGAAGCGCATTAAGAAATAAACAGACCAATTTTACTCAAAAGATCACTCAGCAAATTAAATTTTCCCTATAAATTGTAAAACCTGTGATAATACTATAAAAGCTACTAAAATCCTCAGTCCTTACAAGACCTACTTTAGGACAGCATGAAAAGCTGTTTATATGAATGCAAGAGGAAAAACCACACCAAAAGCCCACTACGAACTAATTTTTTTCATAACTTTATAAGTAAACTGCATAATGTACTCCTCAAAAGTCTCCATGGAAGAACTGGTCCAGCATCAAATGTAGAAATCAAAAGTAGTATACCAAGGCATAACAGTAATCAGCAACCATATGTTTCAAGTATTTTTAATGGCCTCAATCCAGTGATATAACTGCAGTCAAATTCAAATGACTTAAAATGTGTTAACAAGAAATGTGACTATAGGCACATGAAGCCTCTCATCAAGATCTGTTTGCAGCAGATTTAAAAAAAGTTTAACAAACTCTATATTTGATATACTAGAAAAAAAGATCACCAGAGAGTTCTGTAAGATGTTAAATTCTATTGCAGATTCCACTAAAACATGAGAGACTAGAATAAAGATAAATTTCAACTTCAATAACTATAAAAAGACTTAAATCTGTCACTGTGAAAGCATACAGAATAACGAAAAGAATCACAGGAGACATGAGAATTATGACTTCAAGGCAAAGCACACATTCAATGGACCCCAACTGACTAAAGTAGATTTAACTGAACAGCAATATAAATCCAAACCAGAAAACTATACATGTCCCAACACATTTTTAATTTATAGTATTGTTGCTTTTATTGTTGATTAATTCCAAAATATCTAAATATCAACATCTTTAAAAACAAGAATAGAAAACAGAACAGACATTCTGCAGCTGTCTCTAATGTACTAAAACTTCCAATACCAATATTAGAGATCAAGACTTAATTGTGTCTGAAATCTTACTCAGCAAGATTGGCAGGTGGGAAAACAGCAGGTAAAGGAAATAACTACCATAATGTATCAGAATCTGATTTAAATTGCACTCTATGTTACATGCATTGCAATTCAAACCCAAACATAACGGTGATTATGTTCTTCAAAGCACATCAGAATGATGACCCTGTTTATTTGCATTTAAGGAAACAACTCACAGTAAATGCTCCAAGGATACTCTTGACACAAAGACAACTGAATGAATCAAATCCTTACTAAAACTTCCAGAGTGATAAATTTTGCACAGCTACAAAACCTGGATGAATAATTCTGGTTTCTCTCATAGGTTTTGTTACTTTAAATGTAAGGGCTCGACTCTCATTTCAAGAATTTAGACACAGTGACTTAGAGAGGACTATGGAAGTGGAATAAAAATAGTTATCACTTTTGAAAATTTAGTAACATGTCCTTGTATAGGATCAAGAGTTCTAATTTGCTTGTTCCAGGAGCTGGTATTCCCCAAACAGGTAGTACAAGAGACTATGTAGTAGGCAAATATGGGTTCAGACAATAGCTTAAAATATATAATAAAGTTAGTAATGAAGATTTGCTTCAGAACAAACCATCTGCAGTTAACTGAGTTATTGAAACAATTCTCTATTTTGTCCCATGTATAATGGGCTGAAGGTTTTTACTGTTGGTAGGTGGTCTCCCGAACGAGATCTCTTCAAATGATAATTGTGTAACACAAACAAACCTTCCCCTGACAACCCCCCCAAGAAAGTGTCACATGCAAAAAAAAAAAAACACAACACCCAAACAACACAAAACCAAAACTACTAAAAGACTGCAATTAACAAACCTATCATCAACTAAAAACACCATTATTAAAGAGCAGCAGATGAAGTAGATATCACATGCTACCCAAATAGCTGCCTAAAAACCAACCAAAAATATCCCCCAAACCTCCCCAAGCAAACAAACCAATAACACTTAGAAGGCTGATGTATATTCCTGCAGAATCATTTTGTCTCTGAGATTCCAGCAGATCTTTCCTTAGATCTTCCAAACATCTACCGTGCACAAGCTCTTATACTACCTCCTGTCTTTCTGGTGTACATTACACAGAACATAATCCTGACAGACTCCTGCTTATTCATTTAGTTTCTGTACTGGTTACCATTACAACATAACCAGTATGCTTTAAGCAGCCAGCTAGCTATATGTGCCTTCTGAATATACAATGCTGACATATGTGATAATTCCTGGATTTTGTAGAGTAAATACAAGTTTTTAACACTAGTGCACACTACAGTACTTTCCATGGAGCTATAAACTTAATATTATGTAGATTTACATTATAATTCACTGCATAAGAGCTAGGTGGCAACAGTTGTAGCAGGAGATGCAACTGAACGGATGAGAACATTGAATGAGGCAGACCTTTGACAAATCACCCAGAAAAGCTTACAGTTAAAGTACCTTAAACCGAGTGTATTTGAGTTTTATTTTAAAGTAAATAATGTCAAAAATACATGGAGCGGTTCCACGGAAGTCAAAGACTGTAACAATGAGTTTTAAGAAAACCCTAAACACCTAACAACCTAACAAAAACTCACCAGAACAGAAGACAAACATCACATTCACTTAAAAAAGGCAAATATTAAAGAAGAATAAAAAGAAAGAGAATTCAGACAACTCTTGCTGTACATCTCCTCTATGATTATACCTGATCTGAGCAGTCAGAAAGGGAATTTGGGCCTCTGCTCCCATTTATTGAAGTGCAACTCCCCTTAAAGACACTGGAAGTAAAGCCTGAGAGACAGAGGGCAAACTCTTCAGTTACATTACAGACTACTCCCATCATTGATCTTAAAGGAACACAGAGTCAGGGAAGCTGTTACTATTACTGAGGATGAGTCTCTGAGTATAAGTTGGCAACTAAATTTTCCTAAAATTGCCATAAAACACACATTACGAGTCCCTGGCAGCTTCTTCAGCAGCTGAAAAAATGAATGGGAAATTACATGGTAGAAGCTGCTGCTGAAGAACTGCAGTAAACATGAATGATAGCACATATGTAATATCATGGTACAATACACACAAAGCTCCTCTGAAAAACTGGGAAGAAAGAATCTGAAAGAATCCAGCATCAGAAAAAAATACAGAAGTTCTTTTATCAAAACATCAAGGCAAGTCAAGTGATGAATTTCAAAAGGGAATTTTGCTTGGCTAAGGAGAATTTAAATACGAAATGAATAGTTGGTCAACCCCTTCATTTTTTATTAAATACGTCATTGCCAAAAACAGCAACAAAAATTTAAAATCCTTCCTTCCTTCCTTCTTTTGCACATTCTGCATTCTGAACAGAATGAAAACCTTCCTGAAAATTACAAATTCTCTTAATGCTGCTATTTTGTATTAATATATTATGTTAGCATTAAATTATCATAGTGGACAAACTAGCTGAGCTGGCTTGCTTTCAATATTGGTGTTCCCAAAGGGAAAATGCTGCTTGTTAAAGCTAAAATCTCCTAATGTTTTCCTGAATGAGAAGATGTAGAGAGTGTTTTTAAAGCATTAACAATGTTCTTATTATCCCAGTATAATGTTTGCACAAATTAATAACTGTTACCATACAATAACATAATACACAAACTAATACAAATGCATGATCTGCTAAGAAACAAGCATCTTCTTCACACTACATTTCAAAAACAAGTATGCTGTCTCAAAGGCAATTTATTCTCATGGGGCCTTATGAACTACTCCAACTCCACTTAACACTTTTTCATACCTGGAAATTGAAGTATTGAAAGTCAATATTTACTAAGTGATGTTCAAGAAGAACTTGTCAGCACTGTTGTCTTTGGCATGAGCTGTGCCTTTGTTGCAAGAGTAGCAGAACTGCTGGTGCAGAACAGCAGCTTTGGAAGGAAGCAAGCAAGAACACCCACAGCTAGCTTTCGAAACCCAGGATTTGCCTTTTTAGGGACTGTCTAGATCTGCAATGATTCAGTCAATATATTTTTAAAATCAATATTGCACTCAGTTTCCTGGATGCCCATCAATAAGAAGTCACTAGCGCTCTGTGGGAGGGAAGACTAAAAGATAATAAACTAACTAAAACGGAGCTAGAACAGAATGTGGGTGTTTAGTATAATAAGTATGATTTGACAGGAATGTAAGCAGTTTGCAGAAAGTATTCAACTTGATTGGCATAAATCTCATGGAAGGAAATTAACTATGCAAACTATTTAAAGGAAAATGAGAAATACAATCTAAGCATATTGGATACCCATTAAGGACTGAATTATTTAAAACCCATTGTACAGTATGATCCAGCAGTCCTCAAATCTACTAATTTTATTCAGATCATTTATTTCCATTACAACTTAATCAAAGAAGTAGTTAAAGAGCAGGATTGACATGTCTGCATAAATCATACTATGAATTAATGGCCAAACAATAATAGTAAGTGTTCATTGATCTATAGGAAGAGAAGCTTACGTGTCTTTTATACTGGAATATCTGCATTGGCCTGGGAACTTTCTGCTTTCATGTCTCAACAGCCTCTTTTTTTGATTACGAGTCAAACTATGTCAATTATAGCAGCGGGAGAAACATGGTGTTACTGGCAAGAGTATAGAATCCATTTCTTTTTTCCTGAAAAAAATCTATTCTTTGTTTTGCCTTCTTTATTATCCATTTTGCTGTCTCAACAAATTCTATATCAAATATTCTAATTTTTCTGGGTAGGAAAACCACCTAATAGACATGAAAGCTTGACTGGCTATCAGAATCACTTCTATCACTTTCTTTTATTACTTGCAGAGTATTTCTAAGCAAGTAAAATAATAAACCAAATCAAGCAACACCTATATTTACATAAAGATGAAAGCTAAATTAAAAAAAAAAATGTCTATTTTCTGATGGATTCTAAAACAAAAAGCTGTGAACTCCAAGAGATTTCTGAAGGTTCTTTACAGTGCTACTGCAACATCAAATTGTCCCAGAGGAAGGTGGGAAGAAAGGAGGAAGAGAAGCTAGTAAAGTCATAATCTTTGCTCATTGAGCTTCTGGTGAAAGATGATAAAACACTAACTCTCAAAATACAGATGGAAGACATCTCCAGGGAAGGATCTAGGTTAAGTAAGGACTAAAACATTTGCAGGAATGACCATCAGGTGATTTGTCTCATACCCACAGAAGCAGTAAACCTGAAGCAGTCTCTCATTAGCTGTCCCATCAGATTACTGTTGATGAATATCAGAACTAAAACATGTTGACTAAGAAACATGTTATTTTCCTGCTTCACTGATCTTAAATGTTTGGAATGCCAGATTAAAATAATATAATATTTTATTTAATAATCCAAACTGGTAACTGGGATTTACCTGCTGTTCCAAATAAGAAATTCTTTGTGACAGAATATAATATGCTGGAAATAATACATCCACATTTTCTTCAAATGTGGAAAAATATATCCACATTCTTCAAATGGCTGTAGAATAACAGTTACCCTTATCTTTAAATAGTATTACATACATGCTAATTTTAATTTCTCCAAAGTCAAGTAAATTAGGCAACATGTGCACTTCCTGACCTGTCATGTCATGCACTCAGCTATAAACATCTTACAGTTATTATGATTAATTAGCAAACAGGGAACATGTATTTCATACAAACTCTTCTTTAGAGAGGTATCTGTATACTTTGTTTATATTAACTGGACTAGCAAAGGGCAGAAACATGCCAGTCAAAGGGGAAGTGAATGATGCAAGATTCCCAGCGGATGCATTACGTTTCAAGTCTTCGTACTTTTCCCTTTTCAACAGGTTGTCTGAAATATTTACTTTAAATAAACTACTCGATATTGAATTCTATATCCCTGTTCCATAAAGTTTCTGTGAACAGCAACCCTGCAAGAAACCCCAAAATATATGCAGAGGGATCATTCCTTTCTTGCCTAATACTTCTGTCTTTTTTGTGTGTAGTGAAAAAAACAGTGCAAGAAAGGGGTGTCCAATTCTACATTTTTTTTTCCTTGTTAAAAAAAAAAAAAAAAAAAAGAGAGAGAGAAATGGCAAAATAAGTCACAAGTTTTCTGAAGAAACAGTTGTTGATTCCTGTACAAGGAATGGACCAAGATTAAGCTGTAAGCTTGAAACTATGGAGCAATCTCTGTTAAAAGGAAGACTCTATGGTGTTCAGCATTGCAGAGTTGCCTAAAGACCTTTCCAAGTTAAAAGTTTCTCACACAAAAATATTCTTTAAGCTCAATGGGCATCTGAAATAATCACAGTGGAATTCTAGTATTTACTAATTTATTCATAATTCTCTATTCTGTAATAATAATAAAAATGAAGACATCAGAACAAAATATGCCATTTTACAAATGCTTTAAAAAGACAGTGACCCTATTTGAACTGATGCAGTAAGGATAAGCAAATGGACTTCTACATGCTATTTGTAATTCCTATGGTTCCCAAGCTGCCAAACACAAAGGCTGCTACGGTACTCCAGCTCAGCAGACTACTCCATAAAAACACATCTGTTATCAGCATACTAATGAAAAGACTTTTCTAGAATATACATTAACATGTTCATATGATCAATTTTATTTTTAATCTCTCTCATCTTTCAAGCAATTTTTTGACAAAGAATTAAAAAATTTGTGATCTGGGATGAGAAATCTACAACCTTGACAAATATTTAGTATTTTCTGATTTAATGTGTCTGGGTGCACTTGTCAATTTACTGTAATCTAATGAAGATAGGCTTTTTAGTTCTACTTGTGAATTCCACCATCAGAATACAAACTGAAGTAGTTATCCCAGTATATCTATAAATTGTACTAGTGTGTCCAGTTATTTTAACAGGTAAGTTCTTTTAAACATTTTTGCACTTATCTCCAACTGCTCTTATTAAAGTTAACTTTACCCTTACACATAAGATTTTCTATCTAAAGCTGTACTGCCGCTGACCACTTGATTAGTTTAACTGGGACTGTAGCAGACAAGAAAATAATAAATATTTTAAGAAATTATGATCAGCTTGGCAAACATGTGCTTGCTATGACTTTTGTGACTTTGCTATAATGAAAATGATAAATAGTTTCTAACCTTCTTGAAAATGCATACAGAACAAGTTACCAGTCAATGAATAAATAAAGACGAGGTGTTTTAATTGGCAGGCAGATACTGCCTGGTCATCCCTATTTAAGCACATTTTAGGTAAGAGATGCACATCTAATGTAACACACAATATGTGCACAGAATTCCAGTAGACACACTACAGTTCTTATCTAATCCTTGATCTTTCCATAAAATAGAAACTAGATAACCCTAGATTAATCTCAAAGGTTGCCCCAAAATTCAGATACCAAAGATAAGGAACGCTTTGCAAATTCAAAGACTTATTACAGATTAAAATAATAGAGATTTTGATACAAAAATAGTTGTGCCAGGTAATTAGCGTTTAATTTACAGCGCTTACTCACTCTTCTTAATTGTAATGTAATGGTGTTGATCTCTTTATCATGTTCATTGCTACAGCTCATGAAAAACTTCAACATGAAGAATGGAATTACACATGTATAATATTGATGGGAACAGAGGATCAAGGGCTGTATAACTATGAGATATATGTCAAGATATTCATTCAATAGACAGTTAGAACAAATAACCAGAAAAGAATGTTCTAAATAATGAAGGGTATTCTTCTTTAAGTAGTGCTTCAAGTCATAAGTTAGGTTAGCTTTCCCAGTGACAAAGTTCAAGTACCAGGAAACTTCACCTTGGAAAATATCATTGCATTTGAACATCAGATTACTTTCAAAAGATATCCTACAGCCCAAGTATAGCACGAGAATATCATGTTCTCACCTTGTATCTAATTCTTTGTTCTTTTCATGTCTATTTATCCTGCAAAAACACTTCTTAGTTCCAGCTGGTGTTAAGGGGACTGTATAGGTCAAAGGACAGGAACCTTTTGAAGCTGAATAAAACCATGACATTAAGTAACTGAATGCCTAAAGAATACAGTATATATGGAGAAGAACAAAAAAAGAAATCTCTTTATACATTTTGTATTTTTCATATTCCCACAAACCCTGAACAATACATGCCTCACCAATTGTACTGATTGCCACCAATACAATGCCAGCAAATTTGTTCACTACTGGGAGCAGTTTTAAAAACCTTTACTTTTTTTATAAGTACTTGATCATTGTTTTTCTTCATTTATTATTGTAGCACAACCCCCCGAGTTTTCTTTCAAATGAGATAGGAATGAATTTCAAAAATTGCAAAAGAATCAACTTCCAGTTCTGCAAACATTAACATAGATGTGCAGTGTAAGTACAGGGGAACCACACAGACACCAGAGAGCTGCTCACCTGAGGCCAAAAGTTTCCTACCCCAAAATCCCCTAAGTGACAAAATGAAAGCCAAACACTTTCTATCAGAATTATTTATATGCACACATATCTACAGGGAAGAATTACTCGCATATAGAAAACCAGTGTGAGGAATAAAACCCTAATCACAATTTATGTCCACGTTATAATTTCTGAAACACTTATTTTCAAAAATAATACAGTGCAGTACATAATGTTTTATTAGGAAATACTTGCTTAGAGCTAAATATAAACAGAGTACGAAATACGCATTAAAATGTCATTAAAAATGTTACTATATTAAAGTAGTTAAAATTATACAATGAAAGCATAGATCATAATTTGATTTAGACAACTAGTGGAAAATATTTTGAACAAATGAAATAGATTTATGTGAAAGACCACTCAAATACTAACTGAAAATAGATATTGAAAGGAACAAACTCATTTTTAAGAGCAAGCTCTTTAATGTATTTTCATTTTTACCCCAATTATCCTTTCCTGAGATTAGCCTCTGAATGCATGATTACCCAGTCATATCATCTTGCGTAGAGATTAATCTCTAATAACACAAACAAATGCCAAGACTGGTCCTTACGTAATTACATATCAATCAAATATTGAAGAAAAACTGTGAAATTCCTGAAAATCTATGAAAAAGGTCTCTTAACTAGTATATTTCAAAAACTGCTGCTTCTTCCTTCATACAGATTTTTTGAGAAGAAAGAAACCAAATCAAACTCAAAACAGTCAAATGAATAAAGGATTAAAAAAAAAAAAAAAAAAAACAAACAAAAAACCCAAAAAAAGAAAGTGTTCATTTAGGGAAACCATCATAAGTGACTGCTGCCATTATTCAGATAAATTTAAATAAAAATAAAAATTGGTGTAGTGCCTTCTTACTCTAATAAGCAGCACAATCTGCAAGTAACTACTAATTCAGAAAGGAGGGGAAGGGAAAAAAATAAATTAGAAAAATCCAGAAGCCCTGAGGGTATGGATTCAAATAGAAGCTTTAAGAAAATAAGTAAAAAGCCTAAGTTGAGGGGAAGAATTCACAGGACAGACAGAAAGTAAGGACTGCATCCTGGGAGCAAAGCAGTGAAATGATGCAAGCAAATAACAACTAATTGGCTGAAGACCTAGTAAGGACAGTAAGAAGAAATATATGGAAAAGAGCATATGAAAATCTGTCAGAAGCCTAGCATAAAGCCTAGCCTTTTCAGCAAAATGAATGGTATTTCATTAGGCTCATGTAGAAGAGGGTCCTCCAATTTTAAGTCATATAGTGTTTTTTCAGATATTCTAACTGAAGACTGTTGAAACCTGTAACCTCAGAAGAGACAAGGTACACAAAATAGAAGCTTTCCAGAAGAAAAATTCTGTCCTGGTGCAACCCAGCAGAGTTATAAAGCCTGCAAAATGTCTTGGGCTAAAAAGTAATAAGGAGAAGAGATAAAAAGAAGTTTCGACAGGCACCTTTAAGCCAAAGATATTTTGCTTGGCTTTTCAGACCACTTCTGTTTCTTTGTCCCTTAGACGCTGCTAAGTTACAAGCACTGTAAGTAGAGTAGATTTAGCTAAAGTTACGAAGGAGCAGGAAAAAAGGGAATAGAATTCCTATTGACTGCAGAGACTGGAAATGAAATTTAAAGTCTTGGAAACCTTGGTTCGTTTTTTCATAAGAACTTTTGAAGCATTGTTAGTACACAATTTCACTCATCAGTGATGGTAGTCTAAAATGATCTAAGGCATAGAGCAAGAGACTTGTCTTTCTGTCAGAAGCTCTGTTTTGCATTGGAATAAAAAATTTATCAGTATATACTTATATGTGGCGTATTGTGCAGCATGACTGCCACAGAATATGCTTACATTCAAGATTCACATCAATATTGTCTCCAATAAGATCACAGTTAATATATGGTAAGCTTTCTCTCTTTCTCTTAACGTAGTTCAATATTCTACCCCTAAAAATTAGATCTATATTTGTGAATCAGAAAAAGGCATAATAGTAATAAAAAATATAAATATAAAGTGAAAAAAACCCACCCAAACCCAAATAAAACCACCTAAAATCAAAACAAGACAACTGATTCTGACCAGAGCTCAGTGTTGTGTAAACATGGAAGACAAAGACCCTAATTAGCCAGCCCAACCACACATAAAATAAATGAATGCCATATCCAAGAGGATGGCAACTTGCAGTGACTAAGTCAATGATTCATAGAGAATTTTCCACACTGAAGAAACAATTACCTTCAGAAACATCACAGAATCACAGAACCCCAAGGGTTGGAAGGGACCTCAAAAGATCATCTAGTCCAACCCCCCCACAAGAGCAGGGTAACCTACAGTACATCACACAGGAACTTGTCCAGGCGGGCCTTGAATATCTCCAGTGTAGGAGACTCCACAACCCCCCTGGGCAACCTGTTCCAGTGCTCTGTCACTCTTACAGTAAAGAAGTTCTTCCTGATGTTAACGTGGAACTTCCTATGCTCCAGTTTACACCCATTGCCCCTTGTCCTATCACTGGATATCACTGTAAAAAGCCTAGCTCCATCATCCTGACACCTACCCTTTACATATTTGTAAACATTGATGAGGTCACCCCTCAGTCTCCTCTTCTCCAAGCTAAAGAGACCCAGCTCCCTCAGCCTCTCCTCATAAGGGAGATGTTCCACTCCCTTAATCATCTTTGTGGCTCTGCGCTGGACTCCTTCAAGCAATTCCCTGTCCTTCTTGAACAGAGGGGCCCAGAACTGGACGCAATATTCCAGATGCAGCCTCACCAAGGCTGAGTAGAGGGGGAGGAGAACCTCTCTTGACCTACTAACCACTCCCTTTCTAATGCACCCTAAGATGCCATTTGCCTTCTTGGCCACAAGAGCACATTGCTGGCTCATGGTCATCCTCCTATCCACCAGGACCCCCAGGTCCCTTTCCCCTTCACTACTTTCCAGCAGGTCAACCCCCAACCTGTACTGGTACATGGGGTTGTTCTTCCCCAGATGCAAGACTCTACACTTGCCCTTGTTAAATTTCATCAAGTGTCTCCCCGCCCAACTCTCCAGCCTGTCCAGGTCTCGCTGAATGGCAGCACAGTCCTCTGGTGTGTCAGCCACTCCTCCCAGTTTTGTGTCATCAGCAAACTTGCTGAGGGTGCACTCAGTTCCCTCATCCAGGTCATTGATGAAAATATTAAACAGCACCAGTCCCAGCACTGACCCCTGAGGAACTCCACTAGTCACAGACCTCCAGCTAGATTCTGCGCCATTGACCACAAAACATGAAGTATATGTTGTCTTTTTGAGCTAGGAATTGTCTGTTAAGTGAATTATAACACACAAAAAAGCATCTCCTTTACCATGTATGGAATGGAGCTTAACCTAAAATAAAAAGCTTTTTGTATAATAGAATATTTATTAGTGTACTTCCTCCTTTTCTCTATAGAGATACTTCTACCAAGCGTAAGCTTCTTGGATCTCTTTGGTATCAGAAGTTAGATCTGTTGGTGTTTATACAGAAATCTTCTCCCAGACACTCCTTTAGTTCCATACTCTTGTTTGAGCTAAAATCCCAGACTGGAAAAATATGTACAGGAGAAATTCAAAAGCAACCAAAGGGCTACATATGATTTAGTCACAGGGGCAGAAGCATAGGAATTTCTTCATGGATTGAGTTCAGGAAGCCTCCTTGAAGCAAAACAATATTTCTACTGTGAGAAAGCACTCTGTATATGTACCTAAAGAATGATAAATGAAAAGCTAGATTTAGCGTGGAGTTTGTAAATACTCACTAAATGTTTACAGCCATGAAATTAAGCAAATCGTAAAGCTTTTGAATTAACCACTGCACACATAAGCATTTCTCCAAGGATCAAAACTCAAAGTGGGAGCACTTTGGATGATAGCATAGTGACACCTACAACGAGTTACCTGTAAACACTCATAACAAACAAGCACAAGTTCCCAAATCGCTCTTTAGTGCTTAGAATGTTGCACAGGTTGCATCAAATTAAAAACTCCTGAAAAATACCAAAATGGAAGAGTTAATCCCCACATATTTCCTCAATATGTTGAGGACACACTTGTAGGATTACTTGTTTGTTTTATAATTGCGGTGTTTTTAACTTCATACCAGCAATTAATTGGTTCACCTTCAGCCACAGGAAATTTGTTTGACTGGCAATGATGAACTGATTTACTTTAGACATTGTGTGGCTTATGAGAGTACTAGCCTGTGTTTTATATGGGGCAAAGTTTATTCTTACTCAATCCCTCATCACTCCTTAAGCTCACCTATAAAACAGTGATCATCACACACAGACATAAGACTGAGACCAGGTCAGCAAGGCAAAACATAGCTTTACCTTTTAAACTTAACAGTTAATTTTTGTCAGCAAAATGAATGATACATGTGGCATACGTACGTGAAAAATGAAAATTAAAGAACTTGCAACAGAATATGGAATAGAATGGAAGCAAAAGAGAAAAGTCTATGCCTCAATCTTGATACTTCTGAAATCAAGGCAAGGAAAAAGTGTCAGTGACTGTAGAAAATTTATTTGATAAAAGATAACTGGTAACATGCAGCACAAGGAAATACCCAAATACACAAAAACTATGGTCATGTTTGATGCTGTGCTCACAGGTAAGAGTTTTTTCAATGTTTAAAGGAGCAATCATAGCATTCAATCAGGGAATAATGATTTAAACAATTACTATAGCAGCATTCAATCAAGGGGAGCTATAATTATTTTACATAATTTCAAATTTTCAAGAAACACTCTTTCCCTTTTCTCCTCAGCCTGAAGCAAAAGTGGAAGCAGATAGAAACCAATACTTTATAATTTCATATTTTGGAAAACATGCTTAAGTTAGAGAAAGAGGCATTTCCTCAGGCTTTTGAAACCAATCTCATATGTTAGTGATTGGAAGAAAGAAAACATACATTATGCTGCTGCTTGGGACTAAAGGTGATATCAAACAACAACAAAAAAAATCTCTGATTTGCCAAATATGGACTTTGACTTTATTTTATTTAGTTGTCAAGAAATTGGAAGAATCTGAGAGCAGCCGTCTTAAAGGATAACAACTCTTGACAGCAAATATTGTCTGCCTTCAAATTGTTTTCCTTTTGCTGACAGCTTTCCAATCTTCCCCAGAATTAGCTTGGATTGGTTTTCTTTCCTTACAGTTCCAGTTTTCTTTAGGCTTGTGGTTAGCTGGAAGACAGTATTGTCTATGGTACACTACATTGATGACTACTACAGAAAAAGCTGACAGTACAGCCTAGAGTCATATCCCACAGTCCAGCAATATGTGGAAATTTACTGACCTGACTGCACTGTTCAGTCCATGAGAAGACTGAGGAGGTGGAAGCAATAATTCTAGTGGCCAAAGTATCCTAGGGTAACACTTCAGGACCACCATGGCTCAAGCATCAGCCCTGCTATTTGAACTGCATGGCGGAGCACTGGGTCACAAGGGCTGGGAGCTCTGTGTTACAATGCCTTACCCAAATAAAAACCTAAGAGGAGGGCTCATCAGCTCCCAGGTCAACCCCCCTTCTCTGCCACACTCTCCACAGGCTTAAAAAAAAAACAAGAGAGGTACTGGAACAGGCTTCCCAGGAAGTGTTCAAAAAAACATGTAGATGAGGCCCTTAGTGACATGGTTTAGTGGTGGACTTGGCAGTCCAGGGGTAACAGTTGGACTTGATCTTAAAAGTTCTTTTCCAACCTAGTTAAAAGTTCTTTTCCAACCTAGCTGATTCTAAGGGAGATATTTGCCTCCACTTGAAGAGCAGTATACTCAAAAGGGCCAGACTTCAGGGACGCAAGCAACTGACCTGCTAGGAAACTGTAGCTAGAAGACTCTTTTCAAAATTAAAACTGACATAGAAGTCAGAACTTTATTTGGAAAGTCAGGAGAATATGCATTTGTGGCAATACATATTATTCCATACTAAATAGATTAAAATTTATGCATGAAGATAACTGCAAAAATTCAAATAGATGATGTAGTAGTGGTCAAGTAGCAATGCGTAAACAAAAAATCAGAACACAGCATAAAAGAAACATTGATATCAAGTATTCAATAACAAATGGGCAAAACTGCAGAACAACATTATTAAAAGCCTGAGAGCACCCTTGGTTTCCGTGGAAATTAAATCCTTTACTGCAGATGGGGAATCTAGTTAGCAACATTTGCAGGACACCTTCAATAAATTCAGATCACTGGAAATAGCAATCAAGCTCATTGATAATCTTGCTCATAATCAGCCTTCTAAAATAGCAATAAAAATCCAAAACACAAGGTAAGTGCCCACAGAAGGGCACTTTATTCAAATTGTGATACAGACTCCCTTGTAGTCTTAACAAGCATGAAATATGTCCCCTGCATTTTAGAAAATAGCATAAGAAAATATTCAGGATGCCAGAAATAGGAGTTGGAAAATATCTTTTACACATGTTCTAAAAATAAAAGGGTAAAACTGTTAGCAATACAGTTCTGTTTAATTATCATGGAAACATTAATACATTATATCAAATATATCAATGTTAATTTATCCCCAGTTAAAAAAAAAATAGTGTGACTAGGTAAAGCTTTCTGAGTTTTTTTGGTAGTTTGTTTTTTTAATGTCGTAAACAAGATTAGAAGCAGCTCAGAAAAAGGAAAGTTTTGTTTTAAAGTAGTGTATTATTTTCTGTGAAAAACCAAGAACATTAATAATGATTAAGTTTTATTTTGTACAGGGAGTTTTTGTGATGCAGAATTCCAACTATGAATTTTACTTGGTACTGCTCAGCCTTTTATTTTGAAGCTTCTCGTTTCTTATTAAAGAAAATGTAAATTGCTGTGAAAATGCTCTCCGTGCACAGGAACAGGCAAATCTCACAGGGAACAACCTACATCTCTGAGGCTGTGACCAGTCATTTGGCTGTTGAAATTAAAAGATACCACATAGTTTCAACTTTTTAGAAAATTACAAGCTCAACTTCAGAAATATAAATTGCCAAATACTTGGGGTTTATTTACCATAGAAGAAAACAAATTCTTCCTTACTTTTTAGATTTTCTTCATACATAAAAGGATCTCTGGCATTTCTAGATGCATTGTATGCAGTGCCCTGAGGGTACTTCTGTTTATATTATTATAGGTGGCTTTGAGAGCACAAAGGGAAGCTGAGCAGCTCTATCCTGGGTGAACTGTGAATGAGAGCCCTGTAATACAAATGAGGCACCCCAAGGGCACCACTGAATTTGTGTGTGTGCGTACGTATCTCTGTGTGCATGCTTTAAAATATAACCAGGGCAGAACTCTTTCAGATGAACTGATCTCTAAAGGCTGAAGTCTTGAAAGGACTATTTTTCGTTTTCCTTTAGTATTTCTTTTTCCACATGTCTTGGCTTGCTTTCAGCATTATCAATGTCTCTGATAACAAAACTACCTTTGTTTTTTTTAATGTATTCAAAAGCCTTATGGTTTGAAAATTTTCATTTGCAGTGATTGATTGTCAAACTCGTCATAAAGAGCAACATTAAGTAATTACATTTAAATGAATAAAAAAATTGCACTTCCTTTAAAATCCTAAACGGTCTCTAAAATACTTGTGTTAAAAGTAAGCACCTGTCCTGGGTTTACCAGGAGCCGTTTTGCTCCTTCTTAGTAACTGGTGCAAGCTCTGTGTTTTGGCTTCCAGCCTGGCCAGAGAGCTGATAACACCGATTGTTTTTAATTGTTGCGAAGTAATGTTTATTCTGGCCAAGGACTCTGTGAGTCTCATGGTCTGCTGGGGACAAGGGGAGGCCGGGAGGAAGCAGAGACAGGACACCTGACCCAAACTGACCAAAGAGGTATTCCATATCACAGCACGTCATGCCCAGGATGTAACTGGGAGTTACCCAGAAGGGCTAGTTCATGGCAGGGTTGGACGAGGTATGGGTCGGTGCTCGAATGGGGGGAGTGGGGCGAGTTAGTGGTCGGCTGGTGTTGAGGTGTTGTATTATTTCCTCTTGTTACTTCCTTTATCATTATTATCATTAGTGGTAGCAGCAGTGATTTGTGTTATACCTTAGTTACTAAACTGTTCTTATCTCAACCCGTGGGAGTTGCATTCCTTTCGATTCTCCTCTCCGTCCCTCCAGGAGCAGGGGGAGGGCAAGAAGTAGGGGGAGTGAGTGAACGAGCTTTTGTGGTTGGGTTTAAAGCACCTATATTTTATTTTATTTCTTTTTGTTTCAAGGGTGAAAAAGAGCTTTTACATTGAGATTGTTTGATATTATCAATATAGATTAGCTTTCCCCAGCTAACAGAAGAATTTTCTCCCCTCCTTGTAAGTATTAGGTAAATAACATTTATTCTACTTAAACAAATGAAAAAATAAAATACAAATGCCCATGATGCTATAAAAACTTATGGGTTTTGTTTTTTTGTTGCTGTTGTTTAAAAGATGACTAACATCATTTACAAAATTTTTTGGGTTTTTCTCTAATAAAACTGAAAAATTAAAATGGGTTTTAATGTTTTACGTTGTATCACAAAAGAGCGGGATACAGATTAAAAAAAGGTGGATCTTATTTTACAAAATCCTGCACTAGCAGAAGCCTGACTGCTACAAATAATTCAATATGAATGGAACAAATTATTCCCTGTAGCCTACGCAGTATTCAACCCCAGGTGGTATTCTTCCCATCTTGGGCCTAAGTCCATGAACATGGGCTTCCACTTTATTTCAAGTGTAAGTGGATGCTTTTATCCATCAGTAAAGACAAATCATAAATCTGATGGTTTTCTTTGCTGTCATGACCTAGGCAGCTGTAGGCTTGTAGAGCTCCAGCATGGTCTTACTAGGCATTGTAGACAACTACGTGTGGTGCTACAAAGGAACAATTTGCATGCTTTAGTTATTTATGCTCTTGTTTCCTTAAATCGATTAATGCAAGTTAATTTCAAAGTAGCCTAACTTTTACATATACCTGGAAGACTCAGAAATACCTCCTCTATGAACAGAAGCATATACATGAAGCACGTGGTGCCCTCAGGCTGCAAAAGGCCATAGAAATCACATCTGTTAGTGATAGCAGCTAGTGGTAAACACTGCTTATAAGTTACCTCAAAAGATCTAAAAGTCATTTAAGAATGAAGCACTTTTCAGACTATGCGAGTAACAACCTTCTTCCTAAATTTATTTAGATCATACAGCACAACTGCTAGTAAAAGAATCTGGATTAAAAAAATACCTTTATTCCAAGCTTGGGATCAGTCACCAGGAATAACTCAATTTCTTTTAGGTGAAAAAGCAAGGTATGAAGGTGGATTCATCAAAATAACTGACTTGTTCCTACAAGACTGTTGAAGATCCCCTAGGACACCAGAATAATGACAATAAAACTAGAAAGCTCACCCTTTGCTTTGTGGTTTTATATTAATAAATTAGTAAAGCAGCAGGATACCTCTGCTGTTCAATACCTCTGACTATTCATTCAAAACGATGCCATTTGCGTTCAGTTATAATGTCGAGGGGTTAGGAACAAGAATTAATTTTCATTTTTCTGATTCTTTGTTAAGGGCTGCATTTTTCAATTTTCAGAAAGTTTGACACATTGATTATACATCTATTGACATGGACAGACTTCATCAGTATAATCACTGTGCAATACAGCTTACAGTCAGCTTTGACAGTCAGAGAGACATGCTTAATTACCATTTTCCTTCATTAGAAAAGGCTGCCTAAAAAGTTAATTCACAAACCCAAAAGGTTTTTTTTGTTTGTTGTCTTTTTTCTTTCTTCGATCAATAAACAAAATATGTCTATTTTGGATATTTTCAATGAAAAAAGATCAGTTACCTTCAATTCCATAAGAGCACAGAACAACAGCACTTAATTTACCAGATTGTAATACTCAAAACTAACAATCAGTGTATATTTCAAACAATTTATTTAAAACAGCCTGGAACTTTCATTCACAATATGCCTTTTAAAACATATAGACAAAGATTTTTCTCATTTGGGTTGAAATTCATTCTGTGCAGAGTAGTCATTTATATCTCTCCTAAAATTTAAACTACGCTTCCCCCTCTCCCCTTAAGGAATGCAATTACTATCCTTCATTTCTATTAGTTCCCATGACATGCCTGTCTTCTAAATGGAAAATAATGTGTTATCTGTGCCCCAAGGAATTTATATTAGAAGATAAACCATATTATTGTCCTTAAAACAAATTATTTTAAATAAAAAAAAAAAAAGAAGATACTAGGATGCAATTGCTACATTCAAGAGGACACATTTAGTTCTCTTTAAATTGATTTTGGAAAATGCTGCATGCTTAATGTCACAATTCAGCTAATAATATGCTACATCAGGAACTATATTTGTAAAGTCAAATTTAATATGCATACAGAAAAAAATATGTTTAATCTACTGTCTACATGCTAAAATAGAAATTATAGCTTGATATTTTCTATCAGTGTGACAAAACTGTGGATGAAGTCTTAAACCTTTTCTTGATACTGAATCATTTGTTAAAAGTCTATGCTGTATTTTTTACATGCTTTCTAAAAGTCAACTATACAAGGGTATTCTTTTTTCTTTTTTTTCAGAACACCAATGTTATTACATGTGACTGGAAAAAAAAGACAAAAAAAAAACCCAAAACCAAAAAAACAACCAACAGGCAAAACCAACCAAAACTAAAGACTCTCACACTTAAACCAAATAAAAAAAAAACACCCAACCCAAACAAAAAACCCAAACATCCCTCCACCCCCCAAAAAACTCATCCCAAACCAAACCAAAACATGTATTCATGGTCATTTTACAATTTTTTTAAACATCAACTATTACGATTTAAGTATACAAGTGCAATTTAAGTATACAAGTGCAATAACTGCATTTCATTTCTGCATTATGATAGAATAAAAATAGCAGACGATATAGTGTATTGGGATAGACCCATACAGATCCATGCAGACTTTTTAATAAGGTGATGAAGCTTTTAATTATTTAAGCTTGCTGTTTTGCTTCTACTTAGTGCCCCAGGCTGCCTCCATTTGTTTGATAAGGCAATATATTCTTCAATTTTCCTCCTAACCCTCATCATCTCTTTTTATACCATGATTAGAAGGAAAGGTATAAAATTGGATCTCTAGCTGACCACAGCTGAAGAAAATATTCATTTAAATGGCAGGATGGAAGAGACAAGAAAGACATCAGGAAAAAAGAATGCAAAACACTATAAAATTACATAGGAAGTTGTTTAAGACTATCACTAGCAGGTGTTATGAACAATTTAATTATATTAAGTAGGTATTAGTTGTATCTTATTCTGTTCTGTGGAAGATGGATGGACTGTATGACTGCTGAAAGCCTTTCAGAGACATGTTCCTTGCCATTTTTCACAAATGTAAGTTTTAGGATCTCTTCTGTCTTCTTAAGTACATCAAGATAAGATTTCAAATGAAAGAATATGGCAATGAAGATATCACACAAAACTAAACCCCACTTAAAATATAGTCCTTTATAACAACAGAATGTGCATATTTGGTAGCAGGAAGACACCTCACAGCTCTCATTTGCTATTTCTTTTGTTTAGACTGCTTTATGTGTCATAGCCAGAAATTCTTGATCACTCATGCAAAACAAACTTGAAATTCTTCATTTTCAGGCAGCACTGACGTGTTGTTTTTCTCATATACTAGAAAAATGTTAAATTAATTGACCTGTACAGGTTTCATTAGAATGGACCTATGACAGCTACAATTGCAGTACAGTTTCAAGCCTGACAACACATCTGTAGATTTTCAAATGTTATAGTCTAAAGAGCATCAGCATATTTTTTGTTTGCTTGCTTTCAGATTCCAATAAACCATTTTCCTTTCTTCTACTGTTACTTTAATCAGAAAAGTTACTTTAATACAGAAATAGCAAAACAGTCTTCACAATAAAATGTGCGTGTTTATTCTATCACCCTGTTGAGTTCTTTTGTATTAGAACAAACGATACTTTTGACTCTTATGCCTATCTTACTACGCAAAAAACAGCAACACATTTTCAGAATAATTTCTGTGTATTTTCTACACCTTCATATTCCAAATTTAGAATGGGGTCACATTCTTTCCTGAAACTGTTGCTGATGCTGGAAGTATGGGAGAGGTGAGAGCATCAAGTATGGCAAACCGAAAACTTCAGGTCTCCTCTTATGGGAGTAAACGACTGTGTTTGGCACTGCATACATCACATGAAAAAAAAAAAACCAAACAAACAACAAAACAAAAAAAACAAAAAAAAACCAAAACAAAAAAAGAGAAACCAAACAAAGGCATTTTTGCCTATAAGCACTGGAAAGCCTTTAGATGCCTCTAACACATGATAAAATATATTTTAAAAATAGACATAATCAAGTAAAAAGACAACAAACATGCTCTCTAGATAGGAAACCAAAGCAGAATGCAAAGTTGTTTCCTTGGACTAGATGAATTAAGACATTTGCCAAATTCCAAAGCATGTGCTATGTGACACCCAACTCCTCAGATCACAGCAAAAGCTTATTGAGGCTTCTATTTGACCTATTTGACCAGTGCAGGATTTAAAAGCAGCTGAAATAAAATTGCAGTCAACCATTTAATCTATGTTCCAATTTAATCCATCTTCCCAGTTTCAGAGTCAGTGGTGCTTATGATCTGTTATCTGAACTGCAAAGCCATACAAGTAGACTGCTTCTTACGTTTCCTTATATAACATTAGTTAATGCTAAAACCCAGTTTTTCCAAATCTTAAGGAAAACTTCCCAAGTACAAACATAATCTATATATTTGTGTAGATATATAAATTTGCACTTGTCTAGAAACTGGTTCTTCACATTCATGTCCCTATACAAAGATTAATATACATTCCCTTCAAAAGTTTAGCAGAATTTAATATCTCTTGAGCAGAGATTAGTCCAATACTTCTATTTTATAAAAATGAAGAAATTTTATGAACAGTTACAGGAATGTCACCTGACACACTTCTAACATGTATCTAAGTTAAGAGAATTATTAAAACATAGAGAATATAGCCTTAGTTTTCAGATTAATTATTTGTCTGTTAGAATTTTATAATGAATCCTTGAATATTGTTGAACAAGAGTTTCTTCCAACAGTCTTTGGACAAGTAAAGCCAAACAGTCTTCAAGAGATTAAATACGAGGATTCTCTCTAAGAGTGACTTAATTAAAAAGGCTCAAGAGAAGAAATGCTTTAATACAGTGAATGATAACTATTTGACCCCTAGAGGTTAACTGAAAGTTATCATATTTTTGAAGATGAGTGATCAATAAAAACTCAAAGGAGGATCTCAAAGATATTCTAGGAGTCACCACTAGGTAGAAAATAACGAAAGCAGCTCATGCTGTATGAGCTTTAGGTATCACCCAAAGGACCCCACAGGACTGCTGAGGTGCTGCACACAGCAGCAGCTCAACAGTGAGCCTACACAAGCTCTTCTATCTTCTGATGACTACAAAACATTAAATGCAAAATCTTTTAAAAGTGATACACATGCTTTCTTCCTGTCATTAGTTTGTCGCTGTCATTGCTGCTTTATGGTAGACTCATGGCTGCACTCCTACCCCTTCATTCCCACAGATGTTGATCAATTCTTGTATCAGCTCATGGGATTAATTTTATCTTAATAAGACCAGCAAGGAAACCAGAGCCAGCATGGGCTTTCTGGTCTTTTACTACAGTTCTGCAACATAATGATAACGCTGTCAATATGTCCGGGAAGTTATATTAAAAACAAGGTAAAGCCCTGGATGTCTAAGAAATCATCTAAAAAATATAAAAGTTAAAAAAAAAAAAAAAAAAAAAAAAAAAAAAAAAAAAAAACAAATAAAAACCAAAAAACAACCCAATGACAAAAAAATCTAAGCCCCCCCCCCCCAAAAAAAAAAAAAAAAAAAATCACCAAACCCAAACCAAACAAACAAAACAAACCTGGAAGAAAACCAATCACAGCAAGTGCTAATTAATGGGACTGGACTGTCCAAGTTTTTCTGTTCTAGCTGAACTAATTTTACTAGAACTGTTACAGATGCTGGCAAAAGCAATTAATGAGAAAAACACAAGGAGAGTGAAGAGGGGGCATTATGGGATTAAATTAAGCCAATTAAAACAGAAAAAAGCAAATAGACAAAAAGCAGCTAATGAGACCTGTATTGGAGACAATAGAGTAATTGAGACCATGTATAGAAAGTTATTGTATTAGTACCGTATAATGACACTATTTTAATGGATACATTCCAAGCACATTTTGGGAAACAAATGGACAAACACAAATACAGACACAAATCAATTACCTCAATAACAACTGCATCTACAGCATCAGTCAGAAAAGGGTGATGAGACACTGGAACAGGCTGCCCAGAGCAGTGGTAAATGCTCCATCCCAGGCAGTGTTCAAGACCTTGGGAGGCATGGTCAGGAGTGAGGCATCCCTGCCCAAGGCAGGGGGATTGGAACTGGATGATCTTAAGGTCCTTTCCAACCCAAACCATTCTATGATCTTGCCCAAAGCAATTATAAAGATTTTAAGGAAAACTGTGCATATTTGACCTGGTAGAAACATTAGCCCAACACATATTTAATCCTATTATGCAAGTGTTAACTGCTGCTTTCCTGGTACAGCTTCATGGCAGAAGAAAAAGAACTCCAATTGAGTTGATCAAATCAATCTCAGGCAAAAATATATCCCAGCTACCTTGCTAGAGGCATTTGCATAGCAAGCCCACAATCCTGAACATGCAGAACTTTGTGAACAGTTTATAGTCATGTGGAGATCAGCTGCCACTGTTTGTCTTCTGTATTTCTGAAAAATGCCATATACGCATTCTGTCAACATACTGAAAATTGTTTTCAAGGAATTAGTCCCTGCAATTTGAAGGAAATGATTCCAAACTGTTTTGTAGCAAAATGAGTTGTGATTGCAACGTGGAAATCATTTGAAATATTTGTTTCCACAAAGGTAGCCTCTTTGTGTGTCCCAGCACAGGAGAAAGGCTGCAGTTTCTTAATTCAACAAAACTGGGAAACATGCACATAAACACAACACAATAGACTTCCTAGTGCTATCTTCTAGCTAGACATGTTCCTAAATGGGCAGAAAAATCTTTTATCCCACTCTAAATCCAGACATAGAAAAAAAAAATACAAAAATAAAAAAAGAGTCAGATCCACTCTTTTCTGAAGATCCTTATCCTTTTTTCCCTGCCAAGGTTTCCCCATAAGGAGGGGTACTGCTAACCCCAAGGGCTAGGAGTGGGCAGGCAAACCCATGCCACTGTGCATAGTAAACAGCAACTTCTTAGGACTTAGTTGTAGATCAGTGGTTAGAAATTAAGTTTTATTAACCTAATATTTCAGTTTACTTGCTCTATTGCTGCCATTGATCCTTGATTTATAGTTCCCTGATTGCCAGTTGATTATAAGCCATTAATAAATTCATAAACCACTTCAGTCCTTATCTTAGTTTGAACTACTTGACCCGACTGGCTTTTCCTTTGAGGCCGAAGCTGCTATCCAGTCAGTATATAACACGCTGCCTGCTCTGAGATCCTCCTTAAACTCAAGCACTTTTGTCCAACCATTTAGGGTTGTTCTTTTCAGGGCAGAAGTTGTATTAACTCAGCCAACCACACTGCCAAAATAGACATTTCATTACACAAAATAATACTCATGTCATAACGCTGTTTATAAACTTTGTTTATTCAAATCTGTACAGAACATTGAGTTCTCTTGATTGGACACCATTTAATCAAATCTTATATGCAGATATAGCCACAAAAATTACAATGATGAAAGTTTAATTTTTCTTCCAATTTCATTTATCTCACTTATACTTTCAAACAATATTTTTAGTTTTCATCATAAATATATTTACTTGTATCAAAAATATTTTCAAAAGCTATTGCTTTGGAAAAAAGCCTCTTTCTCCCACCATTTAATATCAAAGTAAAATGCAGTAGAATAAAATCATATATTTGGTAAAGTAGGAGTTTTTACATCTCATGCTTTGTTTAAATTAGACAATTGAAAGGTACTCATACACATTTCTATTCATAGACCAAGACTCAGTATTACAAAACTAGAAATACTTGAAAGCAGAGCTTTCTGTCTTCTAGAAATAGGACAACCTGTAAAAGCCAGAAGCAGCTCTGGAGGTTTCTATCCAGCCACGGATGGCATTGAGCCACCTTTACTTTCATGTAGGTTATGAATGTTATTTCTTAGAATTAGATATTGGTCCTAGCATGCTTTAGGATTTTGTTTTACTGGCAGATTAAAATTTCAAATCAGTCATAAGTAAAGACAAAATAATTGTTCTTACCAAAACAAATGAAAAGTCAGTCATGTGGTGATAAACGATATCAAGAGCTTCATTTAGAGGAACTTGTTACCAGTGGTGGAAGACCTGAGCTGGATTTGCACATGATATACACACTGGACAGAACAGTCCGCTAGTGGAGCAAGTGGGATTAAATTTCTTCTATCTCCTTTCAGTTTTTCTGTGTCTTGGCTATAAGACAGAACATCTCCAGCACAATTCCAATCACTTCTAACAGATACATTAACTTAAATGCAAGTTTCTTTGACAGTTGTGATATGTCTAAAGAAAGACAGCTTCCAGGCTTTTTTTCCACAAAAGCAGAAACTTCTAGAAGTTTGCCTTTTGAATTTTGGTGAACACTGTCACATCCCCTCGGTGAAACTAGATTTTCGTTTATCAAATAAGTATCCACTTATATATATGGTTTGTCATACTAAATATCAACATTACAAAAGATATTTAAAGTTCGTTGTATTTAGGACTTTCAGTCTGATAGGTGTAAGTCTGTCACAAACCCATTCTTAAGATTTCGCCCTAATTCCCTTTAGGAAAAGTTACCCATGCTAATGTAGCACATGATGCACTTCACTGATAGAAAGGTATCCTTTTATACCAATACAGCCGCACTGGAAGAGGATTTCTTTTCACAGTATAAGCAAAATGAACAACCTATTGCTGAGATATTTAGATTTCAAGAAAAAAGGCTTCTGTATTTCCCCTAGGTATCTATTTGGACCACAGAAACTTTTGGAACAACATGCAATACAGTTAAGAAGCTATTATTTCATTTAAGTCTTTTAATAGGAAGCTTTTCTCAAAAAAGTTCTTTTCTCACCCCCAAAAACTTGGCTGTATTTTACTGAAAATATTGAACAGAAGGAGGAGGAAAAGAAAAACAACAGGAAGAAAAAAAGATATAGAAGCACCTCTTGGAAGTAGAAACTCTCTCTATAAATCATCTTCTTTCCTGCCTGGGAAAATGGACCCAAGCAGCACTGTAGAGATTTATTATTTGTTTCTCTTGGAAAGATAACTTTTCAAGAGAACTGCACTCTGGATTGGACTAAAAGAGAACAGGCTGTGAGGAGAAGATTATTAATTGAAAAGGTTAATCCTAGCTGGGCTGAGAATATGTATGCAACCCCTCTGCCAGCTTTTTTCTGCATCAAAGAACTAGGTTCAACTATATAGTGACTTCTAAAACTGATCAAACAAATTTTAGTCCCCACTCTAAATACTGGGAGTGGAGGAAGAGGAGACTTAAATGTTTCTTTCATACCCTAAGCATCACAATTTCTCTCACAGAGCTACAAAGTTTATATTGAAAACAAAAAGAAAACAACTTGAAAAAAAAAAATTTACAATATTATCAGTGCGAGTACATCCTGTTTCAGCAGCAGCTTGTGAAGTAATCCTTTATCTCTGATTATAGAGATTTTTCCGGGGACATCTGTTTCCCACATCGATTTCCCCTCCTTGTACATCACTCAAGGTGTCAAGATAGACCTCCACCACTAGTTTATTGGTCCAGCCTTGGTCACAGTTAACACATTGCCTCTCTTCTAGTCCTAAGGCACCATCATCTAATTCATCTGGAATGACATGGTGTCTATTTTAATGTCAGAGAATAAAAATAAAAATTGGGAGGAAAAGGGGAGGAAAAGGAGAGTAAAGTCCTCAGCTTGCCTATTTACTCTCCTCAATTTACTGCTCACTGCAAGCCCACTAGCCACAATGCTCTCTGAAAACACAGAAATCACAGAAGAGTCAAGGTTGGAAGACTGTCTGGTCCAGCCTTCCATGGACAAGAGAGTCACAATGAGATTATCTAGTACACTGGCCAGCTGCATCTTGAAAACCTCCAACGATGGAGACTCCACTATGTTCATAGAGAAGCTCAAGAATGTAACAGAATCCATGCTCTTCACTCACATTACCCAGGGGGATACAAGAGAGATTGCCATTATAATTATATCCTTACTTCAGATACGTTAAATATACTACTGTTGTCCAAAGAAGCACATAGTAACAATAACATTTCATCATACCAGTCTTTAAGCAAATGATACAAAGAAGTCACTATGACTTCTATTTTTGTTCTATTTTATCAATAGGTGTAGACAAACAGCTCCCTTTCCTCTAGAGATGACTACACAGAGAGGTTATAATGTGTAATATTAAAGTAATCAGATCAGCTGACTCCAAATAACCAGCAGCTATCGAGAAAATTCACATCTATTACTTCTGCAAGTAGAGCTGTATCTACTATTTAATATGTGAACACAGATGATTAGTTTCACCTGGTTTTACCTGTCTTCTCCACTCTGAAAACTAAGAAATAGATCATTTTCTTCCTCTGTGAAGAACAGATACCTGAAGAGGGCTGTACCCCCTTAAATGATAAGGGGTTTTAGTGATTTTAGTGTATTTTGTGTTCTCTTCCAGAAGAGAAACATGTCAAAGACATTACAAGAAAAATCTGAGATTTTAAATTTAATTTACATTTTTGGAGCTACTTGGTGGCAGTGAGGTGCTTGTTGAATCAATATCACAGTATCACTCCTTTTCTTGGGGAGGAAAACCCTTATTTAACATGACCTAAAAAGTCAAACCAACAAAAAACCCAACCAAAACCAAAAAAACAAAAAAAAAAACCCCACCTCAAAACCCACAACCCCCCCAAACCAAATGAAACCCACACCAAATCGCCTCTGCCTCCAAACACACAAAAGAGCCAACCAGAAATACTTCAAGAGTGTCTTTACCCACCTGCCTTGAGTCGCTTCTTTTTATTATCTCTTCTACAGACAATTAGGGAATTTCCCAATAGGATCATTTGTGGGTCTACTGCATATAATTACTGAACTTTGTTGATATGGTTTGGGTAGGTTTGTTTGTTTTTTTTGTTTTTTTTTTTTTAATGAGAAAAAACACAAGGAAAAAATGCAATACATTAAGTCCACAAGAAATCTTATTTGTTATATCTTCCCTGAAATTCCGGAAATATAATAATATGCTTTTTACTGTAAAATGAATCACTAGAGATATAATAAAGATCCTCTGGATGAGCTTCAGTATTCTTTTCATTAGGCAAAAAGGAAAGAAAGGAAAACAGCAAAGCCCCATTCAGCAAGATTAGAGCACAATGTCTGTCAGAGAAATGAACTCTAGTAAGCAATCGTCTTCAAGATGGTGTGATCCCAGCTGTTCACCCATTTGGATCAAACAGATGAGCACGTAGAAAATTAGGCAACTGAGCTGCCAAACATTTCCCACTGCTCCAAGCACAGAGACAACTGAGCTGCTGCAACAATAAGGTGATGCTCAAAATGAGCTCATTCACAATGTGCTTCTCTCTTTTTGGTGTGTGAGAGAGCACATATTTCACCACTGAGAGACTTTGAGACACACAGAAACAGAGATAAAGAAAAACTAATTAAGCTCTCTGTACGCGTGCAAGCATTGCTAGTCGTTGTAAACAGCAAAATATCTTGCTCACCAGCCAGATTTCAAAGAATCCCAGAGGGCTACTGCTGTCACCCAGGTAGAAGAAAGGAAGGAAGACTGGAAGTGTGACTAGCTGTATTCCCTATTTGTCATGGAGAGATCGGATGCAAGGAGGAAGGAGATGAAGGGAAACACAGCATTAGATCTCTCAGTAGAAGGGCTGTTACAACAAACCATTAAAAAGAACACAGTTTGTTTAGTGCTATAACCACAAGTGATTCTAACAGACGTCATTTTCTATAATCTTCATGAGATCTCCTCTAATATTTTCCCCTTTAATGCTACTTAAAACAGTTATTTTAACATCTCCTTGCAGTTTCTAGAATTTTGATAGTATGCATGTCCCTCAAAAGGAGAAAGCTATCACTTTACTAGACTGTAGGCACCATCATTTCACTATTTCCTAAACTTTGAATCCTTGCCTTTACACAGATTTCAGAGGCAATGTCTGCAGCTGCTTGGAATGGTAGCTAATGACGAAAACCACCTACAGACAATAGCTGGAACTCATAATTTAACTCGGACAAGGCCTTCTGTCTTTTGTCCTTTACTAATAGCAGTTCCTTTGCTCTAAATATCTTTTTGTGTTTCTGCTTTTCTAACCCTGGGAAAGTTTAAGAGAACTGATTAATGAGATGGTGCAATTTCTACATTTTTTTTTATTGTACTCAAATGAAAGGTACATCCAGCTTCCATGCAACAGAAAACTGACAGTTATTCTACCCTGCTCACAACACACACTAATAGAATCACAGAGATTTGTCACAAAAAGGCAGAGAATTCAGGCCACTACAAAGTAATTTCAGATTTTACAAGAACACATTTCCTAGTGCTGTACACTTAAGTACAGCACTGCTTGCAACAGCAAGTTACAAGCAGTGCTGTGTGTATATATACACACACACAGGTACACACATATATACATATACACACATGTAGGAACCAAAGCAAGCTGCCCTCATAGCCTGGAACAAAAAAAAAAAAAAAAAAAAAAAAAAAAAACCAAAACACCACAAAAAAAAAAAAAAAAGAAAAAAGAAAAAACATCATAGAAAGTTATGCTCAGCAATAAAGAGAAAACAGGCTAATTTTTGTTTTTCTTTTCCATGCAACAGCCAACTTTTGCTTGGAAATTGAATGGGCATCAGTTTACCCATGGGAGCTGGTTACTGCCTTTACATTGTTTTTAATTTTCTTCTCTTTTCTTCCACTTCATTTATTAAGCTTTCATTAAATTTTTATTCCCAATTTTGGGAGGTTTTACTCTTCCCTTCCTCTTTCCCTGTCCTGCTATGGATGGAATAAATAAACAAGCAGCTGCATGCTACTTAGCTGCACATTACAGTTAACCCATAACAATATTTAGCAAACAGGTTTTTCATTACCTTAGAAAAACTTAATCTGCTTTTGATGGGAGACTTTTGGAAAGAGGGGATTAAAAGTGTTGCAATTCTTTATGTGTAGAGAAATATACATTTTAAAATTGAATATCAAATGCTAATTGCAGCTAATTTTTACATATAAAAAATTATTTTTCTTAGATCCTACAATAAAATGTGCTGTTGGTAGAAATTTGCTGGCTGAGTAATAAAATTCCCAATCTGCTAACAGAACTCACTTCCTTCTTCCCTCTCTTTGGTTTTACTTTTAAAAATCCTCTCCGATCATTTTTGACAATGGAGAAGCACAAGCATGCTTGTCCGGTTACCTTTGGTAGAGTATATAATATTGCAACATATGGTGTAGAAATAATGCTTTAAATTCATAAATTTATATAGATTAATCCTGAACTTACTTTTTTTTTCTTGTTCTATTTATTGCAATAAAAAAAATAAAATAGTGGAAATAAAGATACCAGTTGTCCAGGTTTTAGCTGGGACAGTTGTTTTTCTTTCTAGTAACAGATGCAGTGATGTGTTTTAGCTTTAGTATGAGAACAATGCTGACAACACACTGATATTTCAGTTGTTGCTCAGTAGTGCTTACCCTGATCAAGGACTTGTGAGGAGGGGCACATGAACATAGAAGGGCACAGAGACAGGACACCTGACCCAAACTAGCTAAAGGGATATTCCATACCACAGCATGTCATGCCCAGTATATAAACTGGGGGGAGCTACCTGGAAAGAACTGATCACTGCTTGGGTTGGGCTGGGTATCAGTCAAGAGGTGGTAAGCAATTATTGTTTATTTGCTTAAGATTTATTTCTCTCTCTTTTTATTTTCCTTGAAATTACATTTTTTGGTAGTATTATTTTACTTTATTAGTAAACTGTTCTTATCTCCACCCATCAGTTTCCTCGCTTTTACCCTTCCAATTCTCTTCCCCATCCCACTGGGGAGGAATGACCAAGTGGCTGTATGATACTTAATTGCCAGATGGGTTAAACTACAACATACAGGCAAATCACCTACAACAGTTTCTATGTAACATAATTTAAAACCCGGATGGAAGCATTCGATACATGTAGAGAAATGACGACCTGCTCAGATTGCAAAATGAGTAGCTGTTGATGAAAAGTAATGACAAATGAGACACTTCAAGGTAAAACCTGCTGTTCCAAAACAGAAAACTTAGATTGACTGAAATGAAGGTTTTATGTCACTGAAGTTTACAGCATTAGTTTTAACAAACATTACTGGGGTGCTGTTCAGATGAAGAAGCAGGAAAAGTCTGAAAACTGGTTAGAGCAAATGCTATTTTCATAGTGAAGCTACCACTGTTGGTAGTGAGACTGCATCACTACATTTAAGGGACGTTAATTTCGGTTACTGAAAGGTTATGAGTTTTGATTTCCTATTTGTTTTAATCCACACAGTCCCATCCATCAGTTCTATGTTACAAAAAAAAAAAAAAAAAAAAAAAAAAAAAACCAAACCAAAACAAAAAAAAAGAACAAAAAACCCACAAATAGGGATTGTCTTGCTATATGTACCAATGCAAATTTCTAATATACTCAGAAAATTAAAGGACAGAATTTTCTCCAATGCCAAAGTAAATAAGAGATTTAAGGTTTCTTTACCAATATGAGCATTAGTATGAAAGACGAATGTAGAATCATAAAAGATGACAGAGAAATAAGTAAATGACAATTCAAAGAATGCATAGCAGCCAAAATATGAGAAAGATTGCTGAGAAAACTTTCTAGCCCAACATGCAAAATGAAATTTAGCACACTGGAAAAAATGGCTAATTGAAACATGCAATAGTTGTGGCTGTTGCATTCATTATGTGACTATTTAATAATTTCCCCTCTAGTCATCTAATGTCTGTCACTTTTCCACAAAATAAATACTTCATAAAATCCCTTTAAGGAGGTTTCTTATCATCTTCTATTGCCATAATGTTTTTTCCCTTTCAGTATCCTGTTTATCTTAAGCTGCAGCATAATTAATTCTTCTTCATAAAGAAAAACCTTGCCATCACATTTAATTTATCTGAAAGGAAACTGTCACTGCACTATGATAATAATCCTATTTGACTTCTATGATACATTTTGGTTGGTGTTTTATTTGTATAGAGGGAATATTTTTATTTTTTTTTTTAATGAAGAGTCTTCCTCTTTCTCCTTCCTATGTGCCAGCTGCTGTTCAGTAATTTATATGCATGTCCTGATTGCCGACTTGTTTTTACAAACAAACAATCCTGCAGTTGCATGAAAAATACTGTTATCGGTATTTCAGTTATTTTGTTATATATTCTCTTATTAGTATTATTGTTTCATATGTGCCACTAAAAGAACAGTTTAATTTACTATTTTTTTTATATTTACTAATATTTGTTCTCGTCTGATTGCTTGAAATATATATTATTTAGACATATAAACATACGGCTCCAGATGATTCTACTTTTTAGCTTGCACTCTCTTGTCTCTCCCTTCCAATTTTTAGTACCAAGAGCATACTGAACTCAGCTGTCCTTACAGCACAGAAACATTAAAGAGAGAAACTAACTTCATTTCTTGTCCAGGAACCCCATAAGACAGAAATATAAGGGAACAGTGGCAATTCTCCTTGAAGCCAGACCCAAGTGAAATTTCCTAGGATAGTTGGGTGACCTCTTATTCCAGTTTTTCATCACTGCTGCACAATTTTGACCAAAGTAACTCCTCAGACTGCATAAAAGTGCTCTACAGAGGACAGTCTGAGAATCACTGTCCTAGATTACTGGTGAATGACAAATCCATGCAATTTGAGAATTCTATTTCCTTAGAGAACTTTCTGCTTTCTCTTCATTTTTTCAATTTGTGCTTTTACCCCTAAACCACTTCTTTTTATATATATAATTCAGTGTATTCTTATTTTCAGTTCTAGGGATCACTAGTCCCTTCCCACTTATAAAGAGCAAGAAATATGCCAGAAATGCTAACACTTTCTTACATATAGCAAAACTCAAGAATCAACAGCTTTTCTTGTGTTTTTTAATGTAGATCAAATTTTATGAAAAGTTAACTGGTATGTCAGTAACTAGGAGAACAGCATAAGTAGCAACAGACACAGGAAAATAGAGGATGACCTTTTAAATAATAAGGAAACATGTAGAATATGATGACATCATAGTAAAAGAAAAATAAGTAAAATAGGCTAACCAAACCCACCTCAGATTCAGGAACATGAGTGCAGAAAGTTTTCAGGTCCCCTAATTCATTCATACCAGTTAAAACAGAAAATTGGGGAAGAGAGAGAAAGAATCTGAACTTCGGGAATGTTCAGCCTCCCACTACGCACCCCATAGACCCCATCAAGCATACAACCAAACTACAGTCCTATCCATCTTGCAGTGAGACTTTTTGTTGGTCTCTAAAAAGTTTCTCTGCTTAGGAGATTTTCATACGGTTAAGAGAAAGAAAGGCAGTGAAATGGAATCTTAACATCCCTCTAAAAAAACCCCACCAAACCTACTAACACCCAAACCAGAAAACACTGATCAGTCTTGCTGCTGGCAACACACCTTTATGAATCCCATAGAGACATGTTGATGAAATTGTTTCGGCAAATGAAGGAGGCAGTTTTGCTTCTATCAGATTATTCAAGAAAGGCTGACGTTTGTATCTCTGCGGAAGTGCTGATACTAATAAGTAAATAACCCTGAAACTGAAATAAACCTTGTTATATTTCTCTTTGGATTCATGTTTAGTTTATTTGTAAGTCCAAATATGGGCTATTTTATTTTTCCATTTTGGAAATTTGAGAGAAAAACTTCTGCAAAATAATCACCAATATAAAAAATAATTTGTCTTTATGCTGCAACTCTTCCAAGTAGCTCAAGATCCATTTTCATTGTGACAGTTAATGTAAACTAGCTGCACAGTAATAGAGACTGGAATATTAGTAGGCAGCTTGAAACCAGTTCTTTAGATCACAGAGTTATGAAATTACATCTTTTCATTGTTATTCTAGCTCTCTCCCAGTTCCATTTTATTTATTTTCTATCCTATTTGTTTTCAGACAAGACTCCAACATAATGCTGTTTCAGAATCTTTTGGTTAGCAATAGAATCCAAGTCTAATTTAAAACCAAGACTACACAGACCAAAATTACACTGACCACCTTCAAGCTAAAAGCAGTATTGCTTTGCCTTCAAGCCTACTGTCCTACTGTTATTTCTTAATGAAAAGCATGGTTACAAATAACAACAGAAATTGCAAAAAGAAGGAAAACATGACAGTTAAGAAAACAGGAAATAGTTGTTTTTTTTGTGTGTGCGTGTTTTTTTTTTTGTTGTTGTTTTTGTTATTTTGTGGGTTTTTTTTTTTTTAAATAAAAAACCCTCAAGAACAAGTGCTCCCTGGAAAAAACAAAAAGGTGCAAAACGAAAGCATAAGAGCAAGTAATTATAGAACAGAAGGCACAAATAACATTATGCATAATATTTGCTTGCAGGGAAAATATTTCACCGTGACCAAAATAGCTAAAAGAGTCTACAGCAGTGTCAAACTTCTGCTAAGTTTATTTTAAAACATGAGGGAACAAAAACAAAACAAACAAACAAACAACAACAAAAAAAAACAACCACGCAACCAACCAACTAAAAAAAAAAAAATATCACACCCCCCCCCCCATATCTGGTTTCCAATATCTTTATCAGAATAAAATTAGGCAATAACAGGAGTCCAGAACATGTTTATATATCTAGACTTTTTTCATCCTCAAGATTGGTACTGATTAAAAATAACAGATTCATAGCTTCCATTAGAAGACATAATTTTCAGCAACATTTAAAAATACCTGTCTTTATGCTTAAAAAAAAAAATAAAAAATTGTTGCATCTTTCCAGAAGTAATTTTACTACGAAGTATCACCCTCAGGCTCTTTGTAGGACAGTATGGCCATTAATAATGCTTTCTTATTGCATATGATCTGATTTACACTCGGTTCCAATGACTTTTTTTTTTTTTGGCAGTTCAGCAGTATGAACAAATTAACTATGTTTTCCTGGCACAATTAGTTGCAAGTCCTTCATTTTCATCCTGCTGAAAACTGAAGGACAAATCAGTGATAACAGAATCACTGGGTCGCACTTGGGTAGTCAGCTAAGATTGTTGTCTAGGAGCAATTTATCATGTAAATGGTGTCCGCTTTGTTTTATGGAAATCTGAAAACAGCTTTCTGCATGATTGAAGCCTTTGTCAATGAAAACCCCTTCAAAAGGTGACAAATGTTTCTTATCTCTGGGAGATGCTGAAAGGACTTAAGTGATAAAAACTATATATACACTTACTATTTTTATCCAGGTCATACACATATATAGCATTCTGAGGATTTAGCAGCCCTGCCAGAAATATAAGTTTTTCTCTATACTGAATCCATTCTATTTTAGGAGGAAATCAATTCCATTCCAGAGGATTCAAAAAAATATTCTTTGTTTTATCCACACTATGTAAAATATTAATTACCATCATTACAAATAAACAAAACACAGTATGAAGTGTTTTCCCAGAAAAAAAATTAACTGTATTACAGATTATTTCCAAGTCATTTTGGAACGTGAACTGTATGCTTATTAATTGTCACATTTGTCACACACCTATGTATGTCAAAAGCCACTTGCAGGGTCTCATTATCTCACAGACCTCCTTCTTCCCACTCTGCCAATATGCAGTCATTTTCCATTGCATGCCATGGCTACATTTCAACTCCGACAGCTGAACTAGGAGATATATTCCACTGTAAGTGACATCAGAACGGGTTTAATGGATCATAGATCCCTTACAACATAGACTTAAGTTTTTTTTTTTTTAAATGGAATTTAAAAAGTCTCCTTCACAGAGTCCCTGCAAATACATTTAGTTGACTGCTCATTTAAGGAAATATACTTAAAACATCTGGGATAATACAAAAAGTTTCCCAAAAGCTGAGTGTTAAGAGTAATATGAAAAACAGTTTCTAAGAACAACAGCATCCAATACAAACCGAATCTCAGGAACTGATGTTCTGGAATTAACAGGAATTTTCCACCTTCTACAATACAGAAGATGCAAAGCCTCAGTTTTCAACACAGTATTTCACAACATGAGTGAGTTCCACCAACAAATGAAACATGACTTTATTTATCCCCTTCAGGCTGTGTTTGCTTGAAGAATCAAAGATTCATAGAATCATAGAATAGTTAGGGTTGGAAAGGACCTCAAGATCATCTAGTTCCAACCCCCCTGACATGGGCAGGGTCATCTCGCACTAAACCATACCACCCAAGGCTTCGTCCAACCTGGCCTCACCGCCAGGGATGGAGCACTCACAACCTCCCTGGGCAACCCATTCCAATGCCTCACCACCCTAACAGGAAAGAATTTCCTCCTTATATCCAATCCAAACTTACCCTGTTGAAGCTTTAACCCGTTACCCCTTGTACTGTCACTGCAGTCCCTGATGAAGAGTCCATCTCCAGCATCCCTATAGGCCCCCTTCAGGTACTGGAAGGCTGCTATGAGGTCTCCACGCAGCCTTCTCTTCTCCAGGCTGAACAGCCCCAACTTCCTCAGCCTGTCTTCATATGGGAGGTGCTCCAGTCCCCTGATCATCCTCGTGGCCATCCTCTGGACTTGTTCCAACAGTTCCATGTCCTTTTTATGTTGAGGACACCAGAACTGCACACAATACTCCAGGTGAGGTCTCACAAGAGCAGAGTAGAGGGGCAGGATCACCTCCTTCGACCTGCTGGTCACGCTGCTTTTGATGCAGCCCAGGATACGATTGGCTTTCTGGGCTGCGAGCGCACACTGCTGCCTCTTGTTCATTTTCTCATCGAACAGCACCCTCAAGTCCTTCTCTGCAGGGCTGCTCTGAATCTCTTCTCTGCCCAACCTGTAGCTGTGCTTGGGATTGCTCTGACCGAGGTATAGGACCTTGCACTTGGCATGGGTAAACTTCATAAGGTTGGCATCAGCCCACCTTACAAGCGTGTTGAGGTCTCTCTGGATGGCATCCCTTCCCTCCAGTGTATCAACAGAACCACACAGCTTAGTGTCATCGGCAAACTTGCTGAGGGAGCTCAATCCCACTGTCCGCGTCACTGACAAAGATGTTAAACAAGACTGGCCCCAGCACCAACCCCGAAGGACACCACTCATTACTGGTCTCCAGCTGGACATCGAGCCATTGACCACAACTCTTTGTGTGTGGCCATCCAACCAGTTCTTTATCCACCGAGTGGTCCATCCATCAAATTGATATCTCTCCAATTTAGAGAGAAGGATGTCGTGTGGGACAGTGTCAAACGCTTTGAACAAGTCCAGGTAGATAACATCAACTGCTTTACTCTTATCCATCAATTCTGTAGCCCCATCATAGAAGGCCACCAAATTGGTCAGGCAGGATTTCCCCTTAGTGAAGCCATGCTGGCTGTCACCAAGCACCTTGCTGTTTTTCACGTGCCTTAGCATGCCTTCCAGGAGAATCTGCTCCAAGATTTGCCAGGCACAGAGGTGAGACTGACTGGTCTATAATTCCCCGGGTCATCCATTTTCCCCTTCTTGAAAATAGGGGTTATATTTCCCTTTCTCCAGTCATCAGGAACTTCACCTGACTGCCATGATTTTTCAGATGTGATGGCCTGTGGCTTAGCAACTTCATTCGCCAGCTCCTTCAGGACCCGCGGATGGATTTCATCAGGTCCTATGGACTTGTGTCCATTCAGGTTTTTAAGACGGTCTTGAACCAGATCCTCCCCTACAGTGGGCCCAAGGTCTTAATTCTCACAGTCCCTGTGTCTGCCTTCCAAGACTTGTGTGGTGTTGTCAGAGCCTTTGCCAGTGAAGACCAAGGCGAAGAAGTAATTCAGAACCTCAGCCTTCTCCAAATCCAGGGTAGCCAGTTCTTCAGATTGCTTCCGGAGGTGGCCCACGTTGCCCGTAGTCTGTCTTTTATTCACTACTTACCTATAGAATCCCTTCCTGTTATCCTTAACATCCCCAGCCAAGTTTAATTCTAACTGGGCCTTAGCTTTCCTAACCTGGTCCCTAGCTTCCCGGGCAACATCCCTGTATTCTTCCCAGACTGCCTGTCCTTGTTTCCACCTTTTATAAGCCTCTTTTTTTTCCCCTCGATTTTTTCCTCATCAGCTCCTTATCCATCCAAGGAGGTCTCCTGGCCCTCCTGCTGCACTTCCTTCTAGTTGGGATGCAATTCTCCTGAGCTTGTAGCAGGTGATCCTTGAATATCAGCCAAGAGTCTTGGGACCCCCTGCCCTCTAGGGCTGTATCCCATGGAACCTTACTAAGCAGGCTCCTGAAGAGGCTAAAGTCTGCTCTCTTGAAGTCCAGTGCAGTGAGCTTGCTGCACGCTCTTCTCACTGTCCTGAGGATCTCGAACTCGACCATCTGGTGATCTCTGCATCCAAGGCATGAGTTTACTCAGCAAAAATAGTTAACAGCAGCAAAGAAAATATCCGTCTGTCTGAGATCTCAGAAACTGGAGCCATGTGGCCCAGTCATAGACTTTAGCAGCATAAACCCCTGAACTCCGGACCGCCCCAAGTTATATGTGTCAATGGCATAAAATAGATTATGTTTATCCCCTACACCCCAAAGAGAAAGAAATTGGAGTGAGTTCAGCTGTTCCTACTTCACCATTTCCAAAAACTGAGATGAAACTTATCCCAAGCCCTAGCAAACTTTTCCTTTTAGAAGCAATGATATACAATCATCTGATAAATACTTTGAGTAATTGACCTCTCTGAATTTGTAATAGGAGAATAACAACCTTGAACTATTTACACAGAGAAGTAATTTTCAGTTTCATCAGCAGTATGCAAACAGCCAGTAATCCAGATTGCTTTCACCTGGAGGACTTTGGAGACAATTGTTCTGGTACAGATATTCCTATTTCATCAAGAAGCAGAGAACACAGGGAGCAAGTGAAACAAAAGAAAGAGAAGAAAAAAAGTCTAAATTACTACTACTTCAACAACTACAAAATTCTTCCTTTAGCACTGATAAAATCCAAAGTACTTCAGAAATCTCTGTTGTCCCAGCAGATAAAATACGTCTTTGTGTGGGAAGATTTCTGTGTTGAAATCACATTCACTTGAAAAAAACCTCCACACAGTCTACCTGGTACAACTTGGCCTAGGTAACCAAAACCCAAATGTTTGATCCACTTACAGTATTCGGTACCCTGAAATTCGTAGCCAGTCTTTGCAGCAGAGCTCATAATTTTCCCTGTTGTTTGCAGCCACATCATCCATTTTACACAACCTGTATATTAATATTGTTTGATCTGAAATCCACCTAACAAGTATTTTTTAGTGACACTCCAGAGTGAACTGACACATCGTGCACTTCCATATGTATTTACATGTATTGGTCAAACATATCCTGAAATCCAACTTTACTCACCATCTGTGTGTTTAATAGTCTCAACTTAGCGTAACTTGTGAGATAAACAAGTTAAACAATAGTGAGAAATTATTCCTAATTGGCTATCTGCTTTACTTTGTTTCCAAGTTCTGTCATCAGACTTACGGTGAACCATATGATCCAGGTAGAAGGTTTTAACAATGTGAAACCACAAAGTTAAAACTAAGTCCTACAATCTTGAACACAATCATATAGACCATATTTTTCAGCCTCAAACCAGTTTTTATTTGGTTCTGGACCACTCAACACTCAACTTTTGTAAAAGACTCAGATTATCTCAATGTTGGACGTTTTAAATTTCTTTCTTTTCCTTAGCTTCTGCTGTGGTTTAAACCATTTTCAGCTCTGTTCCCAGGCTGAAAATGAAAACACTGCGCTGCACCAGCTGCTAAGAAGGAGAAAAACTGACTGCTACTGCTAAACGCAGGACAGTATCTAGTATAGTCAAGTTTGATAAAACCAAATGAGCTCAAAAGCAGTTGGATTAAAGTGCGCATTTTTGACATAAGCAATCTTCTTTAACAAGAGGCACTTTTATTACCAACTTTGCATTTACATTCTGTGCAAGAAGAGAAAGTAATTTTAAATTCAGTGGATATGGATTTTAAGGGCAGTCTCTAAAGCTTTACCAAATCTCCATCAGCTTGATAAATTTGGTCAAAAGGTTCAAAGCAATGAAGTCCCAGCAGAGTGAGAAAATCTGCCTGGATTACATACAGTCAGAAAGAATATTTCTGTATTTTCTTTTACATTTCAGCAGAGATTTTCTTTCTCCCCTCCGGTTAGCATAACTAAAAAGAAACTGGATGATGGGTTATGAGTTATCAGGGACAGGGCTTCTATCTCAAATTGAAAATAATGGTGGTCAAAGGCTGCTCAGGTAATTGAGTGTTTATGCCTGCAGCTGTACTCTGCTCAACCTTCATCAGACTGATAGTATCTCCAGATAAACCCTCTCAGTAAACCATTTTCATAATTTGGAACCCATCTGTGCTCAGAAGAGATTGGTAGCCAATTGAAATATTTTCCATTAACCTGAATGCTCTTTTTCTGGTTAAATTTCAAAACATGGGAGAGGGGAAAACACTTTAGAATAATTCAGTTATAAAATATTCATTAATAACACTAAAGAATAGACTTAACACATGTCATCAACTAGCTGTCTGAAGATTCTTACACAGAACAACTTGTTCTTAATTTCAAAGTAAAAAAAAGCTAATTAAACCTTTAAGGAACAAAATATAATGGGTTTTGATAAAAAATATGAACAATATATTTTCAGCTTTTATTATTCTTCCACCTAGCTTTATCCCAAACATTACTTATCGGATGGAACCTCCAGGGAAAAATGAAGATATATAGACATTTATACAGCCAAAATATTTCAGTATCAAGCACTACAGCAACACTGCTTTTTGAAATGCTCTGTTGTTCTTTACACGAGCAGATAAACTTACAGAAGCTGCCTGAAGCAAATTTTAAATGAACATTATATACTTCCATGCTTTTAATCAATAAAAACAAAGCTTGAAAAGTCTGATTTATTTAAAGAAAAAGACAAATGGGTGTTTCTATGGTCTCTTGCTTAGAAATTTAAACTAAACTAATAATGAAAACATCTCAGAAACTGTAGAGTGTTTAAAGAAATAAGGTTAGTCCCTGCCCCTTCCAAGCAAAAAAAAAAAACCCCGAACACAACCACCCCTCCACACACACCCCTAGGATGCTTTACTGTTACTAAAAGGGAAAATAAAATTTAAAAAAATTCCCATGTTTCCCCAATAATTTTTGTGGTGGTTGAAGAAGGAAGATAAAGCTTATGAAGTAAGAAAGAAAATACCATTGTGCTATTTCATAATAGCACAGTGATTCCACTTGACAATTGTGTTGAAAATACACAGGAGGAGAATGAGTTTAAGTCATTCCACATGGAACTGGGGAGAAGCAAGCAAACAAACAAAAAATCCTTGCTTTTAGTGTTTCCTGTTTTTTTTTTTTAATGCACTCAAACCTTTTAATACTTCATTTCAAAAGTGAAGGATCATAAATGGATGATTCTTTCAGCACAAAAGAAGATATAATCTGCTCAGTGACTCAGCTTTTAAAATCAGAGATAACATTACGATCTAGTTTAACCTCTATTGTAATGTTGATGATAAGATTTCAATCCATAATTCCTTCATCATATACATGACTTCTGTTTTCTTTACTGTGAAGCACCTCTGTCTTTAGTGCACAGATCCTGGAAAAGACGCACAAATATAAATGTATTGCAGCCTTAAAATGTGATCCCTAGGTTTCTTTCAAGGTACAAAGTGGTACTAGAAAGTTAGGGATGACCATTTTTGCACCTTAGAAAATTGCCATTTTTAGTCATGAACAGAAACATGGTATGGTGGACATTCAATTTTGAGAAACTGTAAAGTTGACTGTTCTGCGATTTTTATTTTTTGTAAATGAATCTTAGAGAGAACTGAGTTGCACTGACAAAAATAAAATTAAATCTGCAGTACATTTAAAATTATAACAGCTGTAAGACATTTAAACTGCCTAGTGAAAAATTTAAGGAGAGACAGTTTGAGGCTAAAGGAAGAGAGGCATATCATAAGGAAATAGTGAATGAGTATCAGTATCCTATTTAGATAAAATTGTTTACATTTGGGCATAAGACTTATTATTTTCTCCCATATTTCTAAAAGATGCCAAGATGTGGACCTCAAAATTGTTGGACTTTTATAAACACACTGAAAGGACAAGAATTGCAGAGCCCACTGAAATTACAGGAAAGAGCCAAAGAAAACAAGGGTTAAAAACTGATATAGATCATATTAGAGAGCAGTAATAAGGTGCCAACATTGAACCCTTGATATTCTAAGCAACAGTTCACTGCCCTACTCATTGAACCTGCATAAATTTAAAGCAATTAGTCTTTCCTAATTTAAAAGGATCTTTTAGCTGCTTAAAACACACAAATAGGAGACCTGAACAGCATTAAAATGATCTGAACATATTAAAACTAAAATATAAGGCTTTAGTCTTAGTTCTATAACAATTAATGCTGTGCAGCTTTAGAATTTCATCACAGTATATTAATTAATCCATAAAAATACAAATTTGCTCTTTAGTATAGAAAAAATGCTTTCCAAAATTATTTTAATAGTAATAGATTTCCTGTCTATGGTGTTTTAATTACATCTCTTAAATTACATGAATCTTGTGATAATAGATAAAATATAATTGAATAGATAAATATATTTGAAACTTTTATGCTTGTGCTTATTGCTATTTAAAATACATTTAAATAAAAGTCCTGCATACGTAGAAATGGCATAAATGGAATAACATTGCTCTCCGTAGTATATGCACTTTCCTATCAGGAAGTCAGGACAATGCTTTATATTTACCATTATAAAAGGTCACAGTTTTTGCCAAGCAATCTTTATCCCTCACCCTGATAGATTGGCCAGTGAAGACTATAACTTTGGATACCACTGCATTTTCCAAATGATGGTCAATACTGAGATAACAAAGTGATATGTGAGCAGAGCAAGGCAGGTCTGCAAGGCAGCAGCAGGGTAAAAGGTAGCTCAGGAAAATTTCCAAACAGGCTGTGGAAGCAGCAGACGATATTCAGAAAAGGTGAGAGTATTGGAAGAGGTGCAAAAAGTAGACAGATGACAGGCAACATTAGCAACTAAGCCTGGGGAGATGCACAAACCAAGACAGAGCTTCCAAACAACACACCCACATGCTTGCAGATGCTGGTGAAGAGTGCAGAATTAGGAGCTACAGTTGAGGAAATGCTTACTATGAGGGCAATAATCACAGTCAGCATTTAGAAAGCTTTAATTTACGTGATGTTTGGAGAAAAAGATTTATTCAGATTGTGGGGAAAACATTCAGAAAAGATCTGCAATGACAGCTCTTTTACAGACTTATCCTTACCTGTATATTTTTACTCAAATATCATAAATAATAAACGTTACCAAGGAGCTTCAAATGGTCATACTTAGAAATATCACCAAAACCAACCATAAAATAAAAGGTATTAAACTATCAACTGCTTAAGCGTATTGTATATACTTAGAGAAAGGATTAAGCCGATAAAGTATTAATTTGTTGACACAAAATAACACTTTAATTAAGTGCCCCTTAGCTGCATTGTAACTATATGTCTACAAGACTTACCTTAAGACAAAATATGCTAACTGACAGTGAGTACTCTATCATCTCTTAGAAAAGTTAAAAATACCATTGTAAAAAACCTTGCCTTAACAGAGTAGGTTTTTAAAAGAGACTTATCACATTTCAGTAAAGGAGCAGTACTTAATAGCTGAGGCACAGCAGCTATCTAAAATGCTTAGACATTTCAAGAAATCAACTACTGTATTTTAAATGCTATGTTAACTAATGGCTTGGTTTTCTTCACTGCTTTATTTCTGCCACTTCTGTCTTGGCTTACTGCAGACTCCCACCACCACTTTTCAATAGCAGAGACCCCAATCACCTTAATGGTACAGGGTAAGCTTAAAATACCATCACACAATGTGTACAAGAGGAAAGCGATTTTTTTATTGGATTGACAAGGATAAGTCGACAAGATTCACTACTGGGAGAAATCCACTGTTTTCTAACACACACAAGAGCTGTTCAAACTGTGTCCAGTCAGTACTTCAAGAATTTTTTGCAGCCTAATAGAAGATGGAGCCTGGGGAAACTCAAAAAAAAAAAAAAAAAAAAAAATTAAAAAAGCAAACCCCCAAACAGACAAAAAAAAAAAAACCCCAAACAAAACAACAAAAAAAAACATGTCCTGGGTTCAGCAGTAGCAGTCATTTTTCTCCTCCTTAGTAGCTGGTGCAGTGCTGTGGTTTTGGCTTTCAGCCTGCTAACAACGCTGATAACACCAATGTTTTCAGTTGTTGCTAAGTAATGTTTACTCTGACCAAGGACTTTCCAAGTATCATGCTCTGCCGGGAAGGAGGGGAAGCTGGGAAGAAGCAGAGCCAGAACACCAGACCCAAACTAGCCAAAGAGGTATTCCATACCACAGCACGTCATGGCCGGTATATAAACTAGGGGCAGTTACCCAGAAGGGTTAGATCTCAGGTCGGGCTGGGTATCAGTTGGTGAGTGTATTCTCTTCCCTTGTTATTTCCCTTATCATTACTATTATTGGTGGTAGCAGTAGCGGTTTGTGTTATACCTTAGTTACCGGACTGTTCTTGTCTCAGCCTGTGGGAGTTACATTATTTTGATTCTCCTCTCCATCCTTCCAGGAGTGGGGAGAGAAAGGGGGGAGGGAGCGAGCGGCTGCGTGGTTCTGGGTTGCCAGCTGGGCTTAAACCACGACAAACCACCAACACCAAACCAACAAAACACAACATACTGTTATATTGAGAGTAGGAGCTACCTCATCTGTTAGCTAACATGAGCAATAAAGCATAGCACTGTCAGTCAAAGACAGTGTTTGTTTTTGTTGGGGTTTGTTTCGGGGTTTTGTTTGTTGAAGAACACCCAGTTTAGTCAGGTTAAGTGTTCAAGTGAATTGCTATCAGTGCTTCATCCACCAAGGAGAGCACCCCCAACATGTCATCATTCAGCACACACACATTACGCACTGCAATCTTGGCGAGAGATGCAGTGCAGCTGTAAAGGCACCATTAATATACAAACTTGAAAAATGTTTATTCATAAACACACACTGTATAAGTAACACTCACAGACATGGACAATTCCCTGGTTAAATAAAACTACTTCATGGCTTGCTGAGCCTGCCACTGCATCAGTCATGCATATCTGCACCAATCAAAGAAGGTTAAGGACCTCAGCGCATTTTGAGGATCTGCCTTCCCTCTTCTCTTTTGCTGACAATTGATTTGCAAGGTACGTTTTGCCTCTCCTGCATATTGAGATGACAAGTTACATTAGAGAATGAGCGGAATAGATTTATGCTATGAAGCATGAGAAATGGGCAAGAAAGATAAGCACATTCTGACTTTCCTCACAGTTCTTTCTACTAGCAAGGAAGGATGTTAATTGTCCTAGGATTTTTAACAGAAAAAAAATCCAAAAAAAAACAACAAACCCCTCACAAATGTATGACAAACAGCTAGTTGTATATAAAATAATGGTGGAATTTACTGAATGGTGGAAGTTACTGAAATATTTTAAACACTTTCTCTTTAGGTTGTAATGACAAAACAATAATGAATTTTACATTAAAGGAATTCTTTTCGGACTAGCTAATTTACCAGAAGTTTGGGTTGTAGAGTTTGGTCACCTAGTGATTACCCTGTGAAAAGTGTTTGTTTACAAAAGTTTAGCTGATGATTTTAGTACAGCCATGATTTAAAGATCGGTCTAGCTCAAACACAGACCAAACAGTTACCAAGCATCAGGCAATAGTCTGTTCTTTCTTTCTATACTCATCAAGAAACTCCTTCCCCTGTCTGAAGAGAAGCATTTTCCATTTCTGTACTTGTTTCCTCTCACCTGTCAGCATGACTCAGCCAGAACCTTGCAGGTTTTAACACTTCAGGTTAGTGTTTCTTCTGAAACACTCAAGTCTCTTATACAAACAAACAAAAATGTAAAGGAACTGCTGAGCTTATACTGAGGTTGTACTTCAAATGTCATAATGGAAAAATCTCACTTTCTGCTGTATTTTATGTAGTCATTTATGCCATTATAGAACTAATGTGAAAGATCATCCTGATTTGGTAGCATTTTACATAACTGATTTTGTACCAGTTAAGTGACTGTGTATGGTTCATGGCAATGACAGACGAGCCTACTGGGAACTGATAAATTTGCATAATCTCAGGAAAAGGATAAAGTAATTGACCTTGCAGAGAAAGAAAAACGTTCTTTCTAGTTTATTTGGTTTTTGGCCTTTTTTGTTTGGTTGGTTTTTGGTTTTTTTTTTTTTTTTGTGGGTTGTTTGTTGATTTTTTGTTTTGTTTTGTTTGTTTGTTTTCTTTTTAATACTTTAGATTTAGGCACAGTCTGGTCCACCTAAAAGGTTATTTTGCTTCTCAGAAATGAATGGCGGTCTTACTATCCGCCAGAATAAGTTGGCAATGCCCAGCAGGCAGACTCAATCACAAGCAAAAAAAGACTGGGGGAAGGACAAAAAAAGTTTATTCTATCTACTCTGAATTTTAACAAGCTGATTCTGGAGTGACACGAGAGAACAATAGAAAGAAATTGTTTTATTTATTCAGAAAACAAGCAGTTATTTATGAAATTCCTCTTATATTTATTATTGTTCCTTTGTTGTAAGATTTCATTTCCCTGTAAGAGTTATTCTCATGCATAAGAAAAACATGCATGATGAAATATTGCAGATCAGATCTGCAAATATGGTGTATTTACATAAACAGAAACAAAATGTGTGAACCAATCAAATGGCAATTTGCCCACAAGATAAATCAGTGCGGACATCTTCAGAGATACAGAATTTCACAAGGAAGTGATTGTTTCTGTCTCTCCTTATGGAACTCACAATTAAAGTACATGCACCAAAAGTTTTCTTTAACTGTATAAACAAAATGGCTTAGAACTCTTTGTAACATGCTTTTGACATATTTCACAATACTGAGGCCTTATGCCTTACCTAAAGGTTAGTTCACTTCCAGTGGACATCTTTTGTGGATAGCCATTAAGGAGAAAATACAGTTATATCACATACACTAGTAACTCTCCCCCATTCTTATATAACATGGCCCTGACCCCCTCCAAATTGAGATAACAAGTAAATCAAATAAATACAGCAAAATGTTTCAAAATAAAATTAGTAATTAAAAATATAAAACCAAGCAAATGAAAGAAAACCTTTTACGGTATGTGATACAGTGCAGGCAGAGTTAAGAAGTACTGCATGTTTTCCAGTAACCCCAAATTTGAAGAATGCCATATGGTTACATGACACACAAATTACCAACCTCCTATAGACACAAGAGCATGCAAGTAATCTTTTATTTTTCTTTTTAAATCCTGATTCCTCAGTAGTGGCTCAGGTCAGTTACCATTCGTTACATAAAAGCAGCATTTCATTTGATCAAACCACCTTACCTAACACCATTCTAAACTAACACAGTTTACAGCACTCCAAGGGAAGGAAATAAACATCAAAATACCGAGTCTTCTGTTTGAAACACATTCCTGACACAACCACAACTTCGTTTCTCATTAGCTTTGATGTTATAGCCAAGTCATTAAACCTTAAAGAAGCACCTTTCTAAAACATTATCCCTCATCCTGACATACTTGGTTTATTTAAAATCCACAGTAACATGCAGAAATTAGTGCCATTTCAGGCTGATTATTTCCCACAGCTGTATATTTTACATAAGGTAGGTATTCATTATTTAAAAATTTACTACCTGACTGACCACCTAGAATTCTTTTATGGAACACACACAAAAAACTCTAAACAAACAAAAACCACACCCTCAAAAAAAAAAAAAAAAACACCCCACAACAAACCAGAACACTACAACCCAAAAAGCAAGAATCCTAAGACATAAATGACAGGGAAGAACTTTGTAAATTCCCCAACAACCATGAAATACTCTTATAAATGCCCATTTGCCCATGTCACTTAGTTTCAGATCCCCTTTTTTCTCAAATACAACACATAGAGATATAAGATGAAGGAAGAATGTAAATGAATGCCTATACAAGAGGATTATGAACAGCAGGGGGGAAAACACTAAGAGGTAGAGAAATCACATAAAAGGAGAGAAAAGTGTTGTAATTTTTAAATGATACTACCTTGAATCCCTATACTTTTCTCTCCTACTTTCCAAAGCCAAGGCAAGAGGTAAGCAACATTTGCCTGCAGACTAATCATCTGAGTCCCAGAAAAGGAAAAGAGAAAACAAACCCAAACAACAGTCTTGCAGGAACACACCACTAGCACCCCCACAGAGACCATCAGAACAGTTAACATACCTTCAGCTCCTCTGCTCCATTAGTACTTGTCTCATTTCCTTCCCACAGAACTAACAAGTTATTATTTTTAGGTCCTGGAGACAAGAAATTAGACCACCACTGTACAGGAGCCGCCAGAACACAGATCCATCAGCAGGCTGAAATCTCATCCTCGTCCTGGAACTGACTACAAAATGGTAATAGCAGCTGGATCACCTTTTCTCCACTTCAGCTATTCTTCATTCACACTAGGGCCTCAGCTGTGTTGTCTTATAGTCTTGCATACATCTGAAGGTTCCCAGGTGCTATGCTTTGAAGGGTTTGAGTGTTTTTTTCATTTTTTAATTCCCCACCCCAATTTTATCCCTTTTGGGTTGTGTTGGTGTCTGGTCTATTAAGAAATACAGCTATGTAGGGGTTGATTTGCTGCTTCTGAGGAAGAGCTTAATTTAACTTTTTGATAGTCATTGTTCTGCTGCTAAACAGGAAGGCCTCACTGCATTTAATGCTTGAAAGCAGAACTCTCCAGTTTTACTCACTTACTAACTAAATTATAGTTAGCCACTCCTGTTAACTACATTGACTGCCAGGTACTCCTATTACTTGAATTCTGTATTAAACCATCTATTTGTCACAAATGCAAGAAGCATCTATTAACATTTATGTTAATAAGGTTACTTCAGAAATTCTGCATCTCTGTTACTCAAAGTACTTATTTCTCTCATCTTCTGTCTTTAAGGTGTCTTCTCAGACAGACTCAAAAATTTGCAAGATGCATACAATTTACAAAATCAAAGGAAGACTTGCAGAATTGGAGATGCTCTGTGCTTTCAAAAAAATTTCAAACTCTATGTGCTCACTGTAGTAGTCAGTACCTCCTCTAAAAGTATTACAACGAACCCCTTCCCTGATTCCTTTTCAATGTACAGTCAGGGTACAAGTACCTTTAGGTACTGGTCAAAACATCAGCATAAATAACAAAGCAAAGATAACAACTGCAGTAGTGCAGTGACCACATGCCTATGGACGTCTATAAATACCCACAGATAGTACAGATAAAACAGGCAATTAGCAGCACACATTTCTTCTCTACAAAGCCACAGAAGACAATACCAACAACATGAGAGCTGCAGTTAGGAAGAACTTCTAGGGATGAAAGCGCTTTGTAGGATCAGGGAAGAAACCACTTTAGAGCTAACACATTCACTTCAGGTAGTAAAAGGTTGTCTGCTGCAAAATCCACAGATGTTAATGGTGGCTAGATTCAGAAATTGTTTACCAAACATGGAAAACTTACAGATAAATTCTGACAAATTTTGGTATGACAAGATGATTTCTCAGTCCTGTGAGAGAAACACCGGAATATCTTTAGAGGAAAAGTTATCTGCAGAGATGCAAAAGGAACTGCAGGGAACTAACCTTGTTTTCAAGCCCATTTCTGAAGCCCACCATAGTCTAGGCAGCAGCTCTACCACTACAGAAATGCATGACACCAGTGTTACTCAGCTACTGTTTTTTTTTTTTCCTCTGGATATCAAATGAATAAAGAACTTTTTTATAAATTGAGATTGTCACAAGCAAGAATGTGGCAGATATTTTCAATATAAATTTAAGAGAGAAAGCATGGCTAATACCAAACGCCAGAGATTCTCAAACCTTCAGGTTGAATTGAGAGAGTAAATCTACACAAGCTGATAATCCCAGAAGGGAGTCAAGTGGATTTGTGACAAAACACAGTTTATACCATAAGAACTGTATCCCTGATCTGACTTCACTATGGCCAGAGGACTGAAAAGTCACGTCTTAGGCTATTCCAGTCTCAGTTGTGACACATCAGAAACACTTCAGAATTTCACAGTTGTAATTAAGAAATAAATATGAGGTCATCTGTGCATGACTGACCTCACAGTAGAATCCTTTCTAATCTACAACAAAATATAAAATAAATTAGGTGTTTGTTGTAGATGTCTCACTTATCATGAAAGCAAGGTTTCAGTCCTATCTTTTGCTGCCAGCAGCTTAAAGGAAAACAGAAAAGAATTAAAAGCAGCCTCAAAGGCTGTCTTTCTCTGGCTTTCGGAAAAGTGCTGCACACTTACCTAACTGTGCATGGATTACAAATTTGTGGAAAATATTCTACCATATTCTGCACACTCTCATAAATAAAATATTTAACCATATTCTCCTGCTGGCAAAGCTGAATGAAATAAAAAAAATATTATTGCTCCCCTCCTACCTCCAGAAAGTCACACACTTTTTTAATTGACTTCAGAACAAATTAGTTACTGGGTCAAGGTTTTGAGGATTTGGGCGGGGGGCTGTCTGTATGTTTTCCCATGCATCTAGCTTCTGACTTACATAAGCTTGGGTCTCAAATGTTTTGCCACTACATCCAGAGGAGAGAGAGATGTGTCAGCAAGCTAGAAACAAAAAATATGAGTTGTTTCTAGGTTCATGAACAGCTTGTTACCTGTATTGTTAGTCTTGATACTGCAATAAATGCACTCGATGAAAACTGAACTCATACATTTTCAGATGATAGACCCTCCCATCTATATCAGCAAAACAGTAACACATTTGGATTTTTTAGCAGGTCACCTGTTGCTGATGTACTTCAAGAAATAGCCGTGTGAGTTGTTCAGCGAGACCCTACAATCCTGCAAGCAGGTTTATTTAACTCTTTCAGTGGTGAAGTACTGCCTGTGACAAAACTTTCCGTGGCAAAAAGGCAAACATTTCTGTAGTCTCTTTTTTACACTATATGTAACTTAGCAGATTTTACACTGCTTTTCTCAAAGCCTGAAACAGAGAAAAGTCTGTACGGTTAGCAAAAGATATTCTTGAACAATATTTTTTTTCAATTTCATAAGTTAGTTTAAAATAACCCAAACTTTTAATATAGTATTAATTTTTCAAATTATTTTCTAATATTTATTTTCGAATTAGTTAAACATGTTACTGACTTCTTATTTAAATAAAGTTTATGTTTTCTAGAAAGTATTTATAAAATATTATTTTTAACTAATTAAACATTCATTATTCCAAAGCCTTTTCTATCTCATGTGAATGTGTTTCTTACTGTATGGAAATTGTTAATTGTTGTACCCGGTTGTTGTTACTACTTTGTTTGAGAACAGTTGAAAAGTCTAGATTTCATCCCAGCTTTCATCCCTGTTGTATTCAATAAGGAATTTCCATGAGCTATGGCAGCCTGGTGTTGTGTGAGTTGAGTTAGAAAAAAGTGAAGGTTTTAAGATATATTAAGGTGGGTGGGGAGGTGTGCCTCAATAATTTCTGTTCACTGGGGAGGGGAGCCTCCTGACTTACAGGTTTATAAATGTTCAACAGTCTTCCCCCCCCACCCCCCCAAACTTCAACCCTTAATAATGGAAACTAATTTTTTTGTTTGTTTGTTTTTAGAACAAATTAAACAAGGATAGAATATCAAAAGGGAATTGTCAATGAAAAGCCACCACTGCAAAATTCTTAGCTCAGTTACTTGGGCAGGCATCTCTAATGTCACCGTTTAGGGTTACATTCTACATCTAGAAACAAGCTCCTTGTTGGGAACAAGGAATATGAGTCACTTCAGAGTGCACAGGGTGGAGATGGTTCACTGAATGTGAGTTTCTGGCATGACACTAAGTGAGAAGACACAATCGTCCAATGTATAAAGAGCAAATAAGAAAGTGTTATTTCTTCTTCAGGTAATAGACAGACTTATGGAAAAAGGGTCAGAGAAGGAACACTTAATTTTTAATTTATGATAGTAAATTATGTAATATTATTAATATTTATGGTATGTTTTCTTTATGATAGAAAAAAATTTGAAACAGATTCCTAAAGAGCTGTGTTTTGGAAAATGTAACTGTTTTGCTTATTCAATAGAAATGCAGGTTATAATTTTATGATAGTTTACACATACGTGCATTAAAAGAGATATGACAGTTTTTTTCTGTCTAGCAGAAAACAAGATTAGCAAAGACAAAGCAAAATTCAGTGCTTTGCATTTGAAGTTAAAGAAAAACAGAGAAAAAATAAAGCAATTTTCTTTTTTAATTATATGAATTAGACTTCACAGTAATGTCTTCATTCTGTCTAAAAAGATGTTGTAGCTGAACAAGAGTATGAGCTTTCTGCAGAAATTACTGGATAATGCTCTATTACCTCAATATCAACTATATGACCGTAATACTACCCTATTTAGATACATGCATTTCATATATTTTGCTTTTCACTATGATTTTACAATATTATTATTCCTTATTTTAAATTTACCATTCAAAATATTTTACTATTAGTCTGTGAGTCACAAATATGAGTTCACACAAACCAGTTTTATTTTTAACTGCACTGCTCCCACTGTAGTCAGTAGAGAAACATTGTTTTATTGCTATGAAATCTGAAATATAATGGTATACTCGTTCTTAATTACAAACCACTTCTCTTTAGAAGAATCACCTAAAACGGAGACAGCAAATGCCAAAGCCTGGTATCATAGATGAAATGGTGAAGAATCCCCCAAAATCTTCCTTTCCCTTCCTGGAAAAATATGGCAGCATAATTTACAACACTTCTACCTTCAAAATGCATTGTTGGCTTCTGCTATGATAGTGCTAACTGAAAATTTCAATTTCTGGAAAAGAATTACCTCAATAATATATTTTAAAATATTCTTATGTTCTCACCCTTGGTAATACAGCCTACTGAAAGCTCTAAAGAAAAATGATGGACAAACACAAAATTGTCATTTTCCATTCCATTCATTCCACTTTTTACATCTGAATTCTTCTTTACAGGTCTGCTGTTTGCTGTACTGATGTATTGAGTCACAACACTGTCCAGGTTACAGCTGAAGTAACACAAACAGCAATAATTCCATGAGATAGCCAGAAGATAAAATACCTGAGACCCTTCTGGACAACTTGACTAATAAGACCAAAACATTAAATCCATGGTAAGGTTTACTCATGTAGCGTATTTTTTCTTCTGCTTGTAAGAATGATTGTGTTATGACTATGAAAAAAGATTTTGCCAAGTAAGACCAACAGTAGCATTTTTATCAAAGTTATGTAAAAAATATGTCACATATTTTTGACATTATATGACATAAGCTTGAGCAAAGTATTTATCAGAGTGTATTTATTTTGCCTTGTAACAAATACAAAAATTTGAATTTGATGTTTTATTCCAGAAATGAAGAATTAAAATTCCTGTAAAATGTTTTTTCATCTTAAAGCAATTTGAAGACTATTCTTAGTGACCAGCACAGTGGAGCCATCTATAGGTATTGTTAGAGGTATATCCTTTCCTTGCATTTTCAGGAAGTCCCTGGAAATTTAACTTTGTACTGTGAGGGGTTTGGGTTAAGAAAAACAGGTAGCACTGAATGGCTTTATGATTTGTGATTATATTCCCTGGAAACCACTGCACGGGAATACAATGTTCAAAACCTGACTTTCCATGCTGATCTCATTTGTCATATGTATTGCTGATAGGCCAGAAAAAAAGGCAAAGCAAATGCCCTAATTACTTATTCCTAAAAGTAGACATGGACAGAGATTTATGAGGTTTGTAGCATTACTGACCCTGTAATTCTATTCTCAGTTGGCAGAGAATTTCCTGTGTCTGTAGGAGGCGCTTCTTTAATGCTAACCTAAATGCTAAAATAACTAATGAAATAAACCAAATTTAGTTATAAATTACCTCCAAAGTTTTGAATGATGACAGAAGCAAATAGCAGAATCTAGACTGCAAGTAATCTAGAAGAAAACTGAATTAGCTAAATATTTTATCATGTTAGTTGAAAACTTAAGACAGTTATTTGAAAGTCCTGTTTCTCATTCCTGTTATTTCCAGTAATGTCTGGAAAAAGCATAGAAAAGCTTTTGAATTTTTTTTCTTTATTTTGTTTGCTATGTACAGTTTAAATCAATAAAACCCCATAAAATTTGCCTTTGAGTTTTGGCTGTGTTTGGTGAGAAATCCAGGGAAATTAACAAATTACATTTTCTGCAGTTTTTTGAAAAGAGATTAAAAACGTTGGTCTGCTTTACAGAGAGCGAGCGAGAAAAGAGAAGCCTTTTATAGAGGACACATAACGTGGCCACTACATGCAATCTGTCTCCCCTGTATTTCTTCACATTTATGCTGAATTAAGGATGTAAAAGATATACACTTGCCTGCCCCTGCTACCTATCCATGTCCAACCCTGCTTTGAATCTACTGAGTGTTTACTCTGTAACCTGGTATGGCCACAAATTCCACAAGTTTACTGCCCGCTGAGAAAAAAAATACTGTCTTTTGTCTAATTTAATCATGTCTCCCAGCAGTTTCAGTGATTACCATCTAGTTTTAGTTCTGTGAAATTTGGTGAACAGTTCTGTGTTTACCACCAGTCTCCATTCTCAGTTTTCTTTTTCCCAACTAAAAAGTTCCCCCCAAATACTTAATCAAGCTAGCCCAGAACAAGTGTTAAACTAGGACACTTCTGCACAAAAATCCTTATAATTGCTAGGAATACAGTTTTTTGGGGTATTTTTTAGAGCTGAGAAGATAGTTTTGCTACTACAGTGACATGTAGTGTCTGAAAGATTTTAAAATGAAACTTAGTTTAATTCAACATTTCCAAACTCAAACCTTCTGAAATTACAGGGAAAAAAAAAAAAAAAAAAAAAGGGGGGCAAAAAGAGTTAAAAGGTTGGTTCTATTTGCTGTAATTTGATTTTATTTAATAAAGGGCTAGACATGCCTTCTGGTGCACGGGGCTTTAGAAACTTCCAGAACAGTCAGGTTTCTATAGTGGAAGCCAGATTATTCTGCAATGCTCTGTGTAGTCTTGGTTCCAGGATGCAGCATGAGTGTGGGGCTGTTTCATATTTCATCATACCTTCAGACTTTTAATTTTGGCTCTACATTTGACTTGCCTTCTGCATTTTCTCTGGTTAATTTTCCTCTATGTGATTTTGGCTCTGTTTCCCCTTTCATTTCAATTCTCTGCAGTGTCTCCTAAAAAATCCTTAAATTAAATTTTCTTATTATATCAGAATGCATTTGAAGTTTATCAGAATGAGTATTTAGCATTGTTAAAAAAAAAATTAGTAACAGAAGAAGCTGATGACAACTCTATGAGTACACATCTATTGTTGGTTATTTAGTTCTGTTTGTATCTCTTAGATACGTACATTCTCTTCAAAAGAATAAACTACAGAGAACTGAAATTCATGACACTAGTAAGAAAAGATGCCTCTCGAGTCATTCATCTGGAATGCCTCAGTTTATACCTGAAGAAAAGAACATGCTGTGCCTTAGGGGAATTGATCCCTGTCCCTCCTGACTGTTCAGCTGGGACATACTGTCCTCCTTTTTGTCAGGATATCCACATGACAAAGTAATTGAGACTTAAAAGAGAATCTCCCACAATGCACAAGTGATAGAAACAATACAAAATTGAAAGAAGCCTAAGGATAGAAAGGAAAATCAAGACAAAAGGGCAAGGAAAGATGAAGAGAAAATCTTTATATTTGTACTTGTTGCTGTGATCAGACTGGTAGATGATCAGTAATAAAGAGGCTGAAATCGGCCCCCAGGCTTATTTTTTGCCAAGGACCAAAATACAGATTGTACATATCTGGCAGCATTCAACCTCATTTTCTTTCATACAGATAGAGAAACACTGTATGTTTTGTTTTAAGACTGAACTGAACATTTTTGTTTTGAATTTTTCATCACCAATCCGAAATTTAATTAATCATAAAAGCTGTAATAATCACCCATTCAAACTGTTCCTCTAGGACTGAACTAGAATTTCTGTTGCTGTATTTTAATGCTTTAAATAAAAATTTGACTTTTTTCTCTAAAAGATCTGTTTGAAACATAAAACATAAGGAGGAATTCTATGGTCTCTGATATTCAGAAGCTTTAATCTGGTGATCATGACTACTCTATTTGCATAATTTATGCCTCTCTGATTTATATATTGTGCCTTAATTATAGTGTCAATCGCCGCTTAACAAGACAATCTATAAAGCCTAACAGTTTCATATTATCTCCTACATCTGAACAGACTCATCTACTTCTGAATAGAATATATACTACCACTAGAAAACGGTAAACTGTCCTTATACTCTTCAAGAAATTAAACTCTTGGGAAGAACAACTCTGAGACTTTTCTCTTGCTTGTGAATTTATTTTTTTTATTACTGAAAATTATCATTTTTCTAGAACTAGATGTATCTTCTCTCATATACTTATTAAATGTTTGATGCTGGTCCTATTATTTTTCCTTATTTTAATCTATGTGTCAGAATGGTGGCTGCCCAGCTATCTTATTTTTATGGTTTATTTTTATGGCTTATTTTTATGGCTTCGGTTTACTCTCTGTAGATGCTGTTTTGAACAAACACCCATTTGCTGTTTTTCGAGAGAGAGCTTTGCTATCTTTACTGACTCGGATTATTTTGTAACAAAGGCAACATAGATTATATCTAAGGTACTATACTTATGTGAAATAGTGTAGTTCAAACACCTGATTTCACCCATTCATCCTCCAGTGACGGTCCCTGGAAAAACACTAGCTGTAATCACAAAACCACAGAGGTTTATGGAACCATTTTGGAAAGTCTAAAGAATTCTCAGCTGGTGATTTCAACTACTGCTTAGATTAAAAAATCTGCAAACGATTTGCTTCCCTTCGTGTGCAATAGTGATTCCTGAATGCTTTTAGACCCAGATGCCTGGAGAGAGAAGGCTTGTTTTCATTCTGTTGGCAGAGACAGAGTTAGTAGGCCAACAGGCAGCCACCAGACTTCCTGCCAGTCTTAATATACTCTGCCTTTAAGGTAACTTTTCTCTGGATAGAGGAATAATTCAGTCTTTGTGCCAGTTAACTTCTCCCTTAAACTGCCAAAAAAAAGACAATTAATGCCAGCTATGATGCTATTTCTGATATGGACACTATTCCTATGGGAGCTGGACTGAGTCCATTATAATCATTTAATAAAGAAAAATGAACAGGTGGTGGAAAGTTTTAGTCATGCCAATTTGTGTTGGTATTTAACCAAGAACTTAACTGTTTTTTAAGCCATTACCATTCACTTAAATTATCCTTTGGGAAAAGATTTTGTTGCTGCCTCAATAGTGTAGTATCATCTAAGAAGGTGGAAGATACTTTCCCTACATCATAGTGAAAAAAAGTCACCAAGATATTTTCTAGCAGTAAGTCTATCAGTTACATATGTAGGGTAAAATTTTTATTATGAAACACATTTTTCCTTTATAGTGCACCAGTATTGATAATTTGGATTTGCCTCATCACATTTAATTATATTTTATGAAACATAGATTTCACCACTTCTTTTTTTTTTTTTTTTTTTTTTTTGAGTGTGTTATCCTGGAAGCATATCATTTTGTTCTGAGAACACAACTTTATAATATGCATTTTCATGGTGCAAGCATCTGTCCTTATTTAAGAGTAGCCATGTCATAACATAAAGAAGGTAAAACACTGCAAATTTTTTAAAGAAGGAGAGTAGGAACCCATATTAGTGTTTTATTACTGCAATTTAATCTAAATGATTGGTTTTTCTTTTAAATAAAAATGTCATAATTTCTCTGTCATTTTTCAAATTTGCATTTACTGTATCTGCAATAAAGCCTTCTTTAGGTTTTTCAGATTTAAGTAGAATAAAGAAATAACATATATCTGACATTTTTCATAGGAAAAGATGAAATCAATAGAAATAAAAATGGTAATTTGTGCAGTATAGCACAAGTTATTGAATCAGCTTCATCAATAAGATAGAATGTCTTTATATATGGCCATCATTTTACTTTATTAAATCTACATCCGTGATCTAAAGCTCTACTGAATCGTTGCAATGATCATGCACATTTCAGATGCTTAAAAATTAACTTCAACCTCACTAAGTCTCAACCAGTCATCTGCACCGCTAATATGATTGCAATGTTTATTTGCTTGCATATCATTTATACAGCATTTAACAAAGAGAGAGAGAAAAAAAAGTAAGGACTATGTGGAAGCCCTCTTAGCTCAAACAACTAATATGAAGCAAAGGTATACTTCTAAGTACAGCACACATTAGAATATTGTAATGGGAAAGAAAATTACTGTTATGACTTACCTTTTCAAAAAATAGATCAGTTCCAGACTGGAGGTTAAGGAGGGAAATGTCAAAGAACAACATACTGCCATCTTAATCAGGCAGCACCTACATGAAATACTTTACAAAAATTCTTAATGAGTTACAACACTCAACCTACATAGGTAACACTCATAGCTGACTCAAGCTCAATTCAGTTAATTAAGGTAATTTGTTCAACTTTTCATGCCATCAGTATGAAGTCCTATGATGATAAGCTGTAACACAACACTATCACAGTAGCAAAGCAAGTGATGTAGGATATCTTATAACCATTGTCTTCAGTAACATCTGTTAGCGGGGCAGTATTTGCTAAAATAATAATGTAAGATTAGCTATCTGGGATACAAGATTAGTAATGACACATTCATTTGTAAATAATCTATTTCTCAATGTAGCAATTTGCTAAATGGATGGTAGAATTCCCTCCTCATGTTCTTCCTTTTTTTTTTCTTAATTTTGAAAGAGTAGACTTATTTCACCAATTTAATTTTTTTTAATATGCTATAGCCTTGCACATTATTTTAAAACAAGATGAATATGTTTGGTAAGGAAGCGTGTTAGCAGTGAGAATACTGCCTTCAGATAGTAAGACTCAGGTTAGAGTAGTTATTCTGTAAGACTCCTCTCACAGGTCTTCCTCAGAATACAAGTTCTTTGCTATTACTTGATTACTTGCAAGCTTAAAAAAATCATGTAAGTAAAATTCAGGTTCCCAGCAACACTACTTACAAGTATATATGAGGCATTTTATCCATAATTCGCATTTGAAGTGTTCGTTTTCCTCATCTATTTTTTCCACCTTTTCTACCTCCTCTTTTTCCTTTACCAAGCTCATAAAAAATCTACAAATGAGACCACCAATATATATTCAGCTTCCTTTTCCTTCCCTTCTACTCCAGTCTTTTGCTGTATATGCGTACATAATAGGCATTGTATAATTCAAAATGCTGATTCAGAGAGCTGATTATTTTTGCCTGCCTTCCAATTCTTTTCATTTCAACTGTAATACTGAAAAGTACAGGAGCAGAGCATCTCCTGTGTATGAAATGCTTTCCTGATTTCAGCAGACTGGGATATCTCCATCCTGTGCACAGATGCTCATGTCTGATGAGATCTCACCAGTCTCCTGTGATGCTCAGGTAACTCAGATAACAAGAGAAGGCAGGTAGTTAAATTCTTTATCATACAGCATATGCTTAAAAGGTGACAAGTTTAGTATCTATGGATTCTTAACTCTGATGTTCCTAATCTTACTAATTCAACATCTCAGGCTTGATGTTGCATTGATGTAAAGCTCTATAACCCTTCTCCATACCTTAATAATACACTTTAAAATACCATTTAATAATTTTTGTTCTGATTTTTTTCTCTCCTTTTTTTTCTCCCTCCTCCCTTGATGTGGGTACAAGAGGCAAATATATGAATATCTTGTGCTAAGAAGCCAAGCATTTGCAAATAAAAAACCGAATACAATTTAACTTTAAATGATATTAGTACTTGGATATAGTCTTACCCACCATCTCTTGTCACTCTGACCCAGCATATGTAATTTCTCTTTACAAATGTGAAACTTCCTTTACAGGAACAAGAGAGTGCTCCTCATCCTTGAACAGACTAGGCAGGTGCAGTATTGAGGCATCTGTGAATGCAGGCTCCCTCAGAATCAGGAAAAGTTGAATCCCTAGATTTCAAATTGATTTAAAACCCACATCCTATATAGGCTGCTGCTGTACAGCAAAAAACTGGCGTTGATTCCTCCCACTTTCAGGATTTCACTTTGGTAAATCATTGGAACTTTCTCTTAGAACTTCTTTCAGAAAGGAAAAAAAAAAAAATGCTGAAAAGATGAACTAGGTACCCACTGTACATTTATTCACTTCCCACTAATTACATCTTTTTTTTTCCAAGCCACACAATAGTTAAGATTATAAATTTACAATTCAGAGAATCAACTATTCCGTTAGTTTTGAGATCTTTTATTATTGTAGACTTACCAGATCTAAACAGAAAAAATACCACACCTTTTATAAATAAGCTGCTTCTACTCAGACAGTTGTTGAACAAGTTTCTGCTACTTAAGGAGATAGTTCCAAATAGTTAAATAATCTCAAATATATACATCATCCAGTATAATGTCTGGAATACAATTCCCTAACAAAGGATGAAAAATCTCATTGAAATAAGTAGGACAGAACAGGAAAGGATTTTGTTCTGGGAGCTTGCTCATCATCAGTGAAAAAGGTGAACAGCATGACAGCCTTGTAGGTTAGTAAAGTTAATGCCCTTTCATTCTTAAACTTTTTTTTCTCACATTTCAGGCACGTTAAGTCATATTTTGCCCTCACATGCATCACTGAGCTCAACAGGAGAACTCCTTATGCTTCCAAGGGCAAAATTTGTCCTATGCTACTTTTGGGCACTTTTTAATGTATTACTTTACCCATAGTTACTTCACTTTCTTTAAAACAGACTTTTTCCCCTTTTTTGAACACTCAACTTTTTCTCATATTAATAATTCATACTTTGCTGTGATCCCCATAACTTCTCATTTTTATCAAAAGATCTACAGTTAACAGCTTTTATTTAGCCACAAAAGTGCAAATAAAAATGCAATAAAAACTTCTACTTTCTAAATGATTTTTTTAAAAATCTCATTTCCTCCACAGAAGAATATTTTCATATGCAAAACTTAACTTGCTTACTGTTCTTGAATGATCACTTACAATGCTATTTTGAAAGGAGCACTTAATCAAAGTACATAAATATGTCTTTTTGATCATATGAAGCAAGCTGTTTCCAGATAGAAAAGCTTAGAAATTCTTTCCTCTGAACTCAAAGTGACATTCAAAGACATTTTTAAGGGGGAAAGAGTAATAAATACCAAACTTACATGTTCCTAAACAAGCAGTGATGTTTATTCATCTGGAAAAGAAGTATAACAGAATATTCGTTTAAAATACAACTAGTGTTTCTGTATTTATATGCTTTGACACATACAACTGACACAGGCAGCTTTACTAAAGCAAACAAAATTAACTATCTCAGTTGCTTTTGCTAAGTATACAGCATGCTAATTTAAGATACTATCTTTTGTTTGTAGGTTATAAAGTTTAACATTAAATTATTTAATTCTGAAAAAAGTTTGCTGACACATTTACACAACAAAATGCTCTCAGTTTGCTGTCCATAACTCCTTTTTGAAAAAAAGCTTTTAAATACATAGCAGTGATGACAGGTTTTTTTTAAATGATTTAAAAAAAAACATTTGGTGTACTTATCTTTTTGTTTAGCTGGATGTCTCACTTTTGGTCGTGTAAATAAGAATAAATTATAGTGGTTTTGCCAAATGTAAGAGTTAAGACTCTCATCACTGAATATAACATCTTCTAGGCAAATGAAGTGAGTATCTCTACTAATGGTCAAGACAGGCACTGAAGGTTCAATGTGCAGCACCAAGTTACTTTACGTAGACTGGATCTGCTTACTTGACTTACTTTTACTCACAAAAAGCAGTTCAGCTTAAAATTATTGGTGCCATTCTCCAACTGTTCCATATGGTCAGTATGTTATGTACTTGAAGAGCTCTAGGTTGGGTGCTCATTACCATAGCAAAATGGTAATGACAAGCTAGTAAATGACAAAAGTAAGCACTTTATTCTATGTTTTTATAAGATCTATTTCAGTCTTGCAGCAAATAGAAGTCTATTAGAAGTTGGGTGCTCATTACCATAGCAAAATGGTAATGACAAACTAGTAAATGACAAAAGTAAGCACTTTATTCTATGTTTTTATAAGATCTATTTCAGTCTTGCAGCAAATAGAAGTCTATGGTGGTACATGAAACACACAGGTAAATAATTTTAATAGTAGAAAAAACTTTTCAATTTCTATTATTTTCATGCTTTCTAGGTCGAAGCACAGACACACACACAAAAATATTCCAGGTCAGCTTTTTCCTTGCAAAGGTGTATAGTCTCCATACATTCCCAGATGCCTTGATACATACACAGTTCAGGGAAATAATACAAATAGTACAAATATTTCTCAGGCAGATCATCACATCTGTACTTGTCTAAGTGTAGGACACCGAGGTTTTTTCTCCCCTACAAAAAAAAAAAAAAAAAAGGAAATAGGGAGTGAATAGGCTTTTACTGGCTCATTAAACATTTTGAGAGCACTAAGTGCAGCAAGTTGCATTCCCTACTGTAATGCAGAAAACACATTTGGCCAAATGGCTGCCTGGTTGTACAAACATTTTTATTGGAAAGCTGCTGGTGCCAACAGAAAAATGTGATTCCCATTTTCACATACTTTGTTGTTGTGACCATTCACTTGCAGGTAGCTGTAAGGTGTCATTGGCAGCATTGCATTAGGATAATGGGGTTAGAAAACAAAACTATGTTTGATTACAGGAACAACTTCTGGAATATTTTACCAAGTGTTTCACAGGGATCAGAACAGACAGGCAAATGCATTCATCTGCAGAAGGCTTGCTGTTATTTATTTTACCAGGACAGAATTGTTATGTTCTGGAGAAATAGCACACAAACCGAGTGTTGTCTTTTCAAAGCAATCTGGAGAATGACTTCACTAATACTGACACTGCTACTATGAACAGCAGTCAGAGATCATAGGAGTCCTCAGGATATTTTCTTTGCTGTCATTACAGACCATACATTTTAAGTTGGCACAAGCCTACAGGATGACAGTGTGATTGTCAACACTTTATCACAGCTTTAGAGTCAGATACTGGCAGAACACAAACCAGTAGTAGGAATAGTGACTAACTTGTGACAGTCCACATTTAATGTTTGTTAGGAGTAGTTGGTTCTCCCATACTACCTGTCTTCCACGACTTGCTTCTAAAAACTGCAATTTTTGTGGGAAAGAAAAACCCACAATGTGCAGTGCATTTGATAAGGGTAGGAAATCTTAAAGTAAGACATTTGTTTAGCATGGCAATAGAAAAATTAAGTATTCCCATGTAACTTATTCAACAGTTGAGAAGTGCTATCTGTTGTTTTGATTGTTTTGATTGTTTTTTTTTTAACGAATGCTATCAAATACTCTATCAGAAATAATGCAAATATTGTATTAAACACGTACAGTAACACTGCCTTATGAGCTCTTAATCTTTCTCAGAAATATATTTACACAAGAGCTCATTGTTGACTTGGTTCTGATCCCATGGTAGTCAATATAAATTTCACTATTGTTAAACCAATAGAAATAATTGTAAAGCCTACCCTTAATTAATACATTATTATCATGTAGCATGACTCAGTACAGGAATATTGACTCTGATAAAAATCTTCTTTATAATAGCTCAGTACTTTACTATGACTATGAAGAAGATCCTCTTCTTTTTTCTTCCTGTTCCTTTTATCATTTCCCCTTCTTCCTTTCCCCTTTCCCTTTCCTTTCTTTTTTCTCTTTTCCTTTCTCTTTCTCTTTTTCTCAGCACGCTTAACTATTCCACTGTCAAGACAGAACACTCACCAACTGAATGATCTGAATGATCAAACATACTATGATCAAGTTTTCAGAGCAACATCACTCTCTACAGCAAGTATTAATGATATATGATCACTTTTTACTTCACAATAACGTCTTATTGAAAACAACTCATGTAAATTCTGGGACTGACTCTGTACACTTTAAAATGTTATTTTAGTATGTTTTATAAAAGCATAAATCACCACATTGCTGTCTTCTGATCAAGGAAAACAGGAATAGTTTGTGAGGGAAGAAGAAATGAATCCCGCAGTGCCTAATTCAGGATGTATTGGATATTCTGCTTTTGTAGACAGAGCAGAATGTAACCTAACGGCATCAAATAACAGCAGATTCAGAGGATGGTGGGCATATAATTATTAGACACTAACCCAGACAACTGACACTGGATGTCAAAAAAATTATTTTTGCATTACAATAGAAATGGATTATATTTGTATGAAAGTCCCATTTGCATAACGAGTAACAAAAGATAGCTAGGAATCAAAATAACTGGGTCAGAATGACAGAAGAAATATATGAAGATTAGAGTTTTTCATATGAAATATTTACCAAAGGTCATGGTATGATAATTAAATTAGTGGGCAAGTATTAAACCAATTAATGTGTTATCAGAAATCAGTGACAGATAAACTACAGTGTTGTAAAATGAAACTTTTCCCAGGAAAAGTTTGCGGTGGACGGCAATTGGCACATAGACAGTAGTAATTGTGTGTCTGAGCTGAAATTTACAACCTTGTTTTGCTTAGCAGATGTTTTAGTTACAAGTTTGGGACACGCAAATGTTTTTGTGCAGTCAAGGAGAAAAATCCTCCACGATGTCACAGAATTGCAGGAGTAAGGCTGGAACTGATTTGCAGACTGGCACAGTCCATCCTATTGCACTGAAGCATGGTTAGAAACACTCAGACCTCTGTCAGATGTTTGTTTTTAAAAGTTTCTATTAAAGGAGAGATTTCACCATTTCCCTAGGGAAGTTATTTCCTCTTGCTTAATTATCCTTTTTTGCAAAAACATTTTCTGTGGCATGTAACGTAAATCATCTTCCCTACAAATCAAACCTATTTTGCCTTATCCTAAGCCTTGTAGAGCCAGAAGTAAACATTTGCATATAAGACCTGTCTGCCCCATCTTTCTTTTTGAAAGGATTCTAAATTCCCTAAACAGCTTAAGGTTTGGAAACCTGCACTCAGTTTTGATGTGTGCTAGGAAGCTGCCCGCCGCACCAGTAGCATGTCTACTTTAGGTATGGAAGAATAATATCCTTGTAACAAGTCTCACCAGTGCCCAGATACAATCTAATGTGGAGAGAGAGTTAAACACTTCCAGAAGAAAAATCAGAACACCTAAGCATAGGTGGGATGTTTATTTTCTCTGTCCATCTCTTTAAACCAAAGTTCCCAAAATACAAACAATATTTTATCCGCACTGTTAGAAGCATGAAAAAAAACTGCAGTAATTTGCCAGTATGTTAGTCTAATACTCCTGTTAAACATAACTATAAATGAGATATTGTCCTGGGTTCAGCAGCAGCAGTCATTTTTATCCTTCTTAGGAGCTAGTGCAGTGCTGTGTTTTGATCTTTTGGCCTGGGAACAGTGCTGATAACGCCGTTGTTTTCAGTTGCTGCTCGAATGTTTGGTCTGGCCAAGGACTTTCTGAGCCTCCTGCTCTGCCAGGGAGGAGGGGAGGCTGGGACGAAGCAGTGACAGGACACCTGACTCAAGCTAGCCAAAGAGGTATTCCATACCACAGCACGTCATGCCCAGGATGTAACGGGGAGTTACCCCAGAAGGGTGGGAACGGTAGGCTTGCACGAGGTATCGGTCGGTGCTCGGCTGGGGGGAGTGGGGCAAGTTATTGGTCGGCTGGTGTTGAGGTGTTGTATTCTTTCCTCTTGTTATTTCCTTTATCATTATTATTATTGGTGGTAGCAGTAGTGATTTGTGTTATACCTTAGTTACTAAACTGTTCTTATCTCAACCCGTGGGAGTTGCATTCTTTTCGATTCTCCTCTCTGTCCCTCCAGGAGCAGGGGGAGGGCAAAAAGGGGGGGAGTGAGTGAACGAGGTTTGTGGTTGGGTTTAAACCACGACAGATATGCATCACATAATAAATTAAAATTAACTTTCTGATGCACTGGACCTATACTTTCAGTATCTTTTTTAGGTGAATCTATCTTTTTCATATTTTGTGGGTACATTTGACTTTTCTCGCTTAAATACAGTACATTGACTAGCCCTTTAAAGTACTACTCTGACAAAAAAAGGTAATCAATTTGAAATCTGTGCTCTGAAATGCTTGCACCTTTATCTGCATCTTCTTATATATGTTTAACAAAATGTAATTGAATGTATGCCAACATAAAAGAAACCAACAAAATGTCTGTACTGAATCATGTTCATAAAAGCCCCCTATAGTAAGTCAGTTGAAAAATCTTTTCCATTTTGAATGCCTGCAACTAAGTAACCAATTCCTGAGGTATTTTTTTTTCAAATCTGCACTTTCATTTTAAATTGAAATCAGCTAGTTGTACCACACTTCCCTGGGTAGCTACCAAACTGTGATATGAATCTATGCAGAAAGTCCTACTAAACTCAGACTATATCATACCTATTATTTTCACCTTAACCACTCTGCCTGTTTTCCAGTTGAAGAAGAAAAGTTGGTTGATTCAATATTTCTTATTTCTTTGTTTTAAAATTTGTTCTTGACAAATTCATGGTGGCTGTCCTTATCACCTTTTTAGTCCCTAGATGCTTAAAAATTTATTCATAATTTGTCTAGATAAATTTCTGTATACAGACAGGCTGACTGGTCTTCATTTCCCAAGAAGCATCCTCCTCTTCTTTAAAGTCTCTGTGTTTACCTTTTCCCACTCCCTTGGGACTTCTCCCACTCTCCCTTAGCTCAAGGGGATATCTGCTAATGTTCAGATACTTCTTAGGCTACTTCCTTAGATACTCTGCGGAGAAGTAAGGAACTGACCTTCCTTTACTATTTTAATTCACACAACTCATATAAACATTCCTTTTCCTGCTTTTGAATACTCCACAGCTTGTCTTCTAATTCTCCTGTTAACTACACTGGTTGCTATTAAGCAGTAGAATTATATTTTGTTTTGCTTTCCTCTAATTCCTCATGTATCCATGTGAGCTATTCTGGTTGTTTTTATGTCTTTTGCTAGTTTTCTTTTGTACTGTTTCTTAGAATTCCTGATTACCCTCACATAATTAAGCTAGCCTTAATTTTTATACCTGTGTCTACTTTTACATGACTCCTTCAGTTTTATTTTCAGATTCCAAAAGAAATCTTAATGTTTTCATTTTCTTCTGGTACATCTCCTCCTGTAACCATTTCTGCTGCATTTTCCATGCCAAATGCTCTCAGAGGCCAGAGTTTTCACAAGTGAGTATTCTACAAATGGGTACTCAGAAGAGAACACTTTTGTGCAGTAGTTGTAAGCAAAAGGGTGCTATCCCAGTTTAAATTCTCAAGACTGTATCAAAAAAATTCTAAGTGAATTGTTCCCATCCTGCTGTTCTTGCTTCTTTTTCATTTCTTAAAACTATGAACTGCACCATGCAGCAATTATACCTTTTCAATTGCCTGTCAGCCTTCACATGCTCTGTCTGTTCTCCCTTACCTTTGAAGTGAACATTACATCTAAGTTGCCTTCTCTGAGGTAAGAAAATGGCCTCCACAATTTCAAAAACTTGCTCATGTCTACTGTGTTACCAGTAAATATCGAAGCAGTTCAAGTGCCTCCTTCATTAGAACAGGGCATGTTCTCTGAATGCTTCCTGCAGTTTCTCCAAACCCTCATTCACTACTTTAATTCAGTATTAGCAATCAGTGCAGAATCCCTGGTCTTAGCCAGTCTTAATCTTCTGTCGTCTCATCCCTGGCTCTCTATTCTTCCTCAAATTTAGGTAAGCAAGCCACTTCACCTCTCTGACAATTTTAGTTTTTTAGCCAGCAATAATAAATGGGCTTAAAGGTTACACAGTATATTCATACAGATTGAAACTCAGAAGAGTTTTTCAAACCCATTCACCATTCACCCCTGCTCAATGACCTACTGAAAAAGGATTAAAATGTTCCAGCCTCAAAGAAGGTTATTGTTATGCTCACATTAACAGCAGTAAAACACCAAGTAGACTACAAGGCCTAGGAATGGGCAAGACCAGATGTCAAGGAACTCTGACCCAAAAGGGTGCAACCAAATTTCTCAAAATCCCATGAACACAATCCATTTTGCAGTAATTAAAGAGTTAATCTTTCACCTTAGTTTAGTTACTCCCTATAATATTTAGCTATTGAAATATTCCATTTTCCAATATAGAATTTCCCTGTGTAAGCTGATGATCTGATTCACTGCCATTCCCTCCCCTACTACTTACAACCTCCTCTCCCTACCCTGCCATCTTTCCACACAGTGAGCTTTCTAAATAAGTCACACAATGAATTAACTTTCATTTGTCGTACAAATACCTCACCTATTCAGATCTTATCTACTAACTGTATCACTGCATTTCACTTCAGATGCCTTTAACAGGGACCACCAGAAGCATTTTATTTCCTCAAACTGAGTTCAGAATCTTGATTATAGCTTAGAAAGACATAAAAAGGAGTATTTCTCACATTATTATTAGTACATTTATCTGGAAGACAGATTTAATCCTACGAAGTGTTAAGAGGCTTAATAAAGGGTCTGTCAAGTATTTTCCCATGTTCTGATAAATGCCGTTAAGTGCATGCCAAATGAATACTATAAATATGGATGATTAAAAAACTAAGAATGTATTTGTTCATCTTTCATCATCAAGAGATGAACTTGCATTTTGATTTTTGCATTTTGGAAAGCAGTTTCTATCAAGCTAGAAAACCTCTAAAGCAAAATTTAAAATAAAATAAAATAAAATAAAATAAAATAAAATAAAATAAAATAATAAAATAAAATAAAATAAAATAAAATAAAATAAAATAAAATAAAATAAAATAAATAACATTTCTGACCTTCAGATAGAGAACCACTTGATAATTTTGATTATTTTTGAGTTTCTAACTTAACATTTGACTATTGATATTTCAATGATAAAGACCTACAACTGGGACTGACTACTGTGAAAACAAGGCAGTATCATTAAGTTTCTCCTGTATTGTTTTTCAGAATATTACCAACCTTGATTGTAGCTTCTTCTTAATTAAAAAAAAAAAAAAAACCACCACCAAAAAGCAACCAACCCCTGCCCCGCACCCCCCCCCCCCCAATTAAAAGCCCAAAACACCACAACTGAATCTGTAGCAAATGGTTCAACAAAAATTGCAAGGTGAATTATTTCAGCAGAAAATCTTACCAATAAGTAGTAAATTTCCTGATGTGAGATATTAAAGTATTAATTAAAGAGCTGCAGGCTCCACCAGGATTTAAAGAGATACCTCCCTAGTGGAAAGTTCACAATTTTCAGATCATGTAAGACATTCTGAAGCTAAAAGCTTTATGGCCTTTAAAGCACTTTTTAATTTCTTCCTTGCTTGTTTCTTTGTGCGCTTTGTTATCGTTGTAAAATCTTTCTAGATATTAGAATGCTTTGTTTATTCTGAGAAGAAGGAATGAACTTTCATGTGATATGGTCCCTATAACTCATGTTGAAGAATATGCTACTTTAGAAGTCAGGCAGGATTGATAAAAGAATTAGCTTAAAAAGGGTTCTAAAAGAAACTTCTTGGAATAATTCAAGCTTCCAGCAAATTATATTGATCTAAATCCTATTAGATCAGAGTATCTTAAGGAATAGATGATAAAAGGTGACTAATGGGCCAACACAAGTCAGCATTCCCATGTGATGACTTCAATCATAGCACAGTTATATTTCCTTGTCTAAAATGTATTAATTTTAGTAGGCTTTAAAAGATGTAAAGATACTGGTAGTTCATGTAACTAGCCAATTCATGTCTCAGTCAACTACTTTTCCAACTAGCTGCAAATTCATCTCAAGTGTTTTTAATCATCAGGGGCCTTTTGAAAGTGATGATATCCAGTGCTTTAAAGTAACTCCACAGTATTGCCAGTTTCTTGTAGGAATGCACACTAATGCTAATAAGATACCCAAGTTATTTGTCTAAAATTGTTGTAAATGGATGAGATTGATAGCTGCTACACAAAGTAGATAACTCTCTATAAAATCCATCACTCTACAGCTGGATATTATCAGGATAGGCTCCTGTGAATAAAACTGGGGCTGCACCATCTTTTTTTAGGAGGAAAAAAAATATTGCCATATATTTGAGCTTGAATATTCAGTAAATTAAAAAGCACCTAAACTGTCACATACTATGAATTTTCAGTCCAACATGGCCTCGAATAGAAAACATTGTCAACCACACAGGACAAGTCTTTTTCCTTTTCTCCTGCTCTTAGCTTTCCAGAGCATACTAATGACTGGCATGGAAAAGGACTTCCAGTCTGTACAGTGCTAAATCTAATTGAAGCAGCAAAACATACCACAAAGTAGGAAACAGTATCAAGAACAGAAAAGCTTTTTCATTTTCTCTTCCCCTTATTCTTATTCTCATATTGCATATTGTCATTCTGCTTGTGTTGTTATCAGTAATAAAACACCTTAGATGAGGTAACACTAGTACTTTTGAAAAGATGTTAATGAGAAGACCATAAATCAGAGCAAATAACTTTTTAAAGAATTTTCTAGACTGTAACACCCATCTGAATACTTTCTCGAAGCCAACTGTACAGATATTACCAATGTCAAACATAAGTTGACACACACTTTATATCCACAGATAAAGAAAAAAAGCTTGTTGTTCTGAATTTTAAATGTGTTCCTTGGCAGACAAAGAAAAATGTCTATCTGACATCCAAAATGACTGAGAACAGTAGTGATAACTCAGTTATTACTAGAGAATTTCTAATTTCTTCTCTCCATAAAAGTTTAATGCTTGACTTCAATTTTATGGTTTCTAAATTCACAACGAGACAGACAGCATTTCAGAACCAATATACATTTACATTTCTGAGAAGAAAATAGAAATGTGTGTGTTTATCTTTCCTTCTTTAGTATAAATGGCCTTTCTATAGACCTTCAAAGTTAAGTGAATGATGTTTTAAGTATTTTAAGAACTCCATTTTATACTGCTGACATAACTTGGCATTTTGCCAAGAAAAACTCTGTTCTAATGATCAATTGCTTTGTATTCCCTTAAAGAAAATTAGCATAGCCCCAAAAATGCAGATAATTCCTTCTGACATTTAAACTGTCAAATACATGTGAGAACTAAACTGGTTTTAGACAGAGTCTGAGTGTAAACAATAATCCAAAACCATATTTTAATTTTCAGTGGGAAAGACTTCCTCTTCACACTTATCTCTTAGTTGAAAAGTAAAAATTTTTTTTCTGCTATAGAAAGAGAAATCAGAAGAGGTATCTCCAGTTGCAAAATGAATGGTGCTTGTTACATGTGATTATTAAAGAGAACAAGGTGTCTGTGATCATTTACATTAACTTTTCACTGAAGATTAATTTTGTGACTAAATGCTTTCTAGTACTTCTGATTTGCTGTGTCAGAACTGAATCTATGTCTTTATGCTCTCCTTTCAGCTTTAGGGAATCGGCATTGTTCCCCAACTGTAAAAACATTAATATAATATCAAAGCTCTATCTAAAATTTTTTGCAGTTACCATATGGCTGACTAATCCTCAGTTGGAATCAGAGTCTGCATTATCAAAAAAAATTCCATTGGAAAACTATCCCACAGAAAGATGACATAAAGCTGATATTAATTCCTATTCAAATCAAAAAGAATTACCTTGGTATTCTACTGCATTTTTCTAAAGAAATTTTCATTAAGAGGTACTTATTTCAAAGGGTTAGTATTCTCCCATTGCCTCTCTCACTTTCCAGTTATACCAAGATTACCTCTGTAGAAATTACAAACCCAAAATAAAATTCTTGTTGCTGAGAGGATATCCTAGTGCTAGATCTTTCTGGATATGTTATGTCTGTGCTGCAGGTTTGTGCCAGCACTAGTTCATACCACACTATTTGTACCACAGGCATATACCGCAGTTTTTCCTCAAGTACAATGCACTTTATTTCTGGTTTTGACAGGTGGATGACAGATGTGCGAAGGTGAAATGGACTGAATACTTCAACCCATCTTCTGGTATGTACTCTGGTGTATTGCTGCACCCAGAAACTTCAATGCACGGTATAAGATCAGCATCTTTAATCCTTGCGTTATCTACTTATATATAACTACCTTTCCAATCAGCCTTGCATAGAGATAGGTTTTTGATGTTATTTTTTCTAACTGTTTTCCTACTGTATAATCTCTCAAATGTATTTGGCTATATTGTTTTTTTCTGAGTAGGTCTGGATGTTTGCAAAACATTAAGAAAATACAAGGTTTCAGTACAGGTTTAATTTAATTTAATTTATTGAGAGAATAAATAAGTACTGGGGGTTGAAAGACTGCTTTAAAACTCCAGAGGACATTTAATTCTATCACATAGTAGCTGAAATATTTTCTGCAGTTCTATGGAGGACATAAGTAACAAGACATTACACAATTGGTAGCCAAAACTCTAGAGCAAAATGCCTGACTCCATTTCTCACCATACTTTCCTCATGTAGCTTTGTTATGACTCATCTTAGCCACCACTTATTTCTTTTCTTTTTGCTTTCACTCATATAAAGAGTATGAAGTAGTTCCCTCTGGACCTCCAGGATTTTACCAAAACCTTTTTTCTTTTTAAACTATGAATATGATATAGCATTCAACAAATCTTTTCAAAGATATGTAATTTCCTTAGTATGTGAAAAGATTTCACTTTTGAGTGGAAAGAAATTGCCTTATTTCCTTATACTAAATTCCAATCTCAAGTAGGTTTTTTTACTAAGCCTGTCCTGATTTTTAGAGTATAATCATCTCAACAGTATTTATTTTTACAAATACAAAATGAATGTTAGCATGAAAAATTAACTTTGCAGAAAGCAAGAACTGAATTTCCAATGTAGCAACACTTCCAAGATAAATGTTTTAAAAGAACACCCAACACTTTAAAATGTAAATCTGCTTAGACAGATCTGTTAAAAACAATCATCAGTTTCCTGGATGTTGCAAAACAGTTCAGTTCTTCTGATGTTCAACCATCACAATCATTTATTCTCACTGCTTTGCCTATCCCTTTCCTATCTGAAACTCACTATCATCTCCTGAATAGATTTCTTCCACCTTACTCAACTTTTCCCATATTCTTATGGAAAGAGGTGCACACAGTCCAAGAGAAGCAGTCTGGAAAGTCTTATCTGAAGATTTACAAAGTTCAGAGGATGAAAGCTTCTAGGTGAGATCTTAGCTTACCACACAAACAGTGTGTGCTGTCTTCTATGTGCATTGCCTTTTGCAATATTAGAAATTACACAGAATAAAAAGAAAAAAGTAGTGATATAGACTGCTGTTAACATCTGTGTTTATATTTAACAAAATAAAATTGAGTTTATCATAGAATCATAGAATAGTTAGGGTTGGAAAGGACCTCAAGATCATCTAGTTCCAACCCCCCTGCCATGGACAGGGACACCTCACACTGAACCATCCCACACAAGGCTTCATTCAACCTGGCCTTGAACACCGCCAGTGATGGAGCACTCACAGCCTCCCTGGGCAACCCATTCCAGTGCTTCACCACCCTAACAGGAAAGAATTTCCTCCTTATATCCAATCTAAACTTCCCCTGTTTAAGTTTTAACCCGTTACCCCTTGCCCTGTCACTACAGTCCCTGGTGAAGAGTCCCTCCCCACCATCCCTATAGGCCCCCTTCAGGTACTGGAAGGCTGCTATTAGGTCCCCACGCAGCCTTCTCTTCTCCAGGATGAACAACCCAAACTTCCTCAGCCTGTCTTCATACGGGAGGTGCTCCAGTCCCCTGATCATCCTCGTGGCCCTCCTCTGGACTTGTTCCAGCAGTTCCATGTCCTTTTTATGTTGAGGACACCAGAACTGCACACAATACTCCAGGTGAGGTCTCACAAGAGCAGAGTAGAGGGGCAGGATCACCTCCTTCGACCTGTTGGTCACACTCCTTTTGATGCAGCCCAGGATACGGTTGGCTTTCTGGGCTGCGAGCACACACTGCCAGCTCATGTTCATTTTCTCATCGACCAGCACCCTCAAGTCCTTCTCGGCAGGGCTGCTCTGAATCTCTTCTTTGCCGAGTCTGTAGCTGTGCCTGGCATTGCTCCGACCCAGGTGTAGGACCTTGCACTTGTCATGGTTGAACTTCATAAGGTTGGCATCAGCCCAAATCACAAGCGTGTCGAGGTCCCTCTGGATGGCATCCCTTCCCTCCAGCATATCAACCGAACCACACAGCTTGGTGTCATCGGCAAACTTGCTGAGGGCGCGTTCAATCCCACTGTCCATGTCAGCAATGAAGATGTTAAACAAGACCGGTCCCAACACCGATTCCTGACGGACACCACTCGTTACCGGTCTCCAGCCGGACATCGAGCCATTGACCACAACTCTTTGTGTGCGGCCGTCCAGCCAGTTCTCTATCCACCGAGTGGTCCATCCATCAAATTGATATCTCTCCAATTTAGAGAGAAGGATGTCATGTGGGACAGTGTCAAACGCTTTGCACAAGTCCAGGTAGATAACATCAGCTGCTTTACCCTTATCCATCAATTTTGTAGCCCCATCATAGAAGGCCACCAAATTGGTCAGGCATGATTTCCCCTTAGTGAAGCCATACTGGCTGTCACCAAGCACCTTGTTGTTTTTCATGTGCCTTAGCATGTCATCCAGAAGAATGTGCTCCAAGATTTTACCAGGCACAGAGGTGAGACTGACTGGTCTGTAATTCCCCGCGTCTTCCGTTTTCCCCTTCTTGAAAATGGGGGTTATATTTCCCTTTTTCCAGTCGTCGGGAACTTCACCTGACTGCCATGATTTTTCAAATACGATGGCCAGTGGCTTAGCAACTTCATTCGCCAGCTCCTTAAGGACCCGCAGATGGATTCCATCAGGTCCCACGGACTTGTGCGTGTTCAGATTTTGAAGATGGTCTCAAACCAGATCCTCTCCTACAGTGGGCCCAAGGTCTTCATTCTCACAGCCCCTGCATCTACTTTCTAAGACCTGGGTGCTGCAGTCAGAGCCTTTGCCAGTGAAGACGGAGGCAAAGAAGTCATTCAGAACCTCAGCCTTCTCCAAACCCTGCGTAGCCAGTTCTCCCAAAAGCTTCCTCAGGGGGCCTATTTTGTCCCTAGTCTGTTTTTTGTTTGCTATGTACCTGTAGAATCCCTTCCTATTAGCCTTAATATCCCTGGCTAGGATCCATTCCTATTAAGACTGGGAAATGGTTTTAATCCCTTTGATGACTTAACCTCTTCATATAGAAAGAATTACTAGTACCAGATTGAGAACGGTTTTTAATATGTAACTGTAGGAGCTACAAGTAATTCAGCCATGGCTACTTTGTTTTATTTATACATTTTTGGTTTTCACAGACTTAATATTTATGCTAAAGATCTGGAAAGTGAAGGAGAGAGATGAGAAAACGTAAAATTAATTAGTGGGTAACTGTCAGCTTCCTTCTTATTTGGAAAGCAAGCAGATAAGCAGTATGCTAATTTCTCCTGACTTGCAGTCTAAAGGCTGGATAGTTTTCATCTTTTGTTCATTTTTACTTTCCCAAGGTCTCCTGCCTGTTTCCATTGTTTGTTCATGTCCTTAAGTCCCCAGGTTCAGCATTAGTTGAAAAATCTCACTTAAATCTGTTTTCTCACAGTACTGTAAATGTTATCCAGCTCTAATGAGTCCCTGGAGTCCTACAATATTTTTTCATCTTATGTTTGCAGCATCCTATATGGATGAATTCAGATACTGCCAACCTTCTTGATTAACACGTTGTGCTTATAAGTTATTTTAATTGTTCTTAATTTTATCTCTGTAATTGATCTTAATTGATCTCCATACCATTGTATGAACTTTAGATTGACATAGAACCATGGTATTATATCTCAAAGATTTGTATGTTGTAAGCCTAGTAGGGGCTATTAAAATAATATTTGACCTTATGCACAGTGCACGTCAAGTAAATATTGCATCAAATTTTTCACTGAACTTAAAACACAACCTCTAGAATTATATATTGTCTATATTTAAGATTTGCTGAGTGGGGGATTCACTGTGTGATTTATTACCGCTAGAGGAAAACCCCTTTATAATATTTCTAGTTTAACCAGAGAACCACTGTTTGTCAATCACTTGATCTTGCTATGACTTTTTCTTCAGACTGAAGGGCTACCTATCAACAAAAATCTTTTTTCCTCCTATCTGTGTTAATATACCATAATAAAATTACCTCCCAAACTAAGCCTGGACAGATGAAGCAGAATAAAAGAATTAATCTCTTCAATCTATACCTCAGAACTTCTGATTCTCAAATCATTCTGACGGCTTTTTTTTTCTCCTTCCAGATAATTCCTAATTTGTGAACTTCCTTTCTGTATTGTAGGTACTACAACAAATGTCTTCCGGCCTTTTTTATCCACCTCAGCAGAATATACTTTGCACCTAATTTGACTTAATTATCTCCTTCTCTACAGTTTCAGGTTGATCTTTGCCTTCTCAAAATAGTATTTCAACAGCAATATCTACAACCAGGACATCTAAGACATTTTCCAAATCAGTATGCAACATAACATACAGTCTCCCTTCCTAGAAGGGTGACTTCCATTACATCTTAGTCTGTTTATGCAACTGTGACTACAGCAGTAAGAAAGTGCATGGTAAATTCAGAGCTGACCTTCAATAATGACTCCGTAGTTATACTTCCTAGGCAGGCTTCCAAAACTCTTTCTTTAGGCAAGACATCTAGCTGTCTAAAAAATATATATGCCTAAAATTGCTTCTTGGAAGTTATTTTTGTATCTTATTAGAGAGAATATTAGTCTTTCAAGTGAGACTATTTGACAGCAGTTAAATGGATCCTTGCTTTCAATACGGAGGTATTGTAAACATTAAAAGAAAAAGAAAAAGAATTCCCAGTTTCAAGCTCATGAGATAATAAAAAAATTAAAATGAAATCTTTTTTCCCTTTTCCTCATTTCGTTGTTCTTTGACACTTCCATTTTTGGATTATTTTTATCCATTCATGAAATAGTGCATAATGGCAAGGGATTCCCACATAGGAAGGGCAAAACAATTACAATAAACTATTCAGAAAGTAAAGCAAAAAGTTTGATTCTTCAAAAAAGACCTTTTCTTAACTCAAAAAACAACGAAGAAACATAGCTGTTAAAAAAACCAATGCAGCGACAACAAAAAAAACTAAACAAAACGCACACAAAAAAAAACCCAAAAAAACAAAACCAAAAAAAAAAAAAAAAACCACACAAAAAAAAAAAAAACAAACAACCAAACAAAAAAAAACCCAAAACCAACAAAACACAACACAAAGCCACAACAACCACCACACAAGTTGCGGCTCCTCTGTCCCTCCCTTTGCTACTTTTTATCACTTTTTATTCCTGGTTCAGGGGACTACTTTATTTTAACTGAATAACTTGCCTAACAAAAAAGGAATACAAGACTAAGTACAGAAACTGGGTAGCATCGTTATTTATTCTTCCCTTCTGCCTTCCTACATATTCACTAATCCACTAAACTCAGCATCTAAAGAAGAAGTAGCACTTAGACACTCTTGTTCTCTTCTATACTTCTTCACCACTGAAAAAAAGACAGTGTGGAAAGTGGGCTTTTGTGTTCACAGATTTAATTTATTATCTTTTCTGGACTAGCCTACACACAGACTAAATTTTGTTGCCTTCTTTACCCACACTATCCAATAAACTACAGCCTGACTGCAGAATCATAGAATCATAGAACAGTTAGGGATGGAAAGGACCTTAAGATCATCAAGTTCCAACCCGCCTACCATGGGCAGGGACACTTCACACTAAACCATGTCACCCAAGGCTCTGTCCAACATGGCCTCAAACACCACCAGGGATGGAGCATTCACAACCGCCTTGGGCAACCCATACCTGTGCCTCACCACCCTTACAGTAAAAAACTACCTCCTTATATCCAATCTAAACTTACCCTGTTTAAGTTTTAACCCGTTACTCCCTGTCCTATCACTACAGTCCCTAATGAATAGTTCACCCCCAGCATCCCTATAGCCTCCCTTCAGATACTGGAAGGCTGCTATGAGGTCTCCACACAGCCTTTTCTTCTCCAGGCTGAACAGCCCCAACTTTCTCAGCCTATCTTCATACGGGAGGTGCTCCAGTCCCCTGATCATCCCTGTGGCCCTCCTCTGGACTTGTTCCAACAGTTCCATGTCCTTTTTATGTTGAGGACACCAGAACTGCACACAATACTCCAAGTCAGGTCTCACGAGAGCAGAGAGGGGCAGGATCACCTCCTTCGACATGCTGGTCATGCTGCTTTTGATGCAGCCCAGGATACAGTTGGCTTTCCGGGCTGCGAGCTCACACTGCCGGCTCATGTTCATTTTCTCATTGACCAGCACCCCCAAGTCCTTCTCTGCAGGGCTGCTCTGAATCTCTTCTCTGCCCAGTCTGTACCTGTGCCTGGGATTGCTTCGACCCAGCTGTAGGACCTCACACTTGGCATGGTTAAACTTCATAAAGTTGGCATCAGCCCAACTCACAAGTGTATTGAGGTCCTTCCGGATGGCATCCATTCCCTCCAGCATATCAACCGAACCATACAGCTTGGTGTCATCGGCAAACTTGCTGAGGGCGCACTCAATCCTACTGTCCATGTCACCAACGGAAATGTTGAACAAGACTGGTCCCAACACCGATCCGTGACGGACACCACTCGTTACTGGTCTCCAGCCGGACATTGAGCCACTGACCACAACTCTTTGCATGCGGCCATCCAGCCAGTTCTTTATCCACCGAGTGGTCCACCTATCAAATTGATGTCTCTCCAATTTAGAGAGAAGGATGTGTGGGACACTGTCGAATGTTTTGCACAAGTCCAGGTAGATGACATCAACTGCTTTACCCCTGTCCATCAGTTCCCCATAATAGAAGGCCACCAAATAGTTCAGGCAGGATTTCCCCTTAGTGAAGCCATGCTGGCTGTCACCAAGCACCTTGTTGTTTTTCATGTGCCTTAGCATGCCTTCCAGGAGAATCTGGGCCAAGATTTTGACAGACACAGAGGTGAGACTGATTATACAGTGTTCCCCAAAAGAATTACCTAATCTTTTAGCACTAGATACAAATCAAACTTGTATTTTCTGAAAACAAGTTTCCTCTTACCCACTTTGCACTGTTGGTATCTGAAACATATTTGACGTAATTATTTTTCTTAAGTATTTCTATTTAATTGGCACACTTATTCATCAGAAAGAAGTAAAAAATCTCATTTTTTACTTTATGGCATTGTTTCAAATCCTTGGTCTTTATGCATGTAATGTAAATCTTTCTCATTTAATCTCTTTAAAGCAAGTTCTAAAGAAGTATTGTATCTGAATGCTATTACTCACTAATAATTATTTTATAAACCTCTGCTTCGTTCTAGAAGAATTAGTTGAATTCTGTATATAATGACAGTGATGCAAACAGTAAGAGCTCATTTTCAGCAAAATCAAGTGTATCTCTTAGGAACACACTCTGTAACTGTCCATTGTGATTAATGTGTCACTGTTTGATCTAGCTTTTTTTACCCTTTAAACAAACCATCACCCTGCATATGTTCAAACACACAAGACCGCTAGAACATCAAGTTCCCCAGGATATTGGGTTAATCAGAATTATATTGAATTCTCGGGGAAAAAATGTACTTTTGCTAAACAATAACTATTTTTTTTCTCGCCCTCTCATAAATACAAAATAAGGACATAAACAAAGATGAACATACAATCAGTTTTATGCAGGTGCCATTTTTCTCACATACACTTTCTTTTTGTATGAGTGAAGGCTAATTTGAGATGGGTGAAGTGCTGCAGAAAGAACTCTACAAGTGAGCAAGGCATAAATTACTCCAATTTGGCCAATGGGAGTGAAGCAAATAACTATTATTTACTGTCCATTATTCAAACTTATTAAATGAAATAGCTATGATTATTTTTCTGTGCCTCCACTGCAATGCAATAATGTTCTTCTAGACCTCAGATCTAAAGGATGGATGTCAGAGGTAACCCTGTAATGCAGTGCAAGGAATGTGTTTTACAAAGAATTTCTTCATATAAACACTTTTTCTTCTTTTTGCCCACATCAGTGTAAAAAAAACATATTACAGACACCCCTTCCTTTATATCCCACACATCAGATTTCTTTTTAATCTCGAAAACACAGACTATAATTTTAAAAGAAACTCAACTTAGCCTCCTAAATCTATACTTGGTTTTCATATTTATAATTTTATAGAATTTATATGCATATAAATTTGCACACCTGTATGCACACATATTAATTATGTCCCATCTATACATGCTAACCAAATTTACTTATTAAAAAAAAAGTAAATTGGAAACATGACAAGCTTCTTCATAGGTAATGCAAAGATAGAATCGTAGAAGCATAGAATAGCTAGGGTTGGAAAGGTCCTTAAGATCATCATAGATATACTTAATTACATACCAGCTGAATACAAAGCAGCTTTTATTCTAATTAATACTTCTCCTCTTGAAATAAATGTAAGACACTGAGTGACCATGTCTTGAACATCAAGACATTCAAAGATACGTAGGTCTGAACCTAAGAAGCTAACCTGAAATGTGAAATTTTTAAAGCATGTCCAGCACACAGTGAACTTATCTCTCAATCTAAACAATAAAATCAGGTAATATGAAACATTCTGAAATACTTCTTTAAGCAGTTTCGTACTCCTTTTCTGATAATTCTGATAATGTTGTTATTATCTATGACAGCTATAAAGATTATAGAAAAGCTTCTGTGACAATGAATGACTCAGTTACGGCACTGTAAAGACCTCCTTATTTCTTTTTAAGAGGCAAGCAGTTTTGTTGTTTTGGTGGTTTTTCATTTATTTTTAGATTTTTCCTTATATGAGAGAAGTACACAGTGAAAGGAAGAGGAAATAAGCAAACAAGGCTTTTGTGACTACTGTAAATACTACAGTCTTTGTTTTTAAGCAGTATTCAACTTTAGCTTTTTTTTCCTGTGTCACAGAAATATGACATGTATAATCTAGAAAATAAGCTTCCGTAGACAACAATAGTTTATTCATTATATTTGTACATAGAATAGAGGTGGAATTTCTGCCTAGATGTCAATAACTCTGTGTGCATTAGTTTTTAGGACTGTTGGTTGTCTGTAATTAATTGCTGCTGAGAGCAGCAATGGAATTATCACCCAGGACTAATTCCAGTAGTACCAGACACACAAAAAAGCACACTATATAAAAAGCTGGTATTTCTCCTCCTATGACCATAGTTACTTCTACTCTTTCTATGTTCACAGCATTAAAATTTTGTGGATTTGTAAAAGGCATCATAAAAATCAAATTATACCAGCCAACTTTCTTAGAATTTGAAATGTCTAAATTTTAGTATTTCAACATTGACTTGATTGAAATACTATCTAGAAAGAAATTTCCAAAGGATATGTGGTAAAAGCAGCTGTGAGCCTATCTTTGTCTCAAGAGGTTTCTGTCTTGTCAGTCTTTATTTCTCTGTCTTTTGATTCCTCAGTCCTTATTTTATCTTGGTTACAGAAATACAAGTGAACTTAAAATTTCCTGAATCTTTTATTTTCAGCTAGTTCATAAGCATTCTATCAGGGTTGCTTAAAACACCATCTTTAAAGTTTCTTTTGCTACAGAAAGAGCATAAGATAACTGAGGCTAGAGAGGGTCATAGTATTTTCAACAGAAGTAGATCTTGGCAAAAGTGAAATTCTAGGAACAGACGAGATTTCAAAAAATGGATATGCATTATATTACAGAGTGACATTTGGCTGGGGTTTAAATAGTAGATGACCTATCATTAACAGACTGATCCAGATCATTTTCAAGGGTTAACAGTGAGTGCCAATCACAAACCAGCAGACAAGACCAGTGCCTTGCTGTGTGACTAGGGTTTAACTATGTGGAATGAAATCAGAGACTCACAGAAGCAGCACAGTGTTGGGTGGGAAATTCATAGTATCATGTTGAAGCGGAGACTGGAGCCACATCCTAGAGTGGAAAGAATAGGGAAGGTAGGCTTCAGTGTTGCTCTGCAAGTCTGTTTGAAGACTGGAGGATAACATAGGGGGATCCACTGAGGCAGAAAATCATGAAGACTCAATGCATATTTAATACAGAAATATTGGAAAGGTTTATTTTCTTTCCAACACAGAAAAGAAATAAGAACCTTAAAAACTATGGTGAAACTGAATTGTTCACTGGACACCTGATTCAGGGACTGCTTTTTCATCAATATCACAATTACATTCTCATCAGATGAACACCTTATCCAGACCAGATATTGTAGGAAACAAAGTTATAATTTCTGTTCTTAGCAGAAACAAACTACAGGAGTTCTTGTATTGTTACCTCCCCAATACAAGGGTTTTTTTGTTATTGTTTTAATTTTGTGCTATTTTTAGTTCATAGATTTGAGTCCTGGAAAAAAAAAAAAAATCATAATTTTTGTAATTTTTTGTGGTGCTTTTCTTTGGTGGGGGCTATGACTGCAAAAGAGCTTCTATGAGAATCAAGTGCCGAATTTTAAGTTTTTTGAGCTTCTATGTACATGATTTCCAAAAGCATTTTTAAATCACTATTGACTAATAGAAACACAGTTATGCTCATGATCACCTAGCTTGCTCCTTTGGTTTTCTCCTCCCAGTTTGGTTCTTTTTTTTTTTTTTTTGCTGATGCCCAAATTATCAGTATTTTTTTCATAGATTTGAGTCTTGAAAAAAATTAAAAATAATAATCATATTTTTTGTAATTTTTTGTGGTGCTTTTCTTTGGTGGGGTCTATGACTGCAAAAGAGCTTCTAAGAAAATCAACTGCTGAATTTTAAGTTTTTTGAGTTTCTATGGACATGATTTCCGAAAGCATTGTTAAATCACTATTGACTCTAACAGAAACACAGTTATGCTCATGATCACTTAGCTTGCTCCTTTAATTTTCTTATCACAGTTTTTTTTGCTGATGCCTGAATTACCAGCACTTTTGCTCTCTATTCTTTCAATGAAAGTTCTTAGATGTGTTTGCTAACACATCTAATGTGTCTTTTCTTTGGAAAATTTATCTGAAATCAAGACCATATAAATAATTGGTGAAGGCGGCTTTTAAGTATTAGATGTTTTCCTAAGAACTTTTAAGCAACTATTAACTATAACTAGGTAAGAGCTTACACTAGATCTTTTTTCCCAGGCTATATATCTCTCAAATGATTTTACATTACTGGTGTATTAAGAAACAGATACACAGTGAATAGTAAGATTTAGAATAATCTAATATTCTAAATCTCCACTGGACTCATTGTTTCAAAGGCAGTTGCTAAAAAAAATTATACATGAACACAGCTTAATTTTCCAAATGGAATAATTAGAATACTAAGCTGCAGAATTTTGTTTGGTCATTCCAGAGCTACTGATTGCCATTTCATTGATAGATTGCTTCATAGTCATACTGACCTACACACTTCGTTTGATGTAACTGTTAAGGCCAGACTATGCTTGTTAGCGTAAGAATAAACACATAACCACCGGAATGGTTATATGAGGTGCATTACTGCAGCGCTGGGAAACCAGGGGCACTCGCCCAAATCTGGCTTCGACCCCGTCACATCGCGTTCGCAATTTATACACTAAAAATTTGGTTACTAATACATATTCAACACGGATTGCATCATTAACTAATACATATGTATCCAGGATTGCCACATCAGTCTATTACGACATCAGCCTCTTCTGCGCTTGCGCAGCCTCCTCTGGTGGTCGCATTGATGAAGTAAGGAGTCTTCCTCAGATGAAGTAAGAAGTCTTCCTTGCTCTGTCCTTCTTCACCTTTCTGTTCTTTGGATATATCCCAACCATTGTGTGGACACCAGCATTGTCTTGTTCTCACTTGACTACCCTGGTGTGTCCATTAATTTCTACTTCGATAGACTTTCACAATACTTTTTAAATCCACCCGTATGCCCTTTACCATATGTAATTATGTTAGCTCTTGCCACCTAGCCTACCATTGTTAACATTGGTTACTGAATAACTCTGGTACAAAACTACAAACAGGACTGGAAAATTACAGTATTTCCAAACCCACACTACTGATTTATAAATTTTCAAATATAATCATTTCTAATATTTAGTTATCGTAAAATTTTGCCCTTTTCTCTAACATGCTTTCTTAGAGTAAATATGCATTATTGCTTTCAGAAGGTGTCAGTTATACCAGGGTCAAAATATAGGACTGTATTAATTCACAACTTCTCTTAAAAATCTGGATTTTAAACTATACTGTTATTCAACCAGTATTCAACTTAATTCTAAAAGCTATTTTTATTTGCACCACTTATATTTCAATCATAGTTATGAATTATGGTAATTCATAACTATGTTTCCTCCTGCCTTCATTATAACACACACAAACCTGCTTGATATTCACTTCCATTTATTCTGTTTGCTTGTTTGTTTGTAAGATACAAACCTTCTGAATCATTAGGTTATTATATTGGCTTTTTAAGAGAAATTGAACTCTGGACCTTGATCATTTATATTTGGGAGGATACATAATCACACAGTATATAGATGATGTAATCTTAAGGAACTATACACACTGTGGTCAGTAAGTATTTGTTACTCAAGAGCTATTACATTCATTGGTCTGATGGCCTTTTCATACTGGCATTTCTGTAGAATCTAAGGTTTTCATCCTCATATACACACAAAAGTCCTGCTGACTTCTATATGCATATATAAAGTATAAATGCATATACAAGAATATGTGTTTAAATACATATCAAGATGTAGACATAGAGGCAGCAACAGCCTGTATGATTATGCCGTGAGATATACATCTTCAGAAGTATGTATCAAAAACAATAAAAGTCTATTGCTGTGGCAAAAAAAATGGAAGGGTACAATTCCTTCTAACATTTGCTAACTATCTACTTGTAAAAATCCCATACTGAGATGATAAAGTATCTTAAAACATTGCCAAAAAAATCATCCTACTGATAAAGTTCAGGAAGCTGCATTTAAAAATGTGTCTGTATAAAAGACAAAACAAGCTTATGCCACCCAAAAATACCTGTTTATATACACATCAGTAAACAGTTTTAATCCTTGCAATTCCAAATGCTACCTAACTGAGTCATACTGCATCTTCATGTCTCTGGTGAATGATACAGCTATTCCACCACGGTGATCAAATTTCACCTGTCATCAAGAGATACCTGTCACCAGCCATCACTTGACAGGTAACAGAGATGTTATGAAAATTAGTATTACAAAAATGTATTAACAATTGGCTGTATCTACACTGCATTACAAAAGAAATGGAACCAGAGTCCATGTGAAGGCCTTACGTTTGCACCATGTTGTACTGTGATGCAGAACTGTGACTGTTAGTAACTAGCTATATGCTGTGTAGTGAATTTGTCAGGCCTCAGAGCTCAGGCTTCTCAGACCTACCCTGTCTCAACTTTTCACAAATTGCCTGCGGCATTGTCTTACTAAGTAAGTTATGCTGTGACAGTAATATTTCTGTTGGCTGTCTGAGGTCAGGACTGAGAACAGTAGATAGAGCACAGCACCTAAGAAAAGGGGTAAAATCTAAGGAGTGTGTACTGAGAAGTATGCATGTAACACTTAGAATTTATAAATTTATATGTGCATGTGTATATATATGTAAGGTGTGCTTTCTTTTGCCCATAAATAAGATTGTGAGTGCACCAATACTGCGCAGCATGCTGCCTTCAAACAATGCATGGTATTACAAGAAAAATGACTGAAACTTACAGCTGGGTGATGACAGTAGTTTTGGAACGAAGTGAGAAACACTCTTGAAATTATTTCATCCATCCTCCCAGTATCTAAAAGCAATTCACATATAACTGCTGAAAAGAACATTCCTTAACTTTTTCCTACTTTCCTTAAGCTACTCAACGTGCTCAAGACACAGTCTTAAAGACTTCTCAGAACATGTCTGAGTTCAGATGGCAAAATATAAAACATTTTAAACCAGGAAAAAATGCAGCAAGGTACTACTTTACTTGTTCACTGTAATGTAATATGTGATCTCTCAAAGTAATATTTTAAAATGGTGCCTGTGACAAAATGACATGTTATAGGAATATGTTTGTGCTCAACTGCTATTACCAATGGTTTTAAGAAAACCTTTAACAAAGCAATGTTTCAAATAATGTGTTATCAGAAGGATGATGATGAGGCAGAGATCCTTAGGCATGGGAGAAGACACAAATTAAAAATGCTTCTTTGGTTTCTGATAGCTAGATCTGATATTTGAAATCTACATCACTTCTTAACTAAAATCAATGTGGCTAAATCTGTGGGCTACTGAAAACCTAATTTCTGAATTTCTTTTACAAAAATATTGACAAAGAATAGAAGAAATGCTTAAACGGCTGGGAGGTAACAAACTGTCTTCTTAATGGGTTTCACTGTGACCATCTACAGATATGAAAATGTTCAAAAGTCATATTTCATTCAAAAAATACTCTCCAATCCCCCAGTTACTTACAAAGATATATTTTGACTGAATAAACTCTGACTTTTTTATGTGGCTCTATAATGCATTAGTATAATTCCTTTACTGAGAGAATCACATCTAAGAGCTCTTCACTGATGAGGTCCAATAACTGCATCACTAATCCCTGTTTCAAATTTCTTGCCTTACTCGGTAGAAGCAAGAGAATATGCCCCCTCCCTTTTTGGGAATACGTAACAGAAAGCAAGTTTTTATCTACCTCTTCTCTGACTTTGTTCATTTTATACGCCAGGTTTTCATTCTTGAGGCACACTGCTCACCTTTGTTTTAAAGCGAGTTTTAAGTAAGAATAAAATAATTAATAGAAGAGGTAGAAACAATGAATATATTGGAATTTCAAAATAAAGTTTAAGATCATCTAATGCAGAAATGAAGTACATCCCAGATTAGTTAATTGGTCTTGACTGACTCAGATGTAATGGCCAATGAACAATTTCCATACTATGCTGAGACATGGCACCCCTCCTCCTTCTCCCTTTTATTAACCATAGATTTAACTAAACAAGATTTTTTAAAATTAGTAAGGACTGCAAGTTAATTTAAATTGATTGGCACTTTTTATTTGAAATATTCACATAGGCTGTTTTTCTTTGCCTGAACTGTTTACATTGAAAATGACACAGATTTTATCAGTATAATGCACAGTATCATGCAGTATAAGTTTAATTATACTTTTGCTTTCCTTAAGAGTTCTCCTTGTGGTTCAGTCTTCATTTCATTCCCTTTTAATTTTACATGGGAGATTCTGAGAACATGTTAGGATAGCCTGGGATTTTTTACATTTATTTTTTATATGAACTTAAAATTACTGTTCTAACAAGTAACAATACAAATACCACAAAAGTACCCTCAAAAGCGTACTATAAAACTTATTCAAGATTACTCAGCTGAGCCAAAGGTCTATTTTGCACAGTCTGCTTTGAGAAAAAACACTAAGTAACAGATGCTGAGGTGTGCAAGAGGTAAAAGTATAAACTAGCTCATTCTATTAGTATATCTTTTCAATTTCTAGTAGTTGTGGTTGTTAATTCAGAGATTATGTAAATTCTCACTGTATTTGTGAAATAAAATATTAAACCTACATTGTTAACTTTCTATCTTGACAACAATCAATACCTTCACTCCATTAAGAGTAAAATTCTATTATACCAAGTACAGTACAAACTTATCATCTCTGCCGTAAAGAATTATCTAACAAATATTTATGAGGGAAAATCCACAAGGGTATTCAAACTCCTATCTTTTTCAACTGAGTAATGACCATCCTTTGTGATTTAATTTGTGCAGTAAGATGGTATAGACTAAGTTTTGTTTGCATTTCTGCAATAACTGGTTAATCAAATGTTTCTTGATGGAGATCTCTTGAGCTGCAAGACAAAATTTAATTCCAAATTTATCCAGTGTATAAAATTACTCACTAAGGGACCCAGGCCTTCTCTCCTTTATTAATCCTAGAAAAAGTGTTTTAGTAAAATTTTAATATTTTATAAGTAAGTTAATTAATAGATAAATAGATAAATGTGTCATCATAAGTAATAATGTATAAAATCCCTAAGAATTACATAGTTGCTATTTTTCAAGTTTTATGTGCAACTTCTCTTATTTTTAATTCATGATGGTGTGAAAAAAATAGTAAGTGTAGATTGAAAGAAAGATAATAATTCTGAAATGAAAAACTGTATATTGAATTTGATAGTAGACTAGGTAGAGTAATAGTGTAGATGGGTACTGAGCAAAAAGTACCATAAATAGGTAACTGAGAAAAAAAAAAGTATTTTGCTGAAGTGTAAAGCTCAGTTAAAGTCTATTGACTCCTATTCTCACAGAACTGCTCACATGAACTTTCATTATTTGCCTTCAAATAACTTATGACCTCTAGTTTATTCAGAAGATAAATCCCTTATGAGCACTATAAATCCCTATCACAGATGACTTATTATTTCAAATTATTTCAAATTGAAAATGTAAGTTGCATGATACAGAATTCATTTTAGACTACTCAGAGAACATTTAAATTCTTAATTGAACAAGGGACATGTTTTTTTTTCCTATCATAACTCTTCTGGATAAAAAATTACAGCACTGGCAATGCTGCATTTTACAAAGGTGCTAATGAGCTTCTTTAAATAGCAGATTATTGAAGTAATGTTCTTCTGTTGTGATTTTACAGAGGCAGAGGAGTTTCACGCAATGTGGGAGAGCATCGTAATTTTCTTTTCTATTTTCTTTCTTTACTTCGGATCGAGAAAACTAAGAAAACTGTCAAACAAAATGACACTAATTTATTTCTATCAAATGTTCCCCTATTAAAGCTCATTTTCTTATGCAAAACAAGCAAATGGAAAGAGAAGGGGAAATTCCTTCTCTGGGTAAATAGAAGCTCCCTCTATTGCTTTTCAGAATGTCACACGTTTCCAAAATGACAGCAATACTCACTTGTGCCATTTTAGTCAAGTATTTATCAAAATATACTTATGGGTGTAACCATGAGAAAACTTCAGATGGGGCATGTTTTATATTTTGTTTCTCACATTGCACTTTTTTCACACAATGTGAAGGAATATTGTTAATTTTTCTGTGTCAGAGAATTTATGGAAAAAAAACAGATGCTTGACAACGACCCTTCAAATGCGTAAGGGACCTGGCAAACACCTGACATTGAAAATTTTTAAATGGCAAAACAATTCTTCTAAACAAACGTAGTAGTTCCAGCAAAGATGGTAGAATTCAGATTACTACAGATTACTACAAATTAGTAAATGTTTATGAAAAGTTACAGCAATTTCCAAAGAGACCAAACAAAACTGAATCAAGTATTGCCTCCAGTAATCTCCAGATGACACGATACCAAATGCAGCCACCAGCATAAATAGGCATACCACTTTTAAGATACAATTACAGCTGAAGCCCTTATAGCAAAGATTAATTTCACCTACTACTTAAAATGTCAAATCTCTTTCAAGTGCTTGTCATTTCTAAGGACAACAATTTCTAAGGACAACAGCTACTATTATATAATGAATATTCTTAGCAAAGATCAATGATAGCTGTTTGTTTACTTGGGCTTTCTGCTTTCAAGTGAGTTAGATTGAGAGAAAATTAGAAACAGCTGCACAGTCTATGTATGTATCTCCAAGGTGATACTGGGCTATTTCACAGAATCACTGTTACAGTAGCTTATTATTGCTTTCCGTAACGGTATGACCAGTCTTGTTGGCATTTTCATATGTGACAGAAATTTTGCAGTTCCATTTTCTTTGGCTTCCCTTCTTTGATCTCCTACCTCCTATGACTCTCTTACTACTGGGTGGTTTGACATTAATCCTCTGACCTCTCCCTCCCTAAACTTTGGCAGCCACTACAGGCATAATTTAATCATGAAGGTGTCCATCAAGGTTTTATAGGTAGTGCTTGGCCCAAGCACTCCACCTTAAGAGTCCATGCTAGGATACTCAAATTTATCCTAAACTGTATTACAACATGCAATTTGATTTTTACAATTTAATGGCAAACACATTTTAAATACAGAAATAAATCACCTTGTTTTATTTTTTAAATTCAAAGGGGTCCTATCATGTAAAATAATTACTAAATATTTCTCAGAAATCAAGCTTGATAAATACTCAAGTATGTCCTAAGTGTTCCATGTCCTCTGAAGACTTCAAGAATTTCTCTTTTCCTAGAACAGCTGCTTCTCATTTTAAGTTAGGCATTCAAATGGGGTGGTAGATGCTCCACCAAAAGATTAATTTCTGCAAAATTCTACAGGTAACAAGTGTAAGATATCTGAGAACAGACTGGAGCTCTGAGAAATCATGCATGACAATAGTAATGTGGAACTTATCAGATAATCATATTACTATTTGAAATTCTCCAAATATCAACTGCAGAAAAATAATATTTTACAGGTTTTCACAAGCTTTTTCCACTTTTCATTGAAATTCACTAAAACCACAGAAAACAGCTGGAGTAACAATCGTGAACCCAACAAAATATAAATATAAAATTTCACAAAACTCAAAACATTTTGCAGGTTTACAGGAGGAACACTTTGGTATTGTTTCAACTGTTAGAAGAACATCTAGTTTAGTATTTCAAATTTAACAGCTTATATGCATACTGTGATTTATGTGACTGCTAGTTATTATTTAAATAGGTTTAGAAAACTGAACCACAGAACTTGACTTAGACAGAATACTAGCTACTACATGGCTTTCCTTGAGATTTTTTCTTTCAGGAAATCCTTAACTTGCCCCCTCCTCATTAGACAAAACTTTCTGAAACTGGCTGAGATACTCTGAGAATCCAAGTGAAGGGAAACTAATATTTGCATTAATATTTTTTTTCTTACTTAGTAAACTAAAATTTATCAGCACAGAAAGAGAACAATCCACACATTAAAATGTAAGTATAATTGAGATTTAACATAAACACTTTCTAGAACCCTTAGTTAAAAACATTTTGATGGTGATTTCCACTGTGTAGACAAATTCCTAGGAGCACAGAAATACAACAGCCTCAGTGAGACGTCAGCAGCTTCAAAAATACCAACAGGAATTGAAAGCAATTCTATGCTGCAGAAGAAAGATTCTGGAAGAACACAAAGCTTACTCCATCCCTGCTATAAATAGAGAATAATTTCCTCTTGTAAGAGTGATTTTTCAAACAAAAGCTGTTTTTCCCAGGAAAAACATCATTAGTTATTTGGTTTCTAAATTAATTTTGTCTTTTTCAAGCATCTCCTGTCTAAGAACAATGTATTTCAGAGTACTGTTGTTGTTGTTGTTGTCTTTTGTCCATGTGACAAACATATCTTGTGGTTCTTTTTATGAACCACACAGATGTTTTCCTGATGGTAAAGCTTTCCAGATTTTAGATCTGGAAGTCTTCTGATCGCTAAGCTCAGAAAGTTTCAGAAGACACACATAAATGTAGGTCAGAGCTGAACTTACATGCTTCATAATTGAGGAGGGGGGATAGTTATTCACAGTCTTCTTTAGAGCAGCTGTTCTTTGTATTTTGTATAGAATCATAGAATGGTTTGGGTTGAAAGGGACCTTAAAGATCATCTAGTTCCAACCTCCCTGCCAAAAACAACATATACATTTTTTTTCAGTCTCATTCAGGTACAGAAGTTATACCACATTGTTTTCTTTATTTAATTTGTTTGAGACATCCTTAGGATATGAGTACAAATTACATTCTTGGCCGTGATATCCAAGGAAATAATGCTTATTTCTTGATAACATATGTCATCACTGCATACATCCCTTCCCCTCTTTCTTTCTAATAACTTGTTTTTGTAACATTGATTTACATTTTATTTACAAGTTTGCCTATGGGTTTGGACATATAGATTGCTTTCTTGCAATTACATCCTTATGTTTGCATTCTTCCTGATAATTTAATCAGTAGGACAGTGCATTTAAGCATTCTCTGTTTAATATTCTGACCTTAATGCTATAATATGCATGAGTAAAGCTCACATAATGGTTCCCTCTATCATTTCAACATCTTGATTTGTGTGTGTGTTTGAAGATATATGTTAAAGTATTTCTATGCTCTGCTCCAGTCAATTTATGGATTTTGACAAAATTTTCAGCATCCTTCTAGTCCATTAAGAACACTGAGTACAGCACTACACTACTCTTCATCCTTTCCTGTTCCCTTTGCCCCATGTTCAATGTCATCTTTGGTATTGTCCGAGTAAAGTAAAAAAGATTCTCAAATTCTGAGGGAAAAAAAAATCAAAAAATTGAATTTTGATGCAGCTGTTCCTCTTCCCTTCTTTTCACAGACTTTTTTATGACTCTTCAGTCATAAAGTTATCTCACTTTATGACTGTTATCTCCTATTATGCGGCCAAAACACATAATTCCCACATATTACACATACTGGAAAAGTTCTTCTGCATTAATGTTGAAATGGCTATGAGGATTTCATGCCAGAGCACAATTCTACTGAAATTAGGGTTTAGAATAATAAGGGATTTGGGATTTTTTAATTAGTAATTCAGAATTCTTGGTGGAGTCAGCAATTTTTTTTTTTTTTTTAAATATGAAAACTAATAATTCAAAGAGTTTTCAAACTTAGTATTTTCTGTTTCGTGATTTTGATGCCAATTTGCTAATGGTTTTGCTGCTTGTATCCCACTGACAACTTCCAAGCCATAAACTAGTCCAATTTCATTAAAACTTTTCAACAGCTTCCTTTGGTCTTGTTAATTCTGAAGATGATCAGAACAAAAAGTACAAAACAATACAAGAAATTACATGCGAGATTTCTAGTGAGTAAATGTGTATTAATTTAATCTCCTTACTTCAACGTACTTATGTCAATTGTATTGCTTTCTAGTCATTATTACATAGTGTTTGCTACACTCAGATGCTGCAAAGTCTTGTCCATGGGCCTTGAAGAAAGGCCTAAACTCTTGACAGTGTGTGTTGTTGAACTAGAGGCCTAGTTTATAAACTCCATAAAGAATGAGACACCATACATCTTGAATTTTTTTCCTGGGTTGCTTTAAGCAGATTTTTACAGATTTTTTTTTTTTTTTAAATAAACCTCAGATGCAAACTTATAAAGTGCTCAGATTCTTTCATTGTAAGGTTTTGTATTCAACAAAATTCAACAATTCTTAATGCAGTAGTCAATGCATGAGGTGAAATACACTTAGTTCCTGAGGAGGGCTTTCAACAGAAGTATGTGACCAAAAGTAAACTGTAATGAGGGACCCCGTAACTGTCAGTTACTGTCCAGCATATTCAATCCGATTCTCTTCATACCAGCAAAAGGGACAGAAACTATCACTCATCCTATTGCAACTTTTTCTCATCGTATTTTTTCTGTAGTAATTTGGACAGATTTTAGTCTATCCAGCTGATGTAGGATCCTAAACTAGGCATTCCCATCACCACCTTTTAGTCACCACGAATTCCACAATAACTTCATAGGATGACAGTTCAGGGAACATTTTCTACATGAAAACTACCATCTTCCCCCACCAATATAGGCAATCTCTATACCCCAACCCCCAGATAAACATTTTCGGATGGATTGCTTTCCCAAGCTGGCTCACTGTGCAGTCACACAAGTGGTGGTGCTAACACTTGCTGCAAGGTGATCATGGTCAGGGCCCTGGGAAGTCCCATAGAAGCCCTCAGCTAGACAGTCTTCAATTCTGTGGGACTGTATCGTATAACACACTTCTGTTGCATCCACAAGGAACTGAAGCCCACAATTCCCCTCTGGGACTTTTGCTTCCATCAGCCAAGCTCCCTTCCATCTCTAAATCCTTATCCAGTTTTAAGACTTTACACTGCCTTGGAAAATTGTTCCTTCAGTGCCAAATCCAGGGTGGAGGTTAACTCATTCAACCTTACAGCATGGAGTGTGGAGAAACTGAAGCATGTTGAACAGAAATAGATTTCCCTAGTTATTCTGAAACATCAGACACCCACATGTCACAAAACTGCCTGCATAAAACTATTGATCCCTGTCTTAGAAGCCTCTTATTATTTGATTTTTGTTTCCCGCATTTTCAGTGAAAGACAGCTTTTTCTTGCTAGAAAGCTTTAGCAAGACACTAAGGGCCTTCTAATTTAGTTTTTTTTATTAATGTTCAGCTTATAAATATTCATCTTTTTATATAATTTTTATTTAATTCTTCCCTTTTTCAGTGAGTGACTCTGTATTTATAGTCAGTAACCATTCAATCCTGCTTGCTATGTCAATCATGCAAGATATTCATGTATATGAAAGATATTTCTCTCCTTCAACATTTTTCTTGCAATTTCCACTCTCTATACACATCTGATCTACTAGAACATACAGTTTGATGGGGTGAGAGGAAGAAATCAACTGCCAGCACCTAACCTTGGTGCTTAGACACCTCTCTTTAATGCTATAAGCAATTTGCTAACCCAGCTCAAATGTGACATCTTGCAAGGATAGAGAAGGTGACAGTCAAGGAGGGACAATTCTGTGACAGAAGATGGTGAGCAGGACTGCAGATTCCTGGCATCAGCCTATTCCTCTGCAAAGGAAGGGAACTCTACTTTTGGTTGGTGCAAGCAGCAGACAGCAACTCCAAAGGCCATCCTCCAGGTAAAGTCCTTTGCCACCAGCCAAGTGAGGCAACCACAGAGAGCAGTGATCCTGAAAGTCACTACAGCACCTCAAAACAAAAAGAACTACATTGTTATTTCTGCCTCATGATCGCAACTCTTAAGCAAACAGCTGGTGTTGGTTACAGCGGAGGTTCACACTTCGAAAATCTACTTGCTTACAAAATACTCAGAAAAAGTCTGGTTTTCTTACTGGTGGTACATAGTGAGTATCCCCGCGCTGTCTTTGGCAGGCTCGGTCACATAAAATTATGCCAGATTTTACAGAAATTCCAGTAGCAAAACGTTTCACTCTTTATTTTTAGTCTAAGCAGAATCACAAAACCCAAATACATACTTTTCCTTACTCAGAGAAGTAGAACACAGTATATATTGGTATTCAGAACAGAAAACTTAATTTTAATAGCTCCAGCAAGAAGTAGGTCATGATTAGTATTTTGTTTTGTCTTAAGCCTTATATTTTTCCAATGGAATTCCTTACTGCAAACATCCCCTTCATCTTCTAGGAAGAAATTTTGATCATTCACAAAATTATGATGATAGAATATTTCTTATGTTTTGTGATCATAAATCAACAATAAACAAGCTTTCATGTAGTTCAGCTCTCCAGAGGTACAAGTGCATTACTCAGAATAAATATTGTCCTTTGCTACAATATGAATAATTCATAACGACTATGATCTCTTCATCTTTATTTTCCACAATGTCTCTTGCAAAATCCAGACTTGGGAACATAATTTATAGAAAATGTGTATTTCTTACATACTTTATCTTACTGTCTGTAATGTCATTCTCTAAACACTGAAAACGGCATGCCCATTAAATTTAATTATGTTATCCATTTTAATAAATATGCTCAGAACCTGTGTGCTTATCAATATGTTATTTGCCATTATGAGCTGCAGTACTATGTTATTTATATACAGCACCATTGTGTTTTGTACCTTGTCTTTACTGGCAGTGTCCATGACAAGCACAAAATCATATATAATGTAGCAAGTAAAATAATAAGCATTAATTTACTCAGCATCTAAAATGTATGCTACCTAAAAGATAAATAGATGGCACTTAATTTAATGGTAGGAGGTTTTTTAAGTATTCCAGCAATGGAAAATACAGTGAGTTTTTAACCTGTGTCATTATTTTAAATTCTAAACCTATTTTTGGAAAAGTCATTCCGTGTCTTTACTTAATAGGATGTTTATCATGAATTCAATTTGTTCACTTTCCAAATCAAGGACATTTTTTATTGAATGTGAGATTTGTATTGTTATTCTTCACTTTGGACATCAAAGTCTTTTGTCCCCTACATCACAGTTTGTGTTTGATCAGAGGCCTACTAATAAAATGCATATTTGTTTTATGGAAAGTATTTGCAGTTATAAAGTCACAGCTATTTTACTACAAAAACAATTGCTCTGAAACAAAGGGGTTTTGTTAATTTAACAAACAATAAAGTTTTCTGTGTTGTATTAACAAGATTCAGATTTTTCATGATGAGAGAAAGAAAACAGTAATGATTATTCAAAATAAACCTTCAACCCAATATTGTGTTGATTCTTATTAGCTGTTCAAGCTGCATATCCTTGTTTCAGATTCGATGACTCACTGGATGAAAAAATTAATAACTCATAGAATCATAGGATAGTTAGGGTTGGAAAGGACCTTAAGATCATCTACTTCCAACTCCCTTGCCATGGGCAGGGATACCACACAGCAAACCATGTCACCCATGACTCCACCCAACCTGGCCTTGAACACTGCCAGAGATGGAACATTTATCGCTTCTTTAGGCAACCTTTTCCAGTGCCTCACGACCCTCACAGTAAAGAAATTCTTCCTTATACCAAACCTGAACTTCCCCTGTTCACTCAATAGCTTTCTCCATTTTTAGGCTGTAAGCATTTTAGCTCACACTAAATTACTAGGTAAACACAGAGAAAAATTTACTCTAGGCTTCCATACAGGACAATGAACTACATGCTTGTACTCATGAGAAAATAATGTAAATTGCTTCAGGTACTGACACGTTTGAAAGCTGGAGCTTCTTAGCAAGTGCATATAATAGAAATAAATGAGAAATACAAGTGATTGTTGGTAGAAACAGTAGCCTAGTGAATTATCTGTTATAGTTTAAAAGTGCTAGCATATATTCAAATTTTCCGTTGGTCCTTAGCAACGTGTACTGATCTCAAAGTTGTCCCAAGCAAACGAATATGCAAGGAAAGAAAATGAGTGTGGCATTTGAAAGTCAAAGCAGTTTATTCAATGTAGCTTGTGATCTCTAAGGAAAAATAACGGAATGGAAAAGGAGAAGGAATTTTACTTTCTGTGTTGAAAAAGTAGCAGAAAAAAATAAAAAGATGTTTTAAGATGACACAGTAAGTACTGATCAAAGTGCTCCTGAGTGCATGGAAAGAAAGAATGGCTTTTAAATTTGAATGCAAATCAAAATGAACCATAGGAATAGTAATAAAAAGGAAAATACTAGAAGTAGGAAATGACAGTGCTTAAAGGTTACAACAAATTAGAAAAAAAAAAAGAGAAATAAAAACGTATTTGATGGTCTAACAACTAGGGAGATTTCAAAAAACAAAAGATTTCACAATCTTTCTTGCTACAGTCATTAGGTGGAAGTTTTAAAGAAGCAAGGTAGTGATCAGTGTTTTTTCTGTTTGTGTTTCAGAGAACAGGTGTTTAATTCTGAAAGTGTTTTTAAAATCATAGAACCGAAGGATTTTCAGCATGTGAAAATCTAGGACTGGTGTAACTGACAAACAGCTCAACAATGAAAAAAATAACACTGCAGATGAAATTACTGAATAAAAAAGTAAACAGGCATACTTAAAGGTATCCATAGCTGAGCAAACCTATTTTTTTATATATGACAAGCCTTCTATGTCAGGAACTCAGCTTGTAGGTTGCACTACCAAAGGATGTCTTCTTGCACTTTCAGCTGCTTTTTAAAGAATTACCTAGTAAAAAAATTACTAACTTATTTCTACTCAGCATGTCCAAATACACATACACTTGCTGTCCATGAGTGTTATTTTTCATAAAAAAGAGCAGTGTGTAGGTTTAAAATATGTTCATGCATAATTTTTCAGGGATATCACTATTGCTCCATTTTAAGTCTTAATATAGCATTTTGTTTGCATAACTGGAGAAAATCCTGTTATTTATCAACTTTTTGCTTTTAACAACTATTTTATCATGCATTGTATGATGGGGCTATTGTCTGCAGCTGTGCATTTGATAAAATTGAAATCTTCACTTTTTCCAATATAAAAAAACAGTTTTACTGCACATACAGCAACTATATTTATCATGATTTGCTCATTTGAATGTACCAAAGTCTCATCTGTACCATCAGAAAAGAAAAACAATAATCAATTATCAAACCCCATTAAAGTGAAAATGAGGATTAACCTCATGTTACAGCAGCCTTTCTAACTCTCATGTTGTAAATCACGTTTTATAAACAATCATCAAATCTATTGTCCAGTATGGATATGGAAACCTCCTCACCACATATTCTGTGTGCTCACTAATTCCTTTCCTTCTGTTCTGAATATAAGGACGTGCTCATATTCTGTATTTATCCACACACATTGATTATTTTATATAATCAATTTCAATTTAGATATCTGTAAAATCCTGGGATAAAATACTAATTTGAGTTAACAAACCAATAAACTGTCCATCTCTCCACAATTAAAAAGTGTGGGCTGTGTAACCACTTTTCTGTAGATAGGGATGTTTTTGTACCAGAACATCCTCAAAGGGAATATAAATGTTCTCTTTTATCTTTTCACAACACTAGGCTGTTTGAGAAGTTGATATAACCATGTGTGAGCTCAAATGGCCTCTTCCCAATCCTTTCTTGCCGAAATCATAAAGCTAAGATACAGAACTGCAACACTAGCAATCTGATAATACCATGGTGAAAGACCTAGTATACATAGAAGAAAGGGTGTCATTAAGAGCAGGCATATTGACGAGAATAGATGACTCAAAATACTATTTTTACTTGCTCTTGTCAATTTATCAGGAATAAACCAAGGGCAGATTTTTTTGTTGTTGTTCTTAAAGGACTTACAGTTCAGCGAGAATGTAAATTTTCTTCTTCTGACATTTTCTATGATACATACTTCTTTGAGGTCCTTAACCTCCAAATCTGTGAGCATAGTTTAACTATGGCTTTTCTGGAGACATCCTTCAACAACCTGCATAAATGAAAATGGAATGCAGATGAAAGTCACTAAAAAAATTAATACTGGATTTTTACTTCCATGCTAAAAAGGCTCTTTTGATTTTGGTGGACATCTTGATGTGACCATTCCTGCCCAGCTGGATGCCATTAAGAATCACAACCAGATTGCCATAGGGCATCCTGACAGTGGTATTTAAAAACCCATTAAGACAAACCTTTAGTGCAACTGAGACTTTATAGAATTAAATTTAGAAAGAAAAAGGCTCACTTCCAAATTAAATTAGCAGAAAAAGAGCTTGTTTTAAAATTATTCCAAAGAAGTTTATAGTAGGCCATTTGACAACTCTATTCTGATTATTTTATTTTTTTTTTTTTTTTTTACAATTATGGGCAGCTGGTGGGGAAAGAGGAGGGCATAGTGAAGAGCTAAAAACAAAAGTAGTAACACAATCCTGTAAAATGAATGCATCGTTTGTAAGATAGGAATAACATTACATTTAAAGAAGACATGCTCAAAGTGTGCCATTTAATTTTAAAAAGACCTCCATACTAAACAATAAAAAGTATATTTCACATTCATAATTAAAATTTCAGTTACAAAAATAACCATAAAGTTATCATTGATTGAAAAGAAATCATTTCAATGAAAGACGATTAATAAACTATTCTTTTCATGAAACTACTGCAGAAGCCATCAGGATATACTGCCTGTATATGCTTCCTGATAGGCAAGCTATATTCCACAGACAGTTATTGGGTAGAAGACAAGTCAGTAACAAACAGAAAGATGTGGCAGAGTCACAAAAATGAATTTTATGAAAGGATGATATGATTTTCTAGCATTGGTAATTTGAGGTCCAGGGATACCAACTTTTAGTTTGGCCCATAACTCTTCTTTTTCTATGCTTTTCCAAATTTATTTAAAGGCTTTGACTGCTTTCTCCTGTAATGTTTTTTTATTAATTTGGATAAAAGAGCATACTAGAGGCTTATTTTTAAACCACAGGCAACACAGACAAAATTACATAGGTAAAATAAGCAAAGAAGATCTACTTCATGTGTAAGATTCAGATTTATGAATACATCACAACGGCATTTCTTTGTTATCAGAAGTTTACTTCGTACTATATTCAAATCACAAGAGAGCTCTCTTTGCAGCTTCTTCCACCTCCCCCTTCCTCAAATTAGTGTTAGTTCCTATTACTTTTAGTAATATTTATCACAGAAGTTTCTTCTGCTCAACAGTATACACCTTCTGTTTTTAATAAACAAATTAACTGACATGAAGGAAATAGCTAGTCAGGCTTTTGACTTCAGTAAGACACATCATATGTGTAGTAACAGAAGTGTGAGATGTAACATTTTCTATAAGAATGATACATTGGCAAAAATAATAATGTTCAATTTATGCTCTAGAACTTTGAATAGAATCTGCTAAGTACTACAGGAAGTTAAACAGGCCAATAAATTGGAAATAAAGAAAACTTGAAAAACATTAAAAGGTTAAATACCAACAAAATACTGAACTTCTTAATAATCAAAACCAATCTTTCCCATTTATTTAGTCCTAATATGCAGTACCTCACATGATCCTCCATATTTACCTGGAGAGTACATATTTATTCTAAAGTACATCTAAAAAAGGATATCCATCATTATTTGTCAGTAAACATTAATTTGTGATGATGATTAATAATAGTCAAGAACATGAAACTGAATTGGTACTATTTAAAAAATTTGTTGGCAATGTCATTGAAATGTATTTCAATTAAATGTAACAGGTTGAATCTCATTCACAGTATGAAAATTCTTTGCTTTTCATTATGTCTTTCTGTGTGAAAGCAAGTATGTCTAGTCCTACTAATTTCAGAAGCTGCATAACTGGGTTTTAATTTTATCCAACTCATTAAGTACATGTCGTGGTTTAAACCTAACCACACTGAAAGGGGGTGGGGAACAATACTGTTTGCACTGCACTGTTTCAGTGACTTGTGGACAGTTCCTAATGCTCTTCATAGGAATAAAAGGAAGATTGAGGCAGTACAACCACCCAAACCGTTTGACTTCAGCATTAACTTACACAGAATTCAGAGAGAGACAACTCCATTTCACCTTCCATCTTAAGAAGCATCCTGAAATAAAACGAGCTTGCCTATTGAACATTTTTCCCTCAAAAAAAAAAAAAAAACAAAACCAAAAAACAATATTCCAACAGTTTTTCTAGACATTTATAAAAATACCCTGTGATGTATGTCTTTGTATTAGCATTAAAGGTTGAGACACTGCTGTGGCTCATCCCAGGATTTTTGAGATAAGAACAGTTTAGTAACTAAGGTATAACACAAATCACTACTGCTACCACCAATAATAATAATGATAAAGGAAATAACAAGAGGAAAGAATACAACACCCCAACACCAGCCGACCAATAGCTCACCCCACTCCCCCCAGCTGAGCACCGACCGATACCTCCTCCAACCCTGCAGTCAACTAGCCCTTCCGGGTAACTCTCAGTTACATCCTGGGCATGACGTGCTGTGGTATGGAATACGTCTTTGGTTAGTTTGGGTCAGGTGTCCTGTCTCTGCTTCCTCCCGGCTTCCCCTCCTCCCTGGCAGAGCATGAGGCTCAGAAAGTCCTTGGCCAGACCAAACATTTGAGCAGCAACTGAAAACATCGGCATTATCAACACTGTTCCCAGGCCGAAAAGTCAAAACCAGAGCACTGCACTAGCTACCAAGAAGGAGAAAAATAACTGCTACTGCTGAACCCAGGACAGTGAAGAAAAAAAGAAATAGTAATTTCTTTGTATCTATCAAAAACTAAAATATAAAAATCTTGGATGAGCTAGAAATGTAGATTTATAAAACTGGTGTAGTTATGTCACAGACATGAACTTGATTTCTGTTAGACAGTTTCAGCTTAAGAAAGGATGTGGAAAAATACGAAACGTCAAGCATCTCTTTTACATTTTTTAACAGATTGTTGAGTATTCTATTTCAATATTTTCAAAGTGAAATTTAGCTCTTTATCTCAAAACACCCTTCTTTCAGACCCTTAGAGTAACAAAACAACATGCAAACAAACCAAATTATTTTAAAATATTGGTCAAATACAATCCTACAGAACATCCCCCTTTTCCTTTTTTTCAGTTGAAATATCTTCTCCTACAAATACCCTTTACACCTCTTACCAAAATATTTCCTAACTTTTCATGCCACCTATTTTGACTATAACCTCTGGCCTCAACAATTCCTCATCTACTCAGCTCTCCAGCATGTTGAATTGCCAAATAGAAGGTTGAAGTCACAGACAAAGCAATAAAAAGATGACCTCTAAGCACCATTTTAATTTGTAATGATTCACAGGTTGTTTTTTTTCATACTGTGTATGCAGCATTCTACTAAATGCTTAATTCTAATACCTTCTGTACTGTTTTCATTTAAAAATATTAAAAAAAAAAATCAAGAGAAAAAATGCTAACAGTAACAGTAACAAATGTTAATATATTGTCTATATATTAGAATTTGAAAAAATACAATATATCCCACTTAAACCTATGATTTATGAAAATAAGACTTTATACTTGCTGGTTGTTTCCATATATTCATTTAAGAGTTTATCTTTTCTTATTTGAGCACTTGGCTCTGGGTGTTCAAAGGCTATGTATAGCCTTCGTTGAGATGGAGACAAGAAGCAGTGAGGCATAAAGAGAAAGCAGGAGAGATTCTCACATGACTAACTCTGCTCTGCTTCTCATTTCGTGTGAAACATCCTGTGATAAGTAAGAGCTGCAGAACATGCACATCCACATTCCACTTTTGACAAGATCAGTATTTTGATCAGCTAACAGAATATTCAAATAAATTCAAGAACCTAGATCCCTAGTGACCTCTGGTAAGGTGTCAGCACGCCTGCTGTTTATTGGCGTAAGAGACTCAGCTGAACAAATACAATCTGGTGTTTTCAGTGAAAGAAAAAAAGCAGATGAACAGATAAATGTATTTGGCACTTGGTAAATCCATTAGGTCTAAACAAGGGGAGCTTTTTCCCTATGTTTAAGGAGTATAAAATCAGATATTGATATTGATATTAACAATGGTAGAGAGAGGGGACTAAAGAATAGCTAGCTTGATTCAAATTATGAGATTTTATGCCTTTGGATGTCTAATTACAAAGACAATGGAACACATAAAATGCTTTTTTCTTTTATTTTGACCAAAATGAATCCCCCAGTACAGTGTATTTCTTTACACTCAAAATATTAAGACAGTGAAACATCTGCAACAAATGCAGGATGAGGTCCCGAGTTTCATCTCTTGTAGGGGCCACAGTTAATTCTGAAGCTATTTTTTTTTCTCTTTAAAGTGTTAGCTAACACTTGGTTGAGCCCAAAGCAGGGCTTACTTCATAACAAGGAGCATTCAGCAAAATATGGCTACTGCCCCAAAGAGCCTGTCATCTAATTTATCAAAAGACACAGTAAATGAGAAGGAAAACAGGAAAAACAAAAATATAAATAAAGATGAGAAATAATGATAAGCACAGGTTAAATGTAGAATCACTGACAATATTATAAATTACATCCCAGAAATCAATAATTTGCTATGTTCTGGGATATTCTTCAGGTATAATAGGAAAATAATGAATGTCAAGCACTGTTTTTCATCTGTATAACTTCGTTGTACATCTCTTTCTCTTCTTATAGACCACAGCCTGAGCACTGAAGCAGCAACCTCATCTTCCACCAAAATGACTTTATACAGTCTAGTAAAAGAACTAATTTTCAGGGACAGTAAAGTAATAATGCAAGTCTTCCTAAATTTTTACAATCAAATATGACAAAGTCTACTGTCTTTGGTGGCAATTTCCTTTATCATCCTTTGCCAGCCTCCCGGAAAGGAGACTATATAGTGAAAGACATATTCCACCTCATTTGAAAGAATCACTCAACCATTTCTCATCTCTGGTGATCAGTCTTTCTTGCTTTCTGCACCCTCAGATCATTGCCAGTGCAAAGGGAATTTCCTGAATTCAGACCACTTTACATTTCTTCTATCACTCACCTGTATTATTCTCTCATTATTTTCTGGTGTAGCTGAAGGATACAGCTACATGACAAATGACAAACAGCAGCAGAGTTAAAGGTGACATCTAAAGAAATGAGTCAGGACCTTCAAGATGTTTACCAAATGGAAGTTCACAATTTTTTGCAGGTGGATTGCATGATATAAAAACCTTAACTGGCTGCACATGTGTACAGGTATTTGAAGTTTATTCACTATCTTATTTAGATTGGCTCTAAGAATCTTGAAATAATCCTTTGGTGACTTCCTAGTATGTGATGAAATGGAGTACTTACATTAATATTATATGAATGTAATGTTAATGCCATATTCCAGGTATAGACAGTGACTGAGTTCAGAATGATGATTCCAATAGATCATTTTCATAATTCATTCATTAATTATGGTCCCAATACTAACACTTTCTCAAAGGCTTCAGTCATGAATATATTTCTCACTTTTTTTGATTTAATAATAAAAAATGCACTGACTTAATTATAGCAAATAATTATAACCACGTTAGAAAAACAGTTTTTAAATATTGTACATCTCCTGTGTAGGCTAAAGAGAAGTGAGGTAAACAGTATTTTACAGCTTTATGTAGTCTACAGCAGTTTAAACTAGTTCCACAACTAAACCAAGTATTAAATTACCCTACTGTAGTCTAAATTGGTGCTTTTATTGCAGCCAAGCAAATACAAATTATCTTTTCTGGTGTATTTTCCTGTTTTATGTTCCTAACATGCAGTATGCATACATAAAGTTTTCTGGAAAAAACAGGTAAATGGAAAGTCGAGTACTGCACTTTCAAGTGAGCATCTTCAGAAGACTTATGTTTCTTCTGCCTGTAAATGAGTCGAATACAGCTCTAGTCTTATGCTGAACCACATCGACTTACTGGAATGAACACAGGCTATCAACTTGAAACCTATCTTCCTCTGATCTGGTTTCAATCTGTCTTCTTCCACTTGGCCTGTAGTCTAATTTTTTTCAAGTCTGATTTCAGCTTTTGTAGTACTGTCTCAGCATAAAAACCCAAACGTATTTCTGAAAAGGAGTAAGAAACAAATTTGTAGTAATCATGGAAGATAGAACAATACTTTATCAGCTCAGGATTAAGTCTTCTTTGGTTTGTAACATGTCTGTGCAGGAAATGTGAGAAAATAACCTATCTTAGCCTGAGTTAATAACTTCTTTTCTGGTTTGTTTTGGTTTTGGTTTTTTGGGGTTTTTTTTGGATGGGGGGGGGGGGGGTCAGTTTTGGTTTTCCTATCCTTCCTGATAAAATGAGAAAGGATAGCTGGAGGATAGAAATAAACATATTGTTCAAGACAGTAAAAATGTAATGGAATACTGTTCTGGCAAAAGAACCAAAGATCACACAGCTGATGTAGACATTAAAAGTTTCTGTTGTGCTGCTGACAGCAAGGATTACCCTCTTTGAAAAACAATGACTAGCAAGATAAGAGAAATAAAATTACTTTGGGCTACTTGCCGTTTTGATGTCGTGTGCTACTTTAACTGCTCCACAAGCAACCCCAGACTTTTTTACGCAGTAAGGAATGTCTACCTTCTTTCACCAGCACTTGTTTCATTGAGCTCTTGACCTTGGAGTTCATTACTGTATCCATGCAGCACAGCAGACACAGAAGCCATGCTTTGCAGAGTCAGGTATCACACTGCAGCGCTTTTTAGGTTCGTTCCTCCACCGGGGTGAATAAGCAAGGGGAAAGAATAAGTAAGTAATTACTAGAAAAGAGTTGGTCAGGATTACATATAAGATGAAGCTTCATGGGATTAGCATAACCACATGTGTACTTCAAAATGTCACAGAAGAAAGAGAATGGCTGGAAAAAAAACACCAAACAAAACAAAACAAAACAAATGGGTAGAGATGGGAGAAATATGCACAAAGTAAGGAGGAAGGATGTATCTATTACTCTAGAGACAGTGAGGAAATTAGCAACAGAAATGGGTGGGAAAGGCTGCAAAGATTCCCTGAAAAAGGCAGTGATAAAAAAAATTGCATGCAAGGGATCTAAAAAGGGAGAAATGTAGAGGGAGTGTGCATACATCCAAACTGGCATGAGGAAGTAAAAACCCTATACCTTTCAATAGGGCACATACGTTCCAAAAGGCTGAGACTTTCACATCACATTCTATGTGAAAATGCCAGCGGTTTATTTTTGCAAAATGGATATACAATTATGCATGAAATTTAGTTGTCCATTTTCTCAAGAAGTGATTTTATGTGATTCTATAATGTAATTAGATCAAAACAATATTCAGGTATAAATCCCTTTTCCCTTTTAATATTTGTACATTCATTTGTGGAATCAGTATTATGCAGCAGGCTTTTATCCAAAGGCAAAGTAACTTTATTAAAAAGACTAACACTGGAAGGACTGCTGGAAACAAGAGAAAACTAAACAAACTTCACTGGTTATTCATTGAGGCCGAACCTGCAGGTATGAAAACTGTATTGAAGTGCATTCCTTAATATCCCTGTTATCTGTCAATACCTTAAAAATCACAACATCTTCCAGTACAATAAATACTTACATATATAGCAGAAGAATGTGTCTACATACAAGTATATTTAAAACTTCTTTTAAATATTGGCAGGAAAACAATGTTGAAAAAACCCAAGGTTTCTGTGACAATCTGTACAAACCAATTATGGTTCACATCTCATTGAGAGATTTATATGCCCTAAAGTACAAAAACATAGGCAAAGCCATAAACTGCAGCTTTGAAAAACATCTGCTCTCTGGTTAGGAAGGCTAAGGCCCAGTTAAAATTAAAACTAGCCAGGGATGTTAAGGATAATAGGAAGGGATTCTACAGGTACATAGCAAACAAAAAACAGACTAGGGACAAAATAGGCCCCCTGAGGAAGCTTTCGGGAGAACTGGCTACACAGGATTTGGAGAAGGCTGAGGTTCTGAATTACTTCTTCGCCGCGGTCTTCACTGGCAAAGGCTCTGACTGCACCACCCAGTTCTTAGAAAGTAGATGCAGGGGCTGTGAGAATGAAGACCTTGGGCCCACTGTAGGAGAGGATCTGGTTCGAGACCATCTTCAAAATCTGAACGCACACAAGTCCGTGGGACCTGATGGAATCCATCCACGGGTCCTGAAGGAGCTGGCGAATGAAGTTGCTAAGCCACTGGCCATCGTATTTGAAAAATCATGGCAGTCAGGTGAAGTTCCCGATGACTGGAAAAAGGGAAATATAACCCCCATTTTCAAGAAGGGGAAAATGGAAGACGCGGGGAATTACAGACCAGTCAGTCTCACCTCTGTGCCTGGTAAAATCTGGGAGCAGATTCTCCTGGACAACATGCTAAGGCACATGCAAAACAACAAGGTGCTTGGTGACAGCCAGCATGGCTTCACTAAGGGGAAGTCCTGCCTGACCAATTTGGCGGCCTTCTATGATGGGGCTACAGAACTGATGGATAAGGGTAAAGCAGTTGACGTCATCTACCTGGACTTGTGCAAAGCGTTTGACACTGTCCCACAAGACATCCTTCTCTCTAAATTGGAGAGATATCAATTTGATGGATGGACCACTCGGTGGATAAAGACCTGGCTGGACGGCCGCACACAAAGAGTTGTGGTCAATGGCTTGATGTCAGGCTGGAGACCGGTAGCGAGTGGTGTCCGTCAGGGATCGGTGTTGGGACCAGTCTTGTTTGACATCTTCATCGCTGACATGGACAGTGGGATTAAGTGCGCCCTCAGCAAGTTTACCGATGACACCAAGCTGTGTGGTCCGGTTGATATGCTGGAGGGAAGGGATGCCATCCAGAGGGACCTTGACACGCTTGTGAGGTGGGCTGATGCCAACCTTATGAAGTTCAACCACGACAAGTGCAAGGTCCTACACCTGGGTCGGAGCAATCCCAGGCACAGCTACAGGTTGGGCAAAGAAGAGATTCAGAGCGGCCCTGCAGAGAAGGACTTGGGGGTGCTGGTCGATGAGAAAATGAACATGAGCCGGCAGTGTGCGCTCGCAGCCCAGAAAGCCAGCCGTATCCTGGGCTGCATCAAAAGGAGTGTGACCAACAGGTCGAAGGAGGTGATCCTGCCCCTCTACTCTGCTCTTGTGAGACCTCACCTGGAGAATTGTGTGCAGTTCTGGTGTCCTCAACATAAAAAGGACATGGAACTGTTGGAACAAGTCCAGAGGAGGGCCACGAGGATGATCGGGGGACTGGAGCACCTCCCGTATGAAGATGGGCTGAGGAAGTTGGGGCTGTTCAGCCTGGAGAAGAGAAGGCTGCGTGGAGACCTAATAGCAGCCTTCCAGTACCTGAAGGGGGCCTATAGGGATGCTGGGGAGGGACTCTTCATCAGGGACTGTAGTGACAGGACAAGGGGTAATGAGTTAAAACTTAAACAGGGGAAGTTTAAATTGGATATAAGGAGGAAATTCTTTCTGTTAGGGTGGTGAGACACTGGAATCAGTTGCCCAGGGAGGTTGTGAGTGCTCCATCACTGGCGGTGTTCAAGGCCAGGTTGGATGAAGCCTTGTGTTGGATGGTTTAGTGAGAGGTGTCCCTGTCCATGGCAGGGGGGTTGGAACTAGATGATCTTGAGGTCCTTTCCAACCCTAACTATTCTATGATTCTATGATTCTATGACTTCCTCCAACAGAGAAAGAAATACCTTTCTTTTTACCTTTCCTTGTCCCCCATTCTTCATCATGTGTCAAGAAAGGATGACCAGGGTGCGGCACACAGGAAAGCAAATGCTTTTCCTGTTTTCACTGTGGTGTACTATACCTAATTTCTGGGATCTTTCTCATTGCCAAAGCTATGTACTTAGAGACCATGACAACACTGCAGCCTTTTTAGTTCTGTCAAGCACATCTGAGTTATCAAAGAGGTTTGAGATTGTAACTCTCTGAAAAAGAAAATTAAAGCCTTATGGAGAAGCAGATGCTACAGAATTACATATTCCAGCTGTACACTGTGCTGCTATTCATGGTCAGCTGTAGCAGGAAAACTGCTTATGTTAATGTTACACACTGGTCTTCTGTGCAGTGTCACAATATTACAACATCTGGATTTCATCCTCTCTTTGCACTGTTTGCTCTAGCCACCTCATACACCTACTTATTGACATTCTCTGCTCTCTAGAAGTAGGTTTTGCTGGGGGAATATGCATATTTCTTTGTTTACAGGTACTACACACTTTATAAGCACAGTTACCTCTCAGCACCCATCAATTTTATCAAATAACCTTACTGCTTAAGCTACCAGTTACTGTAGAGATGATTTTAATTGTTTATTGAAAAAAAAACAAACCCAAACAAAACCAATGCCACTCAAAAGCCAAACTTGATGTTAAACCATAATATTTTGAGCAAGTGTTACAACAGGGAAAACTCTACATATGAAAGCATGTAGGAAGTAGAGAGCTTACTCATTGTTTTCAACAGTCACGAGGAAGCGACTCTACTATCTTTTTCTGCTGTAGCAATATACAGTAAAGAACATTATGCATAACCCTGCACAACCTTGAAACAACTGATATTTATAAATTCGAGATGCATCCATGCCTGGGTAAGTGTAATGGAATTTTTCTCAGTCCTATTATGATCTTAAATAGGAATTTGAACCGAGCTGTATTTAAATCACATGAAGAATAGCACATATTCATTTTGTCTTGAAATTTCTCAGAATCTTGTTCATAACACAATCTTTTTAAAGATTATCATGTACAGCTATTGTAACCCAGAAAATAAATAGTACAAAAAGCTTTTCTATTAAAAAATGGGATCATTAGCCCTGCATATGAAAGGAAAACTTTTCATCATATTTTCACCAAGCATCAGGTTGGATTATTATTATTATGTTTGAAAATTACATGCTGCCTAATTTAGTCTTTGGAAGTACTTCTGCCAAATGAAAACCTTTCCATTAAGGGATGTTAAGAGCAGATACTTCCTCTAGCAGCCCTGGCCCAGGACTCCCCTCCTTGCCCAGCATCTGGAGCCCAGTGCAGTGCACTCAGGGACATCAGAGTCTCTGCCCAGGATGAGGAACATGGCAGCTGCTGCTTCCCCATTTGCAGGTTCAACCAGTAACGAAGCTAAGTATGTAACTGGTAGCTAGTCCTATTGAGCCTTTCCCCACCCAGGATTTTGAACCCTCAGGTTTCCATGCTTAGTGGCTGCAATATCCTGTTTTGCACGCAGTTTCTCAATAGCCCATCAACTAGCGTGACTGACAAGGTTTGCTCCTGGTTTTCGCCTCTGTTATGTTTGCCTGTCAGGTTTCCATCAATTTGTCTGTGGCTTACCCATTTTTCCTTATTATCCTATTTGACAAGGTCCTCAATCATATAATCTTTCTAAAGTAAATATTTCCATATCCCACACATAGCAAGAGAATAAAAGGTCTTTCAACATGCTTGCACTGTCACTGTCTTCTGGCATCCAAGCACCATGAAGGAAAATGTTGCTCAGTTCATAAGAATCAAAAATTTGATCATGGAAAGGAACACAAATGTAAATGGCATCTATGGGAAGAAAACCTGTGAAGGAGGAAGGAAGCGAGCAGGAGCTGGTGAGTGAGAACTGAGACAGTCTTCAGGGGAAGAAAGCTAATACTCAGACGAAGGAGAAGCAAGGGGAACAATGAAGGCAGTATGTAATACCTGTAACCTTCTGATTAGTGAGAATCCCTTGAGAACCCCCAGAGAAACCTGTCACATGTCCTCCATCAGCAGCAAAGGTATGTGAATCCTTCCAGCAATATGCATAGTTTGTGACTGTTAAAGAATTGATACACTTGTAGGATGAAAGCCTCTAGCACTACATCTGCTCTGCACAGGCCACTGTTGGGTTTAAAGACTCCAGTGCTGTTGATGAGCTGGTTATGAGATATGATGGAATGCTTTTCTCTTCTTGGTTAAATATATGTCCAAAAAGTATGTATTATTCTGTTATTTGATAGCAATGTAATCAATGAATACAAATATAACAAACACTTCTACCCCAGCTGTACATACAAGTCTATGTATGTATAGAATCTACAGAAAAGATCTACAGAAAATTAAATCTAAAGCAAAAGAAATATTAAGATAATGTCCTCAACTAAAATTTAGTCTGTACATATCTGTTATTAAACTGGTAGCTGTTGTCTACTGATGTTCCCTTCTTCACTTCAGAAAACCACCCTTATTCACAAGACTTTTACAGATAACACATAGTCATATACACTCTTTATACTATCTATATACTTTTTTGTTGAATACAGAGTGAATGGAAGAAGGAGCTTCAGAAATAAAAATAAGGCAGCTATATCTGCACTGCATATCTGGATTAGATGTTAGTAGTATTCTTAACAGCCCTGTGTTTTATTCCAAACTTTATGATGACTTTTTAAAGCTTTTCCTTTGCTAGTTCTTAAATCTTTGTTTTGTAGGTTTTTCCACTACAGATCCCAAGCCAGATTCCTGAATATTTAGAAGAAACGGAAATTCACCCAAGCCCGTATCATTAGCGTTTACAGAATTTAACTGTGCCAAGCACACTGAAGAATAGGAGGTAACAGATATCAGAAACCAGCACCCAAAACTAGTGAACGCATTTAAGCTTAATTTCTCTGCATGGCCATTACCCACGTGTAAAATTGAGATAATAAAATCCCTTAACCTTATGAGGATTTTGTGAATATACAGTAATGCCTGACATTATATTAATGAGTTCCATTAAAAAAAAAAAAAGCATAAAAAAATCAATAATTTCTGCTTAAAGAGTGCAGTCTGAATAGCTTGAAGTCAATAAGGCATGCACACTGAGCAAGGACAAGAGAAGAGAATACTGAATATTCCTAACTAAGGAAGTACCATCCCTGACTGAATGAGTCAGGGATCCCATATAAAAAAATAGTCTTTGATGATGTAATTAAAGACCATTATAATGCATATGCCCAAGGGAGTCAAATGAAGGTTGCACAGGCAACTTTAATTTTAAGGTTTTCTAATTTGAGTGCTTGACTTTGTGACCTTACTATTATTTCAATATATTTTTCTAGATATAATAATAATTACTTTAGCAGGAAGAGATAAATTAAAGAGCTACACAAGATTCTTAGATGTGACCTGAAAAGCGATGGGCCCTAGACAACAAAGAAGAGTGACTTGAATCTGGCACATTTTAGAGACACTGAGGAGACACTACTACTGCATTGAGAAAATAAGCAAAGGGACAAGTGTAACACAAAGAGCTTCTCAGTCATCTGATTTTTAAGTATTTATGACAATGACATATGAAATATTTACTATTTTTTCTTTCCCAACCACATCACATTCAGACAGACTCCTGAAGCACCATCTGAAAGAAGAATACCCCATAATTTTCTATAAAAAAGGTGTTTTTCAATAAGAGTGTTTCTGAGGAGGGAACAATTATAGTTCCTCACCAGTTTTTGTTACCTCGTAAAAATCATAGGACACCGACAAAGCTTTTGTTTGTGTCGTGGTTTAAGCTCAGCCATAAATCACGCAATCGTTCTCTCACTCCCCCCCTTTCCTTCCCCCGCTCCCGGAGGGATGGGGACAATTGAAAGAATGTAGCTCCCACAGGTTGAGGTAAGAACAGTCCAGTAACTACGGTATAACACAAATCACTGCTGCTACCACCAATAATAATAATGATAAAGGAAATAGCAAGGGAAGAGAATACAATACCACCCACCGGCCAATACCTAGCCTGACCGAGCAGTGAACTAGCCCTTCTGGGTAACTCTCAGTTACATCCTGGGCATGATGTGCTGTGGTATGGAATACCTCTTTGGCTAGTTTGGGTCAGGTGTCCTGTCTCTGCTTCCTCCCAGCCTCCCCTCCTCCCTGGCAGAGCATGAGGCTCAGAAAGTCCTTGGTCAGACTAAACATTAGAGCAGTAACTAAAAACATCGGTGCTATCAGCACTGTTCCCAGGCCGAAAGTCAAAACCAGAGCACTGTACCAGCTACTAAGAAGGAGAAGAAATAACTGCTACTGCTGAACCCAGGACAGTATCCACCCCTTATTCCTTACCATTCACGTCATGCTCAGATCCCACATTTTCAATATACCATCACTCTTACATATGTACATATATCTACATATACACATACACAGAGAGAGAGAGAGAGAGAGACCATTCCTTAGTGCATGGACCAATCCCTATAAAGCTGCTGAGTCTATTCAGTCCATGATGCTGGGTTCCATCTCTTGTAACAGTCTTTCGGGGCAGGAGAGGCTGCATGCAGTGTTGGGTCGTTGCCTGCTGATGCTGATCATTCCTTAACCGCAGAACTGGTCTGGTTCTATCAAAGTTCATTCTTTGCTGGGATGATGATCGGAGGGAAGTCAGGGCCAGTCGCTGGTGACCTGAAGACATCTAGCTAGTGGGCTATATAAGTATTACATAGCAAGCAACAGCATATAATTGAGGTCATTGGCTGTTTTCCCCTAAAATCAAATCCCCTTGAGGTATACATCGGACTTCCCCATCTTCCCACATTATCCACCAAGTATATCCGGGTCCCTGAGCAAAAGCAATCCCACGAGTGGATTTGCCTTTACCTGAAGCAGGAATAACCCAGACTGTCTTCCCCAGCAAATTCTTCATTCGCACCACAGGAACTTTGTCCCCCTCTACAGTATGTAAAAGTTATGACTGGGCTGGGCCAGCCTTGTTGGCAGATCCCCTCGTGTTGACCAACCAAGTGGCCTTTGGCAAGCGTGTATCCCAGTGCTTGAAAGTTCCCCCACCCATTGCTCTCAGTGTAGTTTTTAACAGCCCATTGTACCATTTGAGTTTCCCAGAGGCTGGTGCATGGTAGGGGATGTGATATACCCACTCAATGCCATGCTCTTTGGCCCAAGTGCCTGTAAGGTTGTTCCAGAAATGAGTCCCATTGTCTGACTCAGTTCTCTCTGGGGTGCCGTGTCACCACAAAATCTGTTTCTCAAGGCCCAGGATAGTGTTCTGGGCAGTGGCGTGGGGCACAGCGTATGTTTCCAGCCATTCGGTGATCGCTTCCACCATGGTAAACACATGGTGCTTGTCTTGGTGGGTTGGTGGGAGTGTGATATAGTCAATCTGCCAGGCCTCCCCATATTCATACTTCAGCCATCGTCCTCCATACCAAAGAGGCTTTAACCATTTGGCTTGTTTAATAGCAGCATATTTTTCACAGTCATGAATAAACTGGGCAATAGTGTCCGTTGTTAAGTCCACACCCCGATCACAAGCCCTTCTGTATGTTGCATCTCTGCCCTGATGGCCTGAAGTGCCATGGGCCCACCAGGCTGAAAATAATTCACTGTCCCCTTCAGCAGTTTCTGCAGCTTGCTGCTGGGGACTCCATACAGCTGCCTTCCATCTCCGACGCTTCCAAAGCACTGAAGGGGCCCAGTGGACTAGATACTTGCCCATACTGTCCCACACACACTGCCACTCATGACTGTCCAGCCTTGGGGAAAACCTCTTGGTCCTCCTATATTGTCTTCTAACTCTAGACAAGACCCAAACTCAGCTTAACTTTCGAGATCAGACAAAATGGCAGTGGGTAAAACATACTCTGTGTGTGTGCCAGCATGCTGATCCCCATCACAATCAGCAGGCAGGTCCCAGGGGTACCCAAAAGCCATTCAGACCCTTCAGAACTCTCAGATGATGCTGCTGTACTTGTCCCTGGGGCTGGTGCAGCTACTGTGCTTGCCGGCTCTCTCACCATCAGCTTCTCTTTTTCTGAGTCCAGATCTTCCTCCTCTGCCTTGCTGAAAAGTTCTGCGTGGTCTCTTGCATCCTCCACTTGCGCCAGGTGCCCAAGGCTGGACCCAGCTGAGGCTCCCAAATGTGGTATCTTGCTCTCCGCATCCTCCTGGGGCTCCAGCTCACAGGGCTCGGCAGGCAGCTGCCAGGGATGATCTCAGCTGCCGCGGGGCTGTGCTCAGCCGCGGGGCCTGGTTCCTCCACCACCTCCTCCTTCTGCTCAGCAGCTGCCTCCTCCCCCTCCTCTACTGTCCTGACCTCCTCCACCGGCAGCCGCCCCCTCCCAGCCTCCGGCCCCACCGCTCCCAGGCCGCTTCGGCCGCCGCCAGCTCCCGGGGCCATTCCCCCTCTGCTCCCTGCAGCCTCACAAAGATGGAGGCGAGGATGAGGGCCAGGACAGTGAAGAGCAGCGGGACGGCCAGGTACAAGTCTGCAGCCACGTCCATCCTGCGCTGCTGCTGGAGCCCTCCCTTATTGCAAGTCATTGCCACAAAGTACAGTGAAACAAGAACCTCAGCCTAAGCCCCCCACCTGGTAAACACTAACACAGCAAATGCCAGCTGTAAGTAAGGTACGACATACCGAAACTGTGAGATCAGAAGCAACAACTTTGAGAGCAAATAAATCAGCATTGTGAAAAGTGACTATTAATCTAAAACAGAGAATGCTTATCACAAATATGATTAGACACACTGCGGCCAGATCTGTCATTATCTCAACCCTTCGAGCCCAACGTTGGGAGGCAAAAAGAACTGTTGTGGTTTAAGCTCAGCCGTAAATCACACAGTGGCTCTCTCACTGCCCCCCCTTTCCTTCCCCTGCTCCCAGAGGGATGGGGAGGAGAATCGAGAGAATGTAACTCCCACGGGTTGAGGTAAGAACAGTCCAGTAACTAAGGTACAACACAAAACCACTACTGTTACCACCAATTATAATAATGATAAGGGAAATAACAAGGGAACAATACCACCCACCGGCCAATACCTAGCCTGACCAGCAGTGAACTAGCCCTTCTGGGTAACTGCCCCCAGTTCTGCATCCTGGGCATGACATGCTGTGGTATGGAATACCTCTTTGGCTAGTTTGGGTCAGGTGTCCTGTCTCTGCTTCCTCCCAGCTTCCCCTCCTCCCTGGCAGAGCTTGGGACTCAGAAAGTCTTTGGTCAGACTAAACATTTGAGCAGTAACTAAAAACATCGGTGTTATCAGCGCTTTTCCCAGGCCAAAAGTCAAAAACACAGAACTGCACCAGCTACTAAGAAGTTATAAAAATTACTGCTACTGCTGAACCAGTACAGTTTGTGACTTGGAGTGCTCCTCAACAGTGTTAATGGCTGGATCTTGCAGAGGCGCTTTCATGATCTCATGATTAGTATCAGATCTTTTCTGATAGATTGTAGATTTTTCTATTTCATCAAAAAATGTGATTTCACTGCAAAAAAGGGAGGTTTGAAGAGTGATCAACCCACTTTTAGTGGCTTCTATTTTTCCAGTAATATAAAACAAACAAACAAACCAACAAACAAATTAAAAGTGTACTATCCTATTTTTTTAAGGTAACAAATCATTACTTTGTGGGAGAATAAAATAAAGACACATCAATGCTACTGCGCTGCTAAAAGTTCACATAAAGTGCAAAAAAGAAGCAGGTATTTAACACAGTCTCAAATCTATTTCTCAAATATACCTGGTATTTACAATGATGTTTTCTACACTTCTTGCACCTTCAAATGACTGCAGCATTTGTTTTTTTTCTCGTTTCAGAGCTGTACAACATATATTAATTAAGGATCAAGTTTAATGCTGACTCCTGGCACACCACTGCTAGCTCCAGAGAAACTGAGTACATCCCACAGCTTCAAAAACAAAAGGCTGTGCCACATCTGTTCTCCAAGCAAAGTCAGCATATAACTATTTGAACAGTTGTGTCAAGACTGAGGCTGTGGTGCTGCACATTACATGAGGAGAAGCCTATACTCCTGTACTCTCAATTGACGTGTAAAATATACTCAAATCAGCTGTTTCCCCTTCCCATTCCTACTGCCCCCCTCCAGCAATTCAGAAAAGGACTGCTTCTTCCCACTACAGCACCTGATTATGCCACCTTAGAATTCACACAAAAAAACAGAGAATTAAAGTACCATGAAAAAAAGACATTACGCTAATTACTATGATTCATTCTTTACACATTATCTGCACTAAACACAGATTCTTGTACAGTAAACAGTACCCTCAGCAGCACACCAGAAGGGTTGCTGCACATGTTACAGAATGAAAGTTACATACCCATTGGATCTGGCAGAAGGAGAATCCAGATTTGGAATGGGGTGAAGTCAGTCTAGCCAAGTACAAATCCGACTCCAAGCAGCACCTAAAACGTGTTGTTCACATTGCAATTAGCATCTGTTCACAAGATGTGTCTCCTAACATGTCTGTACCCTAAGATCAGTACTTATACTAGCAGATACTGATGAGGTAGGAGGATTCCCTAAATAAACTGACAGCATACAGTGAATTAAGAGAATCTTGTATTTGAACATTCACATCTGTCCTGGTTAAGAGGGCTTGGGAAATATCCCAAATATTACAGAAGTAATACAGAGGATGTTAAGACCCCACTTGTAGTTATACACTTACATGTGTCAATGCAGACATAGGTCTTCCAGCTTCGGACAAAATTAAAATCCAAAAGACATCTTAAATCTTCTCCAAGTAGCTGAATACTACTGAGATATATTAATGTTTCTATTCCATTTTCATCTTCAGGACAGATGTGGCTTTCCTCTTCAGGGCAGACATGGCTTTCAAACCTCAACAGTCTTAAGCTGTTTAAAAAGTTCTCTCAGTTCATGATAAATATAGTCATTATCACAGTAGAATCCTTAGCAGCCACATCCTAAAAAAAAAAAAAAAAAAAAAAAGCAAACCCAAACAAATCCATGTTATTTTGAGTCCTATCTGAAATATGCAGAGAAGGTAGTAACTGCTAATGATACATTAACTGCAGCATGCCTATTTCATTCAGTAGATCATATTGAGTGATTTGATTTTACACTACATGAAAAAATGACAGGTGACTTAAGGTATCATTAATTAATCTCTGAACATTGATCAACTTCATAAGCAGTGTGAACAAAATGGAAAAAGACTGGATTAAAAGCTAGAGTGTTTTGAGAGATAATCCTGTCTTTGTAAATAATTCACTGAATGGTCATAAGGACTTAACCTCTTTACAACTCAGTTTCCACATAATTTTAAAGATACCAGAATACTTACCTGCCTTCTACACCTGCAGGTTTGAAAACACAATATTGCACAAGCAGTGTATTTTCTGTCAAATTTCTGTTTCCTATTCAGGAGTAACTATTTTTTTCCGTAATGCTAAATATTATTTGAGAACGTAAGGCGCACTCCACAAATAACTGAAGAATCAGGAGCACCTGGTTTTAACCAAGTTAAATCACACAGAAAGAAGCAATTCATGTTAAGGTCAAATAATACAGTTTGTGACTTAAAAATTAATGGCATTAAAACTATCAAGAAAGTGAGAGAAATATAGTTTTCAGCATCTCCTAATGCCAAAGGCACACAATATACTGCAGACAGTTCTTGAAACTGGGGGTGACTATCAGCATGGCAATGTGAAGCGTTACAATCTTCAAATACAAACTTTGCCTCTGCACATTTATTTCTTGGAGTCTGCTCTTACTGAGGAAGATTTCTTTATAATGGTACAGTTTGGAAACTGCAATGGCTGATAATTCAAATTGTCTTAAGAGCACTACCACATATATTGAAACCTGGCTAAAGGGCTGTAAACAGAAACAGCACTAAAGCCTGAAAAAAGGAAAAAGGTTTTGCTGGCTTCTGTGAGGACTGATACCAGATTTTGTCCTATTTAGTATTTAAAGCCCTGCAATAAGGAATGAATAGCATGTTAGTGACATTAAGCTGCAATACTATGTGATCATTACCAAAGATGGAAAACTGTATGGCAGAGATCTAGTCATATTAGAAACCTGGGCAAAGAGTGACATCAGAATTTCTTGGGAGACAGTGCAGCTATGGGATATTCCTCAATTCTAGGAAGAGAGTTTTTTAGAAAAAGTAATTTATTAAATGTCAAGATATTCCTCAAATAAGATAGGATCCAATTAACACCAGTTGCTTCCATTTTATTTTTCTCTCTTTTATCACTCTGACATATTCACAAGGAATCCTAGGTTTACTTTAGCAGAAAGCAGGAGTCAAAGCTATCTTAAAAAAAGAAACAAAACAAAACAACACACAAACACAAAAAAATTCCTCATGTGTTTTTCATTACAGTTCCAGCATTTAATCTTGTTTATAACAGTACACTTGATCAGGCTGCCTAAATCACCTTAGTTACGCCTTTTATACCTCTGATCAACATCTTTTTCAAGGATGACAGATATGTAACTCTTACTGGCTATATATGCCACTCAGTTATATTTACGTCAAATTTCATCAACAAACATTACTTCAGAATGACTACAGTATTAGAATTTAATTTTGCACTTATTAGCCACAATTAGTCCTAGCAAGCAGAATATTCACTACTTTATAAAAAGTATAATTCCTCATTTTTTCTCTTCTAATAAATAAAGGTACTATTATCCTTTATAAATGTATACATTATTCAATTTATTTATCTGTAGCAAACTACTTGGATCTCTATTTCTTTTGCTAAAAAATGAATGCAGCTATACAGGGTCACTAAGCAAATTAACAGTCATCCTGAGAAGGATGTATTTTCTTTTTCCCTGCACACTTCCAGTCCCTAAGAAGTTTTATCTAGGAGCAGTATCTCCTGTTCAGTTCCTTTCCTGTGCTTCAATAGCAAAGGGAACTTGTCAAGAAGGCAGGAAAATTCAGTTAAACTAGCACGTAATACCTTTATTTCTAATTTCCTGTGGCTTATTCACACATTATGAATTATAAATACATAATTAAGCCACAGAGGATCAGGCACAATACAAAGATAGTTAAGGAGGAGACTGCAGGACAAAAGCCTTAAAAACTGCATGCATAGATCAAGACTGGTCTAGTGACTCATAACAGCATAATATAGTGTGTCATGTTGGTGTATCCACTCAATTCCATGTTTAATTTTGGATTTCACTGTGAAGACCTTTTAAAGATAATTTCATTTTCAAAAAAATATTAGTTGACCAATAATCAATTCAATATTTTGCTCTTGGTTTTGACCAGAGTTTTGGACTTTAAGGATAGAACTTTGTTTACTCTATAGCAAAGCAAAATCAGTTAAAGCCCTTGTTTCATCTGTGCTTAACAGCAACAAAAAGATTGTTTTTCAGCTTAATTTAAAAAATGTCAGAGAAGCACATCTGAGAAACATTATCTGAAGAACTATTTTGTACAGGCTGCTGTGAGATTAAAATGGTGTCAAAGCAATCAGATACATACTGTTGACTGTTTTGTTTTTCAGTACCTTAAGAGAATTTTCATGAAAAAGGATTTTCCAAATGCTAGCATTTAGATGATTTTTGCATTGTTTTTATCAATTTGTTAAATCTGAAAGGGATCTTTTCTTATTAGGTATGCTGAAGCTTGATACAACAAGCACAAAACAAGTATGGAATGAGCAACTTCATTATCATGAAACTTTTATTTTGCAGTTTGCATCATATTTCTCTACAATGTTTTTATATCACAAAACCACAATATGGTAGGTTTGTTTCAAAGAGGGTTTTGACTTTGGATTTTTTTGGTTTTTAGCAAAAGACCTTTTCCTTTTTCTGTTTCCTTATTCACAGTTTTTCCAGTGACATAAACAAAATCCTTAAATTGCTACTTCACTCAGTGTCATAAAATTATCTCATCACATACTGTCTCATTGTACATTACTTATCTCAAGACAGATAATTTGTCAGGGAAGATTAATCAGGAACAGAATACCCCTGGCAGAGCACTGTTGTATGGCACCAACTGAAGAACTACGTACTTTATCATAAAAGCAGTTGGACTACAAAAAACAATCTGTAATTTGTCCCCCATTCTTTAATTTCTACGCAAAATATTTGCAATGTTTTATTGTTATAATGCTATCTTATGGCAACTGCTAGAAATATCAGAGGTTTGATACACAAAGGATTGCACCTGAGTAATGGAGTGGACACATTGGACTCTTCAAAAGTGTTTTTCAGAAATTAAAGTTTTCAATTAATTGATATTTCTATGCTACATCTGGTATCGTCTACAACAAGAGATGTTAAAATATCATTTACTAGTAAGAAGCCTGCTGTAATTATGCTGAGATTCAGATTTGATTTTTTGCATGAAAATCAGGTGTAAATGGCTGAACACATTACCTCAGTAGTGAAATAATGTTATTTACTTATTTTTTTTTAATGTAAATTTAATGGCTGGATGGTACTGGATTCAATGACAGTGTGTGATTTTTTTTTTTTTCCCATCTGAACTGACACAACTACAATAACAATGTCAATTAAAATAATTATAAAATATTAATTTTAAATTTACTTACTACAAGTTTATTGTGTATATATTTAAATAAAAATATACATGGATCTATCAAAAAAGTCCTTCAAAGAAACAAGGCTTATTACTTTTCACTAGTTTAAAAAAAAAGGACATTAAAGAAAAGATAAGTCCTCATCTTCTGAAATATTCTAGTAGCTGATTTAAAGAATTTTGACAACTGATCTGTTGAGGATTAGTTTTCTGTAAAGACTAAAAGAAAGCCTAGCAATTCTCCTCTTCTAGTTCTTAAACAAGACCATTTCTACCTTTTAGAGACCCAGTAATCCAAAACCAGATAAATTTCAGTATCGCAAACAGGATTAAAATGTAACGCCTATCTCCAAGACTGTAAGATGAGGCTCTTGCTATGTTTGGAGACTGTTTTACCTTATTAACTATAACAAGATCCCTATTACTTAGACCATCAGCATTTAAAAACATTTAGGGTCTCCATATCCAAGGTGGCTTGTTAATAACAGTCCTTAGAGATTAAGTTAGTCTTCTGCTAGTCTTGGGAGAGAAAAGGGCACTGTAATTTATAGATTAAGGACTGAATACAGTTTAACTCAAAAGCTTGGTTCTGCAGCTTTTGATGAGAATGTCGTGGTTTAAACAAAGTCAGCCATAAATCACGCAGTCACTCTCTCACTCCCTCCCTTCTTGCCCTCCCCCTACTCCCAGAGGGGCGGAGAGGAGAATCGAAAAGAATGTAACTCCCACGGGTTGAGATAAGAACAGTTTAGTAACTAAGGTATAACACAAACCACCACTGCTACCACCAATAATGATAAGGGAAATAACAAGGGAAGGGAATACAACACCTCACCACCCATCGACTGATAACTCTCCCCACCCCAACCAAGCACCGACCGATACCTCCTCCAACCCTGCAGTCAACTAGCCCTTCCGGGTAACTCCTCTTTACGTCCTGGGCATGACATGCTGTGGTATGGAATACTTCTTTGGTCAGTTTGGGTCAGGTGTCCTGTCTCTGCTTCCTCCTGGCTTCCCCTCCTCCCTGGCAGAGCATGAGGCTCAGAAAGTCCTTGGTCAGACTAAAACATTTGTGTTATCAGCTCTGTTCCCAGGCCGAAAGTCAAAACACAGTGCTGCACCAGCTGCTAAGAAGGAGAAAAATGACACCATCATAAAGAAAGTCAATAATCTCAGGTGCCTAGAATCATGATTAATTTTTAATATCTGGTTTCAAAATGACTGCTTATGGGTCATCTCCTATCACTAAAACCACAGCAAAATAACCCACACATAAAGTGGAAAGACGTTTGCTGGAGGAGAGCAAAGTGTGATAGCTCTAAACAGCAGCCATGCTGATCCCTTTTAATGCTTTTTCTGAAAATTCATGGAACACCCTTTCTTGGGAGAGCCTTTTACCAAGACATGGTTAAAAAAGTAACTTAAAAAGCATCTACTTATTATATCTACCCATACAACCTGTCACCTTCTCTTAAACGAATAAATAGCAGGTTTAACTTCTTGATATTCCTTGTTAACTCTTACTCATCACCCTGCTGTTTTTTTCCTAGGTGGTGAAAATGAATTTAATTATTCTCATAAATTAAGCTATATTGACAGCACTGTAACTTTCTTGCTGTTGCATTTTATCATTCTTAAAGCAAGAAGATTCTTTCTCCAGTTTTCTGAAACCTTTCATGTTACCAGCTTTTGAGACTGTTTCAGTCATACTTTTGAAACCTTTGAATCAATTTTATCTCATTTAGCCCACTCAAAACACAATTTCTTCAAGTATCCAAACCCATCTTTCTTTAGGCTGATACAAAATATTTTTTGTTGATAATAATTGTGCTAATGCTACTCATATTGCAAATGTCTAACTGCAGAAATTGGAGAAGACTGAATGAGAATATATTTATTAGTTTTGTTGGCATTATCTTTTAAAGAACTTTCCTGGACCACTGAGGAACAGACCAACACTTTCCTTTGTTCGCCTTTTGCTGCTAATGCACTCATAGAATTATTTATTATCTTTTATGTGTGCTGGTAGTTTTATTTCATTTTGTGCTTTGGCCTTTCTCTTACTTTGTGCATGCACCGCTCTTCAAACAGAGAGAATTCCAATGTCAATAATAGTATTTCCATATTCTGCTTGCATTTAGGTGGTAGTATGGCGAATAGCTGTAAATGAGGTAACTGGTAACAGGCATAAGCACATAATCCATCAGCTAAAATTCTGTATCCTTTGAAACAAGATAGCTGCACCCAACCTGCTTACTGCAAATGGTCCCTGGCTCATGCTAAACCCTAACCTCTGCATGGCCATGATTTGTGAGAATGGGCATTGGCCTAGGCTGTAACTGTGGCAGAAATAACAATTTAACAGATCTGGGTTTATGTAGATTACCATATGCAAGTGTTCTAGACTATGTGCCTGTGGAGGATTGGCTTGTCGAAAAAGGTCAAAAGGTCACGTTCCCATCAACGAACTGAAACAAGACATCTGTGTAGAACATGGTGCAAACCTCTCACGCCAGATAATGAGGAACTGAAGGACACCAGCAAACAGCAACATACTATGACCAATCACAGCCAAGGCCACTAAGTGATAAGTGCATGAGAAGGAGGATGGTGGGGGGGTACACGGTGTAGCTGCAAAAATATAGAGCTTACACAATGCCTTATTTGTGCCAGAACCAATCAAGTGCCTAGTATTTGCATATTCACTGTTATATTAACCGAAGGTAGAAGCCCAATAAACGAAGCTTGCTGTTAACTCATATTGAGTCGTCCAAGTCTTCCTTTCACAACATGTGCCCTCTGTTTATTTATTCATGTAGAAATAAGTAGTAATTTTTTTTCTGAGGCTGCTTATTATTCTCAGTATTTAGGTGAAGAAAATCAGAATTGAGATCACAATATCCATTTTCTTTTTTTTTAAACTTATCAGGCATTATAGCTTGCAAGAAGAAAAAAGTTCCACTCTGAAGGCCTCTGTATGTTGTATTAGCAAATCCGCTCTGATAGATATAGAATTTCTGAGACTCATTCATGAAAACCAAGGCTGAATGACACAAAACAAATCATTACTTCCAGGTTCAATTTACAAGATCACTTATTCTACAAACTGAGCGCAAGGCAAGCTATTTACCTCTTGTGCCTTAAATCAAACTCTACATGCTGAAGGACCTCTTAAGGTAAAGAAGAAAAATCACACATTTAACTTCAAACAACCACTAAGTACCAAGAAATGGGGCTATTGTAACACCCTTCTGGTTTCCTTCCCTCTCCTTTTCTGAAAGAAACCCTGTGACTAAAAAGAAAGAAGAAGAAAAAAAATTAACAGGAAAGGAAAAGAAAAGAAAAGCATAAGGATGTTCTTAATGTCTTGTCATGGTTTAAACGCAGCCACAAAGCTCGTCCACTCACTCCCCCCCGCTTCTTGCCCTCCCCCTACTCCCAGAGGGACGGAGAGCAGAATTGAAAAGAATGCAACTCCCACGGGTTGAGATAAGAACAGTTTAGTAACTAAGGTATAACACAAACCACTACTGCTACCACCAATAATAATAATGATAAATGAAATAACAAGAGGAAAGAATACAGCACCTCAACACCAGCCGACCAATAGCTCGCCCCACTCCCCCCAGCCGAGCACCAACCGATACCTCCTCCAACCCTGCAGTCAACTAGCCCTTCCGGGTAACTCTCCGTTACATGCTGGGCATGACATGCTGTGGTATGGAATATGTCTTTGGTTAGTTTGGGTCAGGTGTCCTGTCTCTGCTTCCTCCCGGCTTCCCCTCCTCCCTGGCAGAGCATGAGGCTCAGAAAGTCCTTGGCCAGACCAAACATTTGAGCAGCAGCTAAAAACATCGGCATTATCAACACTGTTCCCAGGCCGAGAGGTCAAAACACAGTGCTGCACCAGCTACCAAGGAGAAAAATAACTGCTACTGCTGAACCCAGGACATGTCCATAGTACAGCAATCCCAGAACTGACACTAGACTTCCACCAGAACTGTTTAAGAGAAGAATGAGTTCTATTTCATCATTACATAACTCATAGACAAACAGAAACTAACCCTGGACTTCAGATTTTGGGGAAAAATAAACAAATGAACTAAAGCCAGGGGAAAATAAACTATGAAAACCCCCAAACAAATCAGAACAAAACAAAACAAAACAAAACAAAAAAACACCAAAAAAAAAACCAAACCAAAACCAAAACCAGACAGACAAATGAAAAATCAAACCCCCTAAACTAATTTACAAGTAATATTGAAGGCAATGTGTTAATAAGTCTGACTCCATAATGCCTATTCCATCTGGTCTATGATCTCAACTGTTACTGAACAGACTATTCAGTAATTCCCGTATTAATGTATTACTTTAGAACAGACTATTTCAGTTGGAAGGGACATACAACGATCATCTAATCCAACTGCCAATCACTGAACCAACAAATGCTTCATTAGGCACTCCAAAAATTCACTAGTTGTCAAAGTTTCAGCTAGGAAAACCTACATCATTCAGTTTCAACCAGGCAAACCTACATGATTCACACATTTCTGCCACTGGTCATATGGATAATATACCTTCACACTGCTGATACGACTGAGCAGCTTGATATCTGCCTCACTGCTAAATCTCAACAAGGTCTGAAAACAAAGTTAACTTCAACTATTGCATGAACCATTAAATAGGCACAGAGTGCATTTAATGTCTTCATCCCAGTCTCCTCTAGCGTTCCCTCCCCCCCAGTCTGAAGAGAATGCTAAAGCTTAGAACAGACATTTTTTTGTTTGGTTGGTTTATTGCCAATGAGAAAAGAAAAAAAAAAAAAAATCCTTGTATCAGGCCAAAAGAATTTCACAGTGGTGATTACCAAAGTCTATAAGCACCTCTCCAAGCTCAAAGAATGAACTTTGTCTTTTGAGGGTGTTTTGCTGTCTCCTCCTTATGACTATCTTCAAAGGCTATCCAGTGAGCTTCTTGACTTCTGTGAACTCTGAGTTTCCTGTGTAGTGGGTAGGGGAGTATGGGCACCAAACAAGAATTTTAGAAAATATTTGGGCACCTAAAATTAAATTTTTAAATTAAGAGTATTTTTTTTTGCCATTGTCCTTTGTATGAACCTAGTCCCTTGCACCTGAATACTCAATTTGCATAGATACAGGTTTATAAATGGAAAAAAAATGCAGGCACAAATTGAGGCAAGCTTGAAATTATCTGAAAATTACTCTGTATCCATAGAAATTAGATTCAGACAAAGAAAGTGGCTGTAGGAAGAAAACAGAATGGAAACATATGCTACAAGTGCATCAAGAAAGGCAGATATAAAGATGCTAAAGAAGAACTGAGTTGAAAAAGTAATAGAAAAAAAAACACTACAATTGAAGGGGAAAAAGAAGTTTTAATAAGTTAGGCAAATGAGATTGAAAATGGTGTTAATTATGCCTAGCATCATAAATGGCAATTAAAAAAAGCAGAAACAATAGATGCAATATAGTCTTCTTAAGTTCTTAGCGTAGCAGGAACTGCAGCACATCCCATCATTTAGAAACAATCACCAGCTGTTGCCATCAGGGAAATCATCCTTCCCTCCCTATTCTACTGTACAAAACCTACGTCCAAAACAACCAGCTGTGATTAAGAGGGTGAATGGAACTCAGAACACACACGTTCCAGGTTTTTATTCCTTCTCACCATTCTGCAGTCAGAATCCAACCCCTCCTTTTCCTTTCTCCAATACCTTTCCCAGCCATTTCTTCCCTAAACTCCTGGTTCTTCCCATCTACCTTACTACTAGGATTACATTTATAATGTTATAATTTATGACTTTATAGCCCCCATACTGCAGTTGCTACTCAGTGACTACTACAGCTCGGAACAGAAGTATGGCTTTCATGCTTTCCAGTATATAAACTGGGGGCAGCTACCTGGAAGGGCTAGATCACTGCTCAGGTCGGGCTGGGTATGCGTCAGCGGGTGGAACTGGGCATGACATGCTGTGGCATGGAATACTTCGTTGGTTAGTTTGGGTCAGGTGTCCTGTCTCTACTTCCTCCCAGCTTCCCCTCCCTCCTGGCAGAGCACGAGACTCAGAAAGCCCTCGGTCAGAGTAAACATTACTGAGCAGCAACTAAAAACACCGGTGTTATCAGCGCTGTTCCCAGGCTGAAAGTCAAAAACACAGCACTGCACCAGCTACTAAGGAGGAGAAAAATGACGGCTACCGCTGAACCCAGGACATCTGTATAAAATGTTTTGGATGGATTTCTAGGAATTATACAAGGGGGAAATTAAACAAAACAGGCATTTTTTGTAAATTGTTCTGGTTTTTATCAGGCAAGAATATACTCCTACTGACTGGAAAGAAAAATGAAAGGGCAGACTGTGGCAGAGGATAATCTACATTCGAGAACTGACACGGACTTTGACAAGAGTAAAAACTGTTTTTTCCTCTAGTTTTAATACATGAAAGCCCTTTTGAGGACTATAACCTATGATGGTGTTTTAACCATTACCCAGCAAGATACAGAAGAACATAACAACATAGGGCAGGATGTCACTGATATAATCAGCCCCATTAGTACTATGGTGATTTGACATTAAACGCAATTACGAGGGGATATTTTTATGCTGCTGCTTTTTCGTTATTATTGTTAGTTTAATAATCTCATCTTTGACAGGCATGTTTACTCTTACAGACTCTGTGTCTCTGTGCTGCTGAATGGGAATCTGACATTGAGACACAGATCCAGCCTCCTGCATTTTCGTCTAATGGAGACAAACCTAATATAGTTAAACAGTAGGCTGCCAGCAGCCCTTTCAGATCAATTTTATGATCTCACATGGCATTATCTTAAAGATATATTTGTATTCTTTCATTAAATCTACCTTCTAAGACTAGTGTTCTATTTTCTTTTTAATATACACATACACATATATGTAGTGGCTTAGCAGAGAACAGATACAAAAAGTTTTTTCATGGGGCAGGACTGCATTTGAAATTTATTTAAATAATTATGAGATTGTCACAGCTAGGCACAAATACGAAAAAAAAAAAAAAAAACCCTGAGTAGACACTTTCCCCTCAAAAAATCACTCACAAAAATAAGCCTGAGAAGACTACTGTTGAACACAGACATGCATACTTTCTTTTTTTTTTTTCTTTTAATAAGGAAGTTAAACTTTGGCCAGGAATTATACCTGCTGCTTGTTTACATTTTAATACAAAAGCTTAAGGGCTTTTATGTGTACTAATGCATGTAACAAATAACAGCCATGCCATGCAGATGGAAAAAGATAAAAAGAATACAAATAAACAATAAACCCGTGAGACAGAAGAAACAGATTGACTATCCAGGGACCTTTAAATACAACAAAATTTACAGAGAGATTAAACTGAATCTCTGACTAGCAAGTCTGCTCCTAAAAGTCTGCTCCTAAAAAGCAATTTAGAATATTCTGATTGCTCTGAGAGGAATTAGTCAGGCAACCAGGGATTTTCAGAGCATAGCTATGGGCTTGGGCAATGATGTAAAGCTAGCTACATTGCCTCTGCAGCCCCCACACATTCTCTCCTGCCAGAGAATTTCTCAAGCAGTTAAAAACTATTCACCTGAAAAACTACAATCCATTCCCATTTTAATCATAGATTTCCTTTACGACTGTGAACTGCTTGGTCTACAGAGTAGGTGTAAATGGCAGAAAATGGGAGCATTTCACAGCTGCCAGGTTCAGAAGCATCCTGTGAGGTAGGGTGGGATAGTATTGACTTGTTGTCCCCTCATCATTCAGCCTGAGGCTCAAGAAGCACACAAGCCTGGAGATGTCCAGATTCAGTACCATGGCAGTGAAACCTGGATGCGCTGGCTCTGCAGCCTTACATCACAAACTCAAGGCCATAATTCAGTGCACCCTTTTTGGAAGAGTTCTTAGCTCTTTGCTGACCTAAGCCACTTTTTTTTCCATAATGTACTACATCTTCATTGTGACAATGTTCTCTATTTATGCTGCAGGTTTTCTAACAAACTTCTACAAATTGCAATCTAATTTAAAACAAATATTTTCATGTGAACATATAAAACTCCAAATAAATAAATAAATAATCCCAAGCTGTTTTCTAAGTTGGTTAACAATACCATTTTACATGTTCTTGAAGAAAGTCACAGCTGGACTTTTAGTCTGCTTATGACTGAAATCCACCAAGTACTCTTTGTTTTCAAAGGAAAACGTCTGTGCATTATGAGCAGTCTTTTATCCTTGTTTCAGCTATTTTGATTCTTTTTCAAGACCACACAATTTTTTTTTCTTTTTTCCCCGTCTACTTTCATCCTTTTTTAAGAAGCGTTTCAAGTAATCGTATTTTACAGGAGGAGAAAAACATTTTAAGACTTAACCACACAATTATATTCACATAGGCAAAGTCCCTTTGTAGCTGACTGTACAGAGGCTGAGTCTTCCAGTGAGCTTGGAGCCGCAGGATCTGTAGTTATTTGACAAGATATGTAATCTCACATCATGACATACAGACCCATGGCTTGGCAGATATCAGGAAGGGAACAGATATGTCAAATATTCTCCTGGAAAAGAGAAATAAAACTGCTTTCTTTCAGAGCAGACCTGTTTGTCCTGTATGGTATTCAGTAGGAAGCAATTTCTAAAATAGAATCATAGAATCAAAGAAAAGTCAGGGTTAGAAAGGACCTTAAGGTCACCTAGTTCCAACCCCCCTGCCATGGGCAGGGACACCTCACACTAAACAATGTCACCCAAGGCTCTGTCCAATCTGGCCTTGAACACCACCAGGGATGGAGCATTCACAACTTCCCTGGGCAGCCCATTCCAGTGCCTAAACATATTTTATTTTAGATTAAATACTAGCTTTATTCTTTAGAAGTATATATATTCATTTTTATTGTGCTTTCTACAATGAAAATTTTGGAGGTAAAAATGCCAATACTTCATTAGAAGCATTTTGAACTGTAATTTTTTCCTAAAACTCAAGAAAGAATAATCTTAGTAGGGGTATGACCAAAGCTGTATTCAAGTGTATAGGTCTCTGGAGCTGGACAAGCTCAATTTACAGATTCAGGGGCATGCACCTAGATGGAGAATCGTTAATTTCAACAAAACTTTCAATCTGAAAATATAACTGGGACATCAAGGACTGCACTGTGTAGGATGGGCTCGACTTTTTTTGTCCTGAAACTTAAACCAAGATCTAACAATCCTACTGTTTGAATAGCAAACAGTTATCTAAAATTTCTAACCACTTTTCTCCAATCTACCATTCAGTTCTAAGCAATTAATTACCCATTATCTCGATTAGCCTAATTAAAGTGAGGGTGAAATTATGCTTTCACTGGAGTGTGGCCTTTAAAATTAATTCGCCAATTTGCTTTGTAAAGAAGAGTTCCCCATTTTACTCACTTTTTTAAAAGCAAGCTGTTATCTTCCCTTTTTTTGTTGCACTTTTGATTATGCTGTCATCCATTCAAGTCTTTCTGAAACACCTGACATTTTTCACATGTTAAATAGTTCTAAGAGTTTAAGCTGTAAATTCATAACTGGACCCAGAATTAAATGTCCTGGCTACCTCAGTATTTTTTCCATTAGAAAAAAATATTTGGCTAATGAGGAAAAGTTATGTTAACTTGAAATTTTTTTTGCCACCATCTAATAGCTTCCCACTAGCAGTTCTTGTGAATTGGCTCATTCTTGATTTAATGGTTGGTGACAACACCTTGTCTGCTGGACAAGGACATCTTTGGACAGCTGAGTACTTCCTGAGAAAGAGAGGACAAGACTGACTTTACAGAGCTTTCCTTCAGATGCTGGGCACCTGTAATCATATTGAGAAGACTGTTTCACCTTTGACAGAGCAGCTGCTCAAATCTTAGCTGTCTTTAAGAAGAAGCAAATTCCGGCATCCCCAAATGTCTTAATTTTAAAGGTAACAGCTATCTACTTTTGAATGACAAAATTGAAAGAGCTTTGTTTCGTTTCTTGGCACAGAATGGCAACAGTTTTTAAGTACAGGAAAGTTAGCGTGACAGGAAAATAATTTTCTTCATGGTTGTACTGATCATTTATGTATTTTTTTAACTATGTGAGGTAAGAACTGAAGCATACAGACTACAAGGTAGCAATTCGTGAGTTGTCTGTACTAGATTAGCTTAGATCTTCAAATTACACAAAGGTTTACGAAAGTAGTGTGCTGCTGCCCCATATTTCATTACCTCACTGGTATTTTCTGTACTGATTTCGATTCTGCAGTCATACTTAATTTGACGGTAGTGTTCTGACTAGTGACATGATACGTATCACACATGACTTTTACCCTCCTATGTGTTCAGAAAAGTTTGTTCATTTAGAAGTAAAATTTCAAAGGATGCTAAAAATATAGATGGCATTCTGATGCTCACCTTAATAATCAAGTATTAGTTCAGTGAATTGGAGTTTTAATTCACTTTTCCATGAATATTTTCTGTCTGATTGTTTTTAATTGTTGCCTTAAGCAGCCTCAGGTTATTTCCAGACTTCTTGTTTTCTTCTGATTTTTAAGCCTTTCTTTTTTCTTTTTCTTTTTCTTTTTTTTTTTTTTTTGTCTGTGTTTTTCTCTTTTGGATTTATCATTTTTAGCATTGGCCACTGAAGAAAATTAATTTCTCTTTGCCCCCCCCACGATGTTCCCTGTAGTATGTCTCACTAGCATGTTATGTTAAACAGGCTTTCTGCCTTCAGATTAGGAGATTTAGTCTATATTTAAATTGGTATGATACAGACTCTACCTTTTGAAGCTTGTAGAAGAGACTACCTTTTGAAGCTTGTAGAAGACAGGATTTAGCATCCCAATTTATCTTCTTCTATGGGGGTACAGTCCTGTTGAATGCAGGCAGAAGCAAATCACCTTGAGTGGTATTTTTTTTGCTCCTGCCTCAAAGCTTCCTTCCAAAATCAGAAAAAAGCAAGTCAAGTCTTTATAGCACTCACCCAGTACTTCAGTGGCATGTAGGGAAGCAAATGGAGAAAGAAGCTGAGTGGCAACATTCCAATTCCCACTTGATTCCTGTTCCACTGAGAATGGCAACCACCTCCTATTTGCTGTTCTCCCAGCACAGAGCTGAAATGACAGTTCAGATGAGCTGGTGACTGCTTCTGTAATTTACCCAGTAACAAAGAAATGACAAATCTAGGCTTATTTTATTTTTTTTTCCTCCTGAAACCTCCTGGTATGAGGCATGGAAACACCTGGCACCATCTTTCATCAATGTTTTACACAGCCTCTTCTATTTAGTGGTGCTTTCCTTTCTCCTAGCTCAAAAAGTGCTCTCATAACAGCATCCAGCTCCTCCTCCCTGCTTCTATTATTTACTGGTGTTGTCTCTTTGTTTACTGCAGAGTGTAGTTTCTTGGAGAAGAACAGGGTTCCACCTGGTCAAACATCATACCAGAAATCTGTTCCTCTTGGTCATGTCTAGCTTCTAACAAGCTATCCCACTAAGCAGAGCTTTGTGAATTTTCATACATTTTATACGTACTTGAACAAATAGGTAGTTTTAATTGCTACTAAAACAGCTTATAGTTGACAGCTCTAAAACATTTGTGTAGAAAGTTAACGATCATTCAGGAACTAGAATAGCATGCATATGACATAAAAATATCAAAGTTTAATTAGTATATAAATGGGGAAGAAAACATTTCAACACTTTTATATCTTTATCAGTTGACAACTTTCAGAAGTTTTAATTTCAGATAATTCCACAACAGAGCCTGAAGCCTTTTGGATAATTCAAAAGAATTTAAGTGAAACTGTAAAATATCCATATTTACAAATGTATTATTAAAAACTGCTAACCAAAGTAATTTTTCCTGCAATATTATGATTTTTAATGAGTAATAGCCATTACAATATTTATCAAATGTCAGAATTAAACAGGAATTCAGTGTTCTACAGCCATATATTAAACAAGGGTCTTACCTACTACTTTCTTTCTGATGCTTCTCACAATAAAAAATATAAAAAGACTGCATATATTTTCACTTTTATTTGGTTTAAAATAAAATAAATAAAAATTAAATTATTGACACACTATTCTTACCATGTAAAGCTTGTGATGTTCTCTACTAAGTAGCTCTGGAGGTAGAAGAAATTGCTGATGAGCATTAAATGAGCATTAACTAGTTCAGACAACTATGTTCATAGAATGACAGAACAGTTTGGGTTGGACGTCTATCAAGTTCCAACCCCCTGCCATGGGTAGGAACACCTCCCACTAGACCAGGTTGCTCAAAGCCCCATCCAGGCCTTGAGCACTGCCAGGGATAGGGCAGCCACAGCCTCTCTGGGCAACCTGTGCCAGTGTCTCAACACCCCCTTTTTCTTCCTAATAACTAATTTATATCTCCCATTTCAGTTTAAGGGCATTCCCCCTTGTCCTATCACTACATCCCCTTGTAAAAAGACCCTCTCCAGATTTCCTGTAGGCTCCTTTATGTACTGGAAGCTGCTCTATTGTCTCCCTGAAGCCTTCTCTTCTCCAGGCTGAACAAGCCCAGCTCCCTCAGCCTCTCTTCATAGCAGAGGTGCTCCAGCCCTCTGATATATTCATGGCTTACTCTAGATTCACTGCAACAACTCTGCGTACTTCTTATGTTGGGGGGTGTGCGAATCTGATACGATTCGTACCAGTTTCACTAAGGTTTTAGACACTCATTGTGTGGTTATTTTACTGTTTTTTCAAAATAGCTTACCAAGCTTCTACACTTCCATTCCTGAAGCAAGAATTACAGTTTCTTCTGACTCAGTGCTCCCTGAATTCACTCAGTCCAGTGGATTTTTTCAAGGAAACAGCATACAGTTCACTTCTCCAGCTGACTGCAACACTGAAATTGATGGATGCCTCAAGCACATTCTCAAGATCAAGCATGGTCTTACCTCATTAGGGCTCAGATCCCACTTTTTTTTTGTCCCAATATACTGATTTCAAGCTATAAAATAATGTTAAAATGTTTAAAGAATCAGGTTATAAATATATTCCAAAATAATTATTGTTCCATATGCAAAATTCTTTCAAAAATTCAGTGAGAAGTAAAATTTATTTTTCAGTCTGCTGAATCCACTTTCTTTAAGAAATTATCTATTTCAAGTCCTTTGATAACTAACATTATAACTGATAACATATTTTCCTCAATCTTCATGACATACCGTATGAGTAAATTTCTATTGCTCTGATAAAATCTTTGAAATACAAAAAATAATCTTGAGGTCCCTGCAAACCTTCAGATGTGCAAAGAGAAAGGAAGGAAGGATTAGAAAAGACTTTACCAGTAAATTTTACTTTGATTCAAGTCTAAACTAATTCCTTACCCTGCAGTTTTGTATCTGAGGACATACTGGGGCAAAAGGGCCAGAGACATTATGAGATGGACCTAGTTTAAGAATTGCTCAGTCCCTGCCTTCATTGTGTAATATCTGGCCTGAAACACCTCAAGATTCAGTCCTGCTATCAGTCACTTGACTCTTTCTTACAAGGTCTCTTGTTACAATCATACTTGTGGAACATAAACTGTTGGGAGTTGTTGAATAAAGAGTTTTTCACAAATTCAGTGCTGTCATTTAGTTTGCGTAATCCCACAGATTATCTAAATTTATAAAGAAACTAAATTAAAAAAAAATTGTTGTACTTTCAAACTGTAGCACATCTTCAAGCACTATTTTCTAAAAACCAAAAAGGCATCGTATTTTCCCTTCTATGACTGCTGATAGGTCTTTTTCTAGAATTCCTATGGGAAGTTTCAGATATCTTTTAGATACCACAGAGGATTGCACCATTATCTATAAAGCCAATATAGCCAAATATCTTGCACACTGATCTACAGTAAATTAGGCAGCATAAATTTATAATGCCCTGAACAAATGATATTTAGAAAATCTATCCAAGCTTACAGATGAATCTTCCAGCTTTTTGCAGCTATTTTCCTTTCTAAAAAAGGAAAGAGCTGAAAAACAGTTCTAGTCAGAAGGTCAATTAAATTTAACCCCCTGATTCTGCAGGAGAGTTTTACTTCAGCTGTAATAAAAATATTGGGCTTGGAGCTCTATTAAGTTTATTAACAAAGTACAACACTAAGGTGACAGAGACACAGAAGCCCTTAGAGATTTTTAACACTCTAAGATTGTAGGTAATGCTAATAAAATAGAGCATCGTCTCTGATGACATAATTTTAAACACAAAGAAGAAAACAGATTTTTTTAAAAACAAATATCCTTTTATTATTCTCTCTGATTCATTTTCTTGCACAGAGCAGAAGTACAGAAAGTAGATGACTTGGGTATTTTGTGAAAGTCTGGGTTTTCTTGGTTTGTGGTGGTTGTTCACATAAAGTCAGTTGGCACTATATAAATACAGTTTACTCCTCTGTGGCTTGTCTAATCTTGTGCATAACACAATAGCCATTAAAGAGTAATTGTCACTTTAAAAACAATTACACATCAGGGTTATTAGAGTATTATATGATGAGCCTGCAATACATCTGTTCAGCATTTCCACTTAAAATACAGATACACAGTCACCTTCATTCGCCATAAATGGAGCTAGACATGTAAACTGCATGTAAAATGAAGTAAATGTTAACTCCATCTCCTTATGTTTCTACACTGTATTGCAGCAACCACTTGGTGCCCGCAACACTTAAACACATTTTCTTTTCATCTGGCTCCTGAGAATATCCAACTCCCATCAAGGAAGCAAGCTGTAAACAGATTCACAGAACAATCCACCAGCTTAGTTATTTAGAAAGGTGAAGATATAAAGAGCACTAATACATTATAAGGACATAAAATCTATATGATGGAGAATAAAATGAGCATATGCCAACTACAATCATGGTCTAGAGGTAGCACAATGCAGTGCCTAATGGGGAGCCACAGAAAGAGACTAGCAGTGCCAAGGAGGCCATGTATCTCTAGAGAAGGAAACAGATCACTACCAGGAAATTGAATTCTTGCTGAGTGAAGCAGTGTCAATGGCATGCTAGTGGAGAAAACAACCTTTTTTTAAAACAAAGAGTAAGCCAAAGACTATGAAGTAGGGCCTTTGAGGTACAAATGATGAAAATTTTAAAAAATGGGATGTCTACTAGTCTCTAAAGTGAGCATCTACTGTAGTGGGAAGATTTTTATTTATAATATCTTCATATTCATATTGGTTATTAGAACTGAAACGGTCTTCGTCTAGGTACCATGGGTTATGGTTTGTCCCACGGAGCTTTCAATGGGGATATAACTTCATAAGAACTGATAGCTATCATTTTCCTTCTGCATTTTCTAATTTAACCCACCAGTGGAACAAGCAGTGTTTTACTCATAAAGCAAGGTCAGAGAAAGTATTTTCACAGCTTAATCTTCCATAACATTCTAACAAGCAAGACCACCCTTTAACCCTGTTCTGTTTCTGTGATACTTTATCTCAGAACTATATCCATAGTTTTAGAATGTCTGGAGGGGCATTTAAGATAAGTAGTTTCTCTTCTTTCCACCAAGTACAACAAACCTATGCAGAAACAACTCTGTGTTGGCCCAAGACCTTGAAATCAATTGCTTGTTTTCACTAATGTGTTGGATTTTGTTGCAGAACTGAATATAGATGCATTTACACCCTAGATGTCATATTTAAAATGTGGACTGCCTGAGAATCACATTGCATTTGATACAATGAAATCTCATCTTTGGTCCATTTAGAAGTTTAACTTGTAAAAGTGCATGAAGGATTCTTAATAAATACAGCCCTTCTGGGGAACAGCTTCACTCTGTGGTCAGACAGGCTACAAGTTCCATTCCCAAAGGAACGGATTTTATAGGAGTCTGAGACCAAAGCTGCCTACAGTGGCTCTTGCCCTAGCATTATATCCTCTTCAAAGTAGTTTTTCAGACCAATGCAATAAATAGCCCACTCGGATGACAGGGTCCTAAGCATAGGTGGAACAGCTCTGTAGAAATATCAGAAAACTTTTTGCCTAGCTTTGGTTCTGAAAGACAACGATACTTTCTCCTCTGAGTCTAGCCCTATTATTCCTTGTCTTTTGTCTCTTGCTCTTCTCTAGGGATCTGCAGAGTTTGGAAAAGGAGAGAAATGGAGCCAACAGAAAACAATTTTGATTCTGGAGGGTGGTTATCTGGGTTAATTGCTTCAGTGGGGATTAGTGTTAGGAAGATACATGCATAAACCACTGGGGATATGATCTGAGATAGAGAAGCTGGGCTGTTTGTGATTCAGCTTTTAAGAGAGGCTTGCACTAAATACAAAAATAGCATAGTTTGTGCTCCTCCTAAGACTACTTAAATTATGGGTGAGAAGAACAGGCATCTCAAAACCCCAACACTATTATCTGTTATATCACACAAGAATCACTTCAGCAGAATCTTCAGGGAATGACATCAAGCCAGTTGCTTAAGGATAGGACATACTCCCTCAAGTATAACCAAAAGAGTAATTTAGAAAAACAGCATAATCTTTTTAGATCTTTTCTTGGTCCCTTTCCTGTGAACTGTTTGGCTTGCAAGACTCATGGTGAAAAGGGCAATAAAATCAGATACTCCATGATTTATATGTTAGATTCTTATATAGCTGTCTTTGCAGGGAGATTTCCCATTGGAACAAACAGTTAAAAGAGTTTGTCTTAAGACAGTGCATAGCTTGTGATAGCAAAGATTCTGCATGTTTGGTAGGCACAATTTGGTATGTTTTTCTAACATCTGGAGTCAAAATGCTGCATCAGAGTTAAAGTTTCCTTGTATTTACAGCTAAATGAATACAGAAAGTCAACAACAAACTGTTAAGTGGAAGGCAAATAGAAGATGTTTGCTGTCTTCTCATAAAGCTCCAAATTAGTATTTTTAAATGCAACAAGTAAAGCAGAGAATATAATATGGTTAAACACAGATCAAGACTGATCCATTTTATCTTCCACAGAATTCTGGTCGGCTTCCTCTTGCAATGTTTAGAGGAGTTTTATATACATTATTTATATACATTTATTTCTTTTTAAAAGAAAAAAATCAATTTCTGTAATTATCATTCCCGTGTCTTAAGCCAGTAAGAGATGATACAATAAACAGATTAATTATTGCGATCATAGTACTTTAAACAACAAAACCAAGCAATTTGGACTGGCTGATGTTTTGATTAGATTGATGTGGAGAAAAAGAATATAATTACATGGATATTATCTTACTGAATAATATTATCATACTGAATATTATTGTTTATCATAATGTGGAACTATATACATAAAGTGCTTAGCAATCATCCTCAATAAGCTGATCACAGATTTAGATAGAAGGTCACCTCCACTTAACTATTCCCAAGATCTGATAGACACAGTTACATTTCTGACATTTTAAAGACAATTAATTCCTAGTGAAAATCCTGCTAGCGCTCAGTTTCAGAGTTCCAAAAATACTCTTTGGACCAGATACTTCCAGTATCTGGTTTCAACTGTATAGCTTGTTTTTCTCAGTTCTAAAAGTTAAAATTAGAAATTAAAAATGCAAAGGCTTGAGGTTTTTTTGCCCCAGAATCTCCTGTGCATTTACTGATGTGGCCACAGAGTTACCTTCTAGTTTATCTTCATCCAAATTGAATGAAATTGAATCAAATTCAGGTCATACTGAGCAAACTTGACTTCTAGCTTAGCTTCACTCAAAAGGAATCCAATTCAGGTCACAGTGGCCAAAGCACAGTAGCTGTATTGCCTGGGAGTTTTTCCTCAAAAGTGCACTCCTGCTTCAACCGCCCAAAAGAGCAGAAGTCTAAGTGACACCACCAAATCCAGTCCTGATTCAGTGATAAACTATGTTCTTCAAGCATCATTTTCCCAAGACTTACCAATAAGATGCTCTTACATTTCACACTACTGGCATCCAAGACACCTCTTTTTGCAGGAACTCTGACTGGCATATGAAAATAGGCCTGTGGCAATGAATATGTAATTAATGATCAAACTGGTAACACATCATCCTTAAAATATGAAAGGAAGCCTTTTATATTGTTGGGATGTATCTTCTCTGTTTACACAAATATAGTCATCTGTGAGGTTATAAGTGATTTTGTAACTTGTCCTGTGTAGACCTGCAATTAGAAACTGATGAATATGAATAGGTTCTCTGCAGACAAATTCACCCAACAAAACAGCAAATTCTTTTACCTGTGCTTAAGCAGTTTCTATTTCAGTTTTTAATAGGTGGCAAATTTCTAGTGATATGGAATTATTATAGTGAATTTTGCAAATAGAACACTTAGTTATTCTCTAATGTGCCTATTTTCTTGAGTGACATTGCTTAGTTCATGCAAAAATGTGGTAGAAATGACTATGTATTATTCCATATAAATACTTTAAAAACATCTTAACCTTCTAATATTTTTCTTGCCTTTTCTCCAGTAACAAGACTATTTAAAGATTTAACAAAAAAGGCAACTTTCAGCATCTTTTTAAGATGTTAATTATTTCAAGTATTGACTTACAGTGATTTATAACTATTAGCACACTTGTAACTTATAATACAGTTTTCAATATCTACAAACACAACATAAAAATCGCATTGATTTTTATTATTAGTCAGAGAGGTCCAAAACAATTTATAAAGCAATGTCTCTTAAAGGCAGCATAGTGATTGGATAAGTTATCTGTATGCATTACTTCAGCAGAAACTCACTGATTGCTACATATAGACCCACTTGTAGAGCAGATCAGGGTAGCTAGATTAAAATTTCTTTATTTTTAAAAAATAAATCTGAGATTTCTTTGGAAGTGAACCAAACTGTAGACAATCTGTATAGAACCAGAATAATCTTTTTAAATTATTAAATATTGCATTCCTAGTTAAAAACAACCAATAAATTCTTAAGAAAAAGGGTGCTGAAAAAAATACATTCAACGTATACGCTTGTACTAAAAATAGAGATGCTGTACTGTTTATGTCACTTGTGCACTGGTCTGAGAGCATATTGAGATAAATTACATCTATTTCAAGAGCAATCTGGAAAATACTGTGTTGCACAATGCATAAATTGAGCAAATTATCTAAAATGAAAATTAGGTCCACCAAGCCTTCAAATGAAAATTGTGTTCCTGCTGGAAGTCTGGTTGATCCGTAACTTCCTCTGTGTGTATTTGTGAAGGCAGTGTAGGGGAAATACCAAATAACTCCAGCAGTTCCCGGCTGGCATTCACTTCATTCAAAAACATGCAAAGAGAAGGATATCACTATGTCTAGATTATTGTTTGTACTATTAGGTGGTCCTCTGCCCAGTATTCACTGTCTCATTTATCAAGGTAACTCTGCTGCAATATCTAACACATCTCATAGGCTTCTGTAGTGGCAACTTCTATGCTACCTCTGCAAGCGACAGCGCACACCTGCAATTGATAACCATGAGGTACCAGTACCAAAATGAGTTGCTGAGAAGCTAGTCTTGAACTACATGAATGATTTGGTAAGGACTGCAATAAGAACAATCTTTTAAGCTTTAGCAATAATCACTAAACCACTATTACAAATTAGCAATCTATGAGAAAAAGTATAGACTATTTTCAAACTGATATTTCATTGATCGTGATTATGGAGTTCACCGAAACTTACTGAAACTCACAATGCCTTTAGGAACTGATGGAGGCATACGGAAAGAGGATGCAAAATCCTGGATGTGCAAACTCTATTGCAAAATTCAAAATACCCTGAATTTTGTCTTAGGATCTTAAATATACTCTGTGAAGAAGCCTTAAGGCTTACACAATTCACACATATCGTTCTGTCTTACTTTGGAGCCTAGAAATGACAACGCAATTTTGAAAATCAGATGCACTAAGCCTCTCTGGTTTAGGAGTTTGCAGGGAGCTGTTAGCAGTCAGTCTGGACCCGGGACAGCTGAAGTTCACATCTTATGAACTCAGTTCCATTTCCGTGGACATTTTCCAGTGGTAGCTCAACCACTCTCTTCTCTGTGATCCAAAGAATACTTTTTGTCAGCTCTCACTCCCTACAAAGAGACTGTGTCCTCAAGAAATCTCATGACAACTAAATGTATGTGTGTGCACACATAAATTTTGATGTGTCTCCACTCCAGCGACATGTTTTCACTTGTAAATATGTACTGCAAGTAAATACAGGATATTAGGAAATGAAATATTTGCAAGAATTGCCAGCATTATGGAGCTCACATCTGCTCTAAACTATCACAAATCATTTATAGTTTGGTTTGTTCCTAGGTTTTAATTCAGAGCCTTTTTCTGGCTCAGCTTAGCACACGAAGCAGGCTTGCATGCCAAAGTTGTGATTAACTTTATAGATGCAGTAGAATTATGGAAATGCATCATGCAAAAGTGCGTACTTGCCAAAATTATTCCACGACCTTGTGCTTAAGCTGAGTTTTAAATAATTCAGTGATGTATTGAATGAATAAATTTGTGCTGCTTGTTACTCTAAAGAGTCATGCTTTCACTTTCCTTGCCATCTTTAATAAAGCCTCACTTTCTAATATTCATGAAATATTGCATTTCAATTAAATTACATACGTATTGAGAAAATAGTTTTCCCTAAGCTGTTTAGTGTTGACACCAACTGTCATTTGCCTTTTTGTTTCTGTATAATAACCATGAAGGCTTTATGTAAAGGCAATATAAAGCACTGCCGCACTTCAACGAGAAACCTTTTCGATCATTTATCAACAATAGAGAATAAACCTTAGCTATTTTGTTATTAAAAAAAAAACATTAACTTAGCTTAAATAGTGTATGCTCAATCTAAACTTCATTTTTCCATTCCTTGTTTCATGGAAAGAGCATGCAAGGTCTTCCAGTGTTTCATGTGCTCGGTAAAATCTGCAGAACTAAGGCCTTTGAGCTGCTTCAGTTTGAGCTGATCTGTCTTAAAAATGCAAAGGTAACAGAAGAGCCACAAGTTAAAAGGCTAGCATTCTAAACACTGTAAGAAGGCAAAAGAGGATGCAAAAATGTAAAATTATGCCTGCATTGAAGCAGCAAAATACTGTTCTCCAAATTGTCATTATTGTATTTTTGGTAAATTGTGCTCAGTATACATCCTTTTGAAAATAGGAATTACATCACCTTCTTATTTATAAGAAATCAGTTAACTTTCCAAATTTAAAGTAAGGTTATCCCATTGCATCACTTTGGATAATAAAACTATGTACTACTCATATTTAGTACAGGCCTGTCAGCCTGACCTCAGTGCCAGGGAAGGTTATGGAGCAGATCATCTTGAGTGCCATCAAGTGGCATGTACAGGACAAGCAGGTGATCTGACCAAGTCAGCAAGGGTTTATGAAAGGCAGGTCCTGCTTGACTAACATGATCTTTTATGACAAGCCAACCTGTTTCGTGGGTGAGAGAAAGGCTGTGGATGTTGTCTCCTTAGACTTTAGTAAAGCCTTTGACACCATTACTTACAGCCTTTGACACCATTACTTACAGCATTCTCCTGGGGAAATTGGCTGTTCCTGGTTGGGATAAGAGGATTCTTTGCTAGGTAAAAAACTGGCTGGATGGCCGAACCCAAAGAGTGGTCGTGAACGGTGTTAAATCCGGGTTGTGGCCAGTTGCAAGCAGTTCCCCAAGGCTCAGTATTTGAGCCAGTTCTCTTTAATATCTCTATCAATGATCTGGACAAGGGGATTCAGTGCACCCTCAGTTAGTTTGCCAACACCATCATATTGGGCAGGACTGCTGGTCAGGATTTAGCCAAAATGAACAGGAATTTTTTAACAAGAAAGATCTATCTTAACAGAAAGATCTCATAAAGTGCGTATTGCTATCACCTTCTATGCCTGATGCAGAGAAAGAAAATTTGTTACAGAGTTCAACCAGAGGTCTCAAGTATAAGCTGTAAAGGCTTCTCTGTAACAGAGACCTGAACCACAGCTACAGTGCAGCTACAGTGTGCTAGCAGATAGCAGGTACCATATAAGTTTATTTACAGAGTGCAGGTGAACAGATGTTGTGACGAAAAAACAAGTATGAAACAAATGTCCCATTAAGCACATTCTCAAAAGGCCATCAATCTCCTCCCAACTCTTCTTTTATCATTCCTTTCTGCTTTGAAATAGCAGGAAATAGGTGAAAAAGCACTTTGCAAGGTTAACCTTTTAGATAAAGATTTTTCATTAATGGGAATGCAGATAGCTACCATACTGCATCTCCAGCCATCTTAATAACTTTAAACTGGCCCTAACATACTGATAAACTTCACCCACTAGAGAAGCAACCACCAGCACCATTTGTCATAATGTTTTCAGCAAATTACGCCAGCTGTTCTGGTTGCCTCAGTGTAACTAAGAGGCCACAAGTGTTTGCACTGAAGCATACAATCAGTGTTAGGAAGACAATGGTAGAATTACTGTAAAGACCTAGGCAAAAGAAGTACATTACAGCAGTGAAAGCTTTTGCTTCCATAACTGAAGCTATTTCAAAACATATAGAAGAAAGTTTTAAATAAACAACCTAAATGTCATTCATTTAGTATAATTTCAGGAATGAAGGTTGCCTTCAGCAGAAATACTCAATCTACCAGCTGAGGAGAAGCTTAAAGTGAGCTAGATCACAAGCCTTCTCAAACAAATGTCTTCTGCTTGATGCTTCTGAGAAAATTTGGGAGTTTATGTGGCAAGCGGTTTCTTGTTCAGGTATCACTGACACTATCACTCATGTGACATTTGAAAGAAAAGCTGCACAAAAACATTTACTGTTTTTGACTCTAGCTTCACTTTAAACATCTTTAAAGTAAATACAAACATTCCAGTTGACTTTAACGAGTAGAAGTGCTCAAGAACAAAAGTGCATAATGACTAACAGACCAACTCTAATATAATGACTGGACTCATTCTGCTTGCTTCCTTCCACTGGTCCTAAATCAAGCACTGTTTTATAAACAATGCATTTCAATATCAACAATGTTCTCTGCAATAACACACAGCTATGATTTTGTTTTTTAAGCAACCACAATTTAATTATAAATCAGTTGAATATTTACCAGTTTTTAAAACCAAAACAATACAAAGAAGCATATACCTAAGGGCATAATTAGATTAAAGCTAAGGTCAGTGAGGCCTTCAACTTCTGTTTTCTTTCCCATGGAAAACCTGAGGGATTTTGGAATTTACCTTAGTCGAAACAGCAATTTAAGCCTAGACACACAGAAGATGTTTCCAATCTTCTGCAGTTTTAAGTCTGATCATCCATTTTACTTTTCAATTCTTACTAGCTCTTAAATAATTCCTTATTATCGAAATTTAATAACTCATATCGTATACCATGCGTTTTTACACAAGATATTAAAACCATACAAAAACCATTGTGATCTTTAAAACTTATAGTCCTTCAGGTTACTTTAAAGTGTTCTTACAGATTTATGGTTTTCAATACATGGTAGGTGTTTCAAAGTACTTTGTCCTTTAGACACTGATAGAAAAAAAGAGAAGAAGAGAGAGACAGACCAAGAAAACACGTACTTAATCATTTAACCTTAAAGACCACATACTGGTAAGTCATAGTATTAGCACTTATGATTCAAGCACCAAGCTTAAGCTCACCTTTTTCTCTCAAGAGTCTTACCTCCTTTCATTCTTTGCAGACATCACTGAGACTGCAAAATTCAGCCTTACCCCTTACCTCAACATAAGTGCCTTGTGCATACGTTAATTTTTGTGTGCTGTAAATTCTTTTGTGAGTGCTCTGGAGTGCGAGCCTTCTCTTCTCTTCAGCTACAGAACCAGTGTGCAAATGCAATCCCAGCATAATGCCTACAGCAACTCCAATCAGCCTTTTTCGGCTGCCCTCCCATTCCCATTATAATTCCTGTCAAACATTTAATGCAGCTTTGCCTGGTGTACAGGCTGATGACAGCTATGGAGGTGGGCTATGAATATGTGAAACAAGAATGAGCAAAATATTAAAAAAAAAAAAAAAAGCTTTAAAATTTGGTGTTTCCATAAACAATGTTTTTTCATTATCTACAACCTTCTCCCAGAGATACTCTGCTACCTTCAAAACCTCTATAGTCACAAAACAGCAAGCAGGAGACAGGTAGCACAGACATACGTAAATGTTATCTTTGCCAAACTTCAGGACTAAGTTATCTTCATATTTCTTTTCTGCATTCTTCCAATTTTCCAGTATAAATATAAAGCAAGAATATGACTTCAAAAGTGAGATTACTTAAACAATTCCAAACATGTTAATGGAATTAATTGTGATTTTGACTTCACAAACAAATGTCATTTACTGCAGTTTCTATTGCTAAGAGTTGGTTCTCCTCAGTTACAGAATCTCCAGCAAATACAAGGAATAAAGCCAGAGCCAAATACAAATAAGGCAACATAGGTTACAATCATGCACCTGCAGTACACTCTTGCACTAGCTAGAAACAGCCTAAAAGCTTCATACTGAATTTGTGAGGCCTCAGGACTGAGGTTTGTCAGATCTGCTCTGTCTGAAACTCTCTTGACCAGCAGCTTTGCTTTACTTGGCTGAGCTGCAACAGCAATTTCTCCCGCTGACCAGGCTAATTCGCACTACTTGTGTTTATCTTTGTATGATACAACCACAGATCGCACAGACAGCAGTAACAGTTATTCTGCATATTGTGGGATACTTAAGGGATACAAGGAAGCAGCCTCAGAACGGGACACAGAACACGGAACAGAGGAGTACTAGAATGGGAGATCCCACAGCTACAAAGAGCTCCCCAGTGTCGCTTGAAGACAAGCATACCTAGACCTGGACACACCTGGTTTTAGAGGCAACAAAGAAACCGTATCTAGCGTGAGTGCAAGACCACATAAAGTAAATTCAGATGTTACATAGAGTTGTGGTCCAATGAAGAAACAGGGAAGTGTAAAAGTATGTTAATGAACATGAAAAATAATTACCCCCACTGGATCCTGAAAGCAGGAAGAACAATTCCTTGATTTCACCGTGGTGAAGGACTTCATGTGTTCCAAACTTTCTGTCTACCAGGAAGAAACCTCCAACCTCATGGCCCAGGGAAACTGGAGAAGGGTAAGCACAGCACCTGAAAAAGCTGTGGAGACTAAGTTAATGAAATATGTTTTGCTAGATGTGTTCTTTCTCATTCATTTGTAATGGTATCTGGACTAATTACAATTGTTGCATTATATTATTCAATTTAAATTTCAATAAAATCTTGGGTTTATGTGTTACATGCATTTCCTTTGTTATACATGTGCCCAAGTTTCGTGGAGTGAGGAGGACGGGGGGGGGGGGGGGGGGAATTTGTATCACATAAACATCATTTAAAAGGGTTTTATTTATATTTTTTAATTTTTACAGTTAATATTGAGAGGTTCCATAAGCCTGCAAATAGTTCAATTTCTCATTTTTATGGCAGTTACCTCTTCATTTTAACATTTCCTACAGCACTGGAAGGATCCCCTAAGTTTTTTGTTTTGGTTTGGGTTTTTTTTTTTTTTTTTCAGCTTTCCTCTATCGATCACTACTGAAATTTATGGATGGAGGTAAGACAATATAAAAGATAATTTTCTTTGATAACAGAGACTTTAGAGGGGATTTTCTAATTAAAATTAGGCCAGAGAATGCCAAATGCTTCTGTATCTTTGACTTCCAGAGTTGCATTATTTTAACAGAACAAGCTCGGCATTTAACTTCTAAAAAGGATGAAGAAATGGAGCCCATGTAAAGTACCTTTGTTGTACAAAAAATCCACATAAACTAATAAGGATTGCTGAAGCCAGGCATTTTTATTTAAAGATCTGGGCAATACTAAAACAGGGGCTACTCTGGAGATGGAATAACTGTCAACTACAGTTGTAAAAATATTGGGGGGAGATAATCAAAGTACAAATGTAATGTTTTTCTTTGCATAAGTGCTCTTCAAAGCATGTCTTCAAAGTTAGATGAATCAGAAAAAGGGCTGAATATGTCAAGAAAGGTGGCAGCACTGCAGAATTTAAATCCTGACATATATGTCATGATCACATAGGATTTGTAGAACACACAAGCCTCGAGGTGTATCTGCTTGTAACTCAAGTCTGTGTAAGATGAATATTCTGGCATGGTGGCACTTGTTAAGTTCAATATGTTCAGTTTCATGACGCTCAAGTAAGGCATTTGAAAGGACTCAACATGGATCACAGGCATAAACATGCATCAGTGTTTTCAAGATGTTAAAAAAGTTGCTTATATCTGCCAAGTTAGACATTCCAACATATATTCTCAGTAATTGCTGATTTTTTTGTTTGTTTGTTTGTTTGTTTTGTTTTAATTACTAAAATGAGCATGGCTAGGACTAGCTACTATTTAACTAGTTCATATAAAATATGAAGCCATTAATAAAGCATGACAGAGATGCAGCATCTTAGTGTTAAGTACAAGTTCTGCTGACATGTCACTTGTGTAATGGAATCTCACAAAACTGACAGAAATGATATTTGAGAATTCTCAGATTCTGTGTATATTCACTGCCCAGGACATCTGCGCTGGTTTTGGTTGGGATAGAGTTAATTTCTTTCTTGTAGCTGGGTTGGGGCTGTGTTTCATATTTCTGCTGGAAATAGTGTTGGTAAATGTTTTTCTTACCCCAAGCAGTGCTTGCACAGAGTCAAGGGTTTTTCTGCTCCTCATTCTATCAGTGAGTAGGCTGGGGGTGCAGAAGGAGCTGGGAGGGGACACAGCTTGGACATCTGACCCCAACTGACCCAAGGGAGATCCCAGGCCATATGATGTTGTTCTTATCTTATAAAGCTGAGAGAAGAAAAAGGAATGCAGGGATGTTCAGAGTGAGGGCGCTTGTCTTCCCAAGTCACTGTTACATCCTGGGAATGGCCGAGCACCTGCCTGGCCATGGGACGTGGTGAACAAATTCCTTGGTTTGCTCTGCTTGCACATGCCGCTTTTGCTTTACCTGTCTTTATCTCAACCCACACATTTTCTCACTTTTACCCTTCTGATATCTTCCTCATTCCACTGAGGGAGTGGGCGAGCAACTGCACGATGCTTAGTTGCTCGCTGGTGTTAAACCACAATATCCATAGCCTTTTGTGCTTGAATGCAACAGAAAGCCATTTGGCCTTCTGTATCTTCAAACAGAGGTTGGATTATGTAAAAAATAAAATATATGTTTCAAGAAACAAATACACAAATTAAGACATTTTTCTATCTATTTCTCAGATTTAACTTTATCAATGTGGTGCAAGGTAAAATGTAATTGTTCGATATCAAAAAAAAGACTGGTTTTAATGTTTGTTTCTTCTCTGCATATCAGTGAATTTTAGTTTTCATTATGCAACACACACTTCAGAGTTTTTTTTTCGTTTTGGATGTGTAACACTCAGTTTATCAAAGCTCTTACAACACACATTATCTAAGCATGTTTGTATGCTTGTTTATATTGAAGTTAATATGCTTAAATACTTCCCTGAACTAGGTCAATTCTAAGGAGCCTGGATGACAAAAACCTTCAACATAGTAATACCAAATCATAAACAGCTACAAGCTAAAATTGCATGGGCACAGTAATAATAAATAAAACTGAAAAAACATGGTGGGGGCTGCAGATAAGAAAATGCAACACTATGAAGGTTTTGGAATTTTAAAGGACATTTTGAAGTAAAACACCTTTGTCTTGATTATTTTAATTAGATACCCAATTCGATGCCATCATGTGATCCAACCTTTTTCTTTCCTGTGTCCACACTGTTCATCCTAAAAATAACACAAAATGATTGGCTTGTCAAAAAAAGCATATGTTAAAACAATCCAAGATAACCAGCTCTCCAAGTTATCATTTTTTAAACTCAATCCAACCTTTTTCAGTCAATCATAGATACTCAATTTATTCCAGAGGAGTGGGAATGAGCCCTTGATTCATTCATTTGCATATAATCTGACAGAAATACGTGGTTGTGAATATAAAGTAAAATGAATCTTTTTCTCTTTGCAGTAACACAGGATAAAGGACTCCCAGAGAAAAAACTGATGAATGAAGTTAGTTTGTCAAAAATTGAATTACTATGGGAAAAAAAAAAAAACAAAAAAACAAACCACACTCTTTTAAGAAGTGCAGTTTAGCCATTTTTGTAAGCAAAGTTCCCTAAAGTAGTTATCAGTGTGATACAAATAGCTTATGACCTGTTTTCAGATATAAAAGCCTCTCATCTATTCTGTGGGGCCCAACAGAAAATATTGTTTAGCAGTAATAACTGAAACAATATAAACTCGATGATCCCTTTTTAAAAACTTAAACTAGATCAAATATATTTGGTAATCCTCTGTTTAAGTGCATGAATAAAACCACAGAATCCGAGGACTGGAATACATATTATTATACTAAAAACAGCTCAAGAAACTACTTATACAAGAGCCTATCTTTTAGTATATGAAGGAAGCTACAGAAACTGAAGTAGCCTCTTGCAGAAGCATTTGCCTCAGTCATATCTAGAAGAAACTCACAAAAATTAAATGGAAGACTTTTTCATAAGTCAAAGAAGAAATGGAAGTGCACATGTGTGTGTGATTCATTTTTTCCAGAAAACAGGCCAATAAGGAAAAACTCACATAAATGGATGCCAGTTCTGCTTCAAAATAAAAACAGCAACTTGAGAGCTACACAGTTTAATACCTATTTTTCAAGAGCTTTCTGGTTCCATTTTCTAGATTGGTAAAACTAATTAAAAAAGCCCACTGAAACCCTCAGTAATAGAGATTAGTAAAGGATTCTATATCACCTCCTATTAGGACAAATTGAAGGGTCAAAGTTAAAAAAAAACCAAACAACAAAACACAAAAAACAAGAAAACAACAAGAAAAAAATGAAAAAAAACCCCACAAAACACCCCCACACAAAAACAAACAAAAAAAAAAAAAAAAAAAAGAAAAAAAACCCACCAAAAACAAGAGAAAAGAAATAATTTCACTTCTTTGAAATTTCATAAATAGCAGTAAGTAAAAAATTAGTTTTAAAAATAGAATTTGAATGCAAGGTATTTTGCGGGCAGCTAAAAATCTTACAAAGGCAAAGTCATTCCTCCTATTTAAAAATATTGTCTGCCCTTTAGATACCAAGCACCTGCTCTGTCTTTTCAAAGAGCACTGGAGGATATCATACAGATGAGACACTCACTGATATTGTGGACAAGCTCCATTGATTTTTCCAAATACTCTGTATTAGCACTTAAGAGTCAAGGAAGGTCTCTATATCACTGCTAGTTTTTCCAGTGTCCCCTAAGCAATACATATTACTTGTCATTGAAACACCACAATATGAGGAAGACAGAAATAATGTACAACTATAAGAAACAGGACACTAATCTCATGTATCTTATATACAACATATTGAACTCTAAACCCAGCATTCTGAGCCTTGTTGCTACTAAATAAACAAAAACTTGTCTGGTTTACTTGTCTAGTAATTTTCGTAACACTTCACATTTTATCAGTTTCAGTTCCAGGCACAAGCGTGGAAGTTGGTGCAAATATAGCACTGTCCTAGCTTCCAGCAAAATCTCTCTGTAAGCATCCCTTCTCCAACTTTTCAGACCATGTCTCCTCACAGCTAGTATTCCCCCCAGCCTTCCTATTTTGTATCCATTTGAAGCTTTTACTCTGAAAGACTCTGAAGCCTGCTTGATTTAACTTCTGTCCTGAACTCCTTCATTTTATCCTACTTCACATATTTGCTCCTACCCAACCAATCCTCTTAAACTTTTTATCCTCCTCTCATTCTTGTCTTTGTGCCTTTTGTGTTAAATAAACACAACACTTTTTTCTCAATAGGTATATTTCTGCTGTTATCCACTGAAAAAGTGTTGTTAAATCCATGTGTACAAATGTACCTATATATGCAGACACACCAGTCTTCATAAATTACCAGTCTCCTATAGACTCGATGCACTATTTTTTAATATTACTGATTCATAGATACATTCTTGGACAAAGAGTTTGTCTCCCTGTGTTCTGTGGAGAAATAAAAATTCCAGTAGCATTCAACTGATAATTATATACTGAATTTAAAAGTAATCACTCCAATGCACCCTAGAAATCGCTCATGAAAAGGATCATTCATGTATTGCCCTAACACTTGTCACTCAGCCAGAAGATGCCTGACTTAACTGAAAGTATCGATTTGCTACCCTGAAATTTAATTTTTTTTCAAAAGTAATTTACAATGTATTCCACAGTACCAGTCACAGGAGTTAGAGCATTTGAGCTTTCATCAGCACTTAGTTCACCCCTGCTCTTCTGTTATCCTAATGTCCAAAGACATATGGAGGCACAGGCATGTTTCAGGGACCCCTGAGGAAAGCATGGCTGGGATTTTTACAGGCTGCTCCACAGGGCAGTGCAGCTTTTAACTCAGTGAACATCATATACATGTGAGGATATCTCAGGCATCACTGAGGTGAAGTTTCAGCAATAAGAAGACAGGCTGAGAAAGCTGGGGCTGTTCAGCCTGGAGAAGAGAAGGCTGTGTGGGGACCTCATAGCAGCCTTCCAGTATCTGAAGGGGGCCTACAGGGATGTTGGGGAGGGACTCTTCATTAGGGACTGTAGTGACAGGACAAGGGGTAACGGGTTAAAACTTAAACAGGGGAAGTTTAGATTGGATATAAGAAGGAAGTTCTTTCCTGTTAGGGTGGTGAGGCACTGGAATGGGTTGCCCAGGGAGGTTGTGAATGCTCCATCCCTGGCAGTGTTCAAGGTCAGGTTGGATGTAGCCTTGGGTGGCGTGGTTTAGTGTGAGGTGTCCCTGCCCATGGCAGGGGGGTTGGAACTAGATGATCTTAAGGTCCTTTACAACCCTAACTGTTCTATGATTCTATAATAGGCCAAATAACAGTTTAAGAAATTATCAAGAAAGCACATGAAGAATCTGCAGCACACATTTAGATTCCATGTAAAGTCTGCACATGGTAAAATCACTTGGTGAAGAGAAACCTACTTCTATATAGGACTAAATATTTTTTTTAACTAGGACGCTAGGATGTAGACAAGATTGGTGACAATATTGTACAATAATAAATTATTGTAACTCCAGGATACTGCTGCTGCTGCTGAAGATTTACTAAGTAATGTAATAAATTGATGTCTTGAATGTTCAGACCTTGCCTTCCATTTTAGGTTTCTAATATCCAAATTTGCAATCTGAAAATCAGCACATACATGAAGATTAATTATCCTTACATTGTATGTGAAGCTTAGATACCTAACTTTGAACAGTGTCAAAATTTTAAACATACATTCTCTGCCACATTCTTCCCCAAGCTCTGGTCTCCCGCTCATCAAAACAGTATGCCTGGTTGTAGAATGCTGTGGCTTTTTCTATGTGTCCCCTGAGTTCCTACCCTGGAAACACAGTATAACAGAGAATGAAGAAAGATATTGTAAGGAACCATGGAGTAAAGATCAAGACCCACAATGAATAGAGAAGTTTTGCACACATTGCAGAGTGCACCTTTGTCAAGGTTACTTTAGAAGTCAGCACAGATCTTGGAGACAGTGAATGCACGGTGCCCTGGAAGTCAGCTCTGGTTAATTACTGCAGGGAGAATGGGCATTCTGGGAGCATGGGAAACAGCTGAGAAAACTTCCTTTAATGACATACCTTTGTCTGCACTTGCCTGATCATTCAGATCATAAGCTAGGGATGGCAAACATGATTTTAGCTTGAGGAACTTACTGGATGCATACACATAATAACAGCTTTGAAAATACAACCCTGATGGTAATTTTAAATATACCTTTCCTATAAACATTTGCTCTGTGGCAATGCATATCATGGAGATGTGACTATTATTCAATTATAAACTCTCTTTCCTTTATCACAGTATTAAAAGTACAGATCATAGTTATTCATATAAGAAATTTCAATTCCTTTATAATTTAAACCCAAATGATACCTTGTTTAAACAGGTAAGAAAATTAATTTTGAGCTTAACTATGACCTCTTTCTTAGTCATTCTGAAGTAGGACAAAATCATAACTTAAAAGTTACGTTAAGAAAACTACCCAACAAAAATACACTTCCTTACTACTTCCTTAACACATCTTGACCTGTTGCTAGACACAGACTTCCAGGTCAGGTTTGCATCACTACATACTTAGCTTCCACAGTAATATTTTTTAGTAAGTGTCAGACATGAAAATCTGTTCAGTTCCTACATGATGATTAACAGACACTGAGCTGAGTGGATCCATTAAAATGTAAACCGATCTACGAAATCGGGTTCTGGTACTCATATTCAAAACAATAACAAAAATCACTGTCATTTTAAAAATATCTAAAAAAAACCCTCACCAAAACAAAAACCCAACACTGCTTGAGAAAGATGTGTGAGTATTATACATTAAGCTATTACATTAATTTGGGCTTTGTATCATCCATACCCTTAGTACGGTCCATAGTTATGACTCTGGATTTCACAGTTTGCCACTAGTCAGACAGTCAGTGCAGTAATAGCAACACAGGATAAGAACACAAATGTCATGACCAGCCACTGGAGAAATTGCTCCTTGATTCTATTCATGTCCTGGTTACCTCCCACCCAAGTCTGGGCTCAATTGCAAATTCCCCTATCAGTTCCACAAAAACAAATATCAGCAGTTTCCTGTGGATTTCTTTGGAGGCAAACTGAACCAAGATAAGCTTCAATCACCACCTTCAATCCCAGCCCTAACAGCAGTAACTCATTAGGGTTAGAGGTTAAAGCCCAGCACTTAAATGTCTAATGCATATATAGTTCAGGCACAAGCCAAAGGGATTGAACAAAGTTGCATTACCCATATTTTTAGGTCTTGAAATATTCCTGAAAGGCAAACAAAAAAATAACACCCAGGAGATACAAACAAGGGTGCCACAGAAACCCAATTTTTAAGCTGCATTTTTTTCATAGTTAAACAGATAAAATAATACAGTTGGATCCTGCTTTTACTTTATTTTTTTTAATTATTATTTTTAACTGCAGCAGATAAGCACATTAAGTGGATTTCCGCACACAAACTATATGTTTTCTGATTAGAACACTTATATATATTTCAGATGGCTGGTGAGAGAAGAGAGAAGCTGAGGGACAGGAAGAATTTTTCACGTAGACTAACATGAAATCATTTACCACTTACTTTAAATGTTCAGCTTACTTGAAGAAAATGAACAGTGCCTGATTATTCCTAATGACAAATTATTCTGTAACACTAAAAGAAAATTGTAAAAGCACAGGTAGGTAATTATTTCTTAAAAGCAATCTAGACTCACATTTATAAATGATGGTCTTAATCACGTGTATTCGCAATAAGTGGAAAAAAGCTGTGATGATCTAGAGCAAATGTTTTTTATGCATGTGATTACAGTCAGCAAGCAGAGAATTTCAGAGCACAATCTCTTATTCAGAATTGCAGAGCTATTCATTTTTATTAGCTCAAAACGCTTTCAATTGTCTAGAATTTCTGCATCCGAGTGCCACTTCAAGGTGATTACACTCCATTCTGGCAGTGAAGATTTAAAACTTAACATGGCTTCCAATGAATATTTTAGGAAGTTGACTTGTGCCCAGGTATTTACATTCTTTAGCTAACCTTTGTCATATGACAGTTTGAAAAAAAAGAAAAAGAAAGGTAACTCACATATAAAATATGGGGGTTATATCAATGTTTTCACCCCACACTTTTTAAATCTAACCCACTTTGGTATTTAAATCTACTATACTGCAAGCAATTTTTCATAGATAACTAACTGTAGCCCACAAAATCCTTTAGTTAAGCAGCAAGTTTTCAGTTATGTTACTCTCATAATATATGTATTTTGGCAGATGTGTTGATTTCAAAGGTGATAGTTTCACAGCTACGAAAAGCAAATTGCAGAAATTCAAGCATGTGTAACAGAGACAAGGCAATGCACCACCACTACACCAGGTCACCCAAGGCTCTGTCCAACCTGGCCTTGAACACTGACAGGGATGGAGCACCATTACAGAGGATCTTTATTTCAAACATTTAGAAAATATTCAGTTTCTAATAAAATTGTATTGACCAACAGAAATTTTGCTTACAAAATACACAATTCTTGTGTGAATTTTGAATATTTTCAATATCAATACTTAAAACACCAGACTTATTCCAGGATTTAAAATCAGAAAATTTAGTAGGTACTGTAAAGCAATTTATAATAGAGCTTCTACCACAATAGCACAGGCATATTTTGGAGATAAAGAGTGTGGATTCCTTGCCCTTCAAGAAAACTAAAGGGCATCAAGTATCTTTTATGTACATTGCACATGAATTGACATAGTTAGAAACACTGCACTTGCAGGGAGTAAAGGACCACTCCAGAGAAACTAAACAGGCTCTCATGTATATATTCGTATACCTTTAGGGACATATAATTCTAAAAATAACCAACAAAGTGACTGAGAGTGCCTCTGGAAATGATTTATCTATTTTGCCCTTATGCTTATCCAACCAAGAACAAGAGAGTTGTGAATCAGAAGCTATGAACTTGCAGTTATTTTGAGAAGGGCGTTAACCATGACCACAAAGCCCTTGCAGTACCTTCAGCTTGTGTGCAGCAGCCTTTCATGAGCTCCTGCCTCTTATAACACTATGTGAGTCAAACACACCTGCCAAACCTGGAATGAGTTTGTTTAATCATACCCTATTTCATGGATCTTCTACAGCTCTAAGCAATATAAAGACAGACAGGACTATCTATTTATATTGTCCGAGTTGTTGAATTAGTCCTAAAAGATTTAGCTTGGCCTAAGATCTGCATCCCAATTAGGTTAAGAATTAAAGAAGTAGAAAAACCATAGGAAAAACAGCCGTATAAAGGATAGGACAACAGATACTTTAAAATAAATAACCAGCTTATACGTATACACCAAGTTATAGCTATGTACTGCTATCAATCTCTTTGGCAAGAAATAGAGAGACTCCAAACAAAACTTCAGATAAAAGTCCCAAATGCAAATGAGCAATAATTAACAGCTGCAGGAGGTACTTCCACCAAGGGTAAACTAAGTAACTGTCGTGGTTTAAACCCAACCACAAACCTCTTTTGCTCACTCCCCCCCTTCTTGCCCTCCCCCTGTTTCTGGAGGGACAGAGAGGAGAATCAAAAAGAATGCAACTCCCACGGGTTGAGATAAGAACAGCCCAGTAACTAAGGTATAACACAAATCACCGCCGCTACCACCAATAATAACAGTGCTAAAGGAAATAACAAGAGGAAAGAATACAACACCTCAACACCAGCCGACCAATAATTCGCCCCACTCCCCTCAGCCGAGCACCAACCGATACCTCCTCCAACCCAGCAGTCCCTCTAGCCCTTCTGGGTCACTCCCAGTTACCTCCTGGGCATGACGTGTTGTGGTATGGAATACCTCTTTGGCTAGCTTGGGTCAGGTGTCCTGTCTCTGCTTCCTCCTGGCCTCCCCTCCTCCCTGGCAGAGCATGAGGCTCAGAAAGTCCTTGGCCAGACCAAACATTCGAGCAGCAACTGAAAACATCAGCGTTATCAGCACTGTTCCCAGGCCAAAAGATCAAAGCACAGCACTGTACTAGCTCCTAAGAAGGAGAAAACTGACTGCTGCTGCTCAAACCAGGACAGTAACCATTCTGAATAATTTACCATTGTAACAGGAGTCAGTTTGAAATAAAACCCAGTACATTTCATTAAATGGCAGCAGCAGCCAACTGACGAATTATTTCTGCTATAACTATTTTAATTCCTGGGCAACAAAATGGATACAGAATCTTCAATACTGACTATTTGTATTAGGTGAGAAAACAACATAAATAAAGAACTTGTAAGGGTCCACATGCTATACATCAAGTAATTGAACATTAATCTACCATTCATTATAGGTTTTGAGAAAGGTATTACTGAAATCAGTTCTTTAAATATGAACATTCCAGTCAAGTAAGTTTACATATAAGCAAATTGTGATTCTCACTTCAAAAACCTGTTGCATAACAAGGCTGTTTTATTATACAGTTATGAATGAAGTGTTACATATAATACCAAACCTCCTTTCACTAAAGCTATGTGTAGAAAAATATTTTAGCATACAGCTGTGATAAGATTGGTGTAATTACTTTGCTGCCTTGAAGACACGAATGTGCATAGCTGTCACGAGTGATATTTGTTAATGATAATGACTTTAAAACTACAGTGAACTTTTAATTATACTTTTTGTTTTTGTTGTTGGCTGAAGAAAAATAGCTGCAGAAGAAAAAATATTTTTCAGCACAACTCGTAATCTTTGATAACTTCACGTGCAGAAATTCACTGAAGGAAATCAGTCACAAGACAGCTACAATTGCTAGAGTACAACCAAAGGTATCTTTTTCTCCAGACTTTCAGTGGAAGATCACAGACTATTTCTAGATTTCAAGTTAAGTTTCAGGTCCACTAATTAAATCACAAATCTTTATACTTTCTAATCAACATGGATTTCAAACAAATGTCTATATGAGACAAATAAAAAGGAAAGCTCAAGTTACCGTCCTCAGGGTCAATATTTGGTGTAGAACAGTACTTAAGCAATAACTTAAAGCATGCATTTTATTTGACATTGGATTGTCCCTGGTTATGGGAATGTAACACTGAAAATTACTTTTTTTGTTGATATATACACTGCAAATGTAAGGTGTACATTCAAACTTGATACAATCTATTTACTTTTTCTATTAAGCATTTATGCATGTTGAGTAAGAATATCTGCACAAACTGGAAGGTATGGACTTTACCTTAACCTCAAATTCAAGAACAACTTTGACTACTTACGCCAAGTGAAGAGGAAGTGGAATTGCTTGTTGTGTTTGCAAATTATTATAATGAGGTATAGAATTTCCCAGCCTGCTAACAAGAAGGGCTGCTGATTAAATCAACATGCATAATTGCTAAAACTTATCTCTGACTAAAGTCCCTTCTAAAATCACCCAGTGCTCTTTCAGTGTATTCACAGAGACGACAAATGTGCTCATAAAGGACTTACGTCTTACATGGCAATATCTGTGTTAGGTCAAATACAGTAACATGCAGAAAAATCCTCCTCAGCAGTGCCACAAACCATGAAAGGAAAATGTGTTAGCAACTATTCAGTACCATCTCCACTGGATCAATTTCTAGGTCAGTTGTTTGTTCTTTAAAAATGTCAAAGCAAAACAAATGTTCACAACTGTAGTCCTTTTAAATAATATGCTACATTTGAAACCTAAAATATGCCTTATTGTAGCTTCTGAGATTAGTTTGAGGTGAAGAATGTGTTCGTCCAGTGTAAGGAGAGAAATGTAAAATAAGAGTAGTATCCTCAAGTACTGCAGCTGTGACACACGTGTCATACTGCAGCAGAAAGATCACTGGTGATCTCACATTTTCAGGGCAAAGAATTTAGAGAATCTGTCATGGTTACCTGCTTCTTTAAACTATGCTCCTGCCATTCATTCTGTATGCTGCTGTAGAGCTTTCATCCATTTAAGGAAGTAATTATGTTTGGGATCACTTCTAAAATAGATAATTTGAGCTTTTTTTTTTTTTTTTTTTTCCAGTAATTTCCTTCACTTTCACAACAACTATTTAGTTTAAGTCTTGAAACAATCTGGAGCGAAACAAAGTTTCTCACTGAAGCAGAAGAGCATTTTCTTTTGCCCATGATAAGGGCTCCAAGTTAAACAAGGTTAGGCTTCTAACCAAAGAAGGCAGTTTCTGCTTTGAGAAACCTAGACCCAAAATTCTGAAATACAAATGCAATTTGAAGCAATTCAAGCCAGGTGCTACATAGTAACAGTTTTCTAGTTATGATATTAGCACATTACTAGTCCTGTAAGAATTAATGAGACCCTTGAGAATTAACAAGTCTTTCCATGTAGTATTAAATAACTTTACTCTCCCAGATGCTGAATGTCCTATTGACCTAACAAAAATGCTTATCTTCTTTCAGCATTCCACATTATTCATTTTAACTGCCTTCATATTAGAGGGATACAGTACATTTAACAAATATATGTATTCAAAGCCACTTTTTTCAGTCTCATGACCTTTTCCTGTATTTTCTTTCATGGAGAGCAGCAGATTACCTTGGCTTTTACGAAGAGAGATTTAACACTTTGGGCCAGTCTTGTTCCTACCATTCTCTGTCCATGCAAAGCTAATCCATACATACATCCTAACGGTTTCATGAGGATCATCTCAACACAAGGCACACACAAAACTTAAAACTCACGTTTTATGAAATAATATCTCCAGGTAGCAACAAAACCTCAGCATATGACTCAAGAAAGTATTTCACAAAGAAAATAAGTACACTGCATAGCAGGGTAGGCCAAATGACACAAAAGACACCATTCAATCTCTTACAAACAGTTCTGTACCAAGAAAAATGTAGACAGAGCCAGCCAGCTGTTAGGATTGCTATTGCTGGACAGAAAAATGACAAAAAGAAGCACTGCTTTACATTATTTTTTCCAATCCATTAGGCACTGACTTTAGCATTGAATTAATAACAAAAAAAAAAAGTTGCATATTAATTCAAAGAAATAAAATATCAAGCATCAAGTTGTGCTTGTGACAAAGCCAGCTTACAGTAACTCTGTCTGTTGATGCACACTGCAATGTGCATCCTGAAACTGATATGCTCCACCCCAAACATGAATGACGTCAAGAAGAATAATGATTAAACAATGAAGCAATATAGTAATGTGGAATTACTGTGCCATAGGACAATACGAACAATACAAAGGTAGCAAGGGTAGCTGACAATACAGTAACTTGCACTATGTAAGCAAGTAATGTACATGTTTAATTAAAGTTAGGAAATAGTAATAGCTTTGTATATTAAAAATCAAAACCAAAAAAGCCAAACAAAAAACCAACAAAAACAAACAAAAAACCTCATAAGCACAAAATCCCACCAAAGAAACCCAAACAAACAAACCCCCAAACGTTATATTTGTTACCTAAGTGGAAAAAGCAGCAAAACACAAACATTCGATCAGTTTTAAAATCAGCATGTTGTGAAAAAAAGCGTTAAATTGTAGGCTTGAAATTATTATAAACAAAATAGAGGTAGAAACATTCTGCTGTCCCTTTTGACTACTGATAATAAACTGGGCATCAGTGATGCTAAAGTTGGCAGAAAAATAGATCCTAACAAGAACTGTGAAAAGGTCAAAACTGACCCATCTGTCCTAACACAGGATGAAAAGGATATTTGATGAAAGCTGGTAACACCTACACATAGGAGTCTTTGTACCTTTTATATACTGAGAAAATAAATAAAACTGTATTAAAATTGTCAGTTTAAGAAGAGTTCTATGAATGTCTTTTATTGCAGATTATCTTTGGCTTTTTGCTCACATCTAAATTTGAATGAAAAGTGCATTTCACTTCTCCAAATCCTAACTGTTCAGAAACTGGGCTGAATAGTTCATGCAGAACTCAACAGTTTGTGTCTAATGCACTGCTAATAACTATAAGAAGTAACTTTAAAAAAAAAAAAAGGCAACTAATAAATGATGCAGCCCAGATTTCATACTGAGGGGGGAAAAAAAAAAAAAAAGAATCAAAGCCTTGCTAAACCCTATGTAACAAGATTTTGCCAGCCATTTTAGCAGTCACACGGGCTATTTAGTATTTTCACACTTTCACTACATTGCCCCACTTCCTATACCCTACTTCAATATAGTAAGACTGACTAGTATGCTGAAAGGAAAAAAAAAAACACACCTCTGTAAACAACCAGGATTTTCACTAAACATGCATCAGCTGGAGGAGAAACAGGTCCAGTTTCAGTTATGTCTGGATCTGAACATGAGATCATGTATTTTTAGTGCTATTCTGCAAAACTGGCCTTTTCTGGACGGGATTTCAGCAAGATGTTCCTTTGGAAAAGGGTGAAGTGGCAGTTGTGAGTATAGGCATCATCTGACTTAGGAGGCTGGAAAGACAACAGGACAGCTCTCCCACAAGCCTCTTTCCCAGTAACCAATGGGAAATGCTTGTGATCATAAACTCGTCCAAGGGAGGGCAGAAGAAACAGGCTGCTCCCATACTCTGCCCTGGTGTCATGAAGTATGCAAGACCTCAGTGTCATCCCTCTCACTCCCTGCCAGATTACCCCCCAGGAGCTTCTCCTCCTCCATCTCTGAGCATAGCTGTGATACTCTGCAGATGAACTCTAAACCATTTGTTTTGTCTTTGGGATGGCAAGAAATAAATGTATCCATCACTTTCTACCATTCAGGCCTCTCATATCCTCACCAATATGAAGCCCTGTGAAAACATTTGCCTACTATCTGTTAACTAACAGCAGCTTTGCTTTCTGAATTTTAAGATTTTGGAATATAGGACAGCTACCATTAAAATGATTCTAGATCCTCTTCATAGCTACTTATTAGAATTTAAAACTGTGGTTCAAAGTATGGGTGGCTATATTAAAAATGAACTAAAGCTATCTAAATCCATCAATTCATTTTTATTATTATTACATCCCCTTTTCACATATTTTGACATCACTGTTAATTTATTCAGCTTAGAACTACTTTGCAGCACATAGATGTACTTCATATCACAGGAATGCATTAATTAACGAAAATGTTTCTAAGAAGTTTAACATATATCCTTTTTAAAATTTTTGACATTTGACTGAATACATAGCTAAGGATAGCATATTGCACAAGATAGATATGCACATAGCGTATGATAGCATGTTGTGATAGACTGCGGAGTATTATCAGATCCTTTTCTTCTGCCTCTCTATTTCTCATGGCACCCTCCCAACCAAAAATATTTTTCAAGCAGTATGGTGTAAAAAAAATATATGCTTAGTTACAGAACAGCAGTTTATGTGAAGTTCATATTTATTCTAATACTTATTTAAAACATTTAATTTTTCTAGATAACTCCCATTCTTATCTTCTATAATATCGAGTGTAGATACCTAGGGTTCTACAGCTTTATATCCCAAGATCACAATCTGTAGTATTTATAGTTATTTAAAGACATTATAGTTGTTTATGTAAATACTTACTTGAAAGCCATACTTTGTTACATTCTGGGTAACTGACATTCATTATTCTATGTCAAATACGCAAGCTCTCCCACGTAAGCAACCATGTGCTCATATCCATCAAGTTTTCCTAAATGTTGTATGGAGATTCTTCTGGTTCAAGAATATCCATGGAAAAAAATGTTCTTCCAGATTAAGGACTGTTAGAGTAATTTGGTTAGGGCCTCTGGATTAATCTCTATTAAATTCTATTAGACTTTTTCCTAAGGGTAATGTTTTCATTTAATGAAATCCTGTAAACACAAGGTCAAGCAATGAACCATGGCTAAGCTGCACAAAATTAAATTCAGGAAATGCAAGGTTTTTCTTTTTGTTCATCTAAGCCTTGGATAACTCATGGTCAATGCTACAGAGGAAATACTTGGCATACTTGAGTCCTTAACATGCTTGTGCATCAAGCAAACTGCAATCTCATCTAGTCAGCCACAATGGGACACTTGCCCCCTTTGACAAAGTTCTCATTCAGCCTTCACATCCAGGCTTTTTCAAGGAAACCACATGACGAGAGTGTGGGAGGATCACCACTGGTACATCACTTAACTTTCCATGACAGAGGGTAGAGAGCCGCTAAGACTGAAAAGTCCACTATTTTAGCCCTGACCTCAAAAATAACAGAACATACCGATTTCCAAAAGTACGATACATCAAGCATGAATACAAAGTGGTTACTTACTACTGGAATGCATTATTTTTTAGAACACTTAACATAAATTCCGATGATCACCACTGTAAGATCAGTGTTTACAACAGAACAAATCATCACGAAATCAGGGTCTGAAGCTCTTTTGTTTCAGCTATCTTCTTTAGTCTTAGGGAATGAAATTCTCCAAGTCTTAGAAAATGAAAGCTTTCAATGTATTAATATGGTTAAATGTGGTACGAAAACTGGCATTTTCACAATGATGGTAGTAATGCTGGAAATAATCCTTTGATTTTGCTCTCGGAGTAGAAGCAATGGTAGCCCTCAGAACTGCCCCTTTGAACCATACAGCTAATACTACATGAGTAGCATTTCAATACCCAATGGCACAACTTCTGTATTTAAAATTCTTCATTTTAAAAGTGGTTCTCCTGATGAATCAAGGAGCTCAGCTGCTTTTCTCATACATGCCATACCTGGCAGAAGTGAAAAGGGCACTGTGAACTGGCAAAGAGCAGCATCATATTTTTCCTGCATGTTCACTAGCTAATTAAAATAAGCATGACTGAATGAAATACCCTTGAGAATCTAAATGAAAAAACTCTTCCAAAAATCCAAAATTAAATGCTTTAGGACAGACTTTTCTCGTGTTCCTTAGTTTCTCTCAATGTTATTCAGAACAGCCCTGGGTGCTCTGTTCTCCATTACCATAAAAAATTATCTCTATTTTATTTCTTAAATGTTTCTCTATTCACGGCATTGTGTATAAAAGAATAAAGTCTTATCTTCTCAACTGGGAAGAACAGTTTGTCTATATTAGGAAAAACAACACTTGGAATGATAAAACAAAAGAACTATAAAGCTTTGCATAAAGCTTCTGAGTTTTACATTTCCTGACTTTTCCAGGGGTGGAGGAAAGAAAAAAGTCATTCTTGTACAGCAAAGAACTTGGCAAAGGCACTTACACATATTGAATAATTTATGCTGTTTTGAAAGGTAATATATCCAATATCACTGAACGATGAATTACCTGCATTAGAAAGTAGGTGCAAACAATAGAATTTGCACATCAGAGATTTTGTACCTTTGCTTAGCTAAAGTTTTGAACTTCACTTTGGTCTCAGGCAGTCCCTCTTACTCTGGCATAGAGAAATAACTGTAAGGGCTAACCAGGAAAAAGCATATGTGGGGGAAACGCATTTTGGCCATCAGTATTCAGATATACTCAAGACAACCCAGAGATTCCTAGTGAGAGCTACATTCAATTTTCTTACTTGCTCCTCTGAGAGAAAGTGTATCAATCCCCAGGAGCAATCAGTTTCAGCAAGAGGCCAGAGGCGTCTTGGTGGTGTTTCACCAGGAAGACCATTCTAAATCAGTTTAGAATGGGAAACATGTTATGAGATGAACAAACACAACTCTTGCACTCTTTCTGGTACAGCTGTAGGTAAGTCTGGGGCTTTTCTGCATCTAGAGGGAGAGAGAAACTGAGGTTCATGTGCCTGATCTAGGACCCCTGCTAACTATTAACTGAACTTTTCTGAAAATGCCACATTACAACACAGATTTGGAGTAGAGTCTTCCTCCGCAGGCAAGTAAAGGAAGTACGTGGACAAAATTGTATATGCTCTAGGAGACTGATACTTCAGAAGGTATGCAAGTTATCGAAGAAATATGTCTGCAAACCATTTAGCGGATATATTTTTGATACAGCTTGTATGCTTTAGACCTCTCCCACCTGGTAAAAGTAACTGAGGTTAAAGAGAAGCCTACGTTTTAGCAACAGATAAGTAGTATGAATAATTGGTCCACTCAGATGCATTGACTCCTTAAGTAAAACAAAATTAGAATTTTAAGGGAACGAATCTCCACTAACAGCCAAAGCTGGAATCTAACTTCTGGAACTGTGAGGGAAGAAGCTTCCCTTTTCTTCCATGTCCAAGAAGTCTGTAACACCCATAGCAGAATTGAAGGAAGTAAGTTACTGGTAGTAAGAAGAAGGGAGAATCTGACCACAGGGTTGTTGGTTTTGGTTGGTTTTTTTTTCTTAACAGACAGAACCAGTAGCTAAACAATAGTTGAAAAGTACAAGTTATTGCAAAAAAACCCTCCTTGACCAGTTAAAAAAACCCTGCAAACTGATTAAACCTTGTACCTTCCCACAAGTCTGAAAAGGCAAAAATTAGTCCAACATTGCCAATTATTTTGTATTTCTTTCTCCATAGAGAAAATTGTAAGGTCAGTGCAAATAACCAAAATATATTTTAAACAGATTAAAATATGTATTTTATACAACACCCACACAAGGAGAAACTGCTTCAGTAGAAAAGGGCAATTCAGCTGCAGGCTGTTCTTAATGTGTGTAGTATGTGCTGGCAGTAGTCTTTGATCCACATCCTTCAGGCAAATTTGACATCTATTTCACCTGAGGCAGGCACAGATCTTTTGAAGGGCATTTCTATATAATGAATGACTGACTGCTAGAAGCCGTGTCACTGTCCTGCTCTGCCTTTTCAGATCCGATTTGCAGGCCAGGTGAATCTCATGACATGTCTCCTAGTAAATCAAGCAGTGAGAAGAAATGCCAGAAATAGTCCCCATCATGCTGACACCATAAAATCCAGATGATGAGTGATTTTGAGAATCTGAGAAGAAACTCAGCTTACCCTTACATTCATTTCAGAACAGGGCAGCAATTTTGAAGAAAATTCAATCTTGCAAATAGTGCATTTAGATTTCACGCAGAAAAAATCCTCCACAACTCCTTTATAATAAAGTGATTTTTTCCTTCTTAGTTCTTTTCTTATCTCTGCTTGTATTTGCTTGTTGTATTTTTCTTTAATAAAATTTTTCTCCAATGTCACACCAGTTTAACTATGAAACAGTTTTATAGCCAATAATTAAATACTGGTCGTCTTATTGCACAACAAGTTTACTTCAAAGAAGGCTGTGGGACCTGTTTATGTAACATTTTATAATGACATCTTATAAATACCTAGAAAATGAAAGTAGATCTTGGACATAAATCAAGACCACTACCAGAACACCTGTGAGCTAACATTTCCAACTGTTACTTTAGCAAAGTTCTCACTGTGGATGTCTCCTCTGGTGATTACAAGGTGAAATTCTTAAATCAGTTACTAACTCTTTTATTCCATGCATTTCACAGTAGCAAAAAAATCTCTACCCATGTAGAAGAGCTAATCAACTAAGTACAGGATAAAACATTTCTGGAGGCAAACAATCCACAGCAATAAAACCTGCCATTTGATTATGCAATTTGATTTGCTAAACATCTGAAAACATTTAATAGAATCATATAATGGTTTGGGTTGGAAAGAACCTTAAGATCATGTTAGTTCCAACTCCCCTGCCATGGGCAGGGACTCCTCAAACTAGACCTTGTCACCCAAGGCCCTGTCCAACGTGGCCTTGAACACTGCCAAGGATGGAGCATTCACAGCTTCATTGGGCAACCCATTCCTGTGCCTCACCACCCTCACTGTAAAGAGCATTTTCCTTGCATTTCCATTTACAAGTCTGTTACGGCATTTTGAGTACTTCTTATCTTCCAAAGAGCAGCTGTGCAAAGTCTTGTTTTGTGCAAAATCAACGTAAAACCAAGAAATGAGTTATCCACCCATAAATAGTTTTTTGCTTTTGATGAACAGTAGATGCTTTCACTAGTTGTCATAAATAGGTGGGAATATGCCCAGATACATATTTAAATAATGGGGCTCTGAAGTACCATTAAATGGATATAGGGAGTTAAATTTTTGCTTTTTCTCTGGAGGGGCAAGGAATGTTGCTCATCTCCAGCTTAACCTTACAGATCTTTGTTTTGCCAAAACTGAAAATTCATTAATTTCAGTCAGACTGAAATAAAGTACTTGGTTTGTAGTGATGACATTTCATGTAGTGCTTAATAATGAATATATGATTACACATTAGATACACAGCAAGGTAGCTGATCACTTCATATTAAAGAAGGGTAACTTCTACATAACATGGAGTTCTTCCGGAGGGTAATTCCTCCTAACATTCACAAAAAACTAATTTCTTCAAGAAAATTCTATCTTATACAGCCAAATAAAGGTATAGATATGCAAACACATACTCTCACACACATATACATACATATATGCACAAATATAAAACCATATATATGCATATATATAAACCCATGTTAAGAAGCTCCAGAGCAAGATTATATAGATGGTTAGAGAGTAGTCAGGTATACATTAAGCATTCTTTTTTTTTTTTTTAAAGAAAGTATGCTATGCACTTACCATACAACATATTAAAAGCTCCCCTAGGGCTGTGAACATACATCCTTCTTATAATGTAGGTATTAGGAAGATGCATGTGCAACACCTTCCCTAACACTCATCAGAAGAATATCAGACTATGTAATTAAAGAGTCTCTGCAAAAACAAAGGTGACAGAGTGGGTAAACTTGCAAATTATTTGATAGCAAGGAGAAATACCTTGTCTCAACACTCATACCATATATCTTAAGTGAAGAAGGAAGGCTACAAATGTAGAACTAAATGGATATTAGTAGATTTGAAAAAAGAAAACTCATTGTCTTTTATGTGGAATTCCAGTAAAAGAAAAATGTTTAAGGGAACTCAAGGGCAACATTAAACCAGCATTTTTAATGAATCCAAAAATACATTGTCATGGTTTAAACAAAGTCAGCCATAAATCACACAGTCATTCACTCACCCCCTACCCCCCTTCTTGCCCTCCCCCTACACCCGGAAGGACGGAGAGGAGAATCAAAAAGAATGCAACTCCCATGGGTTGAGATAAGAACAGTTTAGTAACTAAGGTATAACACAAATCACTACTGCTACCACCAATAATAATAATGATAAAGGAAATAACAAGGGAAGAAAATACAACACCTCACCACCTGCAGACCAATAACTCCCAGCCCAACCGAGCACCAACCAATACCTCATCCAACCCTGCAGTCCCTCGCCCTTCCGGGTAACTCTCCGTTACATCCTGTGCATGACGTGCTGTGGTATGGAATACCTCTTTGGCTAGTTTGGGTCAGGTGTCCTGTCTCTGCTTCCTCCTGGCCTTCCCTTGTCCCTGGCAGAGCATGAGGCTCAGAAAGTCTTTGGTCAGACTAAAATATTTGTGTTATCAGCTCTGTTCCCAGGCCAAAAGTCAAAACACAGTGCTGCACCAGCTACCAAGAAGGAGAAAAATAACTGCTACTGCTGAACCCAGGACATACATTAACTGCATTTTTTTCTTCTTCTACAATATAACAACTCATTGACTTGCAACACTTCTTCAGCAGCCTTCCAGTATCTGAACAGGGGCTATAGGGATGCTGGGGCGGGACTGTTCATTAGGGACTCTAGTGACAGGACAAGGGTTAACGGGTTAAAACTTAAACAGGGGAAGTTTAGATTGGATATAAGGAAGAAGTTCTTTACTGTAAGGGTGGTGAGGCACTGGAATGGGTTGCCCAGGGAAGTTGTGAATGCTCCATCCCTGGTGGTGTTCAAGGCCAGGTTGGACAGAGCCTTGAGTGACATGGTTTAGTGTGAGGTGTCCCTGTCCACGGCAGGGGGGTTGGAACTTGATGATCTTAAGGGCCTTTCCAACCCTAACTATTCTATGAGTCTATGATTCAGCCATAATGGAAAATCACTACTTTCTAAGACACAAAATTTGCCCAGTTGTTATTCTTTAGACTCAGATATATTTTCTGCCCCAGACAACTTACAATTTTAGTTCATGTTCTTAACCCTCAAAAAAAAAAAAAAAAAAAAAAAAAGAAAAGGAAAAAAAATAAACCAAAGGCAAAACAGCAAAACCCACTCTGAAGTGAAATTTAGAGGTAGGGTTTGTTTGTTTTTTTTTTTTTTAATAACCATGCCTGTATCTTTTCTCCCTCTGTCCTGACGAGAAATGCTCTAGAATAGCAGATTCATGAATCCACTGAAAAGACACCAACACCTGAAACAGTACCAGAACTTAAATATAATAAATATAAGTTGTCCAAACCCCTCTGTTTCTGTGTCTGGATAGCCTTGTGGCTTAACCTTGGTTAAGGGACAAAAACCCATATAGCCAATCTCTCGCTTCTCCTCATCAACAGGACAGAGGAAGAAACTAACTTGTAAAAGCTCATGGCTCAGGACAGGGTGGTCACTTAGCAACCATGGACAAAAAAAGGATCGACTTGAAAAAATACTTAATTTATTGCCAATTAAACCAGAATCGGATGGCAATAAACGAAGCTGAAAACTAAACTGCTTTCCCCCCACACTTACCCCTCCCTCCTAGGCTCAACAACAGACTTTCGTTCCCGACCCTTCCACCTCCACATCCCCTCAAGCGGCACAAGGGGGTGAGGAACAGGGGCTGGCCCCTAACAGCTCCTCTCTGCCGCTCCTTGCTTCTCACACTGAATGCCTGCAGCCCTCAGGGTAAAATCGCTCCCTCTTGGAGCCTTCTCCACGGGCTGCAGCTCCTTCAAGAAATACCTGCCCGCTCCACCGTGTGGTCGCGTACAGGCAGCAGGAAAACCTCTGCCCCGGAGCCAGGAGCAGCTCCCTCCCCTCCTCCTTCTCCTTAACCGATTTGGTGTGTGCAGGACCCTTTCTTACTACTTTTTTTTTCCTCCTCCTCCTCTATCTCTGTGGTATCTGTCGCCGTTTCCTTAACCACACGTCGTTCGCAGCACTGCCAGCCGTGCTGAGGGGCTGAGCTTTTCGCCGGTCGGAGCCGGAAGGGACCGGACCCCTGAGAGAGGCCGCCTCGCAGCACGCCCGCTGCTAAAGCCCCTGCGGCTAGATAGGTACATCTTGGTTTGGAAACGAGCAGCTGTTTAGGGGTTAGTTAATTGTGGGATTTTATCCCCACCCAATTTAAAAATCGCGGTTTCTGCTTTTCGGTTTGACAGCCACCACTGTGTTGGATATTAACAACCTTGAAAGTGATGGCAAACAAGCATGTCCCTGTAATGAATACCAAAACCGACGATACTCTTACAACTCCTGTCATTCTTGCCTACAGTTTCAGCTAGATGCCAAGTTGGAAGCAAGTACCATTAGCTTATAGAATCACCATAATTTTCTCTGAATATTTACTTAGTTTATGGGAAGTTAAAACATGCCATATTCTCTTAGATGCACTTAAAAATGCTTAATAAAATATCCAATTGTCCATCTCACCATTTTGGCTATACTAGTATTATTTAGTTTAATTTTTTATTTGTAAACACTATGGGGGGGGGGGGGTCTTTCCTTTTAGCAGGCTTGAAACCTTCACAGATATGATCATATCTTCACAAGGTATGATCATTGGGTAGCAGAAAAACAACTTCTTCTGTTTAACTGACTTCCTGAAAATAACTCACAGCCCATTGGGAGATTGCAGTCTACTAACTGAAAACAGTGGAAATACACCATAAGAGCTAGTGTCTTGTTTTACATTTCTCCAGATCACACACACATGAGGTTTTGAATTGTGAGCATTGCTCATGAAGTTAAGTAGGGTGGCAGACATGAAAATGGCCATGGAAGGAGAACTGGGATAAAAGTGCTGACAAAAATGTTCCGAAGGACTTCACAAAATGACAGTTTTTCTTAATATCTCAACTCAATACTACTGTACTATTTGTATCTGTTATTTAACACTTTACTGTCAGAACAGGCTCCATTTCACTCTGTAGCATTGATGGCCATGTCTAATGAACTGCTGTACAGTAATTTTTACCTTTTTCATCTTCACTAGCATGATCACAGAATACTCATTTCGAATTTGGAATGTATTCATCCCAGCTGCCATGAAACCATTTATGCCTTAAAGAAGAGCGAGATTTTCCAAATTGTTTGGAAGCTGTTCAGGTGGTTGGCAGACAGATCTCGCTGCAGGTAGAAAAAAACATTCTGCTGGATTCAAAGGCCAGGTCTCTATATTTTGTTGATTTTGTATTTCACAATAAAATTATAAGTCACCAAGATACTGAACAAGAGAAATAAATAACCTTTCCCGTGGCTCTGCATGCTTCTCTCCATGGATTGCTCACAGTACTCAGAACAGATCTGAGGACCCTTGGATCCTACTCAAGGCCTTACCTCTGACATGGTAATTTTTGCATGGTCATTTCTAAAGCACTCAACACTGTAGCATCATCGTCCTTTGAGAACATAGTAGATAGAATCAGCCTTACAACATGCTTGAAAAAAAGAGAGGGGTCATTACACCATTTTGCAAGTAGAAATACTAAGTCCAAGTACTCAGAGGGTACACAAAAGTACATGAACTGCTTTGCTTAGTGACCTGAGAAATATAATTTATTAACGATCTGAAGGAGAAAGGTAATTAACCTGGGTGAGGGGGTGAAATCAGCTTTCAGTTTATTAGAGGAGTTTGTCTTGGAGCACAGACAGAACACTGTCAGTGTACACGCTCATATATGAACATACACAAGGCAGTTCACCTTTACAGGATGATCTCTTTCATACCACAAGAGCTCCCTGCTGGAGTCTGGAGAGCAGCAATGGATAGCCACAGTGCAGAAATGATCGTGGGTGCACTGAGAAAGATGTGTGACAAGGCTGAAGAGGAAATTTTATTAACATCCAGGTCTTAAGCAGGACCCTGTCGGTACAACATGGAGCAGTGGGTACCGACAACAGTCACTCAGAGCATGACATTTCTTCTGAAGTTCAGCAATGCCCAGGCTTAGGAATGGCTTGCACTATGAACTTCTGCTGTGCAGAGGGTCATTAGGAGTCTATAGTTTATCTTTGTTAAATATTTGTTAGATTTTTGTAATTCAATTCTTACATTAGCTTTATCAGCAAAAGTCCAGTTACTTTAAAGTCCACAGATGGAGTATCCTCCAGATTAACTTAATCCTATTGTCAAAACCTGAATACATCTATAAGAGTGCCTTAACTGGCAACTACCATTGGTTTTAGGGATAGTTTTATCCATTTTGGTTTTGTATTTTTTTTTTTTTAAGAAAGGATGAGAAATCTATACATAGTGGCCTGGATTAAATATCTGGCTGCAAATCTTGCATTGAAAGAAACATTTATGCTTAATATACTTGATTAGACATGTAAGTACTGGTTTGTTTTTTTCTTTTCCTGAATTTAAGTCCAACTAGTTTAAGTAATGGTTTTCAGCCAGTTTCTTAGGATAATTTTATTTAGTGCGTAACTTTTCTAAATCTTTCCAGATCTCAAGAAAACTACAGTTTCATTGAGAAACAATAGTGTATGACCCACATGTTCTTAATTATGAAAACTGAAGGACTTTTCCAAGGTCACTCAAGCCATGGAAAACTTTAAACAGATTTATTCTTTGACAACTACAATCCTGGCACAAGCCTGTGCTGCGATATATTATACTCAGCCTTAATGATAGAATAGAAAGTAGTATCTTACTCTTTTTACACAGGTAAATCATTTAACCAGATAGCCAAAGGCTATTGTTTGATAGCAGTAGAGACGATAAAGAGGAAACATTTTGCATGTGTATGTTTTCAATACCCATGTGAAGAAGCAGAACAAAACTCCAAACACAAGATTCTTATGACAAATAGAAAAGCCTTTCTACAGTTCTCCGGGTAAACAAATCTAAGCTATTTCTTACTTGTTTGAGGATCTAGCTAAAGACTTGCAAGCCCTTCTGCACACTACTTTGCTGTCATCCCTTCTAGATCTGTCTCTCACCATATACTTATCTATTTGGGGGTGGGGTTTTGCCTTTTTTTCTAGGTTAAACAGAGCAGAAGTGAAGGAGTAGTCTGAGAGTTTCTCAGATGCAAAGTGTGTGAGAGTTCAGGAGGTGACTGAAGATGTAGTATTCTCTGGTGCAAAGAAAGTGAAAAACAAATCATACATACTGTGAAGCTTCTAAAAAAAAGCACCTAGACAACACAGATTTGTGTGCAGGGTTTCTAATGGAAGTCAGCATACAGCAAACAAACAGAAATAATCTTCTGTGTCTATGAACTTACAGTCAATACAGCACCTGTTATTTGTCTGTAACTGTAAAGCAAATACAACATTGACGTTTCTACTTTCACTTGTAATTCCTCTGTTGCAATACATGGTAGCAGAAACAGAGAACAAGCCTCCATACCTTGTCTATGGAGCTTTTACTGGAATAACGGCTGCCTGTGCAGATCTAGTGGCTTCCAAAACGACTCTTGAATCTTTTGTCTTTTTATCCCACAAGAAATTAGTCCGATTATGCTTTTGTTGGTTTGGTTTTGTTTGTTGGTTTTTTTTTAAGGTCATTTTTTTGCTGAAGGTTTCCAGCCTAAGGATGTGCAAAGAATACAAACACATTGTTTAAACTTAATTACTGTTTGGTTTGGTTTTTTTTTTTTTTTAACACAGAACTGATCTTAAAGCAGAATTGCAGCTCAGTGAAGAAGAGGTTTTTGAAGGGAAAAAAACAGTTAAAACAACACAGTTTCTGATGGGAGTGGAAATCTTAAGTAGTTAAATAACCAAGTCAACAATATCCCCAAGATCAGGAGTCAGGTAAGCCAGAGGTGTGCAGTACTGAGACAGCAAGATACTGAGAAGTTTTACAGCATGCTAAGCAAGCTACTGAGGAGCACAGTGAGCAATCTGGGCTGGTAGTAAACTATAGAGTAAGGTATCCAGCTTAGTTGACATGCTGATACATTTTTTGTCATGAGTTCAGACTTCTGTTTGCATTAGAAAATTACCTTATTTTATGGTACCTGTTCTGCCTGAAGGTGTTTTTAGATTTTATATATGTTTGTTTACCCATACAGATGAGAATAGATTTTCCTATAAGCAAATACACCAAAAAATATTTTGCTCATATGAATAATTATTGTTTTCCTAAAGTCCTAAAATAAGACATTATTTTCCACCTCAGAAAATTATTTGTATTTTATTCTCTCTCACAAAAAAAACACAAATCAATAAAACTGATAAAAAAAAAAAAAACAACAAAACAAACCACCCAAAGAAAACAAAACAATCAAATCACACACACACACACACACACAAAAAAAAAACAAACCAAACCCCCAAAATTCCAAAATTTACAATTAAAGTAGAAAATTTTTTTTTTTTTTCTTAAAGGAATGGCCTTGTTGTTTTTTTTTTCCCCACAAGGTGCTCATGAGGGGAAGATAAGAGTCATCATCTTCAAACACAGCCTGGCCTTGAAAACAGCTTATGGTAGATATAAATACACAATGCTGAGGTGAGTCTCTGTGTACCTTAACACTTTGCCATACATTCCAATGCAGGGCTTTCACAGGTAAAAAATCTTGAGGCACTTCACTTGACAAAAGCGTTGCAATGGAGTGGTGGGGGTCCTTGTTGAGACAACCTGGCTTAATAGCCACAAAACTGAAAACTGCGTGTAACAGAGAGCAGCAAGAATCCCAGATGAGCTCTTTTTCCACTAAAGAGATGTTTACACAGTCTTCCTGAAGAACAAGGACAGGCAGTAAAGCTCACTGAAGTTCCCCAGTGTAAGCAAAAGGGACATGCTATTTGATACTGTCATAATATAAAAGACAAAGTACACAGATCACTGTGAACTGGAGTAGAGGGTGCACCTAAGCTGCATCCCGGGCATCATTTCTCTATGGAGGTACTGGTAGAAGACAATGTCTTGCTATAGAACCACTGATAGTTTCATACTGTGAGTTGTAAAACTGGTGCAATTGCGGCATGAATATTGTAATCAGTACAAAGCTAGTCTCAATCCTGTGTATGAAATTTCAGATAACTATGAAATTAGGTTTTGATAACAAATTGGGGAAAAAAATAAGCACCAAATTATTTTGTGGCATCTATGGAGGCTTATAAGGTCCACAAGGGGAAGCAATACAGATTGCTTCCATTGGCACAAAAAATCAGTTTAAAAATACTTCTAAAGATTAATTAAAAAAAAAAAAAAAACAGCAACTTTTCATCTTTAAAGCAAAAATTATCCAATTCATCTCAGCTAACTTTAGAGTTCAATAATACAGATTATAGACACTTATTCAGTCATTTGTATATTCTTTGTGGCCAAATGGCAAAAAATAGCCACATTCAAGGTGCAATTAATTTAGCTTCTTTTAGAGATCTACTTCAGGATGCAAATAATTACCTTAGATGAAACTGATTAGAACTCCACTGATTACAAGACACTTGGAATGATTAGCTTGGAGACAGGTACGATCAGAGATGAAGACATGTAACAAATCTTACAAGAAGCAAAGGAAGGATTTTGAATGTAAATCAGTATGAATAAAATTAAAATTTGGTGCATGGAATGAACAATATAACTGTTACTCAGCTGACTTTTACTGCAGGTCTGTGCTACCTTCCCAGAAGAGTGCTGGGGATGGTGGGTGGGGTATTGGTGTCTGCAGGACAGGTTGGGAGGTATGGCCCTGTGCCAGACATTGCGCATCAAAGCTGCAACTCCTTTCTGTGAATGTGACAACTGATCTCTGCCCTCGAAGAGCTTTTCTGACCAGTATACTTTTGGTTAAGGTAAAATGGTTACTGTCATAGTTTTGGATTTAGGACACATTTATAGATCCCAACTAAACACCAAATTCCCACTTGTGAAGTGATACTTATTTCAGATACATCAGAAATTAGAGGATTTCAAAGTAGTACAATTTAGACAACATCTAAATTCTTTTTCAGATTTGCCCCATAGCTACAGGTCTAGTGATGTGTCCTGGGTTTACCAGGAGCCGTTTTGCTCCTTCTTAGTAACTGGTGCAAGCTCTGTGTTTTGACTTCCAGCCTGGGCAGAGAGCTGATAATACCGATTGTTTTTAATTGTTGCTAGGTAATGTTTATTCTGGCCAAGGACTCTGTGAGTCTCATGCTCTGCTGGGGACGAGGGAGGCCGGGAGGAAGCAGAGACAGGACACCTGACCCGAACTAGCCAAGGAGGTATTCCATACCATAGCACGTCATGCCTGGAGGGGGAACTTGGAATGACCCGGAAGGGTTGGGACTGCAGGGTTGGAGAAGGTATCGGTCGGTGCTTGGCTGGGGGGAGTGAGGCGAGTTATTGGTCAGCTGGTGTTGAGGTGTTGTATTCTTTCCTCTTGTTATTTCCTTTATCATTATTATTATTGGTGGTAGCAGTAGTGATCTATGTTATACCTTAGTTACTAAACTGTTCTTATCTCAACCCGTGGGAGTTGCATTCTTTTTGATTCTCCTCTCCGTCCCTCCAGGAGCAGGGGGAGGGCAAGAAGGGGGGGAAGTGAGTAAAAGAGGTTTGTGGTTGGGTTTAAACCACGACATGATGTTATCCAGATACATTCAACAAAGGATGAATAAAATCTTTAGAGAATATTTAGAGATACCATCAGCAGACAAGACGGCAGAATCAAAATTTAAGATATGAAGGTCAGATCCTGTTGTAAGTTGAAATATCTTCATTTTAACCCGAGCTCAGTCACAGTCTACATGTGGGTATGACCACTTTGTTCTTCTCACCTCCTTTTTTCCTATTGGTTTATTACTGAAATTGTTTAAATGTAATAATTATGAGTAAAAAACTGAAACAGTCCTGTGAAAATATATTTTATATCTCACAGTATATGAAAAACTAATCTTCTAGCACTGTATTAGTACACTATTTGCTGGTAATTGGCACCTAATAAATACCTAAGTAGAAATTAAGTTTATTTTTATTTGCTAAGGCATTTCACTTACTGTATAACTGGTTTTTAGTTTTAGTGGTCACTGTGAGTTTCTTAATCCTTTAAGTAGGCATTGTTATTTATTACTAATTTAGTTTCCTATCACCAAGCTGTAAAAAACCAAAATCACGTCAGTTATGATGTTAAATGATGGAAAGTTATTCCATCACTGATATGAACTTTGCAGCATACTTTATGTTTGATACATTTTCTAGCATTAGGTACATCATTTTCAGGTGACTGGTTGCTGGGTAATCATCATTTATCTGATACTTTTCAAGCAACCAGAGAAGATTCTAAAGCAGTTTTGAAGTGGAAGAAATAAGATTTGTTGGCAAAGGCAATATCTTTTATCGGACCAGCTGATATAATGGGGAACAATCAGGCAAGCTTTTTAGCACAGTCATGTAATCAGTTCTTTTTGAAAAACCTACATAAGCATGAAAGAAGAGTAGAATTTGAAATCTTATTTTCACAGCTCTTGTGGAATAGTAAGAATGTAATTTTGAAACAACTTTGAAAGATGTATCTTCAGTTTGCAGAATTGAGCAGCTATGAATAATAAAGATTTTTTTTTTAGTATGACATTCCTTTCTGTTTGTATACTTCCAATAACTTCAGTTATTTGAATTTTCAAGTCCTAAAAATAATACCTGTTGTAGATATTTCATGTATCTGATACACCTTATAAAAAGCACAAGATACAGCTATTTTTTGTGCGTGAAGAAACAAATTTCGGGATCATGAAACCCTAAGATTTCAATAAGAGCAAGTAAAGACATCTGTGTACACACAATAGCCACTTAATCATTTTCTATATAGAGTCTTCGTACATATATGACAAATGAGTAATTAGGGCATTTATATTCTATACAAAAAGCCATGCAGAGCACATCCACATGACAGATTCCATATAGTGGCAATAACTTGATGCATATAGCAGTTTAGTTGCTTAACAAAGCACTGTATCTTAACGTAGAAGCTTTGCCTCACTAGGCAGCTACTTTTTTTTTTTTTTTTTTTTCTGGTGGTTCTAGAACAGACTTAACTGGAAAAAAGCTGAGATGTCTCAGGACTTAGTGCAGCACCTGCGTAACATACTTATTCAAATGTGTAAGTGTATGAGCAAATAAAATGTGCAGTTCTTCTGGCTCAAGAATGTTCCACCCTTCATATTAAACCATTCAGAAATATTTCTAAATAAGAAAAACACAACTATGTACAAATAACACAGGAGGACAGCAGGAAATTAAAGATAGAACACAGCATTTCAATGAATGAAGAAAATTCAGAATTAAGGTAGGCCTAAATATGCTGATAATTGCTTCAGCATATGAAAATCAGAGCTAAACATAGTAACTTTATACTAAATACTACTTTAACTTTATTGTGGTCTCATGAAAAAGCCACATGATTATAGCATTAGCTTTTGTTTCTCAGATCAAACTAGCTTTATGGCAGTATTCCTTTTAGCTTTTCTGTCAAAACTGAACCACCACAACAAGCATCTTTGTTCTTTCTGTACATTACCTGTAACAATATGCATGAAAACACCTCCCAGATAGCTTTATCTCTAATATTATACTCTGATCCCATAAACAGCTTGTCCTGGGTTCAGCAGTAGCATACATTTTTCTCCTTCATAGTAGCTGGTGCAGTGCTGTGATTTTGACTTTCAGCCTGGAAACAGGGCTGATAACACCGATGTTTTTAGTTGTTGCTAAGTAATGTTTAGTTTGGCCAAGGACTTTGTGAGTCTCATGCTCTGCCAGGGAGGAGGGGAAGCCGGGAGGAAGCAGAGATAGGACACCTGACCCAAACTAGCCAAAGAGGTATTCCATACCACAGCACGTCATGCCCAGGATGTAGAACTCGGGGCAGTTACCCGGAAGGGGTAGATCACTGCTCGGTCAGGCTAGGTATCAGTTGGCGGGTGGTGAACGGTTGTATTCTCTTCCCTTATTTCCTTTATCATTATTACTTTTGGTGGTAGCAGTAGTGATTTGTGTTATACCTTAGTTACCGGACTGCTCTTATCTCAACCCCTGGGTGTTACATTCTTTCAGTTCTCCTCCTCATCCGACTGGGAGCGAGGTGGGGGGAGGGGGGGAGTGAGCTAGCAGGCTGCTTGGCAGCTGGGCTTAAACCACAACACAGCACACCCAGTGGGCAAGGTTCATCTTCTTATGAATGTCCTGCTGAGAGGTTGCAGTATAAGCTGTGGATTCATTTATATGCTTCTCCATAAAAGAGCAATGGCATATCACATAAAATTTTCAAATAGCAAATTCAAAAGGAACTACGGAAAGCACATTTTCAAACAACTTACAGTTAATCATGTAAGTCCTTGCTGTAGGATTTTGTGATCGTTTACAGAGGTTGAGGAAAGTATTCTCTTAATAAATGTGAATTCTATGTTGGATTCAATGACCTTAAAGTTCTTTTCCAATCTAAATGATCGTGGGTTTATACGATTCTATGAAGTAAACCAAGGGCTGCTAAACACAGGGAGCTGTCTGTGGCTGAGTGGGTCCTTGGACTCTACTTTTCTGGAAGATGGGAGGATACCTGGAGAAATGAGCATTAGCAGGTTTTTTTGTTCATTCATTCACATAAACATTCGCTGTAGACTGCTGTTGTGGTTTAAACCCAGCCGCTCAGCTAGTTCTCTCACTCCCCCCCTTCTTTCCCTCCCTCTACTCCCAGAGGGATGGAGAGGAGAATCTAAAAGAATGCAACTCCCACAGGCTGAGATAAGAACAGTTTAGTAACTAAGGTATAACACAAATCACTGCTGCTACCACCAATAATAATAATGATAAAGGAAATAACAGGGGAAGAGAATATAACACCTCAGCACCAGCCAACTGATAACTCACCCAGCCCCACCCGACCGAGCACTGACCGATACCTCCTCCAACCCTGCAGTCCCTAGCCCTTCCGGATAAATCTCCATTACATCCTGGGCATGACATGCTGTGGTATGGAATATGTCTTTGGTTAGTTTGGGTCAGGTGTCCTGTCCCTGCTTCCTTCTGGCCTCCCCTGGTCCCTGGCAGAGCATGAGGCTCACAAAGTCATTAGTCAGAATAAACATTACTTAGCAACAATTAAAAACAATCAGTGTTATCAGCTCTGTTCCCAGGCTGGAAGTCAAAACACAGAGCTTGCACCAGCTACTAAGAAGGAGAAAAACGGCTACTGGTGAACTCAGGACAGCTGCTATTAGATAGAAGATACTCGAGTAGCTGCAACTTTTGATATCCCTACAAAGTCTTGCTTTCTTACCTTTTGACCTTACAAAGCTGAAGTGGTTTAATTCAGTGCTTTGAGTGTTCCACAGAGGCCAGCACACACGCATACATACGTGTGTGTGTGTATATATTTGTGCACACTGAAGATACTAAAAGTTCAAATATATTCCGTATACATAGGAAACACCACTAAAATAATAATTAAAAGATGTAAGTTCACTGTGCATCATTTTACGTTCAAAATACAAGCTAAATAATAGGCAAACTAAATAAATCTGTCTGTAATCAACACCTTCTGCAGTGTGTGGTAAACTGATAAAAACAACACTCTCATTAGCTATACCAACAAATGAAAGGCTGCTGAGCCAAGCAGACTTTGGGGGTAAAAGACATTACCTTCAATCCTGCATCAGGAAAGAATATGTCTCTTGGTGTTCTAGTAATACTTGGGTCATTTTACTTGATCCTTTTTCCTAACAAAATTCTCTATAATAACATGCACTGAATCTCTTCTGAGAATTCCTATTACAGCATAAACATCAGGGAAAACTAACTGATTTATGCTCATTGAGGAAAATTTAAGAGTATATTGATGCAGCTAGACAGCAGTTTACAGCTACTAATAGGAAAAGCCAAAATCAAGGCAGCAGACAGAAAATTAAGGGTATGGGAAGTTAAATTTGCAAACATAACATAAATAAAGTCAGCAGATAATTAGATTTTCTAATTTCTCTTTAAATGTCTCTCAGATTGTGCACCAGGCAATTAGATTTCTTTGGCCTTCAATTTACTGTTGGGAGCAGTTGAAAGTGTAAGACTTTAGGAAGAGTGAAGGGAATTGCATTTTTTTAATTAATAAACTGAAAGTTACTGTAATGTGAACACAGATTTCAAGCTACAAAGAAAATTTCTTCATCCCTTCCTTAAAGAAATGTTATTAATATATCATAGTTCTCTTGAAGTACAGCTCTATAAAACAATAGAACACTATTGTTTTCTAAATTTCCATATTTTTAAAAAACAAAACACTCCAAAACAGTAACAAAAAAACCCCACCAGAACACAAAACACACAAACCAACAGCAGATTTCTATGAGTAAATAGCACAGAAGAACTAGAAAAATGCACCAGCACTAGCTCATGGTAGTCTTCCACAGTATTCTTCAAAGTATGAGCATTCACACAGACCTAAATTATAATCGGTAGTTGCAACTGCTGAATTACAAATGACAAAATATGGTTGCTTTTCACAAGTAAAAGTTCACATGAAAAAACATGCATCAATTGCATGCAGTAAACCTTCAAGACAGCAACAGTTCAGTTTGGCTTTGTATCTTTAAGGCTCGTCACATAATTTAGAATCTATGAAATTGGCCTTGCTTTCAAGAAAAGAATAAATATATGTAGAAAGAGCTTAAGCATTTCCTCTACTCCAAACTTCTGTTAAGTATTAATTTTAATTTATATTAGTGTTGCAACTGTATTAATAATAGTAATATGTAGCTGTATCTATTAGATGCTTTCAGAATTAATTTAAGAAACAAGAAGTTCTTGACTTCATATTAAAGCCCTGTTTCATTTTACCTCTAACAAGATTTTGAATGCAACAAATTAATCAATCATCTGATTGTGCCACTGTAATCTTATTTCTTCCTCAGCTTTTACTTCAGTGAAACAAGAATAATCATAATTAGAAAAGGAAACAAGCAGGATGAATAGTAGCATTTGTAACTGTTGAAATAGAAGTGTGTTTTTACTAAAGTTGCAAACAAAAATGGTGGCATTAGCTCATATATGAGCAGAAAAAAGAATTTTTGCTTTCCTTCAAGTCTTTCTGTTTTCCAGTCTCAGGCTCTGTAGTTCCTTGTCTTTGCTTTCTCTATATTTTCTGTCATTTAATTACTGCTTTTGACTATGGATTATAGCTTTATGAAATGTGCTAGTGCATGACAACACAGTTTTCTGCATTTTGGAGTAAGAGTGGTTACCACTCTTGAGTTCCAGTTAGTCTGTTTGAGTCAGGTTCAAAATAAGCACAAAATATCAAACTAAAAAAAGTCATAGTAACATATTTTAAAAACACTCAGTCCAACATTTGAAAATACTGTGCAGCTTCTGTCCTAACTTCTATCCAAGAATTTCAAATAATATTAAAATATAAATGAGTAAAGAGTCTGATATTAACATTTAGATTAGAAGTATTAATTAGTTTTTAACTAAAAGTGATTTTTAATCAGTAGGAGGCATCCTTATTTTCTAAACCTTTATGGGCTCAATCTTAAAAAAAATCCACTAATTTAAATATTTTTATTTTAGTTCCTCTTGGATAATAGGAAAATATGACAAATACACTGTCTTTACAAAGCAGAAGAAGGTAGTGAGAGGAAGAAGCAGTAAGGTTTCCAAACACTGTACTCATAAAACTCATTCAACTTATGAAAATTGTGTAAGAATAACACATCCATTTAGTTACCTTGCAATTTTCTCATCTGAAATGTAACATAGGTAATTAGTTGAGAAAACAGCGTGTTGTATTATCTGTGTCAGTGCATCATGGCATAACAATTCAGAATTGCAGCTTTGATGAATGCTGCAAGAAGGACTTCCATAACACCATTTTTTTGTGTAATCCTAAAGGAGGTAGGTGAGAGGAAAAGCAAAGGAGGAGGTTTTTTTTTATTTATTTCATCTCTTACATAATACATTTTAATACGTACCTTTCTGTAAAGGTGTGATTTGTGACATGTAGCTACATGTTATCAGTGGCACATTCTGGATTTTGAATTTCTTAAAAACGAAACCAAATGACTACATATTTTTAGGAGTCCTAAGCAGCCAGCGGCTTCTCCTACAACACTCTTCTAAAGGTATGTAAGTTGTGCATTCAAAAATTGTGAACAAATACATCGTTCTCTTATAGATCATTTAGTGCACAGAACTACTGTAAATTGGTAAAAATTTGTACTCTGTCTGATAATTCAGATAATTCCATCCCTGAATTCTCATAAATTAGGCTAAGGAACACTTACATACTCTAAGGATGTCAGTATGATAGACATTGTCACGTATGCCCACCAGGTTCAACTCCAGGCAAAATAAAATTAAAACTGCTATTTCTTTCTAAAATAAAGCCTGACTAGACAGAGAAACCTCATGGCTACTTCCTATATATTTGAGTTTCCATATTCATCTTAGAAATAAGATGAGCACCCTTACCAAAAAGCTATGGGCTGTTTACCAAGAGAGAAGGAATAAGTTGATTACCTAAAGTTATTCTACTGTGCACAAATTAATTTGAGCTTCACTGGATGAAAGGGGGAGCATAAACAAAACTGGCCATGGAATTTCTCTAATGGGGTGGGAGGAAAAGCTGTTTTTAGGTCCCTGAAACAATGAAGGTTTTGCATTTTACGAACTGAGTGGGAGAGTTTACAGCAGAAATAGCATAATGATAAGGGGTTTGCCTAGATTTTCATTATATTAAAATGCAAACATTATATAAAAAATAGAATTGCTCTGGATTTTTTTTTTTTTTTTTTTACACAGGAATTGGAAAGAATCTAAAGCTGCTCCTTGGATTTATTATTTGTTGGCTCTTTCAGCTGCAAATGTATGTAATGGCTCATGGACAGTGCTTCAGTTCTGAGCCAGTTCTGAAAAGTTAGCAACTGGTAATAGGTATTGTAATAAAACTTAATTACTTAGAAGGCCAAAGAAATGTGATAATTTAACTATGTGATGCAGCTTTGACTGTTAAACTTCTACTATTTACAATTCTGTAACTTTCAGCAGACATCTTTCCTAATTCATGCTCCATCATTTTGTTTACTGCATTTACTGCATGTTATTTTCTCGGTGCAGTTTCTCACAGAGCATTAGTAATCATTTCCTAGAAAAGGTTTCATACATCAGGCCAATGGCACAAAATTAAGACAAGCTCCATTGTATACTGGAGGACAAAATCCCAGTGTCTGGTTACACCCTGCCCAAACACTTAGAGGAGGGTCCTCAGCAGAGTATGCCTTGAATCTCTTTTGAACTGCATAACAGATCTGGAAAAGAACCAAATTATTCTGTATCTTTCAAACAGCAATCACGGAACTGAGGAAAAGTGGTTGTCACACAGAGTTACGATGCACATGGAATCATAGAATCATTGAGATTGTAAAAGACCTTTAACATCACAGAGTCCAACTGTTATCCCAGCACTGCCAAGTCCACCACTAAACCATGTCCCTAAGTGCCACACCTACACGTAATAGATCAAAACAGATAGACCTGGACCTGGGAATTTACCACAGTGCTCCCTAGTCTTGCATTTAGAATAGGTGTCAAATAAACAAGTGAACTCTGCTGGTGATTTCATTACAGTTAGTAATACTATTATCTTATTGTTATAGTTTACTTTCAAACGTGTTTCCTTTTTTCTAATACAGTGAATAGTGCTGAACTCAATGCAACAGATTACATGAACCTGAAAATAAGGATGTGCAGTGTATCTCCAATGAGGTCAAATTCTTTTAACATCTGTGAAAGGGAACAAGCATTCCAGCTGCATTTCTCGCATTTTCAGCAGTAGTTTTCTACTTTATTGCCAGTTTATGTCAAAGACATACGGTTTAGAAGAAGTGTCTCCCTTAGGAATACTTTTGCTTTCAATAAGAATTAGTACTCTATTTCTTCTCCAAACTCTTTCAAGGCTTTGATGTCTGAGCTGAGACACAGCATTCTTTCATCTTGACATTCAGTGAAGGAAAACATATTTTTATTTTTTTAAATATATTAAGAAATAGCTTAGGTTAATTTAATTAGTTGTCATTTCTATCTTGACATTCATACTTCAAAGGTCATATTTTCCCAGATGTGGTGGCATGGATATTTTTTAAATTAAAAATAAAATTAAACAAAAAAAAAAATCTCCTCTCTTTTGAGATTATCAGTTGCAGATACAGTCTTCATTTTAAAATGCATAAAGGATGTAAAGAAAACAGTCTCCTGTAGCTTCAGTCAGCACTACTGGTTATGCTATTTTATTCTATTATATTTTTATTATTTATTTTTTATTGTCTGAATTTTAGGCATGCAGCCCCAATACAGATGAAAAGGGGAGGTTTGTAAACCAGCTTAGCTAATGGAGATAGATCTATCTTAAAACCAAATATCACTCTGTATATTTTTCAGCTCTCTCAGCATCATTAGCCTCTCTTCATGGTGTGGTCTCTGTGCAAAAAAAGGTAGGAAGTAGAGCTCTATGGAATGTTTGATTCTGCAGTCTTGTCCTAATCTAGATCACTGGAGGATCCCCAGAATAGTGATGACTCTACTGAAAATGCCTAGAATATATACAATACTTAGTGTACGGCACCTGCTTCTTTAACACACATTTTTTTCTTTCTACAGTTAGTGGGTTATCTACCTAAATATGAAACAAAATGAATTCATGAGTTGATATTACCAGGTTCAGCTTTAATATAATCTGCAGTTGCATAATAATGCATAATCATTTGCTTACAACAGGGAAACCCAGTGTATTGGTACACTATACCTCAATGATTCACAGTTTTAAGAAACTCTGAAAATTATAATCAAAAATGTTAATTATTATGTGTCAAGATTCATTTTAGTAGTATGTATAAGTGGCCTGGCTTTGATAAGATATGATCCTCAGTATTCATCCAAATAAGTTGCCCAGATACCTAAATATGGACATATTATGAGTTTTCAAATTTAAAGATGTTTTACAATTAGACGTGTTTCATTTGGCACCAAAAACATTGCTGTTCTTTATTATGCACAGGAAAAAAAAATCTCCTCTAAAATTTCAACTGCTTATCATTTAAAGATCTAAAGTGCTTAAAATGTAAACCTCTTATATTTCAAATATTTTATGTATATTCCAAAGACTCCTTGTAAAAGAAGCTAAACTGTTGAGCTAAAATTTTTCATGCCAAGTTTGAGAAGTAATATAAAAAACAATTTGAAGTCACATATTGTAGCTAGTTCACATCATTTTCTTCTAATATAGATTCCTTCCTCCTTTTAACATAATTCAATATTCTTATGAGCAGAGCCTTATTAAGGACTCCTTTCACTGCAGTTTAAATTTCAGTAACCCCAGAAATATTTACCTGTATTGTCATTGCAAACCACCAAATCCAGCTGCAAATGCATGAATCAATACCATTCAGAGAAAACTTCAGTGTCCTACCTGAAATAGAGGTTTATCAATTTATTCTATATTTTATCATCTCTTGTTTCTGAGTATAGCATTCCATCTATGTTTAATCAAGAAATTAAATTACCATTTTAATAGATTGAGATACTATATCTGAAAGTGTGCAAAGATAAAAGCAACAAACAGCTCTTTTAGATCATTTTAGATCTATGCAACTCATTTTGCACCATTAAAAAGTGAAGGAATCAATTACAACCAGCAGAATCAGCTTATGAAAATGCAATGAAGCATCTAGGGTAGATAAGACACTGAGTTAATAATTGACCATGCACCATGAAGTATTAGTCAGAACCTTGCAGACCTACATTTGTAAATAGAGTATGCTGTAAAAATAAAATTATTTCCAACTTTCATTATAGTTCATTCAGTATGAAAGAAACAATCTCAAATTAAGGTCAAAATACTGTTACTTCACTGAAATGTAATAAATTTCTTTTTATACCCATCACTAGCAACCATAAGCAGTAGGTACAATATTTTGAAAGATTCCTTATGGTAAACAATATCCTAAAACATTAATGTAATTTAGAAATGGATTTGTGCTGAAAATCAGAATACCATCTCCAAAGACTTCTTACATGTCTCTATCATAAGCACAAATCTGTTGTATGTTCAAATGAAGAAACAGAAAGGATAATATATCAGACATGAAAAGGCCTGGAGAAATAGGAGAAAAGATAAAAACCAACATTTGTGACACAACCACTTGCATGCATATAAGAAAATATTTTACATTTTCTGGTATGTCTTCTCAGTGTTAACATCAGTTTTGTTACCAGAAACATCTGTGTTGTTTTTTTAGTTTAGTTTAGTTTTGGTTTAATTTGAATTTTATGTTTATATTGGATGGTAGAAACTGTTCATGAGAATAAACAAAGGGTTAGCCCTTAGCATATCTTGTCCATGATCTCAGTGAAGACTCGGCAGTTTCTCAGAGATAGCACTGACACATGAACTAGGATGAAATCCTCACATTTTTATGCCTGCCTTTCTCCCATGAAACACCTCTGTCATGCCAGAAAATACATAATACCATCCTCACTTCCTTCTTCACTTCTTGTCTTGCATAAATGATTTTTGACAGTGATGATGAGTGTATCATGAAGAGAATCTGACCACAGGTATTTTCTATTATGGATTTTCAACCATTAAGCCACATTTTATCAACAATTTCTGTGTTTCTGCTAGTAATCCAGTTCACTTTCAGGACATGCAGAAAGCCCTAGGTCCTCTGCTGTATGTATTCCTGATCTGTCAGTACTAGATAACAAATGCATTCATGTGAGTGGCATTGATACCCGTTGGCATCTTTCCAAATAATTTTAGGTTCTCAAATTCTCATCACACTGACTGATCTTTGAACATTCATCTTTTGCATGAGTGGCTATTTTTTGTACCACATCAAGAAGACTGACAGCCTTACTGCTTGTCATTGTGCAGTACAGTAGCTTACTGCCGCTGGATAAGGTGACCTGAGGCTTCCCAGTTTGACTAAGCTAGTGTCTGGTCCTGTTTGCTTTTTAGGCTTTTCCTACTGCTGTGATAGGGTTTACTGGGGTACAAAAATGTCCTTGGTTTTGCTATCCCTCAGCAAGTGTGTGTCATATTGTTTTATTGACTTAAATCTTGTCCTATCTGTACAAGCTTATCTCCCTACATTTGTAGCTCTCATCTCCATAACTAATCTCATCTGTAAATTCAAATTAGTTTATTATTTCCAGTTTACAACAGTGCAGTGAAATCAGAATCAGACTTCATGATTGCATTGAACTACAGAATTTAAAACCAGAACCATATCAGAAGGGCATAAGAAAAAGAAAATATTAAACAAAATGGGTTTATGCATACTATTTGCAGTCATCATCTCTTCTGAAGCTGAACATCTGAAGCTGAACGTACTCACGTATATAGATTTCTGGAGGAAATATATTGCTGGAGCAGCAAACAGAAAGTTCAAGATGACAGATTACTTGTAAAGCCCACAGCTTGCATATCACCAGCTCTGTCCCCCCTGCTCCCTTAATCTATCCAAACCACAGGGCTGGAGGATGAAATTTTACCTTTAGCCAGGAAATACATCTTTTCTCCTTGATTTCTGATTGAGCTTGAATAAGTGCATACTTAAACCGTTATGGAACCCCTAATAGCAAAGGGAGAAGGCAGAAAATCCAGTCACTGTTGTTCTTGCCTCTGTGTGCCTTTTACTTGATTTCATAAGAACAACTTTGAAACAGCTTTTTCTTTATTGTCCATTTCTATTTTTTCATTTGTAAATTTAGGTAAGTATTTTACATCTCTCTCCTTTCAAAATGACAACTTTGACAGTAATTGCTAAGCTTCATCGTATTTACATATGTTCCCCCTGAGTATCCAAAATAAGATTTTGCATAAGCTATTTTCAACTTTGAGTGGTCAGTGAAGTGACAGTGCATTCAAGAATTTCTAGAATATACAGCCTACACAACCAGATTTTCTGATATTTCATTGTACAGAGTGCAGTTCAATGATGCTGCCTAAAGAAAGTATATTTCTACAGCATTCCTTAGGGAGTGCTGTCTCAAAGTAGCCTGAAGACCCTAACATGTGTGTTAGTCTGTATCAATCAGAACTAAAACCAGAAAAGTATTCAAGTTTACACTTTTTATCACCTTTCCTCAGCTACTTTGGCAAGAAGAATAATGCACAGCATATAAATTCATGCACTGCTTCTGTGCCACTCCTGCACAGGAACCATCTTTGCTGCAGTGTTTGCACAGCTTTTCTGGCAAAGTCCATTTGTGCTTTAATGCCATAGAAAATTACTTTACTTCTACTTAATCTTGTGTGTGTCAGACAAAAATAAAGAATTTAGAGAATATCAGCTTGATAAATTATAAACTTGATAAAAGTATTTTCAGTTATTTGCTTTGGTACAAGTGATTGTAGAATATGAAAAACAAATCTGTTACAGCTGGCCTTGCAGGTTGGAATGACTGTGACCTTGCTACAAGTTGGCTACCTCTATTACATTAAAATGCAACCGTCTGTAAGAAGCAGCTTCCCTCAGTTTTCTACAGAAAAAAAAAGGCATATCATAATGCATTTTTCTGAAGTTACAACTCAGAAAAGGCTTGTTTTAACAAAACATATGTTGGGTTTAGAATCTGAGTGCTTACTTGTGGACACACATGAAAAATTGGAAGAAATGAAAATTTACGAGTGCTATTAGAGTTGGACTGAGTTGTGCATGTAAACTTGGAGTATGCATTTGTGTACTTTCCTACAGATATACAGGTACAGGTGGGATGGGGTTACTTAGGCAGACAGTTGTTTATTTACCCATTTTGACTATTTAGTGTCATGTAATGGCGCACAACATCCCACATAAGATGGGGTGATTTAAAATTCTGTTGCTTTTACTTTAGCTGCCAACACTTCTGACAGTTATCGAGCTATCACTCGACCATGCTATGGGCTGTTTCTGTCTGTGCTTTTTAGATCTGGATGTTTACAGGGTATAAAATATACTGGGTATGTTAAGATACCTATTTACTATTAAGATACGGTTATCACAACTGGTAGTCTTTGGGTTATAAGGCCTAGGGTTGTGAAATGATTCTCTTCTAAGTCTGTTACTGCATTAATAACTAAAGAATTACTCATTCTTAATATATTTACTTATATTACTATGTAAGGCTGTCATTTGGTTGGAAGTAGGATGGGCTGATTTAGGTTTTCTTTCAATAATGCCTTTACAGTCAAAAAACACTATTAGAGAAAATATAAGTTATATTCTGGTATTTCTTCATGGAAAAGTAAAGTCAAGGTAAAAAGGGTTAAGATCACAGAAAGAACCTGTAGAAATGTGGCCTCAAAATAGATATGCAGAGTTTGGAGACTTACTGGACAGACCGTAACCAAGTTTTGTGCAATTTCTGGAAGAAAGGAAACAGAAGCTATAGGTGTAATTGCCCACTCTAGACATAAATATTTAACTTTGATAAGTTATTCTTTCTCACAGATAATAATAATAAAGCCTGATGTAGTACTCAAATAATGAAGGAACAGAATAGCAAATACTATTAGTTTAAAATTATTAGTATTCACCAAGATAAAAAGTTAATAGGTTACTTTTTCTTTCCTATGCTTTTTCATGATCCTAACATAACAGAAATTGGCAACAAATTATAAGGTACAGTAATGTGTATTGTAATTTCCCTTTGTCAAAAAGGGTAAACATTTCTGAAATCTGGAATCTTTCAGAACACTATGTGATTAGGGTTTTTATTGTTGTCATTGTTTGTTTGGTGCTATTTTTTAAATATTGTAGTAGCTCCATGCACAGAAAAATACACATTATGCCTTTTTTGTTTTCTTCTAAAAATAAAAGTGTGTGACTTTTTCTCCATTATTGGCCACTTAGAAACAAGTGGAATACTTACTGTTCAGTTATTTTCACAGGTCTCAAATGCAAAGAGTTATATATAACTAATACAAAATACACACGTTAAATCTGATTTTTTTATTTTTCCTAGCAGAAAGCATGTTTGGGGGAAAGGTCACAAAAACATGTATAATCTTTCAGCCAGAGAAATTCTTATCTTTTTTAGAAACCTTGAAGCCAGTTTAAGATAATTCTTTTCTACCTCCTTGCATGCGTAATTGTCAAAAGGCATCCTGTACAATTTAGATGATAGGCATAAAGTAGCAATGACAGTAAAATAGAGAATATCTCAGTACCAAACCCAGATATGTATCATGGTTTATATAGGAATCTATCTTATTTGCAGCAAAATAAAATCCTCACCTCTAAGGGCCAAAAGGACACAGACTGTGTAACCTTAAAATTATAGCCTGTGAAAGGTTATTGTCAATCCTCAACATCAAATCAGGATTACTCTGCCATTTGGGACCCTAGAACCTTCATTTACTTCCCTTCACACACCTTTCTTTCTTAAAATTATAGTCCCTACAGAAGAGCTGGAATGAGGCAAGTCGTCACAGAGAAGATTGATAATTGAGAGTCACGCAGATGAAGCAGTCAAAAATGTAAATTAAGTGTAATATAGGAAATTGATGTCATCGTGAATATGTACTGTCTGAAAGACAGATAGAAAAATACATAGAAGCTTTTTCCTTCTGTGCTGCTTTTAGAGTACAAGTCCCTTGTGGTAGAAGCACTGCACAATTTTGGTCCTCAATAAATATTTATGGGAAGCACTCCTTAGTTCCTTCAGTTTTGTAAGTACCAGCAGTTTTTTTCTACCACTGACATCCCTTTTGCACTCTGTTATCTCTCACAGGCCTAATCCCAGTATTTTGTATAGATGATCAGCTTTCAGCAGCTGCTCTAAAGACCAAATTAAAGCATCAAATTTCAATGGACTGTAGTAAATACAAATGTTCCAAAGTAATTCTCCTAGTTTGCCCATTAAAAGTTTTAAATGCATGTAAACATTAACAAATTACTTATTATATTAATAATCTTGTTTATCATAACCTACTTGGGATAAAAGCTGAAGGAAGAATGGCAATGACTGTAAGAAAAATATTGAGGAGGGCACCACTGTGGCAATAAGGGTAAGTCATTGCCCAAAGAAACTGAGCTTAACCTAGACTCTCTGAGACTGTATCACTTCATGCAAGGGCAAAGCAAATATGCTGTGTATGTAGAGCAAGCCTGGCATTGCCACTCGGCTCTTTCTCACCAGCTGAATGGCTTTCCATATGCACAGCAGCCATTTCTTCCACACGGCTTTATAAGGTGAAGATAGAATTGCTGCCTCCCAAATCCTAAAATAAAAGAACTATTGACACTCACTTGAACTTGCAGGAGATCCATTCAAAACAAATCAAAAGATGTGTTTCTTTACAGAGTAGGGTGGTGGTCTGACTTGTATAACCTCCCTAAATAGCACCACTTACATTGTTAACAGCTGAAAACCAGCATGGTTACACAAGCTGCAGTTGTATGGAGTCACTCAGCCATAATGCTTCTACATTCTTCTACACCCAGCTTTTTCCATACCTGAAAAACTTGCTGTTTGAGATTTTTCCCATATCCCCCATGATTTCTTGATGAAGACACTCAGCTATGGTTTTTCACTCTACTTTGTAAGCAAACTGGAATTTACTCCCTGTTCAATGTGCAAATAAAGCAGTAGGAACCCAAGAAGAAAAAGGTTTGCTTTGTGTGAAGTGGAAACTAAGAGGGAGACTGAAGGAGGAATAAAAAAGGATATGAATGCAAAAATAATTTCCAAATGCAGTGGCTGTGCTGTAAGAGAGAAAAGGTATTGCTTACAGTTCAGAGGGAGTGTACATAAATCAGCTTGGGTTAAGAATGATAGTAGTTAGGGACACTTTAGATCAACCCTCTTGTCTTTTCTGTCTGATGAATTGTCCCTCTGTCCCTCCCTATATTCAGCAGATTCAGTATGGCATGTGCTGGAAAAGGAGCTGCTATTTATCAAATTAATCTTGAACATGCTGAGTCTCCAGCCCGTTTGTGGGTATGTGAAAAAGTACACACAAGTGCCTCACACTTATCTTTTCCCATTTATTCCAATTTATTCTTAAAGGAGCAATTTCCCTGACAGTTTGTCACTCACCAGCAATTCCCAAATAACAGTATCTGAAATATCTCACACACACGCACTTAATGCAAGTATAATATAGGATCCTGAATGGCACAGTTTTGTGTTATTTGGTGTCCTGGGTTCAGCAGTAGCAGTCATTTTTCTCCTTCTTAGTAGCTAGTGCTGTGCTATGTTTCCATTTTTTTGGCCTGGGAAGAGAGCTGATAACGCTGATGTTTTCAGTTGCTGCTCAAATGTTTGGTCTGGCCAAGGACTTTCTGAGCCTCATGCTCTGCTAGGAAGGAGAGGAAGCTGGGAGGAAGCAGAGACAGGACACCTGACCCAAATTGACCAAAGAGGTATTCCATACCACACCACATCATGCCCAGGATGTAATGGGGAGTGACCCGGAAGGGCTAGGGACTGCAGGGTTGGATGAGGTATCGGTCGGTGCTCAGTCGGGTGGGGTTGGGTGAGTTATCAGTTGGCTGGTGCTGAGGTGTTGTATTCTCTTCCCTTGTTATTTCCTTTATCATTATTATTATTGGTGGTAGCAGCAGTGATTTGTGTTATACCTTAGTTACTAAACTGTTCTTATCTCAACCCGTGGGAGTTGCAGTCTTTTCGATTCTCCTCTCTGTCCTTCCAGGAGCAGGGGGAGGGCAAGAAGTGGGGGGGAGTGAGTGAACGAGCTTTGTGGTTGGGTTTAAACCACAACATTTGGTAATTTTAGATAAGCACCAAACGGTTAATAACTGTTGCTACAGGATTTATGGGAAAATCCAATACCATTTTAATCTTCTCTAATTAACCTTGGTGTAACCCAGAATTAGCTTCTGATTTACTGTAGCTTACTGAATGATTTGGGGTAGAATAAGTGGCAAAGATACCACAACATTAACGTGCATTTTAGTCTTTGAGTTGCATGAACATTATGGCTTTGATTCTCGTGTTATTTACTTCATTTTTAAATTGACATGTGTTCATTATGACCACATTTGCCTTAATCCACAGAAAATTTAGCTAAAAAAAAAAAATTCAGCCTGCAATGCTGAGTTAAACAATCCAACACTCACTCTGTATAGACTTTGCATTTTCTTTCAGAGATAGGTGGGTTATTTCCAATACCTGTCGATCTCTACTTTTAATCAGATCCCATTTCTGTACAATTATAATTTCAGGCTTCTGTTGATTGCTTTTCCTAGGCATAATGAATAGAAAGAAACACTATCTCATTGTGCAGAATATTGGATTGGTTGGTGTAATAGTCTTAGTTCTATTTTTTGCCTTGCTCTTTGAAAAGTTAATTTTCTCTTTCATCAAATAACTAGCAGACTCCTAATAGCATATAAGGTTTTAGAGGGATTTGCATTAAAGAATGCAGCTGAGTGCCTTATCTGCTTTTGGAACCAGAGTGACATATGGATGCTCTTTTGCTATTGAATACCTAAGGTAAAGTTTAACACTTGCTGCAAGCCCCCTTAGTTTTAAATTCAGGGAATGAGAATATGGATTAGTTCTCCCTGAAGCACACCCATAGCATGCGGAGGAGGTGATGGTGCTAGGACAGGCTTTGCAACGTAAAGCTGCAGGTTCAAAGCCTCATCCATAAAGCAGAGCCCTTCATTCCAGTTTGAAGTTCAGAGAAATCCTCTTAAGTTACATGCCGTTCTATTGGGCCCTTTTTTACAGTGAGCAATAAGAGCTCTGAAGAAGAGCTGAAACCTTTTGATAAACAGGATGCATTTCATTTAGTGGACGGTGTCTGGGCCTCTACGTGTCCCAGAACATGAAGAAACAGCATTAGAGAGACCCAGTGACTAAGATTTTCTTCAGTCAAAATAACAAGGGAGGGACTGCTAAGTATGACCCTGCCATGTGCCCTATTATTTTTCTTTTCAAATAATAGGGCAAACCTGTGCCTGGTACACAGGCAGTCTGTCCCATTCAGAGAACATAATCTGTATAATACAGCCCTCATCAGTTCTGAGCATTCACATCAGTACAGATGTGGTGGGGAACCCTCCAAAAGCCCCGATGCTTCAAGGAGTAGACCTCAAATCTATTTTAGACTGTGAAGCTATAGATCTAGTTTTTCCCCAAGAATACTATTGGCTACTGTCCTACAGTAATTTGGGGTACATACTATCAGTCAATTATTACCATTTTATTAAATACAAATTCACAACAGAGAAAAACCTCAAGGATGCTCCCTCATATGGCATTTGCAATTCATACATTGAATAATCAATAGCTCCTGAGCTGTATTACACCTGCTTACACTCTGTATGTTCTAACTTGAACACCCTAACTTCAAACTGGAACTGAGAACACAGGAAAAACACAACAACTCCCTGTCTCCCTAAGAAATGTAAAGAATACTACACTAAACTTATCTGGGAGTAGGTTTCCTTACATCAGTCTCCATGTCATGCCACGGTGTCTGGTTAGACATCCTGTTGCTATCCCTACATGAAGTCTAAGGCAAGAATCAAACATGCCTGAATAAATAGTGTTCCTGTACTTCTCTCACAGCGATCTAATGGATGAGTCCCAAATTGGTGAGTATGCTCCTTCCCCAAAGCCTTCTCACACGTCATAATTTTAACACTGACCCTATACTTTGCCCTGGTTCAGTGGAACCTGAAGGAATGAAATACCATATTTTTCATGGATTTCATGGACTAATCTAATAACTATTGTGTTAAAACTCACAGTCATTGGTCTATATTGAATTTTACTGAAATGTACTCTATTTTTAAATAAACTCATGGTTTTACATCTGTGTCTTACTAAATATAGCACTTACATCATTCCCACATATCACAAGAGCTAAGGGCCCTTCAGTGGCTCCCAGGGAAACGACATTTCTTATTTTTTCAAAGTGTAATGTAATGGAAGCTGTCCTAAAGTAACTCAAGGCTTTCTCCTCTAAGCATTTCCATTCAAATTGCATACATGTTATTTACTCAGCCCTATTTATTATACAAATGACAGTGCTTATCTGAGACACAATTCAATGATTCCAGATGGAATGATGCAGTATTTAAGTAACATAAGTAACTCATAACCTTAAAGAGACTAGAAGAAATTCTAATAATTTAATGGTCCTGTCCTCAGCTACTAGTGCTTTTCATTTCTGCTACTCTTGAACACGTCAACACAATGAGCTGTTGAACTTTAAGTAACATCGTGTCATACTAACAGTAACTACTACAAGCATGGGCAGGAAGCCTACAGAAAGATATGCTATGAACATTTTCTCACTGCAAAAAACATGCTTTGTGAAAGTGCTATCTTTAGTGCTACTCTCTTTTCACACCATGCTAGCTGGTAGTGCACATACTAAGCAAATACTTATGTTAAGCCAAGACTAAAAAATAGTACAAGGTAAGATGAAGGAACACTTCTGATTTTCTCAGCAATTAGGTTAGTGGATTCTCTTCCAAATGCAACAGAAGAGGTCCTCTTTCATAGCACTCTCACCTTATAGGATACTTCTCTAAACCTTTACATTAAAGCTGTTCCTAATCCCCGTTTAGGCTAAGATGGCTTCAATAGCATTAAAAAAAAAAAAAATTACAGTAACTTTCTTGATTCTAACATGTCTCAGTTATAGTAGGGAAGCGGAAGATGTATGAAGTCAATTCTGATTAACTATGTTCACTGTGTATTACAGAAATCACCTGAAAGAAGGCAAGCTGTGTACTCTGTGTATTAAAAGAATATCTACTAAGTGTTTAGTAAGTTATTTCAGCTCTAAGAGTCCTGACAACAAAAATTATAAAGTAGTATTTGGCATCCAAAAGGCCAGAAAGCGAGGGGCTGGCATTTCCTGTAGCCACTGCTAAATAAATGAACACAGCTAGAATCTTTCAAAGTATCAGTGCTTGAAATTTATTGTCTAGCTTAGGAAAGAAAATAATGAAACTTTACAGTTCCCTTGGTATTTTATTTTCTTGCCTTCTTGAGTTTATTGACATATGAGCATTATGTTAATTTGACTCAAATAACTTGTATTATTATTAATAATAGCAATTCAGTGTAAATTAAATGTAGCTTAATTATACTTAATTAACTTTAACACTTACGTACACAGTGATAACTGGGATATTGACTCCTGGTTGTTAGTTTTTTCATTTTCGGTTTTAAAGTAACATGCGACATTTCTTTTTAAATTTTATTCTCATATACTACATGTTTGGAGACTATTGTCACAGTAATTTATATTATTTAAAATAATAATAATATATGAGTGGTTTATGGTTGTGTAATATGATGTTTATATGCTTGTATTCGCTGCATATCACAGGTTTTTAGGGTATTAAGTGACATTGGTCTCATTTCCCTCTGTTCTTTACTTGTTTGCTTTATTTCATATAATATACAAATAATTAAAATAACTGCAAAAGATTTGAAAAATACATTCTAAATTCAAGGAAATACGACTTTCACAAATGAATTTTCCATTACATGAGGAATGTGTCTTCTTCTTTTTAATGAAATACATTTTCTTGTAGCTACTACTATGCTGCTTACTTAGAAACTTTCCTAAGACATGAAGCCTAGTAATGTTTAATTAGATACTTAGCTAGGGGAAAAAAAATTCGATCATTATAAAGTCTTACAAAATTGGAAGACCTGGGTTCTAAGTGTTCTTAGACTGCAGCCACTTAGTGCTACAAAAGCGGGACTCACCATACAATACCTTGTTATTATAAGGTACTCTTGCTTCTTGATAGATGACAATAAATTTATAGAGGCACAAACTATCTACCATATGTTCTGGTATATAAAAATGTTTAACAGCTAACTAAGCACATGAATTCCTTGTGAGATAGAGTGTTCACTACCCTTTGTTTATGATATAATTAAATGCTCTGAGTCATGTTAAATAATTCTTGAAATCATTCAAGAAGTGCTGGAAAAGGAGTTATTAGGAAGACTGTTATTAGCTGGTCACATTATTTACCTTACCTTAAGTCTATATAAAGCCTTTAATGGCCTGTTATGTTGAATGGGAAATATGATATTGTTCCCTACTCATTTTTTCCCCAAAACCAAAAATGATAACTGGCAGACTTTCTACTGCTGAAGCATTTTGTATTTTTCCAGTGGCAATAAATGTATAAATCCTTCCATGAAATGCTAGGCAATTGCAATATAAAAGAGAATTACAAATGACATATTCCTGATTGTAGTATATGCCATCCAGATAAAAGGCAAACTGGACTTTCAGTAATTCACTATACCAGTAAAACAATGTCTATTAAATTGTTATCCACTTTTTACAATCGACAGATACTTTTCAATATGCATTTTTCACTATTATAGTACAAATTCTCACACAGCAGTGCCTTCCAACTTACTTGCAGCTAAGGGGCTGCAAACTGTGTCTAAACCAATGAAATGTGTAGCACCACAGGAAACTTAAGGGTGCTTAGCATCTTAAAATAGCAGATCCAATACTATTGCTGCCTCACTTTTAGATTACTAAATATAATAAGTTTATTTATCCATCACACCTGGAAAGTAGTTAGAAAATGCCTGTGTGTATTCTGGGAGATGCTGTTAATCTGTTCTTTTTCTTCAGGGACTAAAGGACATCCAAATCTGTTAGGCACTTCAAGGGTGCACAACCGAGGTCTTATGCCCTTTCAAATACCTTTTGGGAAAGATTTTATATTACTTCCAGACTGAGTAGGAAAAAGGTGTGTATGTTTGTGTTTGCTAAGTGTTTTACCATGTGTGAAATAGCTTACCTGAACTTCAAAATGAAATAACAAAAGAAGGTAAACAGGCACACAGGGGTGAGGTGACCAAACATTACCTTTGAGAACTGGAGGTTACTTCAGAGCTCCTTCAGGCTGGTGTTTCACTTCTCACTTGCAGGGCTGGCTGGAAAACAGTATTAAAAAGAAAAAGGACAGGCACAGATTCAATGGGTAGTGTCTATTGCACCCTGACAGGATGTAGAGCACTGAAGTCTACCGGTATGCTGGATACTTTTGACTTTGATTAGAGGTTCCAGTGTGATACTGATGAATGCTTTGTTGAAACAGTCTTATTAAAAAACTAAAAATAAAAGTCTGAGATTTTACATACTTTTAAAGACTAGGTGTAAAAATAAATGTATCAACTGTGGAAAGCATATGTAGTGTCTATTAGAAAAAAAGTGTGAGAACTGATTTTAGGTATTAAACCCAACTACAACTAGCACTAAATCTTCACAGCTTTTTAGCTCCTCCACAAGGTACTTCTTTCGACTGACAGCCTACTGTAACTATCATGTTATGGTAACATAGCATAAAATATTATCAAAAAAACATTTACAGAAAGTAATTATGATAGTATGATAATTGTAACATAGTCTTGACATTATTTCTTTCTATTTTCTACTAATGAAACATAACTGACAAAGTTTCCAGTAGACTTAATCCTTCTATTAGGCTTGTGTCATTCTCTGTAGTCACTAGAAAATCAGAATAAAAGGTGTGGTATTATGACGGAATAAGGAAAGCAGATACAAAGCTGATCTATATCACCGTTTCCACTGTAAGAAATATATAAATGAATAACACCAAGAAGTTTGTAATTTCTAAACTAATTCTTTAGTTCAAGCATACATAGAATGTGTATTTACCACTTAGCTCTGTTAGTCTAGCATATGAAAGTGTAGTCTTGCTTAAAAAGAATAAATTGCTAAATTTTTACAAAGTCAATAGTACTTTAGGAGATAGAGTGTTTTACATTTTTCTTCTTTTTTTTTTTTTATTTTTATTCTTCATCTGGAAGATTTGCTATACCTATTAGCTTTTCTTCTTGGTAAATGCACCTTGTGAGACTGAACACTTTTCCTACCATTAATTTTCCCTAAACACATTTTCAGTGCTTTTATGTGATGTTAATAAAAGCTGAAACACTAGTTTTCAGAAGTCATATGGCTGGCACAACCTATAAAGATGTCAATTCTAAGTGACAGTGAACACATCGCAGGATGAAACCATATGTTTATAGAAAAAACAGAGAGGAATTTATTACAACAAAGTCTTTGTAAGAAGTGTATGCATTTGACAAAGCTATTGCCCATCTTTGACTAGATTCAGTCGAGGCAGATAGACATATATTAAATCACAGTTTTAGTATTAGTAAACCAGATACAATCTTATGATGGAGCCAGCTGCCACCATTATGTGACTTTCCAATAGCACTGAAGGTATTTTTCAAATATAAATGCAATAATGATTATTTTTCTTTTAAGATAAAGCTTAAAGAGAAGCAGTGAAGAAACTGAAAAAACACATTCTAATACTTTGATAGGAAAAATTAAAATTCTTAGTCACAATTAACTGACATATTATATGATAAAATGATTTTTCTGACAGTAAATGATATTTGTTGAAACTTTACTACTTTTTCTTTTCTGGCTAAAATAATTAGAAGGATAATGGCTGAAACTTTAGACTCTATGCTTCAGTATGTTTGCATATCGTACCTCTTTTGAATTTATTCAAGGCTCCATGTGGATTTTGATCTCCAGAAAGTGCAGAACAGTAAGATTCATCCTTGACAACTCTGAGAAGAAATACTAGTCTGAAAATAAGATAAAGACCATCGATTCAATTTAATTTTCAATATATTTTCAAGGCTGATAAGAGAAATCAAGTTATGTTATTATAAGTAACCCAAACAACATTCATCTGAGTTTAAAGACGTGTAGCAATATGTCCCCTAGCCAGTGATGTCACCAAGTCTTAACTGCTTTGTTATAGCATCTTTCCACAGCAATGTTTTAGTGATGTATTGTCTTGGTTATATGTTATTTCTGGAGGCTTTCTAGCTTTTATTTCTAGAAAAAGAGTATGAGATAGTACAGCTTCAGTATCTGTTTATATCTAGTATCTAGTTTATATCTAACTGGTAAACAAGTGAGCCAGGCATAATGCACATTTTATCTGCATTGATAACTGTTTCACAAAAAGAATAACAACAAGAGAGGTATATACAACATGGCCTGATCTGAAACTGCCAGACCCCAAGTGTTGATTTTGGTTACGATGTTCATCTGCATAAATTTATTCTGCTAAATTTGTGTAGTACCTGAGGTAAATAAATAAGACAAAGCTGTGTATTCCAGCACTTCCCATTTTTGAAACTTTTATTGGTTGCATACAACTTTTCTAAAATTTAGCTGTTTGGATAAGCCCATCCTACTTACCTGCGTTTTCTATATAGACGATTTCTTTGTTTCTGATGAAGGAAGAAGGAAAGTTAATGTACTATGAGGCTTCACAAGAAGTGGTTTGCCAATCCTTCTGAAATTTGGCAGGGAGTTGTCAAAGGGGAGTTTGTGACAATCCTGTGAAAAGTCACCCAAATTCTGATAAAACAGTAGAGTTTAGAGTAAATGTTCATGAGGGAGCTGGCTGAAAGTGTCACCTGGTATACTATTATGGACTTTTCTATACTTGTCAGTTCAGCAGTACCTTCAATGCTTATCAATATGACGTATGCCTTAGACCTAAATTAGTTTGTGTTTTGGTTGTGGTTTTTTTTTCCTTTTCAATGTAGTTCAACTGTTAACTCTGAGCATCACTCCATCCATCCATAGATTTACACATCTAGGTTTTTAAAGCATCCAACTGCTGGGCTGTGTTTTCAAGGAAATTGAACTCACACTTCACCAGAGACAACTCTGAGGTAAATATTCAAGTGTATCATTATATCGTCATTTAGAATAAGACTTTAATCCTATCAGAAGTAAAATTTCCAAACAACTGAGCGAATTAAAATACAGCCAGTAAGCTTTTGAAATTACAGGATATCTAGCTCCTGTTCATCCATTCCTGACTGTCATTTCCTAGTAAAATCTGCACTGAGTGATATTTGTGCAGTTGGCATGAGACCATGAAATCAAAGCTCAGTTCATTGTACATTAGGTATGATGCTTTCACATAAATACATTCCTTCCACTGAAGCACATCATAGATCCTTCAACCATGGAGTAGCTTCCAGATGGAGTGGAGGTTTCCAAGATAAGGCAATAACTTTTCTGGTTAATAATAAAGTAACATCTAGATGAAAGCTCATTTTTTTCTCAAGCCTTCTGCATATGATTCATTGCTCTTTTTCAAGTGAAGCTTCATCTTTATGACCCAATCCCAACAGTGATATTTCATAAAAGTGTGAAGCTCATGACATTGACAATCTTTACTTATTCTGTCCTTGAATACTGTTATTTTTTCTGCATTTGTGTTACGGCTATTTTAATTTTTAAATAATATAAATTAATCTGGTATTATGAAAACATTTTTTTATTTTTACAGCAATTTTTAAATACATTCCTTGTAAAGAGGCCAAATAAAAAAATGATTAATTTTTATAGAAAGATCCTGATATAACCAATTTCAACAAAATAGGCAAAGAGATTCCTTTGTGCCTTTTTTTCCCCTGGATTTTCCTAACTTTCCTATTTGTTGTTATAAACCAAAGTAAATTAAAACAAGAAGGAAAAAAATATATTTTTGCTCTGTGATAACTTGCATGATCTTATCCTGTCAAATTTTGTAATTTATAATTCCAGTCTATATTTCTGTTATTGCTCTTCTCTCTGTGTTAGACATCCACAAAAAAAAGCAAATATTAAACAAAAATCAAACAAAAGATTCAAACTTCAAAAGCAGGACTTTATTTTGTAATCTAAATCTGAATTTTAACATTGTAAACTCTGAAGTTCTATTTAACACCGGTAGTACACTTCATAATTCCTAAAAACTCATTTAAGTCTATTGAACGAATGCAGTTTTGTTCCTGCAAATATTCAGGCATGATTCTTTTTCAGCATCAGTGCAGCTTTTATGTTGTGTTTTTCCCAGTAAGATCAAAAAGCTGACAATTTCTATTATGTATGTCTCCTGGGACTTTGAGTAGCGATTCTCAGAATATAACCGATAGAGTTAATTCCTTGAAAAATTAATTTGATTTTTTTTCAGTTTCAGACACTGAAGGGAATAGTGGCTTGGACACCCTCAGAGCTACAGGTTTGACATATAGAAGGGTATGAATGAACCCACAACTTCATCTTCCTTTCCAAGAAACCTGAAATACTTTTAGCAAAGGGTAATGTTAACACAATGCTGTTGATAGTTTCTGAAGATAAGTGCGAGCTGTGTCCACAAAAGAAAGGCTGCCTACTTTCTTAGTCAGACTACAGGGTATGTGGATCCATGTACTTAAAGCTCTTCAGTAAAGTACTTCACTGTCAGAAACAGAGAGAAAAATGAAAAATCACTTTGGTTGTCATTTACATGTTTAACATTAGTAGTGGAAGTACATTTGAAATCTTGGCCTAAGGGAGGAAATGCCACGTATTTTGCAGCTATTATAGCTTAGAGCAAAATCTACTCTCAGATTGTTATAAAAATTCCGTCTTGGCCATGGTCTGATTTAATTATTTTATTACAATTGATTAATATAGAGAGGCAATAAGCAAGCAGCGCTGGGTGCGTAGGGGAGTCTCTGCTCCACCAAGACGCACGCTGGGGTCTTTGGGGTCCAGTCTCTTATACTTCTTGGTCTTGGGTCTCAGCCAGTCCCTTCTTCATCTGTACCCAGATGCTGACGCGGCCCCTTTTCATTGTTCTTTTCTTGTTGCCGAGGTCTGCTTTTTGGTGAAGAAAGGTCTTGGAAGAGGTACTGAACCCCTTGGTAATTTATTAATAAAGAATCATTTATCACAAGCTTAATCACTGCCCTAGTTCTATCCTCATATGGTTATTTAGTCAAAGCATAGGTTTCACAAACCCCTTCCTTAAAGCACTCAAGCAGTAAAACAAAACAATATTATTTTAACAGTTAAAAATTATTAAAGACTATTCTATTCCTTTGTTTCTTCTTCTCTCCCTTCATTATATTGACAGCAACATTTATTATAATCAAAGTCATTTTTATACATCCCATACATGGTACACTGGTCAAAGGTGCATTGGTAACCATGATTCCCAAGTTCCTGACACGAATCATTCTTGTATTCTTTACAAGATACATGTGGCAGTCTTCATAAGGATGTGTTCACCTTCTCACAAGGCTGTGTAAGCTCATGCAAAGATGCAACTGTGTACATTGTCTTTAAAGTCATAAAGTGTCCAGAAATATCTAGTGTTTTTCATAGCAAGGGAGTGTAAATGCATTTTATAAAGCTCTAGTCAATTCCTAAATAATGTTAATACATCTTTGAATGCCTTTAATAAACAGATAATAAATACTCTCTTGATGCAGGGATGTATTGGGACTGAATTATTATTTTGTGGTGGGTCATTAAATTATGTAGGGTTCATATGAACTTATATCCACAGGCAAGACAAATCATCTCACCTGTGGCCTGAACCAGTGACTTCAAAGCTGAATCACTGATCCAGTATTCCAATTAGCTCCCTTTTTTGTGGGTGGATAATCCTTTAACATCAGGAAAAACTTGGACTGTCTCAGCTTGATGCCCATTTTTATCACTGCCAACAGTTGCAATCAACCTACTGTTCCTGCAGCAAGCAGTTCCAGAAGCTATTAGTGCTTTTACAGATCTCAACAGACAGTGTTGCTGCACATTTGCAAACAACTGTTACATATGATCAGTGTCAAACCAACCTACTAAACAAAAAGGTTCCGAGGAGGAAGATTTAAGGCATGAGAATTATAGTGCTACTGGAAAATATTTATTCCCTTTTAAAGTGAATACTGACTTTTCGAACATAACATTTTAATTTTTCTTTTACTATAAGCTGAAAGTGGCTTTGATAAGCTATAGATAACACATAGCTGTTCAATATTCCTGAACATGTAGGTAAATATAAGTAGATCTATAAAATCAAAGAACGCTGGCAAAATGAATGCTGCTAAGCTCACTTTTTTACACTGATGAATGACTTACATGATTTACCATAAAAAAATATTATAAAGGAAAATAAACTCCAGTAGATGTAATTTAAGAACGTTATGCTATAATTCTGATATTCTCTCAATCTTTTTTGGATGCACTGTACAGCTTAAAGATGACGTTTTCAAAATCCTTTTTCATGATGTTCAAAATACCTATCATGTACAGTGTAGGCCCTAAAAAGCTGACCTAAAAGAAAATTCCCTACTGTGTTAGCTACATTAGGCTTAATATTAACATATTACAAAGGAAAGGAAGATACCTGTAGGCATTTTAGTTTGAGAGCATTGTTAAAGCTTGCATCCAAAAGCTGTGCTCAGAGTCTGAAGTTTCATCCCTGTAATGGATTTAGAGTTTGTTATAAAATGCTAGAGTAGTGTTGCATCCTTAGTGTTACAGCTCTAGCACTTAAGGCTAAATGAGAACTGTAATTAGGATGCCTTAAGGAAAGGAGAAACAGAATAGTAGTGCACCTCATCAGTGAATAAGTTTCCACTCACCCACAGTTATTCTGAACTGCTGTCGTATTCTGCTACTCAACCCCTCTTTCCCCACTGGAAGAGTTTACTCTTTTGTTGCTTTGTAGAGAGACAAGGACTGGCATATGGTTTTTTTCCAGCATCTCTCTGTCTCTGTCCTCTTGCTATACACCTATGGAAAGAGGTGAAATAAGCCCATGTGCTGCATTTCCTTCTTCATACACTCTGAACCAGTCTGAGCCTGCAAATATGATGATCTTTGATTGTTTGAGGAATGATAATACTGTGGCTGGTTAATGCTAGTCTTCAGTATTTTCAGTCTCTGCAAGTCACATTAGAAAATCTGTCTGATTATATGAATGCTTACAACCTAGTATCAGTTTTGCTTTAAACATTAAATATTTGATAGCTGAATGTTATTTGCCTCCTCAGCTGCATAATATCCTTTCTATTATTTACTATGATATCAACTTTCTAGTTGTCCTAAGGAAATGCAGTTCAGAAAAATAAACATTACAGTTACTAAACTGTGGGGCTTACATCATAATAATTTAGCAACAAAGAACTGAATTCAACTAACAGTGTGGTTGTGCCGCAAGGGAAAAACAATCTGTAGCAAGATATCAGATTGGTTTCAGGAAAATAGCTGAAGAGCCTGTGCCAAAGAATGCTGCTGCTGCTGCACTGTGTTTGCATTTCTGTGATGGGATTTACATAACTCAACATGACATTATATTGGCTAAGACACAAATCTAGTCTTTAATCCAACAAGATGCAGAGAGCTTCCTGTGCTGTGTCACCAAGATCCCCCCTACCAGGCTTCAGTGTCTTGCCCATCCAAACACAATCTTTACGCATATTTATCCATTTAATACTTGCTGCATGTTACCCACTGCCTGCATGGCCACAAAGTTACAGTATACATATATAAAATACTCTCCTTGCAGAACAGTTATTTGCCATTGATACATAAATGCCAAAATAGCAATTCCAGTTCTGTTTACATGGTGAATGAAAATATGTCTTTCCTCTATTGGACCGTCATTGCCCCTTTAATCTTTCTGCTTTCTTTCCTTTCCCTCATATTTACTGGCACTTAATGAGCTTTTAGCAAGAACACTGTCAGAATCACAATCTGTCCATTAAACATACCAGCAAAGATGTACTTTGCAAAATGCTCATGGAAAATGCAATTGAAAGTTTGTGCTGTAGACAGAGTTCTGGTTCTTGTAGGCTGTGTAATAATTCTGAAAGAAAATACTTACTAGATACTGACTTATACTGCTCAAGTTTTGCTTAAAACTTCACAATTAACATTGCAGTCCTTCACTGATTCTTTGTCAAAAACGAAAATGCAGTCCTCCTGAGGAAAGATACATGCACAAATTTGTTTCAAGCTTACAAGTTATGAATAGCAATATCAATAATACCATTCAGCTGGTCAGTGTCACCTTACAACTGACATAGGAGCAAAGTACAATTTTACTAGTCTAGTGCTTGATCCTAAAACTATTTGTATTCAAGTTTTACCTTTTTTTTTTTACCTTATAGACGCAATCATCATTTATAATTATAGGAGACGTACCATGTGACTCTGACTGTCCACAAAGATAAGTTACTTCGACTGAAAATGTTTAAGGCAGTCCATTCTCAGTTCTCCTATTGGAGGTTCTTTAAGAAATATCCTTCATTTTCTTTCATAATATTGCCTCTCATCCCTCCACTCCATATACATTGTTTTGTGAATAGTGTTGATTTGTTCTTTGTAAGACTATTTTTTATATAATAAAAATTGACTTCCTTCCCACTCTTGGTCACTTATAAATATAAATGTTTGCTACTGTGAGTCTCACAAAATTTCCTGAAATTCCTCTTCATCAAATTCTATCATGCCTATATAGACCATCTTCAATCTGTCTCACATTTACAGTCCATGATCCTGCTGATTCTGAGAAAGTTTCTTTGTTTTGCTTTCCTTAGAAACCCATTTTCACTTTCTCAGGGCAAATCTTACAATCAGAAAATCCTTTCCCACTTCATAGATTAAAACCTTTCTCTTTAAAGTGGGTGCTCTTTCAGCTGCAATCTGCAGTTCCCAGAGTTTAACTGAGCTGAAAACAGCAGAGAATACACTGCCTGAGATTTAGTCCACTTCCCGGCCTGAAAAAATCCCTCAAGAGAGCTTCATCTGGTAATGTTGTTTGGGCATCTAGATCAGAGCAATCCTAGGTTAGAATGGAAAATACAAAACCACATTGAGAAAAACAAAACAAAACAGTATCCCAAAATCACCAGTTTAATCCATTCTTAAAACTAACTTGCTTGCATTTTTCAGAATTTTCTGGATAGAGTTCCCGGTTTAGTCTAGTTTGAAACAAGAGCTGGCTGTTGACCAAGCATAATTAGATATGGGCAAAGAAACCCTGGAAGAAAAGCATCACTTTCCTGTGTTAAGTTTAACTAAGTTGTGGAAAACCCTTAAAATCTTCCGTTTTATATCAAGATAAGGTCAGTTGGAACACTGCAGTTCACACTGCTTAGATTTAAATTGCTCTGGTTGACAGGTTCATTCTCAGTACAATTTGTCAGTCAAGGATTCACTTTTCCATATGCTCTGACAGATTCCAAGTCTGTTTAGCATGGTACAGATTTCCATCCCCTCCCACTTTTCTTATCTTTGGAGCCCTTCTGTCTGTTGCCTTTAGACATATTCTTTATTTTACGTAGGAGTGAAAATAGAGGTATATATTATTAGATTTTATTTTTGTATTCAAATGCTTGAAAAAACCAAATTTAAATAATAGAGTGGTTGAAACTTAGGAACATACAAGAATCTCTATGAAGCAAAACTTCAACACCCAAACTGGAACTTTCTAAAGGAAAATGGGATCATGTTGCTTCAAACTCCATGCAATGCACTACAAAGCTACAATAAAGAAAATAAACCCTGTCAAACTCATAAACTCTTGTTAACATCTGTCAACACACAGTATCCCAGTAACTATACCTTCATAGTAGTTTAGTATAGCTTCATTCTAAACTACCATCTGTTCTGATCTATAAAACTGCATTTGAAGTATGGGGTGCAGAGGGTGTTTTTTAAAGTCAGAAAATTTGTATATATGAGTTGTGGTAATAAAAATGCTTATTTAAAGTACTGTAGTAGTTTATAAGCAGAATAATCCTATTAACTGAAAAGATTCTAAATGGCTTTTGAACACTGAAGTAACTCCTGGTTCAGGAGCTTCTCAGCAATGACCTGATGACAACTCACTGACACTTCCATAAAGTGGAAGTCTACACTTCAGACATTCACAAATGCAAATTTGTTTATATTTCAGTAGATCCAGTTTCCAAATGCATTGTTATAAAATCAGTTTCTCGACAAACTTGTAGACAAAGTTACTTTTTCTAAAACATAGCATTCAAAGCACAACTTCTGTTTGTGACTAGTTTTATTAGTTTATTAGTGTACCTAATATCTCTACTTGCCTATACACTTCTCATAAAGTGACTGATGAAAACAGAACCTAAGAATATAGAAGGAAATTTATATGTCAACATGATTATTTTTGCTCTTTTTTTGCCTGTGATTATCATCTGGGTTGTGTCACACTGAAAAGTGAACTTTGTGGTTTTAGAGTCAGCACAAAGGAGTACTTAGTGGGGTACTACTAATAATATAGGGATACTAATATAGGGATACTAATATAGGGATACTATAGGATACTACTAATAATATAGTACTAATAATATAGGGACTCTATGAGAGTTTAACATTTTCTTCTGTTTTCTTCCATGAAATTATGCTATATCCTAAGTACTGCTTTGATTGGTGGGCTTCGGGAAAGCAAAAAAAAATTATTAGGGTTTATACATTTGTGCACTGAAAAGATAAGGAAGCAAAGGGAAACAATTTGAGTTAATTTGGAGTTAAAGTTGTCACAGGGAGTATGCTTTAAAAATGAAAGTTATGGCCAATGGCAACATTTTTGTCTGGGAAAAGAGTATTTCAGCATTTGGACTGGTTAGAGTACTCCAGAGGCAAACCAACAAATGTTCAGCAAGCAAAGCTTTCAACAAGGGTATGGTTGAAACAAACAGCATGTGAAGTGTGATACCTAAGAGTCACTATCTGCCACTATTACTCACCCTGAACAACAATACTGGGGTTTTAGCTAAAATTTCTTACACATAAAGAATATTTGTGCCACACTATGTTTGAAGCAATTGAGCCTGGCAGAACTAAATAAACTCCAAGGTGTTTCTCAGAACTTTACAGTAACATTCCCTGTACTATCAAAAGCTTCATCAATTTCCAAGACAACTTTGTTGTGTCTACAAGTGATCCTGTATAGAACAGAGAGCAACCTATGTATGTGTGACTCTGTCTTGAGAATAGCCTTGTACTATGTGTATTATTATAAGTCAGTGGGCACCTTTTCACCACAGTGATGTTTAGTGGGAAAAAGTTTTCTCAGAACCTAAGACATTTGAGTTTTACCAGAAAATTTTCATTACAGGAGTTTTCTTATTCCTAGGTAGAATTCGAAATTGAAACTAGAGAACAACTGAGCAGCAAAAAAATTCTTGATTTTCAGGCTATTACCCTTGTATGAGAGGCTCACATTAAATTTTTGCAAGCCATCTCAGGTTTCACATGCTCTTGCAGTCAAACCTATCAATGATTTTGCTGTGTGGGAATTTCCCAGTTGAGTCATTTTCACGGAAGATGGGAAAAGATTTACTTTTCAAATAAGTACTAGATCAAACACATGTATCTACATATGTATATATGTTTATATACATATGAATACATGCACATTTACACACACATATATATACATATATTTATGAATCTGATAAAAACTCACTATGGGAAAAATATTTCCTTTATCATTATTTCTATAAAAATAACCTCTGAAACTAAACTGAACCATTAGAGGAATTAGAGCTAAATAAGAAAAATCAATATAAAACATTTTCAGGTCTTGCTTGAATTGTAGATATTAGACATTGGCAAATAACTTGACATTAACATATATTTAACCATAAAATGCCCAACAATAACTGCAAGAAATGAAGATAGTTTGAGTCTTTTCATCAGTGAGATCCAACAGTGAAGTAGCTTTTCTATAGTTAATAGTCACAACAAACTAAACTTGTGAGCAGCTGCTGGAGAAAATAGCTTATTGATGTTATGCTTGGAAAGAACATGAGTCTTGCAATCTGTGCAGCAACCAAAAGCAATAAGAACTGTACATTTTATGTTAGATGAAATATGCATTTAAAATGTTTACAATTGTAGTACAGCCTTTATTCAATATTTCTTTCATTGCTATGACTTTGTAGAATCAACTTTTGAGCAGTGGGTAAGCTTCCAAAATAAAACAAATGATAGAGTAAGAAAGACAATTTATAGTGCATAATAAATGGGAGAACAGGTGCATCAGAAAGTTTTATATTTTGGACAGATTGTAAAACTGAGATATCTGGATGTGACTGGGTTATAAAGTCTGTAAGTGGAGGTAATGCAAGGAAACAGAAGTGAAGCAAACTTCTGTATTTGATAAGTATTATTGTTCTCACTTGAAATATTAGATACTCTTTAGATGGGTGGGAGGGTGGACATTGTCTAAAAATAGAGAAATTTCCCTCATTTACTGTTTTTATTCCTGCTTTTTTGTTTCATTTAGTTAATATTTATTGGTTATACTGTCATGTCTTATGAACAATTATGCCTCTAAGTGCACTTATACCAAGTCAACTAAGCTTCCTTAGACTTAAAGTATACGAATGAAAAAGATATTATCTCACTTATCCCAGCCAAAATCCAGGCTCTGGCAACAACTTGGTAATTGATATACAGTGGTTGCAAATTGCTAATTTCTGAAATCAGTCCAGGTATCATTCAGGTCCTTATTATCTGGAACTCCCCCTTTTCTCTTTTACCTCTTGAAAAAATCTTAAAATATCTATCTAATTTATAATGCTTAATTATTGATTCTCATCAGATTTACTGTCTTAGCTAGGTAACTCAGGATGTTCTTAGCAGTGGAGGAGTGGCCATCACAACATCAGGATTGTCAGCTTAATGGTGCAGGAAGCTTGGAGCCAGATATTCAGCTATAGCAGAGTAATTTTCAGGGAGAATAAAACACATCCGTGTACATCAAGACATCTTTGAAGTTCCCCTGCTCCTCTGTCCTTCTGAGAGTTTTTCTGTAAAGCCTAGACAGACTGTTGCTGCAGTTGGGAAACTGCCAGAGAACTCCCTACACATTTCTTGCTTAGTGTGCAAATGTAGAGACTGCATTGTGTTCCTTTTGACTGGCTGTGGTCCCTTATATTGCTACAAGACTGATGACGCAATCAGTTTCTACCATTAAGAAGGCTTTGTGCTAGGAGAAAGAAGCAAAGTATGCCTTAAGCAATGTTTTTAATTGGCTTAATCCTATGAAAGGATCAAAATTGCTAAGCATCTCTCAACTTTATTGGCTTAGTATGAATAGAAGATATTAAGAAAGTTACAGTAGCTGTTCCACATCTGGAAGCATCTCTAAAAATTATCATGCCTAAAATAACGTGTTTGAAGCAGGCTGGGAGAACTTTATTGCAAAAACTATATTAGGGTCTTCTCAAACAGCTTACTTCTGCTGAAAACCTACAGTATTTCAGTATGCATGACACTCTGCTCATGCCTTCCTCACTCACATCCCTCACCTTACCAGCTTAATGAATTTTGGTTATCCACCAGTGCTGTTACTTCGCTCTGCATTGTCTGCTTAAGTTCTTGTAAGTACTGTGGAAAGAGATTATTCTATATCTTTGGTTGTATGTGTTTACACATATAGCAGACCTTTCCTTCTCCTTGACATTTCAAGGCAAATTGACTTGAAGGTTTCATAAAGCCTTAAATGCTTAAGTATCCTAAGTCATAGTTCCAATTTTTAAATCCCATACTTTCATCAACACAGTCTGTGGTTTCCCTGCTATGTGCTATGTATGAGTCTAATCAGAGAGCTGTGTAATGTTACTACTGGGATATCCTTGCAGCAAGTGACACATTTACTAATTAGAATAGTGGGAAAAATTTACTTGACTTGTTCCTTAATCAAGAGAAATACTCCTGATAATGTAAGTTTTGTAGCATCAAAGACTGGCTAGGGACTTGATTTGAGCTGAAATCCATACAATCACACACACACACAGACAATGGGGAGAAATATATTTTTCCTTCCCACTGGTGAGAATCAAATATGACTTACAATGCACAACCTTCTACTCAACCCCTATCGAAGAACGATACCCTGGATATTTACTTAATGCCACACAAATGCACATTGTAATCTAAGCTTTTTTGAACACGGTTTATTTTAAAGTATACTTTTATTAATTTTATTCATTATTAACATGACTCTAAATGCTGTGAGCTTTAGCCTATTTTAAATTTCCATCACACAGACTTATTTTTTAAATTTTTTGACATTTTAAAAGCACGGCACTTTTAGATTTGTACCAAGTAGGTAAGGTCAACACTTAAATACCAATGCCTGACAGAAGTACAAGTCAAATATTTCTTAGCTGGTTTAAGCATAAAGGATGAAGTAAAAGTTTTTTCAATTACATAGCAGCTTGAATTTATTTTGTAGGTTATGCAGATTGCTTTAGAGAGCATTCTAATATAACCTCAGCATTAATTTTGAAGACAAAAATGATAGTATATTCACTCTTAGCAGACTACAAAATTGAGTTACTGTTCAAAAAATTTTGATCTAAGGAAATGTAGTTCTTGCTATTTCATTGGAATCTGGACTGGAATGTTGAGTCCTTTCCTCCTAATCTCTCTTCTGTGTTAATTATAAAGGGAACATTTATCGCTTCTTTACTTAAAGAAATCCTACAAATCAAGGAACAGTGTTAATCCTTTGATCTTAAATAACATTTAAGTACATTAGTAGAAGAGATGTTCTCAATTTATGTTTTAGATTATTATTTTCTAGTTAATTCTAATACAGCATTGCTCTGTCACCAGTACTTTAATGGATTTTAATTAGTTAGGCAAATTACTACTTACAAACACACTCTGATGAATTTGGTCCAACTTTCTGCCCATGACCAGATGTGAACAGATTTTGAATTTTATTAATATTTGCTTAGATCATGTAGGCAAACAAATTTCAGCCAATGAGTTCTTGACAAATGGTTCCCTTTCCTATTCACTTTTTATTATTGCTGTATGTGCTGTGAGATTTGATAGCTAAATTAAAATATTTCTGAAGAACATCAAGAAGCAGAGCTATTTATTTTTTTAAGGGAAAGATTAAAAGCTAAACAACATTGAGCATTCATTAGCATACTCGTGTTCTTTTCCCAATGTAAAATTGATTACTGGTAATTGTCTCTTATTTTCCACAGAAACATTTCCACAAAAGAATTTGAAATATTGTTATATGCATTATACAGTGCATGAGCATTGGTCATTTAAGCAACTATTGTAAATATTTCTCTATTCTTGTGGAATATAATTATTAGGTTTATGTGATTCTGTAGATTAAAAAAAACAACCCCACATTTAGAACATTGAAAGCTCATTCTTTACCTTTAAAAATAGTGGATAACAGCTCTCCAGTGTTTCTGCAGACCCTGAATCTCAAAATAATTTGATATGGTGTCATGGTATCTAAAACTGCCACATCTGGCTGCTTTGTTCATTGTTTTCTATGTGCCTTTTCCATTTGTGGCTTTTTTTTAATTTTCTTTCAGAAATTATTCCTGTCCTAGATTCATAACAACTCTACCGTGTGCGCTCTGCCACAGTTCATTTGTCCACAAAGGACCATAGCCTCTCTCTAATTAAAAATCATCATCTTTTTCCTTACATTTAATGAACTCACTGAAGAGTATCTATCCAAACAGAATTATACATATGCTTTCAATTCAATGGTGGTGTAATCTTAAAGGTGGTGTTTCCTAAACTTCATTTTTCTCTTCTAAACAAAAAGTCCTAACTTCTTGACTAACATTTACATTTCCACTGCAAATCTTTTCAGCTAGGTCTATATTTTGCCTATTCTACATATCACTATATTAGATATAGGTTAGATTTAACAATAATAAAGAATACAATATCTTCAGGAGAGATATTATCACTGGGGACATCCAGCAAGTAGAGATGTCTCACCTTAAGTGAGACACAGATATTGCTGTCCTTTCTATTTACAATCTGAACTTTAAAGCAGATGAAAATATTTGTATCTAAAGTTCCACCCAGGTAGCCGTTTTCTGCAGATCCTGCATTTCAGTTGGATGGGGCTCTGGGCAACCTGGTCTGTGGAAGGCATCCCTGCCTGTGGCAGGGAGGTTGGAGCCAGATGATCTTTAAGGTCCCTTCCAACTTGCCCTGGGTTTAGCAGTAGCAGTCAATTTTTCTCCTTAGTAGCTGGTGTAGCTTTTGTGTTTTGACTTTCAGCCTGTTTGCTCTGTTCCCACAGAGCTGATAACACTGATGTTTTTAGTTACTGCTCAAATGTTTGGTCTGGCCAATGACTTTCTGAGTCTCATGCTCTGACAGGGAGGAGGGAAAGCTGGGAGGAAGCAGAGACAGGACACCTGACCCAAACTAGCTAAAGAGGCGTTCCATACCACAGCACATCATGCCCACGGGGTAACTGAGAGTTACCCGGAAGGGCTAGTGCACTGCGGGGTTGGACTACGTATCAATCGGTGCTCAGTCGGGGTGGGGCGAGTTATCAGTCGGCAGGTGGTGAGGTGTTGTATTCTCTTCCTTTGTTATTTCCTTTATCATTATTATTATTATTGGTGGAAGCAGTAGTGGTTTGTGTTGTACCTTAGTTACTAAACTGTTCTTATCTCAACCCGTGGGAGTTGCATTCTTTTGATTCTCCTCCCCATCCCTCCGGGAGTGAACAAGCTGCGTTTAAACCATGACACAACTCAACCCATAGTATAATTCTTTGATTCTGTGAAAGCAAAACTGAGATTCCTCAATGCAATCTTCCTCATTCCAAGCAAGGGAGTAAGAATTGCAGTGACCTAATTTCGGGTGTCTTCATAATCTATTGATTCAGTCCAATGTCTTTTTTCAGTTCCTCTATGCCGAGCAAAGTTTTGTAACTCAGGATAACTGCAACTGGAAAGGTAGCTTAAAATAGGGGCAAGAGTAATTAACATGAAATTAAGAAGTATTTCTGGACAGAATATGTTAAATGTGAAGCCTTTAAGAATCACGCTGTTTTTTCTGACAAGCTTCTAAAATCATTGGAAGCAGACCTCTGCTCCAGGAAAATCACAAGATTCTGAGTCCTCTACTTTCTGAACTCTGTCTGAAAAAGCACTTTTCTAACATTGATTACCATAGCAACTCCTATTAGGTACATTTATTAGCTAAGTTGCAGCCAGGGAACAGATTACCCTATTTCATATAATCACGTCTCGGGTAAGTAAGGTTGAATAATCAATGCAGTGTAATTTTTAACCAATTTATTTAAAAGGTTTCATGGCATATTTTTGACTCAAAAGTCTAAATGAACTTTTCAGTAATATGAAGGGCAATAAAAAGTCATCGCACTATTTTTCTAGTATGACCGTATGCAAATTAATGTTTTAAGTAATGGTACTAAATGAATGGAAAAATGAACAAAATATTATAATCTTACCCCTTTGACAAGACACTGTAATTATTCATTGGCAGGAGAAATCGCATTCACAAAACCAACAAAATCAGATTTTACAATGCAGGAGGCTTAGCTAGGCTACAAATGCAGGTTTCACCTGCTTTGACCATTATCACTTTTATCTTGTAGGTCTTTCAATCTCCTCCTCCAAATTGCTTAATCACCAAGAATCTTGCATATTAGAGCTTTTCAGTTTTCACAGTGAAACCAGAGGACTGAATGGTGCAAATATAGACAGAGTAAGAACATATTTAAATTAAAGAAAGAAATACTGTATTTAGATGTCATTTGATGGGAAAGAGTATCCATTAAAATCCCATTTCTCCTTGAAGCTTGGTTGTTGGATGTTTCACAGATCAGGAGAAGAACTTCAGTGATGTGTTTCTGAAAGTACATTAGTCTCAGAAGGAGGAAGAAATAATTATACAGTCCTTAGAACTTCTCATTTTGACCCTACCACTACCACACACATTTAAAAACTTCCTCAGTAAGTGCTTATTACAGTACTTAGATTTACATTTTATTTAGGAAATACCTAACAAAATACTTTTGTATTTTATTTTAAAGGTGGAAGAGATATTTAAGGGCTTGCTTTAATTCCTTTGAAAAGAAGTATATCAGTAAAATCTGCTTTCAGAGACTATCCTCTTCCCAAGTCCATTTTGAATTTTAGACTACAAATAATTTTAAGCATTATAAAAAGGAAATCAATGTATCAATTGAATTCATGTAGTACCAAAGATTCTTACTTTGAATTGAAAGTACACTCAAAAATACATAAAATAAATACAGAAAAGAAACTACCAAGAAGAATCATGATTATTCAAATGGGGTTCACATATATTCAAATGATTTCTCTGAGAAGCATTAAAAAGCATTCTAAATGTCATTCACATTTTCTGCACAGGCTATGTAGGGAATAGAGGGAAAATAGGGAGAGACCATGTAAAAAAAAAAAAAGGATTATAAAATCATTTACGTATACTAAATCTCTAGGTTCTGTCAAACACCAATTATTTCTGTTTAGCTGTTTATTTATAGTGAAATTCATATATGGGGAAAGAAAGCATGTATAGATATGAGAGAAATGGGAGAAAGAGTAAGATGGAAGAAAGAGTAAGAGGCAGTGCTGATGCACATGACCTGTATTTGATGAAGAATAGAGATCAAGACTAATGTGATTATTCGCACTAGGAACAGACAACCCTATTTTCTGGACTGTTAGAAATCCCGATTTACTAGTCTGGGAAACATAAGGAGTCCCTCTTCCAACAAGCATCACTGATAAACCTAAATATTGTGAGCTAGGTGAATTTTCATCCACTGTTGCAATTCAAAGAGAGCAAAAATGCCATCTAACAGATCTGATTTTCTTTTCTTAATACGGACAAAAACGCACTGTAGAACAATCAAAAGTTAGGAAAAGCCTCATCAAATCACTAGCAGTTTTTCTCGAGCAGGAAAAAGTGTTTCAGGTCCCCCCTGATAGACACTACAGTTCCTACAGTCTCAAGGCATGACTTTCTGACAAACTTGTTTGTGGTCAAAGTAATTGCTTTAAAACCATAGTACACAAAAAAGTAGAATAAATTCCAGAGAATGGTACAGAATATTGAGTTGACTTAGAAGTGAAGAATGCAGTGGAAGGAAGCGCCAGACATTTTTACCTGAGAAGTCATGTGAATTTGAAAGTGGGACATATATGTAACTTTAAAATCACTTTAAAGTAGATCTGGATCTGGCAACATGGATTTTTTGATCCCTTTAGAGTACACTGTTTTAATCGTTTTTACCAAAAGAGTGCTTGAAAGTAATTGCTTTAAAATCGTGTGAATCCAAAAAAAAAAAAAAAAAAAAAAGAAACCCAATGTTTTTTCTTGGAACACAGTAGATAATAACTTGTTTTCAGCCAAGTAATGTGGATCAAATAAGAGGGAAGTAGCTTGTAGAAGGTAGAATAACAATACTGCAAGAATTCAATCTGACTGTAATCTTAGATTTCTTTCTAAAAGGTTACAGAACAATATAATCCAAAACCTGAGCCAATTTATTATTTTCTGGATATTTAAAAAGATTAATTAGAATTGTAACAGGTATAAAAGAAGACTTTCCAATGCCAACTTGAGCACAAAGTTGAGGCAGCTTTGCATGCTAAAAACAGTATGTATTTAGATTTTTAATCATGGAATGAACAAAAGCTCACATAAATGCACAGATGTATCTGGGTACAAATACATATTTAGGCTAATGGAAATCAGAATCTCAGGTAAAAGTTACCTTTAAAATAGAATCCAGAGTATCCACAAATCAGAGCCTGACACCCAACAGTATAGCTCTTGATGCTGAAAGCACAAACAAACACAAGTACATGAATCATCATATTTTGTTCATTAGACTCTTAAAGTAATTTTAGTTACAGATGATAGAAGTATTTCTCAGGCAATATTAAAAAATAAAATCAAGATACCTAAATTAAAATCCCATCATGTATTTTTATGTCCTGAAAGAGATTAAAATAAATCACTGTCTTTTGGAGGCTGCTCAAAGCTCCATCCAACCTGGCCTTAACACTTCCAGAAACGGGGCAGCCACAGCTTCTCTGGACAACCTGTTCCAGTGTCTTACCACTCACACAGGGAAGAATTTCTTCCTAATTATCTAATCTAAATCTGCCCTCTTTCAGTTTAAAACCATTCTCTTTTTTAACTTCCTTTTAAAATATTTTTATTAAGTATATGATGAGTATGTAACCAAACACATGAAATAAGGAAGAAAATATTTGTCACAGAGAGCAGGATACAAAAAATGTATCTTGGAGTCAGGATATTTTTCAAATGTTAAAAAGAACATGACAATAGTCTTTTTGTTTTCCTTTTTCATGCAAATACTGATCAATTAAAACTCTGATTACATACTTGCAGTTTATTCCTTGGTTTAGGAGAATAAGATGGCTGCCCTCCAGGCATTCACTAATGGTATTATTCTTGATGAATTTCTCTTTCCTCAGGATATTCAGAAGATATAAAGTACTATGAGGGTTGATTTATGCCTGGCACGAAGCTAAAGTCTAGAATACTTCTTTAGCAGACAAGAAAGATATTTTACTTACTTCATTAGTCTGCACAAATGAAAGCTGAAGACAGAAATTTATACTAGTCACTGGAGCTGATATTCTAATTACATTTAGTATTGAGATTCAGTGAACTGACAAAAACATTAGTCTGGTGAAACTGTTTATTGTTGTTTTTCTTCTGATAATAAGATGCCAGATGGAAATCTCTCTATATATTAGTCACCTAATTTTAATTGTGTTAGTGAAGATCTCTTATAGCTTTTATTAACTGATAGACCCATTTCAGAAAATAATTCGTTACCCAAAATATTTAACAGCTTGTTCTTAACTTGGTAATTCTAAGGGGTTATAAAGTCTTGTTAAAGCTCCTTTTACTTAGACACACTACAGCAAACATCTCCTCTCTTTAAACATCTGAGACGAACTTTTTGCTGGACAAAACAGCATAGCTCCCTTGAAAATAGTGATGCAGCTACTAAATTTGAAGAAACTGTAGCTCTTTTCTTGAGAGCTTATTCAAAACTTAAGTTTTAAAGTGGCCATATGAACACAGGAAAAAATAATATTTCACATATTCCATATTTTTAAGCTCACAATGTTTTCCTGTACAATTTTATAGGGAGACCTGTAATATGTGACGGAAATTCTTTATATCTTTATTTCAATTTTGCCCTTCATACACTGTATTTTTATTTTAAAATGCAGCCCTAAAAAGGCAGTCTATATAAGTTTCATTCGCTGTGAAGTTTGAACTACATATAACCTACTGGAAAGGCAAAACTTGCTCTCTGCCTTTGAGCTGCAACTGAAGGTGTGGAGCTCGTGCAGCTTTCCCAGCTACCTGCAAGAGGGGCAAAGCATGAGACAAAAACAAAGCAAGGAGCCTTCATGCAGAGCATGAAAGTAGAACAAACTGGAAGCAAAGGGACTCAAGCTGGAAATGAAACGCCTGTAGCAAGTACAAACACCTATACCTCCTTATAAAATTATAACAGAAAAATGAACTTGTTTTGAATTCTGATGGCCCAAGTGGGTGTTAAACTTTTTCCGGAGCTGGAAAAGGGTTTGGTAATAATTTATTTCTTGAAGCTTTTAAAGGCTATTTCTGCTGCATAAAGTTGAGTGTAGTGAGAAAAACAAGCCAAAATTATTTAAGGAGAAGCTCAGTAAGCGTACTTAATCATGAACTTGTAAAAAAGTGAAGCATATACCAAAAATGAAGGAAGTTATACTTCCTACAGTAACCTGAGATAATCCCAGAATATTATTGCTCAGGGTTTGGGAAAGACAAAATATAATGGATCACCCATAAAGCACTGCTTATAAGTTTGTTGTCTCCTCTCAGCAGGTGATTTACAGAAGATGTGGTGAAACGGTGGAAGCATTCAGGTTTCCTTTGAGGATTTAAACAGTTTTATATTAACTACCCCCTGAAAGCACAATTTACAAAGAAAGATATTTTACTAATATGTTGGGGTAGAGGAAGAAGCTGATAAGTTTAAGGTGAGCCACAACTGTGTGAGTTAAAAAAAGGATCAAAAATGGTCAAAGGCTGAGAAGTTAGGTAAAGGAAAAATATGTATATATATTTCTTACATATGCAACCTGTATTTCCTAAACAAAAATATTGTCCTTGCAGAGACAGATGCAGCTTGACACTGGAGAAAGTTAGTCCTTACTGTAGATGTTAGAAAACTAGGGAAGAAAAAGTTAGAAATGATCTTTTTGTAGAACAGTCCTACTGCGTTTAGAGTTTAATGTGCTAAAGAGGAGCCTACCATTCCCTCTAACCTAAATGCAGAAAACCGAAGGAAAAAAGCAGTAGTGCAAGCAATGAAATTTAGCTATGAACATGTACCTATGTTGAGTAGAACCATGGACATTACTGAAAATCAAAGGGCAAGGAAAGCAGAAACACTGCAGAAATCTGTCCATCTCTTACTGTTGTCCTGAAATGGCCTACCAGAATGAACCTGGATAGGGCAGGAGGCACTTTCAAACCAATTTAACTGCTATCTTTGGAAAAAAACCCAGCAAGTTCTTTAAGCACTCTTTTGGGATTGCTTTCATGGAAAGGACAAAGCCTCCCTTCACAGGCTTTCCTATGTGACAGTACACAGCAACCCTTCATAACATAGGTAGGCAGCCTTCCTCTTGGATCTTCAGTTATGTTTTTTTCATAAAATACAGAGTATAGAACATTTCTATATAAAACTGTGAAATGGCTGTGTCATCCACTTGAGAACATAATTTATGCTTGTATTTTATGAGAAATTTAGTTAATAATTAAGAAAAAACAAGGAGATAACTTTTGTTACTATGTTGTCACAAATTTTCTTAACAAAGCAAGAAAGTAACATTTTTAATGGTGCCATGCTTATAAATTCAGTTGTCATATCATCACCGCATTGTAGGTAAGGTTCTGAGATTATTTACCGGGTTTTGCTTGGTTATTATTAATGGCAAAATAGAAATTAAAGAAATAAAATGGAAAGTTGGAAAAAAAAATGTAGTTGATAAGGTAGAATTACCTAATATATTATGTTCTACTGTAGAAAAGTCAGTGACTTTTTCCGAGCTCATGTGGGTATAGGACAAGGCTGAATAATTTTAAACTGAAAGAGGGTAGATTTAGATTAGGTATTATGAAGAAATTTTTCCCTGTGAGGTTGGTGAGACACTGTCATAGGTTGCCCAGAGAAGCTGTGGCTGCCCCATTTCTGGAAGTGTTCAAGACCAGGCTGGACAGGGTTTTGAGCAACCTGGTCCAGTGGATGGTGTCTCTGCCCATGGCACGGGGCTGGAACTAGACGATATTTAAGGTCCCTTTCAACATAAACCATTTTGTAATTAAATAATAAAGCTTTTCATAGAGAGTTCTACATTTGAAAGGAAATTATGTGATTGCTTGTCTATACAAAAAATAGGGTAATTTTTGAGACATACATTTTTCTGCTAATGAAAAAATGGATTTGCAGGCATGTTGAGGTTGATGACCCAGCTGGCTTCAAATTGTCCAGTGTTTTCAATGGATCTTGTAAAACAATAGGCCAGTCACACAGACTGGTAAAACAGCTGAGGGACAGTATTAGGTAGTCAAGCAGCTCTGTGTGTCGTGACTTTCAGAGCCAACCACTTGTGAAAAATGACAGAAGAATACTTCAACATTTACCTTGAAATTTTTCATCTTTCGTGATAGATATAACTAATCTTTACTATTAAATGCCTCTGATTCAAAGTTATGTGGCTCTCAGTAGCCTTTAATATGAATGGTAATAGTCTGTCTTAGTTCCAAAACCCTGCTGAAGATGCAGAAAACGTGCTTTCTAAAAATGGATGTTCCCAACTATGCTTTAAATCCATCTTCTGAAGGACTCTGAAGAAGATTCTAGTGCACACACACAATACCTATAAGGCCATCCCTGTGGCTTCTGAACTGGTTTTGTCATGCATGAAAACTGTCACTTTTTTGCCATTTTAAAGTCTGTACAATAACTGAAAGAGCCATGTATTATTTCTGAATGTCCAGAGGCATGATCGTGCTGCTCACCTATAAAGCCTAGGTGTTGCCGTTCAGAATGTTGTGCTGTTCAGAAGGAAAGGATGACATATTCACAGTAAAGGAGCACCATTTTAGTCTCTTCCCCAACTACTTTCTCCAGTCAAAAGTCTTCTTTCCAGTAAATAAACACCACTTTCCTTTTCAGGAGGAACTTTTCTTATACAGAACAAAAGAATAGCTCAGTACTGTGCATTAAATAAGACCTTTCGAACTTTGCTCTTGCAATGGTGATTAAGAAAGATCTTTTTCTAGAAGGTAAAGAAAGCAGCAGACTAACTGTTGGTCCTTTATTCTTATGACTGTTACTGTTTATTACGTTAATGTTTTGATATGCAGCATTGCTACAATTGAAATACATAGTTAATCTTATATTAAAGACATAAAACAAACACTGAGCTAATAAGAGATCGCTTATCCCTCAAAGCCGTGCATTGTTAGAGCAGAAATCTTAATGGGCAATGCCATGAAGGACAAAAATGCACAGAAAACATTATTAATAGAGTCTTAAAAATAGTATTTTAAATAAAGGGAACATTATGAGACATGCATGCCAAATGATGCATTCATGTCTTGTAAATGAATGACTGAAAATATAAATGTGGTGAACTTTGTTATCTGATAAGAAAAAAGGCACCTTTTGCGACATAACACATTTTCATACGGTTAAAAAAAAAAGAAAAAAAAGCTGGAGTGACTTAAATGAACACTCTCTCAAAGGTTAAATAAATTGTAATGCCATAGAACTAGTGGTGTTTGGAACATTTAAAGGTCAGTTCCATTTTTTTTTTCATAAAGTTTAAGCTTATTTTATTATTTACAAAAATGGTATTTCCCTCAGCTGAGAAAGTTTTGAAAGGTCCATCGTAATATGATAACATGGTTGGAAGGGCACTACTAGGCTGAACAATGAGGGTGGCACTGAGGCATTTTCTCTTCCCCCTTCAGTCTAGCATGAGCACAAACTTGTACATATATACATGATAGCATCACTGCAAAAACGAGTTCTAGTTTCAATATCAGTAAAGGTGTGACAAAAAATGTTAGGCCAGAATTAACACATATCAACCTCAGCTGTTTCCCATCTACAGCAAATAAGAATAATAGTTAAATGTTTTGAGAACAGGAAGAAACTATATTTTGCATACTTTTACCCCCTTTGATCCACAAAGTAGCCATACACTAACAGGTTTTAGAATATTATGGGAATTAGAATTAATCATTTTTGACTGGTAATATGAACCTACAAATACTAACCTAAAAAATCTGTGACAACTTGAGATATTCCTTCTGTGAATATAAGGCAGCCTGCTATTGAGGCGGGTTTAAGAGGCAAGTGAACTAGAATCTTCAGATGAAAAGTTAATGTAATTGCGAATCTGCATTTTCAGAAATTATATGCCTTAGTTTCCAACCAATTACTTGAAATATTACTCTTTAAATATGTTAAAGTAGAATTTGAGGTGCAATTTGTCACTGGACTTTACTGACTCACCCTTTACTCAGGGTGGATTAGCACCTTGCTATTTCTACACTTGAAATTTCATGGGTGTGATGGTTCCGTATTAATTTAAAATTTAGTACCTAGCTGAAACAAACAGGAAAGAACATACATATATGCTAAGTTGCAGAGTTTACTTTGTTATAATACAGACATCTGAGTAACAGAGTGCAGAGTGTTCAGTGACATCCACAATCACCTCAATAAAAATGGAGGAATTTTCTGTTAGTGGTTTATGATGCAAGTATCTGTAAATAAAACAACATTTAAAGTCAGATTAAAATAGTGCTATATAATTACTAGTGATTGTCCTAGAGTAATAGGGTCATCCTTTTTTTTTTTTTCAGAAATCCCTTCTTTTTATTTTTTCTTTTTATTCTTTTTTTTCTTTTCTTTTCTTTTCTTTTCTTTTCTTTTCTTTTCTTTTCTTTTCTTTTCTTTTCTTTTCTTTTCTTTTCTTTTCTTTTCTTTTCTTTTCTTTTCTTTCCTTTCCTTTCCTTTCCTTTCCTTTCCTTTCCTTTCCTTTCCTTTTCTTTTCTTTGTTCTTTTTTTTTTTTTTTTTTTAAACAGCCAAAACATTTTTAGCTATTCTGTTACAGGGAAAGGAAGTAAAATAAATAAATAAATAAATAAATAAAAGAACAAGGAAAAAAGAAAGAAAAGAAAGAAAAGAAACCACTTGTAAGACAAAGTAACAAAGTTATCTCATTTGAAATTCATCACCTAGGAATGAAATTTACAGTTTTATGGAAGAAATTTTGCAAACAAAACATCAACACTGTCAGCGCAATTAAAATTAGTATTTGCAACACAGAAGTTGTGCTCAACACAAAGCTGTGGATTAATTAACCAGTCAATATCCATCCAGCCTTATCTGTCCTGTGCTGATGCTTAGCACAATGCAAGGTTTCTGTCTTGTTTTCTCAGAATCAAACTAAAATTGTAGTAACTTTGGGGGCAGTGGGAAGGTAAACTTCAACAACCACTATAATCCTGTTTGTCCTTTACCTACCCGCTCAGTTGGCTCAGTCCTCTAATACACCCTTGAGTAATTTCACTCACCCTGTAATTTTATTGAGCTGAAGTGTTTGCAGGATTTGACCCTTTGTGAGTCATTTCCCTCTACTTCATAAATCCTTATGCATTGAAAAGACACCCCTTTGATTCTTTGCATGTTAATACTAAGCCTTGAGCTGAATGGAAATGTGTCCTTCCCTGCACTGCCATAGTTGCATATCTTTAATTTTAAGCATGGAGACTTTCTCTTCTGAGCTACCATATTTGCCAATGTCTGCTGGGTCTTTTCATATTGTTTTTTCATGTACAGTTTCTCTACTACTGTTGCCATTCCAAGTCTTCTATTGCCAGTTACAGTATGAAAATACCTCTGAGAACAAACTCATGGACTGAGCCAAATTCAAGCAGGCATTTTAGCAATACATTCAAATTTGTTTAATACCTTCAAGCCCTCTTTCTAATCCAGAATTTTAATTAAAGTCATTGCTTTCCATTTACAATCATATATTTAAAATTTTATCCTTCTGTAATAAAAATAATGAGTCTGAATCCCAGAATGTAAGTCTTTAGAGGATTTGGATATATACAAATATTCAGCTTGATAGATGTAGTTATAAATGTAGTTACATTTAGGATGCAAGTTGATACAAATGAGATACATTTCAGGATAAGCAAAATCAGGCCTACTACACACTTGCATCATTTACACCTGTAAGATGAAATTTAGTAAAGGGGGGAGAGGGAAAAAAATGAGAAAGTAGGAGGGAATCAAATCACAATTAAATTTCTCAACTGACCCTTTCCCTCCCAGCTCTCATTTAAGTTACTTATCACTTACCAATTTGCTGGCTTCACCTGCCCTCCCCCCCCCCCCCCCCCCCCCCGCTTTAAACTTCAAATTAGTTCATGTGCATTTGCCATGGTCTTTCAAGAGTCTGCTATGGTTCCAGTTCCTTTTTTTTTCAATAGATTTAGGACCAAATTTAGTAGTAAAATCAGATCTTTTATGCTATTGTAAAACCTAATATGTAAATAGTGAAAGTGAGAAAACCCCTTGCTCCATAGGGTTCAGTAAAGCAAACCCTGTAATTTTACTCACTTATTGCAGCACATGATAAAAACCCAGGCATTTATGCACTGAATTCTGGAGCTTACAAAATTAAAATATTAAAGAAAAACTGATTATCAACAGAGCTCTTCGACTGATATCCTCTTAACGTGTACAGGACAGAAGGGCATTCAGCAAATGCATTTTGCAAGGAAAGCCCTCAGCACTTCCAATGTGCATGGTTCTTCCATGTCAGTCTTCCAACTGCTCACATTTTTCTTTCTCAGTAATGTTGGTGGAGATTAAGGCATTCATTTAGAAGTAAAGCCGAGCAGCTTATAGCTCAGTCTTTATGGCCTGTGAAGGAGCCTGCAAGAAGCAAAACTCTTGCAAAATCATCCCTTTGACTCATGCGGGCTGTCAAGTGTCTTTTCTACTTGTTTTGGAGCTCTAGCTTAAGCTAACCTGTTTCACTTGGAATCTGAACAAATTGGAGGTCCTTATATGGTGAAGTATTGGCCTGAGCTAAGAAGTGACAATTAAGAGCAATGCCTCCAAGCAGAATGTGACATTTGCCACCTCTCACGTAAAACCAGTATGTGCTGTTCTAGCACTTTTCAGCGCTACTTCTCTGAGAGTCAGAGGTTGACAGAAGAACAGGGAAAAAACTTTCACACAGGCAGGTGCCAGATTCATTTGGGACCTGGTGGTCTCACCTGAGACTTGTGACTGGCAGTGTAAAGAGTTTCTCCTTGCTCAAAGGTGTTTCTCTCAAAATTAGAATATAACAGCCTCCATTGAAAGGGAGTCGATGACTTACTATTGATGATGTCACTTACCTGTGCTTTAAGCTAAAAAGAAGTGACTAAAATCCAAAGCAAGACTCATATTCAGCATCATACAAAAGACTGTTTCTGGAAAGGATAATCCTGGTCTGAAACAGAAGGACTCATAGCTTAGAAAACTACTCATTGAACTTGAATGACTCCCAGTCAGCAGTTAATTCAGTGTTTCAAAATTTCACTGTTGCTCAGCCTGAAAATGGCCTGAAGAAGACATCAAAAGCAAGCTCAGGTTCCCCAGACTGAGCTCTGGAAGGCAGATTCTTTTGACCAGTACAGTAAGCTATCTCCAGAGCATGCTTGACACATAAACTGGGCAAGGTTCCTCACAAAATGAAAGTGCAGTTGCTTTGTTTTTGCAATGAAGCTTGCAGTGCTACGTGCTGAGGGACAAGTCCAAGAAGATCTAACATCTCTCTCAGTCTTTCTTCTCACCTTAGAGCCATGAACTTTACTTAGGCTCATGGGCATTTTCCACCCTTGGCTTCCACAGAAGTACAGAAGCATTCATCACCCTGCTACTGTAGTTGTGCCAAAATGAAACAAAAAATGAAAAAATAATTGGGTTGGGAAGGAGGGCAATTGCAATGACTCTGTAGTAGGGCGATTAGAGCACTCACTTGGAGCTGGAGAGTTCTGAGTATGTTTTCTTCTTCCAGGATTATTTATCCACTTCTTTTTGCCCAGTATGTGTAATTGGAGAAGTTTAAAAACCGTATGTTGACTCCGTTAATATCATCAGGTAATTTTACTTGTACTGCAAGTTACTGTACCTCATTCTTATTATCCCATTCCTTTAAAATACAGAGATTATTTTAATGCATTTCAGAATAATTGCTTTGGAAGAATATTATTTTTAACATAGAGTAACTGCTGTCTCATTAGCAATTTGTTACTTATTTTTTATGGGCTAACAAAGACTTATGTAACCACAGGTAAAAGGGAAAGGGAAAAAAAAGAAAAGAAAGATTAACATACCATTTCATAAAGAAGTAATAATATTGATTTTTAATTTCAGGTTTTTAATATATACAGTTTTATTTGAATGAAACAGATGAGATCTGACTTCATAACACACCACAGATGTCAGGCTTGTCAGCCAGGCATTGCTAATGACTGATGTCTTTCACTTGCTCTCTTCCCTTGGATTACATGTCCGGGAAACGGACGGCATGTGTTTCCACACGCTGCTGATAGTGTGAGACTAGTTGTGTTCTTATGATCCAAACCTCTCCCTGTAATTTATTCAATCATGAAACTGCAATGGAACTTTTGGTACTTAATGACCTTCTACCAATCAGAATATATAGTGTTTCTTTGCTAGATAATTTGTGATGTTGACCTTTTAGCTGGTAAGTTACTAAATCATTAAAACATTGAAATCTCTAAGCCCTTCTGTCAAGATAGCCTGCATATTTTCTTAAACATTATTTTTGTACTAATCATTACAATATCCTTGGAAATAAAATTTTAAGTTTAATATACATTTTTATTTACAAAGGGCAGCCATGAGTTGTTCTTTTGATTACCTTTTTTTTTTTTACAGGATCAATTATATCCAAAATTTACCTAGAGACAGTTGATCGACAAATGTTTGTTACACTAAGATGATACTCCACAGAGTTAGGCAAGTAAGTGTAAGTTAGTTAAATCTATACAAGGATGTGAATATTTAAGGTTCTGCCTGCATGTAAGCTGAGAAAATAGCTTTCTTGATTCATAAGGGCTGTGACTCAGAGTTACACTATCAATACCTTGTTAATAAAAATAAATTCTGTGGAAAGGCCTGGTAAAACTACAATGGAATATTATTTGCCATGTAATAAATACTAAGTAAGTGGCTTCGCTGGGAAGGATAGCTGGGTTTTCTGGTTTTTATTCATTTAGTTAGCTCTGTTATAGAAGCAAAAGGGCTGCAGGAGTGAGCATGTTTCTCCTTGTATCTTCAAACAATCAGCTGTCATCTCCCTAGAGTCCAGGTGTTAGGAAATATCTTCAGAAGCAGAGCATGTGTAGCAACAAAAACAGCAGGGTCAGACCCCTCTGACAATAACATGGTATGTGTGAATAACCTCACAGCACAAGTAACAAATGCAGAAAGGAACTGGTGAGTTCAGCAGTGTGTTATTAAGGGTATCAATTCTTGGGCTAACACAGCTTCTTTTAATACGTACAGAAGGTTTAAAACTGGTCTGCTGTGTTCAGAATTAGATCTGGATCACACTCTAACATCTACCTGGCTACCAGCACTGGCTTGTACAAAGAAGATGGACACATTAACTGATCCATGATTTTTATTTGTAGGTGAATTTTGCTGGGAGGTTATTTGAGATTTATTTCAGTAATTAAATAGTGGTTAGTTTTAGGTAAGTAAAAATGAAATCTTAAAACATATTATTTGAAATTATCTCTGTCATTGTGAGCTTTCAGCATCACAGAGCTTGGGAAATGTATTTCCTTATAGAGTGCTGCGCCAAGAATCCTTTGTGAGAAGCCAGTTAATTCTCATTTATTTGAAGATTACTCTAAAATTCCATCAGCACTATCTTCTCTTGCATGTCTCTGAGAACCCATGTGTCGTGGTTTAAACCAATCCACACAGGTCGTCCACTCACTCCCCCCCTTCTTGCCCTCCCCCTGCTCCTGGAGGGACGGAGAGGAGAATCGAAAAGAATGCAACTCCCACGGGTTGAGATAAGAACAGTTTAGTAACTAAGGTATAACACAAATCACTACTGCTACTACCAATAATAATAATGATAAAGGAAATAACAAGAGGAAAGAACACAACACCTCAACACCAGCTGACTGATAACTCGCCCCACTCCCCCCAGCCGAGCACCGACCGATACCTTCTCCAACCCTGCAGACCCAACCCTTCCGGGGAACTCCCAGTTACCTCTCCGGGCATGACGTGCTGTGGTATGGAATACCTCTTTGGCTAGCTTGGGTCAGGTGTCCTGTCTCTGCTTCCTCCCGGCCTCCCCTCCTCCCTGGCAGAGCATGAGGCTCAGAAAGTCCTTGGCCAGACCAAACATTCGAGCAGCAACTGAAAACATCGGCATTATCACCACTGTTCCAAGGCCAAAAGATCAAAACACAGCACTGTACTAGCTCTTAAGAAGGAGAAAAATGACTGCTGCTGCTCAACCCAGGACATTATCCACCCCTTATTCCATACCATTCACGTCATGCTCAGATCCCACATCTTCAATATCCCATCACTCTTACATATATATATACATCTACATATACACAGAGAAAAAACATCATTTCTTAGTGCATGGACCTATAAAGCTGCTGAGTCCATCTGGTCCATGATGTCAGGCTCCATCTCTTGTAACAGTCTCTCAGAGCAGGAGAGGCTGTGTGCAGTGTTTACACTCATGAATAACCTGGGCAATAGTGTCCATTGCTAAGTCCACCCCTCGATCATGAGTCCATTTCTGTGTTGCATCTCTGCCCTGATGGCCTGAAGTGTCATGGGACCACCAGGTTTAAAATAATTCACTGTCTCCTTCAGCAGTTTTTGCAGCTTGTTGCTGGGGACTCCATACAGCTGCCTTCTATCTCCAATGCTTCCAAAGCACTGGAGGGGCCCAGTGGACCAGATACTCTTTCATACTGTCCCACACACACTGCCACTCATGACTGTCCAGCCTTGGGGAAGATCTCCTGGTCCTCCCATATTGTGGTCTAACCCCAAACAAGAAGCAAACCTGAGTCTGCTTGACTTCTGAGATCAGACAAAATGGTCATGGGTAGAGCACGCTCTGTGTGTGTGCCACCATGCTGATCCCCATCATAATCAGCAGGCAGGTCCCAAGGGTACCCAAAGGCCATTCAAACCCTTCAGAACTCTCCAATGACGCTGCTGTGCTTGTCCCTGGGGCTGGTGCAGCTGCTGTGCTTGCCGGCTCTCCCACCACCAGCTTCTCTCTTCCCGGGTGCAGCTCTTCCTCCTCTGCCGTGCTGGGAAATGCTGCGTGCACTCCTGCATCCTCCTGGGGCTCGGCGGGCGGCTGCCTGGGGACGCTCTCGGCCGCCGCGGGGCTGGGCTCGGCTCCTCCGCGGGGCTCGGCTCCTCCGCGGGGCTCGGCTCCTCCGCGGGGCTCGGCTCCTCGGCCGCCCCCTCCCGCTGCCCGGCAGCCGCCTCCTTCCCGGCCTCCGGCCCCGCTCCCGCCGCCGCCTGGTCCCCGGGGCCGCTCTCCCGGGCCGCTTCGGCCGCCGCCGGCTCCCGGGGCCGCTCCCCCTCGGCTCCCCGCAGCCTCACAAAGACAGAGGCGAGGACAAGGGCCAGGGCAGTGAAGAGCAGCGGGACGGCCGGGTACAAGTCCACGGCCATGTTCATCTCTCCCTGCTGCCGGAGCCCACCCGTATTACAAGTCATTGCCATAAAGTACAGTGAAACAAAAACCTTAGCCCAAGCTCCACACTTGATAAACACTAACACAGCAAATACCGGCTCTAAGTAATGTACTACATTCTGAAGCTCTGAGAGCAAGAGAAACAACTTTGAGAGCCAATAAATCAGCACTGTGACGACTATTAATCTGATCATCTCCGTCGTTATCTCAACCCTTCACGCCCCACGTTGGGCGCCAAAAAGAACTGTCGTGGTTTAAACCCAACCACAAACCTCTTTTACTCACTCCCCCTTCCAAAAGAGGTTTGTGGTTGGGTTTAAACCACGACACCATGTTTCTGGAAAGCTAAGCTTTTACCAGATCACCTTAGAGAACCTCTTTTACCTTCCAATAGTAACGGATCATCAATTGCACAAGAAAACAAAACACAGTCCAAACCCCTCTTTTCTTCTATCATATAGCTTCTGTCAGTCATTTCAAAGGCATGCATATCTTTCTCAAGGCTGTCCCACTCCTTTTTTATTTTTCCATAAAACAAAGGCTTCCCCCCCCCCCCTTAGCCTGTACTACAGACTGATTTTATTATTTTTTATTTTTATCCACAGTATAGGATTTTATGCTGTTAAAGGTCATGAATTACATGTTGAGTTTATGCTCACTCGATAAAGGTTATTTTCTTAGTGCTCTTTTAAACCTTTAAATAGCACCTTTGATCATAAAATTCCCTTTGATCAACTAGAGCAAAATCTTCAGAGGTGTGTTAAAGTGTTCACATTGTGTAAAATCCTTACTTCACAGACAACATCTCTTTTCCGCTCTTCAGCAGTATTATTACCAGTGTACTCTCTTGTTGATTTATTATTTATTAGCAGAACATTCATCTTAATTGTTATTATTTCCCCTACTGCAAAACACAGTTCTCTCTGCTTTCTCTTATACCTGATGCGCTATTGAGAATTCTGCGCAGTGTTTTTATTGAAATCTTTAGTCTCCCATGACTTGCTTTCACTGTCTCACAGTATGTGTTCTTAGATATTATTAAAGTTACTAGTTTAGATTCTCACTTCTTCAAACACAAAGAACAAACGTAGTTCCAGTCTGAATAACCCTTTTGTGCCCAAATGACACAAAAGAAAGAGCAAAAGTAGCCCAGAGAGCACCCTGTGTTTCTTCACAATAGTAGTCTCTGTAGAGTCTAACAAAGAATGATCGTGCAAAAGCTAACTGCTTGGAAAAATCAGGAGCACCAATGTTGAGAGCGATACTTAAATTAATGAACTAGGCTTTCTAGTTACCCCTCTGTTTATCAAGTAGAGAGGGCATGAGCACAATATTCTCTTACTAGCAGGCTAGGTTGCCCACTGTAGTTCGGATCAATCAAACCTCCAATTAGGGGATGATCACAGTGAACATTTGAAAAGGCTGAACTGTAGACCTCCACAGAAAAGTACACAGTGCCTACAGTTTACATTAAATTGTCAGGGTTTTCTATCGGCCTCTTGTTCCTTTAGACTGGCCTTCAGGCAGTCCTACAAGAGCCTAAGTAAAATATTTTTCACCAAAAAAAATTATATCCAAAATATGAATGGAAATTTGCAATCTCAGTATGAAAAGGAGTTGGACAGAATTAATTACAGAGTTTTAATTTCAGCCTTTTTTTTGTTTGTTTGTTTATTTTATTACCAGTTCTGTTAGAGATAGCATTCCCTCTAAGGACTTATTTGTCATATTGTATGTAAAATATATCAGTATTTCTGTTATAAATATTGATTTATATCACAAATACAAATATTATTCATGTTTGTATTTATTAAACTTTTTCCTTCTAAAAGCTGTAGTAATTTTGAAGGAAATAACACATATTCAAAGCTAAATGCAATGAACACTCTCCTACTGAGAATCCAGTTATCAGTCTAATTATCAGAGACATAATTAGAAGATCCGGTGCTTTTTCCCCTCCCATATTCCTGACCCTTTTCAGGCCAAAAAAAAGTCAAGTTTGCTGTAAAAAAGACATTATATAAACTTAAAATGAAATGAATCATGCACTGAAACTTTCTGCAGCTCAGGTCAACAGTTGGAAGCTTGTATTATCTTTTTCACTAAATGGTTGAAAGTTGAATTCTGTAGTGATGTTTGGGTCTATTAGTTTTTATTAATTTCTTCCCCATAGTATGATTCTTCACCTTCTAACAGTTGCCTTAAATGACATCCTTAGGCAAGTAAGAATCTTCCCTAATGCTTGGAAATCCTAAGCACTGACTGCTTGATGTGAAAGTTAATGATTTATAATCTTTTTTTAAACTCACTGCAATGGATGAGTTCAAAGAAATGAACACAGTATGTGGGTATCTAGCTCAAAAAGTACTTCAGAGAATAATGTATTTCCTGAAAATGTGTAAAACATGAGGTCTATCTTTTTTTTTTTTTTCTTTTTATAGTGGAAGTTTATAAATTTACATCTTATATTTTAAAATCACTCAGAAAACAGTGGTAAACTCAGGAACAGAAATGGCATCTCATCAAACCCTGTAAAAGTTCTGTAATTCAAGATTAGTTTGAGAATAAATTAGTTTAAAAGTAAATAGAGGGTGAAGAACTTTTCAGTAACTGTAGAAATATAATTTCCTTTAGTTTTATCTTAGTTAGCAGAATGCCCAACCCATAACAACATAATTTGTATTATATTGATGCACAAATAATTAATAATGCATGTGCATTTAGGAAGTCTAGCTGGTTCTGGAATACTGCTTGCACAATATATTGACAGTAAGAGAACTCAGAGGAGACATACGTGTGATGAAATTGGTAGTCTAAGTTACATGTTTTAGCAAATTATATCTTTTTGTGCATGCAAAGCTCCTAGCACAACAACGAAATATAAGTTTCAGTTCTCACCATGCAATTTTACATATGCAGAAAGACTTGCATAGAAAAACTGCATCTGCATATGGTAAGGACATCTATGCAGAAGAAATTTTAAAATCAGGCACTTCAAAAATAAAACTAAAAAAAAAAATTTTAAAATAAAGTAGTTATAAAATTTAAATTATATAAGAAATTTCACCTCTACTTAAACTTTTTTAAAGAACTGAATTATGTATAAATCTTTCTAGTTTAATTTTACCCTTGATTTTCCTTAACGACCCTTTCCCTGATTTTTAGTACTTTGGTTTTGAACTATGATACTTTAAATTATGTAATTACTTGTTTGATTTAGTTGCCTTTGTGTTTTGGTTTGGGTTGTTTGGGTTTTTTTGTTTGTTTGTATGGTTTTTGTTTTTTTTTTTTAATTTACTATCCCTCCCTTAAGTAAACTTATTAAGTTTTCATTCTTTTCAATCTTTCTGAGTTTTTCCAATTGCTATTCAACAAAGACATCAATCTTGCCCTTAAAAGGTTTATGTAGCAACATTATAACACAAAACCAGAGAATCAGGTTTCCTCATTAGAACTGGGTTCTTACTAAGGTTTCCTTATTAGGAATTACATTCTTAATCTGCAAGAAAGAGACTAGACTGCATGAGCCTTCAGATACTCTTATCTGCTGCAGAGATGGAAACAGGAAGAGCACTGTTATGGCCTGAATCAATAAGACTGCAGGAAAAACAGGTAAGCAATGCTGATATACATTAAGGCTGCAGCTGGATCACTAATATCTCCATTCTGAACCATCAGAAAAAAAAGCAGAGTGGTTATCCACTCCCTTTAAAGAGACCATATTAATTTCTCTTTCCAGCTTGCACCACCACTGAAACACAACCAGCAAATTCCACGCAGTTTTGCAGCTGCTTAAAGGGATCAATGTAACAAGACCTTTTATTATACACTTACCACATCTTCTAGGCTACTTACTAAATTAATTACTCTTATCTGTACAACTACCTTTTTTTACTGAAAGATGCATAGTAAATAACCTTAATTTCTCTGCATTTTGTTTTATTTCTTCTCTGAATAAAGCTTGAAATTAGATACTTCTTTTTCCCTCTTAAGTTTCTGACTAGATATTTTAAGCCTTCAAAAGGCAACTTTTGTGCCTACAGGTACATTGCTGATGTAAGTAATCTCTCCTACCTCTTTTCCCCATGTCATCTGACTTTTTTAACTATAGGAACGAGACTCATTGCATAGTATATTCTACACTCTGTTGACTAGCCAAAGCAGATATTTTTCTTACACTTTTCTTCTATGATGATCACTTAATATGAACTTATTTTAGAAGTAGGTATCCAGGCCTTTGCGTTTTTTTATCCTCTGTAACATACAAATACTCCTACAGAGAAAATAATCCAAATCCCTAGAAAAGCTAGGTTTGTTTGTTGGTTTTTTTTTAGTGGTTTTTGTTTGTTTGGTTGGTTGGTTTTTTGTTTGTTTTGTTTTTGATTTTTTTATTGTTTCCCTCCCCTGCCCTGCACGTGGATAAAACAGCTCTTGCAAAAAAACATATGAAATGCTGTTATAGAGTATCATTTTTACATGCATTCAGTTTACTGGGGTGCCAGAGACACCATGAAAATTTTTTTATTAAAGAAAAATTCAGGTAATTTTTTAGGTGCTTGAATTGAGAAGCTTGCAACTGTGGGGTGAATTTTCATGCCATTTGTACAGGGAAGTGCAAATGCAACTCAACTCCAAATCACTCTCAAGACAGAAAACACAAATCTGTCTTTCTTTTCTTAGGAATTCCACTGGTCAGGGTCAGTTTCAATTTACACTGGAGCCCCGACAGCAGTGCTTGAGGCAAAGACTGTCAAAAGGTATGCACTGACTAAGTACAAGCACAAACTACTCCTGCTTTCTGGACAGAACTGCCTTTTGCTATTTTTCTGAAGGTAGAGAAGTGTTCTGCTTTTGACTGTTTTTGTCTTCCCCAGAGGACTTGCTGCAGGACTTTCCCCAGGACTTTCCTATAGTCAGATTTATGTCAGTATAGGGAAATTATGGAAAGAATATGAAATGTCTTATAGCAAGAGATGCTCCCAAATTAACAATAAATATTTCTATTAAAGATTAGACATGTCATGAAACCACTAAACCAGCACCTTAACAGGAAATTACATGGCCCAAATAGAAATGGTTATGGTTTATAGTTATTATCCATGACCTATTTTGCAACTGCTAAGGAAAACTTAATGTCTAGCTACGAATCTATACAGAAAAATTCTAAAATGCTGAGTGCATGCTCTCTGCATACTTTTCAGACAGAACTTGCACTGACATCACTTGGAAATTGGATATAAATCTAGGTCAAGGAGCTAAAATGCATAACAGAAATCAATGAGAAATGATTGTCTAGCTGTTGAATTTGAGAGTTTTAGTGTTCCCATTACAGCAGTATCAAACCATTTCAAGTGCCATCACAGAACAGTCTAATGCTTAAAAATACTGAGACTGGAAGGATTGGCTTCACAAGCCTTGCTTTCAGCTCCTGAGCCAACTGCAGCGCCACTCACCTTGCCCACCCCACTCTCTGTGGTGTCCTTCTGCCAGGAAAACTGATGCTGCAGTCACACGGATATCTACATTAGGAAAATACATGCGCACACACACATCTATATTGCTTATACATCTAAGCAATCTGAATTCATTCTGTTACAGGGTTTAACCTGTGACCAGATAGCAATTCTGTCCATGTAACATCAGAAGTGGAAGAGGTACATAAAAAAGTGGTAGAAGATGCCAGGATGAGTTGTGGTTTAAAACCTAGATGTGAATCAGGTGGAGAAGAAAACAACCCTTATGCCTTCCACATAACTGTTTCAGTAATTTTCAGTTACTGAACTATTGGATTTATTGCAGTCTTATACTGCTAGAGCTAAGAAAGCTAGACTGAAATTAGTGTATTTACAGGAAGTTGTTCTGTCCTAGTAAATAGATATTTTCCAGCAAAAAGCAATCTCATCAATTAGCAAATTTGGTCTTTGTCTGGAAAAGAATGTTCTGCTTGTTTGGAGATTTCCAGGTTTTCATGCTATATAATCAGAATATTCAGATTAAATAAATTTATCTGAAACTATCTTATACAAAAATGACAAGTTTAAATAACGTGGTACATAGGTGGCTTCTTATGTCTGACTACAACTGAAATTCAGCTTTACAAAACAACTTAGAAAAAAAACATTTCTCTTGGGATTGAGAAGCTTGGGAAGATAAATTCAAAAGCTTTGCAGCACCACTGATGAATTCACATAACCACACTAGAAAAATGCTGTAACATTAAAATAACTTTAGAAAGCTTCCTAATCCCTTTTCAGTAGAGCTAAAATGAAATACCAGAGAGATATTGAGAAACTCTAATCATAGAACAGACACAAAAGTGAAACTTCAATAAAACCTGTTTCATCTTTTCCTTGTCATTTTAATAAGTGTAAACAATGTAGATTATGCACATTTCTAAGTTTTTGTGAATATAAAAGTGTGAAAATATTTGAGGATAAATTCAAGAATTTCTCTATGTACTTTCAGAATAATTCATTCATTAAAATGTACTTTATTATCTATGAAAAAACACTAATGTAGCTATGTAAGGGAAGCTGTACATAATAAAAGGCTAACAACCTTCAGGGTGTCCATTCACCATAAAACTAATTTCACACCTAGTCTATTATGTAATGTGCTATGAAAACATTCTTTGCTTCAAGGTATCTTTATATGAGTTTGAACCATACAAAAGTTGTATAGTTCAATGCTATACAGATTACCCCTGGAATAATTTTTAAAACAGTGAAATATTGATTTATATCTGTTGTTTCACAAACTGTAAGCTATTTAACATAAATTTAAAAAAAGATTGTAATAACTATTTTCCCCTTATATCCAAATATTTACCATAATTCACAATATGCACTGAAAATATTTGGACTGTTGATTACTTTATAATTTGTATGTTTTGATGGATCTTTTTAAGATTGATGTTACTTAATGAATGATTTTTAAACATCCTATTAATAAATCTAATCAAAAGAGTAAAAGGCAACATCACTTGTCGAAGCTGACTGAAAGAGCCAGATTGTCTGAACTGTCTTTTTCTTTAAAACTCTTTTTCATCTCAGCTGGAGAAACAAAAATTCAAACACCTAATGAACAGGAAACTTCAAGACCTAGTAGCTGTTGAGTTTAATAGAAATATTCCTTCTCCACCACACTCTAAAATCCAGACCATACCTGTGAATTGGAATTGCTAAGGACAGACTGTTTTTTGGATCTGCCTTCACAAAGACATGGGATACAAACACAAGCTCCAACAAAATTTGACATTCATCCAAATCAGTAAGAAGCTTTCTGCTGATTTCTTAAGGAAACAAATAACTTCTTTGACAATGTGAAGTCCAAAAGGGAGCGAACTGATGTTGAAAATGTACAACCAAATGTAGCCATTCAAGAGTTCTGAATTTTAAATTGTTTTACTACTGTTACTGATGGCTATTTCAATCCATTTCGAGTAATTCTGAAATTGTGATTCATGCTTTCTCTCTTTCAGAGGCTTCATGACCAGTTACCTGGTCATGAAGAAAAGTTCAGTATCCACACAAATACCTGTTGTCATGACTTGATGTTCTCAGTAATTCCATTTGCTTGAAGGGATACTTTAGCATAAAGTATAGCTTAGAGTGAAGATATCCATTTATAAGCTACAAAACATTTTTCCACAACAAATAGCAGTATCTCTTAACACATGATTCAAAGGAAATAAGAATTTCTTTGCAACAAATTAGGCAATAAAAAAGCAAACAGATGGAGAATATATTTATAATACATTCAAAATCTATAATGGGTCTCTCAAACAGTGTCACTTTTTCTTCTGTCAGCCTAAAATCCTGGTATTTCTCAGTTGCTAGGATACTCCAGCTGAATAATGCTTTTTTCTTTCTCAATATTTCAATTGTCCACTATTCAAATGCTTGCATTATGTACAGAAAGGAAATAGTTCAACTGCAAAGTTTTTTCCAACAGCAGCTAGTGGATAGCAACAGCATACATGCATAATAAAGCATACTTTTCATTTTTAACAATTGATTTTTATACATTCATACAAAAAAAAAAAAAAAGCTTGTTATGACTGACATGAAGCCATTGGGCCAGCTTTTCCTTAAATATTTACATATCCTACTATTTTTTGTCTGAAATAAAAAACACAACAAACCTTAGCTCTTCTGAGTATTACTAGTTTAAAAAAAAAATCTATAACATCAAAAGATGAAATTTATATCACATTTCATTATCTTACAATAAAACTCTAGTTTAAGAATCCTATGCCTTATCACAAATAACTTTTCAAAAGTTCCAGTAATATATATGGGTCTTAAGTTACCTGGAATTGGGAACTGTAGATGTTTTTAATGATCTGTGATAAGATAAAATATACTATATAAGATAAATCTTCCTTCTCAAATATCCCCAAATTCATTATTTTTTTTCAGAAGACTTAAAAATACATATTAGAAACTTACTTGGGGGAGAAAAGAAAACCCCAAACAGAATATTTGTAACATTTTTAGCCATCACTTATAGTATTTTAGCAACACTAACATGTATAGAACAATATACACAGAAGACATACTGAATATAAATGTTTCTGGTGATTAGTATACTGCAATTCTGGAGTTATATTGTTATCAGTTTTTACAAAAGAAAATTGTTTGGCAGAAATCTTTATTCAGTAAGCTTTCAACAACAGCCATTATTATAGATGCTACCCTCATCTGTGTATGTCCTTTCTGAAGGTCATATCAAAATTACAAAGAAGCAGCTAAAATAAATTAATAATTCTTGCATGAAATAAACAAACAAACAAAACAACAATGAAACAAACAAAATCAACAAACCCCACACACTATGAGAGGCATCACATGAATAAAATCCAACAAAGAAATCTCTGCTTGACTGAGAACTGCAATTTTAAGCAAGGGCAAAGAATAAGCTCTCCTAAGCAAAATCTATAGAAAATGTGAGATAATAATACATATGCTTGAGATAGATTTTTATCACTGTAATTGGTCCCAAAGTAGAGTTTTAGGTGGAATATAAGTATGAGAGATATATTGCAACAGCAACATTTATCAAAATCAATTCCAAAGTTTTCCTGGCACTGTCTTGTGACCTTCAGTGTAGCTTTGTACTATTACTAGCAAGAAGAGGACAAGGAAGTCACGAGTAGATGATAAAGATGAGAGAACAAAGCTCAAACGATGCCTTTGTCTGTGATTTGCCAGTAATGACAGGATGCCTTCAAGCAAACAAAAGTTTCTGACTTCCTGAACAGAAGGCTTTTTGTGATGTCACCCCAGTTCAACGAAGAGCAATCCTGAGCAGCCTATACCTGCTTGTAGTTTGGTCATCTGAATTGAAGCTGAACTGCTTTGAAACTTTAAAACTCTCACTTTTTCAGGGAGTGAAAAAAAACCCAGCTATGAAATGTAACCAAGTACAACAAAATTTTCACTGGGAAACTCTTGTGAACACATTAGATACCTAAATTTTTGTATATTGTACAGCACACAAAAGTGATTTGCATTTCTAGAATATAATTAAGTTAAACACACAAATTGATCCAAAATATTTTGTAACATCAAAAAGAAAATTTGGCATAGATTGTTGACAAGGGAGGCATAAATTGTTGACAATTAGTCAAAGATGCAATGCAGTCTATGTTAATTGTGTCAGTCTTAACAGAATCATTAATTAAGTTCTTTCTGCTAATCATTAACTTCCTGAGAATGCTAAATTAAAGCCCTCAGGTTATGACTAGCTTTTCTACACCTGACTATTTCTATCTCTCAGAGATTGCTTTAAAAGCAAGTGCAAAAAATGTACTGGATACCCAAAATGCATAATTTGCTTATTGTTATTGTTTTAAAGTTGGCCTAAAAAGTTACTATGAATATATCCATTTTTTATTTTACATACTTTCATTGTGGTTTTTCATTATCATATTCAAAAATTCAGAAGATAATATTATTTCATTGATATGCCACACGATAGATGACATTATCTATATATATTGAAAAAACATTCATACATTGCTGTGTGAGATCTAGAATCTTATTATGTCTTATAACTGCATTTTAGCTCTTATGTTTCATGTGCTTTTCCATCTTTTCATCTTTATACTGAGTGTATTATCTTTTGCAGCACTTAACACATTGTGTTTTTCTGTGAGTCTTTCTTAATCTCACAGTTGTTTCTAATGATGTTTTAGCAATTCAGTTATACTACTCCATAGTAGAAACAGGTGGTATCTCAGAAGTAATGACAAGCATCTTTCTATAGTGAGATTAAAAGGGAGTGGGAGAGTGGATTTCTTATCAAAGTTTTGCTTTTAGTTGAAGATAGAAGTTTTGAAAACTGCTTGTCTAGCAGCCATAAGACTACTGTCCTTGACAAACTGCAGACTATTAATTAATTGCATCAGCACTGCAGTGAAGCAATTTTTCCCTCAAAATTTGAGAGAAAAAAAAAAAAAAAGAAATTAATTGAGGCTGAGAAGTCAATCTAATCCTATAAACTGCCTGACTACTTGATTGGGCACATACACAAGCCAGTTGTTCACTCAAGTACCCAATGACTCACTGGTAGAGACATGATAACATGTATAAATTCAGAATTCTCAGATTTCTTTACTTTCTTCAAGGCAATGCTGCCACCTTCTTTGAAGTACAGCCAAAATAGACTTCAAAAGTATTCCTGCATTAAAAATAGTCCTGGGAAAGAAAAACAACACAAGTCTGAAATAATAATTTTGCTGTAGAAAACATGATAAAGATATTTAAGGTTCTAAAGATACACCACCAAGGAAGTATATTTTTACTCCTGTATTCTTTTGTCAGTCACTGGTTCTGACAGGAATCAAAACTTAGTTTGAAGTCCAAGAAGTTCTGCTCCTAAATTTGCTGCGGCCTAATTCTGTTTTGTTTCTGTACCTATCAGACAGACAAAGACACAAGCCATCACCAGCTAGTGATGACAACATGCTCATCAAAATTTTTTAAATGCTGCTGAAAAGAATGTACAAAACACTATTTTTACTATTTACGGAGTGACAGTTCTGCTGTCTCATCAATACCACAATTTAGGATACTGTGGTCCTTTGCCACATTATGTTAATATATGGGGAACAGCAGCCAGTAATATAATTTTTGATACTGCTCTTGGAGAATGATTGTTCCTTTAGAACAGAAACTATGCTGATGCACAGTTATTTTAACTGCTATTCTTTCACAAAAAGGAAAGACCAAAGGATCAAAGTATTTTCAACTTTATGCACTACTAACAGCTGTTTAGAAAAATCCTCCTACTGGAAACATCCACCTATGTTTTCTTGATCATTTATCAAGAACAGAAGGTATCTTATTGTCATTATTTTTTCAAGTAAATGGGAAAAAGAAAAGTTGCGCTGTTTGAGAGAGAAGAGCCCTACTAACAGTTTATCCATAAAAGTCCCTCGTAAATGAGGACAAATTCCAGCTGTTGAATGCAATGGTTTGGAAGACAGCTGCTAAATGAAATACAAACTCCTATAACTTATGCAAATTCCTACGATCCTAGCAATTTCTTCACAAGGAAGCGTCTCTTGCCTGAATTTGCCTGGAGACAAATGAAGGTGTTCTTGCCTGTACTTTAGTCACACGTTTACTGCATAAAACGGAACACCACCCCACTCATCATGCTTCTTCAGTGTCTGATGTCACATCTAAACATTAGCGGTGATCTGAGCATGCCTAGAGGTTTTGAGGTCTTCAGAAGAAGAAACCTCCTTGCTGGGGTAAGGACTGGCCTTTAGGCTAAAGAGTCTAGACACGGTAAGACTGAAAAAAATAAATGAAAAAAATGGTGCAAACAGTTTTTAACTTAGCTATATGTTGCCTGACAAAGGTTCATTGGAGTAGGTGGAGGTTTTCAAGACCTCTGCTTTGGGTATTAGGGTATGTATGTGCTTTATGTACATGTATCACTACCAGTGTAGTCCTTATCTTCTCTGCTAAGTCCTGGATGAAAGAAGATGACAGTAGATGGATAGCAGTATAGATTTTTTCAAAATCTAGGCCTACATTCATGTGCACATTATCTGCCTTCTACAGCTTGGTTTTCATATGAAGAAATTTCAAATGGGAGTTTACTTGGTGTACTGGTGTACTCTGTGATATGAATGGGCAGATCCAGATTCAAAGAGTCACCACAGAGCACCTCGGTGGGTATTCCAGCCACAGAATTGATTCTTAGTTCCCTGTTCTCAAAAGAGATAATTATATCACAATAGTATTTTGAGGGAAATTTCATTGTGCACTGAGTTGCTTAGCTAATATGGAATCAAGTATCAGAAATTAATAGGTAACATACTCCTGTAATTGTGCAATTAGTTTACAAGCACATTTACTGCAAAGCCAGAAAAAGAAAAAAAAAAACTGCTTAGAGATACCGAGGAAAAACTTCATGTCTGCTATTTTGTCCATTTCACATTCTCACTATTTTATGAGCATCTACAACTTCAAGAACACTTTAAAAACAATAAGATTGCCATGAATTTTTTAGTATATTGAAAGGTTTAGAGAGGTTCCCTGAATCACTATTTTTAAAATGAAAAGCTATATAATTACTAGTGATATTGTTTTCCTATCACAAAATGCAATATAATCTTTAATTTAGAGCAGCTACTTTTTACTTTGTAAAAGCGTTAAGCTATGTGTATAAAGGTACACAACCAGCTGATGCCTACAAAACTAATCTATTCTCCACTGCCAACTGTAATACGAAGAAATAAGAAATTTCAATGAGTTGTGGCAAATCTATCACTGTGATATTGCTTCTACTATTGGGACACATTTTAATTGAAATCCTGCCTTAGAATTTGACCTTTATTAATAAAGGAAACAAATCCAATCAAAATAATAGTGGCATGATATATTACCAAGTACAAAGGTTCACAGAAAGTTAAAATCAGAACTGTGAGCATCAAAATATCAATCTCTTGTTTCACTTGTGGGAAAGGATAGCTTTTTAGACCCTGTCCCGCAGGGGAAAAAGGGTACTAGGACTGGCTCCCTGAAATGTCTGTACACCAATGCACGCAGCATGGGGAATAAACAGGAGGAGTTAGAAGTCTGTGTGCGGGCTAAAGGTTATGATCTAGTGGCGATTACAGAGACATGGTGGGACAGTTCACATGACTGGAATGTGGTCATGGATGGCTATGTCCTTTTTAGGAAAGATAGGTCAGCAAAGCGAGGTGGTGGAGTGGCTCTTTACGTGAGAGAGCAACTAGAATGTATTGAGTTCTGTCCGGGGTCGGATGAGGAGCAAGTGGAATGTCTGTGGGTACGAATCAAGGGGCTGACTGGCACGGGTGATACAGTTGTGGGGGTCTATTACAGACCTCCTGATCAGGACGAAGGAGTTGATGAGGCTTTCTACAGGCAACTGGAAGTAGCCTCGCGACTACATGCCTTAGTCGTCGTGGGGGACTTTAATTACCCTGATATTTGCTGGAAGACTCACACAGCCAGTCATTCACAGTCTAGGAGGTTCCTCGAGTGCATTGATGATAATTTCTTAATGCAAATGGTGGACGTACCAACTAGGGGAGCAGCGCTGCTAGATTTAGTACTCGCCAACAAGGAGGGTTTGGTCGAAGTGGTGACGGTCAATGGCAGCCTTGGCTGCAGTGACCATGAGATGGTGGAGTTTAGGATCCTGTGTGGGAGGAATAGAATACCTAGCAAAGCCACAGTTCTGGATTTCCGAAGGGCCAACTTTGGCCTCTTCAGTCAACTGCTAAGGGAAGTCTCATGGGAAAGTGTACTAGGCGGTAAAGGGGCTCAAGATAGTTGGTTAGCATTCAAGGACCGCTTCTTCCAAGCTCAGGATCGGAGCGTCCCAATAAGTAGGAAGTCAAGTAAGGGATCTAGGAGACCGGCATGGTTAAACAAGGAGCTGCTGGGCAAACTCAAGTGGAAAAGGAGAATCTATGGATTATGGAAGGAGGGGCTGGCCGCTTGGGAGGAATATAGGACAGTTGTTAGAGGATGTAGGGAGGCAATTAGGACAGCTAAGGCCTCCTTGGAACTCAATCTTGCTAGTCGGGTTAAAGACAATAGAAAGGGCTTCTTCAAATACATAGCAAATAAAACTAACACAAGAGGCAATATAGGCCCACTGCTGAACGAAGTGGGTACCCTGGAGACAGAGGATATAAAGAAGGCAGAGGTGCTGAATGCCTTCTTTGCCTCTGTCTTTACTCCTGCAGACTCTCCCCGAGGGCCCCGGATTTCTATAGCCCCAGAAGGAGTCAGGACAAAGGAGGAGTTTGCTTTGGTAGATGAGGATTGGGTTAGGGATCAGCTATGCAATCTGGACATCTGTAAATCGATGGGTCCGGATGGAATGCACCCACGGGTGCTGAGGGAGCTGGCGGAGGTCATTGCTAGGCCACTTTCCATCATCTTTGGTAAGTCGTGGGAAACGGGCGAGGTGCCTGAGGATTGGCGGATGGCAAAGGTCACACCAATCTATAAGAAGGGCAAGAAGGAGGACCCGGGTAATTATAGACCGGTCAGCCTTACCTCCATCCCTGGAAAGGTGATGGAACAACTTATTCTTGACTCCATCACTAGGCATATCAAGGATGAGGGGGTCATTAAGAACAGCCAACATGGTTTTATGAGGGGGAAGTCATGTATGACCAACCTTATAGCCTTCTATGAGGAAGTGACTAGGTGGAGGGATGATGGTAGAGCGGTAGATGTAGTTTTTCTTGATTTCAGTAAGGCATTTGATACTGTCTCCCACAGCATCCTCATAGATAAGCTAAGGAAGTGTGGGCTTGACGATCAAGTAGTGAGGTGGATCGAGAACTGGTTGAAAGGAAGAAGGCAGAGAGTTGTGGTCAATGGCGCAGAATCTAGCTGGAGGTCTGTGACTAGTGGAGTTCCTCAGGGGTCGGTGCTGGGACCGGTGCTGTTTAATATTTTCATCAATGACCTGGATGAGGGAACTGAGTGCACCCTCAGCAAGTTTGCTGATGACACAAAACTGGGAGGAGTGGCTGACACACCAGAGGACTGTGCTGCCATTCAGCGAGACCTGGACAGGCTGGAGAGTTGGGCGGGGAGAAACTTGATGAAATTTAACAAGGGCAAGTGTAGAGTCTTGCATCTGGGGAAGAACAACCCCATGTACCAGTACAGGTTGGGGGTTGACCTGCTGGAAAGTAGTGAAGGGGAAAGGGACCTGGGGGTCCTGGTGGATAGGAGGATGACCATGAGCCAGCAATGTGCTCTTGTGGCCAAGAAGGCAAATGGCATCTTAGGGTGCATTAGAAAGGGAGTGGTTAGTAGGTCAAGAGAGGTTCTCCTCCCCCTCTACTCAGCCTTGGTGAGGCCGCATCTGGAATATTGTGTCCAGTTCTGGGCCCCTCAATTCAAGAAGGACAGGGAATTGCTTGAAGGAGTCCAGCGCAGAGCCACAAAGATGATTAAGGGAGTGGAACATCTCCCTTATGAGGAGAGGCTGAGGGAGCTGGGTCTCTTTAGCTTGGAGAAGAGGAGACTGAGGGGTGACCTCATCAATGTTTACAAATATGTAAAGGGTAGGTGTCAGGATGATGGAGCTAGGCTTTTTTCAGTGATATCCAGTGATAGGACAAGGGGCAATGGGTGTAAACTGGAGCATAGGAAGTTCCACGTTAACATCAGGAAGAACTTCTTTACTGTAAGAGTGACAGAGCACTGGAACAGGTTGCCCAGGGGGGTTGTGGAGTCTCCTACACTGGAGATATTCAAGGCCCGCCTGGACAAGTTCCTGTGTGATGTACTGTAGGTTACCCTGCTCTTGCAGGGGGGTTGGACTAGATGATCTTTTTAGGTCCCTTCCAACCCTTGGGATTCTGTGATTCTGTGATAAAGTGTTTTCCAAACGTTAAAACTGTATTTATTCATATTCAAGTTATACATATTGGTGATCTGTTACATTGTATTCTTATGCTTCTGTTTATAAAAAAAGTATTCCAATTTCAGTTAAGAAACTTTTCACACCTATTAGCAGGTGTTATAACAGCCAGCTGGAATGCATACAATTTAATTTTCATTTTCTTTCTGCATCTGTCTTTTTATGCTTCAGTATTTGCCTTTTTATGCCTTTTTAATGTTATATGTTATAATTTGAGAACTTTTTTTTTTTAATCCATTATATTCAACATAATTAGTCATAGATCTGGCAAAATCTGCATGTCCCTAAAACTGCTGTGTCGAGTTTTCAACATACAAAGAAAATACTATTTTTCAAGCAACAATTTCATACATCACTAATGTTCTCCAGTGGCCACTAAGTCATAAGGTTGATTCTGCTAAATACACTATTGCTGAAGAGTGACTTGGATAGTTATTTTAATTTTAATGATTACAAGAGTAGTAAACATAATTCAAGAGTTTAGAGATGAGCACATGGTGAAGAACCCTCTGTAAGACACAGTGAAGAAATGAGCTGTTCCTACAGACAGGCCTAAGCAAGACAACTTGCTAATAAATACATCACTACCATTCTCCACAGACAGCTGACAACACACCATAGTTTTTGAAGTAATGGACAGTGTACCTGATGCATAATGAGTAAAACAGCAGCTGCCACTTAAGTGTGTAGAGTGTGAAATGGATATTCCAGGCTACAGGCAGAGTAGCAGAGCACCAGTCGTCAGGGCGCTTACAAAGATGTCTCACACACATGAACACTAGTATGGGCAAGAGAGGCATAATAGCATCTGAGCAGCTTAGTCCTTTACCAAACAATGACATTATTTTTACCATCCCACCCTTCAAATCCAAAAATAGTGGAAATCTTAGTAATAAGACTACACCAGATGTTGCAAAATTTAAAAAAAGAGCCTGAAGAAAGTATCTAGAACTGAGGAGACTGTAGCAGGGTTGCTATATATGAAAATGAAGTAATAGACTGAAAGCTTAAGATACAGCTGAAGAAGAAGACGAAAAGAAAACAAAGAACTTGAATAGTTTCTCTATAGCTACAGCAACAGCAGACCATAACAGACCATGCAGAACTAGGCAGACAGGCTTTCCAGGTTTTTTTTAAGGTTTTATTGTCTTAAAGAATATGTTTCTACAGCCTTTCTGATGATTCTAACACTATCTTATTTTTTCTTTAATTAGAATGCAGATTAAGCAATTAATAAACAACTAGAGTCCAGCTGTAAAACTAACCTTTTACTTTCAGTTCTGTAACGTGAACATTGACCTTAAGCCCGACTGTATAAACGTATCATACTATAAACCTTGTGTTTTTCAGACAGATGAGATGAGCAACATTGGATACCTTAGCTTTTTAGAGAAAGAAAACCCAAGAAAGGTGTGCTGTCACTCTGAGGGATTCATTTAGCCATCAAAATGCCATACAAAGTGCTTTAGGCCAAGCCGAACATAGGCATGATGATGCTAATCTGCTAATACAATCAGAAATTGCAAACAGCACATATCTACAAAAAGGTCCACTGCTCACTTGAGACCAACAAATATTATTATAGGATTGAAACTTCATTGTTTATTGTGCTGCATTCATTTCTATTTTAGGAACATTTAGATCCGTGTCTCCTTATTCCTTCTGTAATAACTCTGTACTCTGTGGACCTTCACATTATTCTCCTTTAATATGAGTGGATAAAAATCATGGAATCATAGAGTTATAGAATCATTTAGGTTGGAAAATACCTTTAATATTAAGTCCAACTATTGTTTCTAGTTTCAGGGGTTTTAGGGTTGTTTCTGTTTTGTTTTGATTTTTTCCAGCTGAGGCAAAGCAGCTGAATGATGAATTACATCAGCTCTTCTGTTCACTGGCAGGGAGCTCTGCACATAACTTATCCTCCCATTACAGGTTGTTCCATTATTGCTCTCTGGGAGATGGGTCATTCAACTCATTAAATATTTGAGGAGGACAGGTAGTAATGGGACAGGAACAGAATAACAGGTGACATCACTATTGCAAATGTTCTACAAAGTGAAGCCCTGTTAAGCAGATCAATGGGCTTCATATCTTCAACGCTTATCTCTCTCAACTTTCCATTTTCTTCGTCTGGAACTGACTGATTACCCTTAAAATATGTTACCATAGAATATAAATGCAACATATAAGTAAGTTTTATTGTTTCATTCTTCTCACAAGTAATCATTTACTATAAAATGTACTTAGCAATGAAATAGTTCATTTTTCTTCTGATCACCCAATTTAAAAACTGAGGTGGGAAGTAGAACTCCTTGATTTAGTTGCAAATTAGTGTGGCCTGACAGTGCAAAAATAGTTTCCTCAGGAGGCTGAGATATAGTGCTGTGAAAGCATATGAATCTTATAATCTACTTCTTGATTATACTGCAAGAGTGATTACTACTGTTATTTCTGAGAGATCTCTGTCTAGGAGTTCTTGAAAAGTTTACAGCCTTTGCTAAGCTGTTGAAAAATCATTTTTCATAAATGGAAACAATTATCCTACTATCAACCTGAATACAGATAAGTGGTGGTCAGATTAGCCTGATCATTCTTTCTTTCCTACCTCTGGGGGAATTGATCACTGTTGGTTTAGAACAAATTTCTTCGAAGAATTCAGCAGGACTTGTTAAATTAGAACTACTTTATCTTCTGCCTTTGCAATTCACTGAGCCAGTTCTATTATGACTAACAGACATGGCTGTCTCTTATCAACTTGAACTTACTTCCCTCAAGGTGTTTACAACCTGCATATTGCTCAGTTTGTTTTGGAACCTTTTTTGTTAGTGAAGTGAGGCTCACAGGCCTACAATTCCCCATGGCCTCTCTTCCTTTCTAACGTAGCAATTTGTCCTTTCCCATCCTCTCTCTTCCCAGATCCTCCTTTTGTCCTGTAAAAACCTCACTGAGAAAACTGCTAATGGCCCTAAAATTATTTATTATAGTTAAATGTTTATGTACTGTAGGAAGAATGTCATCAGGATCTGCCTATGTAAAACCTAACTTACTTATAATACTTGATAGTTTTCTCTTTTTCTTGGCAGTTACCCTTGTTAAAAAGCCCTTTGTTGTGGGACTGTAGGAGTACACTTGACTCTCGGGTTTTGGATAACTTTGAAAAGGTATTGATTCATGATGATATACTACTTATTCACTGATAGTATGACAGCAAATCTTGATTCTGCAAGTCCTATCAAAGATCACTGACTGGCTTGAGGTATTTTTTGGTGCATCTTTTTCTTTTTTCTGTTCCTGCAGTACTTGCTGCAGAAAATATTATGTACCTTACAAAGGCATAGTTACTCTTTCCATATTCTGCTGGGGGAAAAGCATCCACACTTTGTACAGGACAGTCAGCAATTACTTAGAAATAAGATTATCTGACTGCAAGTAATATTATATACAATTGTGAATAGCGCTCACGTAAACAGGAAGTACGGCCTTGATATTTTCCCAGTCACTTATATTTCGAATTATGAATTGTTTGCATAAGGATGGTTAAAAAAAATGTGGGTTTTGTTTTTTTTTGTTTTTCCATTTGTATACCTTCCTCTTTATATGATTCTTAAAGCTTCCTAGTTTTTACTGTTATAGTATCACCACCACAGAAAATAAACAATGTGGTTTAGGTTTTTTGCAAAATATTTTCTGTGTACCAGCCTACTGGTCTTCTTTTGACACTGAATCTTTAAGGACACGTTTTTTCTCCATTGTTTTCCAGTAAATATTTCAAAATTTCCAGTCTAGCTATTAGAAGGTGCTGTTCACATGAATTGCTAATGTTTAACTGTTGTCTTTCAAAGCTTTCCAAAACAACCTAAATTGGCCTTGGGGTGTATTATGCTGCAAGTAATAGTGGAGACTGAGAAAGAACTGAAGAACTGTATGTGGGGAAATATTAAAACAACATCAGATCTTTGACCAAATCCCTTTAAGGCAGCATTCATAGCTCATTCATAGTTCATAGCTATTGAGCAAGTATGGATGTAACAAAGCAGATTCTTAGAGAAGAGAATATTTAGAAACTGAAGTTCAAGAAGCTTTGCATATATGACAGACTACAAAATCAGACTACAAAATCAAAGCCAGTTTAAGCATGTCCCACTGCAATAGTATCTACCTTGCTGGGAAGTAAAGCAGACTGTAATAAAGGAAGAAAGGTCACAGAGAGAGCAGCCTTATACTGACTCTAATGTGAAGAACACAAATCTTTATGAGAATTCAAGCCTCTGACTCTCTCTATTCCTCACATGCTAGATCATCTGGAAGGAACAGAATAAATAACCAACAGGGAAAGGTTAATAATAGGTTTCAAAACCCCTTCAAGCCAAAATCAGAAGTCAAGCAAAGTAAACATGAAAAGCAGAGACAAAGACAAGCATATGCAGGAACTGGTAGAGTAGTAGTGAAAGCTGATTCGGATAAGAAAATACCAAATTTATTGCTATCTGAAACACATTCACTCTAGGGCTATTCTATCATTCAAACAACTATGGACATACAAAAATAAAGCATGTGGATATTTGCAGTCAGAGAAAAGGATGATGCTTTGATATTAAAGCATTAATCTATGCTAGGTAACATAATGTTCCATGATCACATAATGAAAGAGTATTTTGAAGAGGCACAGGGAAAAGAGCAGTGTACACCTAGCTGATAGAACTTTAAATGAGGAGAAAATTCTCTGCTGGCAGAAGTTGGCACTATGATTGGTACATCAATGAAGTTGAATCAATCTATAGAGAACTTGATCTTGAATAACCCAAGCTTAATTGTGCTGAAACATCTATGGGGCTTACCAGCCTCCTACATATTTTATTCATAAACTAAACAGAAAAGAAATCCAGAATAAACAAGGGAAACTATATCAGTACAGTCAAAATATAACAAAACCCTCCAAAACGAATTTTAAAGGTACCACATAATAAATTTTAATACAACTAATATACAAAAAGATCCTCCACTTATAAGATGGCAGTGCCTTACACTTAGATGATGTTTGAGTTTCTGAATTTCATAGCGAAGAGTAAAAAAAACACTAATAGTTTTGAGATTCATTGAAACAACTATATCAGTTTTGAAAACCTGAACAAAAAAGTTCTTTCTGAAAAGGTTATTTTCCTACTTTTCTTTTTAAACACTTCCCCTCCCCTTCATCTTTCTCCCCCTCTCCCTCTGCCCCCCATTGTCGGGGGTGGAAAAAACAACATGTTCTGTTGTTAAATTCTGAATTGTGAACATTCTTTTCCTACCTTGACAAAAGCACATAATTAAAAAAAATCTTCTTTCTGTCTTCTCAGGCCACTGTGTAGCTTTACTCAAGCAAATATGGTTAGGCTGTCTGCCTTGTAATGATTTTTACTAGGCTGTTCTTTTGGTTTCACAATTAAATGAAGAACAGGAAACAAAAAGATACATGGAGAGAAAGGAGCAAAAAAACCTGAGAAGGAACATCATGGAAATTAAGAGTTGTATAAATTCAAATACGTATGGAACACTACTGTGAGACAAAGATGGGGTCAGACATCACTATAGTTGTAACCGTATCTGCCACAGTAATAGAACAAGTTGAAAGGCACAGGCAATGTGCACAGGTTCTGAAAAGAAAGGAATGCCAGACAATCCATAATCATATCATCATCTGCAGGAGGAACTCAAACATAATGCCCAAAGAGATCACAGAAAAGCTACAACAGGACTTCATAATAGGCCAAAAAAGTGCAACAGCCATTATTTCTATTCTTTTTTCACCAGGAAGAAGACTTCTGGACAATTTCCAATCCTCTTAATTTCTTACTTTCTAAAAAACAATCTAAAACATATTCCTTGGTTACATCCTTTTAATTGACCATCACAATTCAGTCTGTCTCTCTTTTAACATTTTCCTTAAGTATTTATTTTCTTCAGCTGATTGAAATGTGAAGAAATTTTAATTTACTTTCCGCAAGCAAAGAACAAAATATAGTCAGCAAAGTCATATACTCTGTTTGTAAATTAACTCAAAGTTATTTATTATTATAAATTACTGTAGTAATATCCTCTGTTTGTAAATTAACTCAAAGAGAAGTATCTAAACTACTACTTCAAGTTGTACCAGCATTATAACTCTGTCATCTTTTTCTTTTACATTTTTGGGTTTTTTTGATGAATAAAGGATACCAACTGAACCATTTATTCACACTTGTCTTCATATTAACAGGTGCCCAAAATTGCCAATTCTTTATTTGTAAGCAAAATTAAATGAGATTTTAGTGTAAACAGAATAAATTCCAGAACCTTTCCCAGAAAGCTGAGGCTGATCTATCAAGAACTGGAATAATAACAGTAATATAGCTAATGATAGTATAAAAATCACTCTAGTATGGCTACTTATTGAAAACTTCTTTCCTTAATGAGCAAAATTCTATAGTCAGTGACATGGTTGAGGTCAGACTGGCCTTAAAATCTGTTAAACAAATCTCTTAAGGAGCGTTACTGACATTTTGTTCTGTACTGCTGTTCATTACCTAGAAGTAGCCCTTTAAAGGAGGCTTTTAATTTATGTTGAGCACTACTTTCAATTTATATGTTGAGCACTATAGACAACACTTGCAGCGTAATGAGTTCTCCCCTGTTCTAAAAAAAACTGCCTGTCAGAAAAGAACCCGAGGGTGTTGGTCATTGGCTGGCTGAATATGAGCTGGTAGTGTGCATGGGTGGCCAAGAGGCCAGCTCCATCCTGAGTTGTATCAAAAACAGTGTGACCAGCAGAACCAGGGCAGTGATCATCCTCCTGGACTCAGCACTCGTGAGGCTGCACCTTGAATACTGTGTTCAGTTTTGAGCCCCTCACTACGAGAAAGACATCAAGGTGCCGTAGTGTGTCCAAAGAAGGTCAGGAAAGCTGACGAAGTTTCTATAGCACAAGACTCATGAGGAGCAGTTGAGGCAACTGGGATTGTTTAGCCTGGAGAAAAGGAGGCTGAGAAGAGACCTTATTACTCTACAACTACCTGGAAGAAGGTTGTAGCATGGGGGGGTGTGGAGGGGGGGGGTTGGTCACTTGTCCCAAGTAACAAGTGACAGCCTCAAGTTGCACCAGGGGAGGTTTAGATTGGGTATTAGGAAAAAAAATTCTTTAATAAGAGGAATATCAAGCACTGGAACAGGCTGTCCAAGAAAATGGTCACCATCCCTAGAGGCACTTAAAAGAAGTGTAGATATGGAGCTTAGGGATGTGGCTTAGTGGTGGACCTAGCAGTGTCAGGTTTACAGTTGGTCTTGATGACCTAAAAGGTCTTTTCCAACCGAAATGATTCTATGGAATCTCAAGACTTGTGAATGGATAATCAAATGTCATTCAAATGATGACTAACCTTACCTTACAAAACTGAGTGAACAGACAAAAAGGTGATACATCAGCTTCAGTAGTGAAAAATAAACTGATCCATACCTCTGCAACGCTGACCTCAGAACTAGCTGTTACAGTTCAGGAGAGATTTTTTTAATCACTTTTTAAAGTTCTTGGAAATCATCAGCTTGGTGTTCATCATCTAGCAAAGAAGCCAGTGACATATTGCATGTCAAAATAACAGGTATTAAGGAAAACACAAAAATTGTCATTCTGTTACTATATAAAAACTTAGTGAACACATATTATGAACACTACATGAAGTTCTGCTTTTTGCATCTCTGGAAGAGAATACTAGAATTAAGGGAGGTGACCAAAGGCATGGAGCAGCTTCTGTACAAGACTCATATGTCTGGGGCTCCTATGTTTAGAGAGAAAATGTTGGTCAACAGTTACAACATCATGAAAAAAAGAGGCAATTATACACAGCTGGTGCTCACATACAAGACTTAGTGGGTCCTTGATAAAAGTGGTAGAGAACCAGATGAAAAGAAATAAAGGAAGATATTTCTTAACATAGCAGACAGCAGAATTTGCAGACAAAAGCATGTGGAGGCAGATACTACCAGCAGATTGACGTATGAATTAAATTATTGGAAAACAGGCATGCAAAAAGATTAGTCAGTGACAGTTGCTCAAATATCCCTAACACAACAGTTGTTGATACTGGCAGAGTGTGAGGGCAGTGGTGTCCCTGTGGCTCTTCTGGACACAGAATACTGTACTAGATGGATGAGTTGTCTGGCTAGTTAGGTCATTCACAATATGTCCATGTTAAACAAAACAAAAGCGACGAGCACTAGTACCATTTTTTAAAACAATACAAAATGCTTACCACTTTCAGGAAATAGCTTTTTGGCCTTAGAAGAGACCAAGAAATAAAGCAGTAATTAAAACCTTTTGTGCAAGTTGCAGTGATGACATTAATTTAATGATAAAAACTTGGATTTCCTTCATTGAGCTACAGACCAAAAGTTAAATGGGAAGATGCTAGTCTCAGAAAGTCTTTACCACATAGAGCAATGTAGGAACTGACTGTGGTCTGGAAAGATGTTTCTACCTGCACTACATTTTTCTTTAACCATTTTTGAGAGAAGCATTTTGGAGTTGTGCTAACATGACTATAGTTACTATAGTGAACCCTAGCTAATAAATCTTGTCTATTGATAATTAATTAGAAACACTGTTAATGGGAATTTGTCTTAAACCCTAGCCAAAATTAGGCACTTTGCTACTGTCTTGAATTCAGGATTCATAGCAATGAACCCTCTACTAAAAATAGACTTTGAAAGAATGATTGCATATTGAAAGTGCAACACTTCAAAAATACATCTGAAAGCAGAACATTCATTTCCCCTCAGGCTAATGGTTATAGTACTCTGAAAAGCAGGAGAAACTCATTTTTCTTTACAGCCTCAGGGAAGACTTAAGAACATACTTTGTATATCCACACCTTCTTTCTAAGTGTTTTTTCGGGTTTTTTTTAAGATGCTTGTGCTGGACATAGGTGACAAGGTGTTTGTACCGGGGTACTGCAAGGTTGGACTCTATGAGGAGAAATCAAGGGCTGCCCTATGCTGTGCACAGCTGATTCCACATGGCTCCGCAGCAGACATGCTCTAGGACACAGCTGAGCCAGTCAGCCATGCTGGTGGTGCCTCTGTGAAAACATATTTAAGAAAGGGCAGAAAACAGTGAACAAAGGGTGGAAGAAGGAATAAAAAGAGTGAGGAACAGCAGAGGGAACAGCAAGGTCGTGGGAGGGGGAAGTGCTCCATGGCAAAGCAGACCAACCCCCATTTCCAGAAAGGGACTGCAGCCTGTGGAGGGCCCATGCTGGAACAGGTACACCCCTGAAGAGACTGTAGTGCATGGACAAGCCCACATGCATGTATTTCCTGAAGGAACTATAGCCTGTGGAGAACCCACACTGAAGTAGGTATTCCCTGAAGAGTCAGCAGCATCTGGAGGAGCTACATGGGAGCAGAAGGGAGAGAAGGAAGGAGGCCGCAGAGTCCACTAGTCCTGACTACATTCCCCACTCCTGTGCTGTCCATTGCCTGAGTGAAAGAACCAAGCACAATAGCGGGAGGAAAGATGTTTTCCTCTAGTGTGCAAATTTAGTTTATTTCTCACTACTCAGTAATTAAATATTTATTTTAATTCTCAATAAATTAATTTCTCCAAGTTGAGTCTGGTTTACCTGTGACAGTAATTAATAGGTGATCTCCATGTTGTTAACTCAACCCACAAGTTTTCTCATTTTTGTTCTTCCTGTTTCTCCCACCCCTGTCCCACTGAGAAAGTGAGCAAGCAGTTAAGAGAATGTTTGGCTGCTATCCCTGGCTAACCTGCTATATATTATTATATCCTTCTTACAGACATATTGGAAACACTCCTAAGGACAAGAAGATCCAGTTTGTCTTCCAAAAGCAGAAGAATCAGTTCAGCATAATGGTAACATGACTTCCTTTTACACAGAAGGTAGTGGTTGATTGACTTAAATTTCGGTTACACATATGCTTATAAGATCTTATATTAACACTTTAAAGTAGAAAGTTCTTTACACTCTTCTGAAAAACAAATTAGTTTGATTACATTTTTCCTTAGAAAAAGTAAGCAAGACATAAAGCAAAAGTAAGCAAGACATAAAGCAAAAGTAAGGTTCTAAACAAACTGAAGGATTACAGGGAATGCAAAATATCATAACCATTTAAAAATTAGACAAGCATCTGTCAGTGCAAATTGATACTGTAGGTGAAGCAAATACTCTTACGCATCTTTGTAAGAATCAGGCTGATACTCTGGTTGTTAATATTATCTGTTTGCTCTTTTCTATTTTGTGGCTTTTTACAAAAGGCTACTATGAATCTTTTTAACCTAGTTGCAAGATAAGTAAAAAACCTTAAGATAAAACTTCAATTAGAAAGGAACTAAAAAAAAAAATTGGTCATAATTTGTTTGTGCAAGGACTATTTTGTCTTCATTTAGAGAAAATCCTTTTAATCACAAAAAAAATTGCTGACACTAAGCCTAGTTTCATAACTCTACAGAAACCATATGTCAGTAGAGAATCATTTATAACTTAATTAACCTAAATTTCAGGATCACTCAGCTGGTTTAGTTGAATCAGGTGAAAAAATACTGCATATATTCTTTGTAAATGAAGATGATAAATCTCCATAATATGTAGAGATCATCTTACCTTACTGTAAAATGTCTAAAGATCATAAAGCATTGACTACTCTATCACAGCAGTGATTAATTGCATCTGGATTTTTAAGGGGATTCTACCTGTTATTTATTAATTGCTATCAGAGCTTATTCAAAATTAAGTTTAAGATACCCATGTAATAATTTCAAAATGTATATGTTCAGAACACTATGGTTTTGAGGACTAAACTTAAGAAAATTAAAATTAATTGCTACTATTAAGAAACTTTGCTGAAAGAGTACTGAAAAAGAGGTTTTGTACAAACATTGACTCCATAAAGTCATAAAAGTTACCTCTCATATTCTTATTATTACAAACAATTCAACTTATGGTAGCAAAAACTATTATAATGGATTGTTGTTACTTTAGCAAATTATACCTATATTGGTGAGGCAGATATTCCTAATATTCTGGAGACACTAGTGGGGAAAATAACAGTTGATAATTTGGAAAACTGGAAGTTAGGAATGTGCTCTTTGTTTACCATAAAATGGTCTCATCAGAGCACCTGTATTATGCATTTAATTGCTAGGATTGAAGAGAACCTTTCAGCTTCTCTCTTCGCAAACACAACTCTAAATACTTGAATGGAAATATTAACTTGAAACTCCACAGAATAAATCAATACGAAAGATTAAATCACTTTGTCTTATTGAACTTACTTTTGTAAATGAAACCTTTTTCTTTCACATTATCCAGAAAACATCAGAGAAAACAATGAAAATTAACTGATCATGGAGCTGTACATTCTACTATGTAAGCAATATAAGAGGTGCCAACTTATTTAGCCCATTATGCCCATATGCATATATCTGGATAAGAACCTGAGCTAATGCTTCAACTCTGTTTAAATTTACATTGCAAAAATATTATGCCCCCAAATGACCCAAGACCATACGGTATTTCTGCCACATATTCAAACTTACTACTATTTCTAGTTGATGTGCTTCAGATTATGTGTTCATACTATATATTGGCCAAAAACTGTCAGCTTTTCTGCATACAGAAGGCAATGTTCCTCCCTCCCCCTACACCCACATCAGCGGGGAATTTTCTGTGCAGGTTACCACTGACAGGCCACTGTGGCAGAAACCCACATTACAAAAACTGCACTATTGCACCTGCTTCTAGAATACACAAACATAGTGAGCTGAATATATCCCCAGAGTCAACTGAATGAGTCTGCCTTCTTAACTCTACCTGCACAGATTAATCTAACAGAGATATTTCTTACAATCACAACTTCAGTACTATCCTTAGAGACTGTTGTTCTGATAGAAGAAAAAACTGTGTTCTGTTTAGAGAGCACCCATCACCCATGCATCATCACCCATGCACCCAAGAGGATTTGCAGAATTTATGTTTGCAAAAGCATGACTTATGATTCCAGCTTATGTCATAAGAATTTCCCTATTAGATGAATGAACCAGCTAACTGCAAAGTCAAAGCAACAGATACAGAGCATTGGCAATGGGAAAGTTTGGGGTCACAACTGATTTTTAGTTGATGGAACAGGGTAGACATAAGTCACCCAATATTTTTTTATGATTGGATATAAAATAATAATCTTAAAAATTATATTAAGATACTTGATTGGTGTTAAAAGGGCTCTGAGTTCTAAATTTCATGTTCCAGGCTTTCTTCAGTACCAACAATGGATTCCCTGGAACACCTCTCTCCATCAAACAGGCCACTTAGAAAACTTCTTTGTGCCAGTTCACCAGATCGGATACTAGGAAAAAGTTCTTCACTGGGAGGGTGGTCAAGCACTGGAACAAGTTCCCCATGGGGGGCTCTTCACAGCCCCAGCCCTGGAGTGTCTGAACAACACTGGAATCAGGAATTTGATACAATGATCCTTGATGGTCCCTTACAACTCAAGATATTCCATGATTATACAGTCACAGATTTATACAAGAAACAGATATAAACTCCTCCCTTCCTCCTTTTAGGTGAATGAGATACAAAACAGCTGTACTGGAATAATTTGTAAGGCTTGAATTCCAAGTGAATACAGATAAGATGTTTGCTGTATCAGCTGTCAAGACAGAATCATAGAGTCATAGAATAGTTAGAGTTGGAAAAGACCTTAAGATCAACATCACAGTGTTCTCCTTTAAATCACTTTTAAGGTGTTTAATTTGAGCTATTCATCCCTGCCACATAAAATTCAACTTGGAAGGATATCACTGGACAAGTTACTCTATCGTAAGGCTATAAGGATGGCAAAAACCCCCTTCAATGGAATTTAAGATCTTAACCTGTTTTAAGGAACACTTTACCCTCCAGCTGGAACTTCAAGTTAGAAAGATTATTACTTTCTTATTAGATCATTAATACCTTAAAGCACATCATTCCACTTCAAAAACATGAATACAATAATTTTTAATGTTCAATTCCAACTATATCAGATTGTTTCTTGAGTCTCAACCCATTATATATGCAAAAGAAAGGCACTTTTTTACCTGGATTTTTTTTTTTTCCTCAGAAAATACAGTTTGTGTCTAGTATTTCCTTGAAAGAAAGTCATCACTGGTATTAAGACTTTCTTCTTGCTTGAGTAGAAGGACTCAAATCTGAACTACAGAGGATTCGTTGGGTTTTTATATTATCTCTTTCAGCTCTCATATTGCTTTAAAAAAAAATAATAAAAAAAAGTTCTCTTTATCATTTAAGTCTGATAGTTTAAATAAACTGTTTTTTTCTGGTCTAGGTTTCCCACATATCTTATTTCAAATACACAGACACTAATCTTTTTCCATGTGTGTATATATGTATTTTTACCAGTGTATTATCTGTAATTTTAATCACTGCTCATTTCCCCATATCTGTCAGTCCAAATATTTAATTTCACCAGCAGATATTGGTTTTGTGGCACAGAATCTTATTTTTCTTAACAAGTTAGGATTGTCAGGAATTTTTAAAGTTGCATTTAGTATTATACTTCTTTTTTTACTTTTTACACATTTGTTCATTTATTCACCCTTCACACCGAACTGATAAGAAAAAAATGTGTGGTGCATATATATGTGTGTGTATGTTACAGAAAAAATGTACATGATCCTATTCAGAACTGAAGCAGGTTGGCGATGGCTCAAAATGTAACACATGGTCAGTACCAACATGTCCCTTGCAATATGAGTGAAGGACAAAACAAAACAAAAAATCACCCCACCCATCCTCCATTCAAATGGAGAAAAGGGTTTCATGAAGTTTATAAAACCATATTAATACTGAAAATGGATCTAGAAAGACACAGCTGGACAAATAATTTCTGCAATCCAGACACAGAGACAATGCCCAGGCAACGCCAATAACCTTGCAGAATTTGTAATTGCAAAGTTATGTAGTCTAATTTAAAAAAAAACAAAAAAACAAAACAAACCCAAATATCACCAGGCAGGGATCTCAGGCCAATGCTACTACCATTACGCAGCAAGTTCAACATTACTGCCACTGGAACTTACAAAAAAAGTCACAAATACAGTAAGGGTAAAGAGTTCAACAGCCTTCATTGCAACACTGGCAGAGATCCTGTGGCAGGCATACTGTTCATCACAGATGACTTCAGTGTGTTGCTTTGGCAGCTGACATCTGGTATACAGCAATTGATCACAACAAAGCTGGCAAGATAAACAACAGTGAACTTATGTTGTTCAATAATTCTCTGGATTATAAGAACGAGCTTGTACTCATCACCAATCTGACAAGTCATGTTGGGAACATCAATATTTATAAGCAGGTGGATTTGACTGTGAGTGACTTTTTGTCTCAGATCAAGACATGGCACCATATAGTAAAATCTACAGGATAATTACCTACAGTTCTAATTTTGACATGACTGTCAACATGAGTGCATTGTTGCTGTCACAAAAATCTTGCCAAATTTAATTTGCATAACTATAGAGAAAGCTCACCAACTGGAAAGTATTTTTAAATAGGGAAACCATGTTTTGCTTTGTCTCTGTATTGGGTTGGTTTTTTTTACTAACACACATTTCCACAGAGCAGAACATGTTGTTTATAAAGATGCATGACATACTTTCCCAGAGAGATCTAACTGACTGGAAAAAAAAGAAGTGTTATAGATTTTCAGTGGTGAATTCTGAAGCTGCATAGTGTTGACTTTGACAACAGCTAATTTCAAGATAACATTTGACATGGATGGAAAATAGGAAAATGTGAATGTAATAATAATAGCACTCCTTGCCCCACATACAAAAAAAACATATTGTCAGTATCACATTAACATGTTGTCATGTTATCACTAATGACACGTATTAAACATAGAAGTTGCAGAAGGACGTAATGGCAATCATAGATGAGCCTTATGAAAAACAAAATCCAATGTGTTGGTCCACCCAAGCTAATCTATTTACTGGAGAGCTATCTCTCTCCCTTACCTGCCAAGCTCAGTGCCTTATAAACCATTTTACTTGTGTGAGTCAATAGATTTATGTATATATATATGTATATGTGTGCATATATATATGTGTGTGTGTGTGTGTATTTATGTCAGTTGCTTTATGTGCTGTTACTTGATTTGCTACATCTTAAATTACTTGGTCAGCTCATTCTCAGTAATCTAACCAGTTTGCTTGTCCAAGCTTATTTTTCCATGCCATAAAAAACACTATCTACAAAAATTCTGTTTCACTGTAAGTAGGAAGAATGACACAAAATAAAAGATTTTAAATGGCAGGTTTAGTTTTGATCAATTCATTTTTTTCCTAAGTTAGCACCGTTTACTAAGTTCCTGTTATTATTAGCACAGACTTTTCCATAAAGAATTAAAAAAATCTGCTTCTATTACTTAAAGAAAGAATACATAGACAAAGTCCTTTAAGCGATCTTAAAATCTAAGTTAAAAATATCTTTACTGTGCAGTTATTCAATATCAGATATATCTAAAAGAACTTCAGGAATAGCAAGATCTCCAGGTAAAATATACTAATCAGTCATTACCTAAAACCATCAGTTAGCTAAATCATCTCCTGGTTTACCACAGTCTTTTCATAATTCTGGAAAAAATGTCACGTAAAATCAGATATAAGGTAATAAGTTAGAATCTTTTAAAAATTATATTATGTTTCAGTCTTTTATTTTACACCCATCATACTTTTTTAAAAGAAAAGGATCCAAGTATCCAAGGGGGAAATGACAGCATGTTAGCTAGCAAATTTCATATTTAAAACATAGACGAGTATTCTTAATTTCTTGCTTAAAAGTAAATGGCATGGCCACCCAGGTTAGAAAAGACTAAACTTCTTTATTCTGTCTGACAAGTCTTTAGTCAGATTCATAACAATTATGGAAGAACCCCCTTGTATGGAGAGCCACCAGTAACATATTTTGCAAGCCCATATTTCACATTAAAACATCATTCTCTTGTTATTTATTACACTTGTGTAGCAGCACTTTTCATCAGAAAAAAGATTCCAAGAATTAATATGGAGTTATAAGTAAAAAGATTGCATCAGATTTTCCCTTTTTTTGCTGCAATAGTTTTGAAAAGACAGTATGATGCAGAAACAACGAAACAAATTTCAGGTGCTTGGTACAACAAAAGCTTGAAAAAACAAATACTTTAAAAAATTTTCCTTGTGCATAAGTTAAGGCAAGTATCTAAACTAGTACATCTTCTAGAAAAATGGGGAATGAAAGCTGTAGAAAAGTTAGAAATAAATTCAAGGTAGGACATTCCACTTAAAACAGTTAATGAGTGGGGAAAAAACAACAAAACCCAATTAATTCACCAGATGACATCCTTGTCTCTAAATTGGAGTGACACCAATTTGATAAGTGGACCACTCGGTGGAAAAAGAACTGGCTGGATGGCTGCATGCAAAGAGTTGTGGTCAATGGCTCAAAGTCCATCTAGAGACCAGTAATGAGTGGTGTCCCCCAGGGGTCGGTGTCGGGACCAATCTTGTTCAACATCTGTATCGGTGACATGGACAGTGGGATTGAATGCGCCCTCAGCAAGTTTGCTGATGACATCAAACTGTGTGGTTCTGCTGATATGCTGGAGGGAAAGGGATGCCATCCAGAGGTACCTTGACATGCTTGTGAGGTGGGCTGATGTCAGCCTCATGAAGTTTAACCATGACAAGTGCGAGGTCCTACACCTGGGTCAGAGCAATCCCAGGCCCAGATACAGGTTGGGCAGAGTAGTGTCCTGGGTTCAGCAGTAGCAGTTTTCGCCTTCTTAGTAGCTGATGCAGCACTGTGTTTTGACTTTTAGCTTAGAAACAGAGCTGATAATGCAGATGTTTTTAGTTGCTGCTCAAATGTTTGGTTTGGCCAAGGACTTTCTGAGCCTCATGCTCTGCCAGGGATGAGGGAAGGCCAGGAGGAAGCAGAGACAGAACACCTGACCCAAACTAGCCAAAGAGGTATTCCATACCACAGCACGTCATGCCCAGGATGTAACGGGGAGTTACCCGGAAGGGCTAGGGCACTGCGGGGCTGAATGAGGTATCGGTCGGTGCTCGGTCAGGTGGGGTTGGGGGAGTTATCAGTTGGCTGGTGGTGAGGTGCTGTATTCTCTTCCCTTGTTATTTGCCTTATCATTGTCATTACTGGTGGTAGCAGTAGTGATTTGTGTGATACCTTAGTTACTAAATCGTTCTTATCTAAACCAGTGGGAGTTGCATTCTTTTCGATTCTCCTCTCCGTCGCTCCAGGAGTAGAGGGAGGGAAAGAAGGGTGGGAGTGAGTGAACGAGCTGTGTGACTTTGTTTAAATCACAACAGAAGAGATTCAGAACAGCTCTGTAGAGGACTTGGGGGTGTTGGTAGGTGGGAAAACGAACATGAGCTGGCAATGTGCACTTGAAGCCCAGAAAGCCAACCGTAACCTGGGCTGCATCAAGAAGAGTGACCAGCAGGTGAAAGGAGGTGACCCTGCCCCTCTACTCTGCTCTTGTGAGACCTCACCTGGAGTACTGTGTGCAGTTCTGGTGTCCTCAACATAAAAAGGACATGGAACCGTTAGAACAAGTCCAGAGGAGGGCCATGTGGATGATCAGGGGACTGGACCACCTCCTGTATGAAGACAGGCTAAGAAAGTTCGGGCTGTTCAGCCTGGAGAAGAGAAGGCTGTGTGGAGACCTCATAGCAGCCTTCCGGTATCTGAAGGGGGCTTACAAGGATGCTGGAGAGGGACTCTGTCCTGGGTTCAGCAGTAGCAGTCATTTTTTCTCCTTCTTGGTAGCTGATGCAGCACTGTGTTTTTGACTTTCTGCCTGGGAACAGCCTTGATAGCACTGATGTTTTTAGTTACTGCTGAAATGTTTGGTCTGGCCAAGGACTTTCTGAGCCTCATGCTCTGCCAGTGTCGTGGTTTAAACCCAAACACAAAAGCTCGTTCACTCACACACCCCACCCCCCCCCCCCCCCCCCCGACCCTCCCCGCTCCCGGAGCGATGGGGAGGAGAATCAAGAGAATGTAACTCACATGGGTTGAGATAAGAACAGCCCAGTAACTAAAGTATAACACAAATCACTACTGCTACCACCAATGATAATATTGATAAGAGAAAATAAGAGAATACGATACCACCGGCGAACGAGTTCGACCCCCCCGAAGAGAGAGAGCCTGCCCTTCCGGGTAACTCCCAGTTACCTCCCTGGGCATGTCGTGCTGTGGTATGGAATACCTCTTTGGCTAGCTTGGGTCAGGTGTCCTGTCTCTGCTTCCTCCTGGCCTCCCCTCGTCCCCGGCAGAGCATGAGACTCACAGAGTCCTTGGCCAGAATAAACATTACTTAGCAACAATTAAAAACAATCGGTGTTATCAGCTCTCTGCCTGGGCTGGAAGTCAAAACACAGAGCTTGCACCAGTTACTAAGAAGGAGCAAAACAACTACTGGTAAACCCAGGACAGCCAGGGAGGAGGGAAAGCTGGGAGGAAGCAAAGACAGGACACCTGACCCAAACCAGCCAAAGAAGTATTCCATACCACAGCACGTCATGCCCACGGTGTAACTGAGAGTTACCCAGAAGGGCTAGATCACTGCAGGGTTGGTGCAGTTGGTTGGTGCAGAAGGGCTAGATCACTGCAGGTCAGTGCTCAGTTGGGCGGGGTGGGGCGAGTTATCAGTCAGCTGGTGTTGAGGTATTGCATTATTTCCTCTTGTTATTTCCTTTATAATTATTATTATTGGTGGTAGCAATAGTGATTTGTGTTATACCTTAGTTACTAAACTGTTCTTATCTCAACCCGTGGGAGTTGCATGCTTTTGATTCTCCTCCCATCCCTCTGGGAGCAGGGGGAGGGCAAGAAGGTGGTGGTGGGGGGTGGGTTGGTGAGAGAGAGACTGCGTGCTTTATGGCTGACTGGGTTTAAACCATGACAGACTGTTCACTAGAGACTGTAGGGATAATGAATTAAAACTTGAACAGGGGAAGTTTAGATCGGATGTAAGGAAGAAATTCTTTACTGTAAGGGTGGTGAGTCACCGGAATGGGTTGCCCAGGGAAGTTGTGAATGCTCCGTCCCTGGTGGTGTTCAAGGCCAGGTTGGACAGAGCCTTGGGTGACATGGTTTAGTGTGAGGTGTCCCTGCCCATGGCAGGCGGGTTGGAACTAGATGATCTGAAGGTCCTTTCCAACCTTAACTATTCTATGATTCTATGACTAACTTTTGTTTTCCCAAGTCTGCAATCTCTAAGTCAAAGTCTGCAATCCAGTCATATTCTTGTTTCAAGTAATTGAGAATATGAAAGAACTCCTCAACTTCCAAAATCTGGAGCAGAGCTAAAGATATTTTCCAGTCAGATTACTGCAGGTCATTCAAAATGTACAGAACTTCAACTGGTCAGGAATTACATACTATTTTTTATGAAGTATAGTCTTTAATTAAGCTTTTAATCTAGGGATGAAAAGAAATGTTTAATAGTACCTTAAACACACTGCTTACAGTAGACTCCTTATTACTAATGTGGTTTAAGTGATATACTCACAGTAAAATAAAGGCAATTAACCATTGCGACAATAAATTACTGTCAGAACATTTGATAAGGCTGTATGTCACAATACTCCTGTATGACTTCTGAATACAGGAATGCATCTTATCTGCAAATGCAAGGAACTTGAGACAAATATGTTTCAAACCATCAATCAATGAGAAGATTGGAAAACAGCTTAGTAAAAGACCTGTATAAATCTCTTAGGTTTATCTTCTTGATACTGTTACTGTTGAATGAAAAATGGATATGATTTTTTTTTTTGTTAATCTTACAAAAAATAATTCAATTCTGAAGCCATTTGGGATTTATTGAGCTTGCAAAAAAGGTACAATCCAAGTATAAAGTGAAATTCAGTTACAATGTCATAATTGTCCTAAGGCTAACAAAGTAGCAACAGATGCAAGAAGGAACAAAGGTTTCCTTCAGTATATGACAGAGTCTGACTACTGGTCTGCATTAGCTGACTAGTTCAAACTAATTAATTTTGGTGAATTAATCAGTTGATTATAAAAAGTGGCATACATTTCTGGTTCATCCTCCCTCTCAGAGAGCAGTTAGAGCCCCAGATCAGATTTGTTTAGGTCTTTTTCAAGCAATACTTGTCTACTGAATATTCATTGAAAAGCCCTCTTATTGGGCCATGTTAAAGTTGTATATTTGGTAGTGGAAGCAGTACATGTCGTTCTGAACATTTAGCACCTGAAGGCTTGAACAAACGCTGTGAAAGACTGCACTGTATTTAGAAGTGTTACACTGAAACACAGCCAGAATTAGTTGATTGAAAGTGTTTGCACGCATTCAGGCTAAACTACCTACAAATTATATAGGAAATATGAGCCAATAAGGCAGCCTTTCTAAATCTGTGATTCCTTGAGCACCTGCAGATCCCCAATACACAGAAATCAACTGCAGCTCTGGTTAAGGTGCCATATATGCAGCTTTAAACAGATAGAGTCCATTAGAGAGACAGAAATTATATTGATAATTATCTGCATCCCTGAAGTTACAGTATGCCCAAACCATCTCACCAGGTATGGGCCAGTCACAAAATACATTCTTGATATCTTCTGTCTTTTAACATAAGCATGAAAAGAAATGCTGTCTTTTTGCCTTATTCAGTATCTCAGAAGCAAACTGACTCTTTCAGAAAATGGAAGACGTGCCATCTTGGGCAGTATTTAAATTTATTGAATATACCCTGTTAGGGAAGTTAGTAGCTGGCAAGTTAAAAGTTTGAACTACTGGGCAGCCTTTTTTATCCGAATTGGCTCATTGCATAGCAAACAATGCAAAATTCCTGCTATTATAAAAGAGCGTGGAAAACACAGCATAGGGCACACAGCAGGGAAACAAAGGTATCTTTAAATGAAGATCCTCCTCTCAGATTTAATTCAGATTTTTATCTATAAGAAGTTTAGTGTAAACAATCCACTGGCTGTGCAAATGTTCTGGCTCTAGGTTTTTAAACAGTGAAGAAGCGCACATCATTTCCTACTCCTCTTAAACAGGAATTTTTTAGCCATGAGTTATCACATCTGTCAAATGTTATTACTGCATGAATTCACAGTCATAGGCTGGACATAGGTGAAAACCTGATTTAGATGCCTAAATCTCAGAGTACAATATAATGCAGATATGTCTTTGTTAAGAAACTGTATGCAAACTTCTGCCACTTCATGGCATTGCCTTGCTAGCATTATCCCCATGCATAAATTAAAGATGCTGGACTTTTGAGTTTTAAGATCTTTTCCAGGAGCCAGGCATTAAACATGTTGATAACAATTTAAATTTTATGTGTAAGCAAACCTTTCTGGAACATGCAGTTGCTAATCAGTGCACATTATGCTTAAAGAGTTCATCTTTTCCAATTAACAGGGGAAAAAAATAGTAGGAAAAAAAGCAACCAATATTTATTCATTATCAGGACATTGCACAGATAAAATTATAGCCAGCAATCATTATGTAGTGATCTATACTTAATGGAAAAAATCCATTATAAAGATTTTCATACTTTATTTACAACAATACTTCAGATACAGACCTTCACATTGCTTTTGAAAACATGGAAAACAGCAGAACTCAACTATGAGACAAAGATATTTTTCTCTTAATTACTTTATGTAAAATATGTGCCTGGCTTTTATGCTTCCCTAAAATAATTGATCTTGGGATTATCTAAAATAATTAAAAATTTTTTCCTTTTTTTTTGCACAAGCACATAGACTATAGAAACATTGGATTTTTCAGATGTGTCTATCACATATCACAAAATCAGAAACTTTTACATTATGAATTGGATTAGAAAATATTTTATATCTCACTAAATAGAATGAACTTTTTTGTTTGGAGCACTATTAAAGATCATAGTATTTGATTTAACTTTGTTTTTATGCCACAATAGCTACATGATTTTTGATGTGAGCTTACCTCACAGCCTGTCTGTCCGTAGCTACTTCAAAACTACTATCCACTGTGTGACTGCATACATCAATATTAATTGTTCAGAAGGGAGAAAATAACAAAGCAAACCAAGAGCCTAAAGAGCAGAAGTAGTTTCTCTAAAACAATGTGTTTACCTTTCCTGTAGGAACAAACTTGTTTGAAAATGTGCATCCCTTTCTAACATTTCTGGGTCAAAAGCATGAAGAACATGGCAGAATGCCAGGAATGTCAGAGCACTGAAAATAACATGCCAATGATATCAAAGAAGGATGAATAATAATGCAAGAAAGAGAAAGGTCATACACCTTGTCATAAGAATAAGAGAAGAATTTTAATACTCTATATCAAGAGGAGCTGGGGTACCCAATCAAAATCAAACTGAAATGAAAGAGAACACAGTTACTACAGTTCACTCGTGTTTCTAAAATGTAGCAGAAAACTTGAAAGTATCATGGGAGATTTTACCCATCACAGAAAATTCAGACATATTCATACATAGAGGGAACCTGTCATTGACACTTTTAGAATTAACAAACTTATCGGAAAAAATAAAACAACTAGGGAAAAAATGAAAAAAAAAAAAAAAGTCTTAAAAATTCCCTTGAAGTTAAGACAAAACCTCAAACTCACTTATCACTTATAAAAGAAGGAACGTTACTGACCTCAATGTACTGAACTTACTTACAATTCAGAGAAAATGGGTTCCTTAACCATACTGAGGGGAAAAATAAGAATATTAAAAGCTCAAATGATTTTTGACCAAACTAAAAAGTGGCAAGTTGGGCAATAAATATATATATTCAGATTGCCTTAACTTTAAAACCAAGAAAAGTCTTAGGAGTTAAATGCTTTTTCTTTCTTCAGTGGCACCCTAGAAAGATATATCAATTTGGAAGCTCTTTCAGCATATAGCAATATTTACTGAAGTAGCTACTTTACCGTGGAAAAGGAAAATGAAGAGTATCCACATTCCTCTATTTTTCTATAATGAAAATTAAAAAATATGCAAAATGAATAAAATAAACCAACAACAACTCATTAACATTTCCTTTCTCTGTTATTTTCTGGTGAAATGATCTTGAGTGTAAGCAAAATGTCAGTTGAAAATAGTATCTAAAGTATGCATACACACCTGTCCATCTGGAGGAAAACTAGGAAGTCTATTTGCACACCAGAAATGTTTAAACTTGGCAGACTTGGAAAATCAGGCATATTTTCACACTATATTCACCAGAAGAGCAGCTAGACGGACGATTTTCTGGAAACTTACCACATAAACCCATGATCTAAAAAGCTTGTGTTTGTAAAACCATTTTATACATTAAATTTCATTAACATCTTGGAAATCTTCCCTAAAATGCTCAAATTCAAAATCTTCAGGTCAAAATAATATTTTAGATAAGAAATAAAATTAAAAAGGCACTTCAAAATTCAAATACAGATTTGTAGAAATTAATAGGAATATGGAAGAAAAACTGCCTGCTGACAACATCAAGTATTCATTCATGAAATAGCGGGAATGGCTTTCAAAACTAATTCACTTGTTTCTACAAAAGATAATGAAGAATTTAATGGAAAATGCCCTTTTCAGTTCTAATCATTTTTAATTTTATAATACTAAAGATACCAGAGAAAGCACTGTTATTCTGGTAATATTTTAATATTAGCTGTAGCACACAGAATGACTGAAATTAATTGACTAGGAATGCTACAGCAAAAGAAACAGCTGAAAATGCTCTCAGCCCCTTCTGCCAAAATGATACTCCAGCTATTTAGCAAATAAAGAATAACAGCTAATTATGATGAAGACAGCTAAATGTAATATTTCTCAAGCTGTACTGTCTTGTGCATCAGCTAAATAACAAGTGAGAAATCCAGTATCTTTTCCTCCCTCTTTCTTCTCCCTCTATGCACAAAAGGGCCCAAGTTCACTACAGTTTCTGATCACAACTGAGCTCTTTAGCCCAATCCCTCAGATATTTTCTGAAATCTGTGTAATTTTTGAAAGGTAGGCGATGGGCAGAGGATTTAAATCCTGTGCAATGTGCATGCTGCCAGGACGAGCCAGCCATTTTACTCTAAGGTGATGGCTACTCAGGGCTGAAACGTTTTGACTTCCCCTGGTGCGTGAAAGGTAATGGGATACCTTGAAGACATACCAAGCCTTTTGCAAGAAAACCCTGGTACAAAAGATACTATGCCACCATTTTCCATGTTGTCTGGGGCTTGTCCAGCTTTCTTCTCAGCCACTTCTCCAGGCACAAGGCGACACACGCAGGAGGCAGTTATGTGGCTGCTGACAGAAATAAAGACCTCCACTCCTGTGCCTAGCTTCCCCAGGGCACTGTGACAGCTCGGCAAACCACTCACAGTGTGCCAGGTTGGATCCCGGAACCCCAGTGATGGCAGTGGCTGTGCCCACAGACCCTGGGTCTGAGGCAGAATGTGTGCGACAGCTGGGAGGCTGTAGGACAGGCTCCAGGACAACTTCAGGCCATGGCCCCATCAACAGCCCCTGTTGCCTCACTGCTGCATGTGCCCAGTCTGTTCTCAGGTGTGGGGCCCATCAAGGGAGGGTTGGTGCTATCTCCAGCTACCATCCTGGGGTGGCATGGGCAACTTGATGAATCAAAAGGTGCCCAGAAGTACATTACAGAAATCCATGCCTGGAGCTGTGCTGCTCAGAAAACAGGGGTGGTAAAGCATGTGGGCGCTTTACAATGCTGTATCCATCTTCTGGGAACCGCACCTGAAACGTCACAATCTGCTTCTCTCTCTGTCTGCAAAGGAACAGCAAAGTGACAACATTTAGGTGGCGGGTTGCCAGGTTTTCTCCCTTTACCAGTCGGCAACCCACAGACCCCATCTTCCTGAGGTCTCTCTTTCAGGCAGTCATGTACAGATGTGTTGGCAGGAACAGCGCAGGACCCTGCAAGGTCTCCTTCCTCCCCACAGGGTTGGGAGCCCTCATCTGTGGCTGTTCCATTGCCAGCAGACCCCTGTTGCACTACACTAGCCATGAAGCAATGCCTCCATGTCCTCATCTAAACTTGGAAGAATCTGTCCTTGGAACACCTCTGAAGGGCCATTTCAGGCTGCAATATAATGATTCTCCCTGTTTCATACTGTTGCCTAATTGATCTCAGCCTGCTTAATATGGGTCCGTTTGACTGAAGATAATGCTGTTGATCATCAAGATGTTATGTGGAATAAGCATTCTGGCAAAATTTACTTTGTTAATGCAGTTATGCCTGTCATTTAAAGCCATGATCAAAGAAAGAAGCACTTTGGGCAAGATATATTTTCCAGAGCACCACAGCATTAATGGTGCTGTTATACCTTGCTTACTTACACAAGTTCTTGAGCAGTGGCAGTTGAACACCTGGACACTGAGGCCCCCCTTGCAGGAAGCTGAACCAGGCAGCATCAGCTACTGAGAGCTTGCTTCAGCCTGGATGGTGTGGACAAAGGGAACATTCAACCCTGCCAACCATATCTGCCTCAAAAAAAACTGACTCTCGAAGCCACTAAGGCAGCCTTCAAACAGGGAGCACAGTCTTCATGATGAAAATATTTGACTATATGAAACAGTGCCACCTGGTGAACTTCCCCAAAACAACCTTAAATACATCTCCGTTTTAACAATCTTTCCTGTTCCTCCCTTTTTTCAGCTATTCGCTCCAAGAATTTGAAGTGCCCTTGCTGGGAAAAGAAAGGAATACATTTCAGGTGGCACTTTTACTTCTATTGCTAGTCTACTCTAGTCTTATAAGGCAGACTATGCATAAAGTGGGAAAGAGAATAAAAAAGTGAAAGATGAAAAGAAATGTGCCTCTCTCACAGTTCTTTTCCCAGAAGGTCACAGTTGCAGCTGACAGCACAGACTTTATTAACTATTCTAGGAACTTTAGCTCCTAGTCCTGCTAAAACATTTGGCTCTCCTTCACCCTATTTCAGCCTTTGAAGAAAAATTTTACATTACTAATATCAAGGTATCAAGTGGCTTTGTTTTTCTGCCCACAGTTGTTATCCCAAATTCTTGTAAAGAGCAAGTATCTATGTCTTTGAAGGAAAGCATATAAGCAAGTATATCAGGATGGAACCAGGTTACGTAAAGAAATGAGTATTTGGCATAGATATAACAAGACTTTTTTTTCTCCCTTCCTCCTTTTCTTCCTTTCTTTTTCTAGGCCACAAAGGGTATAAGAATAACAAGACAAATGGGATATTATAAACTCCTTGACGATCTGATAGAAAAGGTTGATCATAAATAATGAGTTATTCAATGTTATTTTGCTCTTTATTCTACTGTAATTATCGCCTTTGAAAGCAAAGACTTAAATGTTTTAATTAACCTTGATTTCATCCTTTAGTCTCTTCAGCACTCATCCTGCATTTAACTTAATCTAAAAAAGAGAATACTTTTCAGGAAGAAAAATCCTAATGAAGTAATACCCACATCAAATTCTGAGGGTTTTTATGTCCCAAGATAATTTGGAAACTTTCAGTATTGGGCTTTCTTTTCAGCTATCTGAGTGATATCTCCTTCCCCACAAAACCAAATACTTAAGTCCCATGACCTCTTCCTCTTTCCTACTCTAGCCTCTGTCCAGGAAAGACATACAGTGTCCATCAGTGTTCCCTCTAATAAGAAGTATGCGGAGGACAGCCTGCAATTTCAAATAAATCCAGACTGTTATAATCAGAACTGCACAGTTCTCTTTTTCCGACTTGCTTTTAAGGAAAGAGAGAGAGTGACTGAAATCATGCTAATTCCAAGCAATGAAAGAGATTGGTATGCTAGATGACTCAAGTAATGTGCATGGTTATGCAGAAACAAAGACATAATGCTTTGTTAGAGTTACTGATCTGAGGAGCCTGGCTCTTGTTATTGCACCCTTATTCACAGCAAAAATTAAATGAATTAGGAGGAACTTGTGAAGATATTTATTTTCAGGCCTTTTCTGGGTAGAAAATTTGGAAAGAGAATAAAAAAAAAAAAATCCCCTGTTTTAAAAGAAAGAAAACTACGTCTCAGAGTATCTTTCTAAACCTAGATAATGTAGACCTGATATATAATTAAAAACATCATCTTTTGGAAAACATGACTTTACTACAGCTTTGATAAAGCAAGATCTGTGCCTGTGGGAAATTATTCCATTGAGGGGCTACTTCCAAGAGCAGTGCTACAGGTGACCTCTGGCAATGTTATAGAAAAGCATACAAGAAAATTTGTCTCTTATCTTTTGAGGTGTAAAATAGATAAAGAATGCTAAGACCATTAAAACAGGAAAAACTTTCTGTATATGCCCTCTGCCCCAACCTTGTCTAAAGCTCATTCCCACCTGTGACACTTGAAAAGCAGTCACGAAAAAGTGTTTATGAAAATCTTCAGCTAGTTTAAATGCAAGAAATTATTTTTCACCATACTCTTGCCCTTTGTTGCCTTAATCTTTTTTCTAATACAAAATTTATCAGATTTGGGATTTTGTTGATCTCTGCAGAATATTATCTGTATCATTTTTATTTCTCTAGTAAGCTCATGCGTTTACTCTGGGTGTTTATTTTCATATCTACAGTGAGCTTTACAAGGCATATATCTTTTTCCTGTTCCTGCTGACTGTAAAGAATATCTTATTTTTTTAATATGGTAGCTTTATAAATATCTGAAGTGCTATAGCAATGTAATTTTCCAGAACAATAGAAACAGTAATAATCTGTCATATCTTTCTTACAATAGCATAGCTATCCAATGAGAGACTTCTTTGAGAATGAAGGGAAAGGAGGGAGAGATTAAGCATCTTAGACACTGTTTATTATACAGTTCTCAAAAGGCATAGGTTTCTATTTAAAAGCTCTATCTTTATTAAAAAGGAACAGAGTGCATGTCTGTAACATTAAGGTGACTGCATTTTGAAATACACAATAACATTATGATACTTTTTGCTGACATTTTTAAGGTTATGAAGAGGTCACAAAAAAATAAAAAGTAAAAAATCATATTTTAAAAAGTCACTGCTCCTGGCTTGTGACTCAGCAGTGTGTGAATCTGTGGAATTGGGTTACTGTTTGCATTCTTTTGCTCCCTACTAGAAAAGGAATATTGCAGACTTGAAACTCTACTGCTGTATCCATGTTAATTGATGCTTCTACTATGAGCTTATGACAAAGATGTAAGGAAAATCTTAAGCAGATGTCATTGAAGCTTACTTACTGTAAAATTCCTCTTTACAGTTATATATCTTAATAAAGGTGCATTTCCATGCATTGTATTGCAATCAAATCAATGTACATCTCTATAGAGTTCAGAAGTCTCTCTCTGATCTGAGAAACATAACAGTTTGACAATGAACAAAAGAGAAGTATAATTTCAATATTCACCTGATTTAGCTCTTCACATTAAAGATGACTCCGTGTTCACTCCACCAGTTTACCTGTACCTGTTTAAAAAAAAAAAAAAAAATTAAGTCTAGCTACATTACAAATATGTTTAGAACCAAAAACCTGACAACACATACACTGGTTATCCCATAGAGACTGTCCATTAAAGTTTAGAATTTTATTATAGCTCTTATCTCCACAGTATTTTAACACCATTGTACAATGATATTTATCCTTGTAGCTTCACAGTGAGGTTGGGAAACAATATTACAATTAGTTTTATGGTCACTAAGTGGCAGGAATATTAAAAAACTAATCCATAAAAGGTATCTTTCTTTCTATTGACAATTGATATTACCATGCTGTATCCCCATGAACAGAACTTATCATTAACACGAGGTACCATCCGACCAAAGGAATGCACAATAAATGCACAAATGACCCTCAAATTCCCTCCTAATCATTGCACCCATAAACTTGGGTCAGAACAGTTGTGTTTTGTTTTGGTTTTATTTTTCTCAACAGTTGTCAAATATGGCAGTAAAATTTGATGCAAAAAAAATTATCTCTGAGGAAATAATTTTATGTTTTGGCAGGATGTGCCTACTTTCCTAACAGCTTACATGTCACTATGCACTTCTTTTCACAGTTCATTGCCAGACAGCATGGTAGCTTCCACGAAATTAGAACATACCAGTCTCCTGTTCACCACACAATTTGGCAATGCTGCCATAGACACAGAGCTTCTAAGCTCCCTAGCAACTAGGAAAATCATAGCTGTCACAAAGTCATTGTTCTCAAGTTCCCTGGATCCTAACACTTTTAATTTTGATATTTAGTGGGAACTGAACACTACCGAAATTAATTCTCTCAGCAACTAAATTCAATGCAAATGTTCTGGTCTGGGTTTTTGGAATTTTTATATCCACTAAAAGTATAAACTATATTGTATAAGTGAAATTAATTCCTCCTATAAATGGAATTAATTATGATACCCAGTTATTGGAAGACCCAAGAAAATTCAGACTTTCTGGCATGTTAGCATTTTCAGCTCTGAATTAGAAGATGAAAAGCCTCTTTTATATAAAACATTTATTTAATAGTAGTACATAAAATACACCACTCAAAACCTCTTGCAATTTAAGATGTAAGTGTTGAGCATCTTGAGATGGAGAGCAATGGAACACATTCACAGAAGTCAAGCAAAAAGCTTAAAGGAATGCTAATAGTATCAAGCAAGACATCAGCAGCACAAGGACAGGTTGAGAACCACAATACTTACCTTCCCTCTGTTTTTAAGAGTTACTTTTTCCTAATTTTTATTACTCTAATTTAGTTAGTTAGACTTAGCCTTATGCGTGGCAGTATTTTGTCATGTTGAATTTTAGGAAATAAGATAACTTCTTCATAACTGTGCAAGTCTTCATCAGTACAGCATTAACTGCAAATATGTTGCAGATGTCCAAATGAAACAAGAAACGCATTCTTATAATGTTATTTTTGTCATTCATTAATTGTGTTCTCCAATCTGAGTGCATGTTAATGAAATTAATAGTTATCTGAATATTTCACCTACCAACAAGGAATAGTTTTTACGAAGGGACAAATAATCGAAACAGAGAGATGAAATCATCTATTCGATGATCAGCTTACTAGGTGTGACTTCTAAGATTCAACAACTCATTCTGATTTCTTAGTGTTTGTTGGAGCAACAGGTTGTTTTACATCTTGATGGGCTGAGATGAAAACACTACATCCTGTATATTAAGATACAGGGAGGTGTGAGCATGTTTTTTTCCCTGTCTTTGGTAGGCATCCAAAAGTATCAGCAGTGATGTCAAGTATCCAGCACTTTACAAAAAAACCCCCACAAAACAACAAACCCTCAAAGAGTATTCACATGAACCATCTGGTAAAACAATGATAAACCATCTAGTGAGTGATGTGTATTAAAAAATACTTTTTAAATGAAAGAAAAAGAAACCCCAAACTGTGTGAAAAGCTATCTGTATTTCCTCAAGCTTTCTCTGTCTGGCATGCTGTTTACTGTTTACTATTTCCCAGGCCCAACCATACTGGGACTAGAAGTATAAATGCTAAAATACTATAGCTGAAACCTACTGGAAAGCAGAACATACAGAAATGTCACAATAAAATTCTCATTGTTCTCATGAGATGCTCAGGCATGCTCTGCAGAAAAGGAATAAGAACTGTGATATGTTCATATTTTAAGATAATAAAAAACAATGAAGTCATTACCAAGCATAGACTAAGCCATCCTTCACTCATTTTTATACCACCATTGTTCTGCTGTGAAGCCTATTTCTGCCAAGATTCAAGATAACTTTCTCTTTTGTAGTAGCAGGATCATTTCCTCAAATAACCCAAGAAGCATATATGCAAGATGTGTAAATTCATCTGCTCTGAGGGTAAAAACCACAAATTCTATTTCTGCCTAAGAACCGAAGTAGTTAGAAGAGTAAATTATCTAGCAGACATATTGTTACTAATCAATGAATGATGGTTAAATTTTATTGCATTCTTTTAAGCATTAGGTTTCACTACTGTTCTCACACGGGCTTCACAATTAACAGCTTCAGTTTCTACTATTAGAGATCAAAAACTGTCCGAGATGGGTTTCGGAAAAAAAAAGAAAAATGGAAACAAGCAGAATGAAAACAAAACCAAACCCAAACCCAAACACCACTCCCCCCCCCCAAAAAAAAAAAGAACAAACACAAAAAAACACAAACAAACCACCCTAAGCATAGTTGGATTGCTTGTTTGTATCCAGCAATCACAAATGTGTGCACTGCTATAAGAGCATCCCAGGAAAGAAACTGTTCTGCAGAGACTTACCCTAGTCAAGGAATGATCAGAGGCACCCTAAAAAAATATGTCAGAACTCATTAAGCAGGAGTTTTATAAATACCAACAGATTATTCTAACCATAAAGTTACAATACTAAAACCAAATTTTATCTATGGGCTTTGAAATCAGGTATTAATAGCGTCTATCCAGATCCTCAGGAGGTGTAAACCAGTGTAGCTCTATTGGCTTCCAACACAGAAGGACACTGATCTGCTTGAGAGAATCTCCCTTTAGGGAGCTGTTTCCAAGTTGTGAGATTTGTATCCAATTCTTTGTTTTTATCCTTTCACGTTCCTCTGTACATTCATCAAATTTTACACAGAACCAAATTAAACCCTTTGAGAATGAGTTCCATGCAGAAACAATTTAAAAGCCCAGAAATGTCAATTAAAATAATGTAAAACATTCATAAATTGAACACAAAACTACCATTATTGGCCAATAAATTAGACAATGTAGAATTAAACCACCAAGGGTTTAAGTTAAAAAACCCAAAGCAAACAAGTAGTTCAATGAAACTGTAGAACTGGAACTAATGAAGTCTGTCCCCTGATTTGTGTCCTGTGGTAGGATGTTTTTTGAGTCAAGAAAGTGTGAGCACAAACTGAAGCTTTTTCTGCAGTACACTTAAGATCTATCTTCTGTAAGAATTTGCTGAAATATCTAATAACAGGAGCTTGTTGGCTTTTCTTTCACCCGAGGCATTTTTATCAGATGTATCCCAAGTACCCATTTGTATTAATGTGTAAGAGTTAGCTGTCCCCAGAAAGTCTCTACTTCTGTCAGTCTAGAGGGCTCATCAAATGTGTAAAAACAGGATAATTCTTTGGATTTTTTTTTTTTTTTTTGCCAGGAAATCAACCCTCTGAACCCAAATTTCTGTGGAATTATGTGAAAATACAAAGAACTAATATCTTCTATATACTCTTAGAGAAGCTATATATTTTTATACTTTTATCTTCTTCAAAAAGGGTATTCACATCTGGATATTTTCTGAATTTTAAATTTCAGTGTGTGTTGTTTAATAAACAAAACAAAGCAAAACTCTGCACTTACACTGTATCAGGTTGTAACAATCCAGATTACAGATTAGGAGTATTTACTGATTCCTTCGAGAATCATGGAAACATAGAATGGTTTGGGTTGTAAGGGATCTTCAAAGATCATCTAGTCCAGCCCCTCTGTAATAGCAAGGATATATTCAACTAGATCAGGTTGGCCAGAACCACGTCCAGGCTGGCCTTGAATGTCTCCAGGGACTGGCATATCCACCACCTCTCCCGGCAACATGTTCAGGTGGTTTATCACCCTCACTGTAAAAACTTTTTCCTCGAGCCCAGCCTGAATCACCCCTCTTTTAGTTTAAAACCATCACTCCTTGTCCTGTCACAACAGGCCCTGCTAGAAAGTCTCCCCTCATCTTTCTGAAAGGTACCTTTTAAGAACTGAAAAGCCTTAGTAAGATCTCCTGTGAGTCTTCTCTTCAGAATCTTGCAGTACATATTGAGCCCAAGTCTACCTTTGGTATGTTACTACTCACAGGCAAAGCTCCCTCTCAGTTCACTAGAGCTTGAAGTCTGAGCATGTAACTGCCCTATAAGAATTTTTTGAACAGAATATAATATTGTCAGCACACTCTGGTTAAAACCTGGGGTTTATACTTCATCAAAAAGCATGAAGATAGCATTGAACTATCATGCACTCATATCACTTTGGCTGTTAATTTCCAAAATGTTTATGCATTTATTGTACACGACATCTGGATCAACTTGTTAGTATATGTATGTCATTAATTATTCATTTCTAATTAATTATACTGAAGATTTTGCTTCTTGTAGCACTGCTCATTATATAAACTAACCATCTTACAGTTACTTGACTGATGCAAAATCCCAAATGAACACGGTTAATACATGCCACTAATAAGATGGGTACACCTCAGCTGAAAGGAAGAACACTTTGATAGGTGCAGTGTGTTGGCTGGTAATAAGTCTCTGATGAATCTGCTCTATTGTTCACTTTCTGAAAGTTCCTATGTGAGCCTTAAATGCTTAAATTGTACTTGTGATCTTCACTGACAAAAATACAGCCATTTCAAAAATAAGTTGCTGCTTTTTTAGTAATCCTTGTAGCTCAATTATTACACCAGCTTGGTAGTTGCCCTGAACATGTATCTATTTATATAGACCAGAAATTATCTAAAGCTATTACTAATCTAGGAATTATAGACAATGCTACAATAGTTATTAGCAAATATTCATTATTCTGTGGTCACTTGAGTATATTCAAAAGCATTTCTATCATTAAATAAAATAATACACTCCCAAGTTAATATGACATTTTCCAAAGGAGAAAATTGAGATAGAGAGCAAGTAGACATATTACATAATTAAAACTACTAAATTCCTCTGTACACCAGCTGAAGGCTTTAAGCACACTGCAAGCAAATTAGAAAAGGATTATCTCAATGCAGAACAGCGAAGACTTACCAGTGTAGGAGCACACCAGTCCTTCAGAAAAGACTACATGTGAAATGGCAAAAAGTTCCGCTGCCTAATATGCACAGTGAGAATACAAGTGAATTGACAAAGAAGTGTTTCTTATTTTTCTTTCATATGCTGATTAAGCAAAAAAGACATTTAACACAATTCTTCACAAGGAAAAGAAGAAAACAGGTTGTGTTTGATGGTTTTCCTATTTTGTGGGCTGCCCCTACAAGGCTCTTCTGGAGCCCTAGGTGGGAGTCCTACCTAGCAGACATCCCTTACTCCAGTGCTGTGAAGTGCCAAGATGCAAGTGAGTTGGATCTTCAGGAAATTCAGACACAAGACTCACAGTTGTTAGGATTTTTTTCCTTATCCTTCAACATCATTCCCCAAAAATACATTATGAATAGAAACCCAAGAACATACATGTAAATCAAAGTAGCAGAATGTCAGTAGGAATAAAGTAAGCCTCTTTACCCTCCCCTTCTCAGCCCTCCAAAAAATAAAAAAAAAATCCCTCTTTAATTTCCATAACTTGAAAATATTTTTTATCCTTTTTACAACTCACTGAATGGTGGGTTCATAAGTGCTTTATCCTCCCATTAAATTGTTAATTTACTTAGTGTGGTTTTGAAAACGCATCATTGGATATTGTGTCTTTGTGCATCTATCCTGAAACTTACCTTGCAATCAACACTTTCAAGTAAAAGATGATTGTAGAGCATTGTACTTCTATCATAGGACACTTTACATCTGCAAAAAACAAGTTTCTATTCTTCCTGAAAGTTACAGATTCTTGTTAGAAGCTTGCTATTCTTTCTAGGGGTCAAAATCTCCTATTTTATTAACCTCAGTGGATGTTTTCATAGTCTAAAGATCTTGTTGTGTTGACCTTATCAAAATTGATTGTCAATAAGGGGTTGAAAAAAATACTGTGCTGCAATTTAGGCTGGCATCCCCCCAACTCTTACCTCAGATATCCCCCTTGAGAGCCCCAAAACACCCCCTGTCTGGAACCCCTGCCAAATACCATCACAATATTCCCCCCTGCAAGGACTGTTTCCTCCAATTATCTGATCGAATATTTCTCTATAGAAAAAACGTCTATTTAAAAACAACTTATAAAAACAAAATTTTACAACTAAGGCAATGACTGTGTTGGTTTTTTTAAGCGAGTAAAGTATGATGTTTGTATGTGTGTTTATAAACAAAGTCTTTCATTTTGTCTATTAGAAAGGCAATAACTAACAGTAACTAATTTTTACTTCATTATGAAAAAATCTTTCATCTTACAGTCTTTAGCGGCTGTCAGGGAGAACTGTATCTCAAGTCTGAATCAGTATAGGAACTGTTAACATGGTTAGTTTACATAATGAGCAGCTATAGAGGATGCAAAAATCAGCAGCATAATTACTTACAAATGAATAATTAATAGCTTGCATGCAAGTTAAGAGGCTCATCAGAGTGACACAAATTCATGAACATTTATGAGCAATTAATAACCAGAAACTCATTGATAGATGGGACACAAAGCATACACAGAATCTTCAAACAGGAAAAAAAAAAAAAAAAAACACATTTCCAAGCCATGAGATTGTCAATGGTGTGCGTCAGAGAGGTGGAAGGCTAAGCTTCAGGGCTGAAGTGCCTACTGTGGGGGAATGGAGCATCCTGGTGCTTACACATTAATAGTTCATGTGTAAGGATACAACAGTGACATAAACCTTCCAAGAGCAAAATTAGTTGCAATGATTGACATGCTTTAGAAGGTGAAGCAGAAATGGAGGAGAGGGAAGAAGTGGGTAGAGGGAGAACAGCAAAAAAATGTCTTTCTTCAGAATCCACAGATGTACAATACTAACAAGTTCTGAACCACGGCACTGTAAATGTCCTCTCTAATAGGTATAAGTAATAAATGATTTAATGAGTTTTACATTTCTACCCAAAGGTGACTAATTACATCAAGAACAAAGCAGAGCTCCTGCAGTGCTGTATAAGGTTTGCTGCAAATGCTTTGGTTTCCTACATGTTCCTGATGTCCCACTGGGGGCACCTGAAGAATGAAATCCTGCTGAGTGTAATAAAAGTCTTTAAAATTGTTAGATACTTAACGACAATATATAGTATGAGGGAATGTCAGCAGTTTAGCATTAGCACTAATGTATTTAGCATTACCAATAAAGACCCTACATACAAACTTCTACTTTAACATATTTTTAATAATATTCATACTAAATTGCATCTAACATTATTAGACTTGGTAATGAGGTGACATTTTATCGGGTTTTAAGTGCAACCCCCTAGGGAATTAAAATTCCCATTATTTTTAATCATTTTTAATAACAAAAACACCAAACCATCACAAGATAGGAAAGTTGTTGCAACAAAGTTTTAATAACTTCTTATTTCCCAGGGTTTGTAAAGCATAGAAGCATAGCACACAAGCTACTACAGTGTATGTGTCTGTGTGTAACATCTGTAAAGAGATGGTTAAAGGTCAACTACTTCTGAAAAGGTGAAGGCTAAGGCACAACCTATCTTCTATTTCACTGAGGCAAAAGTTAAACACAAGTAGCAAAGGAAGCAAGGACAGAGATGGCACATTCCCAAAATATAGGGATAAAGAAAAGGAGCCTTTGTTTAACATCTCATGTCCATAGCTGGATACCAAGTAGCTCGATTTTCATCTGACATATTAAATAATAATAGTTACCAATTAACACCAGGCATTTGTCCTTCACTAAAGCATCTTCTCTTTTAAATCACCCCCTCTTCTTTTTAAGCTATTCTCCTCATGAACACTTTCTCATTTTCCGTATTTTAAATTCCACCAAGTAGTTTCCAGTGAAATGCCACAGATGCAATTTTATGACTTTGGGAGCAATAGACAGAGAGGGAAAGCTTTTCTGGTGAAAAGGCGAGGGAAAGATTTGAGGCAAATCAAGTAGCTCTCACAGGCTGTGACCTTCTCATAAGGAAACATACTTAAAATAACAGACACAGGTTCTTACCTGGCCTAAAGAAAATGTGCAAGAATAAAGAAAATCTGACTCTATATCAGAGTCAGAATACCAGATAAATTGCCTAACCTTTTTTTCTTCTCTGATCACAGAAGCAACTGATTATTTTTTTGTTGTTCACTGGATACTGGGTTATTGTCTTTAAGTAATTCCTGTATTTGCTCTTGTGGTTACTGTAACACGCATTGGGTAACTCCTAATTAGATAATATATTCTTAAACATTATAATCTAAAACAAATACCCTTTAAAATATTGTTCATTAAAAAAAATAATCAAAGAACTAGATGTGTACAAGCACTTCTTTCAAGCTATTTCATCCCCTAAACAGAGGCTTACTCTTCCTCTTTAGTATACTTTCCTCTGGTCTGAAGTTTGGCGTTTTGTGCATTAAAAGTGCATCAAGAATCATACACAGCATGTCTCAATCACTCCCCTGCTTTCATGTAATTTATTCAAAAGGTAACAATTAAGCTCAACAATATGTTATCCTTTTTGGAATTACATATATTTTAGAATATGATGAGCCTAAAATCTAAAAGAATGACAGTTTTAGATTCTGCTTCCCAAAATGAAGTCATATAAACCTTACATTAAAAAAAAAACAAACCCAAAAAAACCCAAACAAAAACCAACTGATTATTAGAGTCCAAGATAAAGTACTGAAGGTTTTGAAAGCTTTTTGACTTTAATGTTAGGCAAAGTTTTAACTCAGCAATGTATGTGAGCAAAACACATATTTCTTCATGGGTCCATTTACAAGAATGAAAAAAAGCCTTGTTATATTTTTTAACTGTTCTATTAGTGTTTTCTGATTATAAGTTATCCAACTGTCATTGAACTTTAAGAAGAGTTCATTCAAAGTAAGCTAACAGAATGAAAGGTCATAACTGAAAAGTATATATTACAGTACATACCAATTAATCAAATTCTTGTTTGTGACTTGTGCATAAAAGATTTTTTTAAAAAATTCATTCCTGCTTATTTAAATATACAGTGTTTTAATTTTCAGCAGGGTGACCATTTCTATAGGGTATATAAAATTGTGTGACAATTTTTAAATCTTGGAAAACCAGTGAAGTGACAACTACCATTAAGTTCCAGTAGTATTTACCAGTCTAACATAAGTCAGTTTTCCCAAGCCAAACTGAACCAAAGTCTAACCAAGAAAGATATATCAAATGAGAATTGACTCTAATGTAAATATTGCCAGTGTGAGTTATATTGGTAATTCTTCTCAACAGTTCTCTAAATCAGTTTCATAAAATCATCAGGTTTGTCAAATAAGTCAAAAAGGTTCTATTATTCATACCAGTGTAATTCCACAGACTGAGTAGAATTCATCTTGATATATACCAGTGCAACAGAAAAATCAAATAAAAACCTGCTAATGTAGGAAACTGGAACAAATATTGATGTCTGCAGAAATGTACCTCTTAAATAATCATAATATTTTATGATTCTGCTTTTCAGGATATTAAAAATAATAACTAAATGCAACTATTCTTTAGAGAAAGGTAAATAACTTTTTAATTGTCTTTGATAAATGGGAGAGAAGTTAAAATGCTTCAATGATTTGCCACAGACCAGAGTGCTAGTCAGCAACAGAATAGACACCTTTGTGATTTTAATACTATTTTTCATGACTTCTTTATTAACCTAAAATATTTTATAATTTCTGCCTAGCTTTCAAAATGTGGATTAACACAGCAGTTTACCCAATATGTGCCAAGACAAAGGGCACCTGTCCTGGATAGGCTACATCTCCTCCAGAATCCCACCCAGTTTTTCTTCAAAGATAATGAAAGTTGCACTGATTATTCCATAGCAGTCATACATTAATATGACTGGACAAAATATGTCATGAATACCTTCTTCCTCAAAGAGGATTGGGTTTGGGGGTGTCTCTTCACAGTTATGTAGCAAGAAAAATCAAACGTTTGGTTTTGGTTTCTAGCTCTTATTACATTAGATTTATGTGTCCTTCAGAACCCACTGCTTTCTCTCCTGGAAAGTGCTTGTGCAGAAAAATCAAGTTAGCTCTAAGTCTTTTGAGACTGAGTTCTCTAAAGCTTTCACATTAAGACATGTTTACTGTTTCCTGAATAATTCATAGGTCTTTTCTGGAACCTTCTCCAACTTTTTAACAGCCTTTTAAAAATTTAGTTGGCAGGAGCACAGTCCAGTGTCAGAGTATTTGACTCATTAGCATTGTTGGTAATGCCGCTAACAGCATTTAATTACAACTAATATAATTTGTAAAGAGGAAGGATCCTGAAGAAAAAGTTTCCCTTGTCTACTCACTACCACCCTTATGAAACTCCTTAGGATGGCATCAGCCCTTTCTGTGAGGTATCAATGCAGGAGATCAGATTAAGGCACATAACTAGTTAGACAGCTGCACTACCTTCAGTTACATACTGGCTCACTCTGAGCTGGCAAATAGCACAGGCCAGCATGAACCAAAGCACACATGTAGGACAGTCACATAAAGATCACTCTGCCTGTGATAACATGAATTCGCCTATTGTCTGCCATTTCAAAGTCATGGCTTACAGTGTTTATGGCTGTATATAAAAAGTATTTTGTTTCAGTGGGTTTACATGAGTCAGGAATATAAGACAGCTCTAATTCTTACAATTTCATCAATCTTGGTGTCATTTACAGATTTAATTGCAATGTGATTTACATGCAATTTAATATTAATATCCCCATCACTGATGAAAATGCTGAGTCTTGCAAGGTGCAGATTCCTGCAGTACTCTTCCAGCTAGCTATATGTTATTACTGATCCTTTCTTTTTGCTAATAGATTTTTCCATCTCTAAGTAGGCAAATTCATAGTTCTTTTAATAAGTGTTTTACTCATCTTTGGGGGGGGGGGGAGGGGGGTGGGTTTTGTCATCTTCTTTTTGCCTGTTAAGTAGCAATGCAATAGATACCCCAAGTTGCTCTGCCAGACAGATTTAGAAATTCCAGAAATGCAGTAAATTTATCTTCATGCGACACACTTTCTATTTAATAAAATACATTAATGAAAGTAGTTATTCAATTTAATTTAATTGTTTGTAAAACAGTATTCCATCTGAATATTTTCCATTATCTTGCTTAGGATGCTAAGCAACTATTTCTATTTACATTTTACTGTCTTCTTCCCTTCAATTGTGCTTATAATTTCACATAGCCATTTTAATTAGCACATCAATTTAACAGACAAACACAAGTATATATACGGTATGAAACACACATTTGACATTATGGATAGAGACCATTTTTTCTATGACAGTGTTGTCAGATGCTGATTTTTATTCTCCAGGCTATCCTGTTTCCACCTATCTTTGTGAGACATACTATGTTCCAAATCTAAAATGACTTTATTTTGAATACAACACTAAGTTAGAAATTTTCACACTGCCTCTAGAAACATTTGTTAATTTTGCTGATGCCTGTGTGTGACATCTGATGTGCATTTCATTAAAACACAGTTTTGCTTAATACATTTTGGAGAGATTTTGAAAGACATAGCTCAGGCATTTCTCTTGCATGACTTGGTGCTCTTTAACAAACTTACACCTCTACTCTCTCTTTGATTTCTATATCCCTCTATAGGTACCCGAGATTATGTAGCTCTTAATTATCCAAACTTCAACTAGTAATTGTGGCAACTGTTCTCTTTTAGCCAGATACCTTACACAGTAACCACCAGAAAGTGAGATATCTTCAGTTAATTCAGTAACAATTGGATGCATTTGAGCCTTTGATTTCTGACAAACAGATGACATATTTTCTCTGGCAGAAATATACTGCAATAGTAAATTATTTTAAGTTTGGAAAGTGGTTTAAGATATACAGGAATTAAATATACTGTGATGAAAAAACTGTTCTAGTTATATTCTTCATAGAAATTCAAGTTGGATGACAAATATTTTTACTTTCTAGTGCTAAAAAAAATCCATAGAACATTTAAACTTGCAGCTTTTTGTTTTGACAAATACAAAAGTCCTTCAAACTATTTAAGCCGTACAAACAAACAAACGTTTTTTAAAAACCTGAATGTAACTTTGTTAAATTTGCACTTCTGTACCCAAAGCTACATTTGGATCAACATTCATAGAAATGTAATACAACCCAAAATCTCAGAACAACAACAGCAAAATGGTAGATAATGATAGAGAAGGAGAGAAGTCATATTTTGTTAAAGCTGTTGAAAATAGAATTGCTATACTATCACTTAAGTACTAGGGATCTTTTAAAGTACTACTGAGAATACTTGGAAGAAATAGTTTTTGTTATTTATTTCACCCTGAACTTTTACAGTTTTACCAAGCTGTGCACTACTCATACAAGCAGTGACTGGCAAATCTGTTTTGATTAAAGTTTATAGTTATAAAAATAGTTCAGCTTCACACTACACAGTTCTTTCATCAATTGTTTTAAGAAAAGCCACATTTCCTTACGTGGAGAGTATACCTTCAGCCACTTCAGAACTAAAGCCAAAAATCTGCCTCAAAAAAAAAAAAAAAAAAAAACCAAAACCTATTTAAATACTAGTAATGAAACTTAGACAAGAATTTAGACATTTGAGCCTACATCCAAAAACTTTAAAAATTACACCTTTAGGCATTCTCATCAGTAAAATTCTCTGAGCATTGAAAGTTTAGCAAATATAGATGAGAGTCTCAGTTTTGAGGAGCATCGAGATAATATTCACCTTTGAAATCAGATCCTCCTTTACCTATTAGGCATGTCCAAGGGAGAAAACAGGGAGAAAAGGACAGGTAGCGGATGACAGGTTTGTTTTGGCTCTATGCTGTTCTTAACACTGGAGATAAAGCGGTGCCGGGGGTTGTTTGATTCTAGAAGAAGCTATGAAAAGTAAGATTCTCTCTTAAATCTCTTTAAGCTTTTACTGGGACAGTGCATTTATGCTGTGTCTCATAGGCTAAGGCTATAGAGAAAAAGCTAGGTGAGTCTCATATGTACTCAAGACTCAATATCCTTTCAGAATAAGCACTTCTATATGCTCAGTAGAGATTCAGGTATAATCATCTTTCTCTCCATTTACTTCAAACTATTTAATCTGACAACAGAACAGACTAAGGTGAAACATTTAATCCTTCTCAAATGTCAGAAGATCTAACCAGAAAGCACTGCTTACTTGCAACAGATAAAACTAAACATGAAAGAACTGAACATGTAGGGTGAAAAAAAGGTCAGGTTTTGCACTAGAGCCAACCTGGTAACGTGAAACATTGATATGGCAAACTTTAGGGTGTTACACTTTCCTTTCACTTTATAATTCATATAAAGGATTATACTTTTTCTAATGAGTTACAGTCTGCATGTTAAAGAGATGTTCACTTCTGGAACAGTCATGTTAAATCTCTTTTCAACATAGGTGGCAGAATCTGGACTGCAAAGTATGAACACCTATGGTCAGTACACATTGCCCCAGATGCTTTCCAAGCTCTGGACTGCTTTTTTGAAAACACAGCTGAAAGAGACCATGGAAACAGTTTTATTGCCAAGCTATTTGATGAAGTAGCTATACATGGAAAGCAAAGTACATTTAGACACGTGAAAATAAAAGGTAGCAATTATTTTAATAACATTTTATTTTCATAACACTTTGTTTTGACAAAAAAAAATCTGTGGTATCCTGTCTTAGCAGATATATGAAATATCTGTCTAAAGTTGACAACACAGTTTAGTTTCTTCTGATAATTAAAAGATAATATGCAACTTGTTATATTTCATTCAGAAAAAAAAAATAAAATTCACATGTGCTCTGGCTTCTCAGTATTGAAGCTTTCTTGTTACTAAAGGAGATCTTTTCTCATAGCCACATTAAAGTACTTTGTTGAAAGTATTAATCCAATCCTATTTCCAACCAGTCTTTTCTTTCACCTTCACTTTTTTAAATAAAGGGCAGAAGGAAGGAGAAAAAGAAAGGCAGAGTATATGTAAACTAGAAAATGCTTATGTAAACTAAAGGACCCTTAGAAACAAAAATGGGTGATTAACTAAATTTTCTACTCTTTTGATCATATTTCTTAGATTGAAAATCTAATTTTAATATACTCACTAGACACTGCCAGCCTGACAGCACCTGTCTCCTTTCCAATGTAATCTGCTATGACATGCACATGACTGATGAAAACGCGTAGCTCTCACTTCCTTTAAACCTTTCGTGATATATAAGTACTCATCATTCTGCCATTTTCTTTTTCCAATATACCTTGACAAGCTGGGACGGATAGACGAGTTAACAAAAATAATATATTTTCTTATTACATTAATTTTCACATACCTGGACTAGCCACCTTTCGTTCAGGAGTTTGTTGCTACGAAATTAACAACTTGGCAACCAAACTTTTCCACAGCAAACTATACTGGATCCAGAATAATATGTTAACTGTTTGCTTTTATGATAAATGCATAGCTTTTATTTGAAAATATATTCACTGATTCTTTGTTTCGGTTTGGTTTTTGGTTTGTTTGTTTTCTGACCTATTAAAGCAACTACAATAGAAGCAGCAACCAATGTAGCCACTGAAAAAATGCTTAAATACACTCTCTTCCCTCTAAAGCACAGATAGTAAAATCAAGCTGATGTTCTGGTACACAGTATGTCCAGGAAGCCTTTTGTCTGAGATTATTCACAGTCTCAGTCTTTAAGATCTAAAGACTCAGATGCCCTCAGAAGCTGCAGCTGTAGCTAAGGCAATAGGCACCAGAGAAGAGGCACCTCAGCTATCCTGAGCACATGGCTCCCCAGCTCCTTAGCAGAAGTCAACTGTGCCTGCCCCATGAACTGACTGCAGCAGTTGCCAAGTTCCCAAGTCAAAGTCTAAAATCAGCAGATTTTTCTGCACATGTGTGAGTTCTTCAGTTTTCAGGTTTTCACTGGATTTAATTAATCCAGTTAATCCAAAGATTCTTTTTAAAAAAATAAAAAATCTACTAACTTTATGTCATTTTGAATTTGTTGGTTTGGGAAATTTGATTTCTTTTAAGTCAAACAGTCTCCTAAAATTTTCTCAACAAAAGACCTGCAAGTTTCCAGGAAAATTTTACAGGATTATTTTTGTTCTGTGACATGCAGTGTACTCAATAGTTCAGTGGAAACTATCATGGACTATGCTAAGGCCCAAATTTGGACTTTTATTTCACATTCTTTTCTCTATAAAGCTGGGCAAAGAGATTTAAAGCATGATGAACTTTTCTGATAAAAAGTCAGGTAAAATGTTGTTATCTGTTTTTTTTTATTCTCCTTCCATTCTGATATTTCATATTTGGACTCTCTTTGACGCCATGGTTGCTAAAACAGTGACAAACATATCAACTTAATTAATTTCACTGTTCGGTGTTTTGGGGGGTTGCCAGAAGCTAAGACACAGTCCCTTACAGAAGGAGCCAACTTACAGTTATTTACTATATATTTCTACCCTGATTATTTCAGTGTTACTATCAAGTTTCAAAGCTATCATGCTTTTAAACCAAATACTACCAAAAAAAGTATCATTTCATTCATGATAGTTTTCCAGTACCCTTTCACATTTGAGACAAAAGAGAAAATTACACTAATACATCATATTTATTACTGGTTTAAATATTTTTAAAAACATAGAAATAAAAATGCTTCTTTTGTCTCTCTTATTGACAAAGAAAAACAAACCAAACAAAAATTAAAGTGTAGCATTCAAGCCTGGGAAGAAGCTACAACAGAGAAATCTATAACTTTTGAAGGATCTAGATCTGCTGCACAGTTTGGTTGGCATGTGGAAAATTAAATTTAATGTTAATTCATGTAATTTTTTAGGCTTTTTCTTTACAATCCCCCATGTTTTCATTGTGCATTGTGTTTCAGTACAGAGGATAAAATCATACAGATGCCACCAGTCATCAGTGCAACATTAATTACAGACTTGCTCAGAAAGTATTTACAGAAAAAACTGGAACTTGCTGCTCAGTGCTGGAAATGCTAAGTTATCCTTACCTAGAAAACCAGAAAATTGCTGCTTCAGATCCCCTGAGCAGGAGGATGGAGGGAAAGAAGAAGAGAGCAGGGAAGGTGAGAAGGTCACATTGGAGGTATTCTCTGGAATTTTAATTACCAACTCTAAACTACAAAGCTGATTAATGTTCTTTCTGCTAGTCTCAAAACTTGCATTCCAAATGCAAAATAAGCCCCAGAAAAGGTCTGAGACTTAAAAAACTATTTTGTGATGTCAGCTCAGAGTCATTCATATTAAACCTACCACATCAGATTCCACTGGGTAGAGGAAATATAAACCTTTAAGGTTAGGATCCAGGGGAGAAAAGCAGAAGGTGGAAAGGATAGGACAAGGGGCAATGGGTGTAAACTGGAACATAGGAAGTTCCACGTTAACATCAGGAAGAACTTCTTTACTGTAAGAGTGACAGAGCACTGGAACAGGCTGCCCAGGGGGGTTGTGGAGTCTCCTACACTGGAGATATTCAAGGCCCGCCTGGACAAGTTCCTGTGTGATGTACTGTAGGTTACCCTGCTCTTGCAGGGGGGTTGGACTAGATGATCTTTTTAGGTCCCTTCCAACCCTTGGGATTCTGTGATTCTGTGATAAAGGCACCTAACATATGACAAAGCTAACTCAGAAGTCTTTGGGCTGTATAACAAATGAATAATAGCTTGTGTTTTCAGAGCACACTAGGCAGATACCAGTAGGACTGGGCTCCCTACAAATGCAGAGATGCAACTTATTTTATAAGCTGTCAATGGGATGACTGTGTCTACTTTTTGGAACAGAGAAATCTGCTCAAACGGAAACTGGTGTTCCAGGCTGCAGTCTACCTGCGAGGCTTCAAGTATGAAAGAGTGCTTGAAGCAGTCAGGAGACTGCAGAACATGCCAGATGAAGACATTTTACATCCTTACCACTTAGTTGAAGTGAGGTAATCAAGATTAATTAGGAAAGAATTTGCCATTTTTTCCGTACATTATCTCAACCTTAGTGAAATAACATTATTATATACTGTAACTCTCTCCATATAGATATTTAAATATAAGAACTACAGAAATGAGATCAACATGCTTGTTGCCATTTTACCAGTGGAAATGGTTATTTTTCAGAACAAGGACAGAGTTGAATAAAGTATTAGGTCAATAAACTATCCAATTTCCCTTCAGGGAATTAAACAGCAACAGAGATGTTCCAGCCAATGAACCAGCTCCATTTTGAGCTCAGCTCAGATGCCTCTATACTAACGCCCGCAGGATGGGGAACAAACAAGAGGAATTAGAGGTGTGTGCACGTCTACGGGGGTATGATATAGTAGCCACCACAGAGACATGGTGGGATGGCTCTTATGACTGGAGTGTTGGGATGAAAGGTTATAGGCTCCTTAGAAAAAACAGGCCCGGCAGGCTGAGAGGAGTTGCTATTTATGTTAGGGATAGGCTGGAGAGTATGGAACTCTCTCTGGGGACAGGTGAGAAGTTTACAGAGAGTTTGTGGGTCAGGGTTAAAGGGAAAACAGCTGTGGGAGACATTATTGTGGGGATCTGTTACAGACTGCCGGATCAAGAAGAACCTGCGGATGAAGCACTCTACAGACAGATAGGAACAGCCTCACACTCCCAGGCCCTTGTTCTCATGGGGGACTTCAACCACCCTGACATCTCTTGGAGGGATGGTACGGCCTGGCAGAAGCAATCCAGGAGGTTCAACAATTGTGTGGAGGACAACTTCTTCCTGCAAGTAATAGAGGAGCTGACAAGGAGAGGTACCATGCTTGACCTCCTGCTCACCAACAGGGAAGGGCTTGTTGGAAGTGTGATGCTCCAGGACAGCCTCGGTTGCAGCTATCATGAGATGGTCGAGTTCGAGATCCTCAGGACAGTGAGAAGAGCATGCAGCAAACTCACTGCCCTGGACTCAAGAGAGCAGACTTTGGCCTCTTCAGGAGCCTGCTTAGTAAGGTTCTATGGGATATAGCCCTGTAGGGCAGGGGGCCCAAGACTCTTGGTTGATATACAAGGATCACCTGCTACAAGCTCAGGAGTGCTGCATCCTGACTAGAAGGAAGTGCAGCAGGAGGGCCAGGAGACCTCCTTGGATGGATAAGGAGCTGCTGAGGAAAATTCAAAGGAAAAAAGAGGCTTATAAAAGGTGGAAGCAAAGACAGATGGCCTGGGAAGAGTACAAGGATGTTGTCCAGGAAGCTAGGAACCAGGTTAGGAAAGCTAAGGCCCAGTCAGAATTAAACTTGGCTAGGGATGTTAAGGATAACAGGAAGGGATTCTATAGGTACATTGTGCCTTGGTCTTCAGTGGCAAAGGCTCTGACCACACCACCCAAGTCTTAGAAGGTAGACACAGGGACTGTGAGAATGAAGACTTTGGGCTCACTGTAGGAGAGGATCTGGTTCAAGACCATCTTCAAAATCTGAATGTGCACAAGTCCATGGGACCTGATGGAATCCATCTGCGGGTCCTGAAGGAGCTGGCGAATGAAGTTGCCAAGCCACTGGCCATCATATTTGAAAAATCATTGCAGTCAGGTGAAGTTCCCGACAACTGGAAAAAAGGAAATATAACCCCCATTTTCAAGAAGGGGAAAACGAATGACCCAGGGAACTAGAGACCAGTCAGTCTCACCTCTGTGCCTGGCAAAATCTTGGAGCAGATTCTCCTGGACAGCATGCTAGGGCACATGAAAAACAACAAGGTGCTTGGTGACAGCCAGCATGGCTTCACTAAGGGGAAAACCTGCCTGACCAATTTGGTAGCCTTCTATGATGGGGCTATGAAACTGATGGACAGGGGTAGAGCAGTTGATGTCATCTGCCTGGACTTGTGCAAAGCATTCAAAGCTGTCCCACACAACATCCTTGTCTCTAAATTGGAGAGACATCAATTTGATAGGTGGATCACTCGGTGGATAAAGAACTGACAGGATGGTTGCATGCAAAGAGTTATGGTCGATGGCTCAGTGTCCAGCTGGAGACCAGTAATGAGTGGTGTCCCTCAGGGATCGGTGTTGGGACCGGTCTTGTTCAATATCTTTGTCAGTGACACGGAGAGTGGGATTGAGAGTGCCCTCAGCAAGTTTGCCGATGACACCAAGCTGTGTGGTTTGGTTGATATGCTGGAGGGAAGGAATGCCATCCAGAGGGACCTCGACACACTTGTGAATTGGGCTGATGCCCACCTCATGAAGTTTACTCATGCCAAGTGCAAGCAAGGTCCTACACCTGGGTCGGAGCAATGCCAGGCACAGCTACAGGTTGGGCAAAGAAGAGATTCAGAGCAGCCCTGAGGAGAAGGACTTGGGGGTGTTGGTCGAGGAGAAACTTAACATGAGCAGGCAGTGTGCACTTGCAGCCCAGAAAGCTAAGTGCATCCTGGGCTCCATCAAATGGAGCATGACCAGGAGGTTGAAGGAGGTGATCCTGCCCCTCTACTCTGCTCTTGTGAGACCTCACCTGGAGTATTGTGTGCAGTTCTGGTGTCCTCAACATAAAAAGGACATGGAACTGTTGGAACAAGTCCAGAGAAGGTCCACAAGGATAATCAGAGGACTGGAGCACCTCCCATATGAAGACAGGCTGAGAAAGTTGAGGCTGTTCAGCCTGAAGAAGAGAAGGCTGGGTAGAGACCTCATAGCAGCCTTCCAGTATCTGAAGGGGGCCTATAGGGATGGTGAGAATGGACTCTTCATTAGGGACTGTAGTGACAGGACAAGGGGTAACGGGTTTAAACTTAAACAGGGGAAGTTTAGATTGGATATAACGAAGAATTTCTTTACTGCAGTGGTGGTGAGGCACTGGAATGGGTTGCCCAGGAAGGTTGTGAATGCTCCATCCCTGACAGTGTTCAAGGACAAGTTGGACAGAGCCTTGGGTGACATGGTTTAGTGTGAGGTGTCCCTGCCCATGGCAGGGGGGTTGGAACTAGATGATCTTGAGGTCCTTTCCAACCCTAACTATTCTATAATTTTATGATCCTATGTTGCAGTTCACTATCTTTGTTTTTATCTTAACAGGCCTAAGTCCACATCATGAATATATATGAATATATATCTCAAAATTTATTGTCAGCTTACTTTATCTTCTCAGTAGAAGAAAACACAGATTAGAAATAGATAAACAAAGAACTCAAGTGCAGAAACCTGAATGAACTCATGTAAGGGAAACATGAAAATTTACATTTCTCTTGCTTGAAATCTGTCTTGCTTGAACAGAATTTCTGTCTTTATATTGAACCCAGAAAAGCAGTCAGACTGACAATAGACTTTTTTTTTTTTTTCTCTTGTTTACTGTCTTTATACAAAACAGTCATCTGGAGTTTTCCTATGTTTCAATTACATTATTAAGTAAAGTTATTCTCACATCCTCACATCCACACAGCTACCAGTCTACTAAATATTTCCAGCATCAAAAAGATTGATTTGTAAATAGAATGTTCCTTGCTGAAAGAATAAAGTTTAGGACAAAAAAAATGGAGGAAATTAGAAAAGAAAGGAATGCAATTGTCTATTAAAAAAAAACAAAAAACCAACCCTCTAGACATTATCAAGAATCCCTGTGTCTGCCTAATTAGTCATAACATTTGGCAAATCTATTTCCAAGTGTGGTAGTATGTATAATGTTGAAATGACAATGGCAATATTGACAGTGCTTAAATTTTGTATTATATTATACCATACCAAAACACAACAGTAAAAAAACTGGTACTTTATCACTTTCTGCCTCATAAAAAACTGAATCACTTGCAGTCACTTTCTTTCACTGTTGCATATATTTGCTACCTGTCATAGTTCGTAGAGTGGTGCCATTGTACTCTGTGATACACAGACCTAGAAATACCTTTAGACCTAGTGAGTTAAACTCAACTTGAACGCAGTCATAAAGGATTTACCATTTACTTTGGGAAAGAGAAGTTGTACAGACAAGGTAACTACTTCCAAATGATAGTTGAAAATATTTCAAGAAGACAAGCACTCCTCACCCAGTAGAAACAAAGCCCAGAAATACACAGCCATACCTGCCTTGAAGAACACAGCATAACACGAAGATATGGGAAACAAAATGTTTGTGTGTAGATTGTGCAGCAATGGCAAAACTTCCTTAGAGCTCGAACCCCATGTTGGCATTCTCCTCTCCCACTGAAGCTCTGTGGGAACAGCATGTTATTCCTATTAAATCTATAAAGGGTTTAGAATCACATTCTAAAAGTTCTTATTAAAAATCATCCTTCTCTATAACTCTATTAATCCATAATTCAAGGCTACAGTATCATTTCACTGAACTGAGAATTCATTAGGTGTGCAATTTTCTTTCTTTAGCTAGTGTTTTGTAAAATGACTGAGTGAACCAGATAACTCTGACAATTCTCCCCCTCACTCCACTGGCCCCCAAACTGGGAAAATTTATGCTGTGAAGCCACAAAGGGTGACATTATCTCATTTGCTTTATGTCACTTCATTCACATGTCATTATATATATAGTTTTATTGAATTTATATAAATACAATAAGGAACAGGATAAGTATATTAATGGGATGATTCTATAATTGTGGTAGAACCAACAGTTTAGTGTTGTTAATGCTATATAACTCTCTATCTGCTGCTTGTTAGAGTAGACCGTGAAGCAATATATTTGTTGCATAGGCTGTTTTGATACTACTATGATTATACTAAAAACATATAGTGCTTTTTAAAACCCCAAAGATGTTAAAGACAGTTGTTGTGTTTTTCAATAAGACTTTTTTTCCCAGTTGTGTATTCTCCATAGAATACTACAAGAGACAGAGATCCAAGCCTCTCTTCTGCCTGAAGGAATTTTATCGACATTTTTTCAAACTTTTTTGAGTTATCCTTGTTAGTTTTTTTAGGATGGGATGGACTGCAAAGTTAAGACCCTTGACATGGAGGAAGGAAACTTGAAATCTCTTTCTGGACCCAACAAATACTTGAGACTCAAATTCTTAAACACAACAATTTATTTTGCATTTAAGAAATTAAGTATACAAGAGCTTTACACAAATTTTATACAGTTTCATAAAGATACCTAAGTCTAGAAAGGTAACAAACCTTTCACGCCATTACAGATTTTGAGTATATGTTTTCATTTATCATAAGTACATAAAAATGAGTTTGGAACCTTTTTTTTTTTTTTCACAAAGAAGATGATATTCAGAAAAGCAATAGGATTCCCAATTGGTCCTGTAGCCTTCTGCCCTAATCAGCAGGCTACTGGCTTTTTTATTCTTCATACACTTCTTTTTAGAATGTCACCCTTCTTCACCCTTCTGTATTCATACTACATTCTACAAACCAAGATACTTCTCCCCTGAACTCAAATTTTTCATTTGTTTGCTTTTCTATGACTAAGTAAAATTACATTTTAAATGGCATGCTTATATGAAAGAAATAAGAACAGAAATGGTAAGCATAGTTTATTATGACAGTTGTTTTCAAACCTTAAACATTACAGAATGCAATGTATGCAATTAAAGGTGTGTTAGACAATAAGATTCATATAGCTCCAATGGAAATCCATCCAACTTCCTTGTATACATAGCAGTAAAATACCATTATCTGTATAATTTGCCAAACTGCCTAAAAGTCAGGAAGAGCAGGGGGACTATTATCTTGCACAAAGCATTTGCTTTCATTGCTGTTGCTTCTTATATTCTATTATGATGGCAGACACACAAGTGCTCAAATGTCAAGTAATGATTGTAAATAAGATGGTAATTACAGCCTAAAGTAGAATGTCTGAGACAGCTTTCAGCCAATGCTGTTACTGTCTAATCAATAACTGTTCAGAAAAGCCTTTTCTGTCCATATTCTATCTCGACTAAGCATGATTCAGTTAAATAACTTGATTTTTTTCTCTGTTGTCACCTAACATGATGACATATTTCTAATAATGATAAGAGCCATTCAAATAAAATCCGATAAGTAGGACTACAGATAATTTCAATATGAGAGTACAAGGTACAAACAAGAGATAATGAAAAAAATAATTGTATTACATCGACAAGAATCTTTTCTCCCAGAAAATATGAGATGTCCAGTCAGCAGTTTTATAACAAAAAATGGAAAGGGAGGGCAGGAAACTAAAGACACTGACTCCTCAGCATTCCTAAATACCAGCATTAATACGAAAAAACTAAGAAATGAGTAATAAAGCTGATTTATAATGCAAATCTATTAACATAAATAACTTAAATCAAACTAATGAAACTAAGAGATTTAGAAATAAGTGTTAGAAATGCAAAGTCAATATGAATCTGCCAATTTAACCCCTGAGTACATAATTCAAACGAATGCTGACAATCAAATTCAAAACTTTAATTGCTATCCAGGGGAAAGTCACATTTATAAAAAATACAGCATTAAAATGTATTTAAAACCTCTCACATTCTGTGAATGAAAGAATGTGCTATTCTCCCTGTGTGGTTGAGTCAATCAGTAGATGGATCATTATCCCATTAGTGACTGAAAGAATCAAAGACCTAATGGTCCTAATGGGATGTACTAGGTAAAGAACTTATGGTTTTGAAAACCAGGGTGCTTCTGGACCTCCCAGAATCAGATCTTAAGAAGTGTTAGTAACACAAGAAGTAGGTTGCATGTCAGTGAAAGTTAGTAAGTTCTAGGCTACTTATCAGAATGGACACACTTTTGTCTACCTGGCCCTTAAAATGAGTCAACAGTTACCTTTACATTGTTGTCTAGATCAGCTTAAATAATCCTTTTGATCTTGTGAGTCTTTAAACAAATTGTCATGGCACTGAGAAGAAGAAAAAAAAAAAATCTGGCATGTCTAGGATTCACAAGCAAGAGAGAAAAATATTTTCCAGGGGCCTATTGCTCCACACTGAAGAGGGTCAGGCTGAATATGTTTCTGAGCTCCAGAATAACTTCATGATGCACAACTTTTATCTGCCCTTGATAAATTATTTCTTTGCATGGACTGATAGTCAAGTTAACAAGCAGGCCTTTTGCCAGTACTGCCCCACTAGCATATTGCTGGCATGACCATGGCCACTCTCAGACCACTTGATACAGCTTTAAATGCTATTATGCATATTTACATGCAAATTCTCACTAGTATCAGTTTAAATTTTGCCTAAAAAATGCACAAACTGGCCATCAAACCTCTATGACATACTGATATTAAAAAAGCCACCTCTGTTTACATAGAAGCTAAAAAAAATAGCTCACTTAATCACACTATATATAAAGTTTATAGGGAGCGTAAACTAACTTCTTGTGGAAATGGATGCAAAGTACAAAAAGGTGGACGTGAGAAAGGGGTCACAGGACTGTTCTTGATAGTGACATTAGCAGATATTGAACATCCCTCACAGACATCCTTCAACATTCTAAGCTAGAGTCCTTAGGTGGTTCAAATATGGTAATACAGAACATACTGTAGTTTGTTCTAATAAGGTCAGCCTCTACTATTTGGGGATTCATATTGTGAAGCAAGAGCTACTGCCATGTGCTTCAGCATTATGGGAAGTTACATAAAGTTTTCAATTAGCACTTCAAATATTTTCAAATGCATAACAAATATAAAATACTCATTTACAGCCAGTAATTTTCTCTCATCTGCCAAGTCTGATACTTTTTGATCTCTGCTTCTAAATTATCTCTTGTATCAGCTGCTCCTCTACGTATTCTGTTTTTGTTGAATATCTCCCAATTACTCGTTCTATTAAAAATACAGATACATTTATTACAGTGATATTTCTCTTTTGTACTTTACCACATCATCCATTTTTATATCTCCTGTAAGCTATTTATAATTCTTGACAAGCTGCTTTTATATTTGAGATACTCATTATTATGCAAGGTATTTATTTTAATGTTATTGCTTTTATAATATGCTATTGATAGCATTTATGCTCAGCATTCAGTGAGGAAAATATAAGAGCATTTCAAAACCTAGCACAGTCTGTATCAATTTCCATATTTCTGTAAATTTCAAAATGTCTAGTATTTTTCTAAAACTAAATATTAAGATGATGACTTATAACTGTTTAGACCAATGCAGAGTTTTAGATAAGAATTGTGATTTTTTTTTAATGGTAAAAATATAGACAATTTCAATTGTAATCATTAGCACCAAGTATTTCCCAGTGACTGCTAAATGGAAAGATCAGATTTTTTTTAACTTTTTTTTTTTTTTTAGAGGTAAGCAGCAAGTACTTGTATGCCATTTTTGAAATGAAATAATAGAATAAACTTGCAGATTTTGAGTGTCTTCTCAAGGTGAGTACTGGAGCTCTGAACTGGAACTTTGAACAATTGACTGCATCAAACAGGCAGCTTATTCCATTAAGAGAACTTGTAGGTGCAATTAGAAAGCTACTCTGCCATGCATAAGCAACTGATATTACGAAGTTAGCATAAGGATCAAATCTCTAGAATGGGTAAAAGTTATGAATCAAGTACCTGACTCTCTCCCAGCCCAAAATTCCACATGGAATGTTAGGGAGAATATTTCTTTTCTCTGTTCCTCACATCTATATGGTGATAATACTTATAATACTTCTCTTTATGAAAAGGATCAGATGATTCAGAGACTGAGAGAACAGGGAATAATAATTCTAGCAGATGGTTCATAACCTAAGGTTAAGAATGTCCAGCACTAAATTCTTCAGAGGAGAGACCTTATTTCATGGTGGATATGCATTGCAGATAGCATAAAGGTCTCTGATATTAATGGAAAATATCATAACACAAAAGACCTAAAAAAGAAAAAAAGAAAAAAAAAGCAATGCAAATTTAATTGCTAGCAATAAAGCCAACTGTCAAAGGCTTCAAGTACCAAATCCAACATTAGATATGTTAAACCCTGCTCTGCATTTGCTTAAGCATGGAGTAGCAAAGTTTTCCATACTCAGAGCTCTCTAGGTAACACATTTCTTATTATAAGCCTGTATAGCTGGTCATCTAAGTGGCACAGGAAGCCTTTTAGAATGCAGACCATGCCTTTCACTTGCTTTGCCCAACATGCCTGCTTTCAGTGGCCTTCTCCCAGCATGTCTGTTGGATCATGTTCCATGCTGGTCTTGGGTAGTTATGATCCTCCAAGGCATCACAGAAGTGGAAGGAAGCACACTGCCCTTTGCTCCACAGTTCTCAACTGAAAGGACTCATCAAGGCTAAGGAGGACTCAGCTTCATTCCTGTTGTTTCTCCATAAGCTCATATCTCCATCACACTAACTAGACAAGAAGCTAGTCAGCCTTTTGTAGCATAAGGGGATGTCACTCTCTCATTTATCCTTCACTTTTAATACACTGGAAAAGCAGGACTTAGTGGCCTTAAGGCACTCTTCCAGGAACTAGGCTGTTTTGGTTTCTGCTCTGAAGACTATGTATGTTTTCTTTAACCAGTGACTGCTTTATGTAAATGTTGTGAGTTGTGCATCACGCCCTGATGTGCCAAACTCCCTATGCGTTACACAGGGTGTGCACAATGGAATTGGTTCTGCTGAAGGAGCCCAGAAAGAATACCATGAGTCACTAAATCCCTTTACGGGTCTCTGCCCAAGATTTTTAAGATGTTATCAGCTAGGCCTTGTAACTGAATAGATACTTGAGTAATTGTTAGAAGATTGTGTTCAGAAGAACCAACAATGTCAAGACATGAACTGCTAACGATATTTGTTCTATCCTATACCTCATTCTCTCTTTGCACATAACTTTGCTGCAATTAAAGCAAAATTGGAAAGCAAACAGCAAAATGTGATGCTATAGTTGAGATGAGAAAGGAGGAATGGCCCAGGTACATCCACTGTGATTCAGTTAGGAAGTATTTGCATTTTCCATTTTCGTTTTTTGATTTAAGGTATTCCTATTTGTTGCAAACTTATATTTGCAAAAACCTTTTCTGTGAGTATCCAAACAAAATCTATCTGCCTAATACAGAAAAATAAATTTATTATATTTTCTCTGAAAATTTCTATTTTACCTAATGAATACTTTAAAGTAGGAAAGTTATTTTATATAAATCATTTTTCCTTTGTCTGGATATGCTCTGATGCACTTCAAAAATAGTAGCTTATTCACCTCTTTAGATTTGGCTCAGTGCAGAACTCCCAAGCTTTGAAAGGAATGTGCACAGTGTTTGCAGCCCACTCAGAAATCTGCTATACACGATATGTGTCGAGCTGCAGACATTTCTTTTCCTGTCTCTTTGTACAGAGCATCTGATTGTTGATGACAACTGACATTTTTTATCATGAGTTCAACAGTTTAGTCTGAAAACATTCACCATGACTTAGGGAATTTATTTTGATAAGAGAACACTGGTAGGCTGAGCCCAGCTTTGACCTTTAAAAATGAATGTATTAAAAAAGAGGCGGAGAGGAAGAAAAAAAGATAAAAAGCTCTATGTGCCTTATAGACAAGAAGGTTTTTTCTATTGCTGACCAAATTACCACTTGCAGCTGAGTAGCAAGGTAGACAGGCTTCCTCTAGAGCAGGAAGCTGCTTTTGAAAAAATCTTTGCAATGTTCTTTTCAATTTCTTAATAAAGAGAGTACATGCAAGTCTGTCATTGTGCAACCTTGGGGAGTTATTTTCCATAATTTTGGGCATGCATTTTTGGAGAAAGTTATGTTACGTGCCAGGAAACCAACTCATGTTTCAGATACCCTGCTTGATTCTGTATTCAGTATTTGGTTTACAAAGCCTTTGTTTTCAATTAATCTTTTTTAATAACTACATACTATTTTGGAAATATAATATACCTCCATAATCCAATGCACACAAAGAATGTATTATCATTCATTTTAAAATGTGTTTTATGGGGTTTCATTCATTCATGCAGAGGCAAAGGTTATGCTAAGAATGAACAGCATTTGCATAATAAGAAGCACTTAGTTCCTGTACTCCCAATCATTCAAATAAAGGTCCAGGACAGAATATTACCATTTTCAGCCTTCATTTTTTAGTTTTCAATCCAGTTTTCTCAGTCCAGTGTGACACTGGGATATAAGTGCAGAGTACACAAAGTTCAGATGTCTTCTTGTGTCCAGAATTTAGACACAAAGTGGAAAGTGCCAAGAGGAAGAATAGATGTGAAGAGTACACAGTGGAAGAAGAAATTCTGAAAGAAATTGTAGTCTGAAAATAACTGATGCATGACAGGATAGAATTCATATGGCCTGATTGTAATTTCTAGGTAAGGCTCAATGCAAATTTGTTTGCATATGGATGGTGCAGGATGATCGAAGGAACAGGCTCTTTGTTTGGTTCTACTCTTAAAATACCTTAGATATGACCCACACTTGGCTAGTCTAAGCTTTATCCCTCAGCTTATAAAAGACATTATGAGGATCCATGACATGGCAGACGGTTTACATGCCACAGCACTGCTGAGTTATATCACATTGTCCAACAAATACAGCGATCTTCTCTTGTTTTGAAACAACATGTTTGGCAGGTTATCAAGAAAGTTATGGCATTCATCAACATATGAGGGAGCACACATGAATATAAAGTTTTGGTGTGTAGAGAATCCTGAAGAAACATGAGTATCCCCAGATGACTGGTGCTGGATGCTCCAGACTGGCAGATTATTTTAGCTCAACAATGCAAGATTAACAGTTTTGAAGCTGTATACCAAAATAACAAAGCAGCTATGTAGAAGACCTGCCCTTTTCTCCAAAGATGTGAAATCACTAGTGCACAATGGCACACGACTGTCTTTGAAATCATAGTTTTAGTTGAATGCTAAATTAAGCTACAGAACTAAGTGTTAAGAAATTCTGCTTTAATTTCTGACTATGGGAACTCCTAGCCAGCTGAAAACCCATACTAGAGAAAGGGAGCCTGACAGCAAGCTTTACAATCCACAGTCCCTAGACACTCTTAAAGAACTTTTCTGCAACCTGGAGGCAAAACCTACAATATGTTGAGATTGGTGGAAGTTTTCTTAATGGGGAAAAAAAAAACGGGGGGGGGGGGGGGGACGGGGACACGGGGTGGGACGACAGGGGGCAAGGAGGGAAAGAAGGGCAGAGGTTTCCCAGGGCAAAGACAGACATCTATTTTGATTTCTCTCTTCCTTACACCTACCGGGCCCTGTGAATGAGAAGCATCTCCTTTGTAGACCACTGTGTGTCTGATGAAATCTCCAGAGACATGCAAGATACAGCTTTATGTTGTCTCAAATGGAGAACAGCATGAGTAGGAACACTAAATTCAGTGTACCTACATTTCTATTAACTATGCAAATGCTGGGACAACTAAGCTATTGTAGTGTGGAGGATTGGCTTGTCAAAAAAGGTCAAAAGGTCACGTTCCCATCAACGAGCTGAAACAAGACATTTGTGTAGAACATGGTGCAGACTTCTCACGCCAGATAATGAGGAACTGAAGGACACCGGCAAACAGCAACATACTATGACCAATCACAGCCAAGGACACTAAGCGATAAGTGCATGAGAAGGAGGATGGTGGGGGGGTGCACGGTGTAGCTGCAAGAATGTAGAGCTTACACAATGCCTTATTTGTGCCAGAACCAATCAAGTGCCTAGTATTTGCATATTTACTGTTATATTAACCGAAGGTAGAAGCCCAATAAACGAAGCTTGCTGTTAACTCATATTGAGTTGTCCAAGTCTTCCTTTCACGACATTGTAGGATTTTTTATTATTTTTTTTAAATTTTCAAGAAATTAAAAAAAGAAGGCATCACTTTTACTTTCAGTCATATTTAAGAAAAGTTGTGACTGCTTTATTGCATAAAAAACAATTCCTTAATTTTTCTCAGAGAAAATTTGTTTGATGATATACATGAGGTAGGCTAAGAAACATTTCATTATGGAACCTGATCAGATTTGAAAAAAAATTTAGACAGGCATTAGATAACCACTGACCTGCAGAACCCTCCTAAGACTCTTAAGTAGCAGATAACAAAATGGAACTAGACATATGTAGTGACTTTTGCTACTGAAATATAAGTTATCTATGGATACAGCTTCATTCATTACCCAAGTAATAACAGAACAGTATTTTTGGGGGTTTTGGTTGTTGTTTTTTTTCTAAATAATCTAAATGCTTTTTATTTTTTTTTTTCATCCTAGATTTAGATAGGCAGCAGTTCTCTGGGGGAGGAAGTCCATAACTTCCTTAGTGAGTTATGACAAGTTCAGTTCATCTTGCAGCCTCTTTCTTTAGTATGCTGAGGCATAAAAGTGAGAAGTTAAATTCTATGTGTTACAGAGAGTGGCTGTCGTGGTTTAAACCAATCCACACAGGTCGACCACTCGCACCCCGCCCCCCCCCCCGACCCTCCCCACTCCCGGAGGGATGGGGAGGAGAATCAAGAGAATGTAACTCCCACGGGTTGAGATAAGAACAGCCCAGTAACTAAGGTATAACACAAATCACTGCTGCTACCGCCAATGATAATATTGATAAGAGAAAATAACAAGAGAATACGATACCACCGCCGAACAAGTTCGACCCCCCCGAGGAGAGAGTGTGCCCTTCCGGGTAACTCCCAGTTACCTCCCTGGGCATGACGTGCTGTGGTATGGAATACCTCTTTGGCTAGTTTGGGTCAGGTGTCCCGTCTCTGCTTCCTCCCGGCCTCCCCTCATCCCCAGCAGAGCATGAGACTCACAGAGTCCTTGGCCAGAATAAACATTACTTAGCAACAATTAAAAACAATTGGTGTTATCAGCTCTCTGCCCAGGCTGGAAGTCAAAACACAGAGCTTGCACCAGTTACTAAGAAGGAGCAAAACAGCTCCTGGTAAACCCAAGACAGTATCCACCCCTTATTCCATACCATTCACATCATGCTCAGATCCCATATTTTCAGTATACCATCACTCTTATCTCAGTACACTCTTAGTGCAGGGATCAGTCCCTATAAAGCTGCTGAGTCCATTCGGTCCATGATGTCAGGTTCCATCCCTTGTAACAGTCTTTCAGGGAAGGAAAAGCTGTGTGCAGTGTTGGATCGTTGCCTGCTGATGCTGATTGTTCCTTCACTGCAGAACTTGTCTGGTTCTATCAGAATTCATTCTCTGTTGTGATGATGGTTGGAGGGAAGTCAGGGCCAGTCGCTGGTGACCTGAAGACATCTAATTGATGGGCTATAAAAGTATTACACAGCAGGCAACAGCACACAATTAAGTTCATTGGCTGTTTTCCCCTAAAATCAAATCCCCTTGAGGTATACATCGGACTTCCCCATTTTCCCGCATTACCCACCAAGTATATCCGGCTCCCTGAGCAAAAGCAATCCCACGAGTGGGTTTGCCTTTACCTGAAGCAGGATTTGGATTATTTTCCTCCCTTTCTCAAAGACTTCTTCTGCTGTATCGCCCCACACAATAATGTCATCAATGTATTGCAGGTGTTCTGGAGCTTGCCCCTGTTCCAGTGCAGTCTGGATCAGTCCATGGCAGATGGTAGGGCTGTGTTTCCACCCCTGGGGCAGTCGGTTCCAAGAGAACTGGACACCCCTCCAAGTAAAAGCAAACTGTGGCCTGCACTCTGCTGCCAAAGGAATGGAGAAAAATGCATTGGCAATATCAGTCGTGGCATACCACTTGGCTGCCTTTGACTCTAATTCATACTGAAGTTCTAGCATGTCTGGTACAGCAGCACTCAATGGCGGTGTGACTTCATTCAGGCCACGATAGTCTACTGTTAGTCTCCACTCTCCGTTAGACTTTCGCACCGGCCATATGGGGCTGTTAAAGGGTGAGCGGGTCCTGCTGATCACTCCCTGACTCTCCAGTCTATGAATCAGCTGATGGATAGGAATCAGGGAGTCTCGGTTGGTGCAATATTGCCACCGGTGCACTGTTGTGGTCGCAATTGGCACTTGTTGGTCTTCGACTTTCAGCAACCCCACAACAGAAGGGTCCTCTGAGAGACCAGGCAAGGTGGACAGCTGCTCAATTTCCTCAGTCTCCAAAGCAGCAATACCAAAAGCCCATCGGTACACTTTTGGGTCTTTGAAGTACCCTCTCTTGAGGTAGTCTATGCCGAGGATACATGGAGCCTCTGGACCAGTCACAATGGGGTGCTTTTGCCATTTCCTCCCAGTTAGGCTGATTTCAGCCTCCAGTACAGTCAACTCTTGGGATCCTCCTGTCACTCCAGAAATATAGATGGGTTCCACCCCTTGATAGCTTGACGGCATCAGGGTACACTGTGCACCGGTGTCTACTAAAGCCTTATACTTCTGTGGGACTGATGTGCCAGGCCATTTGACCCACACAGTCCAGTAAATCCGATTATCCCCTACCTCCACATGGCTGGAGGCAGGGCCCCTCTAATAGTCACCACAACTTTGAACACTTAAGTCATATTGAAAGGGATTATTCTTCGTTATCACAGGAGCTGGAGTAAAGTCAGCTCTTCCACTCCATCTGGGGGCTTGCTCACCAGAGACTGAAGCTGCAGCTCTCATGGGACGATGAGTCTTGGGCCTTGCTCCCCTCTTCAATTCACCCACCCGTTCCTCCAAAGCTGAAGTAGGTTTTCCGTCCCACTTTGTCATGTCTTCTCCGTGATCCCGCAGATAAAACCATAGGGTGGCTCGTGGCGTATACCTCCTGTATCTTCTCTCTCGAAGAATAGGACACCTTTTGTTAATAGCTGAGACGTGTGTTGGTACACGTGAGGAGCTGGATAAATCAGATAGATCATCCCTCAATTGTTTGAGATCCTGGGACAGTTTTTCCACAGCTGAGATGATGGAAGGGGTAAGATTGTCTTCGAACTCTTGGAGTTTATGAATCATTTCATCCACTGTTAGTGGTACTATATCATTCCAGGTTACTGTTGCCAATGACTGAGCATATGATGACGGTGCATTCCATGTTAGTTTTCGCCACATGGGTCGTGTACATTTGACTTCATCTGGGTCTATGGGTACATCCCCATTATTTGGCTTGATGTGATAGATCATCTCTATGATGGCTGATTTCCTCAGAGACTGGATGTCTTTGTCTAAAGTAGTCCACTTGGCCGAACGACTCATAACATCGTCCTTGTATGGAAACCTTTCTTTCACAGCTGCCAAGAGCTGCCTCCAAAGACTGAGGGACTTTTTCTCTCTTGCAATTGCTTTGTCAATTCCCCCTTCTCTAGCAAGTGATCCCAGCTGCTTGGCTTCACTACCTTCTAGTTCGTGACCATTGGCCCCATTGTCCCAGCATCGGAGCAGCCAGGTGATGATGTGCTCCCCTGGTTGACGGGTAAAATCTTTTCACATATTCCGTAGCTCGGTTGAGGTCCAAGGTCGAGAAGTCACCTCTTCTTCTTCTTCGTCATCATGCAATGATGACTCCTCCTCAGATTCTGGACCACGTGGTGAATACATTGTTTTTTCATCTTGCTTCACCCTTCTTGCCTCCTTTTTGCTTTTTCTCTTGCGTACAGGGGCAACCAATATTGGTACAAATTGGTCCTCTGGTTTAGCTGCAGTGATTTTCACTGTGGTTTGAGTAGCAACTGTACTTGTCGCTGGGGGTGGTGTAGCTGCTGTGCTTGTAGCTGGGGTAGCTGTCCTGTCTGTTGCAGCCAGAGTTTGGGTAGCTGCTGTACTTGTCGCTGGGGCTGGGGGTGGTGTAGCTGCTGTGCTTGGAGCTGGGGTAGCCGTGCTGTCTGTTGCAGCTAGAGTTTGGGTAGCTACTGTACTTGTCGCTGGGGGTGGTGTAGCTGCTGTGCTTGGAGCTGGGGTAGCCATCCTGTCTGTTGCAGCCAGAGTTTGGGTAGTGACTGTACTCGTCACTGGGGGTGGTGAAATTCCAAAGTACTGGAGGAGCCCATTGACCTAGATACTTGCCCATACTATCCCACACACCCTGCCACTCATGGCTGTCCAGCCCCGAGGAAAATCTCTTGGTCCTCCTATATCGTCGTTTAACCCCAGACAAGGCCCAAACCTGACTCTGCTTAACTCTTGAAATCAGACGAGATGGTTGTGGGCAAAACACAATCCGTATGCGTGCCAACATGGAAATCCCCATCACAATCAGGAAACAGGTCTCAACAATATTAAAAGGCCATTCAAGAACTTCAAAACTCTCAAATGATGCTGTAGCTGGTCTGAGAGGGGGTTTCCTTCACAGGTTGACCACCCGAGAAGGAGAAAAAAGATGTGAAATTGCTAAGCACCTTTATTATATACCTCCCAAAGTATAAAGGTGGTGACCACACTGGGAACATAAGACCGATCAGTTTCATGATCAATGATTCTATTGTATTACAAGTCATTATAATAAAGTACAATGAGACAAAAACCTTAGCCCAAGCCCCACACTTGAAAAACACTACCACAGCAAATACCGGCTGTATGTAATGTACAGAGTTCTGAACCTGTGAGACCAAGAGGAACAGCTTTGAGAGCCAATAAATCAGCATTGTGACGAGTGACTATTAATCCAGTCAGATCTGTCGTTATCTCAACCCTTCGTGCCCCACGTTGGGCGCTAAAAAGAACTGTCGTGGTTTAAACCAATCCACACAGGTCGTCCACTCACCCCGCCCCCGACCCTCCCCACTCCCGGAGGGATGGGGAGGAGAATCAAGAGAATGTAACTCCCACGGGTTGAGATAAGAACAGCCCAGTAACTAAGGTATAACACAAATCACTGCTGCTACCGCCAATAATAATATTGATAAGAGAAAATAACAAGAGAATACGATACCACCGCCGAACAAGTTCGACCCCCCCGAAGAGAGAGAGTGTGCCCTTTCGGGTAACTCCCAGTTACCTCCCTGGGCATGACGTGCTGTGGTAAGGAATACCTCTTTGGCTAGTTTGGGTCAGGTGTCCCGTCTCTGCTTCCTCCCGGCCTCCCCTCATCCCCAGCAGAGCATGAGACTCACAGAGTCCTTGGCCAGAATAAACATTACTTAGCAACAATTAAAAACAATTGGTGTTATCAGCTCTCTGCCCAGGCTGGAAGTCAAAACACAGAGCTTGCACCAGTTACTAAGAAGGAGCAAAACGGCTCCTGGTAAACCCAGGACAGTGGCTTAAATTTATTGTCTAAAAAATAATACAACATCTTAAAATCAACTATACATTAATGATCTCTCGTAATCCTTTGTCCCTTTATGCATTGCACACAAACTTTTCCAAAGCTATGTGGACTAATGGACAGTGAGTTTTCTTTGCAGCTCTGGCATTGACAGACTGCATGAACCTATGCAGTTCACTTTTTTTTTTTGTTCAACTTATGTCTTTAAATCAGAACCTCTTCAGGGCAAATAAATAATGTACTCATTATGGATGCAAAAGAAATAAGCTGCTATATTTTCTTACTTTCCTCTATGCCTTTTCAAAGAAATTCTCTTTCTTAGTCAAAATGCTATATTAAAATTGGACCATAGCACCAACGTAGTTTCTCCAGCAGTATCTGTGAACTATGATCACTGTGATCTCACAAAGAGTTGCACAAAAGCTTAAGTTCCTGCCCTATGAAAATTTCGTTTAGTATGGCAACATTTCAAAAACTCCATTTCTACCTGAAATAAAATTATTTTGATTTTTCTTTTTCTTTTTTTAGGAAATCTCTCATTACGTATTTTACAAAGAAATAGTAATTCTTTATGAATTTTACTGTGGCATTTCATAACAAAGGCATATGAAACTAATTCAGATTTTGAACACTGAGACTTACAAAATACAAAATACTTGTAAAAAAATGCAAAACAGAGTGACAATTTAATTTTTCATTCATTGACGTTATTGCACAGAATCATGCAGACAAGACTGTAACTGTGTTTCAGGGAAAACGACTCCTCTGCATGGCAGCAAAACTGAGCAAACTGGAGAGAATACTCCTGGGAGCATTAACAGTAGCTCAAATGTAGAAGGCTGTTTATCTGTGGAATATTTACTATTTATACTGAGATAATTTATCTTTATCTATCTCACTGCTGGTGATGTGCCAAGCCATCAGAATACAATTTTTATGGGAACTACTATGTATTCTCTTTTAATTTGCCACTTGTCTTTTAATTTTTACAATACATATAAAGCATTCAATAACGCAGGAAATATTAACAGTTTGTCTACTTACATCTGTTGCTTTTCATGTTGTTACTGCAGATGATCTCACCTGACAAAGGAAACATGTCAGTGGAATATACTAGTCAATGAGGTAAACTAAAAAAATAAATTCCAGCAAAATTTACAATGATTTTTCATAAAACAGGCATTCAGCTTGTGTCTAGACAGATTTAAATTCTATTACTACTCAGTATTTCTCCTTGAAGCATTCAATTGATTTCAGGTGCTTCTAATGATCCCTATCAGCCTCAGAAATGTGGTGGATCCCTAGATTTTTTGTTTGGATTTCATTTTTGAACAGTTGCTGAAGATGGTATGTCTACCTCATTAAGACAGCAGGATTAGAGCTAGAAGCTTAAGACATCTTATCTTCTTCTTTAGTGAAATCTATTGCAGCATGGAACACAATTATGTAAAATGTTCCAACTCAGGATTTGAATGAAAAAAAATAGGAATGCAGAATAAGGCAAAATATTAAAGATAATTTCAAAATTCATACTTTCATAATAACCAGCAACAAAAGCCTTTCTATAAACTAGAGTGTACTACATAGAGCTCTGAACTCTGAGGCAAATCTGGAATTTTCATTTGCATCCATCTCTATTAAGAACTGAATCTAGCCAGCCTCATTTTCAGAGGGGATATCAGCTCTGTGCTATGCACTGTGATATCTCCTTCTCCTCAGAAGATCAGCTTTCAGTAGAATTAGGAGCAATTTTGCTGCCTGACCTTATCATGCTCTTCAGACACCATGTGCATTTGAATAGGGATTTCTGGCAAGTGCACAAATAGGCAGAACAGCAGCAGATTTGCAGAGAACTTCTGACTCATTTAACAGCCATTACAGCAAGTATCCAAGATCACATTCATGATCTACTAGTATTGACTCAGTATTGCCTTATATTCCTTCTCCCTCCAAGCACCTCTACTTTCCACTCAAATAATTTCTCAGTTAATAGTGAGAAAGACTGCTTATTGATGCTGACCCAGACATGAAAAACCTTAAAATTAATTGCTTCTATACTCTTTGCCAGCATACTATTATTTTGCTGAGGTGTTTGGAACTAGATTGACCTTACCTCTTAAGTAGTTTCATCATGACCAAATTAACTGCTTAATGATAAGGTGGTATTAAATGCAGTAAGTCTGATGTTTGGTACCAATCACTACAGCAGTTAAGGATGTTTTTTCAGCTTTTTATTTTAAAATTACTGTCTGAACAATGATGAAAAGTTACTATGTATATGCTTTTGTTTGTTTGAAACTTACCAAATTCTCAGTCTAATGCATCTCTTCTGATGATGTCAATTTGATCATCTTTCACTACATCTTGAATTTCTGAAAGATAAAATTAACATCCTTGAAATATTTCTGAATGCCTCTTGTTGACGTTAAAACAGATACACTTTTTAGTGAACTTCAGTAATCATACGGGAACGCACGGGCTAACATAATATTCCATCTTGATGAGATTTCAATTATCCACAGGTGAACACTTATGGTATTTACCTTCATAGCTAAAATGACTCACACTCAAGTTGCTTTTTACAGCATGAGATCAAGGAATAGACATACTTCTGCTATAAGCCAAATACCTTGTTACAGATTTTTACTGCTGTTATTTATTTCTGTTTCTCAGTCTTCACTTACCACACCCAGGATATACAACTGCTCCCTGTTAGTACCTAAGAGCTGTAGTCTTCAGTATTTTAAATGCTTGGTACAATACAACAGCATTTCACCTTGCTTAGGGGACAAGTAGCTTGAACTTCAGTGACCCTCAGATGATGGCTTTTGATAAATTCATTTAAACTGGTAATTACCCTTTTCTCATTCCTTATCATTACAGAACTTTTCAAATGGTGGTTTCAAAGCAGTTTCAATCAGTTTTAGCAAAGACTAGCAAGTAGAATCAGATTTTAACATCACTTGTTATTGCTGAACCATCTTTCATTTTTAGGCAATTGAATTCTTTTAATGAAGAAGAAAAAATGGAAAATAAACTTCTCAGAGTTATTCTGAGACCATATTCATTGCTCATAGTATTCCAGTTATTCTGATGCAGAACCACTGTAATTATTTTAACTATAACCAAAGTTCCAAGCAATGGAAAAATACGGATATAAAACTTTTCAGAATTGGTAAGAATAAAGAATGGCATATTCACTTCTGATCCCCATAACCAACATTGTAATCACTCTATTCAGAATGTAAAAGCTATCTGGTTGCTGTTCTTTCTAATGAAAACTTCCAAATTATGCGTAATGATATAGGCAGGTGCTGATATCAAAGTGAAACTTCCAAGCCTTTACGTTCTCGAAAACCCTTTTATCTTATGTTTTGACTGGAACAACACAGCATAAGAAACCAAACCTGATAACCAAGTCTCTGCTTTGCCATCTGTATGCACTAGTAGAACTCTGAGAACAATGCAATGAAAAGCGAAATGCCAAGATCTGAAGTCAGGAAATGACATACATGAAACTAGTCTTAAATAAGTATAACCTAAACATTCCACTCAAATTGCCTTCAAATGCATACATTTATAATATATGAGTGTTGTGAGCTCACATATTTCAATTACTAGGTAAAAACCAGCTCCAAATAATTTACTGTGCTCCCTCCTTCGCCCCCCAATATTGTGCTATTTCCAGCTCATATTTCAAAGCAGAAGAGCTAGAAGAAAAAGCTGGCAGTGTTAGCTGTTGTTAGTTGTGTGCAAATATTTTTACACATTCAATATTGCTTTTTTTCTTGTTGGTTGAATTCTTTGTCTCTTGAAATTGTGGGACGTAACAGCAAAATGGGAAGAAGCAGGGAACTGGAAGAATATAACACCTGTGTGCTGTTGATGCAACTGCACCTTCCTTTCCCCCAATCTGCAATGTGTTAATAATAGTCTCAGGGTCTTAGCTCTTCTAGAGAAAACACCTTATTCTGTTATGTTAATTCTTCTGGGAATACACTGCTCTACTCTGTTAAAATAAAGAAAAAAGCTATCTCCATAGCCATCGTCAATCACCTCCTTAGTTCAGGTGAGTAAATGCTTGCAATCATTGAAAAATCCTGCTAAATGTAGTCAACATAAAGTTCATTTAATATTAAATTTTAAAAAAGCAGGTGTGAATATTTCAGGTACCTGAATAGGTTGATTACATTATTGAATGATAGGATGATACTCCTAGTGCCATAAAATCATTCAGCAGCCCTGAGACTCAGTCAATACACTGATATATTAACAAAGGTCCCACTAATACCCCATAGCATCAGCCAGCCTTAAACACAGTCACAACACAGGAACCCAGAAGGCAGCTGCCATGCTAAAGGTATATCACAGCAAGATGGAGAAAAGGTTCCTCCCAGAGAATATTGTTCCTACCCCCATCTTCCATAATAAGCAAAATAAAAATCAACGACTTTGACTGCAGTTGTGACCAGGAGTCAGGAAGGCTCACATGTACAAAAGGGTCTCAGGCTTTAAATCTCCTTTCAGCTGTTACACTCAGTAAAACCAACATACTGGAAATCAGAGCAGCACCAGAACCAGTATCAAACTATTCTTTTTTACAAGTCCTTATATACTTCCTATCCAAGCATTTTAAATGGGGATTTTGTAAGCAAGTTTCCAAAGTTTAAAGCTATTAAAAATTTTTGTAATGCATCTAGAAAGTTGATGGAAAAAAAAACCAAACCAAAACAAACCACAACAAAAAAAAAAACCCCAAAAAAAAAAACCAAAAACAAAACAAAACAAAACCAACCCCAACCAAACAAAAAAAACCCAAACAATCACTGGAATTACATAAATGTAAGAATAGGCCAATATTAGATTTAATAAGCTGATCTCATCTAGACAGGACAATAAGCAGAAGTTGAAGGTCACGCATACATGATGACTGTATTTTGGAAAATAATGCCAGAGAAACAGCTGAAAGTTTGTCAAGAAGAAATAACTGAACATGAGTTCCACGTAAAGTACGGGGCCTACAAGCAGTAAAGCAGTCCATGGACACAGGTGAGGGAATCCATCGACTTCCAAGCCAAATTACAATGCTGCTGTGGCAAAATTCATCTTAAAACATTTGCAGTCTGGGAAGATGAGCTCCTAGTCTTGGATAAATGCATACTGCTTTATTTTTGATCTCTCTCTTGCTTCATGCACACTGCCTGAAGTCGTTTATACCTAGATTTAAATCTAACTTCAACATTAATACATCTTTCGCTATTTTGTCCTGTCTTATCTAATATAATCCACAGAATGGGTCTTTTATCATTGTCACTTTGTCTCCAGCATGCAAGGAATGCTCAGGAAATAGGCTTCTGGAAATTTTCTTATTGTATATCACCTCTGGCTTCTTACGAGTCAGGGACACTGTATGAATTTGCAGGGCTTTTTCTTCATATATTTATCACCAAAAAAAAATTTCAAAATCACTGTTGTATTCACACTGCAGTTTCCATGCTTTCTAATATTTACAGATTGAGATAAGCTCAAAAAATTATTCTTAAGAGAGGTAACTCCTTAACACACACAGTTCTGTTCATGGTAGACAACGATCCTCTTCCTACACCAATCATCTCTAGCAAGTTTATGCCAAAATGTTACTGCATATTTTCATAAGTGTAGGATATTAAAATATATTCAGTTCTTTAAAATTTAGACAAATGCACATCACATTTCAAAGTCATCATTTAAACATTGCAGGTGAAGCCCTGGGCCCACTTAAAGTCAGTGGCAAAACTCCCACTAACCTCAAAAGTCAGATCCTTTCCTTTTTTGCTGCCTTCATTCATTTTTGCCAACCAAATGACAAATTATTAATAAATGCGCAGGGTATTACTTAGTCTAAGTAGCGCTGGTAAGAACTAGAGAAGAAGCTTTTCAAATACATTATACATGAATCAAGCAGTTATCTTTTGAAAAATTTGTTCAATGATTTGGCATTCAACCAGGTAGAGAGATGGTCAAATACTGCAAAAGACTATTCCTAAATAATTTCTTTAATGAATAACAGCTACTTTGGGAGGATAATGTATTCTGTGAGTAATATTCAACAGCTTACAGCCAAAAGTGTTTTATCCAGCATTAATTACTGCTGTTTTGGTTTGAAGAAACACAGAAATATTGCGAGTTTTTGCTTGTTTTGCTGCCATCTTCCATCACAGTTACCAGCACTTGTGCAATAGTACATAAATAATAAACACCTGACTTTCGTTAAATTTAATTTCTCATTGCTTCAAATGTAGGATTTGTTAACTTTTATCTAAACAATGAAGTGACATTTTAACACTCTGTGTATCACCAATTCAAGCAGTAAATTTTGTGAGATTAAAAGATTAAAAAAATCCAACAAACCCACAAACACACACAAAAAAAAAAAAAAGGAAGAAAGAAAAAAGAAATCAGGAAAAAACCTCCAGCCTCCAAGCAGTAGAATAATTTATACAGAATACAGAAAATTTTGTCGCATTCATATTTTCTTCAACAGCTGTCTATTAAGTCCATAGTATGTTTTTTCTAAAAATGTTGATTAAAAAAAAAAAACACAAACAAAAAAAAAGCCTGCATTAAGTAATTTACATAAACAGCTGTTATATTCAATTTCCTATCCTAGGAGGATTCCATTATTGACACAAAAGCATGGAAATAAGCCATGTGTAGTTTTAAGTACTGTTTCCTCCCTTAGAGAAATTTTAAGCAAGTCTACACATCTTTAATTCAGAGTTATGCTATTGGCAGTTCCTTAACATTATGGCATCCATGCTCTTGACATCCCTGCTCCACTACAGGCAAGAATTTTGCCATTCTCATAACTAATATGTACCACAAGCCATACACACCAGCCTTCTTTCAGACCTTCCTAGCTAGCCTTAATGAACTTAGCTTTTTGCACAAAAAAAATTAACCCATCATATCAATACTACATACAAAACACAAAAGACCCATATGCTATTTTCAGACTGGAAACATATATGCTTATGTGGTTGCTCAAATGTACATCTGCACTAGCAACAAGGAACAGTATTTTTTTTAATGAAAGATAACCTGTAATTTGGAAATCTGACATTGCTGTAGCAGAAATATTAGTCTACCCTGATGTCCCTCCAAGGGAGAGAGTCTTCATGGAAGATCAAAGTCAATCACACAGGTGCTGTCCCTGTCTCACCTGTGTGGATTATCATATCCTCTTTGCTGGGGAGGGGAAAGTTCATCAGCTGTTGCCTTCCCTCCCCAGGAAGTATCCGCATCTAGCTGTTCTCTAAATCAACTGCAAAATCACAGCCCATAGCTGCTGCTTCCCTGCTGAGGCTAGAGGTGATCCATCTTCCCTAGGCTTCTGGTAGGCAAGTTGTAGTTTTAGCTGTGATGTTCAGCACCACTAGTCATCTATGGAAATAGCTTGCTGCCCTGGAAGAGAGGAGAGGAAAAAACCATCAGCAAGTCCCTAGCTGAAACAGTGTCTCACTTGCCTTGCCACTGCTCAAGTCAAATGAAGCTTGTGGCACACTGAATAGACTTCTACCTACAGAGATATGATAGATCTGGTAATGCTACTCTGCAGCTGAGTTCTTTTTCAGGGTAAAACTTGCTGGCTTTTCATGTAATGTTGGTTCATCCTTTGCGTGACTTTTAGCAAACGATGATTTAGCTTATTGTAATAAATCTGGGGAAAAATCAGATTTGTATTCCTAGCACAAATGTGTATGTGTGCATTATGCCTTTATTCAGTATCCATAAGATTTAAAACTTTTCAATAACCTAATCATAGGCTTAATTTATTATCTGAAATAGCTGCTTTTCTTTTTCTTTTTTTTTTTTTTAGGTTAGAAAATTCTTGGAAAATATAACTTAAAGAGTTTTTAAGTAGGGTTATTTGGTTTTTTTCACTTTCAAATACATTTTCAAATTGATTGACTCAGAACGTTATGTGTAAATGGAATCTAACATTTAAAAATACAAAATATTATCTCAGAGGTTTTTTAAGAAAAGCTATTTTAAATAGCTCTTGGTAAATATGTTTTGTGGTGCGGTCTTCAATCATACCAGTCTATTTTTACCTTTTTTTCTGACATACTCTTGTATCTTTCAGTACACTGATTAAATATAGAGGGTAGGAAGTAATGTGTAAAGTTCTACATTTTAACAAAAATATAGTCTTGATTTTAGTAATGTAGAAAAAATACAGAATGACAAACTAAATTTCTTATTTCAAATGTTCCTTGAGTTTTAACTTGTTCATAGTCAGTAGTTTTCTGCTTCAAATGTTCCTTGAGTTTTAACTTGTTCATAGTCAGTAGTTTTCTGCTCCCATTTCCAAGACATACATTAAACTATGACTACCTGATTTTTATTATCATTAAAAAGAAAATAAAACAATAAGTGTAATGTTTCCATCTCAATCTCCAAATTAAATATTATCAAAATAGTGCTTAGAAAGGTTATTTCTTTTTACAGCACATTTCTTTTGATAACCCAGATCAAAATATATTAGCTACAATATAAATTCTATTTTGGTGAATAAATCAACAGAAGTTACACATGGCAGAATAATTTAGAATAAAGATGGGAAAGTGATTGTTTTTTTTGATTTTCACAAATAACTTGTTATTGTCAAGAAAATTTAATGAGAAAAAGAGCAAAGACTTTGAAAGAAAAAAAATGAGAAATTGTCTAGAGACAGGTAAATTAATTAAAATCACATTAAATCATTTACTTCATTTAGTTCTTTGAGTTAAATGTGCACCTCCACTTTAGAATAGCTAGTCTAAATTATTTTGATATTTGACAGGAAAAACTTTTACCACTTTATTTTGCAAAAGTGTTTAGAATATGCAACCTCTAAGCAATATCTTCAAATTTTCTTTCACCCCCAAGCCTGAAATCTCAATAATGACACCCCAAAATGTAGAGGCAGTGACCTGCCGTATAGAAAGAAAAGAAAAAGCAATTTCAAAAGGTTTTATTTTCTTGATGCTAAATCATTGCTTCTTGTTACCTTATTGAGGGAACAGTCTGAGGTAAAACACCAGTGATGTATTTATGGTTTTGATGAAGAAGATAGATTGAAGTCATGAGCTTGTTTCTAGTTCCATAATTTAGAGATGAAACCAAAAATTCTTTAAAATGTCTTTATATTTAGGTTTGTTTATATAAGCAATATTTAAAATACATAAATTTTTATTCCTCAAAGATCATATAGAATTATTTATAGACATTCCCTTAAATATAAAATTCATTCTGTAGACTGTGAAGCAATTGAGTGCTATAAAGGACAAATAAAATAGTTGTATTATTTTCATTGTTCCTGAAATTAGCATGAAGTTTACTTTCGGGACATATTTTTTCTCACTATGTGGTCATGCACTACCTACTAAACACATGTACTTTCACAACAGAATTCTCCACTGGGGATTTGTCTGCAGTATGATCAGAATCAGAGGTCACAAGCACATCAATTTAGTTTTATAAAATTCAGACACATTTTTACTATGGAAATAAATGGAACAAGAGAAAAATACTAGTATATGGTCATTAGAATTTCTGATCAAGCTCATATTCTCTCTTAAGGCTGGGCCAAACATTTCTCTCAAAATAAAACTTACCTGCAATGCCAAATATACCTGTAGGAGCAGCCAGAAATTCACCCTTTATATGCAGGGAGCTTCAAACTTCTCTGAGATTTAGTATGCCAGACAAGGTGTATGCAGGAAGCCACATGGGAGACAACATAGGAGAATAACTGCCAACAGTTGCCCTGGAGACACTTTTCATTGACTGAAATTTTATTTATGAACACTCAGACTTTTTCATCAAGGTTTGAGTCAATGGTGGGAGAAGGTGCTTCAGGGTTCCCAAGATAAATTTGTCATCCTTGGAAGATACTGCCTATGTAGGCGTTGAGGATCTAAGTAGCAAAGAATTAAGCTCAATGAAACAACACTGTTACTTAGACTGAATATCAAAACCAAAACAGCTTGAAATGTGTGATTTTGATCTCTCCACCCCCAACTGCATGAATTGAAAGGCTGCCCATCAGGGATGCATAGAGACTCATTATGAGTACCTTGGGGGCAGGAGAGAGGGGACAGAAATGGAGCACCAAAAACCTGTAAAAACCAAACAAAATGCTGTCTAACCCAGACAAAACGATGTGTGAGCTTCCCCCTCACCCTACCTTAGATAAGCGTTGTAATCAGAAGAAATCACGTTCCCCTGTGAGTTTCTTTTTAAAAGAATTGAAGGACTTTAAATCAACACATCTTTTCAAGTTTCTTGGTCTTTTTCATGGATTAAGTATGAGGTGCCAAAAAAATTTTATTTGTGGTTAACTGTTTTATTTATTCAACTGCAGTGGAAAAACACAAATTTAATTTCATTTTGAATGTTTCATATCTCAAAACATTAGGAAAAGTTTTAGATGTTTCATTAAAAAAATCTGCTGATTATTTCACCCACTAACATCGATTAGCAACTGGTCTTATCCAGCAGCTATAAGAAAAGTGAGAATTAATAAATTCAAACCTTTCAGTGTGGTAGTAGATAAAAGTTTTAAATATAAGTTATTATAACCCAAAGAGCAAATTTTTCAAACTTAATATTTTGTTCTGCTAATTTAATGACAAATTCTTATTTCACTTTAATGGCACCCTAATTTTGATCTTTATTACATGTTCAAAAAATTAACGTGAACAGCTTCATCTTATCAGTTAGCCTACCAGACAGGTTTTCTTGATGATCAATAAAATTTTTTTAGCATGGAATCAGCTTTAGAATAAATCACTCATTTATCGGGCTGCTACAGATAGCAGTTTTCAAGTTTTCCCATGAACACTGAAAAATAACACAAGGTTCTAAATGAATACAGGGAGAGGGAATAAAAAACTCCCAACACTATGGGCTTGATCAATACACCAGTAATAAAAATAATAAGTGAACATGCTGTCTATTATATGCAGAACTAATGTTGTGCATTCAAGTTTATGAAAGTATCTTTAAGTACTGCTTACAACTTTCTTTTATCGAAGATGCTGGCCAATACTTTATAGGTTCTCTGAGCTTATTTACTCTGATCAAAGTCTGGAATATAAAAGATTATACTCTTCTACTAATTACATGCCTGAAGGCACATTAACAATGCAAGTGTCAAAGCTCTGCTGAAAATTCATTTTGCATTTTTAATAAAAACTGATAGCAAGGTTTTGAATGCAACTAACTGGAAAAAAGTAATTTTTATTTCAGAAGCTTCTTTATGAGGAGAGTGTAGAAGCCCTGAAACCTCATGAACACATGGGTATAGGTAATTTGTGCTCTGAAAATGGACTACTAGAAACCTTCCTGTCAAACAATTCACAATGAATTTCTCCTTAATAACCTGATGGGACAAAAAATAACTCAGCACTAGAAATGAACACAGAATTTTTGATCAAAAACATCAATTTCAAAATCTTCTCAGAAGCAAATTTCAAAATGTTACTCAGTTTTATGACTAGAACTCTACTGTTATGTTTCAAAATTTGTAGATTTTTTATTTTTCACACCTTAAATATCTCTCTCATGTTCCTACAGTTTTGTTTGGGTTTTTTTGACTCTTCCCCTCCTGCAACAGACAGTCATTTCTTTAACTGCACCATGTGAAAATACGAAATAAAAGCATTTCATAGAGTTCCTGGAAACCTTTGTAGTGTAATAGGCTTCTGTGGAACTTGGACTTCTGAAGGTTAGAATATTGCAAAGATGTTTTGCCTTTCGCATAGCTCTTGATTATGATAATGGGAATCATCACACCTTGCCATCACTGAAATGAGAACTTTGTGCCCCACTTGGTCGTGCCAGATGACAGCTCAATATTCTCTGTCAATCAGTCAGCACAGAATAGAGAAGCAGCCAAGGTGTAAGGCATGATATAGCCTGTGACACTCTTTGTTGGTCCAAGAACAACACAGGAGGTGTCTACTGGGTGTCCACTCTTTGCCGGAAAACATCCTGAAGAAGTTAAACAATGTTAGATAATATATCATATAATTGATAGTAAAAATTTCCAATTAGTTCTACCTGAACTACATTTTTAAATAATTGAAAGACTGTAATAATCTGGGTTTTTTTGGTTGTTTTTTTTTTTTTTTAAACTAAATGACTGATCACAGAATCATAGAATGGTTTGTGTTGGAAGGGACCTTAAAGCTCATCCGGTTCCAACCACCTGCTATGGGCAGGGGCACCTTCCACTAGACCAGGTTGCTCAGCCTGGCCTTGAACTATGACAGACATTCAGACCAGTAATTTACAAAGAACATTTGTTTTGCTTGCTTGTAACAGATGTCCATGCAAGACCTTAAAATTGCTCTTATATGGCAAAGAATAAACATCTTAATTACTTTGCTCTGTGAACACTCAGACCAATAGTTAGAAAATTATAAAAAAATAAAAAAAATTAAAGGAAAGGAAAAAAGCTAGCAATTCTATGATGATTTTCTGACCCATCTATCTCTGACAAACTTCTGCAACAGGTTATCTTGTGTATAGAAGCAATCATTTTTTTTCCAAGGCTTATTGTATTATTATTATATAGATTATTATATATTTATATATTACTATATACATTATTATAATATACAATAATTTTATATTATTGAATTATATTATTTCTAGGGCAGAAATAAAACTATTTTCAGTTGTGTCCTGCACCTTTAATTTTGGTAGGTAGAATCAGAGAAGGGAGTCACGCAGTAAGAAAAACAGCAGACGTTTTCTTATTTAAGAATCAGGTACTAGAAACTTCCCTTAAGGGAATCACCAGCTCTACCAGTTTTGTCAAGCGCTATCACAGAGCCAAAGTGCACCTCAACATGTCTAATGAGCCTGCAGACTAGGAAACTGAGAAAATCACTTTACACTTCCCTTCCACAAATCTCCTCAGATGTGACAAAACAAAGTGGGGCGATGGGGTGGGTGGAGGGTGACAAAGCCAGAACAACAGAAAGTAGAAGCATTTCAAAAACACCAAGGTGATGACTTTCTCCAAGTCATCACACAAACACTTTTTCTTCAGTTGATGTAAGAAAAATTTCTAATCTCTCCTGTTGTAGCCCAAAAAGGTAATGTCAAGCCTGATAAAACTTTCAAAAAATAGAACGATGTTATAGAAGAAAGCATTTTATAGCTTGTATGAAGAAAATCTTGCATGCAATAAACCCCCAGAGGATTAACAGATCTGCAGATCTACAAATGTTAAGGGTCCAAAATCGTAGTTAGTTTTTTCCCCTTTGGAAAAAAAAAATAAAAAAATCCAGATGCTCTTATAGAACTATAAAACGGAACAACAAACTCCTGTCATAATGACCCAAAATGCTTCTGCAACTGATAGTTTGCCAGGAGCATATATCTATATCACAGTTTCTGCTAAAAATAGTGACAAAAAATCCCTGTTACTCTGCAATAACAGTTCAGCTTTCTGAAGTTTTGTCAGGATGTTTATCATCAATCTTTTCCTTCCCGTGTTAGGTCAAACTGTTCTATTAATGTCTTTCTAATTTTCTAATTTAGCTCAAATGTCTGATACCCAACCAAAATTAAGTTAAACAGCAAACACAAATTGAGGTATTTAGGAGCTAGAATATATGCTTCTTTTCATCTGATTATATAGCTTTTCCACATTGAGAATGAGAATATAAAGGAAAGAATGTCTATAAAACAAAGTGCAGTTGACGTACTGTACTCAAGCTGACAGTGCACAAGAGGTGATCAGATCATCTGCATTAGTGTAGCATATACGTTACAGCTGTTGACATAGGTAGCATGGCACACAGTACTACTGGTTGGCTAAGACTCCTCTCATGAAAAATTACTGAGAAAATACTAACACTTATTTTAATGACAAAATATGTGTAAAGAGGATCTTAATAGGCCTGGTTGGGTGGGGCTTTGAGCAGCCTGGTTTAGAGGAAGGTTTCTGTGCCCAAGGCAGGGTGTTAGAACTAGATGATCTTTAATGTCCCTTGCAACCCGAACCATTTGATTATTCTATGAATAATGAAGAAAGACACCATCAAGGCAAAACATGGATAAAAAGCTTTGTGACACCAAACTAAGTTGCTTTTGAAGACCTATAACACATTCTACAAAATATTCTAAAGAGCATACAATTTTACATATGATACAACAGATTTGGGAATCAAACAGGAATAAAAAGTAGTATGTAAATGAAGTTGCAGCATTGTTTAAGAAGACAACTGGAGTTCACCGTGAGAAAACAGTTTCTAATATATATTTTGAACTATTCCCTTTATGAAATTATTTTACACTGTACAGAAAACCAGGATATTTGAACAAGATTTTTATAAGAGGTAAAGTTAGGGTAGAATGTAGGAATTTGTAAAGTCTCTAGTTATACAATAATTATACTTAATTTTTTGTCTTAGTTTGGGCTGTGATTTTTTTTTTTTTTTTTTTCAGACACTAAAGCTCAGGTAGGATATAACTCACTGAAGTCACTGAAAAGAATATGTTCAAGTTTTACCTTTTTCTAGTTCTATGTTCCTGGCTTCTCTGGAATGCAGGAAATAGCAATTTAAAACATATTATCATATTAATAAATATGAGGGAGACAAAATTTATATAATTTCGGGTATGCTTTCAAGTTCCAAATCTTTATTTCCATTCTAATTCTCAGTATTGGGAAGCCTTAACGAGCCTCACAGTCTCTTTGCTACAGTTGCTGAAAATCCCTGTCTCTTTCTTGCAGAAGTATCATGCTTGGGATGCAAAATGTGCTAACTATAACAACTCCATCAGGGTTTGTCTAGGATAATAATTTTGCAACTAAATTGATAAAATAGAAAGAGCACCTTAGCTTTGATAACTCTCTAAGCAGAAGTTCAACCTACCATTTCTTTGGCTATCAAAGCAAGTTTGGGATAGAATATTGTGTAGCGAGATTTGAATTGCACTCTACACCTGTTTGAACTGCTGCACTGGTATTTCTGCCAATTTGCATACTGCTAATGTTTTCGTTTCAGAACAAAAGGTTTTTATTATCAGTTATAACAATTATACGCAGACTGCAGAAAAAAAATCACCATGATTGAACACATCAATGAACATTTCCTAATTCTTCTGGCTTTCCTTTATTTAAAAGTTGCTTATATAATTGAAAATGGTGGTTTTGAGTTACCTCACTGACATTAACATGGCAGTGTTTTGCAAAGACACTGAAACAAATAAAAATGTTTTTCTGCACATATTAAAACTCAATGTGAACAGCAGCATTAACAATCATACCTGCAGAAGATCTGTTCAATTGTCTTGCCAGTCTGGTCTGGGAATGCCATCTCCATTTTATACAGAACCTTCCCTGGAGATTGTATCTTCCCTGTATAATTTTAGACAAAATTAGACTAAACTGCGAGTGTTATTTTGAACATGGGTCAATAGGCCAATGGCTCAGTCCATTCAGCTGGCACTACTTCGTTAAGATACATCAACTGTAAAGATGCACAAGAATTACCTGTATTTTAAACATCATCAACAACATTGCATTATTCAAATAATAGAATAGTCCTTAAAACACACCAGCTAAAAGTGGATCACTGCAACTGTAACATGTTCTGCAAGGGCACTGGATACACTTTAGAATTATTTTAATTCAATTACCCAGAAGATCTGAGGTATCTGAATTTAAAGATTAATCTTGTTCTGTTGCATATTTTGCCCTTTCCAATTTAAACCAGTGCCATAAAAACTGGAAGCTACTGCATTCCCAGGCTGTGACTGACTGCTGACCACACTGTCACCTTGTTAAGAGACAGAATGATGCTACACAAGCCAGGTTAAGTTTCAAACCACTTAAATCTGAGCATATTGGGGGGGGGGGGGGGGGGGGGGGGAAGGGGCAGGGAATCAGTATATTTAAGATATTTAAATAGAGCAGAAGGTTTATTTTTCTGGAATGCATATTGCGCGAGGAGCCCAGGTAGTCAGCACAGAGGGCTGTTTCCACCACTCTTCATGCTGGACAGGAAAGAGAAGGCAGCAGAGAAGTCAGCCCCTTTCAACCATCTGTCATTGAAAGATATTCAGAAACTTCGTCATTTCTCTGCAACTATCCCACCATTTCGCACGGTAAAGGACTGAGGACATGATCTCAACTCATATTTTATGCAGCCCAAGGAAAAGGAAGCTTCCACATGGATTGAAATGAAGGGCATACCTGGTTTCCCTGTTGACTGCACGTCATGTTCTGTTGAAAGGGTGGGATGAGGTGGACTGTCTGCCTTTTCCAGGCTGCTGCACACTGAGCCCAGTGCACCCTCCAGTAGCAAAGGGAACTTGCCCCTTTCCTATGAGAAAATACAAACTGGGACTTAAAATTTCAGCAGCGTTCACTATCAAGTTTTACCCATATCTAAAATAAAGAATATTGGGTAAAACATTTGCTTCACATATTTTCAGTAGTGTATTACCTCCCACCTTATGAAAGGCATTTTATACCATTAGCGTGCTAAAAACAACCCATTCTTTGCCTTGCTTCTCAAGGTAGCTCTGGAAGTAGGTTAGGAATAGTAAAAGATGCAGAGCACCTTTCTGTTTTTCTTTCCCTGACATGCAATAGTCTATGGTACTTGTTTTAAAGTGATCACTGCAAAACATATATAAGGGGAAGATCTGTCATGGGGAGTTGCAAATTAATTCTCAAGTGTCTCAACTTATAGAGACATTAAAAGAAGTAACCTTACCTTGTTTAAGTATCTTCATGAAAAATGGTTGGGTTTCAATAAATCATAGCATTAAACACTGACATTTCATCTACATTAACATACATACGTTCTATGATAACATTATATAATCAAGTAGTGCTTATGAAATCTGCGTAAAATTCTCCCTTAACATTCCAGTACTCTGAATATGAGCATTTTGAATTCATTATGACAGATGTTATGTTAGATCTTACAGCTCAGATGGAAATGGCATTTTAATCCAGTAAAAGGATTTAGAGCTGTTTATGCTTTTGTCCTTTTTATTTTATTTTTTTTGTATCATAAATGAAAGGTTAGCATTTCTGACTTGTATGAGTGTACAAAGCAGTAGCAATAAATAGTTCATAAAAAGCCTACATAAACCCAGTATTTTCCTTTAACATTCTTTAATAAATCATTGCCATGCATGAAAAAAGTACAAGTTTTCTCTCTCCTGCAGTGATGTGAACAGCCCACATTAAAAGGATCATTTGTGCTTCCAAGATATTTCAACTATTAGACTATGTCAGTTTAAATCTCAGATATTTCAGTAGTAATTTTCTGTTAGCATTCATTTTCTAAAAGATACAACTCTGTCCTTGTACTTTATTCATGTGTAATTCATCTAGCTCTGATCCTTATTGATAGACACGTAAGAGCGAAAAAAAAAACAAAACATTCTAGCATGATCTTGGCATTAGCAGGTCTTATTGCATTGTTCCAACTTATTTCTCATAGTATTAATTTACCATCAAAAATACTTCTCCACATATTTGTGCTTTGCAATCACTACACTTGCAGAAGACATAAACAATGTTATGTTCTTTCTAGCAACATGGCCACACAATTGCTACCTTCATAAACCCCTTTTGTAGAAAGTTAATGAGTGGCATGTTTTCAAAATTTGTTTTCACATTTTTGATACAGTAATTTTTGGAGGATTTCTTTTTTCGTTTCTTTTCTTCTTATGTCATAAAAAAACAACATACCAAACTGACAGGTTTGGGAACAGGCTTCTTCCCTGTCTTGAATAGTCGCATAGGTATTTCCTACCTTGGAAACTTTGAGAAAGATCTTTGATAGCACCCTTTTGATGGACTGTTTTAAAGTATGCAGTACTGCTTTAAAAAAAAAAAAATCCATAAAGTTCAATAAATTCTTTAGCTCATTTCACGGGAGGTTATGGCACTGCTCTGCATCACTGCTATAAGAGATTTTCATTCAGCTTACAATTCCAGTGACATTTTTCCCAAAGAAAAGAATCAGACAGTGAGGGGTTTCTGTAAGGAAAGCCTTAGACTTCTAAGTGTGGCATTCACCTTTGCAGTCTCCACAAAGAGTTGGAGGAAACCAGCCCTTTCAAAAGACAGCAGCAAGCTCTGCTTGGTTTCTTAGAAGAATGGCTGCAGGGACCCTGTGCTTGAGGAGGCGGCTCTGGACAGCAGGTCCTGCACAGCCCAGCCACTAGTCTACAGTCCAAGCTCAGGCAAAACAGACCCACAGAAGGGGCTGTTGCTTTGTTCTTGTCCCCAGTGCTCCCTTTTGTTGTTCCCTCTCTCCAAGCAGCAAACCCCTTTCTAATGTGAAGGCTTTCTGCATCATTGTTCCATGCAGGTTTTGGATGGTCACAGGACAGCTAAAATGCACACGACTTACCCTCATTTTCGCTCTTACTGGATCCAAATTAAAAACTACAAAAGCATAAGACAGCTCTGTTCTGTGGTGAAACTAGCATCCACCCTAATATGGGTCAGACTATTTAACGTTTTGAATTACAAGAATATTTGCGCATGCCGTAAGGCTCACACCAAGCAATGCCCTTGAATCCTGCAGTCCTTGCTCATTCACACTTGGCTCATTACAGTTCTTTGGTTCTGTGCTGCAGGATCATGACATGACATTTTAACATACACAGAGTCTGCTTCAAGCATTTTAATTGGTTTAAAACTGTTGGTAGCATCTTTCACTATATTAATTTATTGCTTCAGTGTTAGTCAACTGAAACCTTTGCCAGATGGCAATGCAGCCCCTGAATACTGACAAGGAGAAAGAAAATATTTATATGATGCAAATGTTTGCTCATTCATTAAGTATTCATGAATTGGTTTTTAGGGTTTGTTTTTGTTGGTTTTTTTTTCTTCCCTTCTTTCAGCTGCAATGCAAAAGGAACCTAAAGGTTTAGATTAACATCTCATGGCAGCATAATTATTAATAATCTAGCTCCCTATTACCTGCCCCAAAAATGGGAAAAAAAAACACTTTTGAAAATTTAGCACATTTCCCCACCTACATTGAATTCCAAGAGAAGAGAAGTGGTATTCTGAAACTTCCAGCAGTTTCTATTGTGTAGTTCTCCTCCCTTCCCTCACCCAATGGCAAAAGAGCAACATGGAAGAATAAGTAGAGATGACCTTCTTGCTTCACTTCTAAGTACAGGCTTCTCTGCAGAACTCTTCAATACTACTCCCAAATGAACTGGAGAGCATTAAAAAATGATGCTAAAGTGTGTTATCTCATGAAATTTGCTCCCTCCAGTATTGTAGGGGCCTTGACGATGTCACCTGCAGCCAGACCTATTTCAAAACACAACCCCATATGTAGTGCTCAGAAATCACTTGAGCCAACAGCCAAAATCTAACATCTAACTAAAAAGTCTGTTCCTTACCTTGTTGTATGTAACATAAAAAAAAAAAAAAAAAAAAAAAAAGAAAAAATCAACAACAACAACAAAAAAAAGAAAACAAAACAGCTTGAATTCAGATTTCCTTTTGGCTCTGAATTTTTGAAAACTGTGTTTTTTTCTGAGGTTTTTCCTAATCACAGAATGTCAGATCTATAGTATTTGACAAAATGTGCCTTCAGTTTTCTGATACTCAGTATTGTCTAAGTTTCCTCTAGAAAGTCCATCTCTATGAAGTAAACTAATGACCTCCCGACTATTAAGTTCCCATCCTTTGTGGAGCATGACCTTTGGGTTCCAGCCTTTTACTGGATTAAGAGTGGGACTGAAAAAATTATCTATAAAGCTTGTCTTGCCTGTCACTAAACTCTTTGCACAATACGCATTGCTTTATATAGTTCTTGCCTGGACATTTCAAGCCCATGGTTATTTCATGATGTCAAGTTCTTACATCTGCTGATATCTCTACTCAAGGAATTTTAAAACAAACTATAAATTAAAATAAAAATTAATTTTAAGCAATAAATTAAATACATATATTTTACACCATTCCCATGGTGTAATAGGCAACCTCCTGTGTTACTTGGTCTGACCTGTACACTGTTTTTCTGCCTGCAGCACCCAATCCTCTTCAGTGCCTTGCTGGATTGCCAGGAGCCTCCCAGATGCAAAGGTAATGTAGCATATTGATAAGACTTTCTTTCTTATTCCACAGTGCCATCTGTGTTGTGCTCAGGAAGATATGTCCTGTTCAGCACGTATGCCACCACTAGTGACTTTCCTGGGCAGAGCTTATTTTCACATCAAGGGCTGGAGTCTAAATAATGCGCACTGTCATTACAAGGGTGCACTCAGCAGTGACTTCTTCATGATACTAATACCTTGGATTCAAACTCTAATCTTGATCTTGTGCCTAAAGATGAATCAAGGCAACTGTTCTGTTCCAAAAGAACACAGCTAGCAGCTCCTTATCTCTAAGTATGTGCCACTTCTGCATCTGCTGGTGCTCTACTGGACAGTGGTGCGAGGTGCTGGGGTTTGATGCAATGTTTGTGGTAGGACTCCTGTGCTCCCATGATGTAGCTTAGCTTTTACACAGCGCTGGAATTCTTTAAAATGCGTAAGTCTCAATTTGTGGTTTTAATTGCTTATTTATGAGTCTCTGACTAAACCAATCCTGCAGACTCCTTTATTTTTCACAAAAATCCCAAAAGATAGTTGACAGTCTTTTTATACTCCTGACTTTCTTTTGAATTCCATGATCTAGGCTTGAAGGCTCTCAGGGTCCAAACCAAAATCAGATATCCGAAGTAGATGCACTTTCGGTTTTAGCAGTCCAATAAAACTCAATTGGTGGAGAAGCTGTCATAATTTACTGGATTGTGTCTTCGTATATAAAAAAAAATATCAACAACATTCAAAGATGCGTTTTATACAGGACTTCAGCAAGTATTTGGCTGGATAAATTTCTGCTTCATTACATTGTTTGTTCTTTATCTAGCTCTTATAATTTTTTATATTATTTCTTTTTTATTTTGCATTGCTAATAGTTACATTAGTTTCATTGAAGAGAGCCCCATAGGAAGAATTAGGAATTTTTCAGGTAAGACAGACTGATGCATTTTGCTTTCTGAAGCTAATAGTGTAGAGAGGCAAGGATCAAGATATTCAAAACCTAACTTTAAGATTTATGAAGACCAAATGCCACAAAGAAAACCCTGGATCTAATGATACCTGCTTCTGAAAGTATTATTAGCTATAAAGTTCGTGTGAACTGTAAAAGTCAAATGACTATTTTTGCATTTGTTCTTTCTCTGGGAAAGCAAAAAAGCACATTAATAATTTTGCTGACGGTCGTCAAGAGACAGGAATGTGTAGATTCTTCTGCACACCTGAACTGTGTATAAATTTTCTATAACAATGCATCCACAATAGTTCCCTGGATCTAAGCAAACAAAATTGGTAAATTGTTGTATCTTATCAGAATTGACTAAAAAATATTAGCAAGATGGGTCTGTGCTGATTATTGTGATTCCCCCCCCCCAATGTTAGTAAAATATTTTGTAGGGAAATCAGCAGTCCATATTTGCTTTAGGAACTGAAGGATAAACTACTTGCAGATTATTCTGAAAAGTTACCTATTCATTACATAGTTTGTGCTTTGAATGAGAAAATCTCTGTATATACTTGAGGCTGGAATTCATATGAATTGGCTGTCAACTGAAATAATCTCTTGATGCTATTATTAGTTATATTAATTTGATACCTGCTGGCTGCAGGTTGTAATTAATTGTAGTTAATTGACTGGCCCAGTTTGATTTGGTAGTTGTATTGTCCAATTTAAGTTACTTCTACAACAACTCTAAGATTGCTGGTGCTTTTTGTGATTTTTTGTTGGTCTTCACATAATTACCTATCATTTGGTTGAGGGAGAGTCTTTCAAAACAGCAACAGAAATTTGACAAATTTAAATAGAACAGTTCTATTTCTTGAGAATTTCAAACTGTCCTCCATCAAAAGAAAAAAAAAAAAAAAAGATAGTCTTAAGTTTTGAATTTTGTAGTATCTCCAAGTTATTAACGTTTCTGAGTTACTTGCAAAAGCCCAGCAATTAAAAAAAAAACAAACAACAAACAAAACCAACTAACCAAACAAAAAACACCAAACAAAAAAAAAAAAACAAAACTAAATCAAAAACAAAACCTGGAAAAAATGCCACTCTAGCCTTCTTATAATCTTAGGATGTCTGCAATGATGGTACTAATTAGGAAATTTTTTCAGATTTTTCAGCATGTCATTATTTATTCCTGACACTGTTAGCTCCATTTCTACTCATCCTTCACCTTCCTTCTCCTCCTGAGATTGTTTAGAAAAATGACACACACATTAAACAAAAATATTACCTTCATTTTCTTATCTTTAATACCCAGAGTTAGTTCTTGCATCTGCAGTTTCTGAGTCCTGTAAGTTTTATTTTTTTCCTTGGAAATTTTATATTCTCAGAGGTCTGAGTCTTATCACAATCCTAAATTTCTACTGCTTCAGTTTAGTTGTTATACACAGCCTTCCTTACTAGGGATCTCCTACAGTGACAGTCATCTTTTCATGTGCTGCTTGCTGGGTAACAAAACACAGTTGTGAAGCTAAACTTGTAAAACTAAACTGAAAAAAATACTTAGGACATGCTTACACTTGTAAAACTAAACTGGCTCTTTATAAACTGAATTATTTCCTGAGATGCTCCAGTTCATCTGTTGCTGTACATATACTCTCCAGGCAGGGTTTCTGTACTCCCACCACCTCTGCACTTTAAGTTCTGAGCAGATTGGTGAGAGATGCAAACATCTTCATAGAAATAAGATGAAAGAGACTAAAAAGCTGATTCCTCCATTATAATGTTAACTTTGTTTGTTTGTTTTTAATAATGTAAAGAGAGTCAATACCATATATTAAGCATATATAAAATATAGCTGATTTTGGTGAATTTCTCTTAACTTCTGCCTCTGTGAAAACACACTAAAAATACTACTGCAGCAATACTAAACCAGTCTGTTAATTTAAAAAATAAAGTAAATTGCAATTATTTAAGAAAAATTAGTTACTTTATACTTGTCAAAGTCTGTTTTGTCAATAACAAACTGAGTTTTCTTAATTTCTAATAGCCCTATTGATATGATTCTGCGTGCGTAGCTAACAGGAATGTACAAGCTGATAAAGAAAATCAGGAGATAACCTTAATCTTGCCTTGCGCTTGGCACATTTTGAAAAGGTAAAGTTCAAGTTCCCACCTTGTATTTTGGAGGAATGAGTTACAACCTCAAAAAGGTCAGATGCCATTATGAAACCACTGAAATTCATACTTGCACACTGTAATCTATATGAAAGCATTCAAGAATGCAGCTTAATTCTCAGAGCTGTTAAATACATGTGTCTTCCACAGAAATCAGAAGAGGACAATGTGAAATTGTGAAAGTCAGGGCAACCTGTCACAATGCTTAACATTTGGCAAAACAGCCCACTATAATTTTTATTTGCCACTAATTCAAAAATTTTGATAGGTCAACATTTTTTTTCTCAGTGTGAAAAACTATGGCAGGATTTGTGTATTATGTCAAGATCGTACTCCAAAAGTATATGCACAGCTATGATCACAGTAGAAAAATATGTAAGTACAAATATTCTTACAGTTATATGATGATTTGAAACAATGTGGAAGTTTAAAAGCCAATATATTCATTAAAATTTCACGTAAAATTGCCACACTAATGAATAAAATTGCATTTATTATTAATCAAGTATTTGGAAGATTTTTAACTGCTGATTAAAAAGTCTAATTTGTATTTTAATCACCATTTTTGAACTTTTCAAATTTCCACTGCCAAATACTTACATAAAGGATACATACTTTTCTTATTTTCATATTTGATGAAAATTGCATAAATGAGTTTCAGGTATCTTCCTTCAAACTGCAAGCAACTTAAAAGATTTCTTTAAATTATTTTTTGGGGACCACATAGTAAGACACTGTAAATTTACATGAAACTATGTATAAATTTACTTCTATCAACTAGGAATGTGGCCCAGAGTATCCTCCTACTTGTTATTTAAAATAATTTCTAGTACAAATATTACATGTATGCATCTCAATTACATTGTCTTATGAGGCTAAATTCATGCTATGTTGAACAACATTACAGACTAGTCTCTAAATGTATTACAAAAGCACTTTTTATTTATTTATTGTTTGACAGAGTAATCTTCAGTGGTCTCCTCTTCAGACTGTTCTGGTACAGATGCTTTGCTTTACTCTAATGCCGTAGCTCTGCCAATATTATTTGATGCCCAAGTCCAGAATGCCAAGATAATGTAGCTGTTTGCTAATGCCTGCAAACACTTTCCTGTCTTTTTCTGACAAATTGCTGGGCAAAATATGTCCACATCCCTTCAGACTAGCGAAAGCAATGGTGCTCGCTCTTCCTCAGTCCAAAGGTTCATTGGCTTATTATTTCAAACCAGGCATAATAAACTTTCCAAGATGATATTTCCTCAAAGCTGACTGCTCTGTGACTTGGTCAATTAAGCAAATCATCTGTGTAAGCATTTGTCTTGGGTTATTATAGCAAGAAAACTGATGCTGGATTCCATACTCACAGAGAGAATTATCATCTTTTTCCATACCAGGCATTTTATTCATTGCTGAAGGCAGAAGTAACTTGTTAAGGATAAATTGCATTATTTATATTATAGCTACAATTCTTACATACCCATCAACTTTGCCATTGAAGCTAAACTAAAAAATCACTTCTCATCCATATAATTTAAAAGCCCTCTATATATTATGACTTCAAAGAAGAAAAACACTACCAAATGACTGCATACATTCTTTTGTACAGCTAGAAGATTTGTTGCTTCTGTATCTGAACTTTGAGACCCCCTCAATATATGCACGTCATACTAGCACCTGAAGACTCCAATGAACAGTCCTATATGTTAAACTATGTACAAAAGCACAGATAAACCTCAGAAAATGTATCTGAGTGTAGACTTCAAAGCAACAGGTTAAATGGTATAAATGTAAGCTTTTCAAATCGGATTTCTATCAGATTGCGTTTACAGTTCTAAATGAACTTGAAGGCTCTCCTTCCAAAGGAGATCACCCATATACAGGATCATGAAAGGGCTGCCATTTGCAAAAAAACAGTTTCATCTGCCTTATATTTTCAGACTTTTTACAGCAATCTGTCACTATACATGTATAGATGGCTTTCACAATATCTATGTGACTACACAACTTTAAATATAGTTTTAACATCTTTTTTCTTGCAACAGTTAGTTCTTTAAGGCTAATACCTTGTTTACTTCTCCAAAGTATAATTAAAAGGGGTTTTTTGGAAGTCTTTCAAATAAAAAAAAAAAATCTTTCAGTTTGACTTCAGCCTTGGTTAATTGATAAGCAGTTTATCGGAATAGTAGCACACCTTTGCTTAGTAGAATACTTTCACCTCAAACACATTGCAAAAATTTCATTTTTCTCTGTTTTGTAAGTTTTCTTGGACAAATCTTACTGTCATTGCGGATTCAGTTTAGTACTTTGCATTGTCAGCTTTCATCTGTTATTTTCCCTTACATTTGCTAGTTTTTCCTTTCCCTTCCACAGAGACAGAGACTCTATGTTACTGGTCAGTGGATGACATCAGTCGTGAGAAATTCATGTCTCCAAAATCCCATTTTGACGTGTGAACTTCTGATGTGGATGAGAAAACATCCATGGTTTCCACATACCTCCAAGGCAAAATTCTGTCAGCTTGTATCCCTTTCAAGAATAGCAAAACCTGTAAGTACTATCGGTTGAATTTATTTGTTTCGGAAAGCTTTGTTGGTTTTTTAAGGATGATAGACTTTTCCATCCAAGAATTAACAGATGCGTATAGCAGTCTCCTTAGTATAACATTCTTGATGTATACATCAGTGAATAGTAAACTGTTGAAATAGATCTAAATATAACACGTGTGCTAATTCTACGATCTATCTGATGAAATTTTCAAAAGGGCCTCTGTTTTATTATTCACAAATATTTTTCATTCAGAAAAAGGGAAGAGAAGCTCTGGACTTGCTCAGGTACATCTAAGTGTACTCATTTCTTTAAAATGGGCATATTAATAACTTATCTCAATTTCCTAAATCCTAGTGATACTAGCTGTTAAAGTAAATGGTTTGCTTTGCAGCTTTGGAGGGCCTTAAGACAATTTAGTTTATTCTAGCTGGTTTCAGAGAGTCTAGTGAAACTGATTATTGTATATTTGTATATTTGAAAACCCTTAGGATATATTAGATTTGCACACATGGAAAACTATACAGTCCTCATCTAATCCTGAAAAGAAAGCCTTAAAGAATGATACGAGACAGACTGTGATGTTAACTAGTCAGAAATATTTTTCTGAAAAATATGAAAGTAAGTTTGAAAAAGAAAGAAAAATTAAAAGAAGCATTGAAGCATATAATCCATTACAGATAAAGCAGTCACATGGTTAGATTTGCCCACAAATCATAAAATAGATCCCTAAGGATAAGTATTTAATAACAGTAATGCTGTAATTTAAAATATTCCTGCTTACATTTTTTTACCCCCATACTTCTCCCATGTAAAGTGGATTAACAGAAAGTAAATTTCACACTAATCATCTACCTCACCAAGAGCATCTCATTAACCTTTGCCAGCTTCAGACAATTCACAGAAATAGTAAAAGCATTGCTACAGTAATTGTACTAGATTTTACAGTATAAAGTGATAATATGGCAATTTGACCTGCAGAAACATATGACAAGCATTTTAATCAACAATAAAAATAGTCACTAAAGGAATTATGGAGAATTAAAATATTTCACCTGTGAAAATGTAATTTGAGCAGACTACCCTGAATATAATTTCAGATGTATTTATAAGGAGCAACTTTATAGCTAATGTTCACACAAAAAATATGAAGACAGTATCCCTGCTCTGCAGAAAATTACAGCTCTTATAGTGTCTACGTGGTATTTATCTAACTCCAAATCTTGTGCACTAAGGAAACAGTGCAATTTCCTGATAAGTGACATTTATGAAATTTTAATTATCACAGTTGCCACCAAGTAAATATTGCCTTTGTATTTGTATTTGAATTACAATGGAAATTGTGTAAAAATGTCATTTGAAGTTACTGAAGAATTTATCCTCCTGATTCCAGCTTTTCTACTGCTTCTTTTATTTCTTTCAAAAAGGCTGATGGAAATGTAAAACAGGAACAGAAGATCTCAGAACTCTTCATTGGAGTTAATTTACTATATAAATCAATTAAACGATCTGAGGTAAAATAGCAATATAAACCAGAAGAATAAAAAAGACTGTTAGGAGAGAGGGAGATGATTAAGTCATTAGCCCTCTTGGACAGAGAGAGCAAGCTAAATATTGATTTTAAAACATTGATGGTTTAGTTAGAAGTTGAGTGTGAGGAAATTTATGATATGCCAGAATACGAATATATTGGCTGAGTATGTGATTTGTAATTTGTTGATCTCTTTTAGATTTATGACTCCAGGGTCAACTTCTGAAAGTAATTTGTAGCTTTCCTTTAGGAAGAGGGTTAAGGGAATGGAGAAGGAATGGTTCTGTACACAACACTACTGATTACAAAGTGCTTTTTTTTTTTCCCTGTTACTTTGTGGTTCTTTTGCTCACAGAATTTGCACTACGACATTTGGTTTCCTGAGTAAAATCAACTGCATTCTGTTTGGATGTAAGCAAGCTAGCCATTCATGACGTGTGCCGTTTATTGTTCTGTTTTTGGGGATTAACTGATAATCTTAAATTTGTTATTTTTGCAAGATCTCACTGTCATGCAGGGTATGCATGACACAAGACAAGACGAGGAGAAAATCTTTTAGGACATTATCTTCTAGCATTGGTTAAAAAAGGCTAATTATTTTCCATATAGGTTCCAATTAACATTGTTTATTTCAATAATACATATTTAATCAGTTTATAGCTGAAATCTCATTCAATAACTTATTACTTACCAGTCTGCAGTATACAGTTTAGTTCAGATAAAGCCAAAAGTTAAGATTTTTCTTTTAAGATTTTGAAATCTAAGTTATCAGCAGCTAAAAGTCCCTTCACCTTTTTTTTCTTTTTTGCGTTACCATTTCTAAAATTATTCCTTTCACAATGCTAAATAAGTGCAGATAGTCATGGTAAGCATATGCTAATTTTTTACTTGACTTGAGATTAGATCATATTCTAATAACCTTTAAGATCTGTGATCCCAGTTACTCTTGTGATCTTAATGAGTCTTTATTAATGCTTTGAACCTGTGTGCGCACATACGTTTAAATCTCAGAGCTTGGTCTAAAATCAGTTGAGTTTCTGGTGACATGATCAGGAGAAAGGGAAAAGAAAAGAATTAAAAAAAAAGAAAAAAAAAAGAAAAAAGTCATGAGGGAGATAGATAAAAAGAAGAAAAAGGCCATTGGGAATGTTATTAAAGACTTACCCTGTATTTCGAGTCCACATTAACTATGTTCAAGGCCAGGTTTGACAGGCCCTTGGGTAATATGGTCTAGTGGGAAAGTGATCCTGCCCGTGGCAGGGGGGTTGGTACTGGATGACTTTTAAGGTCTCTTCCAACCCAAACCATTCTGTGATTCTGTGATTAACAGTTTAACCAGGACTGTAAATGAAGGACATGAAAAATTAATGTAACACTGGAACACAACTACACCATGGACCACAACAGAGAAATACTTTAGCTATACATGACAATAATAATACATCTCCTTTTTTACTATCAACTATGGGAAAACAAATTTCAATCACACCGTATTACACTCACACTGATTTAAATAATTTTAAAAAATGTCTAAGAACTAAATACTCTTTTAAGTCTCTGGAATCACTAACTACTTTAGCTATACATGACAATAATAATACACATCTTTTTTTACCATCAGCTATGGGAAAATAAAAATTTAATCACACTGTATTACACTCACACTCATTTAAATAATTTTAAAAAATGTCTAAGAACTAAACATTCCTTTAAGCCTTTGGAATCACTAACATCCCTATAATCCAGAAGGTCAGGCTCCACTGCCACAGGGCCTTTACCTTTTCTACACACCTCTCTTACATTTTTAAATTCTTCTTACCAAGTTGTCATGAAAGGCAAAGGTGTACACAGGAAACATTTAGGCACATGTTACAATTATGACAGGACAGACTGTGAAAAAGATGGTGTGTTTTTTTTGAAGAATACAATAGAACATTCCTAGAGGTTAAGTAATTACCAAAATAACAAAATGAAAAATTATTGGCAGTATTGCAGCTCTTTAAGAATTACGTTGAACTAACTGTATAATTTAATGAATTTGTGGGATAAAACAGTAAATGGAACTTTTAGCAGACAGTCATCTGATATAGCTCTGTTTTCAGCTGAAGCCAGTAACTGCATATTTCTGATAAACTCCAGTTTTCAAATCTGTGTGTTGTTTTCCTTTGATCCTTATTGCACTTGTTCCTCACCTCATTATATGTACATATGTTTAAGATGGAAAGCACATTCTGTAAGAACTACAACCTGTTATCGTCTGCGTGAAAACAACTTGACATTCTTGGTACGTTTTTAGACTGCTGTTGACTTACACAACATATATGACAGCATGTAGTTGTATTGCAGTCCTAAATAAGATGTTTGAGAAGAGAGTATAAGATATTTTCAATTAAAAGTGGAAGCAACATAATTGGTATAGTATGACGCTGCTTGCCATCAATAAAAGATATTGCTAAACTTAACACCTCTGAATGAGGGAGAGCCAACCCCTATATGTAGCAAATCCTCTTAACTGAAGAGAGTTATGATCCTTGAAAATATCTCAGTGAGCAAACAGTAAGACAAATCACACAGGGCCAATCATTTTCCCTCATCTTCTTTTCCTTAAACATCTCTTACTATTTTTACTTTTTAGAAATCATATATCATTCTAGACAAGGAGTTTAAAAAGATAAATTTGCTTGTAAAATTGTAATGACACAGAGTAAAAATCAAACCCTCCCCTCTCTGCTGCTCTTTTTTTCCCTTTTTTTAAAGACCATACCTGGAAAGAAGTGACAGTCATGCCAAAGTAAGAGAATGCAATAGACTTCAGTCTGTATTATGGCTTTTCTTTTAATTTTCTTTTTTTCCATGTTTTTTTTCCTGCATCAATGTTATAATACTTTCCAATTTCTTTGGTCCAAAGTTATTCTGCTATAAATAACAAGCTCTCCACTGTATTGAAAGAAACTTCAGTAGTTCAAGAAACTTCAAAAGAAAAAAGAATTTAAAATAAGGTTAATTTCACTGTACTGTATTTAAAACTGAATAAAAGTGTGTTCACAATCCCTCCATATGCTGCCCCTTGAGGCTGCAGCACACATTTCAGTTCATAGAATCATAGAATAGTTAGGGTTGGAAAGGACCTCAAGATCATCTAGTTCCAACACCCTGCGATGGGCAGGGACACCTCACACTAAACCATGCCACACGAGGCTTCATCCAACCTGGCCTTGAACACCGCCAGGGATGGAGCACTCACAACCTCCCTGGGCAACCCATTCCAGTGTCTCACCACCCTAACAGGAAAGAATTTCCTCCTTATATCCAATTTAAACTTCCCCTGTTTAAGTTTTAACCCGTTACCCCTTGTCCTGTCACTACAGTCCCTAAAGAATAGTCCCTCCCCAGCATCCCTATAGGCCCCCTTCAGATACTGGAAGGCTGCTATTAGGTCCCCACACAGCCTTCTCTTCTCCAGGCTGAACAGCCCCAACTTCCTCAGCCTGTCTTCATACGGGAGGTGCTCCAGTCCCCTGATCATCCTTGTGGCCCTCCTCTGGACTTGTTCCAGCAGTTCCATGTCCTTTTTATGTTGAGGACACCAGAACTGCACACAATACTCCAGGTGAGGTCTCACGAGAGCAGAGTAGAGGGGCAGGATCACCTCCTTCAACCTGCTGGTCACGCTCCTTTTGATGCAGCCCAGGATACAGTTGGCTTTCTGGGCTGCGAGGGCACACTGCCGGCTCATGTTCATTTTCTCATCGACCAGCACCCCCACGTCCTTCTCTGCAGGACTGCTCTGAATCTCTTCTCTGCCCAATCTGTAGCTGTGCCTGGGATTGCTCCGACCCAAGTGTAGGACCTTGCACTTGTCATGGTTGAACTTCATAAGGTTGGCATCAGCCCACTTTACAAGCGTGTCAAGGTCCCTCTGGATGGCATCCCTTCCCTCCAGCGTATCAACCGGACCACACAGCTTGGTGTCATTGGCAAACTTGCTGACGGCGCACTCAATCCCACTGTCCATGTCAGCGATGAAGATGTCAAACAAGACCGGTCCCAACACCTATCCCTGACAGACACCACTCGATACTGGTCTCCAGCCGGATATCGAGCCATTGACCACAACTCTTTGTGTGCGGCCATCCAGCCAGTTCTTTATCCACCGAGTGGTCCATCCATCGAATTGATATCTGTCCAATTTAGAGACAAGGATGTCGTGTGGGACAGTGTCAAACGCTTTGAACAAGTCCAGGTAGATGACATCAACTGCTTTACCCTTGTCCATCAGCTCTGTAGCCCCATCATAGAAGGCCACCAAATTGGTCAGGCAGGATTTCCCCTTAGTGAAGCCATGCTGGCTGTCACCAAGCACCTTGTTGTTTTTCATGTGCCTTAGCATGCTGTCCAGGAGAATGTGCTCCAAGATTTTGCCAGGCACAGAGGTGAGACTGACTGGTCTGTAATTCCTTGGGTCTTCCATCTTCCTCTTCTTGAAAATGGGGGTTATATTTCCCTTTTTCCAGTTGTCGGGAGCTTCACCTGACTGCCATGATTTTTCAAATATGATGGCCAGTGGCTTAGCAACTTCATTCGCCAAAATCCCTTCATTCATCCCTTACTACTCTAGCATAGACCACTATTTTGCAGCAGAAGCTGACTGTATAACTTTCTAGGACTCTTATGAATACTATAGTATCCTCACACAATTCCCCAAGGAATTCCAAAAGGACTTCTCAGAAATCAGTGTTCTTACTTTTGCGTTCTTCACCCCTCTGGGAAATGATTCTTGTGGCTGGACACAGTTAAGAATATATATTATGTAAATATACCTCTCTAATTTGGTGCTGATAGCCCTCAGAGAGTATTTGATTCATGGTTGTAGTCGTTTAATAAAAAACCAAAAACAAACAAACAAAAAAACCTAACACCGCCCCCCACCCCCCCCCCCAAATTAGGAAAATACTATTCTATGTTAAATGTCGTACCTTCATGTATTATTGCTATGAGAGGCATAAATAAATCATTTTTGAGATGGATAGATACTGCTTATCCATATAAAAATATATACAGCCAGTATTAAAGATTTCTTCCACTGCACTGTATCTAATACAAATGCCCATTTGAACCATCACGAGGAGTTATTTCAAAGCTGCGTAAAATCTAATGTGCTAAGAAACAAGAAGTGTAGTGAAAGCAAATGAACTGTTAAAATGCACAATTATTGCTTCAGGCTAAAAGGAAGATCATTGGCCAGATACTTGAAGGAAAGCATACTAGGAGGTTACTTGCTAAACACTTATTTGACTTGTTAGATGTCTAAAACTAACAGTCTCTCAATCAGTACTGAACAGGGATCCAAAAAAATCCTTTACACATGAGAACAGGCTAGAAAAAAGCTGAACACCTTCATCACATCTGTAATTTCTGCAGGTAATAAACAAACAAACCGGCCAAAACACACCTGACTGCACTGTGGTGGGAAAGCATAGAAATAGTGCTAATGAAATAGTGTGAACGTACTTTCCCATTCCACTTCAAAATCTTTCAATATAATCACAGAATCACAGAATCACAGAATCCCAAGGGTTGGAAGGGACCTCAAAAGATCATCTAGTCCAACCCCCCTGCAAGAGCAGGGTAACCTACAGTACATCACACAGGAACTTGTCCAGGCGGGCCTTGAATATCTCCAGTGTAGGAGACTCCACAACCCCCCTGGGCAACCTGTTCCAGTGCTCTGTCACTCTTACAGTAAAGAAGCTCTTCCTGATGTTAACGTGGAACTTCCTATGCTCCAGTTTACACCCATTGCCCCTTGTCCTATCACTGGATATCACTGAAAAAAGCCTAGCTCCATCATCCTGACACCTACCCTTCACATATTTGTAAACATTGATGAGGTCACCCCTCAGTCTCCTCTTCTCCAAGCTAAAGAGACCCAGATCCCTCAGCCTCTCCTCATAAGGGAGATGTTCCACTCCCTTAATCATCTTTGTGGCTCTGCGCTGGACTCCTTCAAGCAATTCCCTGTCCTTCTTGAACAGAGGGGCCCAGAACTGGACGCAATATTCCAGATGCGGCCTCACCAAGGCTGAGTAGAGGGGGAGGAGAACCTCTCTTGACCTACTAACCACTCCCTTTCTAATGCACCCTAAGATGCCATTTGCCTTCTTGGCCACAAGAGCACATTGCTGGCTCATGGTCATCCTCCTATCCACCAGGACCCCCAGGTCCCTTTCCCCTTCGCTACTTTCCAGCAGGTCAACCCCCAACCTGTACTGGTACATGGGGTTGTTCTTCCCCAGATGCAAGACTCTACACTTGCCCTTGTTAAATTTCATCAAGTTTCTCCCCGCCCAACTCTCCAGCCTGTCCAGGTCTCGCTGAATGGCAGCACAGTCCTCTGGTGTGTCAGCCACTCCTCCCAGTTTTGTGTCATCAGCAAACTTGCTGAGGGTGCACTCAGTTCCCTCATCCAGGTCATTGATGAAAATATTAAACAGCACCGGTCCCAGCACCGACCCCTGAGGAACTCCACTAGTCACAGACCTCCAGCTAGATTCTGCACCATTGACCACAACTCTCTGCCTTCTTCCTTTCAACCAGTTCTCGATCCACCTCACGACTTGATTGTCAAGCCCACACTTCTTTAGCTTATCTATGAGGATGCTGTGGGAGACAGTATCAAATGCCTTACTGAAATCAAGAAAAACTACATCTACCGCTCTACCATCATCCCTCCACCTAGTCACTTCCTCATAGAAGGCTATAAGGTTGGTCATACATGACTTCCCCCTCATAAAACCATGTTGGCTGTTCTTAATGACCCCCTCATCCTTGATATGCCTAGTGATGGAGTCAAGAATAAGTTGTTCCATCATCTTTCCAGGGATGGAGGTAAGGCTGACCGGTCTATAATTACCCGGGTCCTCCTTCTTGCCCTTCTTATAGATTGGTGTGACCTTTGCCATGCGCCAATCCTCAGGCACCTCGCCCGTTTCCCACGACTTACCAAAGATGATGGAAAGTGGCCTAGCAATGACCTCCGCCAGCTCCCTCAGCACCCGTGGGTGCATTCCATCCGGACCCATCGATTTTGTACGCTTATTCAAACCTCAACTTACTATGTGGTCTTTCTACAGTTGATGTGTTAAGTGTTAATGGCCAATACCACCTCCATCTGGGTTTAATGTACAGCTCTGGTTAAGAATTCTTACCCCTCCCCCCCTCCCCCCCCCCCAAATACGCCTCTCAAACAGCTGACAGAAAAAAAATTTCTAATAGGAGACAATTCAAAATGAAACTGTTGCCTCCAAATACAGGTGCTAAATATGTGAAAAGAGCAGATGGGTCTATGGTAACTCTTCAGCACAAAATATAACTTAAGGTGAAATACTGAAGAAGAGCTGAAGAATGGAAAATATAAATGTGCATTACAGTATAAATTTCTGCAATAATTCACCTTCATATGAGGAGAGGAATTAACAAAAATTGTACATCAATAGATGCCACTAAAAAAAGTAGCTAATTTTTAAATTATCATTAAGTGTGATATGTACAAGTAGACCTAACCCTTCCTAACTACAATCACGGTTATCTCAAATATTTAAATAAAAAACACTGTGTATCAGAAGTACTTTATATAAACAAAGAAGGGTATGGGAAGAAAAACATGCCATGGATCTACCTAGTATGTGATCTATCTGAAAACATCTACTTGATTTACATGATATGTGAGGTATTATTAAAGTCATCAAGAGCAAATAAATTTTCTGAAACCTAGAAATCCAGGTTCTGAAACTGAACTGTGTTTTGAAATTAATTAGACCAGCTTGAAGTAAAAGAGGATTGCCAGTAGCAATTAACAGATATTTCTGGTAGCGGAAGACATAGCAAGAATTGTACTTTGTAATTAACAGATTCTTTACGTTTCTTTCCTGGATTATTTCCCACCAGCACAGTTTTTTCATATATCTGAAACCAATTTGCAAATGTCACTAATTTAGAAACATACTTTTATCACAATGACATCTTTACTATGAAAAATTACAATGAAAAATACTCAGCTTCATTCAGTTTCATTCACTATCTGTACAGAACAGAGTCTTCATTACAATTTTTTTTTTCTGCTCCTGAAGTGTTCTTTGATTTTTGTTTTGCAAAGGTTGTCTAAAACTGTTTTATAGTGAAGAAGCAGATCTAAATCTCATTAGAGATATACAGATAATAAAGGTCAGATTTCAAAATATATTGCACCTACATACTATTTTATGTTGAGCAAAATTATTTTCTATGATACTTTGATCATATTAGATAAAATTATTTCACATATTTATTTACAGACACAGCAGTTGACAGGGTTCTCCACTGACAGAGAGTAAGAGTTGGAATAAACATGGAAAAAAGAAGACACCACCACATATTTCATAGTAGGTTTGATGGAAGTTTTATAAGCTTAAACATCCACATTGTAACAGTATATAACATATTTTGAGAGCAGAAATATGGCCTAACACTGCACCACATGTTTTCAGTCCTAGAGTCCTAGTGTTGGGTTTGTTTTCTTTCTAGTAATTGTTTTTTCAGCTGCAGAATGTTTTACTTGTGTTCTACTACATAGAAAAAAATTAATTCAGTTTCTTTGTCTTCTAAGCTGTATTTGTGAAAGAAATACATGATTTAATTTTGAAGAGCTCTGTCTGCATCCAATGGCTGCTGCAGGCACCATGTGGGAGCACAGACTGTGATCTGTAACAGCCATGGGTTGTACTGGCTGACTTGGACTGCAGGTGGAAGCTGAGAAGGCACAAAGAATTGTTGCTGTCTGCCCCTTCATTCAGCTTTTTCCCTTGCCTTTTGCTACATGCAGTGAAAATACTCATATAGGTCTCTGGCAAGCACAGCTGATCCCTCAGGAATAAGATGATAACAGTCTCTGGCTTTGCAATGATTAACAGAGCAAGCAGGTGAGTCTAAAGGGAAAAGGAGCACTGGAAATAAATAACCATGAATTCTGAAACATGGTATGGGACTCTTCTCATTCGGAGAGCTTCCTGCAGCAGTATGCTATCCTGCACCACCTACAGCATGTGCAGATTCTCAATACCCTTGCTAAGCCTGAGCAAGCAAGCACATGAGGACACACCAGACTCCTCCAATGGGACACTACAGAAAATTGCTGTTGCTTTGATAATAACTTTTTGCTTCTGGGGAAATATTTAATTCTTTTCTCAAGTGGGTGACCACAGCCCCCCGAAGGTCAAAAAATAGGTTGAGAATATTGCCAACTATTAGTTGCCTGCAGACAGCAGCAGCTCAAGCTCACCCGAGTCATCAGCAATTCAGTTCCTCAAACAGGGTAGGGGTGAGGGGTGGAAAATGAGACTGAGCTTTAATTACGAGCATGGAGTTGCTGACTGCAGTTGCACTCTTCTAAACAGAGCAGAAGGAAAAGGAAGAAGAGAATGAAAAGTATTCTTCTCAAGACAAAAAGAACAGCAGAATAACAGTTAACTGCCTGCAAACTACCTCCAGAGGACCTGAGGTGATATAAATTCATGAGGCTGCTAACTCATGAGCCAAAACTAGAGTGTTCTCAGAGACTTTCAGAAACATACGTTTTGGTGTGCATCCTACAGCCATGTTCCTACTGTTTCTCATTAAGGAGACATTTATGTCTTAATAAGGAAGGTTTTCTTCATCTTCATGACATACATACACCATGATATGTACATTTTGGCAAGACCTGTCATAAATGGTTATAACACTATGATTTGTTCACCAATGTTTGTAGTTTTATTAAGTTATGAGGAGAGGTCAGCTGGCTTTTTGTCATCACTATTGACAGTAACAAACATTCACTTTATAGAAGAATGAAAATAATGTATGTGATGAACAATAAGTTTCTCCTAAAAATACAATTCTTACTTGATGTTTCTCTGTTATTACTTTCCCTAACTGCAAACAACATCAGTCATTGAAGACAAACTGCTGTGTTATGACAGAAAATATACGCTTGCCTTTCAGTCATGTTTTTCTTTTATAATGGACATTATTCATAATGGAAATAGTAAATCTTAATGACTGGTTTCAAGAAATTTGGCATCAGACAAGTTCATATTTTATTCAATGTTTTAAGAATTGTTTTTCAGAAAAAATGGTATAGTAAATCAGGCCTCAAAAAAATGATTTGCCTATGTAGATTCACACGTTATTCAGAGATTATCAGTGACCATAAAGTTTGACCTCATGTATACCGCAGGCTGCTGAATATTTCCATTACCACATTAAAAATTTGAAGCAGTGGATATCTAAAACTATATGGCTTAATTAAGCCAGTGGTAAATTGGCTAATAGTTACAGCCATAATATCAAAATGGAAGCTTATTTGTTACAAAATAAGGGACCATTTAGCAGAAAGAATATAGGACTATTCTGTACCAGACTTTTTGACAGGATTTACTTGTTGGTAGGACTGTGTAAGTACATAGTAGTTTTGAAGTCATTAAACACATAAAATTATAGAGATTATCTGAAGCATGGTTAGATTTTTTTCCCAAACGGGCTTTTTAACCTTCCTCTACTCCTTTTGCTCATTGTTGAGCTGAAGACTGTGTGAGTGCCAGACTGGAAATCATAATGCTTTTCTCCTGTGAATAATATTGATAGCTGGGGACAAGTAATGTCTTTCTTGGCACATTGAATCATTAAAAAAAAAAAAAAAAGAGTGAGGTATATAATAATCTAATAGGCCAGTGGTATGACCTCAACAGTGAAAAGAAAACTGATAAAATTACTAGAGTCTGGAAAAAGATTTTCTTAAAATTAGGAAAGTGTTAATAATCAAAGAGAAGAGAGAGGCAGAGCTACCAGAACAAAATATTTCATATGTACCTGGCCCCTGTAACATATTCACACTCTTCAATTTGCTTTAGGTTCCTTCCATAATTTATTAGAAGAGTTAGGTGCCTCAAAAAAGGATTGCCAAGAGTGCAAGTGAAGAGTCACTGAACCTAACACACAAGTGCAGGTGGTAATTTAAACTGAATCCCTCTCCAGGATAGTTGCACAGAAACTTGAAGCAAACTGGTCTAATGGAAGGTGTCCCTGCCCATGGCAGTGGGGTTGGAGCTAAAAAATCTTTAAGGTCCCTTCTAACACAAACCATTCTATGGTTATATGTAGCTGGGGTTCAGAGCTGGAATTTGCTGCACCTGGCATAGGCAGTGATTTTTATTCCAAAGATCGTCAGTTATGTATGTATATATTTCCCTTTTTATCAAGTAGCTTTTATCATTTTCATTTGGAAATCACAGTTCAATTCTTTTCTCTAAGAGGATTTAAAACCTTCTACCTTCTACAAACAGAGCACAGAGTACAGGCTGGAAACTAGGGATGAGATGTCTTGGCTTAACCCTCTCAAACTCTTCCATTTTTGCACTAAGCCATTAGATGTCTGCTTGTCCAGGAATAGCACTGCCAAGATTAACAATGTGCTCATCAGATAAGGTAGATTGCTGATCATATCCAATAACATATAGTATACCTATGAATAGCTTTCACACAGTAATATTGAACTAGATTGCCTGAATATACGTGCAATGAGGAGTACTTAAAAAATGAAATGAAAAAGCAGTACAATTATTATTAACAGATTTGATTTGTACGGAATATTTTCATGAATGGGCCACCACTCATTCTTTCTTCCCTTCTTACTTTTGAAAATATTTGCATTACATTCTTGATAATAGAAAGATTCATAAGCATAACTCCACGTGACTCACACCGCCATGGTATAGGTTTGTTTTGTATAATGGTTTTAGTCAGCGAGGGAGAAAGAGGATAAATTAATTGCATATTAGCATGTTAACAGTAGCATACTATGGTATAGTGGTTTAGTCAAGGCAGTGTTTACATCCCAGCTTTTTGCAACTTTACTTACATGGTAATTCCCGCTGAAGAGTTGAAGAAATGATTTCTTGTTTCATCTAAATCAAGAGAAGCAGCTAGGAGATAAAAAAAGATAACAATAGGACCCTAACAGAAAGTAACTATCAGCAGAATGATCTTTTCATTATAACTTTAACTGAAAATGAAGAGGAGAGATACCCTAACCCTTCATACAGAAGAGAAACAGCATTTAAAAGAAAATATTTACCTTGGCTGTTCTGCTGAATATTTTTCATGATAGAGGTGAATAAACTAAATTGCAAATCAATTACCTATAGTCTTTGTATGAAGTTATATCTATATCTTGCACTTAAAATTTGGGTCTGTTAAGATGGTTTCAAAAAACATAGCTCTTGGATGAATGAAAACCACACAAAATTTAAAACAAATAGACAACATTAGAATACTTATTCACTTCTTTAGCCAAAACAAGGACTAACCTTAAGAAAGGTAAGCAGTGATTTTAACAGTGGAAGGCAAGCAAGAATCAACCATTAAAAGTGATTTTTATTGTCTGCCCTGTAGATTATTTTAACTTTTTAGGTATCTATGTCTCTGTAACAAATATGTGGAAACATTTCAATAGCTGGAATGATTATCAGGGTTCCAAAAAGAATTAAAATGCTTAAAAAAAAACCTGGAACACAATTTCTATTTAGAAATTATGAAAGCACTCAATTCCTTTTTCACTTTTTGCCAAGTAATAACGCAGACCAACAATTTAAAATCTAGTCACCACATGTTGCCTTTGAGCACCTTTATTCAGCATTAACACTATTTGACATACAATAGTTAATAATATAAATTTGTATTTCTGTGAAAATGAAATCTCTGGGTTTGAAATACTTACACATGCAGAGCCTCTACGTGAAACTGGCATTTCAAGACCACACTTATGTACCTCTCTGTAAAACATGATTGACTGAATTCTTTCTTGCTTCATTTCAGTAAACTTACACTTGATAGAAATTCTTCTGCTGAAACTAGCAGAAAATATTTGCCTGCAGCTTTTTATGTAAGCATGTCTTCTATCTAATTACAAGACTTTTCTAAGTTATGGAAGTGTACCATACAATACTTGCATTTATGAGTAATACATCTGCAATGATAACAATTTTTTTTTTCTCCAAAATATCAATGATCATCACAATTTTTATTAAAATCTTAATTTCAAATAGAAATGGTTATTAAACTACCAACATTTACAAAAAACACCAGAGCATTACTTCTTTGTGGAAATATAACTTCATATCATAGCTCACATAAATGTGCTGCTTGTTCTTGTTAGCAAGTTGCTAATACTAAATAAACAAAATAATGACAAGATGAAAAAACTCATACACAGCATTATTTGCAGATGCATCTTCAGCAATATACATGTATCTCCTGAACATGGGACCTCTGTGGCAAATTTGAAATATTCCTATATTAAGCAAAGGTCCTGCTGTGTTTAACAATAAAGAAAGCTTTCAGGACTGCAGAGACTACTTGTAGAAAAGGTTCATTCCCATCAAGAATTCCAGAAAGCAAAAACTAATTTTGAAAAGAGCTATCAAACCACCACTCCCTTGAATCAGCAAATAAAACAGCAAAATAATCAGCAGGCAACCAAATCAGTCAGTGCCTTTATCACCAGAAGAGCAGAAGGAACCTGAGGGATTACTTGTGATCACCTCAGGTTCCACAGAACAGCAGGGAACTTCACCTAGGTTTCTGCTCAGCAGGAAAACTATATTCTGTAGTTTGGCAACTTCCTTGCTTAACTCAGAGCTAATTTTTCCATGTCAAAATGACTGCAAGTGCTGGAAGGGAAACAGCAGAAGCAGCTCTGTGCTAACAGCACATGCACAAAAATCCATATGGTTAGACATTGTGGTTCTGTTAATGCTTCTTTTTAGAAACATCACCTATGAATACACAGCTGATGGGTTTCAGGTCATGGAATGAAATTTTAGAAAATATTTTTGTGACCTTGTGGGCATTTTTGCATGGAAACTGACATCAGTTATAACCTGCTAACATGCTTAAGTTGCCTTTAGAAACAGAAAAGCACAACTTAAGAAAGTACCCTCTGTTAAGAAACCAAATCTTCCACTGATTTTCCAGAAGCCACAGATTAAAACAAACCAACCAACCACTACGGCTGGGGAGTTGGTACTGGATGATCTTTAAGGTCCTATCCAAACCAAACCATTCTGTGGTTCTATGAAAATAATAATTTTTGATCTAGTGGATCTGAATGCAGAGAGGATTCTTTTGTTGTAACCCATATAGAAGTGAGATTAAGTGATTATTTACCTTTTCTTTTTTTTTTTTTAACACAGGGAACTAAAAAATTATCATCATACATTCTTTGACACTTGGAAAGATCTCTGTTCCTTATGCAAATCTGTATGATCAATTTTTAACAGTAAAAGAGAAGAAAGGAGAAGAAAACCACTGTCAAGCACTGTTAACAGGTGTGTAAAGACTCAAGAGACATGATGAATAAAGATCTGTCTTTCAAAACTGGCTTTGAGACATTCTGAGTTTGCATTACTTGCATCAGTTCTGTTCTTACTCTGAAATAACTTCACATACTGATTGTTAATAAGCCATGTTTAAAACCAGTAATTTCTTGGATTAATAAGATTTCTTACATATTGGTACAAAAAGGCAAAATAAAAATCACATAAACCAACCAACCAAACCCCAGAAATTGCTTTAAGTAGTCATTATGGTCCTGACTTATGTATGCTAAATTTCCTAATTTTCCATAAAATGCAGTTCATTTCTTTAAAATTGAAATGGAAAAATTCTATATGGAAATGTAAAATTTTTCAATGGGAGACAAAAAACAAAATCAGAAATACAGCACTGACAATCCATCTTTAATTCATTTCAGTTCTTTTGTCGTCTTTCAGTAAAACATACACTGGACACAATGTAAACTTAATTTTGAATTTACTGATTTAAAAGTTTTTTTGTCAGGACCATTTAATGAGCTAAACATAAAATTTTCTTGTTATCACTGCTTTATCTGAAACTTTTATTAGCAAACTCTAAGGCAGTAAGTGACTTCCAAAATTTATGCAAGCGCGTTTAACTGTTATCAGTGGTATAGGTTATGCAAATGTAACACCGGTCTCTATAGGAGTCTCTGCTCCACCATGCTGTGCATTGTAAAGTGAAGCCAAAGTGCATAAACTTAATGGAAAGGAAAGATAATCATGTGCTAATAATTTCCCCTTTCTCAGTATGTAACCATCAACAGTCCTCTTGTAAAAGAAGAGGGAACTGAAGTCAACACTGCAAGATGGGCTTGGTCATACCCTTATGTGACAGTCCCGTGAATAATTTATGTATTGGACACAGATCTCAGAGATGTTAATCTTTCATAGAGCAGTAGTTGGAGCCAACATGGAGACTGCAGTCATCCTCTCACATGGACGCATAGCACAACTTGCCTACTGAAACCAGAGAGAACAAAGCATGGAGTCAGCTCTGCTGCCAGTGTTCTCCTGGCACGGAAAGTTGAAGAGGGTTGAGAACTGTATTTAGGCAACTGGATTTCTCAGTTTTGGCTTAAGTTCTACACAATCTGCCTGTCTCCTGTAGGTCTTTGTTCATGGCACAGTTGAAACACCATGTTACATTCCCTCTTCCATCACAACAAGCCGATTTTGTATAAGTCATGCAAGGATAGTTAGAAATCAGTTGTCAACTTCACTCTAAGAATATTACTGAATCATGGAGCTACAGTTTACATTAACAGTGTCTGGCCACAGAGCTTTCTGGGGAAACTTTCCAGCTTGCTTGTATTTTGATCTGGAAATGGAAATCAGGCCTACTGCAATTTAGTGGAACAAGTGACAGGAAGGAACATTCCCCATAAAAATATAAAAAATATTCCCTTTACCTTCTTTCTTCGTGATTTTTGTGGTTTTTTTTGTTTTTTTTTATTCTTCCCAGGACAGCTTTCATCAGTTAATAATATCTATATAATGAAAAATTTACCAAGTTTAAGGAACTGTGAAAATGCACTATATGCTGTCAGTCTTTAAAGGAAGGATTTTCAGGTAGAAAGTAATCTAAAAATCAGTAATACCTCAATGCTATCTAATAGTCAAGTTAATTTAGTGCCACTAAATAATTATTATGTGGACATTTAATTGCACATCACATGAATCATTTCACAAGGAAATATTCTTATAAAGAATAGTGTGTGACATTGAAATAAAAAAATAAAGTAGTAGCATGTGTTGAAAGGTACCAGAATTAATCTTTTACATATTCACATCTCTAACAGTAACAAGAAATATAAAAGCAATTCAGCATGTAATTCTCATATCATCAGGCTTATTTTGCAAAGTACTAATGTGCAAAGATAATGGCAAAGATGATGACTTTTTCCTTTATTTATTTATTTTAGGAAATAGTAAAAATAAGCCTGACTCAAATATTTTCACCTTGGATGGTTTGATTTTCCAGTAAGGATCAAAGAGGGGCTTAAAATCTATTCATAGCAACATAATTATTTAGACAAAGCTGATTAGTTAAAATAAGCAATTTGGCAAATGAAAGTCATATTGTGAAGACTGAAAATACTACAGACACTGTTACTTATATTAAATAAATAGTAGAATCATTGAACAGTTTGGGTTGGAAAAGACCTTAAGATCATCTAGCTCCAAACCCCCTGCCATGGGCAGGGATGACCCACACTAGACAATGTCGCCCAAGGCTCTGTCAGCCTGTCCTTGAACACTGCCAGGGGTGGAGCATTTACCATTTCTTTGAGCATCCTGTTCCAGTGCCTCACCACCCTCACAGTAAAGAACTTCTTCCTAATATCTAACCTGAACTTCCCCTGTTTAAACCCATTTCTCCTCATACTATCACTAGAATGCCTAATGAAGAGTGCCTCTCCAGCATCTTTGAAGGACCCCTTCAGGTACTGGAAGGATGCTATGAGGTCTCCACGCAGTCTTCAGGCTGAACAGCCCCAACTTTCTCAGCCTGTCTTCAAACGGGAGGTGTTCCAGTCCCCTTATCATCCTTGTGGCTCTCCTCTGGACTTGCTCCAACAGCTCCATGTCCTTCTTATGTTGACTTCATCAGAACTGCGCACAGTACTCCAGGTGGGGTCTCACAAGAGCAGAGCTAGAGGGGCAAGATCTCCTCCTTCCACCTGCTGGTCACATTTCTTTTGATGCAGCCCAGGATACAGATTAGTAGTGCATTTTTAAAATTTGGGCTTTTCTCATGAAAAGCACAAGGTCAATCCGCAATCTAGAACATACAAAAATATAGTATCTTTTGCTACTATTCATCAATTTTTATTTAAAAGTGACATAGAGATTGTATGTCTTACTGCCAATATATTTCCTGGACACAGTGGACATGCTACCTGATGTCTGAGCAGTGTTAAAAAGACTCTGAAGTTTGAAGAACAGTTCCCTTGAATCACTCACGGTGCTGTGCCTTATAGCTGGTACCATAATTGCAGCAGAAACTATGCTCAACAGACCCTAACTGAGGTCACAACAGATACAATTGTTATACCAGAACATACTTTTAGCTGTACTTTACACCTAACTTTCCATTATTTGTAGCTGCTTCCACTATACCTTGTGCTAGCAAACATGTTTCATAAAAGTACTACACGCATATCAGACATGGAGAAAAGGGTTTCTAAACTCATAGGTTTATGCATCAGTACACAGCATGCATAACATCTTACATTTGATGGTAGACTGCCACTTCACTGAATTCATAAAAGGCTGAGATTAAGTGTCAGAATTTATATTGAGTCCGTAATTCAGAGCAGCAAATTATGCCAATGTTGATGCTCCATGCTTGATATCTTAACACAAACCTGCCAGGGTGCCACCAGAACAATAATTTGGGTTGGAGCTCAGGGACCTTAAAACAGAAATAGGTAAACACAGAAAAGCTATCACTAGGACAGCATTATGTGTAGTATGCATTCATATAAATTAATCATGGAACTGGAAGAAAAGAAAGAGGACAATGGAAGGACTACAGACAGCAATGCTCACAAGTATAAGAAAACTGGCAGATATTAAATGAATCACTCTAAAATTAATGACAAATAGAAATCCTTCCTGGTATGTAAAGGAAGCCGCAGCTAATATACACTCAGCATTTTTGTTTTACTATTAACATGCTCATTAAACTTCTTAATTTAATGAGGGATGAATACAATTCCGAGTGATCATGAGGGTAATAGTCCTTGCAAGATTCCTGTGGAACAAAATACACAGGGACACTTAAAGCATTCAGGAGATTACACAAGGAAATGGGGTGATTGAGCTTCTAAGTTTTATCACATGGTTTGCTGATCAGGTACGTGAAGAAAAGGGAAACTGACTCTGAAAATATGACAACTGTCAAAATATAACATTACAACTTTAGGGTAAATAGATGCTATACAGATATTTATACACACATATTTATAGCATCAAGACATAAACATGCACATAAGCAACTTTTTTTCACTCAATGATATTTGCAAAGCCAACATGAATATATCCACATTTTTTAATAAAGGATAAACAAGATCTTAATATTAAAAACATGTTAAGACCTCCAACACTTTCAAAATCCACTACAAATGCATACAAAATAACATACCTAAATAATAAAAACCACAGAGATAAACAAATTCTGAAATTACAGTTGGACATTTTTGCTTATTCTGTTATCTCTGTAAAAGAAACATAATCTCTGTAAAAGAAACATCAAATTTGCTTGTTTACGTATTTCACTAGCAATCTGTAGCAAAATCTCAAAAACATTTTTAACCAAGAATTAAAATTTATTAACCATAAGCAACTATAGCTAAGTTACCCTGTTCATAATAGTTTTTGCTCAGACTGAGTTTCATTAGAATAGATCATTATGCTGAAATCAGAATGTTTAATATAATAATTTCAGTTAGAATTCAGTTTCAAAGGGAAAAAATTAAAATAGGAAGAAATAGGCAGACATGTTGGACTCCAAGTCAATATTTTCAAAACAGTTTGCCTGAAAAGCAATTCGGTATGGACAATTTTTACAGCTCTAGGTTTTATTCCACTCAGAACTGAGGATTGATTTTTAAAGTGTTTATTTCCTTTCCAAGTGGAACATGATAATCCAGCCATACCAATTCTGAGCTCAGTTTCTACAGAGTAGTGATTCAACTGAACTGCCACTGTATGCTTGGATGTCACATGCACAGCATCAGAATTTACTGCTAGACGTTGAGATTATTTTTTATTTGAAATTTTTATTTCATCTTTCTAAATTTCTTGATTACCTGGAGTCGGGATACTTTACCAACTACATGAGCTCCATAAAATGTCTTTTATGACCATATATGATTTTTTATGATAAAAAAATATCATGCTTTGGAATAAAACAAGAGCAGACATTGTTACACACATTGATAGAACAAATCTCAACAATACCTATATGAATTCATCCAATGGATAAATTATGGAATAGTTATCCATTAGATCATTTTGTCCAGAAAACATTGACAGAGTCAGAAGTGTAGTAAATACATTCAGGTCAGGCTGTAAACAGTGTGATATCAGCTTGCATGAACTCTGAAACTACTGAATTTTCGGATAAGTATCATTTGTATAAAAGAAAAAGTAGCTCTCACCTAATTATGGCCACTTTCAATCCCTAAATGTCACCTCTCATTGTCACTAGCCAGAGAATATATCTTCTATCCTGAATATCTTATGTATTAGCCAATCCACAAGCATCATAAATCCTTACAGTTGCTGGACGTGAAAAAAACAGTTTTAAAATGCCCTATTGAGTAGACCTCATAGAATGATGTCTTAGGCAAGTATCTTTACTTAGTTAAAGATGTCAGAGACTTATTAGCTCAAAACTCTTACAGTTCTTGATGTGCTTTTATAGTGTCTTTTGAAATAAACTTGCCCTCTCGCTTTAATATGATGAAATACAAAATAAATTTACAAGCATATCATGTGACTTGGGAGGGGCCAATCCAAGTGGGAACTTGTCCTTATGTTTCTTATTCAGGTGAAATCCTTGGTTTCACTGGGAGGTTTTAGTTCTAACAGAATCAGCTTTTCAGTCAACAGTCCCAGAGGCTGATAAATGAAATAAATTGTCTTCATCACTATTTCTCTAACAATTTTTTTTTTTTTTCCTAAAAGATGGTATTTACATGCTGGGTTGTCTCTTATGTTATTAAACCCCAAGTTATGAAGTACCTAGAGGACTCAAATATTGAAAAAACAGCTCCTCCATAAGTACCTTTGAATTTCAATAGATTTTAATTATAAGCAAAAAAAGATGCTTAATGAGAAATTATAAACAACTTAAAGACCTGTCAGAGTGTATTCCAATTCTAAGGAGAAAATACCATCTTTCTTGGACCGATCAAAGGCATCACTTCTGTGATAAAATTGCCATGATTGATTCACTTTATAGAAAGAATGGATCTGAGCCAACAGAGTAGGACAGTTGACACAGTGCTAATTCACATTCCTTAAATCAAGAATAATGTTCAGTGAATTTAAGAATAACAATTGGCTACACATCTTTTGGTAAACAAGTTTCCTCTTCTTCCCTTCCCAAATATTTGAACCTAGTTGAAAGTGGAGCAATTTCTTTTGAGCACCTTCTTTTTCATCTCCTGAATATCAGCTCAGGACATGTTCAGTACTGATGACTAATGAATTGAACTCAAAAGCCCACAGCATCAGGCATCAAATCCATTACAACTTGTTTGAGCTATTTTCTAGAAGTCAGCTGTGATACAGTGACTGAGCCTCTGAAGAAGAAGAAATGAGGAAGAGCAGAAGAGGAGAGCAGAAGAGGAAAGGAGCCCTGTTCTGTGGGCAAGCACTGCAGTGCAGGCAGTTCAGGACAATCTTTTATCTGTTAAGTGCAGTGAGACCTTAATGGAAGAGTTAATGCATTTCCTGTATATACAGCTTCTTGAGAACGTTCCTCCAGATCAGCTGTCCTTCTTCATGGAAAAAGTTGATTTTTCACATTAAAAACTTTGGTAAATATATACACATATAATTTCCAGAGTATGAATTTAAGATCTTGAAGACATCAGTTGAGTCCATATTTAAAGTAAATCAGCAGAAGTTCTTTGGAAAATTACCAAATGAATTACAAAGTACAAGTTGTTTTAGTGTGAACACTGAAAAAGGCATTATTCTTTCTATTTTCTCCCTGTAACATCATAGACCTAAGAAACGCCTAAAAGTTTGCTGTGGGCTAGTGCAAGTATACATAACTGTTTTTTTCCAGAGTAAAATGGAGTAAAACAGTAAAAGAAAAATCTAGCAGAACAGATCTTATTTACAAAGAATGGAAAAAAAATATTGCAGTTAAAGCAGCAGTCTTTAAGCAGAGACCAAATAAAAAGACAATGAACCACCCCCCACAAAAAATACTCAACAACCCATCCCTCCCCCAAAAAAAGAAAACCCCCAAACCTCAAAAAGAAGCCCCTCCCCCCTTTTCTATAATGCATAAATCAGGGAGTAAGAATGCAGTACAAACTTTAAAAATATTTATTTTGTATCTGGGGAGCAGTGTATCAAATAAAACCACATTCAATAGGAGCCATTTTGTCTCTACAAGAACTAGTACCCTGGCTTTTTTTCTTGCAATCATCTGCTATTGTTCTGTCAGAAATAATAATACCAAGAACTATTTGCAAAGTGAAATCTCATACACTGAACCTAAATGTTATGCAAGAGCTTTGCAAAGCTGATTTCTATGTATAAATCACCCATCCAGTATGAGAAAGTGCTGCTACACTGACTTGGGTGCAGATTCACACCACCTGCCTGTCTGTAGGCGGTGTCTAAAATTGCCTATTGTCTTTCATGGGAACTGTTGACAAACAAAGAGGTCCCTGCATGTAGCTACAGAATTTTTAACCAGATTCTAAATTCAGAAAGTTTTATTATAGACTCCAAATTCTTACAAAAGTTTAATTAAATTTAATTAGATCTGTAGAATATGTTAAAAAAATATATATTTTTTTTTTTGCTGGAAGTACTTAGTGCTGTTTAAACATTACTTCCAAGCTTGTGCTGAATTATATCAGAAAGACAAAGAAAAGATACCATTGTGTATTTGTTGCTTATAAGCAATTTTTGCCCTTTTGGTGTTCACAGCCATATATACAGCTACACAGAAACTTCTCAGAACTCTGAGTTCTTGGAATTTAAAGAAGGTACACATGAATGCGACTTACATGCCAATATTTGTGTAGGGCTGAGCAATAACAAAAAAATCTCCTTGTGGAATAAAGTATAATTCTTTATAGAAACAAACAGCCAGCATAAATGAAGAAAATAAAATATAAAATACAGGACTGGACTAATAGCAGGATTTTCTGCTTTCCAGAAAATTGTGATATTTTGTGAAAAAAGCCAAGAATTATAAAAGGTGGGAACAGACAAAGGTAATTCAGCTCTGCAATAACATAAAAAAAAAAAAAAATCCCTTGTACTTTCTATAGCATAAATGCTTTATATTTAAATATGTAAATGAACCTGTTGAATAACTAAATTTGGATAGTAAAATATCACACATGTATTAGCATAAAGTCAATTAAAATCAAAATACCTGAAAGATCTTATTGTATCCCAAATACAGTTACCTACAAAGAGCTCAAATCTAGCTCCTTCTAAAAAGCTGTGATGAGAATGGAGGCCAGGTATCTTGAGCTGTGTTTCACAGGGAACTGCATAAAATATGCTAAATGACCCTGTTTTAATGATATGATAGCTGAAAGGGATTTGAGGGTCACTTGTAGGTACAGAGGCAGAAACGACTGTTAGAATGGTGAATCTATTTTACATCTTGCTTAGTCATTGTTAGCTTGCAGTGTGGTAGGATAAAGATAGAAATAGCACCACATTTGGACACATGAAAGGATAAGCTAATGACATGACGGATGGACAATCGTGCTTTTCTGTAGAGTCAGAGAAACTTCAATATTCTTTTCAAAACAAAGAGAATTGGTCATAGTGATGCCCATGGCAGGGGGGTTGGAACTAGATGATCTTGAGGTCCTTTCCAACCCTAACTATTCTATGATTCTATGGAGCAGATGGAAACATGCCCATCTCATAATGTAAAGGTTAAACATCTCAACAAAGATCAAGGAAAAGTAAGTTTGCAGGGATGTGAATACTTGACAAAAAAATTGTATGAAAGCAGTTGAAAGATAAAGAGCAATAGAAGATGACAAAACAGAGCAACAATCCATAAAGCTTATTCTAGCAGCATTTTTTTTTGAATCAGAGACAGGTCATGGCCACCAAGTCTAGGAAAGAAATTACACCACTGAAGATCCGAGATGATCAGGGTTCTACACAAATTTGATTCTAGAAAGAGAAAAAGAAAGTTGGGACAGATAGGAGAAAATCTGCTTACATTAGCAAAACAACTTGAACTTCTAAAGATTGCTTAGTTCTGCAGTCTTGCAATATTTCTTATGAGGGGTTTTTTTTTCCTCCTATGAAATAAAGCATGATAAAAATAAAACACAGCAAATCTGGAATTAAAGTGTTGCTCAGGTTTTGCAAAAGTAGCAATTTGTTCTATGACATTTTAAAGTATATCTCATTTATAGTACTTATATATTGATCAATATCCTACGAGGTAATGCTATTTTCACTTCTTCAGCCATGCCTTGTGTAAGATCTCATTGTTATACAATGCAGCAGTGTTTTAAGGACATCTTGGAAACTACATAAATAAATAGAAGTAAATAAATAACATCACCACCACCACCACCCCTGCATTCTCCTTCTAGATCTGTACTTTCTGGTCAATCTAGTTTCCCAGCATGCATATCTTAACAGGACTTTAAGAGAGTTAAAAGGCTGAAACAATTTAAGAGGCAATCACCTGCTACTATACCAAAGCTTATCTCAATGTATGCACATATCAATATAGATATTTTTAGCTTATACTTATCTAATTATATTAAAAACAATTTTTATCAGCATGCATTTTGGAGTTTGCTGATTCTGTTTCTGACCTGAATAAATACATTAATTTTAAATTTTACCATCAAAGCAATTCCTAGTGGAATAATTGCAATATAGCATGCAAATTATTCTGAGAACCCAGCCAATATAAATGAGAATTGTCAGAGAATAAATACTTTATAATCTCACAAACAGCACGTCTATGACCATGGGACCTTAAAGATATATCTGCCTTTTTTACTTTTTCTTATATATTTATTTTTGATACAAAAGTATAAGTAAATATTTCCTAAAAAGAAACAAACACATAGTACCCTAAATCTTAACTGGTTATGAATGACTAATCTATCCCTGTAGAGATCTCATTAACAGCATAATACTGAAGTTATTGAGCACTTTGAAGCCTCATGAATCTAGTGGAGATTGTTAATGCTTAGCATCCCTTAGGAGCTATAACATGGAAGTCAGTTCCTCTAATGTATATGCTGTGAAGTTCATGCACAGTCAGAATGCCAGAACAGAGTTCTGCAATTGGTAAATCTTATTTAGCGATTCAAAATAAAGATTTAAACAAGATATTTAAGTGCTCCGCACTCCAGGTGCTGGTCTTTGCAAAGGATTAATGCATCACCACTGATACTGAAGTGCTTCTGCAGTACTGACTCAACAAGCTCACTAATGATGCAGAAAAGCTACACGTGCCAAAAATTATGTACAATACTGATTTCAAGATGTCTAATACAGATATACAGAGTCTGGCAAACAGATATGAGCACGTTCTGCTTATGTTCTGAGTACACCAGATGCCAGCCTTCTTGAAACCAAAACTGATTAGCCTCAGTTAGCATGACACTGAACCAATGAATCGAAACTTGAGGCTATGTATAACTTTTGAACATCTTAGTAGGAAGCTGTTTTGGAAGCTGTTTTAGATGCTGTTCCTATTCCCAATCTTCCCAAATTGAATAGATGCTCCTAGTCATTAGCTTCCAGTAATTCAAACGAAGACATCTCAACCTCAGTCCTCTCAGTCCAGATGAAAGTTTAAGTTCCTTACGGCAAAAGTACCGTCCCTTCCTCACCATTTCCTTATTTAAGCTCTATTATTTTTACAGAAAACTATAAACATATTACACCATAATTAGTTCTTCTATCTTGGCTGTAGGGTCAAACAATACCTAAAAAACAGAAATCTTGTTAGAGCAGGTTTGAAGGAGTTAAAACTTAATTCCTTTTCCAAGTCATGCAAGTTAGGTGAAACTTGGTCTTAAGGCTCCTAAGTCAATCTGAAAAATGTGACCTATATACAGATCAACATATATAACAGAGAAATGAAATGCCCAGAAGACAGATTTTGTCTCAGTCTGGCAGGCAAACCTGAACATAGACAAGAGATCTATGTATTTTGTAAGGTTTTTCTTCCGAAGCGATGAAAAAAATACAGTAAATATGCTGAGTTCCCTAGTGGGAGTTATGCTCAGATGACAAATTACTTTCACTGGGGCAATTATGAATTGAAGACTTACGGTTTCACCCATCAAACTGTGATTTACTTGAGAGAACATGAAAACAGCTTGTGCGCTCCGGTACACAGACCACCCCTACTTGAAAGTAAAAAGCCTTGTTCCTATGAAGATCTTCACATTTCAAATATTCATGAAAGAAAGGCAAAGTAACAACTGCATATTTGTTTTAGAAAAACATTTCAAACACAAAAGTATACTGCAGTTATTTAACTTAATGTATTATGGCTGCATTCACTACTCAACATCACTAAACAATGTTTCTACAAACACTTTTGACTTGGTCCTGAATTCTTAATTACCTGGCTAACCCTGCTGAAGCAGCCCATAAAACTCCTTTTAGGTTTAAGACTATGGGCTCTGTCTACTTATCTGAGGCATCTGATTAAGAGATTAATGGCACCTACTGCATCAGAGGAAAGGAACAATTAAAGCTGGATGTCAGGGTTTTCCAGCATGTGTGTGGACTGCAAAACCTCTAAATAGTGTAAGCTATAGTATAGTATAGTGCTATAAAAGAGCAATTCATTACTACGTGTTGTCAGTAGTTATATACTCACTACACATGTCAACACAAGACTGACATGTAATGGCAGTTAGTGTATTTTTTTTCAAGAAATACATCTGTATTCTGAGCTAATCTTCTGTTAGTGAACTACACATATAAGAATAAATCACTGATACTGCCGTTATTTACATAAGTGTTTGATTTGATTTGAACAGGTATTCCTCTCCTGAAGACTTTAAAAATGAATACGATAAAAAAACCCGAACAAACAACAAAACAACAACCCAAAGAAAACCAAAATGAAAAAAAAATCATATATTTTCATCTTGCTTTGAGGTTGCAGGACCAATATAAACCAGCTACATGTATCTTTAGCCTTCAAAAAGTAGAAGTATAAACTGAATTCCCAGAAAACTCACTGTCCTTTTGTGAATTTCAAGATAGGTTTTCCATCCCCAGCTAACTTGCTGTATTTTTTTTCTGCTTTCCTTGAAAATAATTTCATCATAAAGAGGTTTGTCTCCTTCCCTAATTTTGCTTAGTATGGAAAAGTCTTCCATTTTTCACAAATACTTCTGCTGGTTTAGATATGAATTCCCTCCAGGGTGTCCTGGGTTTACCAGTAGCCGTTTTTCTCCTCCTTAGTAGCTGGTGCAAGCTCTGTGTTTTGACTTCCAGCCTGGGAAAAGAGCTGATAACACCAATTGTTTTTAATTGTTGCTAAGTAGTGTTTATTCTGGCCAAGGACTTTGTGAGTCTCATGCTCTGCTGGGGACAAGGGGAGGCCGGGATGGAGCAGAGACAGGACACCTGACCCAAGCTAGCCAAAGAGGTATTCCATGCCACAGTACGTCATGCCCAGGGAGGTAACTGGGAGTTACCCAGAAGGGCACGGTCTCTTTTTGGGGCGGTCGAACTCGTTCGGCAGTGGTATCGTATTCTCTTCTCTTGTTATTTTCTCTTATCAATATTATCATTGGTGGTAGCAGCAGTGATTTGTGCTATACCTTAGTTGCTGGGCTGTTTTTATCTCAACCCGTGGGAGTTACATTCTCTCAATTCTCCGGGGGGGGGTGGGGGGGGTGGGTGAAAAGAAAGGGGGGGGTTGTGGAGTGAGCGAACGAGCTTTGTGGTTGGGTTTAAACCACGACACAGGGAAATGACTACCACCAGGTGACCATTATTTGTTCTGTGAGACAACCTTGATGTGATGTCCTTCAAAGTAAGTTCAAGAACTTAAATTGATTGGTGTCCATTAACATGCATATTGTCATTTGTCATCTATTTTGTTACCTTAACTACTCTACAGACATCCCCTCTCCCTTTTTTTTATGGTAGGCTTTCTTTTAGTTTAATATTTATTATTTAGTTATTCTCTCCTAGCTCAAAAATGTATCTCAGTGATGTATATGCTAGGTTTATGAAGTTCTTTGCATTATGTGAAGTTCCTTGCATTTTATCTTCTGATAATCATGAGCAATTTTTCTACTTAAATAGTGAATCATGTTAGTAATTAAATTATTTTAATTTTTCAACAGAGGCTAACTCCAGAGATGATAGTCCCACATCCTGATATTCTCAAGAAAGTCTGGTCTTGATAAACAATCAGCAGAATAAATGAATATATACAGAACTGATGTACGCTTATTGCTAGAAGAAGATAACCCACCTTATTCTATAATTCTGAGATAAGGTTTCTTTATTCTTTTAGAAAATGTCTAATTTCTGCTAAAAACGAAAAACCAAACTACTCCCCAAAAATACCCAACCCAAAACCCAAACAACCCCCCACCCTTTTTTAATCCAAAGAAATGCAGAGATTTCTTGTAGTCTACGATCAGTGAAGTGTTTCTTTTAAACATATAGAGATTAAAGATGCATAAAATTAAAGCTAGAGAGATGTAATTCAGAGGCCTTATAAATGAAGATTCTATTAAGACTTTTTCAGATTCAAGCTATAATTATTAGCATATTAGATTATCTTAAAATGTACTGCTAAATGCAATTGTGTATATGCACTCCAGGTTCCCATTTATCTGTTAAGAAAATATGATTCAAAATACTTTCTTTGGTTTTGACATTCATCTTGCAAAAGAGAATTTTTTTTAATTGTGTAGAATTGTGAGAAAGAACAGAAGGAACACTAATCAGGGCAAGAAATCTGGAGAATTCTGCATTTGACTACTGTCTAAGATCCTTGCTGTCTAAATAGAATCATAGAATCATAGAAAAGTTAGGGTTGGAAAGGACCTTCAGATCATCTAGTTACAACCCCCCTGCCATGGGTAGGGGCACCTCACACTAAACCATGTCGCCCAAAGCTTCATCCAGCCTGGTCTTGAACACTGTCAGGGATGGAGCATTCACAGCCTCCCTGGGCAACCTATTCCAGTGTCTCACCACCCTAATAGGAAAGAACTTCCTCCTTATATCCAATCTAAACTTCCCCTGTTTAAGTTTGAACCCATGACCCCTTGTTCTGTCACTACAGTCCCTAAAGAATAGTCCCTCCCCAGCATCCCTATAGGCCCATTTCAGACGCTGGAAGGCTGCTATGCGGTCTCCACGCAGCTTTCTCTTCTTCAGGCTGAACAGCCCCAACTTTCTCAGCCTGTCTTCATATAGGATGTGCTCCAGTCCCCTGATCATCCCCGTGGCCCTCCTCTGGACTTGTTCCAGCAGTTCCATGTCCTTTTTATGTTGAGGACACCAGAACTGCACACAATATTCCAGGTGAGGTCCCACAAGAGCAGAGTAGAGGGGCAGGATCACCTCCTTCGACCTGCTGGTCACACTCCTTTTGATGCAGCCCAGGATACTGTTTGCTTTCTGGGCTGCAAGCACACACTAAATGTGAACTATAGTATTAGAGACGTAAATCTAAGCAAAAAGTTCAGGTGCTGGGAGATTCATCTGGGATATCACAATTTGAAGGGAAGAATAGAAATTACAGGGCAGTCAGGATAGTCCAGGGAATTTGGAAGTAAACTTGTGTGGTTCAATATTTGGAAAGCCATTTACTTTCTGTATAAGTCCTCTAAAAGGAGAAGTAAGCATTTTTGCATATTTGATGATTTAACTGGTAATATTAATCTGAAGTTATTCTCCTTATTCTTCATCTAGACACTTTACGCATGTCCTACTAGCCTATTTCTGATCTCCTGAAAATATTTTTTTATAGTATCTATCATTGGGGAAATTATATTCTTTATAGATAGAAAATATTCCTAGATAGTATTTATCTTGTTATTCATATTTGAATGTCCTTTTTAAGGACTAGATTCATACAAACTGTAAACTGAGTTTTGAAAAAATCCTGTAACAGTTTGGTGAAGGAGAAGGATTTGGTCTAAAGAAATGAAACACTGCTGAGATAGACTATCTCAAAAAACAAAGCACAATCTGTTTTGTGACTCAGTAAAGAGTAGAAATTCTTTAATATGAGAAAATTTCACTACTTTTAAATTTATATTATTTCCATTAAGGGCTAACTAGAAATATATTTTAATTCCTGCAGCATTAGCTTGTGCTCTTGTCCTCACTGCTTCAGAAATTTTCACAGCTTCCAAATGGGTCTTCTTTTAGCCTTGTTGTTAGTCTCCCACTATGTACACCCATAAAACTTTTCCACCTCAGGAGGAAATCTTGCACATCAAGAATGAAAAAGCAGGTCTTCTTCCAAATCTCTGTTTCAATGGTTTTACCTCCTTTCTTCTAGATGTCTCTAGAAGAAATATCTTCTAGATACCTAGAATTTGAACTTCAAGTCAGTTCAAAGCCTTTTTTAAGATCTCTTTCGTTCTCTTAGGAGAATGACTTCAAGAGATCCACAAGTTCTCACATATGCACAATACTGTTATCATGTTTAATGTTTTGTTTTTTAAACCTCCCTGTGAGTGCCTCCCAACAAGAAAAGTTTCCCAGATGTTCTCAGGATGACAAACATATTTTTGACATCTTGAAGTGTGCATTTATCTACAGATTAAAATAAAGAAATCAATCTCTGGAAGGTGCTTATAATCCTATGTGGTGGTGTGCACCACACCCCTCCAACCCTCTCTTGATTAAGCCATAACCAGGGGTGGGGGCTGTGGCGGCTGCATCCAGCTTATGCACTTATGCTGGACTTTGGGGATGGACGGCAACATAGAAAGCAGTGGGGTGATTTCTGAACCTCATGACTCAACAACAGTCTCCCTGACAGTTTTGTCTAACCCTGTCTTCTATGCAGTAAATACGCAAGTGTACTTTGCCATCGAATCTTGTTAAACCACTGCAGCATTTACCATTGAGCTTTAACTCACTGTTTATATCAATAAAATATATTGTTGCTTCTCTCTTACAAGTGAAGTGCATGGCTCCATCCACGACATCTTACCTATGTTTTCTGTGTTCAGGCAGCTAAAGAGCGTATGTAAATATAGGTGTTCTATTCAGCAAGCATTCCTTTTTTGCATGATATACTGCCACTTTGCCAAATTCCTTATTAAAATCCACATCATCAAGGTTCAGAAGAAAGTGTTGTAGATAAAACTCAGGAATATAGTTCAAAATAAAGCTTGACATTTTGAAAAAAAAGCAATATGTTAGTTTTATAAAAAAAGCAATGACTTAATCATCAAAAGGGGAATATTTCTCTCAGATTCAGAAAGTCCAATTCAGCTCCCAAGATGCAAATGTGGGGATGGAAATAGGAAAGTCTAATGATGTCAGCAGAATAACAGTATTGTAAAATCAGTGTCAGATCAAAAATGTTACTCAGACCTGTGCTTCTTTTCACATCTTCTAAGAAGTTAGGATTGCAGCCATAAGCCAGTTTTCAAGTTTGTCATGTTAATGAATTAGAGCAGAATGGGAGCTCATATAGAAATGCAAAAAATAGCAAGAAATGCTCAGGTAGAGGAAATTGGTGAAAAGGGTGAGGGGAAAGGTGAAGATTTGATCTCATTGAAATCTCTCCATTCTTGTATTACTTTCTATTCATTTATGCCTTTAAAATAGTCTGTTTATGATTTTATATTGGTTTGATTGTATGATGCTGCTCTAATGAAGATGAATAAAGTACCAAAAGGTTAATGAAAATTATGCGAATTATTAAAAGTACATTTTAGTGAGAGCAATCTAGTGTAACTGAGAAAAGCAATTAATGAACTTTTCTTCAACATTACATATATGAAGACAATATTAAACTGTTAAAGATGGTAATACCCAGTTTTTGTTTATTATTACCTATATGATAACCTGTTTAACTAAAAAAAAAGTTACTTTTCCCAAGAACAGCTTTTCCATTGGATTGATATGCCAGTCCATCCAATATAGGCATGTCCTAAATTGCATTAACTGTCAAGCTTTATCGACTTGAGCACAACAGAAAGCAAAAGAACAACCCTGGAAAATGGATAATAAAAGTTCTTAATCTTTGACATAGGCGACTGTTACATACCTAGAATAATTTTAAGACATTTTGAAATTGTATTTGCAGCATAAATAAATGCCTGTTTCTAAAGCTCAGCTAAATGATAGTGCAAATCATGTTTAGATATCCTCCAAGAAAACACTGTGGTATAAGTAAGCTACTTTTCTCACTCTTAACAATTTCTCCAAGCATAAAGACATTAACCATTACAAGGATTACTTAAGAACTTGAAGAGGGACATTATTCATATTAATCACCATGCAGCTATACCATTAATTGCCGGTATTCTCAAAATTGACTGAATTCAAACTTGTAAAAACATAATGTGGCAGTTAAACCTCATCAAAGGAAGAAAACCATCAGCAGAAATTCTTACAAGAATAAATCCTATCCTGGGAAAAAAGAAATACACATGCCTGTGTGAACTATATAAATAGTTACCAAGAAAACTTTCCCCCTCTATAAGATTCTCTCTATGCAATTGTCATTGCTATTACTTAAAATGCTAATGAGGTAAGTAGCACCATCCACATTCCCCATATAGGTGATAAAAGATTCTCATCTCAGTTGCTAACAAGACTTTTTATGTTTAAATTGCTGAATCTTTTGAAGCAGATTGAATCATTAGTCTCTTAAACTCCAGATGGCTACCTTCCCATTATGGTATTTTTCTTTATCACTATTATGCTACAGCATGTACTGGCAGATAATTACTACCTTCCCACCATCCCCCCCCCCCCCTTTTTTTCTTTACATATTTACATTTGTATGATTTGAACTGGTTTTGCTGACAAAAATCAAAGTCAATGTCACCTGAACGGTTACTCTAAGTTATTCTCTCTAATTAAATCCAGTGAAAGGAAACTAATAATGAAGATTTTTTTTCTTAAACAGATAATAACCCCCCCACCCCAAAGTCATTTTATTATTCTCCAGGAAGACAATAGCATAGTTATCCTTCTGATATGTTTTCTCTTCCTAACAAAATTGTTGACCTACTGCCAAGTTTTATTTTGTTTTCCTTGTGGTTCAAGGGTTGGAAAAAAATGTGTTGGATGTCATATCAAGTTATGTATTATTCCAGATCAGGAACAAAGGCAACCACAAACAGAATGCAAGCCATACTGTTTTGGAGGAAGACATGCCATCCATGTCCACGTCCCAAGATTCCTTCTATTCCCAAATGGTCAACATGCTGCTATAGCCTCTCTTAACTGCAAGGCAAAGGGATTATACAGCATTTCCAGGGCGGGGGGAAGGAAGAGAAACAAATTGCAAAAGAAGGTCTCACAATACTATGTAATAGCACCACCTGGTGACTTCAGTCTTGATAATAGGGAGAAAATAACAATCTGCATTTTCAGCTGCATAGATACAGATACCTCTTTTCCATCTGCTAATCTCAGAGATCTCTATTTTATCTAAAGGAGCTAATCTTCACTTGTGTAAATTGATTTCAAATATAAACAAGATTAGAATACTGTAAAAATCAGACAAGAGTTTGAAATAAAGGGTACGCGCTTGTCTCCAAGAATCTTCTACAGGCATGTACCTAGGGACCACAAGACCTTTAGGAAAAAAATGGATACTTACACTTAATGCTATGACATTTTCCCCACTTGATCTTTGAAAAGAATTCAAGTGATTTATTTGACATAAATTAAGTGTACTAAACAGAAGAACAGTAAATAAAAATATATCAAGGCAAGTACCAAGCTTCTCCTTTTCCCTTGTGTTCCTTCAATTGCTTAAAACTCTGGGATATGTCCTTGTAATGACTTAACTGGCAATCCGCATGCAGAATTTTAAGAAGGTTCAAATGAGAGGAAGAATTGATTTAGTGTAGAAGAGCTTGGCCTTGTGTCTAAAGAAATGGGATGCTATAGGTTAAGTTCAGCAAGACAAGTAGCTTTAAAATGTCATTATTATCATTTATTTGTATTGCAGTAGCACCTTCATAGCCAACCAACGACCAGAAAGTATTGTGCTAGGTTAGCACAAACCATTAGTAAGAGACAAATCTTACCCAAATTACCTTTTTAAGTAAGGCATTCACAGATTTAAAATCCAGGTATGTATTCAGCTCTTATCTCATACAGATATACAGCATAAAAATGTACATTTAACACTCTTTGTTTCTCTTTAAAATAATAAAAAAATTAAAAAATGAACAAGGCTTTACAAGATAGAAATATTGAAAATAAATGACTGCAATTAGTAAGAGGGAGCTATTCACTATATAAATACTGTGCTATGCAGAACAGAAAAGCAGAATTTCGGAATGACCTTGAACCTTTAACTACCAAAACAAATGTAACATGTTTGAAGGCACAAATAATACTGAAAAGTACAAAGTGATATATGGAAGTACAAAATGATAAATGAAAATAACATCAAGACAATGGCTGGTTCAGACAATGTCTGGTTAAGATGAGAAACATTTATTTTTCTCTATATTAAGGAAGAAATATATAGGACAGGACATACTTTCTGATAAGGAGAATTCAAAACTTAATTTTAACAAGATGTGAAAGTTTACAGAAAACAACTTTTCATCCAAGACAACTTGCCTTCAAAATATTGGTTGAAAACACATGAAATCCCAATAGGATGGAGAAATTAGCTTTAAATTATCTGTGAGCAGCATTTGTAGCATCAGCCACTATGTTTCTACAAAACAACAATGTTCATAGCAATAAAACTTGAGCATAGCAATAGTAATACTGAACAAGAAAACTACATTCAGATTTTTGGAACAAACTAATATATTGGTAGACATCTGTTGACCTGTGAAAGACTAATTCTGAGTTAGTAGTAGTTAAAAAGTCAGATCTGTGATAGCACGGATTTCTGAAGTTTACAAAGAAGAAATATCTTTCCTGAAGTATTTTCTTTGATTCCTAAATTTCTGGAATCTTGAACATACTATGTAGTAATGGGGGAGGCCAAAGTCTGTTGGGTTTGGTGGTTTGATTTTTTGTTAATCTTAAGACTTTGATTTTGATTATAAAAATAAAGAAACTGTAGACAAAAAAAACCCCACCACAACCGAATGAGAGAATGGAATGAAGCTTTTTTCTACAAACCTACGTATTTTATACGAATCTAGGAAAAAACTGCTGCTGTTTTAGATATCTTAGAGTGTATTACGCTTGGGCTGTATGTGCCCTGCTAGAAGGACACAGGTTCCGTGTCAGCCCTGTGACACTTTGGCCAGCCTGACATGGATGTCTTGTATATTCCAGGGCACCTACAATATTGCTCACTACGCATCTATGCTTAGGCAACTGAATCCCACCCTAACAAATAGCTATACTCAACCTAAGGAAACTTTTCTTGTAACACATTTGTTCAGACTGAACAGCAATAGAAAAATGAATATATCAGTTGCAGCAGACTGTCATGTTTCCATTAGTGGGAACAGATTATCACCTGGGTAGGCTAAGATTTCTCCAGTGAACTCAGTGACTTTGATGACAATATATTTGTACCACTAAAAATCTGCCTGGGAAGTACATTGATTTATTATTTACTCTCTACAGAAATAGGAATCTCTCAGCTCATATGATTCTCACATCCAAAAAACAAGGGAGCCACTTTTAGCATGATGTCATGGTACACTAAGTGGCAGGGCTTTAAGAAGCAGAGGAAAATCTCTCAACCAGAAAGCAACAGCTGGGACACTATCAGCAGGAGATGCTGGTATTTAAGATATACTAACATGTAAAAACATCTTAATCTAAACCAAATTTGTCAGAGTAGGGAAAATCAGGAATGTAATATGGCAATGCTGAAAACAGAGGGAACCTACAAAGCTTGTACCATCAACTCTTTTCACAGGCAAATGTGAGAAGAAGCAGCAGCTACTGTAGGTGAGATCCACTGTGCAACCATATTAGTAGTACTCACATTCCTGAAGTGCATCTTATATCCTCTAGCATGAAAACACAAGGGATAACCATTGAGAGAAGATAGCTTTGGGATCCTTGACAAAGTCCATTATCCACTGCAAAGCATGACAACACACACTGGTGAGAAACCTTTACTGCTTAAGGCAGGGTTTATTAGCCTTGGCACACTGCTATATGAAGTTTGGATTATAGATATCTTTATGTAGGTCTTATGTGTCACACTGAACAGTCAAGTTTGGAAGCCATCATCACCTTTGAAGTTTCTGATTCTGCAGGTATTCTGCAGGTAAATTCAAATACTTTAAAACATAAAGTTATGTGTGAACAATAGTGTGACTAGCATGACTAGATCAATGCAAAAAGAAGAAACTTCTGCTCTTTAATGAAATGCACAAAATTAATAAAATCTGTAAAAGATTCCTTGTCATGTACTACAGACCCAGAGTTCTTGCAACATATTTTACTGAGTGACAAAACTGCTTGTCCTGGGTTTACCAGTAGCCGTTTTTCTCCTTCTTAGTAGCTGGTGCAAGCTCTGTGTTTTGAATTCCAGCCTGGGCAGAGAGCTGATAACACTGATTGTTTTTAATTGTTGCTAAGCAATGTTTATTCTGGCTAAAGACTTTGTAAGTCTCATGCTTTGCTGGGGACAAGGGGAGACTGGGAGGAAGCAGAGACAGGACACCTGACCCAAGCTAGCCAAAGAGGTATTCCATACCACAGTACATCATGCCCAGGGAGGTAACCGGGAGTTACCTGGAAGGGCACAGTCTCTCTTCGGGGCGGTTGAACTCGTTCGGCAGTGGTATTGTATTCTCTTCTCTTGTTATTTTCTCATCATTATTATCATTGTTGGTAGCAGTAGCGATTTGTGTTATACCTTAGTTACTGGGCTGTTCTTATCTCAACCCGTGAGAGTTACATTCTCTCAATTCTCCTCCCCGTCCCTCTGGGAGCAGGGAGCGTCAGGAAGGGAAGGAAAGAAAGAGGGAGAAAAAAAAGGGGGGGAGTGAGTGAACGAGCTTTGTGGTTGGGTTTAAACCACGACACTGTTCCATGAGGAAAATCTCACTTCATCTTATGTGGACGTTTCTTAGTTCCTGGGTACAGCTAATGCAAGTAGTATGTATTTTCTGTAGAAAACAGCTTATATATATATATATATATATATATATATATATATATATATGTATTTTTTTCCTAAGAAAGAGGATTGTGTTGATTTAATACAATGCTAATGATGAATTTACAGGGAGATTTAACCCTGCTGGATTTCTTGTCAGCTCAAATCACTTCATGAGTGTCTTAGAGACAGGTACGTGGGGTTCTGGTCTCCTGCTGTACAACTGGCAGCCTTGACTTGCATCACCTCCCTGTGCTGTGGGACTTATACTGCACCTCTGAGGGGCTTAGCTCAGGATCTGATGCTTTATTCTTTAAGATGGCTAAGGTCAAGCAGCGAAGGCAAAAGAGGAGACTGAGAATGCACTTTTTAAGTTTTCCTTTGAGGATGGGTTACCTATCTCAAGTGATACGCCATTAAAAAATTCTAGCTTTTATTTATTTCCATGAAATGAAACACAAATGCATTTCAAGTTCATAAATATTCGCTAATTGCAAAATATAATTTACTCTAACTACTAAGACTTGTTCTAGTCAAGACTATTTCCTTTCCGGAAATATGTTTTCTTTTTATGTTTGGTACAATTTTGATTCTGATTTGTAGCTGTACTTTAACTTTGCTGTTCTAGTCTGCTATGGCAATATTTTTTTCAAAGTTCATGAGAAAAACATAAACCTGTAATGCCTTCTTTAACTTCTGGGTATATCTCTGTTTCTTCCTTACTTAATATTTTCCAAAAATTACACTATGTGTTTTGTGATGTGTTTTTTACTAACTCAGAATATACATCAATTTGGACTTGAAAATCTTAACAGTGCATAGGTTCATCATATTTTCTACATAGCTGACGATTTATATTTTACTTTGACACTCTATTTTAGAAATAAGTAAGATCTTGAAGACTTGAAAATGTTCCATTACATTCTGTTTTATTCCAGACTAGTTTTGCCCACTATGGAAAAATGATTTCTGATTTTGACTAGTGCAATCTTCCACAAAATTAATCATCTATGAACCTTCAGTGTTTTCTTACCCCACCTCCCCCAACCCCCCCCCACCCCCCATTACTTGACTCAGAAACTTTTTAAATAAATTTCCTTCCATAAGGATGTCAACATCTGTAATTGCTGATCAAGGCCAAGCATAACTCTTTGCAATATTAAACAGGTCTTAACACTTCAGACAGGCACAAAGTCTTTTTTCTGCAGGCTTTAAAGATTTTTTTATACTTCTCTCTTTAATTTTGCAAGTCAACTTCAAAACCATGCATGTTGCTTGTCCATGAACTCTAAGTAATTGTCTTATCTGTCATTTACAATGAAGAATTTTTTTCTGACATTTTCTATTTTACATGTCCCTTTCTGCTTCTAAAGATTATGTTCAATTAGCTACATTTTATTTCATAAGATGCATGTATAATTATATACACATAAATATGCATGTAACTGCATAATGCCCTACATCACTTCCATTTTATAACTACTCTTATCATGCAAAAATGACTGCTTTTTTTTTTTTCTTCTTTTTAACACATGTGACTTTATGCCAAATCATTTAACTGAGTCTATATTCATCGAATCATAGAATGGTTAGGGTTGGAAAGAACCTTAAGATCATCTAGCTCCAAACGCCCTGCCATGGGCAGGAATGACTCACCCTAGACCATGTCACCCAAGGCTCTGTCCAACCTAGCCTCAAACACTACCAAGGGTGGAGCATTTACCACTTTGGGCAACCTGTCCCAATGCCTCACCACCCTCACAGTAAAGAACTTCTTCCTAATATCTAACCTGAACTTCCCCTGTTTAAGTTTTAACCCATTCCCCCTTGTCCTGTCACTACAGTCCCTAACGAAGAGTCCCTCCCCAGCATTCTTGTAGGCCCCCTTCAGGTACTGGAAGGCTGCTATGAGGTCTCCACGCAGCCTTCTCTTCTCCAGGCTGAACAGCCCCCACCTTCCTCAGCCTATCTTCATGCAGAAGGTGCTCCAGTCCCCTGATCATCCTTGTGGCCCTCCTCAGGAATTGCTCCAACATTTCCATGTCCTTTTGTGTTGAGGATACTAGAACTGCACACAGTACTCCAGGTGAAGACTCACGAGAGCAGAGCTAGAGGGGCAGAATCACCTTCTTCAACCTGCTGGTCATGCTCCTGTATATTACCAGAGAATACAAGCATATTGATATTCTATAACAGTAATTTTTTAATCAAAATATCATGCAAGAGTAACTCAAATCTCAAATGATTTGCAGAAGTCAACAGCAACATTTGTACCTGTCAACTTACAATCTCGTAAAAAAATACTCACAATAGAAAATTATGTGTTAAATAGAAATCACCTCTCCAAAACAGGATAGATATTAATCACACTACTTTCTTTTACTTAATACATAAAAAAAAAAAAAAAATAATAATTTCCATACTGCTATCCAATTCAAGCTAACTGTTCAATCTTTATCAAGTTGCTCACGTTCATGGTTTTCTAGTGTATGTTAGCACAACATTTTCTGCTGTGTTTTAAGCTTTGATAAGAATCTAAATGATGTTCAATGGTTTTAATCCACTTTGGAACAATTTATCTAACCCCAAAGATTTTGAACAATAAGATTAAATTCTTTAATCTCTTTTCAAGCTACTAATAGAATACAATGAATACAGAACTTAGATTTCAGATCTACAAAGTTCTTTGTGAGTAGCTTGTGTGAAGAAAAAGCCAATGATCTTAATGAGGTTTAGCTAGAATACGAATCAGCCTAAAATACGTTTATTGCAGATCATCTGTGGATATTTCTCTTTCCATCTTACTTGTATTTTCCTACTATGCTAATATTCCTGGTTTTCTTTTTTCTTTTCTTTTTTTTTTTTTATTTAGGAAATACTGAATTTCACACTATGAAAGTTAAATACATATATATATTAAAATTCTAGGAGGTTTTTGTTCAGTACAAAGAATAAAGTGGGTTTTTTTTACATATTTTTTATATATGTGCATATATTGTTGCATATTTTCTTATATTATTTCATTCTGTATTTTATTTTTGTTCCATGTTAACAAGAAAAATACAAACTTTTATGTAATAAAAAGGAATGCAAATTCTAGCCCATAAAAAATGAAACAAGCCCAAACTGAACTTTAAAAGCTTTCAAACAAACAAGAAAACCAAGGTACTTTTTTAACAGCCGATTTCAATTTTGCATACATTCATACTCCCTTATTCCAGCTGAGATTGGAAATAAAAGTGCTGAAGTATCACAACAAAGTTTATGCGTATAGCTGTTCCAGCATGACCTGGAGTGGTAGGTACCAATGACTCTGGGAGAGAGCGATGCTCATGAAGCCAGTTCTCAACATTTAGTAAGCCCATGCAGTTCAGAAAAGTTATTACTATTTTACCAGGCATGTGTCTGAAAGAAATCTTTCCAAGTTTTATTTAGAGGTCTCCTGGCCCCAGGGCAATCAGAAAGAAGTGTAAGGATGGGCAGACATTAGGAACTTTCCTTCTCATGTTTCATCCTCAGTCCCTCAGAAGGGGGCATTCCCACCTGCAGCTCAGACAAGATATGCAACCCTCATCAAGAAGAGTAATTGGGAGTATAATTAATCGTTTTGCCTATTAACGGGTATTACCCAACCAATTATTTGGAGCTGTGAATACCCAACTAACCCAACCCAATCCTAACAGCAAAATAGCAACCAAAGGGAGAAGGAGGGGAGGGAGTAGGAGAGAATGAAGGGGAGAGGTGGAGGGACAACACAGCCAACAACAAAAAACAGCCAAATGAAAACATATAAACAAACCAATCAACCCATTTACATCCAGAATGATGCATCTCTAGCTACCATCATAAGTATTTTGGAAATATCTTTAATGACAGTTCTCCTCTCTTCTTCACGTCTACTATTACTAAAATAGAAAATCTGTAAGACATGAGATGCAAAAGGATGTGCTCTTGCAACAGCCTGGAAATAGACTGCTTCTCAAAACTTAGTTAAACTGGAATTTACTCTAAATCTGTTAGTATGTAAAACACTTTTCCACTCTGATCTTGTCATTTTACACTATCTAGATCAGCTTAAATTGGCTCACGACAGTGGAGAAAAATTTTATTCTCATGATCATTCAGGCCAAGATTATGCCCATTTGTGACTCTGACCACGGTTTTTAATCACATGGCATCTTGCTAACATCTATCCTAGTGTGAGCTGTCCTCCCTGAAAGCACGAAGAGTAGATAGTAAAAGTCATCTAGGGTACAGCATGGTCAAAGCATCCTAAAGGGTACAATTTAGACAGAACCACTCTTAAAGGCTAAACTTAGAATGACCAGGAAGGAAGACTAGAAAAAATATGTAGAAAGATAGCAAGGGTAACTTTCAGGTCACCATATGTTTTTTCCAGAGTAGCTGAGAGCTTGCAGCTAAATATTCTCTCAGTTTCACAGATAACATTCCATTTTTTCTGGATTTGGTGTAGGGATCATCAGAGGTTGGTGGGGAAGGAGTGATTTGAGGGGAGATAGTATTTCAGATTATTCTGAGGTAGCTAAGACTTTTTCTGAATGATGAAGTTATTGAGAAATAGAGTAAAGGGGTGATTCTGCATTATTTCTCAATGCCTTCCTACCTAAATGCTCTTAACTTGCACGTAATCAGATGTATTTTATGGCGTGTGTTTGGGGACATGGCTGAAGAAGTTCTGAGGAGAAAGGGAGATCATACTTTGGCCTGTAGGGAGCCAGGACACAGCTCAACTACACCCCTCTCCACTTCAGGTCTCCCTTCGGGCACAGCCCCATCCAGTAGCATGTTGCAAGAATGTTTTTAATAACAAAACTCAGATATACTATGGGTGTGAAAGAATTGCTCACTGAAGAAGTTAGCAAAGAATAGTTATTTCAGGCATATTTACTCACTAGGACAAAATTTGCAGAGTTATTACCACACTCTCAGCATATGACTAAATAATATCTTAACCGTAAAGGACAAACTCATTCACTAAAACTTAAATAACTCAGAAAATAAACAACCAATATGCAAACATACAACACAAACAAATATACAATATCACAAGTTGAATATATTCATAAAGTAATATCTATGAGTTTGGAAGACACAGGAAAGCAAGAGTAAGCTATTGAATATAAAAAGCACTACCTCCCAGATAAAAGCAAAATAAACTTGCTTTGGGGATATGTCTAATTTAATGCATATTTATATTAATACGCCTAATTTAAGTGAGCTTTTATAGTTTACCTTAAAAAATAATAATCAAAATAATAAATAAATAAAAAAATAGATAGATAGATAGGTAGATAGATAGATAGATAAAAATCTATTTTCTTCCCTGAACCCATCTGCTATATAATCAGATTCTGTGGTCATCACACACCAGTTTTGTAAACTCAAAGTACAGATGGTGGTTTACTACAAAATAACATAGGAGACTTAGAATAGATGATACATTTGGTCATTTTTGCACATAAATTCCCTGATTAAGTATGAAAAACGTGAACATTTGTTTATCTTGGAAAAACTGCTATTACTTGTCAAGCATGACCAATTAGATATTTCTAAAGTTATTCATATAATTAAGAAAAACAGCCATCTGTAAAGTCACAAGTTTGTATCTCTGTCTTTTGGCTTTGGTTGTTTCTCCCCACCTCCTATTATAAATGTAATTTCTCTAATCTGATTTACTCATAAAACAGTAATAGAAAAAGCACAGAGAATTCTGATTGTAACAGGTCTAAAGAAACTTCCTTAATTTTTCTTCCTTGTTGTCTTTTTTTTTTCTTCTCCCTTTTTAAAACACAGATGTTAGTTGGAAATAAGTAAAGAAAATAAGGCAGTTTCTAAGAAATATTTATATTCTTATTTGCTGCTGCATTTAAGGGATTCACAAGACCTAGATAACAAGAGAAAAATGAAAGCTTCTTATATTTTTCATTTACTTCTAGATTCTGCATGCTTAAGCCGTAGAAATATACCAAGCATGACTAACTGCAGTTTAAGTTGAGGCAACAGTGTCTGTAGAATGCTGATGGGATCAATAAAAAGACATTTAGACCTTTTTAGCACAGCATTAGAATTGAGGTGTGGGCTAGGAAAGCACTCTCTCTGCAGTTTCACGAACTCAGAAATTCTCTTAGGAAACTTAAGAAAAAGACCAAACCAACTTGTATCTGAAGGGTAGGAATGAAATAGCAAGAGATATGAGAAAACCCCTGAAAATAAATCTGAATTTTAGAGGCTGTCCTTTGCCTTATTCACCTCTGAGAAGGGTCTTTAAGTATCTCCTCTGCACAGTCCCATCAGGAAGCTGTAGAAAAAACCAAGATCAGCTCTTAGGCCAAATCTTTCTTTGGCTGAACAAGCCTTGTTCCCACAGCTTCTCTCCACAGGGCAACTGATCAAGCTTTCCCATGTCCTTCATCACCAAGTCACCTGACATCACTGAACAAGCCAACATTTTGCTCCACTCTCCTCTTGCAGCTAATGTACTTAACAGAGGTAATTTGTGTCACCCTTTACGTCCCTTCCTAGTTTCATGAGTAGTGGAATTTTGGCTTTCCTAACTTTGTTCCTCTATGCCTAGTGTGCCTCTATACTTCTCCTGGGTAACCTTTCCCTTCTTTTGCCTTCCGTGTACTTCTTTTTTTGTGCTGAAGCTCAGTTTTCTGTTTCCCTGGAACATTCATGATTCAAATTGTAAACTGATTTTTATCACTTTGTCTCAAGATACGTTTCTTATTTGCTGGACAAATGAAGCTTATCAAGATAGAACAGTAGCATTCTAAAACACTTCAGAAGTTAGAGACTTAACTCTAAAAAAATGTCTGTAAGCATGCAGGCAACCGAGGGCACTATTGATACTCAGGAATATTTGGTAGATGGTGATTCATTGTAACCTGATATACTGAAATATTCAAAAGCCATCAGCTGAGAAGCAGAGAGATAGTTATTGGCAACAGCAAGAGTAAGTGAGTTACATTTCAAATAATGTGCATCTACAAAGGAAACTTGGTTTTGCAGAGTTCTGGACCTGTTACTAATAGAGTTTAAAGCAGAGGGAGCTTGATGCCTCGTTTATGTTTATTCTCAAAGAACAGCTGATGAAGAGAAAGCCTTCTGAGTTATGGGGAACCAATACCAGAGATTATGCCTTGCAGATTAAAAAAAAATAAACAAATTATAAAAGTAAATATACATATCATCAGCTAAAACACATATTTTTTTGGTACCTTTATTAATGTTACCACCCAAAACTGCTACATACAATAGCGTATACCATAAGAGATGCATTTTGATATGTCTTGTGCAGTTAACATCGGAGAATACAAGCTGCAAGTTTACATATCACGTCTACAGTATCTTCTTAAGAGAGCACAATGCTGTCACCATGTAGGCATTGGGTCACTGTGATTTTTCTTAAGTACTGTCAAAACCAATTTAACTAGCACTGTTATTCTCTCCAGGCTTCTTATAAATTTATATAGTGTAAGTAAGAGTGCTTCCTTGGCACAGAAGGTTCCTATGATACTACAGAAGTTTCAAGGGAGATGTGCCTTTAAATATCCTTCCCTTCTTCTCAGTAAATTGAGATACAGAGGTTAGCTTTTACTATTTATTAAAAGCAGTTCATTAAACAATCCAGAGTAACAGCTTGGAGTTTAGTTGGTAGCTATTAGCAATACTGTCTGTGAAACAGCTGCTTGATTTAATTGGCAAACACTAGTTCCTTTCATTTACAGGCAGAATTGGAACCTCTCTGCTTGCCAAAAAGATAAAGATTGTACCCATTCTAAAACAGGCACTATTTAACCTGCCTGATAATTAATGCAGAAAAATATCACCTCACTGTCAGCTTAGCTTCTGCATTGAAAAAATGTTCTGCTAACAATCTTGGCTAATAAAAAACACTTGGAAACTGGTTTGTTCCTGTGTCTTACATTTCTATATAAAGCACCAAAAAGTCAGATGAGTCAAATGTTGAAGATAGGTTAAATGGGGTGAATTAATCATGAAGTATTAAGTAACAGTTTGTGAATGGTGATTGTTGCAATTCTACTGATTGGTGAGACATATAACCCAAATCCCCTTGTAGGTTTACTAATGGTTTTTCCTCCACCCTGCCCATAACTGTTCTTATAGCTCAATGTCTTCTTCATTACTGAAGTGTTTTCTCCTTGCCACTGCAGACAATGCTGTTATTGCAGTCACTACATAAAATTTGATCTCTGAAGTGAAGAAATTATCTACAAAACTGGAGCTAAAATACATAAACCTTTAAGCTACATTGTTTATTTTGGCATCTTTGAGAGAGAAAAATACCTACCTACAGTTCTTTAGAAGCATTAACTCTAGTCATCAACGAATAAAGATGCAGAAAATTGGAAAGAATAATGCCTTTAAGAGATGAAGGATAGAAATACTTTCAACTTTATAATCAAGTGTTTGTTCTTTTAACTACATAAGCAAGTACATATTGCTCTACATACATATCTACTGTGACCTTGAAAAACAAACAAACAGAAATTTAGTATATATGCACAGAACTAGGCAGCAGGTCCTTAGAGTAAGAATACAAGCACATAGCAAGGTTTTAGTGATAATTTCCTGTGTAGAACTATCCAGAGCACAACACTGAGCAGCTTAGGGACTTTGAGACAGATGTCCTGTTTGCTTTTTAGTCTTAAAATAGGTATATAAAATTAAATCCAGACAATGTCTTTCATACATTCTGTTCACTGTTGCCATATCAGGACTTAACCCAAGATATGCATCTCTTAAATTCAACTTTCCTGAAAAAGTTCTTTGGAGCAAGCTAGTTATGTATTTTCATGGAAGTGATGAATTTTTAAGGAACCATCATGCTCAAAACTCCCCAGTGGTGATGTATGCAAATTCTTCAGGCTATTAACATATTACTAATATGCAACATACATAAAGGAAATGCAACATACATAAAGGAAATATAGATAATTCCTTTTTTATTACAATGCCTTTGCAGAGGTGCATCATCATTGCAACATGAAGAGATAATTTTGTGCTGCCTTTGTACTTTGTTGGAGGACACAAGTGTCCTGGTTTATCACTAGTGAGTCTAGAAACAGTACAGAATAATTATCACTATTATCAAAACTTCCTCACTCAGACATACTCAGAAATGTAAGTATTCTCTACCAAGTTTAACCTCCAGGACTCACTACATTGTAAACATCCTTCTTGAATTAATTTTACATCTTTACTATCCCAAGCTTTTGCCCATTTCTGGGATCAGTGTTTTTGACCTACTTCCTATTGATAACAGCCTCCAACTGGGAAGTTATCAGCGGAGTCTGTCACGATGGGAACAGAAAGGATATTTCACATTTAAAACTGAAAATGGAATGCAATATTTTCTTTTGAACAGAACTTATCATGTAATTGAAGAAGCAAATTTCATCTGTGGCTTCTGCTAACTTCTGCATAGCTCCCAGTCTTCCATCTGACAGAATAGACAGCTAAATCTCCCTGCAGAGCTGACTACAATCTGAATATGTCAAAAAGACGATCAGGGACCATTTAAACATTTCATTTTCTTTTAAACAGCATTACACTCAAATGTACAAAGAGGCATCTAAATGTACAAAGAGGCATCTGTCTGTCATTCCTTTCAACATCACTACAGGCCTTAGACTCACACATTTCAAGAACAGTGCTGTCTCCCCTGAGGGCTATTACATACTTCAAAAATCCACAAAGCAAGGCCTAGGTCAGAAAAATAGTATTTATTTTAATAAAAAAAAAAAGGTCTTTTTCTCCAACATTTTAGATTACTTAGGTAAAACGTTATATCTACAAATATTTTGTTGAGATCATAATTATTGTTATTAGATTTATTTTTTGTGCTATTCTGTCAAGCCATGCCTCTTTTTCTAGGCGTTAAAGGCTATTGCATATATTTGCAGGTATTTATCATGCTCCTCAGTAGGTTACAGACTATTTTCTGGGAAAATTCCAGTATTGCTGACAATCATTAATTCAGTAGATTCTAAACCAAGTGTAATCATTTGTTTAACAAAGAGGTTAAAAGAGCTTCCAATGTCACCATGCTGATGGTCTACAGTGCAGTTGCACCTTGCATTGTGCACTGATGTGCAGTTCTAACTGAAAGCCTAGAGGGATCCATGGAAAATTACCAGGGTTTTCATTTAAACTATAATTCTACTGGACAGCAAGGTCAGATATTGTGCTTCAAAGGCAGAATTAAAAAGTAGGAAAATAATTCAAATGCTTTCAGAAGAACATGAAATATAAACATTTTCTTTTTTTAATATGTGTAATTTTAGCATGCATTATGATGAATAAAAAATTGTATCATTATTTGGAAAAAGGTAAACATTATTTTAATTTATGCCCAAATCTCTCTGACATATTATATACTGATGCATGCAGCACTGCCACTACAAAGCATGTAGTTGTGTTTTTCATGGATTATGAACTCCTCTAAAGTCTCAGCAGTCCCACAATAATGTTTAACAATGTAAGATTTATTCTAGATTTCATACTGATAAATGTTCATCACACTCCACTTTACCATAGCACTTTTTTAAATAAAACCAGGACTTCATGTAGTTTCCTATCTACTTTTATAAATTTATATGCTGATTGTCACCCATACCATTAATTTTGTTTTGTGTTCTTAGCACCTGTCAGAACCTTTCGAGTCAGAGGTGGGCTGCACCCCTGGAAATTTCTAAATCACACTGAAGTTACTAATCTTACGATTAATGCTCTTAACATTAAAAATCTTATACATTAGGGAGCAGAATAGGAACTCTGGAATTCAGGAGACAGAGAAAAGACCCATGGAGCTTTGGAGTACCTAAAGTTGACAAAAAAGGAAAAGGTGACTGTATATACAGAAAATCTAGAAAAAAAAAAAAAAAAAGGAGTTCTTACATAATATAACTTCTTATTGGCAAATACTATACAGAAAAACCTAGTAAAATACATGCCATCACTTCCTCTTGTGGCTGATCTTCATAAAGGGTGACAATTTACAACTTCTGCTTATAAGTCTTGTTAGCTGAATAGAAAGAGGTCTGAACTGTTGAGTTGACCCCTCTAAATGGTAGCTGCATGGGCTTCTATACTATCTCCCCATGAGAGCCATTGTAGGTTTCTTTCAATTTACTTCACGAGATGGTCGAATTTGAGATCCCCAGGACAGTGAGAAGAGCATGCAGCAAGCTCACTGCCCTGGACTTCAAAAGAGCAGACTTTGGCCTCTTCAGGAGCCTGCTTAATAAGGTTCCATGGGATGTAGCCCTGGAGGGCAGGGGGGTCCAAGACTGTTGGTTGATATTCAAGGATCACCTGCTACAAGCTCAGGAGTGCTGCATCCCAACTAGAAGGAAGTGCGGCAGGAGGGCCAGGAGACCTCCTTGGATGGATAAGGAACTGCTGAGGAAAATTCAAAGGAAAAAAGAGGCTTATAAAAAGTGCAAGCAAGGACAGGCAGCCTGGGTAGAGTACAGGGATATTGTCCGGGAAGCTAGGGACCGGGTTAGGAAGGCTAAGGCCCAGTTAGAATTAAACTTGGCCAGGGATGTTAAGGATAAGAGGAAGGGATTCTACAGGTACGTAGCAAACAAAAAACAGACTAGGGACAACATAGGCCCCCTGAGGAAGCTTTCGGGAGAACTGGCTACACAGGATTTGGAGAAGGCTGAGGTTCTGAATGACTTCTTCGCCTTGGTCTTCACTGGCAAAGGCTCTGACTGCACCACCCAGTTCTTAGAAGGCAGACGCAGGGACTGTGAGACCTTGGGCCCACTGTAGGAGAGGATCTGGTTCGAGACCATCTTCAAAATCTGAACTTGCACAAGTCCGTGGGACCTGATGGAATCCATCCGCGGGTCCTGAAGGAGCTGGCAAATGAAGTGACTGTAGTGACAGGACAAGGGGGAATGGGTTCACACTTAAACAGGGGAAGTTTAGACTGGATATACGGAGGAAATTCTTTCCTGTTAGGGTGGTGAGGCACTGGAATGGGTTGCCCAGGGAGGTTGTGAGTGCTCCATCCCTGGCGGTGTTCAAGGCCAGGTTGGATGAAGCCTCGTGTGGGATGGTTTAGTGTGAGGTGTCCCTGCCCATGGCAGGGGGGTTGGAACTAGATGATCTTGAGGTCCCTTCCAACCCTAACTATTCTATGATTCTATGTAACAATATCTGGGAACTTCATTTTGCAAAACTGGTTGAAAGTCTGGAGGCAATAGGACCATAACACTTTCCCATTTCAAAAGCCGTGGAGTAGCCAGTGTGCCATGAAGACAGAGGCAGAACTTTCATCATGCAGGTAGAAGCTGAAATAGAAAGAACTAAATTCAGTTTCTGAGACTGCCAAAAGAAACAAAGTTAAAGGTGGAAATAATTTGTGTTGTCCTTATAAGTAATAAGCAACTGGAACACTGCAGGATCTCCCAGAGTACTGTGCAACTCTTACTCAACAACAAATTGCCCTAAGAGATATGACAGTAGCCATCTCAACTGCCTAACACTCCCTTCTTTTACTCCACTGTAACAGCATGCACATTATGGGGTGGTAGAGCTAGAAGCAGCAAGGTGGATTTCATGGATAGTGTAAAAACCAAAACATAACTACTCTCCCAAACCCAGTTATTGCAGGACTAGATGCCTTTCCAATTTACCAGCTTGTAACATGGCACAAGTAAACTTTGAGTTACATAAAAATGAGGAAAAGGTGTATCTATATATTAGTGTCAAACTAACATCTCAGATAGCTGCAATGTATCTGGAATAGTGTAAGATGTTCTGAACTGACTTATTTGTCCCATGAACAACTTTCAGCAAATAGTGAGCTACTTCTTGGGTGCACTTTTTTCCTCACAACTTTCTCACATTGCATGACAGTATATCTCCTAATAGTTTAAAGACTTTTTTTTTTTTTTTGAAGTTTAAATCCTTTGCTCTTTTAGAGGTTACAATATTTGGAGACTCTGGAAAAAATGAGTCATCCGAGTATTGATCTTAACAGTTTTTCATAAAACCGATGGTAGAAAGTTCTTGGGTAAATTAGACACACTGAGCAAAATTCTTTAAGGTCAATCAACTGAGATGGGGCCAAGCCTACGAAATGCAAACTTCTGTGGCAGAACTACTATTTGGCAGAAGTTTTAAGAAGTGTGGGGATCATTTTGATTTTCTAGAAAGAGAAAAAGGCTAATGTGGTATACTTTGTACAATGTATGAAGTACTGCACTCAGTTCAAAGTGACACTAAAAGAAAAAAGTTTTGGATAAATGTTAATATTACTGTCATCATCTTGAAGAAAAAAATACACAATCATGAATCTCTTTGATCAGTCTCCTAATGACACTTTCCTTTTCTCCTTGCATTGGTTATGCAATGTTATTTTTGAGTGCATCTATTATCACATAGTATTTATTCTCCACTGATATCTCCTTCAAGATTCTCCTCTCCCTGATTAGTAATTAAGGAGTTCATTCTCTTTATACATAGGTGTTGTTTTGCTTTTTTTTTTTCCTCTCCCCAAGACAAAGTTTTAACTTGAAGGAGAAATGAATGAGCTTCAGACAACACCTGGGTTGCTGAATCTCTTTCAGCTTTGGAGGATTTGTTTTGTAAACTCTTTATTTGTACAGAGTAGAGCAGTTTTGTTCTTTAAAACATATACTGAAATTCATGATGAAATAAAGAATGCAGTTAGTTATGCAAAAAATGTTCATACCTTCTGTGGCAGACACATGTGGAAAGCAGGAGACGTGGAAAGAATGAGTAGGGACGCAAAAAAAAAACCCCACCTCTGTACTAGCCACCAGGCCAGATGCATAATGCTGAGACAACGAATCACCATTCAGAAACTAGGTAACTTTTGAAGCACATTGGTAAAAGCTATTATCTGAGTACATGTAGCACAGCTGAATAATGGTATAAAAGTATGATTTATGTATCCTAAATTAGAAACACAAACACTTATTTTTCATATTTTAACTGTAGAGATATTACAGAGACTAGTAAACATTATTCCTATAAATAAACCCGGGGGCTGGGTGGGAGGGGAAAGAAGGAGAAACCCAGTTTACATTTTTTGCTTAGTAGGAATTTAAGGATGTCCTGGTTTTGAGCAGCAGCAGTCATTTTTCTCCTTCTTAGGAGCTAGTACAGTGCTGTGTTTTGATCTTTTGGCCTTGGAGCAGTGGTGATAACGCCGATGTTTTCAGTTGCTGCTCGAATGTTTGGTGTGGCCAAGGACTTTCTGAGCCTCACGCTCTGCCAGGGAGGAGGGGAGGCTGGGAGGGAGCAGAGACAGGACACCTGACCCAAACTGACCAAAGAGGTATTCCATACCACAGCACGTCATGCCCAGGATGTAACTTGGAGTTACCCGGAAGGGTTGGGACTGGAGGGTTGGAGAAGGTATCGGTCGGTGCTTGGCTGGGGGGAGTGGGGTGAGTTATTGGTCGGCTGGTGTTGAGGTGTTGTATTCTTTCCTCTTGTTATTTCCTTTATCATTATTATCATTGGTGGTAGCAGTAGTGATCTGTGTTATACCTTAGTTACTAAACTGTTCTTATCTCAACCCGTGGGAGTTGCATTCTTTTCGATTCTCCTCTCCGTCCCTCCAGGAGCAGGGGGAGGGCAAGAAGGGGGGGAGTGAGTGAACGAGGTTTGTGGTTGGGTTTAAACCACGACAAAGGATTTCTACAGAATTATTTTTTCAGTTTGGAATGCAAGAGAAATGACACATTATCGTATTTAAAAAAATCCCCCCACCCCCCACCCCCCCCCGCAAAAAAAAGGTTTTTCTTCAATTTGAAATTTTCTGAAGGTCTCTACCAGATGCAAAGTGCTTTCAGAACAAGAAGCAATCTCAGAACACACACAAAAATAAATAATTTTAGAATTTCAGAAACAGAGGCTTAACTAAAGTTATCTTTTCTTTTCTTCTGAAAACTAAACAAACTTAACTGATACTGAGTTGCAGGTTTTATTTTCATAGCATCTTCATCTTTTCACAGAAAACTATGCATATTTGTATCTTTGAGTATTCTGATGCTGCTATCATATGAAGTTGAAAATTTGTTTCATGAATTTAGATCCCTAAGCACTTCACTATCAAAATTTATTCCCAGAATGGAATAAAAACCTGTAGAAACTGAGTGACAAAATGAGTGAGAGACTTGCATCTCCCTCTAGAGAATGTGACTACCTTATCTGCTGTACAGAGCACACGTACAAAACGATGACATTGTCATTCCCATTTCGAAATCAATAAATACATACATATATAATCAAGGACATGTGCTGGAACCTCTTCCCTCCTCACATTAGCCCTCATCAAGCTGCTTATGTCTGCAAAGATGCCAATCAGCTTCTGAAAACAAAATTCACTGTGTGCCCGTAATAGTTTCACCAGCCAAGTCTGCCAATCAATACAGATATCTTGCCATGCATTTCACTTGACTCTGTCAATTTATGCTGATACATGGATGGAACTCACTGACAAAGTCTGTGGAAAGGAGCAGAGTGGACTTGACTTGTTAAAAGAGTGTTTTTTAAAAGCCCTTTCACCTTAGCAAATTGCATCTTTAATAAACCAGTAACAGATGTTTTAATCAACTGAAAGTTATCCATTTCCTCATGATCAATCTGAAGTTTATTGAAAGCCCTGCTTTTCGAGTTTAAATGCCACCTTCAGAGTGAAAAAGTTCCAATAAGTCTTATTTCTTCTATTAAAAATAGAAATATGCAAAAGCCTAAATGTTGCAATCCTCAAAGCATAGTTAAATTATTAACTACGTGAGAAACTGAGATTTGGCAAACATGACTTCAGGACTAGGCACACTTAAATAACTGGACAGGATTATTTCTCAAAGATTTTATGAAGCAGCAAAACAGATGACAGATTGTCATGGTTTAAACCCAACCACAAACCTCATTCGCTCACTGCCCCCACTTCTTGCCCTTCCCCTGCTCCTGGAGGGACAGAGAGGAGAATCGAAAAGAATGCAACTCCCATGGGTTGAGATAAGAACAGTTTAGTAACTAAGGTATAACACAAATCACTACTGCTACCACCAATAATAATAGTGCTAAAGGAAATAACAAGAGGAAAGAATACAACACCTCAGCACCAGCTGACTGATAACTCGTCCCACTCCCCCCAGCCGAGCACAGACCGATACCTCGTCCCACCCTGCAGTCCTCCCAGCCCTTACGGGTCACTCCCCGTTACATCCTGGGCATGACGTGCTGTGGTATGGAATACCTCTTTGGTCAGTTTGGGTCAGGTGTCCTGTCTCTGCTTCCTCCCAGCTTCCCCTCCTCCTTGGCAGAGCTTGAGGCTCAGAAAGTCCTTGGCCAGACCAAACATTTGAGCAGCAACTGAAAACATCAGCGTTATCAGCTCTCTTCCCAGGCCAAAAAATGAAAACATAGCACTGCACTAGCTACTAAGAAGGAGAAAAATGACTGCTACTGCTGAACCCAGGACACAGATCTATGTTGCTACTGAAGGACTTGCTGGCACGTATGCAAAGTGAGTGGAAAGTTTTCCCAAAGCACTACGTATCAGAAACTCATTAGTAGAATGCTACAGCTTGGTGGTCACTTCATTAGATTTAGTATGGGAAAAACAGATTGAGAGAATTTTCATAGAGTCTTGTTTGCTGATCCAGATTTGTTACCATCCTGTTTGTAACACAATAACTAGCTGTTCATGCCACAGGCTACAAAAACAGCACATTAAGATTGAGGTTTTAAGAATAAAAGAGACTGGTTTTGTATTAATTCTAATTTTCAAGGCTGAAAAAGCAATAAAATGCAGAAAATATGAAAGTATCCAAAGAAAATGTTTATAAACAGAATATTTTTCAAACTCGTCTGCCATCTGTCAGCTGATGATGGTTAACTCTGTGCAGGCTGTGATCAGAAATAATAGGTGTTTTTTAAAACACCAACAAAAAAGCATTAACAACATAGCATTGCAATAGCACAGGTGTACCAAAGGCCTTTCAATTTTTCTGCTCAGGAACACTGAGTTGGACTGAAAGAGCAGATAGCACCTACGGGCTCTTTCTCCTAGGAAATTTGCCTTTTTTCTTGTCTTCTATAGGCAGACAATGTATTTTTTTCAATTGAGTAATGAACCAGCAGGATTCTATTTTTTGTCATAGAGCTCATCTGCCAAGAGAAAGAAGCTCAAGTGAAACTATTTTTCTTTTTTTAGTAATTCAAAAGGACATGTTACAAGACTGTCTATTAACTGTGTTGACTTGACTATCTAGTTACATCTATTTTAGAAACTACTTCTTTGGCAATAGATATCACAAATACTCTCTTTGTTAATGTTGCAAATCAAAAGCAAAGATGAAAACAGCAAATAGCCCTGCTAAAAAAAATAAGCCAACATAAAAAAGTTCAGCTCCAAATATTTGCTATGAACTGGGTGCGCAGCATTCAAAAGACATCATCTATAATCTCACCAACCTAAATGGGACCTTTAAGTAGTGACGGAGTGCAAGGTCCTACACCTGGGTCGGAGCAATCCCAGGCACAGCTGCAGGCTGGGCAGAAAAGAGATTCAGAGCAGCCCTGTGGAGAAGGACTTGGAGGTGCTGGTTGATGAGAAAATGAACATGAGCCAGCAGTGTGCGCCTGCAGCCCAGAAAGCCAACCGTATCCTGGGCTTCATCAAAAGGAGCATGACCAGCAGGTTGAAGGAGGTGATTCTGCCCCTCTACTCTGCCCTTGTGAGACCTCACTTGGAGTATTGTGCACAGTTCTGGTGCCCTCAACATAAGAAGGACATGGAACTGCTGGAACAAGTCCAGAGGAGGGCCATGGGGATGATCAGGGGACTGGAGCACATCCTATATGAAGACAGGCTGAGGAAGTTGGGGCTGTTCAGCCTGGAGAAGAGAAGGCTGCGTGGAGACCTCATAGCAGCCTTCCAGTATCTGAAGGGGGCCTATAGGGATGCTGGGGAGGGACTGTTCTTTAGGGACTGTAGTGACAGAACAAGGGGTCATGGGTTCACACTTAAACAGGGGAAGTTTAGACTGGATATAAGGAGGAAATTCTTTCCTGTTAGGGTGGTGAGGCACTGGAATGGGTTGCCCAGGGAGGTTGTGAATGCTCCATCCCTGGCAGTGTTCAAGGCCAGGTTGGACAGAGCCTTGGGTGACATGGTTTAGTGTGAGGTGTCCCTGCCCATGGCAGGGCGTTTGGAGCTAGATGATCTTAAGGTCCTTTCCAACCCTAACTATTCTATAATTCTACGACTCTCAGGTATGATGTACTATATTCTGATGTGGGTTGCTCTTCTGGTGGCAAAAAAGTCACCGAGAGAGACTACAGCTCACCTTCAGAGCGTAGAAAGTCATTTGAAAAAATGAACAGTTTCCCCTAAAATGACATATGACATAGCAGCAATTTCTAGTATAGCATCTGAACGAGATTAAAAGCCCTATTTCTTTCTTCTGTATCAGTGAGGGCAGTAACTACAGAAATCAATTCTTAAATCTTCTTTGTAAGTTGAGGAATACTTAGAAAAAGATTACATAGCTGCTGTGTTTTCCTCAGATCATTCTGGAGTGTTTTAAAACTACTGCTGCATTCTAATATTTGAAACTAAAATCCAGTGATAGATAATGCCTTTTACTTAATGCATATGATGATACTAGTCAGAATATAATACAGGGAGATGTAATCCATGTCCTACATATTCTACTAATGATTCAACTTTTACTCATTTATTTACTAACAGGCTAGTATTACCATTTACAACTGTAGATGTATTCACCTTCAGTTAAATCACAAATATAATGTTTTTTCTGTCTGCTTTATTCTGCTTGATCTATTTTTCTTGATTTTAAATAACATATTTTGCATTCCTTACCATGGCACCTTTTTAGGTATTTTCATCATAAATTCAGTATTTTGTACCCTTCAGACAAGCAGCACAAATATTTAGTGGCAGTTACACATGCAATGTTGATGTTTTTATTTTCTTACCTAAACTGTTTTCTGAGAATACAACACAAAATTATTCTGTACAGTTGAACATATTGCTAAAAACAAAGCAAAACAAAACAATCCCAAACAGATATCCTGGACCTTTTGGGCCAAAATGAACATTTGTGAGGATTTCTTTAGCCAACCATAGTTCAAAAAGCATGTCTATTCTGTCTCCCCTCTATGCTTCGAAAGATTATCCTGTCTTTACCTGGTTTATTTATCAGTTCATCAGTGTTGCTGCCCTATAGCCCTGAATTGTTCCAGTGCTAGAACAGCAAACCAACTTCTGATGGCGAAGAAAGGTAATTTAACTCCATGAGTCAGCACATACTTTAACTACACATTACAGTCTTTAACCTCATGATACCACATTCAACAACCAAATTAGAATAACTGTAACAGGAAAGAAGGGGAAGAGGAATTATCAAAGGCAGTTAATCAATATTCACTTTTTGAGATATGTACTGAATCCTGCAAATACTTCCCATTGTATCAGAGAAAATGATAGAGAAATGTGGCTATGTCTGAATTGAGAGGTCCAAAACCATTACCCCAGATATGTGCCTGTTTGATCTTCCTTTGCAGCTACACACTTATTATAGCTCCTAAGGTGTGTTGCTGATGAGATTAGAATAGTTCTGTTATGTACTGTTCAGCATGACATACACTTTGGCCTTTATTTCTCCTTCCACGTTCTTGAAATTTCTGTATATTGAGCTGTTCTCCCAGCCAAAGAAAACCTTCAGGATTAACAGGCTCTGTTACTCTAGAGAGCTTTCCTAATCTTTAAACACTTAACCCAAGGAAGTTTTGAAAGGTGATGGGGTATTTCAAAACTATTTATGCTGTTGTGCTGGTTTTGGCTGGGATACAATTAATTTTCTTCATAGTAGCTGGTATGGAGCTGTGTTTTGGATTTGTGCTGGAAACAATATTGATAATAGAGGGATGTTTTCGTTACCCCGAGCAGTGCTCACACAGAGTCAAGACCTTTTCTGCTCCTTACTCTACCTCACCAGTGAGAAGGCTGGGGGTGCCCAAAGAGTTAGGAGGGGACACAGCCAGGACAGCTGACCCCAACTGGCCCAAGGAATATCCCATGTCATATGTCATCATGGTCAGCATATAAAGCTGGAGTAGAGAAGGACAAAGGGGAGTTTGTCTTGGATTGGTAGCGTTTGTCTTCCTAAGTCACCGCTACGCATGTGGAGCCTTGCTTTCCTGGGGATGGCTGAGTACTTGCCTGCCCACGGGAAGTGGTGAATAATTTCCTTGCTTTGCTTTACTTGTGTGTGTGGTTTTTGCTTTGCCTGTTAAACTGTCTTTATCTTAACACACGAGTTTTCCCACTTTTACCCTTCTGATTCTCTCACCCATGCCATCTGGGTAGAATGAGCAGCAGCTGGGTGATGCTTAGTTGCTGGCTGGGGTTAAACCACAACAGCCATGAATCACATACAATTTGACCTCCTATTGCAACTTTAAAAAGTACAATAAAGTGAAAATTTCTATTGCCCAACTACTTCACAATGATTTCCTTTTCAGTCCTTACAGCTTGAGTTTAATTTGCTTAAAAATAAGTATGGTTGCTGTTCAACAGTTAGTCTAAATTGGCACCAAAGCTATGGGGAGTACATATAAGATTCTCAAAAAGGTTAAGCTATTGTATTTAACAATACATGATTTATAATAACTCCTAGTTGAAAGATACTGAATTCCTGTAATCTATATTCTTTCTGTGCTATAGTATGTAATGACCTTGGTTTACAGCATTTTACTGTGCATATAGGAAACTGGAAATGGAAATACATTTCCTTGTTACTATTAGCTAAGTGTTGACCACCCACATGCTTAAAAAGCAGCTTCTTACCTACTTACAAGATACTGCCGAACTTTCAGACTCTAATTTTGGATTTCGTCCTTTACAAATGTCTGTAAAAGCACATATGTATTAAGTAACCTGCTCCTATGTAAATGGATTTTGTGTTTTAAAATCATACAAAAATTGGATCTGAATTTTTGCAGATGGACATATACAAATGGACATATGCAGACAGACACATTTTTATTACCTTACCATATGATATTAGCATAAATCAAGTTTTAGAAGTGATTTCTTTAAACCAGTTATTCAAAGACATGCCAAGAATATCAAATATTCTTTCTATCAATGCAATATTTTCCTGAAAACAGACACTCACAAGATCCCTTTCTTGTTTTTCATTGAAATATATTATGAATACATAGTATGGTGTTGTTAATAGCTATTGCATTATCTAGGAGTAATACTTTACTGTATATTTAGAATGTAAAAGTTTGCCTAGCTATTCCATCTTTCTCATCTGTTTTTCTGTAAATATATACATTTGAATGTTCAATAGTTTGCTTTAGGCTTTCTCATCATTTGAATATTGCTTTTTTCTGGTCTAGGTGTTAGCCTATAAATAAGAAAGAAAGATAATGGCACTGAGGTCTAACTCACACCAGAATACCCCAGTAATTGACAGGAATATAAGAATACAGCTCTCTGAAAGACAGTACTTTCAGCTCCTCCTCTTGGTGTGACTTCTAAAGTACACGCATGCAAGAATCCACATGTATAATGGTTACAAGCCCACCACTCTATGCCAATACCTCAGCATATAAACCTCAAGTAAATATAATGTAAGTCTTGCAGAAATAAGCATTGAGGAAAATTTTTAGAAGTTTATTTAGTTTGATAAACAAAAAAGCACAAGTAGAAAGAACGGAAAAAATGTGAAAGGAAATGGGAAAGAGAGTAGTAACTGCGTCAGAACACGCAGCCCCCAAGTGAAGGGATCCTACCTTCCTTCACAAACTTTCTTCTAAGAGAAAACATAGCAAATTACACCTCCGTGACCTAAAAGAACATCAACTTTTCCTAAGTCCTACACACTGAAAAGATTGAAGTTGTGCAGAACAAACTTTGCTTTCTACAAATCTCTACACACGAGTTATTAGATATTTGACAACCCAAAATAACCTTTATTTGCCACATCTAGGTACAAAGGCTAGATTTGTGTGAGGTAGCTATCTCAACAAAGTGTTTTGCTGATACATTTGCTGTCCTCTGAGAAACAGCTGTTTCAGCTTCTTTCACTGACACGAGTGATAGGTCAAGGGGCACTACTGGGTTTCTCACTCTAAAAGCCAGTAATGCAGTCTGTATCTTCAGTGGATGAAAGAGCTGCTGCAGAAGACTGCTAATTGCCCCCTGCTCTCACAGTCATGAAACTGTGAATGGGAGAAAAGCGTGGGCAAGGAGTTGGTAATCTGTAGTGAGCCTATGACCTAGAATATTTAGTCAGGAAGAGTGTGGAGGAGAGAGAACTCAAACAAATGGAGACAGATGGAGTTTCATTCTGTCTCACAAAATAAATATGTTTGAAGAGAGTACAAAGGAGAAGAAAGGATGAAATATGCAGTTATTTGACTGGCTTTGCATTGTCTTATCCAAAGAAATTGATGGGAAACAGGTTAAAAAGTAAAACAAAGACCTAAAACTGGAGTTAAAAGGATTTGATCCCAGATGACACTATTGATCCACTCCAGCCTTGGGCAAGTCATTTTATTGTTGTACGTTCTGAAAGACAGTTACTAATAGGGCTAACAAATTCCTGTGACATATTTTTGAAAGCTTTATGAACTGATACTGTTTTTAAAACAGTAATGAAAATGCAATCTTGAAGAAAATTTCTTCAGGATTTAGACACAAGCAAATTCCTTTCCAGTTATTATCTAATATATTTTATCTTTCACAATCTGTTTCTCTATGCCACGTATCTGAGGAAAGGCCTTTTCTTTCATCAATGTGCTCAAATTTTCCAAGAATTCTTTTCTGCTTTCTTTTAATTTCTTCATTTCTGTTTCTACTGCATCTGATCTCTAGACAGCTAGATTAATTCTATCAGCAAGACAAAACATGCATCCTATAATACTATTTTTTTATTGAGTACACCTGGAAAAGTTTAAATGCTTAACTACAGCTCTTCTGAATTACATGACATTTTAAGTTCCTACTGTGTGATCTTGCAGCCACAAGATTAATTCATCCTTTCTCCTTGATTGATCATTTTTGTATCGCTCTAAACATAGAGCTTCACCAAATTTCTCTAAGCATTTTATTAGACACATTTCAACAGTTCCTCTCCCATTAATGACAACAGAGTTAAATACATTGCTTGCTTGTCTAGCTAGGAAGGGCTTCAGAATGACCCACAAACCTCATTTGGCCTACAGAGTTATAAAATACTGCCCAGCATCACTAAAATTTATTGTCCATCTCCTTAAAAATCCCTGTATAAAAAGAATCATTCAGCCCTGTCAGGGAAAGTATCTCAATTTAATAACATTTAGGAATCAAGCTTTTTGATGAACGCACTCTGTGTATGTGTAGAGGGAAAAAGGGCCTTTAATTTGCTTGCACCTTTGGCCTGCACCAAGATCATCCCTCTGTTCCGCACACACTCTCATTGGGTTGTTTTGCTCAGACGTTTCACAAGCATAGATCCTCTGGCAGAAAAGATCCCAGCTGTCCTATGTTTCCTTTGTTACATGGCCTCTACTCTGCAAGAGGGAGCACAATGTTTTAGTGACAGGCAGTTATTTTCTCCTTTGGCCATCTACTGAAAGGGCAGCATTTCTGTTGTTTGTTATAGCAGTTTTCAGTCTTTTGGAGGTAAGGAAGCTGCTTTTTATTTACTTAAGAAAAATAATTTTAATATAGACTTAGGCTATAAGCACAACTCGTGCATGTCTCATCATTGTCTTCTTCACACATGTAAGTGTAATGTTTAGGCAACTGCAGAGATGGTAAACTAACAGCTTTAGAAAACTGTTACTTCCCTGAATTCTTATGTAAATTCTGCAATATGTGCTCATACAATTAGAACATTTTTCATAAGTAAATCCTTAACTTTCTTCCAAGTGCAGTTCCTTCTAATTACGCATTTGTATTGCCCAAGCAATTCTGAACTAATTAGATTGCTACTAGATTAATCTCTTTCATACTTGCTAAACTCAATAATTGTTCTTGCAACAATCAATACACATTTAATTAATAGAAAAATAATTGGCTTATTAAATTAAAGTTACTTTCCCATGTTTTGCTGAGTGTTTGCATTGAAATGTCATTTTTCATCTCCTACAGTAAACTTAAATTTGGAGATAAAGAAGCTAACTCCCTAGGCCATTTTGCAAGTTTTGAAATTAGTGGGACTTTTGCACATGCATGAAACTAAACAGTAGGCCAGGATATAAAATATTTGATCACACTCCTCAGCTGTAAATCAGTCTGTCCCACTTTCCCTAGTAGGTCTGAAATCACTGTTATGCTTAAGTTTAATTTGAGAGAAATCATAGTTTTGAAAAGCTCTCAATGTCTGCAGATTTGTGAAACCTGCAATGGTATTTCTTTGTCTTCTCTATCAAAAGAGCTGAGCTTCCAAGAGGAGTTATAAATTTTGTAACAAGGGAGGGAAAAATTTACTTGTAGTTCACAACATACTAAACACTATAGGGCTCAGCCATGAGGCAGAAATCTACAGGAACTTAAGACTTCACCAGACTGCTTGCATGTGGAATCATTCTCAATATGGAAGCCATCAAGTATAAGGATAGTATGAATTATTTTTTTAGTGTTAGAAAAAGGCAAACCAAGACTACATTATACACCCACTTGGATTCCACAAATATTAACCATACAAATTTCATTACTGAAACCACATGCACCACATAAGCAGGAGGTGGGCTCCAGTAGGTGGATGGGTGTAGGGACCAGCACAAGTCCCAGGCATAATAGTAAACTGAGGTAACACTGCAATAAGAGATCCAAATTTAAACTTGGTAGGTTTGAGATATGGTCATGTATACCCACTTTTGTTCACAAGACAAACAGCTGGTAACAGGAATTAAGAAATTATGCAGTTTATGAGCTTTCCCTGGACTGAGTTCTGGAGCTAGTAGGTGCATCATTACACAGACAACTGTTTCTGGCAGTCAGCATCATTACTCTAATACTCTAATATTAGTTTTGAAATTCTTAGTATCATAGCAGTTTTTCTTAAATTGGTGCCATTCTGATGTTTTACTTTATATGAAGTCTAAACATTTCAACAAATAAATAATAGATAATTCAATTTTTAAAGGCTTTTGATATTACAAATCAATAACATGCAATTACTATGAGAGGAAACAGGCTGAGTCTTCCTCAATCTTGGTCCAGTCACGGCCACCAAATCTCATGGTCCATCTTTGGCTCTTCTGTGACCTTACAAAGTTCTCTAACATGTTTTCAATTCTCACATTAATAGTCTGTCTCCCACATTGTGTCCCTGAATCTTGAGTAATTAACTCCTTTGGAGTTACTACATAGTACAAGAATTCAGACTTATCTACTCCCTACAGCGTAAGAGAAAGATCTATATACCTTGAAAGGCCATGCTAATTAAAAAACTTATGTAAGGGAATATTTCAGTATTTCTTGCTACTTAAACCAATTCATTCAAAGAACAAATGATAGTGGAAATGTATTTTAAAATTTTACCCGAGGCAATATAAATTACTTTTGACCCCTAACTCAGTGATTTTCATCACAAGTTTTCCAGCTGAGCAACCAGAAAGGAGGACTTTTTTTTCCCTAGAATAAGTGTTTTCTAGGCATCCCTTTCTATAATATATTTAGTCTTTACGATTTTTTTTTGTTCTAGTTTAGTTCTGTACTTCTAATAAGTATATATCATTTCAGGAAGATATTCATCAGCTAGCTCTGTGAACACAGACATTTTTGAAAACTTTTTTGAAGTTTCCTTAAATTGCAGTGAAAATGGAACTGAAATCGGCTTATGGGGAATCAGGTTGAACGATACAGCGAGATTAACTGCTGGAGTAATATGTTGAACTGTTCTTCTCTCACACAGAAGCAGCAGTTGGTGTAAAAGCTAATCATCTGATCAGTTCCACTAACACACCCTATAGCAAATAGTATCTTCAAATACAAATGAAACAGGTTGCTTTCTTCTCTTGACCATTATTTACATAAAAATAAAACTAGCCCTTGGTATTATATTTGTTCTGCTAAGCTTTAAAACAGTACTGTTTTTCATAGGCAAGAGATGCATCCACATTTCCAAGAGATGTGATGACATGGCTCAAATGTCTGTTAAGAGGCACACCACTGCATCAGGCCACATGGTGGGAAAGAACACACTTTGGAGGTGTGAAGTTAAGGTACACTTAGTGTAGGATCCAAATGTCCAGTGGTTCACATGACAAAGATCAAAAGAGAGGCTGCAGCGAGGAAGATAAGCTGCCTGAAATAAAGGTCCCTGACACTAGGAGCATGTTTCCCAGATGCTATGAAACATTTCTGCTTCTCCTCAGCTCTGGCAGGCAATGCAACAAACAAGGCTGGACCAGCTTTCCAACCACATCTGCCAGCACACAGTATTCCAATGGAAGGAGAGAGGCTGTGAACAGCAGAGATTGTCCTTTGATCTGCAGGTATTTTGAACTGCTTAGCTAAACAGTAATTTTGATTGCATATATATATATATATATATATACACACGTATAAGACCATACTTATTTTTTATCTCTCTGGTTTTGCAGCTCCACTCCTTGCTGAGATATTCCTGTACAATTGCTAAATAGCCCAAAATAAGAAGCAAAACAGATTATCTTTATAAGTTCCTGGACATCCATATTTTCAAGTGGGAGAGAAATTTTGGTTATATGCTCTCTGCCACAGGTCAGTCAGTTTTCACAGCAATGTATCCAAACAGGTATCTTCTCTCAAGACAGACTTTAGCACAGAAGGTCTGGCTCCTGCAATAGTCAGTTTTCACTGACTGCAAAAATGAATCTGATACTTAATATTGGTCCCTCAAGGTCAAGGCAAATATGCCAAGCAGGATGAGTCATGGCAAAGCTGGTGTAAAGCTGTTTGTGCAAATCAAGAGAAAACTCGATGTGTACGTGTTCTGTCTCTGAACAACACTGCAGGTGGTAATTGCCATGAGGTCTTAGGAAAGAACTTTCTTTTCCTGCTAATCTGATTTGTAACAGATAGAATTCTTATCTTTTTTCATTTTTGGAATTTTTAGAATTAAGTCTATTTTTTATGAAGAGAAGATGCAGCTTTGAAGTCTTCATCCTTCCTGTATTTTTATACCCCATTTTTATTTTCTCAGATAGATGATTTTATTTGTGATTTACCTAACACTTACTTGAAATGCCTCCATTTACCATTCCAATCATGACTTATGAATGGGTTAATAAAGTGCCCTCTATTATCATCAACCGGCACATAACACCATTCGGTGTACTCATTAAATATTAATAATAGTATTTTTTCTAGGCACCCACTTTTTACAAACTAAATATTATGTACTAATGTAAAGCTCTTTTTAAACTCACTGATTATCCAGTGGCTATTCTTTTAATGAATGAAACTTGCATCAATCTTTTTCTTTCTTGGTTTTGCTCTTCTAACACATGCTAAAATTTGTTTCTTCCATATTTCTTAAGCTGCTTGTAGTTAGTACTATTCAACAGCAACAACTATACTGACCAACTACACTGACCAACTACAAAGAAAATTCACTTAGTGTAAGACTTTATAGATTATGATCAGTTATATGTAATATTAGAGAGCTCACATTTAAAGAAATGTCCTCAATGACTGCAGCTATAACTTTGTATACCCTTCAAGATCTCATTATATTCTGTACAGCTGTGCAAGAACTTAGTCATTATCAGAAAGGAAATAGAAACATATCCCCTGAAGTATTTGTCTTTTATTAAAAACAGTGACAGCATCACCTTATTTTCCTCAGAATTCATCACTTTCCTTGGACATCCGATAAAAGATGTTAAAACGTATTCAGTTGCTTGGTGATAGAATGTTTTATTAATAAAACCAATGTTTAGATGTTCAGCTTTAAATATTATAGTTGTCATCCTTATACCACATTTTTCCAAATGCAGTGAAGTTTAGAGATGCTTGAATTGGAAGAAATTCAAGTGGATATATTTTAACAATGGCTTTTCCATATTTAGACTTACAGATAACATTCTATAATAACTGTATATTTAAAAAAATTTGTATATATTGCTATTTTTCATGCAGAGAAATTAAAGTAGAAACATCAGGTTGAAGGCCAGACCTTTTAACTAGTATCTAAGACTACACAACTCATAGATGGAAAAGGACACAGATACAATCACTTGTATGATAAACAAAATGGTGTTGCTTACCTTACGATATTATTAAATGCTGGCCCTCTCATATACTAACTGCAGTAGAAGAGGTAGCTGGATTAGATTCTTTTCTTGTGTATAGTTATATTAACTTCAATATTTCTTTTACACCAAGTCAGGGTATAACCAAATGTTTTTAAAAATAATGCATTACAGTTCAACTGTCAAAATGTGTTCTTTTAAACAAAACATTTCATTTTGAACAGATGGACACAGCTTTCTTTTATGTGGAACAGAAGAAAAACTTCAATTAAAATGTTGAGAACTGCAGGCACCAACAAGTAAAAGGAAGCTTAAAGCTGTTTAGTCTAGATTTATCTCAAAAGGTATTCAAACTCCAGCAGCTCAGTTCTCACTGGTATTCCAGAAACAAATTGTCTTTCTTACTACCTTGGTTTTAATGGAATAGCATCTTTCTAATTCATAGAGGCACAGCGCTTATTTCTTCCTACCATCTAAGGGTTTTAAAATGAATAACCCAATTATCCGGAATTATAGGGTTACTTGGTCTGCAGGACTTCATTCAGCATGGAAACAAACAAACAAAAGGCACACAGAAAAAGCACAGCTGCAGCAAGGCATTTTGACATATCAACTACCTCAGGTATCTGGAGGCTGGCATTGAGTTGTAACATGTAATGGATATGCACGTAAGTCTCTCCAGAAACAACAGATACTGACCTCAGAATATTTATATGCATTGAAGTTGCTTATAATGAAATACTTTCTTTCCTTGGAAGACCTATCAATGTGTCCCACTGTTCAGTCTTGTTACTGCTACAAAATGGCTGGCAAGCATTCTCATAAATAATAGTAATACACATTTATATCTCAAGCTGCACTTAAATATCCACAGCACAATGGCTATTATAATACAGGAATAAAATAAGGAAAATAAAATATGCTACATATAAAACTAGAAGAATATGCACAATATTATTTCTAATACTCAGATTTCCACTTTAGCTGTTCTATAGTTAAACTCCAGGGATACAATAATTGAGCTCTTCAGAACTTTTATGAAAACTACAAACTATTTCTGAGCTGACACTTATCACTTATCCAACATTTTAAAATTATTTCTGAAAATATATAGTAATACATTGCCTGATTCTATAAGAGTTTATTGTCTGATTCTAAAACTGAAAAATCAGAATTCTAAGAGCTGAGGAAAACTATGAGTTTCACTGCCTGACACTTGGCTTTCCCTTCTACCTTCACATCACTTGAAGAGAAAGAAAAAAACTAATAATTTTGTTGCAGTAATATTAATAATTGATTCTTTTTGCAGTTAACAGCAGAAAAGGGATGGGTTTCTTTTTGTTGTTGGGGTTTTTTGTGGTTGTTTTATTTGGCTTGTTTGGTTTGTTTTTTTTCTTTGTTTCCATTTTCATCTTTCATACATGCTAAAAGCACAGGCTTTTATCTACATCTAAACTGTTTCCTAACTGTTAGAAAATTCAGGGAACATTTCCAAATTCTGCTCAGCTTCCTTAATTAAACTTGTCAAACCTAGATGAGCATCCCTATGAGAAACACATGGCTTTATGCAAGGTTAACATTCGCTTAACCTCTTTCAGAGCCAGTGAGGATGCTATTACTGGCCTCCACAGTTTGAACGAGGTCTTACTAGCATTGATGGATTACTCCAGAAAATCCCTTCGAGTTAAAAGCATTTGAAAGACACCCGAGGGGAGAAATAGCATTATAAAAGAGAGATGTATTTATTTAATGCCAGGCAGGGACACCCTTAGAAAGAAGTAAATCAAAGATAACTCACACAGTCTTAGGAATGAGGAAAAGACAATGGAATGACAATTTTTTCCACGGCCCTTGAATCAAGAAAAACACTAGTCCGTAACAAAAAATCATAGTAAATTATTTACAGGTGATCATCATTTCAGGATGCTTGCAGAATAAGGGAAAACTTAGAGGAAAGCAGTGTATTTACAAAAGCCTGTATTTGGACACTACTCAGAAAATGCTTAAGATCACTTGTTTTACTTACACAATTATGTACTTGTGGGAAAAAGATCATAGTCTAATGCAAATCACTACTACTGTGGAATGAGAAGTTCAATCAAAATAAGCCCCTTATTTGTTAAAGAAGATAAAATAATTACCATAGTTATTATGGATTTGGGGCTTAGTGAAAATGGTACTAACTTTACACAATCTGAATTTTAAGAGCATGCTCTTAAGTAGAGAGCCTGTATAACTAACATCACCCAGAGACTGCAGCAAACAGCAGCATAATTGGTGGATTTCAACCATTACACCTTACACTTCTCAGGAAGATTTTGTTATGCTAGCTAAGCTCCCTGTGAAGTCATTGAAGTTCTTCCATTGATTTCAGTAGGAGATGAAACAGATCCATCTATAATAGCTTTGACCTTATAAAAATAAGGTTGGGAGCCGGTATTGCACTAGAAACATCCACAGCCAAAGAATATCTATAAATCACTTTTTTCTAATGCAGCCATCTGCTAGGAGGTAGCATTCCTGAATGAAAATGTAAGTATGAAATCCTTCTCCTGTCAGAGTTTATAGCAGGAATTCTCTCTTGCAACAGGACGAAACTCAAGACAAAAATCAAAGCTATAGGCTCCCACAGCTTACAGGAATCACAAGAACAGCATACTCAGCATACATCAGTCTCATACAACCAACTAACATCAAATATGTCTGCCTTCAATTCAACAAAAATGTCAGTGGATGTCTTGGGAACTGAGCCTGGTTTCTGTAAAAAAACAACTGACCAGCTCCATCACAGCTTCTAAACACAGTGCTATTAAGCCCCAGCATAATAACTACTTAACATCAGCATTTTCTTCCAGATAGAGACCTCAGTTTTCAGTTGTTCTAGACACACATAAAAAAAAATTCCTTCTTAAGCAGAAGAGGACTGATTTCTGGAGAAGTCAAGAAAGTTCCAGTAGCAGACACTCATCCCAGAATACTTCTCAAAGTTCAATGGAAAGATTCAGTTTTGCAAGCTGATTGAAGTGAAAAGAGAAACCCTGGAAAACTGTTAAACCTGAATTTATGAACTTACAGTGATGCTGATATCAACATCAAAAATTGTATTTATACGAGGTGCACAGCACACTTAATGTATTTGTCTGTGCACAGTAACCAAATGCCACTGTTTGCTGCATTCCCTTAAAGACTACGCTGGGCAGAAGCTGCTTTTCAGTGGGTATCCTCTTGGAAACACATAGCTATTGCTTCTCCCCAACAGCAACCAAGCCTCTGCTCCCATGTGCCACAGATCCAAGGAAATAAAAGCAGACAAGGAAGAAGAGCGGGGAAAGACAGGAAAGATGTCTGAAGATAAAGCAGGGACTGAAAGCCTTATGAGAGGAGCAAGGAACAGCCAGTCTTCAAAGAGCATGAAAATAAAGGCCAGCACAGTGTGCACTGCAATCTAGAAAAGTTTTAAATTATAGAGTAAGAATAAACACAAAACTTGGGGACCAGCAGGCAAATCAGCATTGCTATAATGAGATTTACTTACAACTGTTTTCAACATGCTTTTTCCAGAGTTGCAGTTTCTCATCATAAAAGGTTATATTCTGCTTTGGTCTACTTGCTTTTCTGAGTCTTTCTGCAATGTCTTCAACTATGCTTTAGCAAAAACATAGAACTACCTTGCTTCTCTTCAGACCTGGTCCTAGAAAAACACACCAGGGAACACAATCTGTTATTAAATTCACACTGCTCGTTCCCTGTGTTGATTCTCTTAGTACCCCTTTCCAAAGTGTCACAGACACCTCTTGCCTCTAAATTGATAGCACATTAATTTTTACTTCATTTTCAAATTAAGATAAAACATCCTAAAGCCAGGACCAGTTTCACAGATCTGTACAGATTGCCTTACTAGTTGTATTGGTAGATTGAATGAAGTTTTTGAGTGGCTAAAGGCACTTTTTAAGTGCCTTTGATGTAGGGTGGCCGACTAGGTAAGATTACTGCAACAGATCTGGGATAGACTTTGATGTCAACTGTTCACTTTAACACCAAAGCTAGTTTAAAATAATATAGAAGTATGCAAAACCTACAAAATCAAAACTTTGCAACTATTTACTATAATAACCATAAACACTAACTACTTTTTGTGCTTTTATATATGAAGAAATTGCACATGGTGTGACAAAAGTAAATATTATTTGCTGTTCAGTATAACCTGAAAATATTTTTTCATCCATACTGAACTAATGATATTCATACAATTTTACATGCCCTCGTGTTCAGTTTCAAAACATAAAGGAAAGTAAATAGACATACTCACATTACAATGAATTATTTTAGGGTTTGTTTTTTTTTTAACTCTCAAAGTATGTGCTTATGCTTAAATATGTATGCTTATTTCAGAAGATAATTGCCATCAACATTGCCAGTTACCTCAGAAGAGTTCTGCTATGTAGGCAGGCACGTTCTGATCTAAATTTCTATATTTGCAATAGAATTTTCATACTCCCATACTGTCATGCTTCACCACTACAGTTCCACCATTGACAGAGGAATTAGAGGAGTTAGTCCGTTCTTAAGAGTCCACCTTTTTCAAAAACCTGTCTTTCCTTGATTTCATTCAATATCAATGTCATGGAGAACATTACATGAGCTAATGCAACAATGGGCTGTTCTCCAAAAATCAGACTTCCCAGTACTTTACTTCTTGCCTCCGCCAAGTTGCATGCCAGTCGGACTGCTGCAGCTGGGACAGAGCTCTGACACAGGGCAGATCAATAAGGTGAGACTGGGCACAGAGCTGCACTAGCCAGCTTGGAAGAAGTGCTACTAAAAGGATTTGATTTCATTTGCTTTGTGTTAAATTCTACTGTGTCAAATTAATGATATACAATACAATGAAGCATTAACATGTTCATGAAGCAAAAAATTTACAAAAGTCTAACGACAAGGAAAGTCAGCTTTTACCCAACAAAACTCAATACACTCTGTAAACAGATCACTCAGAAGAAGTACAGGTGTATCATTCTATATGGAAAAAAATCTTACCTAGAAATACCAAGTTCTCTAGAAACCAAGGGGTAGAGGAAAGTGTTGGCAATTTCTTCAGTTCAGTGAAGCTCTTGCTAAAAATAACCTTGTTCTCAGACATAATAAAATTGTACTGGACCCAAGAAAAAGATCCACACATTAAAAAAAAAAAAAAAAATCTGGGAGGAAGGAAAATACAGCATTAGGTATAATTTTTAAATAAATAAAAAATCTTTCCTGCACTCTAAAGGAAAAGCAAGGTAATAAAGCTCCCATGATAGTTCTAGAAATAGTTATCAGCTGTAAGAAAAAACTATGGCCTCCCCAAACAAATTACTGGCAGTTCCCAGAAGTATTAATAGCTAAATTTTGCAGTTACAGCATTCTCTCGCATCTTTTATTTCTTCACCTGTGCCCAAGACAAAAGGACTATTTGAAATGTCAAGTGTAAACAGCTTTGCCTTTATTTATATTCACTCCACAGTCATCTGAAAAGAGCATGGGAAGAAAGAAACTGCAAATTGGAAGTGAAGAAAAATGCCTTAGAACAATATTTTGGAATCCTTAAATTTTAATCATTTTCCTTCTGCTAATCACTTTGAATTGGACCATAGCTCTTAAAATAAGATCAAGAATATTTATTGGTGGTTTGGATCCTAGTCTGTCTCAAATCATTAAAAGAGTTGTTGAACTTGGCTTATTGTTTGAGTAAGTTTACATGCCTGGTGGGTACTTAACAGTTATGCCCTAGGGCTGTATGCAGGATTATAAACTCCCAAATAATCTTTTAATTTTTCAACTGAGAAATTAATATGCGGAAGTCCTTAATAAACATGGAATGTCCATTGTTGTTGTTCTTTGCTTTGAAGGTTGTCTTGTTGGGTTTGTTTTTAGCAATTCAACCCTACCCTCTCCCGAGCTGTAAAACAAAAGTTCTGGGAAAACTTGCTTATATACCTTAGCATGTAACTGCTTAAGTTGTTTGCCATGTTTCAAGTGCAATTTGCTTCATTTTTCTGTAAAGATAAACTTCCAGTTCTACTTGCAAAATATCAAAGTATTTTAAAAACAATAATGAACTTCATCTTACTACATTTATTGGCTACATACATGTGACATCGAATCTAACTATCAAATATTTTTTAGTGTATGCTAAATGGAAGTGACACTTCATGTATAAAGACAAAAAGAGAAAAAAAGAAAAGAAAAAAAATACTTATTTGAGCTGTTGTCATCTTACATTATCAAATGTAATTTTCTTTAGAAGCATAATTATTGCTATGGCTTTGTTTACAAAGACAGTTCCTGTCTCAGAGAGTTTAAAATCTGGTTAGAGACAATGAGAGAGTGAAAGATAAATTAAAAAAATATAATAGCCGGTATACCATTTCTTCATATTGAAACATATTTCTGGGATAAAAAGCACTTGGAAGAAAAGGAGTTGCATTTGGGAGACAATGAGAGTTACTTGTACCCAAATTAGGACTTACTACTGGCCTAAGTTTACACTGAGAGGAATTCAAATTTTTTTTCTAGTTCCTGTGTTTAACCCTATAAACCACAGGAATTAATGGTTGCAATGACAACTGGAATGGCAGAAAACCTTTAAACATTAGCATTTTATAGAAACAATGACCTTATGACCAGGACATTTTCTGGGCATTAAGTGCCAGAGAGAAACATCTAATTAAATTAAAGCAAGCCTCAGTCCAATTAACTATGATTTATAGAGTTTAATGGGACTATTTTGCATATTGTATTTTATATATATTTCTGCAATTTTTTTCAGTTTTCCCTGCATATAAATTCTTTTGACATCAGGAGAAATAAGTCTCAATGGCCCAATGATCATGTGCTTTCTTACATTGAAATTTAAAGGAACAGGACTTAAAGCCCAGTGGAGTGAAATTAATGTAATATAATACAACAGAAAGCAGTTCCTCTTTTTAAAAAATAATGTTTGTATGTATTTAGATTTGGTTTGGGGATTAGAGCCAGCAGACCATTGATAGGTACATGATCATAGAGCTTTAAAAATAGTGTAGATTTTTCCAAAAAATAATTCACTGTTTTCCAGCCTTCAAGGAAAAGTATTTACAGATCTTGCTTTTGAAATATTAGTATGTTTTTTGCACTTCTCAGAAAAAAAGGATTGCTTCACCTTTACATATGATCAAACCTAAAAGTTCAGGCTGGGCTGGTTTCCTCCCCTCTTCCTTTCCTCCCCTCGTCTTGTATTTTGAGCTTTTATGAAGTATAAAATTTTCACAATTAGGAATCCTTAGCAAAGACAGATGGATGCTAGGAAAGGTTAATAATGTATAAAGACTTACCAAGATAGTACAATACTATAGCAGTAAAAAATTCCCCTATGTACAGTTCTGACAAACTGTTAAATATCACTTATTTTAATTACAAAATTTGAAAACAAAAAACCCCAGAAGATAAACAGTCATGTCTGTGTGCCTTCATAAATTTCTGAGCTGATCAGAACAATATTTTTTCTTTAATAAGGCAGAAAGTTGGGGGGTTGTCTTAATCAGAAAACATGATCTACTCATACAAAATTCTCATGGGAAAGCTCCACTAGTGTCAGGAATTTTTAATGCAAAAGCTTTATGCAGTTCAGGTAAGAAATTTTGGGGGCAAAATTTTTAAAAATAGTGCATAGTATGAAACCTAGAAAAAGAGCAGATGTCCCATTTCTTACTTTGGAACCATCTCAATATTCATTGTTGACTCTCTCAAGTCTTGCAGGTAAACTACACAGAAAGCTCAGTATTCACTGGACCAACACGAAAAAACCTAGAGTTTATAAAACCAGTGGTTACTATATTGATTTAGATTGTGGAACGTGCAATCCTTTACCTGGACCACCTACAGTTATATAGAATACAGAATTATCATTTCAATCTTCCACATCCCAGGTGACAGCCTGGATTATCAGGAAAATTGTCTATAGTTCCTCTTTCTCATTTTACTAAATAATTTCAGCATGGGAGTAGTTTGGATGAGCTGAACACAAAGCATTTTATAGAGTCGAAAGATCTAGTCAGTTAGTTACAATTCTTTCTATGTGTGTCCTCCTGCCCACTTTATTCACATCTTTTAATTTGCCAGTAGTGAACTATGTTCTCTTGTCAAAAACTGAGTACTCAGCTCAAACCATACAACTAGAGAGCAAAAGATTCATCATGTATTTATCTTATATCTGCTAATAAAATAGCAGTGCTTATAAATCCATAATTAAAACAAGAAAAGTGAAAAATAAATGGTTTCATAACAAATTGAACTTAAGCTAAACCCATAAAAAGCTGTGTTTCTACTGGCTTGGCGTCTGGGTGGTTTTTTTACCATTTTAGATATTAGGACTAAAGGCAAGTTTTTATTCAGGATTATATGCACAGCTGACAATCTCACAAAACTAGTCAGAACTGTTAACATAAAGTACTCAGCAAACATATCCAAAATGTAGACAGGTGAAGACTTTGGCATGAAATAATAATGACCTCCTTGAAAGAGCAAAAGAAAATGAATCACAGAAGAAGGAAAACAGAAGGAAAACACATCTATGGGAAGGAAAACAACTACCAAAATATAGAAACTCTGGCCACACTGTGATGTACAATTATAAATACCACCAAAACTGTTAGCATTCTTATACACCCTTGCATTATCTTCCAAAATTGAATTAACTAAAACTATGAAATAGATGTTAACAATTGTAAGACTTGCACTCTTTGTTTTTTGGTATGTTACTACATTTACACAATAAAAAATGCTGTTAGCAGAAGCTGAAATAAATCAGACAAGGGTTTTGATGACTTTTCTGGATTTAACTTTATCACACATAAACAGTATAATCTGTCACACATCTGTATGCTCAGTACAATCAGCATAACATCAGCCGTGAAGCAACATCACAAACTAGTCAGCCAGCCAGCAAGCAAATCACCGTTCAATAGTGCTATGCCCCCTGAATTCTTTGGGCATTAATATCTTATTTCTCTATATTTCCTTTTAGTAACTAGTACTTTTAAATTAAAATCTAATTTAATTTTTAAAAGGAGAAAAAAGTTCATTGTTAAAAAAGGATTCACAGCAAAACTAAAAGGAAAATCCTGTTTCACATTCTGTTCCTATCAAAGGAAAATAATTGACAGATGTTACTGAAAACAGGACTGGACTTGCAAGAGTTTAAAAGAGTTTCCACATACCTGTAGCTTCAAGTAAGACAACAAATCAGCAACTGCCATGTTAAATAAGCAGGTACAAAGTTGTTTGGGTTTTTTTTTAGACTAATCTTACATGATTGTTCTTCAGTTATTCGAACAATGATAGAATCAATGCCAGGTGAGAAATATTCTGTCAACTAATTGTGTGATTTTTATATCTAAACTAACTGTATTGACAGTCATACGAGAGAGTAATAGTCTATGAAACAGGGAAGGAATAGAAAGCTGTTTCCTTGCTAGCTGGAACTTCAGAAAATTGACACTTTTTATTTCTATAGTGTGATTCTGATTTTTAATCTAAAAATATAATGCAAATATCTGCAGTAGCCTTGGCTCTCCTGTACTTGCTAAGGTAGATATTCCTTGTGCTTCAGCTTGTGTTGCTGAATTGCTAGCCTTTTTGGGATATCACATTATTTAGGTAACTCACAGCTAACTGCAGACTTTAGAAAATAAACTGAAGGCCTGAAGTTTTGAAAAATAAATAAGTTTGTTCTAGAGGCTCCCAAAGGCAACAGGACACAAGTTACTGATCCTAATGCATGGGTAACTGAGAGCAACTTAATGGCCCTCTGGTCATTAAATATGCAGGAGATCAAACTGCATGATCAATTGACTGCTCAAGCATATAAAATATATATAAAAATGTGAAACTCTCTGAAATAATAGCAGCTTGCATGTTATATATTTTCTTTTGCATTTACAAGATCCTGGAGATATTAAGATGTATTATCCTTCCTGGAATAAGCCTAGATGTCACTGGGGGAACTCAAATAAACCCTGGGAACTCTGCAACATTTTGCTGACTATTTTAAGAGAAGACTCAAGGGAGTCTGCTGCCTGTTCTCTGCAGTAAAGTATGAAGAGATTTATGGCGTTAGCCTTATGAGAAATAATGGCACACTAGAAAATCAAGGATACGATTGTGCACAGTGCTGAATCTCCTGGCCCAAGACCAAAGAAGCACTTCATGATGTATAAAGCTTAAAGCCAAGGATAGTTTGTTAGGGAAAGAGTTACTTAAAAGGTAAATTTTCCTAAATTCTTGGCTAGATTTAAAGGTAATCAGCTCCCATTTCAGTATCAAGAAAAATCATATATTCATTGTAGGAAAATCTCATGAGAAATATTGTTCCATTTTAAAAGGCCTGGTCATTAAAAATAAAGCTAGATGTTAGGAATAAAATAAAATTATAATGATAATGATGATAATAATAATAAAGAAATAAATTTAAAAGCCTCTAAAAGCCCCCAGATTGTGTACTGGAAATATGAACTTTTGAATTACTTTAGAGAAAGGGGAGAGAGAAAAAAATAAAAGGGGTGGGAGGTTGGAAACAAATAAAATAATAACAGCTTTTTCTTACAAATGGACCTTCACACATAGGAGTATTTCTCTCCAAAGAAAAGAGGAGATAAATGGGAAAGAAAGGAGGAAAGAGAGACTCAGTACCTGAGTAGTAAGACCCTATCATCAGAACATTCCTGCACCGTAGATATGTAAGTTCAAGAGCCAACTCTACACTAACCAAATGTTCAAGACTTTTTCTAATTCAAGGATATCTGACAGGAATAATGCACTTCAAATTTTAGGAGGATTAACTTCCAATAGGTCAAATATATATGAAAAACAGTAATAATATGTTATATCTAAAATCAGATCAAAAAACCTTCTCATTTTGAGCGTGAACAAAATTCAATGAGACTATGCTTTTACAAACTTGCATTGAATGCCTGAAGGCAAAAAAAACCAGAAAATCTCAGTATTTTTTTCAGCATCTTTATGGTTCAGTATTTACAACAGCACTGCTTCAGTTGTTTAAGGAGCAGTTATGATTACATACACTATAATGTCTAATCCCAAATTATGTCTACTTCACAAATGAACCAAACTTAATGTGTTCACTGTTTCACTTTAGTTGAAGCTGTGTTAGATTAGTTTTGTTCCTTCTGATTTTTGTCTTTCACTGCAGAATTATTCCAAACTGTCTTGAGGCATACTTCTTTCAATAACATGCAGAAAATACAAACCTTCAAGTGCAGTAGTTGTTCTGTATTATGTAATAGAATATTAACATGTAGCTATTAAATTGTCAGACAATAAAACATACACAAATCATAATAAATATAATTAAATGCTGTGTGCCAGCCAGTGTTTACAACTTCAGGATAAGTTCCATGAGACACCATCATCAGAGGCTGACAGAGACTCAACTGACAACCAACTGCTTGCATGAATGTACGCACAAAAACAGCAGTGAAGGAAAAAATCAGGGAAGATACTATGTGAACTCAAACATACCTCACAGCAGCCACAAATGGAGAAGGAAATTAGTTGTGGACCTGGTAAGAAAGTACAGTTCATCTATCCAGCAAGATTAAAACAATTTCACCTGCTTTAGCAGGTCCTAAAACCAACCTATTCTTCAAATGTATTTGAATGTTAAATTGCCTTATGTTAAATAAGAAGGAATTCTTACCCAGAGTACAGCTTTTGAGTACTACGGACATTAAATATCACATAGGATATTATAAAAAAGACATTATACATTATAAGTATATGTATACTTATACACTATATATAATGTTACTAAAAATCTGCGAGAACACATATAATAGCTATTTAAAATGAATCATAAAAATATTCCACTTAATTGTTCCAGATAATGAAGAATATTGGGGGAAATTGGAATAATCAAAGCTAAATCTTCAACATAAAGAATCATAGAGACATCAGGCAGCAAGTTATGAATATATTCCAACTTTTACTTAAGCTCTTAGTTGCCTATTTTCTGAATTTGCCATGCTCTACTTCTGGCACTCTTACCAGACATTTTTAGGAAAAGAGACCATCTCTTATCACTAGTACAGAAATTCAAACATTCAAGCAACTCGAATCAAATCTACCACAGTTTCCCATCTAAATAACTTGATGAATTCTTGTGGAATTCAAATTTTACCAAAACTCTTGAACAGACAGCGAGAAATTTGAGGAAGAGAGCTGTTTGAATTGAATGTTGCCTTAAAAACAATAGTCTAGAACTTAAAAGAAAAAAGTCATAAACTCCACCAGCACTCAACAACAAAATTTAAATAGAAGTTTCCTTTTGTGGGTGGAGCGCAGGGTTAATGTGATGACTCCTTCCCAGCTTCCTTAGCTAAATCATGGAATTAAGATACACTTACTTTTTCTGCTAATCACTGATCTAGCCTGTAAGAGGTAGCTAGCAGTGGCTGCCCTTCATTCACAGTATTTTAATGAGGGTTAACACCCCACACCCACCTAACATCCAGAAGGCCAAGTGAGAGTGACAGAAGTGCTGTTTGTTCAGGAACATGACCTGTTTATTAAAAAAAAAAAAAAAAGAAAAAAAGGAAGAGATGTGACAATGACAAGATAAATTTTGTACTCCCTACATATAACAACCTGCATTGCAGTGGGTGTGGCAACCTTCAACATCAGAACAATTCACACAGTCATCAGACACGAGTGGATTCTTTGTCACAATTCAAAAATTCTGGTTAAAAGCAGTATGAAAAACATACACGTAGATTAAATGACTACTGCTTAAAAATAATAATTAAAAAAAAGATGAGGTATATAAACAAATGTATTCCTTTGTTCAGAATGTGAATTCTAAAGTTATACCCTGCTGATAAAAAGAACACTTCTTTATCAGAGTACTGAAAAGACAGGGAAATAATCTGTGATGGTTATTGTGCATCTTTGCAATCAGGTTCTTTTCAACAACCCCCACAAAGAGACTGACATTACTAAAAGATATAAAGGAAAACACAGAAAACAATCTACAACTGCAGATGGACCAAGGGGAAAGTTTTAACTGAAGGTGTTTGGACCCAAACATTACTGACACAGTTAGTATTGCCAAATCTTTAATGAAGCTATTAAACAATGTGTTGAAATAAATTTTAAGAGACCATTAAAATTATAGTCTTCATTGCTGGTATCTCTAATTTTTCTTAATTTAGATCTGACTCCTCTCAAAATTGAGTTAAAAACAGTAAGTATCGATATATCATCATTTGTTATATGCAAAGTAGTTAAAATGTGAACAGTCCTCAGAGTCAACCAGAGTAGTTCTGAGGAAGTACTCATGCTTCAGTATAAATAACACTGGCACAGAGTGGCTCAAGGGCAGTGATAGAAAAAAAGAATGCTTTTGCAAAAGAAAGTCAAACATACAGTAATGAACTGACAGGATAAAAAACACAGTGTATGCATGAGACACCTACCCTGTTGGCTTATATTATTCCCAAAGATAATGGTATCTGAACTTTGAACAAAGTTATCTCCCAACAGGAAACCACAGTTAAAATAAGATTTTGGATTTATACTTCATCCATCATAACAAACATATTCTGTTAATTATTTTCAGTAGACATATATAATTCAATTTTTATGTGGGTAGCCACTTATACCTTGTCTATAGTCAAGATGAGAAATAATGAATATTCAAATGTTTTAGCTCTTCTCCTGTATTTCAGGTTAATAGTACCGCACTACGCAGTACCTACAAATACAAGTACTCTTATGAATATTTGAAATATTTATGACTGTGTGTTACATCTAATAAATAAAAACAAGTAATTTTCACAGTTTGCCCCAAAGGTATCCACTTACTTTATGCATGACTTACAGTGTAGATTCTTCCTATAAAGAAAAATTGCAGCTTACAGAAAAATGCAGATACATGCTGGCATGATGATACAACAGAAGTAAAAAAGACTTGTGAAATTTAGGGATTAAAAAACAACAGTTTTGGCTCATCTGGAGTTATTCATATGCTTATTACCAGTAGGTTATAGGGGAAAAGGGGTTTTATTCAGTGGTCCCTATTTCGTTAAGCTATCACATAACAGCAATAATTATAATTAGCTAGGAAGAAACTATATGTTACACGGGTGATGAAACACAGCCTTGTCCTACTATCTGAGCAATTACCAAGGAGAAAAGAATATAGTCCAAGTCCTGCCTGATTTCTTATTATTTTGATTATAAACTTCATTAATAAAGGACAAGATTTCTGCGTCCATTACCATAACTGCCCACCCAGCCCCATGAACTAAATTTATTTTAGAAATCTGTATACAGTAAAGTACATTTTTCCTCTAAGGTCTTGCATAATTTTCTTTTTCTCAGTTTCTCAATGGTTAAAAAATTTCATGGTAAGATGATCATGATTCTTTTTTCTAATTTTAATGCACTGAATAATTGTGTGTTTATAACCATATGGAAGAAAAAACTACATATGTGGTTAGACATTCACTTTCAATAAGGCTGTCAGCCTGACTTGCAAAGGTCTCACCACTGATAGGAAATACCAGACAGCAGAGGAAGTCATTGCATGCATCAGTCATCTCATCAAAATAATGACAAAAATCTCAATATGTCCATTATATCACTGTTATTATGTTCCTACGTTCAGTTGGCAACCAGCCTGTTTTTTTCCTTACCACATTTTCATAGACTGAGAAAAAGCAATATATTCTGTCTCTATTCACTATTTTTCTATTTCTTAGCAGGGAGATCATATTCCACATGTTATTGTTGAGGAACTGTCTTTCAAGCTGGAAAATAAGTCTGTAAAGAGAGCAGATTCATGCCAAGCCCAGAACACACAACTTTTTAATTTAAAGCAGCAGCTCCCACAACAGTAAGAGGTACTGAGCCTATTCCAACACACTTGGAAAAGCTACAAAAATGGAATACACTCAGTAATTGGGTTTTACCAAAACACGTTCAACAACTACTATGCTTCTTTTACTACTGACCTCAATCATAAAATTTCCTGGTTTGTACTTCTCTTTCAGCATTCAAACCCAGGAACTTTACAGATGCAAGCAGTGGAAGCTAGACCCAAACCAAAAGCTTTCCAAGCACCAGTTTTTCTTGTTTCAGTCTAATAAAACATAGCTATTGCTTTTTAATCAAATAAGGATTTCCATATGTTCCAGTGATTGCTCACGTACTTTACTGGCAAACAAAAATGTTTTCCCATCCCCATATTATGTTTCCCTATTTAAATGTGTACTCATCCAAACCCCACAAACACAAACAATGCATACTCTGGTTTGCAAAAGATGATTTTCTGGGTGAATTGTAATAAGGAGCAAAAAAAAAAGCAGTCTAAATACAACTGAACACAATGCAGAGTTAAAAAAAAAAAACCAACAAAACCAAACAAAACCAACCAAACAAAAACAGCTAGCATTTTATGTTTTAAGTTCTATTTTAATACTGTTTCATGCAGGCAATGAATGTTGGTTAACATCTAATTACCGCAACATTCTGCTACCTTCGGAACTGCCAGTTTAAGGTAAAAGCTCATATAAGAAAACTCAAGGGAAATGGTCTGTCAGTTTTGCAAATCTATCCTGCTGACTTTTTTTTTTAATGTTTGTGGTGCTAAATTTTTCTGTCTTAAGTGTCTTTGTCAGCAGCAGTGGCCTTGTGAAAATACAAAAGTTGCAAAAGCTTGACACAGTAGTCTTCTCATTTTGATTTAGGTACCATCTGGTATGCACTTTTCTACCTTTTCTGTAGTTTCATCTTTAAATAGGAGTATCCACAAGAGTAATTTACAAAGAAAATCTAAAGTAAACACAACTAAAGAACATAAATTGCAATCTTCACTTAGAAGGTACAGATGACATGTTAAGTTTAGTGAATGAGCAAAGAAGGCAGCAGATATAAAGTAAAAAAATCTAGACTGTGCTTTAGACAGTGCAGAAATGCACTATAGGCGCATGTTCTCAGTCCAGTACAAGGACTATGTGAAGAGCTCACTGTTTATATACACAGATACACATATCCCAAAATATATAGTTATACATACATGCACACATATAAATTAAATATATAAAGTCTAAAGGAATAATTGAAAGCGCAGTTTTAATTAAAGGATGTGAAGATTCAGTTGCATCCATCAACCTCTAATTGATTTAATTTCCAGGTTTGTCTATAGGAATCATCTAAACTGAAAACTGCTGAATGAAGTGTAACAGGGAAACTAGGTCACTTATTTGATCTAATATGCAATTTCCCACAAATTACTTAATTAATATGAAGATTAAAACTTTCTGGGAATAACATTAACCGTCTCCTTTCATTCTCCACATCTGGTGCCTGCTTTCTTTTTTTCTCTCCTCATTGAAGTTCATTGTCTTCCTTCCCTCAGTTTCCACTACCCTCTAAAGTTTTATTACCTTTCCCTGGTGAGACAAAGGAAGAGTGGATTGATCTAATTTGGCTCTGCAAGAAATTGTATGTTTTGTTTAGAAGCTTGAATGAGCAAAACTGACTGCCAACAACAAGTTTTTTCAATTTTCTTGAATCAGTCCTAACCAAGAAAGTTGATGGTGTCTGGCTTGTGACTACTTTAGCTTGCAGATGGTTTGCAATCAAAGTAATCTTACCCTCAAAACAGTATAAATGCAAAGACTCTGGACTTTGACCATTCTCTTTGAAAATGTAAAAAATTTACTCTGGCAGCTGTGAGATGCCAGACCCAATGGAACAGCAGTGAGAAAAAGAATACAGAATTTCTTCATAACTGCGACTTTTTGCATCATCCAATTAGAACTAGACAGCATTTGTCTTTTCTAGCAGCTTATTTTCCTTCACAAGACCAATATTCCCATCATGAACCATTATCATCCAAAACATTCCTGTCTCAAGTACTTAGAAATGTTCGCTTTGCTGAAAAAGAAAGCAGGCCTTATTAACCCACCAAAAGCTACGTAAGAGCAAAGCATTATCATGGGGTGGCAGTGAGGAAGCTTTTTAGAAGTCTTTATGAATTTATATGTGAATGTTGTCATCATTGCTGTCATGCACAGGAACAGAGAAAAGAAATTGTGAAGTCTGTGTTTTTTTCAACACCAGCTAGCTATAGTGCAGCAAAGCAGAGGGGAGAAATATTTTGAAGACATTACAAGATATAAAAACATAAATGGAATAAAATTGGTGAAATATTTGAGGATCTCTTATAATAATTATACAGTACCTGAAATAACAGCATAGAACATGATAGAATCTAATGGGGATAAAGAAAATGGCCAGTTTTCTCTGTTCACATTGAACAAGAAGCTCTCCCCTTTGACAACTTTTTCAAAGCATTTTTTTTTTCTTAAGGTCTTTTACTGCCACATTTTCAAATGAAAAAATTACCACAGCTACAATGTGGATCAAAGCAATGTGGTAGAGTCCAAAACCATTTCACTCTCTAAAAAGATCAGAATAAGGAAGATAACAATGTTCAATCTTAGGGCCAAAGGTGTCACAAAACAGAAGAGCATGCTATGCCCCTGAGGTAGTGTGGGCTGTCATCCTGAATGGCTACAGGATACATATTGTGCCTTGTGGTATCAACTTCACCCGACTTAAGTAAATTATAACTTGCATAATTCCAATCAACCCTTTCCAGTAAAGATTCCTATACCATAAAAAAATTAGGCAATGCTACAGTAAAGGTGAATACATTGGTCCAGAATCTATGCTTATGTGAACATGTTAGATATTCACAATAACTCTTGCCTTGGTGAGATATAACTAAGTTAGGCTACAACAGATGGAAGTTGTGTTTAATCATTACTTTAGCATAAAGTATCCCTGAAGCTAAAAAAGAATTGACTTAGTAACTAATGGCTAGTCAAAGATAAGATTGGACAACAGCCCGATCACTATTCAGCTACATGATGCAATTAGGTTCAGAAGACACTTTATTCAGCATGTATTTTGTATACTAATATTTTATAATTAAAGTGTAAATGACTGACATTTACTCCATTCACAAATGTCCAGTTCTGGACACTCAAATTTTACTAAAGCAAAATAATATTCAGACAACAGTATGCAGCAGAACATCAAATTAGGGTTATTATATATCTAAATCATAAAAATCAGGCTATGCAAAAATGCAGTAAAAGATTTTACTATCAAAACACTTGAGTTCTATTATTTATGAAATTATTATGAAACATTCAGTATGCTACTGTCCTGGGTTTACCAGGAGCCGTTTTGCTCCTTCTTAGTAACTGGTGCAAGCTCTGTGTTTTGACTTCCAGCCTGGGCAGAGAGCTGATAATACCGATTGTTTTTAATTGTTGCTAAGTAATGTTTATTCTGGCCAAGGACTCTGTGAGTCTCATGCTCTGCTGGGGACGAGGGAGGCCGGGAGGAAGCAGAGACAGGACACCTGATCCAAACTAGCCAAAGAGGTATTCCATACCACAGCACGTCATGCCCAGAGAGGTAACTGGGAGTTACCCAGAAGGGCTAGGGACTGAGGGTTGGACAAGGTATTGGTCAGTACTCGGCTGGGGGAAGTGGGGCGAGTTATCTGTTGGCTGGTGCTGAGGTGTTGTATTCTCTTCCCTTGTTATTTCCTTTAGCATTATTATTATTGGTGGTAGCAGTAGTGATTTGTGTTATACCTTAGTTACTAAACTGTTCTTATCTCAACCCGTGGGAGTTGCATTCTTTTCGATTCTCCTCTCCATCCCTCCAGGAGCAGGGGGAGGGCAAGAAGGGGGGGAGTGAGTGAACGAGGTTTGTGGTTCGGTTTAAACCACGACAGCTACTTACAAAATACATACGTAACATTAGTCACATACTGCAACATAAATGATTGTTATAAGACTGATTAATAAGGAAGAGTGACTTATTCATAGATAGGCAACAAGAATTTCTTCTGTAAATTAAATTTCAAGGCTTCAAACTGCAATCTGCAGGTGAATGCATATAAAATAAATATGAACAAGAACGGCTCAACAATCAACTGAATCAAAGCAGATATATAAATCAAATGAGGTTGCTAATGGGAATGTAGGAAAAGTATGGGAAGCCTTCTAAGACAAATGTAAATACTGTTAAACGTCTGAACATAAAGCCAGCTTAGTGAAGGTATCCAAGGAATCGGAACATATTTGATCCAGGGCAGATGCAGAGAGGGAATTTTTTCAAACTAATTCGAACTAATTCTTTTCAGCAACAAGAATAATAATGTAACTGAAGGTTTTGTTTGTTTTGTTTTCTGGCCACAGCAAAACTATTCTGTCCAGAATAAGGTTCCCAATTGATGCCACAGGATGTTGTTTTTTCATAACAAATATACTTACTTTGTCTTTTAAATTTGTTTCAAGTTAAATGAATGTGAATATTGTATGTGTTTTAAAATGTATGATAGCTCCTTGCATACGGACAAATAATCCCAAATTTCAAAACAGACCTTGGGAAACTTGAGGAAAAATAGTTGAGATGTCAAAAACAGGCAAAATTCAAAATTTACACATATGCAAATAAACATTAACTAGGAGTAACAATTGAGTTAAAAAATTATAAATCACTTCTGTTTATTTCACTCTATGTCAAAAGAATTAAAAAAAAAAACTGTATAAACATTTTATGTAAAATAAAGCTATTTTGCCAAAAAGTGTAACTCATTTCATATTTATGCAACTTGTTTAGAGTTGTGACAGTTTTCAGCAACAGTGTAGTTGAAAATATGCAGTGTTAAACTATTACCATTGCAATCACATAGTGCCTTTTCATCTCCCTCCACTAATGATAAAATTGATGGAATCAAGATAAGTTGCTAGAATGTGGACATGATACCTAATCTATGCAAGTGTCATTATAACTGGATGAGTTGTTGGACATAGAGATGGAGCTCATCACTGGAAATAGTTATTTCAGCAAGGATAAATAATCAAGAGGGGATATTACTGAAGCAATGAAAAGGAACACATACGTAGACTTTAAATGATATGGCATAATATTTATGTCAAATTATATTCCTTCCACATTTAGAAAGCTGAATACACATACAAAAACTACTGCTTCTTTTACCTATGCTCAGCATCAAACTCTAAACTTTCAAGTTCTGGTCTGGCATTCTATGCCCATTATAATCACTACCATACAAGATTCAGCTGGTCTTATTATTAGAAAAGATGGATTAATAATCAACCTTTTTGTTTCCACTAGGAACTACCTTCCCTCCAGATTTTACAGAAACAGCTTTCTCATTTGAAAAGTATTCCGAACCATGTCATGCGTCCCATGGTAGCCCCAGACTATCTTTCTCTTATTCTTATTGCTATTATTAAAAATGAATTAATCTTCTGCCTTTGGGAATGGCAGACCAGAATGGCTCTTGCAAACTCTAACAACGTAAACTCAGCTGGATTAAAAGGCTTGCAAGAAAGAGGTTACAGGAAAACGGCAGAGAAACTCACTAAAATAAGACAATTTGACCACTTCAGTTGCTGCCATTCAAAGCCAGATGTACTAATGTAAATTACCATTGCTTTCACTTAATACACCAATCTGAATTGTGACAGCACGGCTTTGATTCATGATCACTGCCAAACTGAACAGCAGCAGCTGAGGTGGATGCCGCTCCCTTTGGTAATAACACACATTTGTCTTTCACAGTGCAGAATGCGATGCTTAAAAAAACATTTTCTAAAGATCTACACACTCTTATGGGTGGGGATGGAGAACAAATTTTAAAAAAAAAAGAATTTATTCTCAGTTTGGGGCAAGAGCGATCTAATGAAAGAAGCCCAGGTATGAGAGCCAGCTCTAGACTATTACACGGTACAGTAGCTTACCATTCTTTTTACTAAGAGACACTTTCCATCCAAAAATGTAGTAATAATTAGCAAACACAGAATAAATAACAACACAAATTACTTCTGAAGATCTTAGCTCCCATATGAAGTACAGCAAAATACTTCTGAAAAACAGCTTGAGTTGCTCCCCTTCCTCACCCCGAGTACCTGTATAATTCAGAACAGAGGAAGATGTTACAGCTGACTACTTCCAGGAGGAGTTATTTGAGTGTTATGAAATAAAACCAGTATAGAGAAAGCTATAGATTTTGTCTGTGACTCTCTTAAGTCCATTTCATAGAACCAACTAGATTGGAAAAGACCTTTAAGATCATCAAGTCCATTACCCTGGGACTGCTATGTCCACCGCTAAACCATGCTACTAAGTGCCTTGTTTACATGTTTTTTGAATACTTCCAGGGAGGGTGATTCTAACACTTCCCTGGGAAGAATGTTCCAATGCCTGATCACTCTCTCTGTGAAGGAATTTTTCCTGACATGCAGTCTAAACCTTCTCTGCACAGCTTGAAGCTGTTGTCTCTTCTTCTGGGATACCCACCCCCACCTCACTAAATCTCCTTTCATGTAGCTGTAGAGAGTGAAAAGATCCCCCTGGGCCTTCTCTGCTCTAGGCTAAACAACCTCATTCCTTCAGCTGTTCTTCATCAGACTCGTTCTTTTAAGTCCTTCACCAGCTTCACCACCCTTCTCTGAACCCATGTTGCCATATCATAGTACAGGCCATGACATTAGCTTTGTTTTCAGGAATGCCTCAAAAATATTCCAAAGCATTATGACAAACCTTAAGAAATCAGAGATAAAATAGAAATGTTAAGCATCCAATACAAAAAATAGATCCTAAGTTTCAGACACAACAACAGATAAAACAAGGATTCACAAAGGTGGCAGAAGTTGCCTCAAAACAAAATTTTTAAAAGGTGCATTTGACTTGAAGGTATTGCCAACAAGTCAGGCAAGACAGCAAGCCTCTTCAATTCAGGACTCCCATTTCCTACCTTGTCCAATATCTTTATATACTATCTACCATCCATAAAAACCCATGAATTTTCATAGAAATGTATTGTTACCACATACAAAAGGAGTACAGATTTTATCATTCATTAACTGTCAGCATCTTTGTTTTAAATTTTAATAAATGATATATTCTTGCTTTTAGTATGAGTAAACTTACATCTGTCATAGATGTGGGTTTTTTTAAAAGACTTTTTTTTAATTATAGTAAATCATTTAAATGAGGCAAATACATTTAATGAACTGGACACATCTTCTAGTACATCTGCTTAACAACTTTTTTACTCCAGTATCTTTAGTGATAGTAACACAGAGATAATTAAAGAAAAAAAACCCACAAAGAATAGAAAACAGCAGGCTCACAAGTTTGCTGCGTAACCAAATAAAATAAAGCAAAAGAAAACAAACAAAACAAAGCCTTATACCAGCTAACATTGATTCTTTAATGGTTCAATTGCTTCATATTTGTTTTCTGCTCTCAAGGATATCCCAGATTGTTCTGACTCAGTTATCCCAAAAAAAAATCCTTTGCATTTCCTTTTACTAAGACAAGGACAATACCCAGCAGGTTGCTTTAAGTTTTCTAGAAGATAACACTATGAAATTTTAATATATTGCTTTAAGATCATTGACTTAAATGTGGTAACTTGCATTCCTTGTTTAATAGTCTAACATTGTCTTCTTATTAAAAAAATATTAAAAAAGAAAAAGATACTTAACATCTAAAGCAAGCACTGCTGTCCCCTTTCTGACCCAAGTCTTCATTTGTCCTTAAATATATTTTGTCACTAATTGAACTGTCATTTAGTATTTTTATTAATGTATAGCTTTTAAGTCAATCATTAGTCTGAAAGCCATTTTATTTTAGAATGATTTACTTTCTTTTTTATTGCCTTGCACTCATCATTGAGGAACACCCATAGTAATAACAGTATGAAGGCTATAAGTAAGCAAAGCTAGAGAAATATTCTGTGTTTGAATATTTTGGTTTTAAGGGACAAAATCATCTGCCAAACATAAGATCAACTTTTATGAAAAGCTTTACATTTTTATCATAAATTTTTAAAGGGAAAAAACCACAAACAACCCACCAAAAAAAACAAAACAAACAAACAAAAAAAAAAAACCAACCCAAACCAAACCAAAACCTGTGTAATTTGATTGACAGAAATCATGCTTTAGCAGTTACTCTTTCAAGTAATTTCTAGCTTCACAGTCCTAGGAAATTTCTCACACAACAATCACAGTTGCCCTGCGTCATTCGGAATCACTGACAACCGGACGGAAACAGATTTGTTACAGCCTGATGAACTTGGTTTAAAACTTACCTTTCACAAAAAAGCTAGGAGACTGTATTTACCAGCTACTGCAGGTCAACAGTGCTGCTGGAGTTCTTTCACCCAATTACTTCACAAACACTGACATTTATCTAGTCCCTTTCTCTTTCTAGAGAAATTCCTTTCCAAGGGATCAATTTGTTCAAAAGAGGCACTCTGCACATAGTAAAGCATAAATTCTTTTGGCAAAGATATGACTGCAGCTTACACAAACAGGAGAAGGAAAGGTCATTTGACCAATATGACAAAGCCCTTCTCAAATGGATTTTCTTCTGCACTCTATTATAGCATTTCCACAAGAAAAAGCAAGTTGGACAGGAAGAGGAGAATGTGCTTTCAAACTTGCACAGGAGAGTTCCAAGTGCTTGCTTGCATCAACGTGGCACCTGCTGGTTTAGTTCTCTGCTAGCAAAACATCTATTTTTTTATTATTTTTTTTTCTCCAGACCTTCCAACAGCATCTCCTTATTGTGGATTTCAGAACACAATCTGAAATCTACATATAAAAATGCAGCCTACAACATTAATCAAAGTGCATTTACTACAGTGAAGTGAAAATTTGTTCTGTGCTTTTAAGATGACAACCAAAACCAAGACAAGCAGAAAGTATTTGGATTGCTTTTGGCAACTTGAATACTTGAGAGCATCTTGATTATTTTTGAGTAGATAATTTGTTAAAGATGGAATATGTTTCGTGAATGGCAGAAGAAAAAGAAAAGAACAGCCCAATCAAAACTAAAGAGCGTATTTCTTTCAACCCAAAAGCTTTTATCACACACCTGTGTTTTTATAAACAGTGTCAGCAAAGCAAACTTTGCCAACAAGACAAATTTCTTATGAATATGCATCACTCATTTCTGCATTTTTAGTTTATGAATGTATTTTAACCCTACACACACATATCAAGCAGCAGAGTGTAATCACTGTCACCTTAATGGCAAAAAAGTAGTTCAAATATCTGCTAACCTTTGGGGAGAGGCTGGGCGCAGTTCTCTCATGTCAGGATTTCAGACAGGGCTATGGTAGTTGTGGAAAGCACCTGAAGTATTACATGAAATTACGTATTTAACATGTTAACCCATAAACAAAATAAAGATAAGATATAAAAAGATACCTGTTAAAATACCACCTTCTCTCTGGAGACATTCAACACATCCTAATTAACTTTGATGATTTATTGACCTATTTTTCTAGATGTAGTAATTGAGTGAGCAAGCAACAGCTAAGCTCAAGATAAGTGGCTCAAGGACATTTAGGCCGCTGTAGTAGGCCAAATATTCATTCCCTTACTCTCCCCTTCATTCTTTAAAAGGATTATCTTCTGGATATGCAACATTCAGACAATCTTCCACTTGGCTTCCACTTCGAACACTTATGAACATTTTGATATTTGAAAAATATGATGCAAAATATGTGTAAACTCTTACCACATTCCAAAATTTGGTAGTTTCCCTAAGTCAGTGTTGTCCCCTTCATACAAGCAATTCCAGCACAGATGTTTCTCCCTGTGATCTGATTAGCAATACTGAGGTACAAAGGACATACTGCAAGATGAACAGGGAAAAAAAAAGCATATACTGTATTTTATTTATGCATATATTTATATATACCTTGGTGGTGTCTTCAAATTTCAAACTAAGCAACAAAGAGTCTGTTCTAAATTATTCTGTAAAATCACTCTTAAGTTACTTCAAGCGAGAAGGGTCATCCCACATGTATCAAAAATATGACTTTTATTCTATTGTATCACCAGATAATTCAGGGTTGCACGGCAATGACTGGGTGACAAAAGGTTTCATTTAATTAATTGGGGTTTTTTTTAAGGTTCACAAGGGAAAGGGCAGGAGAGATTAATTGATCTATAGCACAACAATGCTGCTACTGCTAATTAAATCTTTCATTAACGTCTTACGAGAATAGGAGATATCCATCTCTTTTTTCTTTTATCTCTTGCTTTCATTAATAAATGTAATAGTTTATATTTGTGTTTATGTTCCTCTGTTCCTAATGTTTACAAGAGCATAGTAGACTCTGCTCTCCTTTCATCTTACTAAAAATGCACCAAGATTATGGAAAAAAATTGAGCAATTTATAACAAAAAGAAACCCTCACAAAAAACCTCCTTTCTACGAAAGGAAACCATATTTCAAGTTATTCAGACATTTCCACCAACTTTAGTGATGACTGAGATTTCTGGCAGATGGGTTCTCTTTAATCCCAATTTCTGCTGGCACTGAAGTATCTCTACCTCCTGATAAAGCTGTCTTCTTTTTCAACTTGGTAACTGACAATATTAAACATGAAAATCCACCCAAATCAGACTGCTGGTCTGGCAGATGCTGCTAGCCAAAAGGATTGCCCTGAAGTGGAAAAAGAGCAGAGAGGTCTCTAGAAATCTTTTCATGTTCTGGCAGACAAAGCCTTTGGAGACTACCTCTGTTGAAGGACTTTTGCCTTTGAGACAGCCCTACCTTTTCCTCCCTGAATTCTCAGGGCTAGGCTTATGCCCCTGCAAGCATTCTCACAACATGGTCTGCCATTGTTCTTCAGCATTAGTCTAATTATCCCCTATTTCATTTTCATTATTAGTTAAGTTACTGTTTTATAAAACTAGGCAAACATAAGAAAAGTAAACTGTAAACTAGCATTTTTCAAATTAAAGATAATCTTATATATCTCATAAGGGCCTAGAAAAAATGAGACTCCTGTCTGTACTTTTAGACACTAACATAACAACTAGAGCACAAAAAAATAGAATAGAAAGTAGTCAAAATAACAGTGAATACAGGAAAAAGAACTTCTAAATTGCTAGAAATAACAGTACAAATGATCATTTCAAAATGGAACATGCTAAGTTATCAGCTAAGAAGAATTGCCTTTGAAATACTGGTAGCATCCCAAAGAAGGTTCCAGTATTTTCACTTCAATAATAAAAGTCTACTCTTCACTTTTAAATAACCATATTCAATTAGAAGGATAATTTTTCTGAACAGTAAGATTTCTTAAAATAAGCATAAAGGTACATTTAGATATTTGTTATTTACAGATACACATAAAAAGCCTGCAGAAATACAAGAAATAAACTAGAAAATAATATGCACACTGAGAAATATATGTCAAGAATGTGAAATTACTGAACTAAACTCCATAGAAATTAAATACCTATTGTCTTTATATAGTACATGGGAAATTAAAAACTGCTAAGTATTATCATTAAAACAGGTTTCAGAGACAGAGAAAACAAAGATTTGTTAAGGTCTCTGGTAGCTTGTTGAAGCAAGAGAAAAAATGAGGAAGTGCTTTCAACAGGATTATTATTGCTTGAAATATTTTCACTTCCCCAAATATGTGTATTTCATAAACCTCTAAGTATTTAATGTTTTCTCCCAGGCTCACCTGGGAGAGAAAGCCAATTTTTGCTGATTTCAAACGCAAAAGTCTACCAAGATTTCCTTGGGTCAGCTCAGAAGGAAGGCAGCATTCTCAGGAAAAAAAAAGAAAAAAAGTAACATTTTTTCTTGAAGAAACATTTCATTACTGAACATATTGCTAAATATGATGATCAAGCATTCAAGACAATGTTAAAAAAAAAGACAACAAACCTTCAACTAGGTAAGATTTATAAAACACTAAACTAGTAAGCTTTGCACACCTTAGTGATATTGCGATTTCTACCACTGAAATTAAAACCCACATAGTTTGCACTCCACTGTATCATCATTACAAACCAGGCATGCTCGTCTTCAATAACAAATGGAATTTACCTTTTTCAAGAACTTGCATCTGAACATTTTATTCAAGCTGGTTTATAACTGATTATTATCTAGTTCAACTAAGGAAATGTTCACAGAAATATCTGCATAAACAAGGAGCCCATAAACTCTTTTCTGGTGTGAATATATACTAAAAACATATAAAACATGTAGAAAGAGAGCTAGTGTTTATAATTTCACTGCATTTATTAACAGCAATAATAAGAGGAAAGAAGAACTGACTCAGTGACAGGTAATATTAATAGAAATAACTACATTATAATCTTAAATATATCCAGTATCAAAATTATTAGGTGTTAGTATCACTGCAATATTGCTCACATCCACAATATCAGTGCACACTTATGAACACCACCATATATTAGTGAAGAAACATGCTTGTTGTGTGGAAGATCTCTGTATCAAGGGCACAGCAGCTACAGGATACCCATTTTCGTATTACAGATTTCTATGTGAATACAATATGGAAGAAAACAGAAAAATAATGGCTGAGTACTAGAAAATTTATCTCACCAGCGTGTAGTATAAACTGATAAAATGAGACAATGAAACATATAGACAAACACATAGACACTGCTTTAGGGTTAGAGTCTGAGTTAGAGAACATTTAGATGAGTCCTTATGTGCATATTTTTGCAAAGGCATCTGTGGATTCCCAGCCTTTTTACATACCTATGCTAATCTTAGTTTCCTAATCTCCCAGGACAGTTAAGTCATCTTTTTTTCCTCCGTATAGCAATTTTCTCTTTTCTACAGGGAAAAAGGTATTTGAGTTGCTGATCTTTGCATCCCGCAGAAAATTAATCAGTAGTCTGAAAGAAATTAGATGGCTATTGGTGAGCATAACACATAAATAATGCAGTATTTTTACTTAAAATGAAATTGCTTCCACTCTAGGGGCTTGCCATCACTTGAACACTTTTTCCAGAAGCACAAAGTACTCCAAAATATGGTGGAATCCTCAAGCTGGGAAAACCAACAACAAAACCCTAAAGAATTCCTTGATTTTTTTCTGTTAAGATGGTGTATATAGATTAATTTTACTTAGATTTTAATCTGAAAGGCACTTTTTTATGATAGGCTAATCCAACTGCTTTTACAAAAAGCGTAAAGCAGTTAGCTTTTCTAAATACACATATACATAGGTATTGAAGCTGATTAGCAACTTGCATACAGAGAGGAAAGGGGGAATGGGAAAACAGGCCTTCTAGCAGTTCTGCTGTCCAACTACATTCCTTTGACAATTCGCTATTGCAAAAAAGAGCTGCCAGCACGTCAGAGTGGCCGTAGAGGAACAAGGATCTGCCCAGAGGCCTATGGACTCCAGGGCACTGAGCCCTGAGGAATCCCTTCCACACAGCTGCTAGAAATAACACAAGAAAATCCATCTGAAAGGGGAAAATAAACCCCAAACTAGCAAGCCCAGCGATTCTGTAACCTTTGAACACCTCTTTTTGATCCTTAAAAGCTGTCTAAATAGTCTCATTAACAATAAAGCAGAACTTGTCCTTCTGCCATTGCTCATAACTTACTTACTTTAATCTGGCTCTTTTATAAGCAATGAGTCAGTCTGATTTGCTAATTTCATCAATTCTGTGTTCTGTAAACTTCAGTCTTCTTTTAATGCTTCTGTACCAGAGAGTTACTTAAAAACAGCAATATGTGTTCACGCTGAGTAATTAAAGCAAAGATTCATAACTAATGTGATTTTTCCTTATTTCCCCTGTCCCTGTTCTCTCCTTGTATCCCAATGGGTTTGAAATAACCAGTCCCTATTCACGAAGCATCATAACATAAAATAGATGGGTGAACTAAAGCAGCAGTAGCTGTAATTTTCATTTATGGAAAAAGTTAATGGTAGTTGTAAATGCAACTGTTAAGTGATTTCATTCCTAATAAACTTGTCTTCATTTTACTATGTAAAAAATAGGTCTGGCAGGATATCAGGCTCTTATGTTACATAGCTAATGTTGTTTAATCTTGTTAAAAATAGAAAATGAATAATTTATACTGAAAATTACTGCATTTTGGCATTCCCCTGTTCCTTCATGGGGTTCTCACCAGGTTTCAGGTGGGTATTTTGCTCTACCATGGACCTACATGGAGTGCAAGGGCACACAGCCTGCCTCACCAGGGTCTGCACCACCAGCTGCAGGGGAATCTTTGCTGCTTCGTCATGAGTGTCTGCAGAACTGTTTCTCTCATATGTTCTCACTTCTCCCTCCAGCTGCAATCATGCAGTTTTGGTTTATTTTTCACCTTCTTAAATATGTTATCTCTGAGGCTCTACCACCATCACTGATGGGCTTCGCCTTGGCTTTCACATTTCTTTTATTTATATGCAGTAACAACTTTGTTGCAAAACTAAATTACTCATTCCTTTGTTGTCTGTCCCATTTTGTGTTCTACCATACTTTAAGTATCCAGTGGTAATGTGTCATAAAACTAAATTAATGTATATAAAAATGTCAACTTATTGCTTCACTATTTTCTAGAGTGAGAACAGTGTTCCTACTGTTGATATCAGTTTTACCACATAGCAGAAGACACATTTAATATTTTAAACCACATCTTAGGGTCGTGACACCTGTGACATTCTTTTCGTTGATTTACATGTATGTTGCTTAACTGTATAGGCCTGTGCTAGAATCATTTAGATCAGAAAGGACTTTTAAGATCATTGACTCCAACTGTTTTTAAATTTAAGCTCTCTTAAAGATCAACTAAAATGTGCCTCAGGATGCAGTCATTTATGGATAGGACATTTCTGACAGGTCTTGGGATTCTGAAATATGAAAATCAACAAGTTACTGAATAAGCTTTTGTGTTTTCCTTTTTCTTAGTTTGGGAGTTAATTTAAATACAAATGGGTTCCCCACTGTCCTTGTTCTGGTGTCCAGCTAACCTTTATTTTCATAGAAAAAAAAAAATAAACAACCAAATTATTAATACTTGTTGCATCACACTGCTGTAATGCTCTTCTGCTAGAATCAGTTATGGTACATTTAAAAGGGCAGAAGGAATATTTTACTTAATTTTGGAATGAAAGTATTTAGAGAAACGCTATTAAGAATCCTACAGCTAAAAGACATCTTTGGACTGGAATGGTGTTCTGTTATGCCAGCGCAAATCTAAGCAGACTGTTTGAAGTCACTGGTGAAGATATAATTTATGTAGTTTCTGACTCCTATTTTTCAGTATTTGAATGTTAACATCCACAAAACAGAGCTTAATATTTCATTGGCTGCTAACTTAAGAGACAACAGCAGCAGGGATACCTGTGACAAGGGACAGACATATGCCTTGTTTTACCAGGTCACTTGCTCAGTATATTTGCTTTCCCCATTCACAAAAAGTTATTATTTTGTAATATTGTAGAGCTACAGCTTAAAGAAACGGTACATGGAAAAAAAGCATGCCATTTAGTACTAATTATCACCAGTCAGTCTTATTTTGTTCTGCACTGTGGGCTTTGTCTCACCTGCAGGCCCACAAGTCTATGTGGTTTTTGTCACTAATGATTTTACAGATATTGAACGAGTTAGATCTCTTCTTCCCCTTTGAAATAAAGATGAAAAAAGATGGCTATAGTACTTCAAAAATTAGTAAAATATTAATTTCATATTAGACATTGATGTGATCTCAGCAAGCAAAATGGACTTCTCTTGATGGATTTAGAGAGTACGTTTTGTCAAGCTATTAATTAGATCTTAGGAGACAGGCAGCTCATTAAAACTTTGTGTGTTCTAAATATTACATTTTTATAAAAGGCTATTTATTTATATTGCTTTCACAATTAAATGTTAATGGAAGTACAATTTCAAATGAAAACATTATTCAGAATTTATGTCTGACAAATATTAGCGATCTTGTGACAGTGCTAGGATTCAGAGGAACTCTGCCTTGTTTTCTTTCTCTCAGGTTTTAGAGTCTTTATCTTTGAAGACTGTCTTTGAACAATTAATTAGTTTTGTCAGTCAACTGCGCCAAATTAGATTACCAACGCTTTTTTATTATCATTTTAAATCTCAGGTCCTTCTGACAAACGGTGAGGAAAGGGCACACTAAAAGCTTAGAGTCAGCTGCGAGCATATGTATATACACAATAAAATTAGAGCACAAAAAAGATTTCCAAGGTTTCTTTTAATGTGTATATCTGAACAATATTGAAGGATCAAAGTTTTATCATTCCTTAGCTTTTTTACCCATTTAAGATTAAATACTCTGTCATTCTTTGAATACACTACAGAGTCATACTGAAGTTTCTCATAAATTGCTAAAAGGTTTCCAAAGAACTTGAGTTATAAAACATAATAAATCTCTTTGGAAATTTAGGCCAAGCTGATAAAAATATTTATACAATATAAAAATGAACATGAATATATTCAATTTATATTAATTTTAAATAGAAATCAGTAAAACTATTGTTTTATTACATCTGTTGCCAAAAGAAGAAATGTGATTTTTCAGCCAGCTACATTCATTGTTCTATTCTTTCCAGATCTGTCTGGTGGAATGATACACCAGAGCCAATATAATCTTATGAGAAACTCAGTGTACAAACTTCACAGTATATTTGACAAGTGAAGTTTCAGCAATCTCTGTTTTCAAATCCATTGCTCTTTTGCACAAGAACTTATCCCTATCTTGAATCATCTGTGCTCAATTTCTTTTTTTAAAACAGCAATACTTTGTTTAAAAAATACATTTCTTTTAAAAAGTAACATATGACAAATTAAATCCTGAGATATAAACACAATGGATGCTTACCCTTGAAGATCACTTAGAAATGGACAAAATTTCACATTTTAAAAACAAGCTTGTGCAAATCACAGGAAAACATACCTGCTACTGAATTTTTTTATATATATCTTAAGCAAGATTCATGATTTCTTTGCCTGAGTTTATACATCCACAAGAGCAGAGGTTTTCCTATGATCCAGAGCTTTGTAAGGTTTATAGAAAAACAAAACAACCAACAAGCACCACCATCAAACAAAAATCCAAATAATCCCCCCAATAAAAAAAAAAAAAGAAAAAAGAAAAAAAAAAAAGATTTATCTACTTAGATAAAAGGAGTTATTCAAGTACAAACCTGTAGCAGAAACATCATGAACTTCAAAGTCTGAAAGAAAACAATATTTAGGCAGGTAAACAGCAGATGAATTCTTCTAAAACGCTGAATAACAGTCATATTTTTCTCTACTTGACAGCCATAAACTTATTCAAAGATATATTTTCTGTTGGCATACAGTTGCTAAATAGTAACGATTTTTCTGTAAGTATTTACATCCTGTGGTAAAGACAGCAATGAAATTCAAATAACAGGTTTAACTTCCTTATGCTTTCAAATGAGATAGAAATAAAGCTCTTTGAATCCATGGCTCTGTTTAAGCTTTCTTTAGTTCACTTTTGAACTCCTAGGTATCTAACACATTTCAATGGGAATAGCCTTTCTGAATGTTCCTACAGGGAGCAGATGGCAAGTTACACTAAATCAGTAAATGACACAAACATTAAAACCTATAGCAATCTGAAAATGCTTTTGAGTTACATCAGAGCAAAAAATTACTTTTTTTCCCCCCGTTTTATTAACAGCTGTTAATAAGGTAGTCTGAAAAACCACTGAAAAACTGACTTATCTTTTTAGATTAGTGACAGATTTATCAATTCCCCACAGTTCTTCTGTCATTCAGCAATAACTTAAAAAAAACCAAGCCAACAAACAAAAAACAAACAAAAAAAAAAAACAAAAACAAAACAAAACCAATCAACGAACTAAAAAAAAACAAAACCCCAAACCAATAAAAACGTTAAAGAGAAAATGTTTTATCCGAATTTTCTTATGCCATTAATCATACAAAATTTAGAAGTATGTAAACTAATGAGTTTCACTGCATTAAAAATTCTCTTAACTGTGCCATTATTGAATGTTTGCACAGTTTAGTAGTATATGCCACCTTTTAGGAACAACAGGAAAATCTACATGAGAGAATAACAAAGAAGATGTTGGTCTGCAGTAAAATACATAATTAAGGAGAAGTCTCTCCTGGACTTCCATAAGCACTCTGAATCTGATTTTGGCAATTAACATTTATACAGTTATATGAAGAGGAAATAAAATTATTTGAAAACTCCACAGTTTATTTGAAACCTCCAGGCACCATCCTGAAATTGAGATTCCCCCAGAACACATCCTTCCAGGAATTCAAGACTTCATTGATGCAATTTTGACCATGCTGGAGCTTACCACTTGCTAGACATGTTAGTTTCCACTGACCTCTGCTGAAATGTGGATTGAAGTACACTGTAGCATTTCAGAGCAGACAGATGTTCAGATGAAAGGCATCAATAATTTTTTTTTTTGTCATGAGTTTCAGTAGCCTAAATCTTAATCAGCGCATTAGTATTAATTCTTCAAAGCTGCTGAAGTGATTAAGGGCCATACTGAACTGGGCCCAAAGGGCTCGGATCCAATTGACCTTCTACAGAAGAACACGTCTTTCAGCAGCTACTTATTCAGAGACATCAGCCTTTGCTCTATTTTTCACAACTGGACCAGGCCTATCATGGAGCAATGCCAGTGCCTCACAGATGCTTGCTGCACCTAAGGACTACAATAGCAAACTGAGCGTCTACCAGCAGAAGCTGACAACACATGCATGGCACAAACTGAGTCCTGCCCAAGGAAGCTGTGAATGCTCTATCACTGGAGCCAGGCTGGATGAAGTCTTGGGTGACATGGTTTAGTGCTAGGTGTCCTTGCCCGTGGCAGGGGGTTTGGAACTAGATGATCTTAAGATCCTTTTCAGTGCTAACCTATGATTCTATGATTCACAACATCCTTGGGCAACCTGTGCCAGTGTCTCACAACCCTCACAGTAAAGAACTTCCTCCTCATATCTAACCTGAACTTCCCCTGTTTAAGTTTGAACCCGTTACCCATGTGCTATCACTACGGTCCCTAATTAAGAAAAAAAAAATCTCATTGTGCAATTTAAGTGTAATACATTTTATCACAGTACACCTTTCTTTAAATATTGAAATTGTGCCATAAAAGGCTTTCTAGGGAATATTTATCCACAACAACCCCACTTTTCGGACTGCACCATGCCTAGTAACTTACATACCTAGTAAGCTGCACTGCATAATGTATTCACAAATATGGGGACAAAAATCACTGAGCAGACAGTGCTTTCAAAGAAGAAGATCGTGTCTCTTACTTCCTCTCAGCCCTTTCTTCCATGCAGTAATTTTAAACAAAGATATCAAAAGAAGTAAAAAAGTCTCTAAAAACTAAAAAAATAAAAAAACTGTCAGCCTAACTATTCTATGATTCTATGACAAACCAGGACGCAAGACCACCTGCAAAGAGATTATTATCACAACATTCTGGCATAACTCATAAAAGCCTCTAGCACAAAGCTGCTTCTTATTTTTCTGGACATCAACAAATAACATTTTAAGACATTAGTAAACATGACCCAGGCAATTTACTTTTCAGGTTTTCTGTATGCATCTTCTAATTAAATAACATAAGAGACCTAGGCAAGTAAGCTGATTAGAGACATAAATGTGTCACGGATCAATATAAACTTAGGATTAAATTCTGTGTAGGAAGATCTTTACAGCATTTAGATGCTCTACAGATATTGACAAAGTGTGATACCTGATCCCAATTGCAGAATAATCACTAGATATAAGAAAGTAACCAAAACTAACTTGATAGCTGAAGAAATAAGGTATTTCCACACAGAGGTACAATCAGGAGAAAAATGTCTGTGTTTCAGTCTATTTGCACCAGTTTCTAAAAAGTAAAGACATAAGAGAAATTTCTAAAATCTTACAGATACAAAGCAATTTATAGAAGTCAGTGAATCATACTATAAATTAGGAATCAGAAATAAAACATTCACTGAATGCTCACTGCATTTTCTAAACGTATACAAATAATCTACGTTTAATCCCCAGAATTTACATACAAATACTCTTTCTTAAGATCTCAGGAGTCCCCCCAGATTAAAGACTGTGCAAATATTAACAAGAATAAATATAAATGTCTATCAAGTTGCTCATTTTATTTCTTCTTTCTCTTCAGCTAAGCTAAAGCCATCATTTTTCAGGGTACCACAGTTTCAGCAGTAGTAATAGGATGTTTGTTTGCTGCTAAAGGGCACAAAGTTTCAATCTGCAAATGTGCATATAAAACTGACAGGAAATATACAGGGCAAGTAGACCAACATGCAAAGCCAGTCAGGAATTTTCAAAGGTAGCATATGTGCCACACTTCTTCGTCTTCACCTATTAAAGGTACTATATTTTTTAACTCTTCCGTTAGGTATATCCCTCCTTACTCAACCGGGAACACTCCTTGGCAATGTCCTCCACCCTTTATAAACACGTTAAAGTCTATGGGACACAGAGCTCCACAGAGAGTTTAGTTCCCTGATTTTAATGTTAGTCTAGCTTTCCAACTTATTATTTAGTATTTTGTTCTTATTCTTGTAAGTGCAGCTTTTCCAAGCATCTTATTTGCTTTCCTCTTTAGCTATCCTGTCACTCTTTTCACTCTTATTTTTCTACAACATTTTCTGTCTTGTGCATTTTAGAGCCAGAGAATATTGTTTCCTTTCTTTATTTTTTAAATACAAATAAGTAACAGATGTGCTATTAAGTAGAAGAAAAATATCCAGAGTATTTCAAAGCTGGTTTTATCCTTTATTTATCACCAAATGAAGTCACACAAGCATCACAAAATCATTTGTGAACCTAATCAAAAGTTCAAGGTGGCTTGGTAGAAAAAAAAGATTTCTATGAGATCAAGGAATATAGGTGATTAGTTTTGGTTTACCGTCCATAAAATGCTACACAGGACTCAATATTCTGTATTTTGGATGCATCGCAAAATAACCTTCTAACACAACATGAAGACCAGAATAAAGTCATTCTAGTTCTAGGTTTTAGTTACTTAGGTAGATGAATATAGGTAAAAGTCATTTACCTAATGGCTAAAATCCAGAGAAAGTACTCCTAAGAAGGATGATGAGTAACTGAAATGAAATGGTGTGATGCTGTTAGTGATATTCTCTAAAAAATTATCTACTGAACTCACCAAATGCCACCTCATGTGATATTACATAATTTTAAAAGGATCCTAACATATTTTAGATCCTTTAAAAGGATCCTATATATTTTGAATAAACAGTGGTACTGTCAAACTGTCGGAAAGAGAATGCACAAGTTTAAGACTGGATATTAAAAGCGGCTTTTCATACTCTTCCACCTCCTCTTTTTCAAAAGTGCCATCAATGAAAATATAAACAGTTCAATATTATTTAACCTTACACAACAGCCCTGACAATTTCTAACTTCCTCTAGAAAATTCAGGCTGATTAAAGTCATAAAGGAATCAATAAGTAGAGGTCTAGAAGAAAATACAGGGAGACATCCCCACTGGGAAAACCGTAGGACCTGTGGATATCTTAGCAGTGACCTTTGTGAATAATTATGGTAACTACATCAAATAAGTATTTCTAACTACCATCATGAGGTATTCAATATTTCAAGAATTTATATGCCTTACAAGACTTTGCTGTGCACTTCTGTATCAGAAGTATGAAGCAAAAAGTGGATTTGTTTTACAAGAATAAGCCTATTGCTCATTTAAAGTGAAGTCTATGAATACAATGAAGATTCAGCTACTATATAAGATCCTGTTAGCACAAACATGCCAGATAAAGTTTTGGAGTTTCTTATATCAGTATCTAAATCAGAAATAAAAATTAAACAACTTAGTCACCACTTTCTCCTGGAACAAGTTACAAAATCCATTTTTCTCAGCCTATGAGTATGTGCCATACTAACAGGTATTGGAGAGCTCTGTGATTGCATTATCATGGCTCTGAAGCCAAGTTACCCGCCCTGTTTCATTGCAGAGATTTCTAGCTTACTTTTGACATTGTTGCTGTGGTCAGACTGCTTCTGGTTATTATGAACAATAAGCAAATCAAGTTACCTATAAATGACATGCTGTGAGAAATGAAGGACTTCATGGATTACTAACTGTCTGTATATTGCACTGTGACATCAGGACCGGGGCCTTGCATAAACCAAATGGCTCATCTCAACCATAAAAATAAGATATGAAGCAGCAAGGAAACATCCCATTCCTATGTAATTCATATGTGATTTCCTAGAAATAATTTTCAGAAATAATTTGTAGTTCCTGCTTTTTTAGTACTAAATCATGGATTGTGGGAATTCAAATGAACTAATAGGGGAAAGACTGCTGATCAAAACCCTTATGGCCTCTTATGCCCTAATAGCAGTCTTGTCCACCTGGTCTTTGGTCAGCAGCAGCAAGACAAAACTGTGGTTTCCAAATACAGGTTCCTCTTGCAGGCAAGATCAGGGTCTTTGAGTGGTGCCCTATCACACATCTTTGGTGTTATTGCAGGTAAATCACCTACTGTGCACAGAGTTTTAGTACTTTCCACTTGCTTTGTGTCTTTGGTGGTTCAGAATACCTGAGTTTTCCCCCTGAAACAGGCTGGATACAAGTTTATCTAGTTTTTCCACTTCCTCATCACAGCTAAGAAAACAATCCTATCTTCACTAATGATCTTTATCAACTGGCAGATATCCAAGGCAAGGAAGAGTGTCTTACATGGGAATCTGATACCCTGCAAAAACAAATCTGAAAAAAGATGCTAGAGGCAGTATACTCAAGAAAATATGAAGAAAAAAATTGAAGCTGTTTCAGTTTCAGAATGGAAACAGGTATTCTCAAAACTTTACTGCATATAGAATTATAGAATAGTTTGGGCTGGAAAGGACCTTAAGATCATCTAGTTCCAACTCCCCTGCCATGGGCAGGGATGCCTCACCTAGACCATGTCACACAAGACTCCCTTCACCCTGGCCCTGAACACTGATGGAGCATTCATCACTTTGGGCAACCCGTTCCAGTGCCTCATCACCCTCGCAGTAAAGAACTTCTTCCTTAGATCTAACCTGAACTTCCCCCATTTAAGATTTTTAGTTTCTCCTCACTTTTTATTAAATGCTACCATCCAAACACTTGGCAACTTATAAAAAAAGCCACTGAAGCATGTATTTTTGTTCAGTGAACTGATATTCTCCTTTGTATTTAGGACCACAGCATGTATTTTCCCTTAAAAAAGTGCAATAGGATTGAATAAGGGGCCTAATAAGAAAAAAAAAAAAACCACAAAAAAACAACAAATACAAAAAAAAACCCACCAAAAAAACACAGAAAAAACAAAAACTAAAAAAACCCCCAAGCCAAAACAAAAAAGCCAAGCCACTTTACATTTTGTTCATATTCCAATTATTTTATTCTAATGCCTTTAATCCTGTGCTGCAATACGTGATTGTTAATGCTTGGTTTGCTCTTTCCTATCTGTTTCTCCTGAGAGTTTATTTCACACAGACAGATGCACAGCCCAAAAAAATGACACAATTGAAGCTAGAGATGTAAATGAAATATGAAGCATCTTAATCTGCTCTTCAGACTGATCATTACTTCAGATTAATTGTCTTCTGAGCCACGTATGATATTCTGGTGAAGTTCCATGGCTAACAGTAACAGGTGTCAGAGTAGACGATTTACTTCTGAGACTATGACATGTTATATTACACAACCATGGAAGAATCCAAACTGTGAAGGTGACTTACTTTTTCAAGATATGCGATATCTTTGTATAAAAGTATAAGAAAACCGGACTGATTTAAAGCTCCTTGTTTTATGGGAAAGTATGCCTGCTTGCACTGTGTATCACACTGCTCAACTTTCATTGACAGCTTTTTTCCTCCATTGCATTCAGATCAGTTATCTATAAACTTAATACCCTAACTAGATGGACAGCAAAACTAGCACTTCAAGCAAAGTGATTTCACAGCTTCCTTCAGCGAATTAAAGCAGTACAAAAATAAGCCAGGAATTTGCAATTTAAAATACTGCTGTAGGGAGAGTGAAAAAATCCTTTTATTTCCTGCTTCTACTTTGGGTTACTTGCATGATCTTAAATCACATCATATACAGTGTAATATAATATGGTAGAAGCTCACCCTAAGTAACCCAAGGAAGGTGACTTTTGCCCTGAAGAGAGGGCACAGGCATTAACACAGGGTCACAGAATGGTTGAGGTTGGAAGGGACCTCTGGAGGTCATCTTGTCCAATCTCCCCTGCTCAAATGTGATCACCCCACAACAGACTGTCCAGGACCTAGTCCAAATGGCTTTTGAGCACCTCCAAGGAATGAGACTTCACAACCTCTCTGGCAACTTGTGCCAGTGCTTGGTCAACCTCATAGTGAAAAAAAATCTTTCCTAATGCTTAAAAGGAACCTGCTATGCCTCAGTTTGTGCCCATTAACTCTTGTGTCCTGTCACTGGGCACCACTGGAGAGAGCCTGGCTCGGCTCTCCTTTGTACCTCCCTTCTGGTATTTGTACACAATTATGAGATTACCCCTGAGATTTCTCTTCTCCAATGTAACAGTCCTTTCCTTGTATGAGAGATGCCTCAGCCCTTAATAACCTTAGTAGTCCTTTGCTAGGCTCTCTCCAGTATGGCCATATCTCTCTTGTGTATTTGCATTTTACTAACACAAGCTTTACATTGTATTACATGCTGATGGCTCTGGACTGCAAACACAGATCAGAAGGGTTATTCCCTGTGCCACATTCTATGTACTCATTTAATGTGCAGCTTCACAAAACCAGAGTCAGCAAGACTTTTACTTCTAAGTGCTTTTTTTAGTTTAGCAAGAAATTTTCATCTCCAGGCTGCCCATATTACTTTGTAAATCAGGGACACTTCATTGTAACGATGACCTTTGAATCACACATTAAAGATTTGGAAGGTATTGTTAGTATTCACAGTAGCTCACAAATATTATACACTTCAGTAATAACCTCTTCTACACATTATTTTAGCGAGATTTGAATCCATGAAAATAATGAACAGATATGAAGCTATTTAGCAGTAATTCCAAACAAAGTATAGATTGCTCAAAATTTGTCACCAAAGTCAACAACAACAAAAAATGTATTAAATTGGAGATCTAACCTTCTTAAATACAAGGACTTCTGTTAGGAAAACAAAGAACAAAGATGGCAAATCTCGAATCCTCAGGATACCAGATGAGAGTGTGAGCAAGAACTAGATAAAAGCTGAAAGGCAACATTAAAATTAATTTAGATAACACCTCTTATATGGAGGAGTGGAAAAGGCAGGCAACTAGTATATTTTTCTAATGTTTCTTTATTTGGGATGTGTCTTTCCAAAACATATTTCATCCAGAAAGTGAGTTTTTATTTTCAAACATATACAGATACCCTGAACTTTAATGAATGCAGATGGTATACACTGCCTCTAGCTGTATACACTGCCTCTAGCTGAACACTACAAAACTACTGTTAGCTTCATTTGCATTACCAGCTACTCATTTGTTCCATATGTCCACATGATATCTACAAAAGCTTTGAGGTCTTCATTTTTCTGTCAGAGGCTGTAAAAATTAGTTCATTTCTTTCAACATTAAAAAAAAAAAAAAAAAAAATGCAAATTCACGGTTTATTCAAATTCAAAAAGTCAACTACAGAGCTTTTGCTGCTAGGAGCAGACCAAGAAGCAATAATGCCCTGCACTGATTTTTTGGCAGCCTGGCCTCAAAATTAACATTTCCTATCACCTCAGCATTTGTTTTCCTGCTATAAAAGCAGCTGCAGGACTTATAGGAAGTACAAAACCACACTGCTCTTTCTACATTCCTATTGTTTGCAATTTTGTTAAAAAGTCCTTAAAGGAAAAACAAAACAAAACAACCCAACTTGAAGAAAACAACTGCACACAATCAAAAGGGAAAACAAACAGCAAACAGCTATCAGCAGCCAACTATACACCTTACTCTCACGCAACATCATCTTAGTATTGTGACCTACCTACTGGTACATGAACTTCAGACAAACTATGGGAAAACCAGTTTTATTATACCAATACTATCACCGTCCTAGCTAGCTAGGCTGTGGCAGTTAAACCTCAGGTGTAAAGGGTGGGGCCAGTTCTGTGCATGCTGCGCCTCACCTAAAAAATCCACTGCACAGGCTGGAAAGGTTTACTCTCGCTTGTCTGTATGGACAGGTGAGGGTCGAAATGGCAGGTGACAAGGTACATGGGAAGCTGTGGATTCAACCTTGCATGCAGGCAGATCAGGGCATGGGTCGCTCGAGATTGCCCCAGGAGTTGACAGTCCTGGTCAGAAACTTCCTGATTGCCTAAGCAGCCTATTTTCCAACCAGATTTGCCTATCCCACATGCCCTTGGTCATCGTGCTAGTAGTAAGTGTGGGTAAAACCCTTCCCATCCCAAATCTTCGCCCGCGAAGCCAAGCCATCAATTATAGACAGAATAACGACAGGGGTTCCAAGTGGGTAAAGGTGACAGGTGACCTATGGTTAAGGAAGCTGCAAGGAACACACTGCATTTCAGAGTAAATAGCAACATGCAAAGTCTATGACTGAAACTCCATCCAAAATTGCAGCACCTGTGGATCAGGAAACCATTGAACAAGACTGGCTTCTCAGTATTTTTCTCCTTTAATAGCAACATTGAAAACTGATCTGCACATTTTGGCATGGGGTTGGAGGGGTCTATTTTGGTTATATTCCCTTTGGCAGATAGTAGGCAGATTCAAAATGCTTATGAAATTGGATAAATAAAATGGATAATTGCCTTGTTTCTGCATGAATTTAATTTTTAACTAAGTTGTGATTTCACAGCTGATCATTGCATTAATTTATTTTTCTCCAGCCACTACTTCGAGGCAGAGTACAATTTATCAGGCAAACTTTATTTTTTTTCACTTTTTTTTATAAAACCAAACACCCACAAGAAAAAAATAAAACAACCACACCCAAAAAGTCCAGAAAAACAAATGACCAAAATCCAAGATTTGTCTCAGAAGAAAACCAGCTTGACACTCCAAACTCTTTTCAACGCAAAAGAACAACATAACCCAATACATAAACTAATAACAAAAGACAAAATAAAAGTAAAAATGCTTCTTTTTTTCTGACAAAAGAGTATTATTTATTTCCTATTTTGGAGCCTTAAAAATCTGTCGTGTTTTAGGGAAAAGAAACATAACCAGTATTTGTTAGAATCTGTCCACTATGAATCTGGGCTAAACACCTACTTAATACATATGTAAAGCTGCATATTTTCTGAGTAACGCATATTTGTATTTTTATATTTTACGTATGTACAAACACATATATAAGTATACCATTATAAAATCTCATTTTCTGAAATCAAATAATAGTATTTTTTTCCCAGGCCTATAGCAAACTGTTTCTTACTAGACGAGGAAAAAATGCATATTAACTGATTGTGAAAACCAGAGGCATCCGATTCTATTGAAAAGATGTTTGATGAGGACAAACTATAAATAGAAAAACAAGTTCTCCTTTCTCCAACAGCCCATGGTTTTCAAGACATTTTCAGATTCTGCTTTCCTGATAACAGAAGCTGAAATTCACACCAAAAAGTAGAGTAGACTCAAGTGTGACAGTATTTATTTAGGAGCAAGCATGAGGGAGCTGAATAAAATCCTCTTAAATTCTGAAAATTTACTTCGCTGAGCCAGTAGAGAATACTGCTATTAAATTACACTTATTATTATGTATCTGACCTATTAAAAAACACTTCTGATAATTTAAGTATTCAGTATAGTTTAAGATCTATATACAGGAAAATACATAGTGAACTAAGGTGTTACTAATTTTATTATTACTATTACCAAACTTACATTTAAATTAAACATTAAATTTTGACATGAGAACTCATTAGAAAAAGCTCAGTTTCTATATTAACCTGTTACTTAATGTGGCATGTGCTGTACAGTTACTAGAAATGAAAAATACAGACAGGTGAGATGAGATAATGTCAGCTGAATACTTATCTATGGATAGCTTTTTATATTTTCATAGCTAATAGCTGCATTGGCCATCTGTCTTAAATCACATTGCAAAAATCTTCCCACATAAACACAGATTATAAACTTCTTACACCCCCCTCCCCCCCCCGATACATCTCACAAGTAGAACATAACTCCATTACTATAAATGAAAACCAAGAACATGCTAAGACATACCTGAAAAAAAAGATGAGAGATTCACTGATACTTGGACAGAGCTGAACTGACAACTTCGGTTTTATTTATTTTTATATAGATTTGGAGTACATATGAACTCTGACAGTGGCAATACTCTATGTTACAAAGAAATATCTGCCTTGGAATTTGAGTCTTCCCAGCTTCCTCCATCCTGTTCTGGCTTTCAATACTAGAGTGTTTCCAATCTAACATTATAGTGCAATTTTATAGTACACCAATTCAGGTTAAAACTACACACAAGTAAGTAAAGTTACGGAAGAAGGGACATACTCTTCCACTCTGGTATCTATAGTCAGGTAAGCAAATGCTGAAATGATTCATTCTGGCTAGAATGAATGGTGACAGAATAGGAAAGTAATTGGTTTTAACATTTCAAGAATTTTATTATTATTGTTTTGGCCAATAGGATTTAGCAAAATCTATTCAAATTCATAAATTGTTTTGTATTCTCAGAAATTGAAGCTTTAAAAAAGAAATAAAAATAAAGTACATGTAGTTTTACTTGCTAAGCCAGGATTTTGCTAGCTGCTATTTCACTTTAGACTCTCAAGCAGTACAAGACTCCACCATAAGATCTTTAAAAGTATAAGACTAAGAAAATGGTGTAAAACAAAATCTTCTCTACACAACTGTGAAGGGAAGGCTAAGCCAGAGATTTGCAAACGTATGGAAAAGGGTGCATTCCTAGTATAATATAAAAATACTGGCAAGGATGAGAAAAGAAGTTTTAAAGAACAAAAATATTATAAAAGGAAGGTAAATCAATTCAGAGAAAATATGAGCTTTTCCACAAAGAGCAAGAAATTGTTTCATTTTCAGGCTCCACTTGAAGTTGCAAAACCAATCTTTCAGTGCAAGAGCTTTTTCTTTTTTTTTTTTTCTTTTTTGAGAAAAAAGAAATCCAAGTCAGTTATGAAGTAGTTCAACAGGTATAAAAATGTGCAGGCAATTTAATCCATTTCATATTCAGAAGTTCCTGAAGTTTAAGAGCACATTTGGTCACATCTATATTTAAATTTGTTAAACTTAGTCATAATTTCTAAACATACTCTCCATAAGTCCTTTTTTTCTTGAAAGAAACATTTGCTGTAGAATAATGAATATGAATTATGCAAGGAAAATCTTTAAAGAAATTCTTCTTACATATTTTAAGCCTGTTAAAAAGTGGAGTTTGAAAGACATTGTCATCCAGAGAGATTCATTTCTTTTTATAATAAAAAAAATCATCACAAAATTGTAGTACAGAACATGTCAGTTACTCTAGGCAGAGAAATTTGTGTCACAGGTATTCTTTTGAATTTCTGTAAGGGTAGAAACCTTACACTATTCTTACTGTATAAAGTAAAAATATTTTTTAGTCAGTATCTTACCTCAAGTTGAAGAAAAAAAAAAAATCGTAATGTTACCTGTCTGACAAAATCTGACAAAACTTCCCACATTTAAGATGGAAGTTAGCTTAAGAGAAGTGAAGCCATAAAAGATGAAAGTCTGCTGCCAGCCTCAGGATTCAGCGCCACTAAATTCAGCCACAGCTCCTACAGGAACTACTGGCAACTCCAAATTAAGCTCTTCCTCAAGTGAAGACAGTTAGAAAAAGGATAGACACAGAAATGAGCAAAGCTATGCCAGCTCATTACACCTTTTTATCACAAAAAAAAAAAAAAAAAAAATAATCTTATACTTAGTCCTGGATTTTGCTTCCTTTGCCAAAGTGAAACCTCTCCTGGATTTGATCACGAACCCTGATCCAGAAGCTAACTCCAGCTTGGTGACCTGTTCCTTCTGCTAAATGTATTTTGCAAGTAGCATCAAGTCCTAGAGCCTGCCTTACACTCCCCTTCTAAAACTAGCTATAAAATATTCCTTGCTTTCCTGTTTTAAGAATGGAGTTGATTGAAGAATAGGGTTGATTGAGGAATGGGGCTGACTGAAGAATAGGGTTGTAAATAAGTAACTTCAAAGACCCTAGGCTTTGCTAACAACTGTAGAGATAAGGAAATGGCTAAGATAAGCACTGCACAAGAACTGGCCAGAACCCGCCTGGTAGTTACTGACATGACAAGGATCCTAAAAGAAGTGATGAAGAGCAAGATGGTGAAAAAATAACCACCAGGGGTCCCAAAGCCCACTGCCACATTTTAGTGCTCATGCTGGAGGAATTCTAAATAACTCAATGAATATGTATGTCATCTAACAAATATGTATGTTTAAGGACAATATAATCACAACCTGGTTGATGCTTGGATGAGACACGCTAGGAGGAGCTATCTCCCGTGTCTTCCAGCGCCGCAATAAAGAATGCCTGCTTGTCAACTTAAAACTTTATTGGCTAGTTTCTGGAGATTTCTCCGAATCAGCTTGGACCCTCTTACTAAGTCTAGCCTGGTAACCCTTAACAGACACACAATTTCCAGCAACCTCTCTGCATCAAGAACTAACCTTAGTTCACTTCCTGAAATTTCATCCCTAAATAAAAATTCAGTCCTAACCTTGCTTGATCTTAGTTCAGTGGTTGTATTTTGCAGGACCTGATTAAAATTGCAGGAGATTATAGTACTTCTGGAACCTATCTTGCATCCAGGTCCAGACCTTTCTCTGACCTAAACAATCACCTACCTGCAGTGCTTGGGTTGTTCCCTGTTATTCAGCAATGCTGGTAGCTTCTTCTTGACTTACTGTGCATTTGGCTGTTTTTTCCTCCCTCTGTTTTTAGCACGAGGCACTGACTTTCCACTTGCAAGCTCGAATTCAGTTAATATCCTACCTGCAGTATAACTCTTAGATTCAGTTGTCATCTGGACAAACGCCGAAACTTAAAGTTAACAAAAATATAGCAATCATTGCCAAAAAGCAGTCCAAGAACCTTGCTTGAATCATTTACCTCTTTAGCTTAACATCTAGTTTTGCCTTCTGATAGAGCCTCCACAGTGTTGATCCAACAGACATACTGACAAAGAGCTTCTCTTTGTTGAAGTCTAGAGACATCCCCGATAAACTCAGCCAAAATCTCCTTGATGGGAGTAGTTGGCAGGACAAAGAAAACTTGATGGGTGCAGGGTAAAGAATCCCTGATAACAGACTGGCCTCCCAGGAAGACAGGAGTCAGTAACAACTGACACCACCACCAAAGTATCTACACCAAAAAGGTATGTAGACAAAACATCGAACCAAACAAACAAATCCCAAAACAAAACTGCTTCTCTGCAAGAGCCTCTTGCACAAGATCTCCTAGATGGACCGGATACTTGCCGGGGACACGTGGCTGACTCCAGCCTCTGTGACGCAGATCATCTTTAGGTAAGACAACTGGGGGCAGCCAAAAACTGCTGTGTGTAACAAAGGATGTGTAAAAATGGGAAATGAAGGAAGTTCCCCGGATTGTTTTTCTCATTCTGTTCTAACCTTATACTATATAGCACTATACAGTGACGCAGTCTGCTTCAATTAACGCTTAAGAATGAACTATTAATTTGTTACCGTGGCTTCTTTTTTTGCCAGGTTTCTAATTGCACAAAAGGCAGTACCCCTTCTGTTCCATTTTTTTCAGTCTATAAGCCTGTGTTAGCTGAAAGAGTGTTTTTACAGATGCCATTTTAGCGCACAGAAGAGTGACACTTGTCTCCCAGAAGAAGTTTAAGTAAAGGTTTTTATCCCCTTTTTTATATTATCTTTGAGAGGCACTTTCATCCCATCAGCTTTGCCAGTTTTGTACATGTTGAGATCCTTCAAACTACAAATGAATTTAAATTTGTATATTTGCCGTGGTTTCAGCTGGAATAGTTATTTTTCTTCCTAGTAGCTGGGTTGGTGCTGCATTTCAGCTTTAGTCTGTGAAAAATGCTGGTAACACAACGATGTTAATTTAGTTACTATCCCAATAGTGTTTACCCTGATTAAGGACTTCTCAGTCTCTCATGCTTTGCCAGTGAGAAGGTGCACAAGAAATCAAGAGGGAGCAGAGACAGGACACCTGACCCAAACTAGCGAAAGGGGTATTCCATACCACAGCACATAATGATCCATATCTGAACTGGGGGGTGTTAACTGGAAGGGACAAATAGCTGCTCAGTTTGGACTGGGTGCTGGTCAGTGAGTGGTGAGCAGTTGTGTTGTGCATCACTTGTGTTTATTGTTGGTTGGTTTTGGTGTGGTGTTCGATTTTTTTTTTCCTTTCCCATATCTTAAAGAATGCAGCATCTTCCCTAACTTGCATTCTGTGCTCTGTTATGTATGTGGAGTCACTATTAGCAGTGATCCCAGGAGCATAAGGAGGAAAAATAAATGTACTGTGAAATTCACCACCTCATTAACAAAAGCAGATTACTGGTAAGAGAACCTGTAATCCAAAACCCAACTACTGTTCATTAAAAAAGATTACCCACCTATTTGCCATAATTTGACATATTTGGAAATACTCAAAATTAGGTTATAGTTCTGAATCATCTGAAATTGATACACGAGAAACATAATTCTTTTTAAATATTCATTGGATAAAAACTAAAATATTATCCTAGCAATTGACAAGCTTTTCCTGCACAAAATAAAAACCCAAAGCAAACAAAAAACAAAACCCATTAGAAAACCACCTCAGAACTCTGTCCTTTTACCAAATTATTTCTAAAATGTTTCTCAGTCATGTGTTCTTCATACAGACCTGTTCAGAATGAAGCTTTTTTATCAGCATCACTTACTTTTGTCATATTGTCATTTGCAGTTTTTTCCACTCTAAGAAACTATTTTCAGGATTAAACACTTAGGAAGCTAATTTAGCCTTAGAGAAGTCCTCTATAGGTCAAATATTAGTCATTTTATAAGCATAGAAACTTTGTTCTTAAAAGGTCATTTACTTTGAAAGCAAAAGGACTGTCATTATCTAATGAGAAATAAGCCAATATGAAAAATATAAAACATGTAATCGAGTGTCCTGCTGGTTCTGCAGACTTTTTTCCAAGTATACCAGTTACCATAAAAACTAAGAAAATAAAGTCTTTACTACAAGCAGTAGAGCAAAGTAGTCTACTGCTACAGATTAGTGCTTGTGTATAGGTATTACAATGCTCAGAAACTTCAGGAAAATAAAAAAAAAAAAAAAAAAGAAAAACAGGAAAACACATGGATGTAATAATAAGGCATTCTTAAGGTTTTCCTAAGCAGCTCAGATAGATGAGATTTTCTGTAACATTTATTTTATTTTTCCATCTCAGCCTGCCTTCATCGCTAGCAAAGTGAATGTCACTTGTGACATTCAGTTGTCGTTAGCAACTAGTCATACATAGCATTTTGATTTAATAAAACTAATAATTATTAGTTGTACTAAGCAGATAGAAAACATGATGTAGAATTCATTCAGATGGGAGCATTTGTTCAGATCTCCTGTGGGACAACAACATTTTGTTTCTTCTGCACACATACATCTAACTATCAAATTAAATTCAGGATGCCCTGAAATAACAGGATCCTGACTCTACAGACATATATGCTGATTTTTAATGTATGAATTCATTGACCTTACTGAAGGAAATAACAACCATATAGGTAGGCATGCACATATCTGAAGGACTAAGAGTATTTGGCTTGGAAAAATGGATTTATAGACAAGTGAAAGAAATAGTGATTTCTAATAACATTTGTACAGCACTGTAACATGATGAAAAACAGATAATCATAATATTTGGAAAGTAAACACAAGTCTATGCAGTACTAGATCTATTTTGACAGCTTCACTAGCACATTACCTACAATGCTATAGCATATACACCACTTACTAAGAAAAATGATCTTAAATTTCAATACTTAAAACTCCTAAGCCACCTTAAAAACTAAATCTCTACAATAGCACATAAATAACGCAAATTTCAGTCATTCCATGTTGACATTCTTAACATTAAAAAAAACTATATACTTAAAGCAAATGCTTGAAAAAGATTGCATTTGTATCCATAAATACAAGCTCAAGTAACCTCTCTTTTACCTCTTCAGAGCTAGTTGTGAAAGTACAAAACCGGGAATAAATGGTCTGTGAATATTAGCCCTATCTATTTCAAAGATCTTGGGTTTAAGTCCTTGCTCTACTATGACACAACTAAAGCAAATTTATATCTGTGCTTTAAATCCCATGTGCAAAGATAACTTTTCATATGATACTTGCCCTCTCAATGAAATGAGAGAAAAATAGAAGTGTTAAAATTCATTATAAACTTACTGTAAAATAAACAGCATAGTTTCAGGTACTAGAAACAAGCATGAGAAATCTACAAACTGTGTAACATACAAGCTGTGTAACATACAGGTCTTAGAAAGACTGACCTGACCTGTTTTCTCTGGCTGATTTGTTACAGGGCAATACTAATTAATGGCAGTTAAATACATTTCAGTCATCTTCCATCTACTATTTAGTTCTGATATGAGACCAATGTACTTGATATGCTAGAAATCTTTGAAATAATATATTTTAGGTGTATTCAAAATAATAAGACCAAGAATAGACAAAGATTTTTATTAAACTGTCAAGAATTAAATAAATCTTCCAGATTGGGACTGAGACACGATAACAAGGTATTCAAGGAAGGGTGAAAAAGAAAGCTTTCTTTCCATTGCCTGTTTCAGTGTGGTCTGGAGGATTAGTTGTCAGAGGGCTGTTCAAAGAACTGCTGCTTGCTTGGGAGAATGGAACAATCCTTTTTGACAACATTTGTAAAAAGATTCTTTTCACTTAAGATAAAAAGGATGAAGGTTGGTTGGTACTGATGCCATCCTGAGAAGGTCAGCTGATGACATGGTAGCCTTTATGCAAAAGGCCCAGAGCTACCACAAAACAATACCAGAAATTCCACACAAACTTTAGGCAATGAAAGGTGGCATAGAGTGCAACCTCAGCAAGTTTGCCAGTGACACCAAGGTGTGTGGTGCTGTCAATGTGCTGGAGAGAAGGAATGCCATCCAAAGGGACCTTAACAGTCTTGAAAGGTTGGCCTGTGTGAACGTCATGAAATTTAAGTAGGTCAGTGACAAGTTCCTACACCTGGGTTAAGGCAATCCCAAGCACAACTACAGGCTGAGCAGGGAATGAACTGAGAGCAACCCTGAAGAAGAGAACTTGGGGGTGTTGGTTGACAAGAAGCTCAACACGAGCCAGCATTGTGCGCTCACAGCCCAGAAACCACCTGTATCCTGGGCTGCATCAAAACAAGTGTGACCAGCACCTCACCACATGGAGAGGGGGATTTTTACCCTCACTGTGCTTTTGTGAGACCCCACCTAGGGGACAGCATTCAGCTCTGGGGCTTCAGCATAAGGACATGGACCCGCTGGTGTGAGTTCAGAGGCAGCCACAAATATAGTCAGGGGGCTAGAACACCTTTCCTAGGAAGACAGGCTGAGACTTGTGCTTGTTCAGGCTAGAGAAGGCTGCAGGGAGACCTTAGAGCAACTTTCAGTGCCTAAAGGGGACTACAGGACACCTGAAGAGGCATGTACAAAGGCATGTAGGAATAGGACAAAGGGAAATGGCTTTAAGCTGACAGAGAGGAGATTTATATTAGACAATATACACCCCACTGTAAGGGTGGTGAGGCACTGGCACAGGTTGCCCAGAGAAGCTATGGCTGCCGTATCCCTGACAGTGTTCAAGGCCAGGTTGGACAGGGCTTGAAGCAACCTGGTCTAGCAGAAGGTGTCCCTGCTGGTGGTAGGGGGCTGGAACTGGATGAGCTTTGAGGTCCCTTCAAACTCAAACCATTCTGTGAAAATACAAAAAAGCTCAGGAGAGACTATCACCAGTGTGCTCTCTCACTCACTCCCCATCAATCATAGGGAAGAAACTCTGTGATCTGTTTTAGAAGAGAAAACCAACAAACTGCCACTCAAGCATCTCTGTAACCCAGGAAACAGTTTTATTAATGGCCCATATATACATGAGTCTGCACAGTTCCTCCTCTGCATCCCCCTTAATTCTCGTTCTACTGCTTCAGCCAACAAGGTTATCCTGTTTCTGTAAAGTGATTTGGTGATCATGACAGATAAATTTCCTGTGCTATATTTTTATGTTCTAGTATGATAAATTAAAACAAATAACATGAAATACACTAGACCCTGAAGAAAAGCGTCAACTTCCTCTTAGCATCTAGCCAAATATACTAGTGTTTGTCTACTTCAAATTAAGTTTACTTGTAGAAGTTCAGATCAGTGTAGCTGGAAAGCAGCCAGAAAACTTTCATTCTTGTAATCATAAAGAGTATTTTCTCATGTCTTGCTATAAATTCCTCTTTTTTTTTCTTTCTTTTTCTTCTGGTTGAGCACCGTCTGCTAAAAGCCGTAACTTTAAAATTGGGGAAGAGCAGGAAAACTAGTGAGAAGAGAGTGAAAAGGAAAAGGAAAAAAAAAAAAAACTTAAGCCAAGTTTTACTATGGTAGATACAGAAAGAGTGCAATTAACGTTAGACCACATTCCACAGAAATTAAATGCATGAGGAAGGAAGAAGTTCTTCTAGAGCAATCCAAAGGAGATCTTTTTGTAACAAGGACATGACATTTACATATACCTAATGGTAACATGAGAAGAGGGTGCATAACGTATCAATAGGGGAAATGTTTGGGGTTTTTTTCTGGGGGTGTCTAATGGGTTATTCTATTATAAATAAAGTAAGTAAACAACTTAATCCAGATAATACACATTTACCAGGGTAATAAACATTCTTAAAAGCACCTTTGTTAAGATTGTAAAGTAATCTGTTCCCCTTTTATTCTTATGTTTGAACTTCCTACACAAGGATTTATAAAATATTTACTTATAATGTGTTGTTAAAGCAAATGTATGCCACAACAATCTATATCTTCCTTCCTTTTCTGTACATTTAAGGCTGCATGGGCCAGACTCTAAGCTCTCCTATGTCATAGCTGAAAACGTTGCTTGCTCTTTCATATAATCAGATCACAGCACATCAAAAGTTACTTCTAAAAGAAAACTTGCACACTTTCCCCAGTGCTAACTGCAGTGTTACAGTGGTGAGCTTCATATTGAACACTCATATTTAAACTAATACATGCAAATAAAATTATATTCGTGTGACAACAGCACGCAACTTGAAACTTTGAAACAGTGTTCAAAAATTTATGAGAAAGGTTTTGCAATCAAGCAAAATAGCAGAGGATATACTAGTATACAATATGTATATATATATATCCATACACTAATATATAGTGTATATGTATACACCAGTATATGGAGTATTGAGATACTAAGTTGAACACATGCTATTTATATTAGATTTTTTTTTTATTCACCATTTTTCCTACAAACAAGTGAGTTTAATGACCTTCCCCCTTCACCCTCCCCAACCTCATACTGCAATGAAACAGATTTAGGGAGACTATATGCCAGTTGGTGAGTCTCTGAAAGACTTTGATATTTTTGATATTTCCTGTTTAATAGCATGTGTATACTTTCACTAGAAAGAAGGAGATTAAGGGATGAGCTCCAATCATTTCAGTAATTGATATTCATGTGTGCTGGTTCAGATGGATTATTGTTAATATGACAGGCAGCTAACATTAAATGTCAAATTAACATGAAATATAAAGATGACAATATGCTAAAATTTGTAAACTGTACAGTGGAAGGAAAAGATAATTCAAAATTTATCCTCCAGGGTTAATAACATATAGTACTTAAACATAACAGAAAATTTTATTTCATGCCAAAAAAAATATTCTACAAATGTAAGCTAGAGCTCTGTTACTGAGTAAAATAAATATGGACCAGAAAGTCTTACTATACAATAAGTATCACTGAATATACAAGGAACTGAATATTATGAACACGGAAGGAAAAATGCAGAACATCTCTGGCTATTCACCTTCCCTAAGTTGTTTGCTTGGGAAAGGTGAATTGTCACATGGCATTTACCAAGTAAGAATAATCAATAACAGATAATTAATCTCATGATCTACTAACAAGTTGTTTGTTGCATTAAGGCATGATATGCTTCCATTAAAGCTTTTGTGGACTGAATAGTGAGAGAAGTCTTCTGAAGGAGTGCGAGAACCAATGGAAGAGGATATTTTTATTTTTTAATATTCATTATTTTTATTATTATTTTGATATTTGTCATTACAGAGACTTCCGTTTCTTCCAAGTCATGAATTGCTACAGATGATAAAGATTTCAAGAAAATATTTTTGCTAGAAAAAATTTCTGGGTAAATGCTTGGAAAAGAATAAAACTTCTGAATCAGAAAAGAAGCTAATTGTCCAGTGCAGGAAGATTAGTAGCTCTGGCTCCCACATACTATACAGCAGATCAAATTCAACAGAACTAAGCAAAGAAATCCCATGCTAAAGACAAATATCATTGTCATGATGCTACATAATTGTTTAGGCTAGAATAAACCTTATTCTCTGACCCATCTACCGGCTATTCCAGTTAATTTATATTTCAATTAAAATTTAAATTCTAAGATAAAGAAAAGAAGGGCAAAAAATTGAAATCAAAAGAATTGACAGAAAAGGTATTTTCTCTTTCTCCGTAAATTATATCATTTTGGTTATGGATACAAAACCAGGCAGTAGATGCATGTGAAACAATTGCTGCAATACTGATAGCAACAAACCCATTATATTTGTGAGCATCACTTTTTCAGAGAGGATCAGTTTTCTAGTTTGAGTATATTACTGCAAAATTCCTGTTTGTCCTGAGGTAGACATACATGTAGCTATACGCCACAGTTTATCTATGAAAGTTGTTTTGGTTTGTTTTCCCTATTTTAAAATCTGTTAGCGCTCCTGTCATATTTTAACTCTGGACAAGATGCAGTGTGCTACTAGAAGTATCTCTGAATTGGTGTCATTCAAATTGCAAAATAAACGTATGATAATTGACAAGAATGACAGAAGTAAACATTTTCGTTAAGAATTAAAAATTTAAATTATTATTTTCATTCCATTTTCTCTTTTTTATACTTTGCCTTGTTTACATCACACTTAAGTTAGATCAAGGCTATTTGTAGAAGTAATCAGGCCTATTTTCACCAGCATCAGTCATGGCTTGTCATTATCAATGAGGTCTCTGTTCAAGATTAGTTTCTATGGAAACCACTACTGATATCACTGACATTTGTGACTTTTTTTTTTTCAAGCATGTGACTTCTGTTCTCATTGCTTATATTTTCTGTACAATTTCTTTGGTTTCTTTTTATTTTGTACACTTTAGGAATGTGCCAAAACCCAGTAATAAGATCCTGCATTCTCTATTAAGATGCTGTGGTTCTCAGAGGTCTGATCTACTGCAAAAATAAAGAGTTTATGTGGTAAATGATTTCTCAGGAAAATATTTTGCTTTTGGAAGTAGCATCAGTAATAGGAAATACTACAACAGCAGTATTTTAAAGAAACCAGCTCACGGATAGAACAGTGAAATAGCATTCTATGATACAATAAGTAAGATGTCAAGAATCACAAAAAGAATTTAAGACCAAATTACAAGACAATGTATAAAGAGAATCTAACTACCAATAGGAAATATTACTTGGCTAGTGAATACTATTACCTTGCTGAAAATGTAACAGATTGTAGGAATATCAGAAGAAATTGTTTAAATTCAATAAACCAGCTGCAAATTGAACTAAACTATGTTGGCTGTATAATTACTGAAGATGGCATGGTGCCAAGCACATCAAAAATGCAAGCTATTACACAAACGTCTACAGTAGAAAGCATGAAGCAATTGGAATAATTTGTGTGATTTTTCTATTATTTAGACAAATTCTTTCCAAGCCTTGTTCAAGCTACAGTAAAGTGTTTTCAAGACAGGAGTTCCAGAAGAACTGTTATAACTTTTTTCCCACCAATGTAAGTCCTATCCTAGGTTATGTTGCAGATTCCATATAAAATTAAGGACATATTTTTTGATACCTGATAGGATTATGTGATTGTAGCCTCTTCTCAAGCTTTATAACAGGACGATAAGAAAAAAAAAGATCAGGAAAAGTTATTCCTTGGAACTATATGGCAATTGTGAGTGACAAGTTCAATACTGCAGTTTAAGAGAAAGTGCATCACATAATAAAGTGCTAGAAAGACTGGTAAGAAAACTCACCCATTAAAACATGTATGAGTATACGTGCTGAGACTGAGAATAAAAATTACAGAATGCTGAAAAACAAGGAAATATAGCACTAAAAAAGAAATATCAATTGTAGATGCATTGACAAATTACATTCACCCTGAGGATTTTATGGAATACGCCAGATAGGTAACTTACCTTCCCTATTGACTCAACAGTGACTTATGTCAAGCAACTGCAAAAACAAATAGAGATGCCAATTGCAATTACCGTTGGAATCTGACCAATATGTTAACTACCAGGTGGTCTGACAAAGTAAAGAATTGTAGACAATGACTTTAAGTACTCCACTGGCAGAAGAATGTACAATGTGAAGTATGAGGCATTACACTCAAAGGAAGAAAAGCTGTAAAGGAATCTTAAAACATTTGACAGATACATTTAGAATATAATCATGAAGCCATGAAAGAAAAAGCTTATATTTCCAAGCAAATTTGGTTCTGTTCCTTTAGCAATATATCTAAAAAGACAACAGTGTAGCATATATCCCATTAAGGTATCACTTTGTTCTCAAAAAAAGCTGAAGTGAAAAAGAAAAATAGAATAGGCCTACTGGACAGAAAAGACGTTCACAAAAGCATGGGTCATGTCAGTTACTATCTGAAATGCAGAAGACTAATAAAGCCTGTGTCTCTTTTCACCACCCCCCACAGGGAGTTGCTGAATAAACTTACCTACTCATTACTTAAGTAGGACATTCAGAATTTATGGTAGACCACAACCAGCAAAGAAAAAAAAAAAAATTACACTTCCAATGAAAACGTCAGATATAACATCACATCCAGTCCACTGTCATTCATTTTTCCAAACAAAAAGCACAGAATTTCAAGAACTTATAGGAAAATCTCAAGTCTTTGATATAATTTTTAAAGTTGCTATTTTCTTACACATACATGTAACCTATGTAGGGCTTGCACAGCTGCTGACGAACAGAAAGTGAAAACAACTCCAGCTCAGGAAAAGACAATGGAAGTTCTTCAGGCTGTCTTGGTGCAAAATTGGTACTTGAATTTATTGGTAGAGACTTTTAGAGTTTTTTGAAGGCATCCCTTCTTAACTTGGTGTAAGCACAAACGAACACAGATTAATAATAGAAAGTTTGCATTATGTAGACTGTGTAAAAGAGAAGAAAAAGAATAATTTCCCAAAGCTTCTAGGGAGATTCTACTACAGGAGTAAATCCATGTTCAAGAAATACAAATAGTACCTAACCAATCTGAACAGAAGTGTTCCAGATGAAAGAGACCAACCATATCAAATCAAATCAGCAGTTTAACTGTTTATCACATCAAGACTGTATCATATAACAGTTGCTCTGCAGAACAGCTAAAGGAAATAAACAAAAAGAGATAGCAATTCCAGTATGTGAGTGCACCTGAAACCTTGCTAACATGTTATATATATTGTTGACAAGTTTACGGGACTTGAATGAAGAAAACATTTTCTTATCAAATCTCATCAGTGCTCTTTTTTTTCCAACACCAAGTTAGGTTTTTCCTCATTGAAAACTTTATCAAAGAATTGGTACATTTTGGATAAGTTTTCATTGATATATTTATTTGTAACTTAAGCCAGTTTTCATCCTTACAATATATGTCTCTCATTTCCTGAAAATAAATTCATATTATGATTGCAATATTATTTAATATCATATAAGCAGTACATAACTTTAATCATTTTATTATTCATTGTGCATCATACCAGGTTTGGCACTACCCTAATTTGTTCATATGCAGATTAAAGCATTCTCAACATAAAAACAGACATCAAAGCGATTTGTTAGATGGTATTATTACATCTCTGGGTGAGTCTTAAAAAAGTTTCATTTTCTTCTCATAATGCAAAATACTTGACCGGGTTTGCTGGGTGTTATTATCTAGACCTGTAAATTCTAACTTGAACTATGCCTCTTATAGTCCTTTCTTGTGGCTCATGATGCATATGCATATAAACATGCATATGTACATATATTTACACACACACTTCCAAGCCTCTTTGGTAAAAACCGCAGAATTATGAGAACCATAATTGATTGACTAAATATATATACATAAAAGTATCATTTAATGAACTCTCACAGCTTTTAACAGCTGCCTTATTTCACTTCTATGCATTTATATTGGAATTTGATTTACTTGATATAAAGAAGGAAAATATAACACACACACCGTATTTACATTTCATTAATATGAAAAACAAATATTCAAGCAAACAACTGGTTTTAAGAGTCTGGATACCTATTGCTTTTGAGTTGGAATTAAAATCTGGTAAAGACAGATCTTCAGAGCAAGGTAGTTTCAGGCGATGCAATTGTTTACTGAGCTACACTTATTTAAGGTATAGCAACAACTGAACAAAGTAGACAATAACAGAACACATCTGAAAAACTTAGGGTGTGTTTTTCTTAACTCAGAATCTTCAATAGCAAAAGTTATAAACAGGCAACTTTCACCCTGACTGAAGAGATAAAAATGCAATAGATACAATAGAAAGGATGTTAACATTTACAGAAAGTCAGGATAGCCGGTTGCTTTTTTTACTTTTCATTAGTTTCCTCAGTTCAAAAAAGGGACAACTTGCTTTTTATTGCTGTATGAGAAATACATGAATAAGAACGAATTTTGACATACCATGGGCTTCTTATAGCCTCCATAGTCATACCTCATATGTTACCTCTGCTGCTAATTAATTCAGGTATTTTATCACATTGATTGAAAAAATAATAATTGTTTAAACAGCCTCAGTTTAATTAATTTTGATTGTACTCGAATAACTCACAAGGAATGTTATACTGGAATTGTTTATTCTCCCTTCAACCCAGGCAATTGGACTGTAGCTCTGCATCAAATCCTGGATTATTTTTCAAGCATCTTCAGAATGTGTGAATGTGCACACGTGTGCATACATATGTCTGTTTAATAGAAACTGGTGTTATGTAGTGAGACTTCAAACAATTTTTATAAAACATCATGGCTAATACCAAAAAGAACTCTTGTTGGAATTAGAAAGCACTCTTGCACAGGTAAACAATTATGTACTTCCACAAACATATACAAACTGACTTAATATGAATCATCATCTAACTAGCTTTACTTTGCTTTAAACAAAGCAGGAAAGTTAATGTATAATTCCTATTACCTCTTATTTATACTCCTTTAGTTGCCAGATTCAATAAGTACACTATGAAAATGTTTAGACCAAAACTGTTGTATTATGGTAGACACAGCCTCCAGCACTGCTACTCATTATGTTGACCTAAGTCACAGTGTGCCTTAATGATGGGTTGGAAAATCCATCTCATTTGAAGTGTACAACCTGGGGTTATATTTAACGGGATTCATTTGAATGTACTCTGCCTCCACTCACTATTCATTTTCCTGGGAGGTAGAGACTTTCACTAGAGGAAAAATAACACTGAAGAAGAACAGGAGACTAAAACAACCTAGTCCGTAAGGAGGTAAGGCATTCTATCACTTTTAAACACATCAGGTGCTTAGGGAAGCTAGTCTCATGCTGAAGCAAAATAGGATTGCTGCGTATATCTGTGTTTTACAAGGTTCAGCTTTGGACCTGATATGAAATCCAGGCTAGTACGATTAAGCAGGATTCTTTCAAGTGGTTCTCTTGGACATTTTGAGTTATTTTAGTTTTCCACAAATCCATAAAATGCTGCTACACATGTAAGATATGAAGACAGTGTTACTCCCAAAGTAATTTACTTATCCTCCCCATATTTATTTTTTTTTAATTGTGTTGCTTTACTGTTTACACTACTACTATGCTTTATCTCCTACCTATTCTTTAATTCTAGTTACATTCCCTATTCTCTAAATGTTCAGGGTTTTTTTGTGGTCAGTCCTTTCTCAAGCCTTTTTACGAGGAGTGTTTCCTTTCAGACCCAGCATGCTCTTCTTGAAAGATTTTAATGATCTGTGACTACTGTGTCCTATAATATGCATTCTACGAGTTAAACTTGAAGCATGCTACCATTAAAATCCATAAAATTTGCCAATTTTAAAGTTGGTCACAAAGAAGCATTCAAAATAATTCTAAAGCAAGTCACATCCACAAAACCATTTATTATCATAAGTGTATCATAATCAAGCTTCCTTAGACTATCTAGGCACTAGTCTCATTCCACTCTGCCCCCCACCCCCCATATGCCAGTCTCCTCTTTTTTTCCATTCTTTTAGTATCCCATTCTAATTTTTTCTATCTTACTTTATAGACTTTATGATGAGTGCAAAGTCAATGCCTAATTTTATTTATTTTGCTTTTGTTTACATGGTTGACCACAGTGCCAATTCAAGCAAAGGTAAAGGTCATACAGCAGCGTTATTAGCAGTACAGAATACATTTAAAGCTGAATTTTTTTTTTACATTACATAAAAATAGGATGCTACTCTGTACTTTGACTTCTCTAGCATTACTGGAGAATTCTACCAGAAAACTTTTAAAATTATGGTTCAGGCTGATGTGCCTTGAAATTTAACGTAAGAAAGAAAACAAAAAGCACACACAAATTACCTGCTTTAGGAATATGCCCTTTCGTTAATATAGATGGCCAAGATTTCCATTTATGTTAAGAGAGGTTAGATGAGTTCTTTGAAAGAAAAACATCCCTTAGATTCTTAATATACTTTTCCTATCAGAATACCATCCTCAGGATAGCAATTTTTCCTCCAATGAACTACAATTAGCATGCCTCTGTAACCATGGCAAGCACCAAGTCTACAGCTTTCCCCCTCCCTGTAACTTAAGCCAAAGCTATTTATATAACTTTGAATATATAATATGCATTGATACTCTTTACATCTATGTTTTGCATTAATATTTTCAGATTAGGTAAGCATGATACCTCATCTACCATCCAAATATCTTGCCTAGGTAATCTGTACATTTTTTGTCCTCTAAAGTGCTGAGCTCAGAAGTCCACCATTTCAGGAACGTTTTAAAAGATGACAACTACTGTGATCATATGCCACGGTCTCTAGAGATACAGTCAAGCAACAAACAAAAGCAACAAAGCTGTTACTTTAATCGATGTCTCTGAATATGGACTAAAGGCTTTGCAAGTGCAAGCATAAGATATCTCATGTACTTTCTGATGATGTTATATGTGTTTAGCAACACTTGAATGTCGTGGAGTGAAAAAATAAGCCTTCTGCTCGTTTCTTCCTTAAAGTTCTAAAAATCTGTTGTAGTCTTCACAATAATCACACACACAGCATCACAAATCAAAAATCAGGAGAACAGTAGGCAGCTAGAAACAGATTCCATAGAAACGCAAATTAAAGGTGGTGGCTGTTGTTATGTGGGCTACATTCATGATAGTAAACTCCTTTTAACAGAATAAATCTCTGCATATCATAGCAATGCAATATTTAAAATTACTTGACATGAAAACAGTTCGAAGAAAGCTACTAACCTACAGTTAAACATCTAGTTGCAACTTTCATTTAAGATAACAGTTTCTATGTTGTACCCATTTATGAATCAGAGCTCACTCCTGGTGATCCACGTTGCTCCAGCATGTAGATTAAAAGCTTATTAAAAATTACTTTTATGTAAATTATTATGGAAAATAAGTAGTGAAGATGGTTTTATATCCTGTCACAGATATGAGGCACCTTTATAGCAGCATATTCATTAAAAAGAAACATAAATAAGATCTGAAAATTTGTTTTGAGCTTATTGAATGTCTTTTGAGACCTGACTATGCAAGGCGAACAGTAGCTACTCATTGAATACAATCTTAATTATCCCTATCAGCACACTAAGCAAACATTCAAACTCAGTATAAAATTTGAAAATTTGAAAACTTTTTTTTTCAGCAGAACAGTTTGCTAAACATTTGTGTAAAGCATGAAATAAACATTTTAACTCAGAAGCTAAACTAGGAACCAATCAAAAAGCATTCAAAGAGTCAGAGCTTCTGTAAAAGCCTTTATAAATCACCTGGCAAGTCAAACATCAGGCTATGGAGTATCAGGCAGACAGACTGTAAGGTTTTAGTAAATAGCCTAAATTCATTGAAAGACACCAAGATAAAAAATTGTTGTGAGTTGGAATTTCTTTTATTAAAACAAAACCCAAATAAACAAATAAAAAATCCAGACATTTTCAGTACACTCATTAGAAAATTTCATTTCATAAAGAACTCCCAATGCATGTCTCAAAGTGTATCATGTTATTACTAAAAATAGCATAGTTCTAATGGAGAATAAGGCCAGGCCTTAACCTTACATGTTAAGTTAATGAACTAAAGCAAAGACACTTTTATATGTGATACTCATTATCTTTGAATATCCCAACAGCTCATATAATGAATATTTCAGGATGCAAAAATTTCATGTATTGTCTTAAATAATCTTTTTAAAAATGCAAACAAAAATACTGATTTAATTCTGACATAGAAGGAAATAATCCTACTGTAATAGTTAATGGAGTTGTGATATGTTGTGTCACTTTTAAAAGTAATGAAACAAGAAAATTCAATTTGCATAAATTAAAGATTAATTCATTGCTATAATTTTACTTAATCTGTTAGGCAAACAATCTATGGCACAAGCACCTTACCAGAATATCCATTTTAGACTGGACTACAAGAAAACTTAAAAACTGAAGCAAACCAAACCAAAAACCAACCCTCCTATGTTGTTGTTAACAAGAGCATTAACACAAACAGAAAGCACATACATAGGAAGAGTATTTTACAGTTTTCACCTCCTCAGAGTTAAAACAGGACACTTGCCATTTCCTCACATTTCCTTTGTTTCTTTTATTTGTATTTTCTGAATAGGTGAATAGAAGGCAAGGAGAAAAAAAAACACCAGAGTGGAAAAAGAAAAATTGAACAAGAGGATGTTTTTTCTAAGCGTGATAAAATAAGGAAGAGCAGTGTACACAAAAAGGCACAAAAGAAGTTCTCATTTCTTCCCTGCATCACTGTAATAAAGTACCATGCATGACTCTGTTCTGCCCTTTCCTTCTCTTCAGGGAAGCTGAAGCTTAGTCTCTTCTGTATTCAGGGCAGAGCATGAAGTTGTCAACTGGGTTTGAGACAACTAAAACAAACAAAAAAAAAAAACAGTATTTCATGATTTTTTGACAACAGCCTGACAGAATGAAGGTAAACTCAAATTGCAGTCTATCTTTTGTCTCTAACTGAAGCACTACACTGCTATCTGCAGTTATATTAGTTACCTCTATTGCATTCATAGGCTGGGCCACAAAAGTGTGAAATGCCACCTTAGCAGAAGATGCTATAGTAGTGGCATAGCTCTTCACCAAGGGAATCAACTATACATAGTTCTAGTGCTGGCAAGCACTTTTTTTATACCTTTTCATTTCATCTTGTACCTGAAATGAATATATATCTGCTTAGACATAAGAAAACAAAACTTAAGTAGCCTCATAAAACAGGATTCCCAAAAATGGGAAAAGAGAAAGAGGAAGAGCTAGATTTTGTACACAGACTTTAGTGTTAAATTGAAAGCCACTCAGATATCCAGATAAACACAGGTAGCAGAATTACAGAGAACAAAGAATTTACCAGCTTTTATTTGTTGAAAAGTATGAGATAAGCTAAAGTGTAAATAATGTTATATTTTGTGGGGTTTTTGTATACCTTCCCTGCCACCCAAGCATGTTATGTGTTAAATAAGCAAAAAAATTTAGTCATAGTTATGCCATTTTGTGAAAAACTCTGAGCTAGAGAGTTGTTTGATTTTTTTAAGGGAGAATGAAACATTAACAGCTGAAAATCAGTTGTAAAAACTAAGGTAACAAAGTAAATCCAATGTTGAAAATCTTATATCTACATGTCAGTTTATGAGGTGTTTAAATACCATTATGGCTATTCTGAAGAGTATCAAATTGGTCAGCTACAAGTAACAGAGACTGTTAAAAACAGAGTAAATCAAAACTTTAACTTTGAGGTTTGGGCTGTTGGTGTGAGGGGAAGAAAAAAATAATCAAATCACACCAGTAATTCTTTATTCCAGAGACAGTGATTTTGACTAAACTTGTGTTAGGCGGTTAATTTTGAATATGCTAAACCTCCATTTTATGCACCTCCCATCCCCAACAATGGCGCTAGTCTTTAGTATCTAACACTATCTCAAAAAACCTCTTCATGGAGAGATCAACACAGGCTTCTAGACTTTAAAATAGATGGGAAAAACACAAGTAGAAAGAAGAATAGATAGGAAGAAAACAAAAGGCTCAAAAGCTCATTCCCTCCTAGGAACATAATTAATTTCCTGAAGACAGCTAAGTAAAATGAAAGCACACTTGGGTCTACAGCAGAGAGATTTATATACAAACTCTTTTTGCATTAGTGTACAAAATCTGGGTGTTGCTAGTTCGGGTTTTATTTTTAACTTTTGACAACTCTGGTAACATGAAGATCTGTTTGGCTTCTTCTGAAGATAGTACTCTGAGGTCTATTTAAAAATCAGAACACATTGCATCTATTAAATTAATTCAAAAAAGCTTCCATTGTTCAATGGGCACATCACCAAAAGGGCATCTTATACTGATTTTCTCCCTAATTGAGCAACATTGATAATTTCTGTAGTACTACCACTGTTACATATATTTTGGGGGAAAAAGAAATAAAAAAATCGTAGATCCCCATGAAAAAAAAACATTGCAAATAAAAAAATCATATATCCCCATGAAAAAAAAAAAAATGCAGCGTATCCTTCCCCTCAGAATAGGAGGGTCATTCTTCACCTTGGATACCCCAGCTGTATGGGTAAGGCACTCCTGAAGGGGGTTTGTTAGCAGTAGATTGCCAGAAACCTGGAATTAAAAAATGTGCTCTGCAAGCAGTAGAAAGCAGGAGGGAGCAGCATTTCCCCTCCCAGCTACCCTATATAAACTTCTCAGTTCCTGACACATTTTCAGATGAAAAACTGGTGAAGCTGTGTACATTGTCATATCCAAAAATTTTCTGAAATATATCTTCAAATGTTTCAACAAAGATTATTTTCTTATTAATTTCTAGTGTTCTCTGTTGAACAACTTTCCTTCTTGAAAAAGCCTAGCCCCTATCCAACAGGCTGACAGTATTCTTTTGCATCTACCCTCCTATTTTCACGAAACTTATTCTGTCTTGAATAATGTATCAGAGTTTCTGGGAAAAAAAAATAATAAATCTATATTCAAGCCATATGTTGTCATATTCCATGTCACAGCTTCGTTCACACATTCTTTTCCTACTTCAACACTACAAGCTGAATAGTATTCCTCTCATTTCCCATTCTTTTTTCCTGTGTTTGCTCAGAGTTGCCAGCGCTCTTTTCAGAAGGGTTTTCATGTTTGTCTTATCTATTTCCCTTTTTGCTCTCTGCATGACACTTCACATATTAACTTTATTACTGAATCCCAGAAAACTTTCAGTATTGTACCAGCAATTATAATGATTGAAACAGATTTCTATTCTGTTGCTCTCAAAAACATAGATAAGCTGAACAATGGCACTGAAAGCCAGTGAACAGACTATTATTGATGTAATAATTTCGACAAATTGCAGCCAGTGCAGGTAACTTTAGTATTAGATGTTATATCTTATGCAGGTCTCCTACATTCTTCCTTAAAAATACATCAGAATTTCTGTTTATCTCAAATACTTTGCTGATTCATATGAAATCATCCTTAAGACAAGACAGTACAAGCCAAAATGCCTTCGATTTGATAAAAGCCAATGTGAGCTTCAGGCACCCCAAAGCTTTCAAGCTTTATAAAGCAGGAGTTGACCCTCCATAACCAGACAAAACCTCTATCCAGCCCACCACACCTGACTACACTCAGAAGTGACTGGACAGCAGCAGCAAAAGAAAGTAAAGATTTAATCTAAATATCTTTGGATGTAGCATTTGTATTGACTTTGTATTAAATTTTCCTTAGAAATGATGTTGCTGTATAGCTTCCTTTTTGATATTCTGGTAAGAGTATTTCAGATAAAAACTGCTCAGTTTCTTCTGAGTTTCTCAGTTTCCTAGTGAAAATTATTTTCTACATTTTTTTGTATCTGATTAATCTGAAAGTCCCTCTACAAACAAAAGATTTTAGGGGCAGAAAAATGGCAGCAATAAAACAAGTCTTCTGTTTTGCAAATGTTCTTTCTATAGTATATACACTACCTAAAGATAAGTTTATGTAGTTTTTTCAATTATTACAATTTAGAATACATATAGAAATAATTTGTGTATGTATATAAAAAAATAATCTACTTCATGATAATGCATTTTGATTGAAGGTTACTACATGGTATAGGAAGTTGTTAAGAAAGTCCTTAAAAATTAAAAACAAAATTAGTTTTCAATATATCATTAATTTATTTCTTTAAAAAAGGGCCTGATTTTTCACTCATGTCTGCGGATTTACAGAAGTAAATCTTTTTTTAAATGGAAAGGACACAGGCAGATGACAGAATTCTGCATAAGCAAAATGAGCAAGAAAGTAGAAACAAAATGGGGTTTTGTATTAGTAGTCATTTTGTATCAAAATCTGACAAGAGATAATTTTTAATATCTGTTTCTTGTACAAAACATCATGAAGTGCCAGTGATTAAAGAGACTTTCTGTCTTTAAGAGTATCCAAATTAAAACTGTAGGTAAGCATACCATTTTATGAAGGAAAATTATTGATGAAAAGCCACTCAATGACAAAAGGCCCTTTTGCAATGTATTTACCTGAACACACACGATTCACTACTAGGCAAGAAATTCCATACTGGGAGCAATGATCAAAAAATTCAGTTTGCAGAGGATTAAGTCTATATAAGAAACTCTAGAGGCTTAATACTACAAAACAATGGGAGTAAAGGCATGCTTAATTCAACAAATTTGATAGGGCAAGAAGCTTATGATTGCTTGGAAAATAAAGATAAGATTAAAAGCAACGTGCATTTTGGAAAACAAATCTATCTAAATACTGTCTATAACAAAGATGGACTCTGTGTCTACCCTCTCCCCTCCCCATTTTCAGAGGTGGAAGATATCAGTTGACTGGCTCCTCAGGCAGTGCTTTGACTTCAGCAGCTGTTCTAGACCTTCACTAGTTATTTTCCCTAAAATAGTACTCATAATTTCTCCTTAAAGAAAACAGGTATTGGCTTATTTTACAGTTAACTTCTACTTATTGCACTGGCCATTTCCATAATCATAGTACAGCCTGATCACTGTATTTTGTGACATTGCAATAAACGTGGGAGGATTTTAAGGCCACCGTAGGCAGCAATCTGGGGATATTAGCATGTGTCAGGTGCCCTGGGCTCACCGCTTTAGAAATATGCAGTAATATCAGGTGAAGACAAAGCAATAGGCAGTTATGAGATAACTTGTCCCCAGGGAAAGTTTTATTCCAGCTTTCAATAGATCCTGGTTTGCACCCTGGAAGAAAAGAATTATATTCCTTCTAAAAATCCATAGATATTGTTTTCTTGTAATATATATATTGTCTTATAACATTATATATATTTTTTCTTTATAATTTTTGTTTAATACTATAACTTTATGTTTTTGTCATTCAAATAAATGAATGGGTCTATTGCAAAAAAGCTAAGGTGCTAGCTGAGCTGGTTGTGTGGCTTTCAGATTTATACTACGATAACGAGATAATAGCACCTAAATTTCTCTAACCCTTTTTTTGAATTTAGTACTTTTCATAAGAAAAGATAAGACTACAAGAGTGTCCAATCATCCTCATTGAAATGCTGAAAACGCAAAGCCATAAAATACTAGAAGTCCAATATTCTAATCAGTAATTAAATATTAGCACTGCAGAGTTACCGCAGGTGGTGTTATGACAGCTGAAGGAAGTGCATGTGTCACGATCTAATAGATGATAAGATAAATCCTTGAAATACATAAGGCAGGGAAATAATAGGCACTGATAATATAGCATTAAGGGTCAGGGAGGTAAAATACATTACTGCATCACTTTAATTGGTTTCATAAATTGCCCTGTAAAAAGTTAATCTTTGAGCTTTCTGAGACTGTGGAAATGTAAAAGTTCAGACTACATCCCACAAAAAGTATGCAGTTTTACCTTGTATTAGTACTGCTGGGAAGTGAATAACATCATTAAGAAGAGCTCAAAAATCGGAAATCTATTCACACAATCTAGACTTTATTCTTTCTTTTGTAACTCCTACTGTATTTTACTTCAGTCCTTCAGTGTGGATTTTTGTCTTCTGACTACTCACTGACACATTTCCGTACCTTAACAGTAAGTATATGTGAAATGTAATGTTACATACATATCTCATTTAAGACCATAAAATCCAAGGGCAAGAAACAGGGCAAGTAATAAATCAGACAGACATACAAATCTAAGAAATAGAAGATAGATGATAAAGACTATAACTAAGACCCCCACTGATGGTTACTGGCTGAAGGAACAAGATGGAGCTTTGTAACCGGCAGGAAGGTGGGGAGCAAAATTATATTAGGCATCTCATGAGAATGAACAAACTTACTAGTATTGGAATAGCTTGTGGGATGATGTAAAACATTATGAGATGTTTTAAGGGGATTGTGGGAACGTATGCATCTTACTGTGCCCATTTAGAAGGGCCAGAGACAGTAAAAGAAGTGATGGCGAATGAGTAAGGAACAAGCATAGGAAAATAGAGAAAAGGAAGCTGAAGGAGAAATGTTACACTTAAGAAGCTGCTGGTAAGCACACCTACAGCCCTACACCTGAGCAACTCATTCTATACCAGCAGCTGAGCTTTAATCCTAGCCAATTTCTGTGACAATTACCTCTGTTCGGTGTGCGCGCAGGTACATGTGATTCACTTAAGCAAGCTTTAACTGGATTAGACAGGAGACTAGCACCTGAAAAGACCAAAGGTTTAACCTAAAGGCTAGATAAGCAGGGCCAGCATCTGCTTACGGATTTTTGAGAACCTGAAGGTCCAAGAAATCACAGAAAACAGGACAGTGATTGTCAGGGAGGTGTGTGTGTGCTCATACATCTCCTAGTGAGCTTCAGCCTTCATCAGCCAGTGAGAAGGAGCAGGATAGGATGTGCTCTTCCTGTGTTGTCAGTGTTTTTCTGTGGGGGTTAAGAAAGGTTATGTTGCTTGCTTTGTGAAGCCACATACATACATGCTTGTGCTTAGCAGGTGTTATAGGTGCCAGAGATATAGTCCTGCTCCTGCCTGGACCTGGAGATGCAGAAGCACAACAGGCTGGCTGTGTCAATGAGTACCACTGACTCCCTGACAGTCAAAGAAAGCCCACATGATCCAGCTACCATCAAAATTAACTGTTTTCTGTATTCTGCATGTTTACATACTATGTCCTTCCTTCAGTTCTGACTACTAGATAGTGGAGGCAGTAGCTATCCTTTGTCAGGTTAGAGTGCTATCTTAGTCCCCTTGCAAATTCAATGAAGCAGAGACAGCTCTCAGAGGGATTAGGTTTTCCAAGGCATTGTTTCTTAACAATGCCATTCAATGCTTCTCTTGCTGTGAAGGAAGGATCTTTTGGCCCTGACTACCAAGGGTAAAAAGAATGTCCTCACAGAAACCAAGTAGTGATAACCTTTAGCCAATATTAATAATAAATGCAGTCTGAAACACCCACATATCGTTATTAAAACTACTGGAAACATAATATTCAAGTCTGGCCCAAGGCGTTAAATTTCTACCACATCCATGTTAATCCAGTATTATTCCTTTGGTCTGTTGTATTATGAGAAAAGCCGTATCATATCAAGCTGGAGTATGACAATTATTCAGAATAGATTTTTTAATTATTGTTCAAAAGAACATACAAAGCAATAAGTTCAGTCCTCTAATATCATTGTGGTGTTATATATACTTCAGGTATTAGGGTGGCAATAAAAGAACTGCTGAACCTGCTCTCTTGCACACTGAGGTGCATGCAAAAAAGCCCCAAATGGTTATTTTAGGTCAGTGCTTGTGCAACTTATACACTAAAATTATAGAGGAAAAAACAACCCTAAACAAACTAATAAAAAAAAACCCCACAACAAACAAACAAACAAACAAAACCAACAAAAACAACAAAAACGACAAAACAAAAAAACCCACAAAAAACCCACAACAAAACACACCAAGAACTCTTCTCACACTTTATTACATATAGTGAAAAACACCAAAAATTGAAGTTGTCTTACTGGAGTCTGTCAGTTTACACGTAACTCTGTATATGTAAATCAAAGAAGTCAATGCATGACTTCTTTGGTAGCTACTGTCTTAGATCTGTTGTAACAACATGATACACTAAGAAAAAGTGTGGTGGGTTGACCCTGGCTGGACAACAGGTGCCCACCAAAGCTGCTCCATCACTCATGTCCTCAGCTGGATGGGGGAGAGAAAATACAACAAAGGACTCATGGGTTGAGTAGACAGCAGGAGAGATCACTCAGCAACTATCATCATGGTCAAAATAGAATTGACTAGGGAAAATTAATTAACTTTATTACCACTCAAGTCAGAGTAGGGTAATGAGAAAATAAAAACTAAATCTTACAACACCTTCGCCCGCTTGTCTTTTCTCTCTAGGCTCAAACTTACTCCTGAATCTTTTAACTACTGCCCCCTCCCCACTGGTACAGGGGGACAGGGACTGAGGGTTCTGATCGGTCCATCACATGTTTCTGTTGCTCCTTTGTCCTCAGGGGAGGACTCCTCACACTTTTCCCCTGCTCCAGCATGGGGTCCCTCTCCCACAGGAGACAGTCCTCCATGAACTTCTCCAGTGTGAGTCCTTACCTGCTCCACTGTGGACCTCCATGTGCCACAGGGACACAGCCTGCGTCACCATGGGCTGCACCACAGGCTGTAGGGGAACCTGCTCTAGCGCCTGGAGCACCTCCTTCCCTCTTTTACTGACCTTGGTGCTGCAGGGCTGTTTCTTTCATGTATTCTCACTCCCCTCCATGGCTGTAGTTGGCACAGGTTTTCTTTTCACCCTTAGCAACCCTGTTGTCCAAGAGGCACTACTAGCACTGGCGACGGGCTCAGCCTGGGCCAGCAGCTGGTCCATCTTGGAGCCAGCTGTCATTGGTTCTATTGGACATATGAGAACCTTCTAGTAGCTTCTCACAGAAGCCATCCCTGTGGACCCCCACCAACAAAACGTTGCCACACAACCCAATACAGTAAGCTTGGGTTTCTGAGGATAATATTTGCTGAGGACAGCATTTATTTATTTACTTATTTTGAACTACTGAGACAGAAATTGTCTCTGTGTATATCAGCCTTGTGCTTTTCCTTACCCTCTGTGGAAATACTTAAAAAAACAAAAACAAAACAATCAGCAAGAAAATTCAGCTTGGAATCACTTAACATTTCCTGACACTTCCATGCCAGACAGTTATTTTCTGGATTGCACAGTACAGTACACACAGCCCTTGGCTGCTCTGCGAGTTTCTTTTACACAAGTAAAATTACTTCAGGGGGGATTGAGTACATGGAACTAATTGATGTTTAACATTTAAGAAATGTAACACAATTTTATGCCTGTGTAAAAATGTCAAAAGTAATTCATAGGATTTGAAGAAATTTCACTGTTGGCAGAATCAATAGCTACACATGGGAAATTATCCTAAATAAGAGTGCAACATGCAATGTAAAACCCTTACCAAAAAAGTAAACTTTGTGGGTGATACTAATAAAGCCACCTGGTGACAACCAAGACACAGAAAAAAAGCTCCTACATTTAAAGAATATAAGCACATGCCTATTCAGAAGTTAAAATCATTCTTGTTTCACTTTGTTCTTTTCAGTAGGGAAATCACTTTGAATATTAACAGATAAGTATATAAATAATGCAAGCATAATGTTAACCCAAGAAGAAACATGAACTTCAGTCAAAAAGTACATTCATCACATGCATCGAATCTGGAGTTAAAAGTTCATAACACAAAATGAGATATAATTCAGATTCTGCAGTTAATTGTTAATAGCCAGCCCTACGAGCCACCTTGTAAAATAAAGCAGCACAGGTTTTGGTGCTTCTGGCTTAAAATTAAGGATAGCACCATGATTATTCCAGTACTTGAAACTGTGTTGTGAGACTGGATTCAGAGATTTCAGCAGCTTGCAGAAACCACACTCAATGGGGCACAGTAAATAATAGAACATAGATAGAAGATATGGACCTTTTGATCTGCTTTTACTCTGAGCCAAATTGTGTTTATGCAAATGAAAACCTTTGATTTATTATTTGTAAACATAAGAAATCTACATTTACATCAGTTGCTGCTAATTTCATCTTCAATAGGCAGACAAACACAGGTAGTGAATGAGGCAGGAAACCAAAGTTTCCTATGTCTATTCACCATGATCTTTGAGACTGCAGCAAATGAATGAGGGAAGTAATCACTCATTAAACTGCGAAAATAAAAATAAATACTGAACAGCTGTATCATTAACTGTGTGCAGTTTAATCTGCATGCTAAATGAGGCAAAGATCCCACGGAAATAACACAGTGTCATGTAATTAATAACTGTATTGTAATGTTTATGTGCATGTACTAGAGATAGTGTGGCACAGGTGATTCTACCTTTGACTTTTTTTTTTTGTTTAGTTCTACATTTCTTTTCAGGACTGGTCCTATACAGATATCGTAAGAAATAGTACTTGAGGAAATAAAGATACAAAGTTTTTACAAAGCTGAGGCTGGGTTGGATAAACTGCTTACATTAAGCAACATCATCTAGGATGAAATAACAAGTAGTTAAAATATTAACTGTCATCGTAGACTGAAGATAGCACTTTAGAAATGATTTTTCAAACTATGATTCTGAAATGGTATCTATATATATTTTATACAAGTATTATCATGCTTAAGGTTCCTCATTAAGTTATATGATTCATAATTACATTTTAAGTAATAACAAGTATGATGTGTTGCACATGGACAGTTTTATTTAAGGGCAGAGATTTACTATGAATTTCATAAATACTTTGAGTGATAAAACCAGAACAATTTAGACATGCAAATGACTAACATGCCTGGGACTTCAAAATATCTGACCAGTGCTAGTTTGTTACTAATGTTAGCATCATAAGAAAACTTTTGTTTTGGAAAAAATCAAATTTTATGGTCTCTTGTTTTAAGTGGGACTTATCCATTTCTTCTTGTATAATTTCACCAAAACACCCCAGGTATTACTATAATGAGAAAATCTCCGATTACTAGAATGCAGTTTTGGTGAATAAATATGCATATATTCAGAATAAGACTACCATCATCCTATTCCATGAGAGGTATCTGTGCTTCCCTGTCCTGACATGATTACTATAGAATCCATTGCTTTAAAAAAAAAAAAAAAAAAAGTATTACCGTTAGATTAAAATGGCTGAACAACACAGCAAAACAAATAAGCTATATCACTATACAATTCAACATATACTTTGACTGGTACGAAAGACAAAGGCAAGGCAGGGAAGAGAGAACAACAGATTTGAAGAAGGGAAATGAAATAAAAGCAAAATGGAGTAAGATAAATGGAAATTAATTATACAGGAGATAGACGGGACTTTTAGACACTAGTCCAAAAAGATCAAGATATCTACTACACAGAATTTTCTTCTTCTTCCCTTTATCCAGCTATAGTATTATAAGCATGTACAAGACTACTAGTTTTGAAAATTAATGTATTAACTTCTATGGTTTCTCCAATGGGTAATACTGAAGTAGCTGTGGAAGACTTCACAGACCCCCTGCAAGAATCCTGGGACCATGGGTTACAATTAGTATTGCAGCTGATTTCAGAAGAACTGCAACAATTTGCATGGAAAAAACAGAAAAGAACAAAGGGGGAAAAAAAAGAAAAAAACACAACCCAACAAATCAACTTCAGGGGATCATGGAAATTGATTTATGGAATATGTTATAGTGAAGAAATATTTTGAATAAGATTACTAATTTTTGTTAGTGTTACTTTCAACTGAAGGCAGCTTTTAGTAGGCTGTTAGCAGCTACATATGAAGCCTTGCTTAAATTAGTACCTGTGGGGTTTGTGGGGGTTTTTTTAGTTGTTTGAGGTTTTTGTGGGTTTGTTTTACTTTGGGATGGTTTATTTGGGTTTTTTTAAGCCTAGTATAGTCTGGAGAGAAAGTTCTGGAGAGAAAGTTGAAATAAGTCAGGTGTCTGCAGATTCAATATAATTAAAAAGACTCAAAGAGTGCATTCACAGAAATATATGTCTTAAGCCAAAACAAGTAACAAAATTTTTATTGGACAGCTCTGACTACAGATCTCACCTTCATCAGCAGACAATTTCTGAATATTTTTCAAAAAAATACATGGACTGTCATGACTTGTTTTTACGCCCACAAGTTTCATTAGCTAATACCTTGTTATCTCTGCTAGTGGTTTCTGAAAGACATATTTAAACATATTCAGAAAATAAGATCCAGTGATCATGAATCAGTCATTGTGAACAATAATCCAAAAGCAACAACAACAGCTTTCATATTAGCACCTAGCAGAAAACACCAACATATCTATATCAAAACTAGAAATTCCATAAAAATCTGACCTTCAGTTCATAAAGCTATGTGCAGCTGGCAGTTTGTCTTGCTAGAATAGTTTAAGATTTATGTTGTAATAACATCTTTGAAAATTATTTCAAAAGCAAAGGCAGACCCACCAATCCCTACCTTTTCCTCTAACTTGTCAGGACTTCAGTATTCCCTTTAATCCCTTTTAACTGAAGACAATTTCTATCTGAAAGAGCCTGAAATTCGTAAAAAGACTGACAACCTTCCTCCCCTAATTTCCAGTTTTTAAAAAATCCCATGAGGGATGAAGAAATACCATACATCTTATGTCAGTTTGACAACTTAAAATAAATGAATTTCACAGATTCATACCTTGGCAAGAAGCAGTCACATCATGAAAGTTGTATTATCACAACCAGTATTCAAGCTTAGCAGGCTGGTTAAAGGCTCTAATACGTGACATAACAGACAACTTACCTTCAAGTTCCAACAGCAGTCAGTCAATATCAGGCTTTATGGATTTTCATAAAAGTCACTAAGAAAGTTTGCATCATTAGTAGGAAACATTACTTTTTCCTGACTGAGCAGAGGAGTCTGGTTTTTGAAATCCTAATTCTGAAAGTTTTTGAAAAATTGACTGTACCCAATTGACAACAATTTCCACATCTTGCAGCATGTTTTGGGACAGTGAAAAATAAAGTCTTCTTCCATAGCTGTCATTGATGTGAAATAAGAGAAGTTTCTCTCAAAGTAGTGCCAGCTGGCAAATAACACAGACTTGTAGCATTGCAAGCTAAAGTTGTTAGCTGTTTAATCTAAATGTTCTTCCAAGAATAAAGGCAAAGGCACTTACATACAAAAGAGATGGTAAAACACAAAACGAAAGAAGTAGCAAAACCACCAACCCCATGTGAAAAGCTTTATATCTGAAAATAAAACAGCCTTCAATATTTGGCATAAAAATGCTATAGTGGCATTTAAATTGGCATAAAGTTCAGAGTTCCTCATTTTTACACTGTAAGAGTATTGTTTGTTTTCACAACAAATAGAGGGGTATGGTGTTACAATCTGTTTTTCTAAGAAAGAAATGGCACAAGAAACGAAGCTATTTTTCAAAGTGCAGGTAGCAGTTTGAAACATTCCATTGTACAGAAGAAAATGAGAATGAACCCATAATCCATTTTATACCAGCTTATAACAAAAAGTCTTTCATTAAAGGCCACAACCTAGCTTCCTTCCCTTATGTATAGCTACAGGCTAAAGTTTTTAACGATTGAGTGTGGGAGCTGTTTGTTTTGGTTTTAAGAAAATTTTTTTGACTACAGATTAAACCCAGAAATCCTAATCATTACTGCCACAGATAGAATCCATTTTTTGTGTAAGAGCTTGAACTGAAACCTCTCAAGTAAAACCCATCTATAACTGCAAACACTGGGACATAACATTTTAAAGTTCTTATGGGCTTTGCAGAACAACACATCTATCAATGACAGAACTAAAAAAACTGAAACATCACTGACAGCAAACTTCCTTGCAAAGTGTTTTGTCTCAAATAGCAGGGCCCTTAAGTATCATCGCCACTTGAAAAAAATTTCAAGGCACACTGATACTGCTGCTTTTTTCCCAGTAAGTTTCCAATACATCACACAAAGCAGTAGGGAAAAAAATGGAATCTAAAAACATCACCATGGAACTTGTTAACCAAACAGATTGCAGCAATGTTTATTGACTCAATGAAACAATCAATATCTTCTGAAACCTCCCTTATGCATCAAGATAGCTTTATGTTGTTTTTTTTTAAATACTCTGAAGCAGCAAGTGTGGGTTATTTGTCTTGAGCAACTAATTATATAGCCAAACAACTTTTCCAAAGTAAAATTTAGATGTAACAGAGGAAACACTGCAGTTTCAAGGAGGTTCAGTTGAATTATAGCAAAAAAATACTAAAACAAAAAAAATCACAAAAGCTACAAGCAGCAAAATTGAGAATCTTGTCACATTTAAGAGAGTAAATCTTCCAACAGGTTTATGCAGTAACTCTCATGATCATAAACAAAATGTTTCGCTTGCTCATGTTCTAGTCTTCTGTAGCTGAAATTATTGCTATTTTATACTAGTAGTCAGTGGTTTATGTAGGTGAAAAACAAATATGTTTAGTAGAACTTGTAAATAGATTGAGAACTTAAGATGTTCAACCCTGACTATGCAATGTAGAACCTGCATAGATCAACAGTGTGGATTTCATAAAAATCTTGAAGCTAACCTACTCAAAGAAATTACTGTACAGATCTAAACCATCAGCCATCACTAACAATCTTTTCCCATCACTCAAATCAAGACAAGAAAAACTTTGTTAATTAAAGTTAACAATGTCACATTACCTGGGAGGCCACAGAATGTTTTAGGTCTTTTGGGATGCAGTTATGCTTTGCAAATAAACTATTTGAATTATTTCAAAGAAAACATATGTAGGTTCTATTTTCTACATGGCTTTACAGAATTTTGAGGCTAATTAAGCTGCTGCTGATGGGCAAAAAACCCGCAACTTCCTAATGTTTTGAAATGCATAACCCACAGGCATAAAAACACTTTGTGTGTTAGGTTTTTTGTTGGGTTGGGTTTTGGTTTGAGTTGTTGTGGGGTTGTTAGTGCATTAAATCAGACAGTGTATTTTTTTTTTTTTTTTGTACAAGGTGACATTTGCCAAATTAAAAGCAAACTTTCAAGCCTCTTGGTAGCAAAAGAATTGTTAATCATTTCATGCCTAGTCCTGCTGGGCATGGACCTTCCACAATAACTTTAAAAATCAAAGAAGAAAAATTTGTGGACAGACAACAGTCTAATGCCTGCAGTTCCAGTGAACAAAAAAGCAGAAGCATAAACAGAAACAATGTTTAGCAGAAAATAATTAATGGGTTTGACCTCTTTATTTTTTTATTTCTTTTTTTTCCAATAGAACAGGTGCAGATTTTATGTTATTTTCCTCATGAACAACCTCAACATATGAATGCATTTCTACACCTGAATTGCCATTACAGGCGTGATAATGGAAAAGAGGCAATTTGTGCAGATTATAACACCATCACTGCAGGTCATTCACGGCACCAGCCAGGCACTTGTTTGTGCTTGCTAAGCCTGAACTCTTTACCACTTTCCCTTCTTTACTTTTCTTCATTTTTACTATTTAAAAAAGTTTCATAATTTTTTTTCTTAAAAAGAATAATCACAATTTATGATCTCAATGAATCTGTGTTTTTTCAACTAAAAATTATTTACAGTGAAAGTAGCTGATCATTGTACATCTTTTGCATGTCTATAGCCCATCACTTGCACTCATCTGTAACAGTACATAACAGAAACTAGAGGGAAGGGGAAGAACAAGGCATTACAAGCTCAAGTGAAAAAACTAACCTAATGTATTAAAGTAATTTGTAAACACATAGGAGACCATCAGAAGGCAATAATTCAAAGGTTTATTTGGTTCATTCATTGTAACATTAAAAGCTTTTTTGCTTATGGAAGATATTCAGAAGATATTTTTCCCTCTGTTACTCCTCGTTCGTGTATAGTATGAGACTAACTACTTTAAAAAACAGTGGCAAGTATTCATATATGCAGAATGTATAAAACTAAGCAGAAAGAAATGCCATAAATATAAAGGTTTATAGACAATTAGTAGGAATAAAATATGTTTCCTACTCTAAATTATGTTTATTAGACAAATTAAAACATAGTGTGATGCCCAGTGTCTAAAAGAAGGAACCTGTACTTACAGATATCAGACAGAAATCCTGATATAGATATCAGAATTTATTTTGCAATTGAAAGGCTATTTCAACAAATTTGACTAGAAAATCAGAGGTGCATAAATAATTAGATACATTTATTCAACTAGAATTAAAAAAAAAAAAGTAGGAAAAAAAACCCAGTCAGTTTTCAGTCAGCGAGAACTGCCGTGTCATCCTACATTTTAGCTAAGAAGAATGGAACAGATTTATTCCTGTGGAACTTTGATGTTGCTGATAGCATTTGGTTTGAAAGTAAATTTGACATCATTAGTTATTATTAAACAACCCATGGAAGGAGGTTAAAGTTTCTGATTTTACTTATTAAGTTTTTTATTTATTAAGTTCTGCAGGAAGTTAAAGTCTTCTTTTCTAATAATAAAATAAATAAAAAAAATCCTAAAAATTACAAGTGTCTTCGGAAGGTATTAATAAGTATACAGGAAATATTGTCAGAAAAAGCATTGAAAACCATGTCTCAGCTGAAATGGAAGTGTCAGCTCTTGAGGTCAATTTTTTATATCAGATTTTAAAAGTCAGTATTATGTGAAATAACCATGGCATTTTAATTTTATTTTTTTTTTAATATGCAAGCAGTGAATAAAGTCCATTTTAAAAATCTATTTTAAAATCCATATTTGAACATCATTTGACCTTGAAATAACATGGCCTTAGGGTTCTAGCCTGAGTCACTCAATCCATTGCCCGAAATCTATATAATACTTTGACTAACTCTTGTAACTCTTTTGATGCCACGGTATCAGCAGTCTTGCAGTAGGATAGAAACAGAGGTTTGGAAAGTAAAATAAAGAATAGCAAGAGGGAAAAATAATTCAAGTAGTAAAAAATGAGCGAAATTGAGCTGTCTGCTTGCCTACTCAGCCTTTTTTTGTCTTTTGATTGCCTTATGGGTCAGGCTTCATTTATGATCAGTTTTTGCCTTTTTTGTCTTGTGTTCTTTCTGTTGCTTTAAGGTAACAGCTAATAAAAAATATAGCTATGCCTATTACTTTCTTTCCCCTCATTTGAAAGGCTGGATTTCAGTCACCCAGAACACTTGTTTCTTTAGCCAATTTATATAGCTACAGAAGTTACCAAATTTAGACAGATTAGACATCTTTAAAAGCTATCCAAAAGTATTGATATCTCCATATTCATGCCTTGTTTCTTTTGCTTCAGTTTTTAACATTTACTACATACTTGTAGAAATTTCAACTGCTAGCCACAGAACTATCACCAAAACATGAAGTCATATAGTTAACTACTTAGATGACATAGAAATTAATTTTTAACTGACTGTTAAAAAAAGAAAAATGTACTGAGCCAGCAGAAAGAGTGCTTCCTCTTACGTGAAAAGTAAATAAAGAACAATGGATCCAAAGTACACAAGATTTTCCTAGTGACTGAGCACATGTTCCAGCAATATGATAATATGACTGTACTTACTGGTGGTACCAGTCTGTAAATATTTGTTGACTATAAGTGAAGAAATATAAAAAAAGGTGTAATTTCACACACAGTTGATCATACTTGTAGAATTTATGTTGCAGCAAATATGCTGACTCTTTTTAGAAGGGTATTGAAAGAGAAACACTGACAAAAACAATAGTTCATATTACTGGAAATATGATTAGATTCTTTGGGGAAATGATAAATATACAAATACCCCCAACAGCTCCATGCCCTTTTTATGTTGAAGACACCAGAACTGTACACAGTATTCCAAGTGGGGTCTCACAAGAGCAGAGGGGCAGAATCACCTCCTTGGACCTGCTGGTTACTCTACTTTTGATGCAGCGCAGGATACGGTTGGCTTTCTGGGCTGCAAGCACACACCAAAGCCGGCTCATGTTAACTTTCTCATCAACCAACACCCCCAGGTCCTTCTAAGCAAGGCTGCTTTCAAGCAGTTTCCCACCCAACCTGTAGCTGTGCCTGAGATTGCCTTGACCCAGGTGAAAGACGTTGCCCTTGGCTTGGTTGAACATCATGTTAGCTTTGGCCCATCACTCTAGTGTGTCAAGGTCCTTCTGGATGGCATTCCTTCCCTCCAGCATATCAACTGAACCACAAAGCTTGGTGTTGTTGGCAAACGTGCTGAGGGTGCACTCAATCCCACTGTCCATATTGCTAGCAAAGAATGTTCTGTAAGATTTATGTGGGTGTTTTTAGTGATAATAAAATTATTCTTAATTACGACAAAACGTAGGAGAAAGACAAACTCACTCAAATCCCTTCATAAATTATTTTCTGCAGCTGCACTCCTTTTGGTATCAAAATCTGCTTTTAAGTAAACTGAAGAGGAATCCGAGATGCAAATATTGAATGTGAGAATCCTGCAATGACCTACTGACAACATGTATACTCCATGGTCTCATACAGAACTTCATTTTTCTCTTTGTAAAAGCTTCTCTAGATTGGCATCTGGGAACCTATAACCCTCTTCAGTCATTCATTGGAAGAAAAACTTAAAACTGACAGCTGAACTTTGCATTCACATCATGATTTAGGGTTTGTAGTTAATGTCAAGCATGAAAAGCAACGAACGTGGCCAAATCAATGGATAACTAGGCTTCCGTATTTAAAAGAGACATATTATACATCATAATAAATTAAATTCCATTATGAAGCCAGGTAGGGTTGTTTATCCTAAGGGTGATAAAGGATACAGTCAAAAGAATGCCCCATGTTCAAATACATTTGCACACAACCTAATAAATCCCTGTATTTTCTTAATATCCTGACCTTTTATCCCTCAAATGATTGTGGCTACTAAATAGATGAGATAGAAGTAAGTAATTTCTACCTAGATAATAATATAGCCAGAGGGTTGGGGGATTTTGTTGTTGTTGGGTTTTGGGGGTGGGGAGAGGTTGTTTGGGCTATTTTTTTTTTTCAGTAGATTTTGTTTGTTTGTTTGATTGATTGGTTGCGTTTTTTACCTTCTTTCATGAAAAAAACACATGAAAAAACACACTGGAAGTTACTATAACCAGGAAATTATCATTAAGAATTTGAGGCACCTAAACTGAATTTTAAAGTACAAGACAGATTTTTGTATTGCTTACTATTTTATAGTTTTTCAAGAAGCAATGGAAAGGAAAGGAAAGAAGGGGGTTTTGGATTTTTGGGGTTTTTTTTGGTTTTTTTTTTTTGAGTGGGGGGAGTTTTTGGTTTGTTTTGTCTTTAAGCAACTAGATTGTGTGTTAGTGGCTCACCTGTAGGTAGTCAGATAAATAAATTTCACTAACTTTTTTTTGAAAAAAAAAAAGTTATGAAATAGTGTCTTAAAATTTGGTGATAGTTGTAACAGTTATTTAAAGAATAAATCAGAGTTAAAAGCACAGGAAAAAATAAATGGCTTTTAAGGACTGTTAAGTAAAGTGAAACTTAAGTGTTTCATAACTCCAAAAGCTTTCTCCTATAACTATACTCAACATCAAGAACATTATCATTATGAACACCTTGAAATGATATACTGTTTGTCCCCTTGTAATTTCTATTTCAGTATCTATGACAGATGTTAGTATAAAAGAAGTACCTATTATTTATGGGTATTCCACCAGTAGATGATTTTAAAAAAACATTTTATTTTATCTGAATTTATACTCTTGTGTGCAATACAGCATGTTAAATGGAAAATTACATTTACCGTGCTTTTGTAACACTTTTAAATATGATAAAAAATGATCTAGTCTTGTAACAGCTGAATTGTAATAAAACTCTTAAAAATAAAGATTTCATGCTAACATTAATTTTTTTTTTAATTTTAAATGCAACTTTCAACCTCAAAATAATGATTCAAGTTAACCTGAGTATAACTAATTCTTTAAGTCCAAGTTGTTCTTATTTACCTGTATATTTTCCAGAATTTAGTGAGGTGTGGCTTCCTAATTTTGAAGTAATTTTTTTCATTTCAAGGCTTTTGACTTGTTCTACACTCAGTTTACAGAAGATAACATTCAATATAAGGAAGGAAAAAAAAATAAATAATCCCAAAGCAACATTTACTATCAAAGATGGAAGAAAACCTATTTCATTGATGTAACCTGCATATAGTCACAAGATCATGATTTAAAGTCATAATGTGAAACAGGCAAGGCATAAACATTTTTGAATCGATAGATGAGAAACTGCCTAAATGGGAACTTTTTATTTCAGTCCTTTCTCTGTAAGTAGTACTTTATTTCTCAAAACATCTGTATTCACAAAGATACTTTGTTGTTTCCTTTGACCCAAAACCACCTTCCAATATTCAGAAATTAAAATGAAATACAGAGTTCCCATACATCTCATTTCTTGATTACCTTTTTAAATAAAAACTTTGAACTAAATATTTCAAGTTAAATGTTATCCTTTTCTTCAGAGAAAAGTTAAAAATACAACTATCATTTTCTGCTTTTCAGAACAACTAGTATGTACATAATGGAGATTCCTGTATGCAGCAGACAGCACCATGAACACACTCAGGTTTTTTAACTCCACAGAGAGTGAATTATAACCCTCATTTTGGAAAACATTATTGTCTGAGCCTACAACTTACACTTAGTAATTAAGTAATATCAAACTATCTTAATAGTATTTTGCAACAAGGCCACATCTGAGCTTTACAGATGTGCTGCAGGGCTTGAACAAAATCTCCAAGTAATTAATATTACTTTGGATTCTGAAGTTTCTTCACATACAATTTTGGACCACAGAACATTAAAATTTCTATTGACTTTCTGTAAAATTAAATTCCTAAATATCCAAATGTCTGACTTTCACTTTTCCAAAATCTGTAGATAAAGGCGCATTACAGGGGTGGCCTAAATTATAGGTCACCTCTTTTCTTTTTTAAAAGGCAAATAATTTATGGTATGTTCTCAAAGAACCTACAATGGAGCAAAGTTTTCTTTACCACAATTATGATCACCATTAAGACTATCTTTATAAAACCCAAGCATTATTAAACAACATTTACCATGTTTTGCAGCAATGATGAGGACATCGTAAGTGCCACTATAAATGAGAGTCAGCTTAAGCTACTGTTAAAGTCCATGTTGTATTAGATTCTTTCCAGACATATTCTCTGACTTGCTGTGGGAGCTTCTCATTCAGCCAATATTCTTACATAAAATATAAACTTTAACAAGGAAAGACAAAGAACAGGGGTTTATCTGCCCTCCCCGCGCCCCCCCCCCCCCCCCCAAAAAAAAAAAAAAAAAGACGTGTGGTTGTGTCCATTAAAGAATAAATATTCCTCAGAGATCCTGGCTTGATTGCATGTTTAACATTGACATCACTTGTTAGCACTTGCTAACACTCACTACTACAGCAAAGCAAAACAAACAACCCAAAAAGCAAAGAACCCCAAAACCAAACAACAGAAGAAGGAATGTAAACATATCCAGGTGTGCAAACCTGCTTGTTTAAATCTGTTTCTCTATACTGTTAAATGTCTCGTTTTCCCTCAGTGGGAATTTAGCAAAATCTAGGTTCATATGTCAAAATACCCCACAAGATTCTATTATAATCTTAGCACCAGAATAAAAATGAACTTTCTCTGAAAAGGCAAATTTTCACAAGATACTTCAGATGCTTAAGAGATAATGAGAAATGCAAAATTAAGTTAGATTGATCAGCAAATGTTAAAGAAAATATTTGATATTAACCCAAGAACAATGGTTTTAAGAAACCTGAGTGTAAGTCATACCTTTAGTCAAACCAAAAGTGTTTATTGCAGAAACAATACATTATATAGAGGAAGGCTGTGGCTACAAAGCATATAAATTAGCTCAAGAGCTATTTGGATGTATTTCTGGAGGGAATGATTGAAGGAGTAGTAAGAAAGCTGAAATATTGATTGAGATCAGCAACAACAACAACAAAAAGAAGCATGCTGTGTAGATAATATTTTCATGTTCTTAAAATTTCTGATATTCTTATCTTGGCACAGCAGGACTATGTTGTACTTAATTGAATTCTGAAGACTTACCAAAAAGGTGCATGAAAAACATGTGCTTTGAATTTCTGTTAAACTAGTGAAACAGAATAAAACAGTTCAGTTGCAAGGAACCTACAAGGATCACCTAGTCCAAGCACTTTTCCTCTCTTCACTTACTACTTTTCATGACAGTATATTTGAACATACTTTTCTTCTTTGAGGGTTTAATTTAGCAGCATTATTTTCCTTTCATAACATGCACCCTCTTTAAAGGTTATTTGCACTGGCATTGTGCTCATGTCATTGTCATAGTGTCAATGTCCCATTGCATTTTTCTCATACCTTTCAGGGCTATCTAGAATAGATACCTGTTCAGATACTGAAGACACTTCCTGAATTGGCAGACCAGTTAGGATTTTAATCTGCCAGGTCATTCTTGCACCTCTCTTTTGTTGCACTTTATTACTTACATGGATTTCAGGCAGTAGTTTCAGAGTTTTGGTTTTTACCTGGCAAAATGGAGCAATAAAGGAACACTTATTCAGAAGGAGAAGCTGAAAAGACTCAGAAGGTCGCTGAATCTCTATAGAAATATGAAAAGAATGAGAGGACGATTTGAGCAAGTAACTAATCCATGCATGGTTTAAATATAAACAAAACAAAACTAACCCAGGCAACAAAGAAAAGCCTAATACAATGCAATTCCAAAGCTTACATAGCTGCTTCTCCAGGTTTAAGTTAAGGCAGAAAGTAGCACTGTATAAATTTAAACATGTGATCTCCCATTCCAGAACACTAGAACACTGCCTGTGGTAGTCCCTAGCTACTTGAGTGTTGGTTTTGAAGCACCATAGCTACTACACAAAACATTCTTCCAGTTGTATCCTCCACCTTGAGTTAGTCTGAAATGCATTATTAGAAATAAAGCTATTTCAAGCACACCTTAATTTCCTCCAGAAAAAAAAAAAACAACCAAAACCACAAAACCATATAGCATGATTCTTTCAAAAAGTTTGATCTGTAACAGATTTTCATCTTTGTTTCTATGAAATAATGACAGCATTGAGGAACTTGTGTAAGTGCTGGTATGTTGTCACTTGAGTAAGTATGTTGGAAAGGAATCTAGCCATAGACACTTGGTACAGGCCAGCAATCTTTTTCATTTGCTCTTATAATTAGGTAATTAATTCATCATGTATCTTTCCGCTCACTTCTTAAGAGCAGTAGTGATCAGACTTTGCAGGTCTATTATGAAGCCCTCAGTCATGAGGAAGAAACAAAGCCACAGTGAAAAAACGTGGCACAGACTTTTATAAGGAAGATGAGTTACTTGATGAGAACCAGCTATTGAACTAAAATCGGAGAACACAACTGCCATTTCAGCAGGAAATCTTATATTGTCTGCAACTGAAAATGCGTGAAAAGCTTCCTTCACAATATTCTTCCACAAAGAAGGTCTGTAATGTGCATTGTGGTAAAAAATGGAGGAGGAAGAGGAGGAGACGGGTGCCTCCAAGTCTTAACCACAAGAAGATCAACAAAACCAGCTTGTTTTAACCTTTCAGGTAAGGATTGTTAGAATATTTTCTGTGGGGAAAAACATGTCCAAAGCAAGGCATTAAAATATCATATGGAGATAGGCTGAGAAAGTTGGGAAGAGAAGGCTGTGTGGAAACTTCATAGCAGCCTTCCAGTATCTGAAGGGGGCCTACAAGGGTGCTGGAGAGGGACTCTTCACTAGGGACTGCAGTGATAGGACAAGGGGTAATGGGTTCAAACTTAAACAGGGGAAATTTATATTGGATGTAAGGAAGAAGTTCTTTACTGTAAGGGTGGTGAGGCACAGGAATGGGTTGCCTAGGGAAGCTGTGAATGCTCCATCCTTGGCGGTGTTCAAGGCCAGGTTGGACAAAGCCTTGGGTGACATGGTTTAGTGGGAGGTGTCCCTGCCCATGGCAGGGGGGGTGGAACTAGATGATCTTAAGGTCCTTTCCAACCCTAACTGTTCTATGATCCTATGATCTTTAGTTGTATACTAAAAGAAAAAGAACCTCAGAATCTCAGAAACTGGTAATAAAAGTACAGAGATGTTTTATTTATGGTGGGCATACACTTGAGGTTCAAACACTACTTTTACTACCAGAAAGGCAAATTCAGTTATAACTACTAATAACAGTTACACATGAGAAAAGTCATACTAAATGAGATGTCCAGAGTTTTTGCTTTGCACCATGGAAAATGAAGAGTAATAGCATCTTACTGAGATTCTAATTCACGGATTCCTTTGGGTCCAGTGGTCTCCAGATCAGTATTGAACAAGATCTATCACAGCTATTATGATGCATGCTAGACAAAGTTTTTTTTAATCTTCATAATAAAAAGCCAGGATACTTGTTGTATATACAGCTCTGCATCAGTTGTTGTGTTCTCATCTGGGATCAAACTTCTATAAGTAAATGGAATTAAATATTAACTATTTTTGCCAAGAAAAATTGCTTTTGTTCAGATTAAAAAGACAGCAGTGTGGGTTTATTCATGCTCCATCTGTTATTCTATTTTCTCCAATGGCAGCTTCAAAGCACTTTAGAATTATCGACTGTTTGCGAAAGAATGGCAGCACAATAGTCCTCCCTCAGAGAGAAAAAAAAATAAATCACAAGAGTTCAAAAGTGAAATAAATTCTCAGTCACTCAGTTCAGTGTTTAATCCACTATTTAATTGTATATGTATTTATTTCTATTGATTTTTTTTTTTTAAAGACTGATGAAGAGAAAATAACTTACAGCTTTCTTAACACAGGAACAATTACAGCAGGAGCTCACATCCTTTACCAAAAGAACAATGCTATTCATAAATGATAAAAATTTCAAAGGCTTGTTTCCTGCTGCTAATTTGCTAGTGAGCTGAATTAGCAGGGCACTGCTGGGAACAACAGGAGATCTTTATGATACTTTTTCAGAAAGGGAAAGACCTGAGGACTGGTGTTAATCATTAAAAAGCAGTTACTGTAGGTGTCAAAAAAAAAAAAAATCAAAAATGAGATTCTTTTTCACTTCCAGCCTTCCCTCCCTACCCTCTTAGCAATTTAGCTGTAGGTAACTGAAAAACAGTGGGTGATTTAAAACATGGTCTTGCATATTGATTAAATTTTCCCTTTAAAATTACATTGCGCAATTCTTGAACAAAACAAGACAAGCAGATTTTTGTCCCCCTCACATTCTTTATCTTCACCCTGGCTTTTAAACCATCTCAGTCCTCTCTCTTTTGATTTCTTGAATCTGCCTGATTATACGACTTAACAAACAAATATGCAGATTTCGTCTACTGGAGGAAAATGTTTAATCTTGCTTGACGTTTTACACAAGTCCTCATCCAGAAGCTGTTAAGGAGCTTAGTTCAGAACTATATTTCACAGCTTTTCTGGAAAAAAGGTGACCTCATTTCCAACCTGTCAGTATCATTGTCTTCCTTCACATTCAGGTTTTAATTCAGATTTGTTGTATAAGTGATTTTTTTTTTCTTTTTTTTTTTTTTTTTGACATAGCATTTTAGAATTGTATGATATTCTCAAGACTGTTTTAGTGCTGCTGAGCAGCGAAGATGGCTAAAGACTTTCCTGTCTTGGTCGCTCACACCTGCCCTTACAGTTGCGCTGGTACAACTAATGTGGAAGAATATGCTGTAAACCAAGCCACCAGAAGTAATCATGTGGTGGAGAAAACACTTTTCAAAAACACTGTCATAAAATATCATTTATGTGCTGTGAAAAAGTGATGTCTCATAAGCAGACTAACAGGAAAAACAATACCCTTTTAATGATGGTTTTAAACTGAAAAACCCCAAAGATATCACAGTCTATAACTTAAATACACCTGTGTATCCTGGGGAGGTCACCTACACATATTCACATGCTCACAGAATTAAAAAACCATAAACAAAAACCCCACAACCTCTATATAGTTAAAGTAATGTTTGTACCATGCATCGGTTAGGATTTTAGGGAGAATGCAGAAAGACAAGTTTGGCTTGGAACTGTTTGTCGGATTTACTTTTAGTGTTGTCTGTTAGGCTTTTTTTAACCCAAAAGCCAACAACAGAAATACACAAACCAAACAAATAAAAAAAAAACAAAACCACCACCAACAACCAGCCTTGTGAGGACAGTATTAAAACAAAAACATTTATAGTCACTCCTTAGGGTAGACTAAGGCTCTCCTCACTAGGGAGTTACACCTGCCAAAAACAGCTGAGATACCAGATGTCACAGTGAAGATCAAGAAGAAACTGTGCTGTGACCTGACCAGCTCTGGCTTAATGACAAACTTGCATGCTGAGCTGAACAGGAGAGGGTTTGGCTGTTAAACCAAACTGAAACATCCTATCGTAACACCACCTCAAACATCCCCTGAAATGGTTTCAGTTCACTACTAAATGGAGTACTACAGTACAAGGCCTCTTTCTCTCTCAGTGGGGGGGGGAAGAAAGTGACAAAATAAAAATCAGTGTTTCTTTGAATCATGAACAGTCATGTGGCATGTGTCATGTAGTGATTTATTCATGCCAGCCAAGTATTCTGGAATTAGGAGCAGGTAAATTGATAGTAGAAATCAAGATTACTTCAGTAGCAAACATGCTTTTAGACTTGCAGCCATGAAAAATCTGACTAGTTTTCCTTCACTCCCAGTTTGGATAGTGATGTCTGTACCCCTCAGGCTATTTTCAGTGTTTTAGGGACTAACAAGTCTGACTGCTGACCCACTCCTATATTCTAATTAGTTCTGACAGAGGAAAATCACGATGCAATCATATAACTTCATAATTTTTTAAATAAAAAATAAAAATAAAATTAAATAATAAATAATAAATAATAATAATAAACCCAGCCTGAAACTCTAATCTACACAACACATTGCCACAAATAGCTGCTGATTCTCGATTGCCAGAAGGCGGCTGTGACATTTTAATGTACTATGATAAGAGAAGTCTAGAACCCCTAGAGTGAGAAGTAAAACACCAGGTGTCTTCATAGCCCTTTTTAAGAGACAGATAGTGTCCTGTGTTCAGCAGTAGCAGTAACAGAAAACATATTCATGTTGAGATCTCACTTTTTCAGGATGTATTTTCAGTTTAACCAGCCTTAAATAGTAATGTTGAGTCAGCATCTGAAGGCTGGTTTTATTGTCACAGATTACTGCAACAGAGAAAAGCACCTTTACCAGATCACTCTACAGTACACCTTCTGCTCAGTAAATACATTTAACCTTCATGTTATGTACATACTGCATCAAATGCTTGAATGCCTTGCCCGAGGTCAAAGGCAGTGTGTGCAATTAGCATTACCCACAAAATAAAAAGGTGGCCCTTGTTTCAGAAAGATTTCAACCAAGTAACTATTTCCCCCGCCACAGCCCATAGTTTAAGCAAAGCTAAAACACACGTGAAAAAAACCTTTCATCCATTTCATCTAGTCATAGAATGGTTAGGCTTGGAAAGGAGCTTAAGATCATCTAGTTCCAATCCTCCAAACTGTTCAATTCTTTGGCTGTTACTGCTTAACTCTGTTGTCAAGTTACTATATATGTGCAACAGCTTTGAAAGTCAGAATATAACTAAGCATTTAACATTTCTCCAAGTTTCTTGCCCTCTGCACTTGCTCTCTGTAGGGCAAGGTAATTCATACTCACAAGAGGAGGGGAGATGCAGTGAGGTACTGGCAGACTGATGTTCAGCAGTCTCTGCCAAATAAAAAAATAAATAGCATCTCTGGGGCAAGGTCTTCCAGGATCATCAAGTTAATCAACCAATCAGTGCCACAGGACATCGCGCTCCTACTCTTTCTTCTTCACTCAGCTGCACAGTTTTGCTTCCTCCCTGGAGAGCAGTGTGACACTTACTGCTCAAATGACTCAGGTCACTTATGCCAGAGAGTGGTACACTTCATTTTCTCTTTCTTTCCCAGGTTAGTGTGCTTAATCAGCCCACAAAGTTCCGATGAACGCCAAGCCTGATGCTGGGTAAACTGTGGGAGCACCCAGCCAAAGCAGAAAGCAGTCCAGCATATCAGCACAAGCTTAACTCATCCTCAGGGTCTGCAGTCTGAAAGAGCACAGCTGTGAACATAGATTATTTTGTTTTCAAACCAAGAAAAATAAAATAGAGGTTATACACCCACAGGAGATCATCACAGCAGTATAAATCATCTCACTTTGGAGCTTATAATACTAGACAAGGAAAATCAGTTGTCCAGAGAAAATACTAATTTCTTCAAAATACTGTGAAAATTTGCCTTTATACCATTGAGATTCTACAGACCTTTTTCCCCATGTTAAACAAATTGGATATAAGTACTCTAAAATCCATAGAAGTGTGTGATTTATCAGCAATGGAATTACAAAGCTGGCCTGCTGACTCTACAGACTCATCAGCAGAAGAGTTATACCTCTAAAGTCATTTAACTGAGGTCAGCCTGTCAGAAGCTGGTTATTCCTGGTCACTGACAAAACTTAGTTTCTACAGAAAAAGGACAGGGTGGTATGAAATGAGTATATCCATATTATTCAGCATGCATCATATGCCTTCATTTTTATGTCGGGCAGTTTGTGCAATGTTTGGAGACATATTCACATTCAAGATTTTTGTCTAGCTTAAAAGGTGCTTGAATATATTTCTCATGAAGCCTGGGTTCTGAAAACCTACCCTATTCCTGCTTCTTTTTGCTACAGCTCAGTTACAGGTTGACTTTCTTTCAAGAAAGTGCATTCTTTATTCTTAGACACTTGTGACTTCTTAGGCGCTGCCATTCTATCAAAAAATAATTAAGGAAAAGGGACATTATGGGCCCTGCACTGACTTCAGACACACTTAACTAGATTATTTGAGTCTTCTACTGACTCTATTAGCGCCAACATATTGCACAGAGCACCTATCAGCAAACCACTCATCAGAGTATCAGTTGACACTCAATACTTAATTGACATTTGTTTCTGATTTTTAAACAATGCTGGCTGAAAACATATTTTAAAGGATTTTGAAACTCTGCAGTAAGTTATTCCAGGGAAAAATAATTTCTTACATACACCATATATACAAATTCATATAAAAGAAGGAAAAAAATTACATCACCTTTGCCACTCTTATACTACCTCACTGAGGTGTGGACCTTGAATACAGGAAAAGGACTTCTTAAGGTTGTCTTCATGTTCACGAGGTCCCAGAAGGGTCTGGATCCTTAACACGAAAACTTATATTTCATCTCTGCTATTTCTTATTTAATGTTAAAAAAATCTTACTTTGGTATTTCAAAAAATTGCTTCCTTTAAGCATATCTCCTTGTTTCTCCCTTTATTTTCACAAGCATAAGTCCTTATACACTTTTCATAAAACATAAAACAGAAGGGATACCACCCCATTAGATCAATATTATTCCAGCTAGTCCCTTATAGTAAAATGGCAGTGGTGTTATTTTTATATTCAACTTTAAATATTTACAATTTTTGTTCTTGTTATATATCTGCTTGCAGAATATAATTATTTTTAATAGCTTTATATAAACATTTTTTTATATAGACAAATTTACACTGAAGGAAAAAAATTCTAAAATATTTTTAAGGATAAGTGTTTCACTGAAAGTTTGGGTGCCATAGCGAGCATTACTATGCATTGTAAGCTATAACAAATCCCAAAACTTGTCCACTAATCTTTATTCTTAAACAGGTCACATGACAAGCCTAAGTTATTTGGGGCTTGGGTTACAGTATTAAAGCTTCACAACTTCAGTATATGCATCATAAATAGGCAAAACTACTACTGGATTGGCAATACAGAAAGTTCCCATTTCCAAAACAGTAGTAATTCTGTGAATAGAAAAAGAAATAATTATCTCGTACAGGGTATCTAAATATTCCTATCATGCACTCTACTTCCCAAAGCTTCCTAGACATTGAGCAATTGTTAATCCCAAGGCAAAACTTGGCTCTGATCACAGTTCACTGATTTCGTACCAATCCTGAAAGAAGTGCTGATTACTTCCCACTGGTTCTTGTGTTGATTACCAATTCTTTAAGCTTCCATTATATGCCAGAGGGGCTTTTATCTTGCAGAACCAAGACACAACAGACCTTCAGTTCCTATAAATATGACTAATTCTTGAGTATAGGTCTGGGTAAAAAGACTTCAGTCTTAGTAAGCAGAAGACACTTGGAAATGCAGTAGACATGCAAGTCTTGACTTTTAATGCAAATCGTGTATGTAGGTTCTACAGAGTTTAATCTCCTGTTGAGCTGATATTCAGAGCACTGAAGCCTAGACTTCTGCAAGGTAGAAGCCAAAGGTTTAATTTGCACTTTCTACCGAAAACCTAAATGGAATTCAGATTGACTGAGAGTCTCAGTTGGATTGAATTCAATGTTATAATTTGCAGCTACACCAAGTAAACGAGGAACTATGGTGGGTCTATGTATAAAGATCATAGTTGTACAAAATAGATTGGTTAATATACATGATGAAATATACAGCTTACTGTATGTTGGAAGCAGTGGATACAAAAGACTCAAAAGCTGTGTTATCTTCCCTCTACTGTCAGAGATTGCATGTCTGTGCAAATGGTGCCAGACTGGAAATTCTGGCTGAATATAGTCATGGGTGCAGCATGTTCACCTGCGCCATTTGTAGACCAAGTGAAGTAGCATCTGCCCTTTAGAAAGCACTTACTTTTCTGTATATTTAACACTGAAAATGGACACAAGGATTATCCCTAATCTACTGCTTCCTTTTGAAAAGTCTGTCAAACTTTCTTATTGTTTTTTCCTGCATCTGGAAAACTAGAATAATGGCCTCTAGATAAGATTAAATGTGGCCATACTGCATACAAGATATTAAGAAGGTACATACTACTATAAAATTTTAGTTACACAGTTGTTATTTATGAAGCAATATATTTGAGCCTTTGATTACATAAATGAGATTACTGCCACTTTCTCCTACAAATAAAAATCTACAAATACTGAAAAAAGCAGTAGATCTATTTGAACATACAGTATCAGTATATTTGAGAGTCATGCTGTTCTTCTGTACCTCTATTTCTATATTACAGACTCATGTTGATTCTTTAGACTAAGTTTCTTTATATTAAGGTTATTATACAAAAATCAAGCTACTTTCTAAATCTCTCTCCAATCAGAATCCCAGGAAAATATATGAAAAAAAAAGCATACCCAAAAAAGGAGCAATAGTAGCAAATTTTCTAAGCATACAGGAGATACACTGGCCAACTGTAAGGTAGTTAACCAGAAAGAAGCAGGAGAGAAATCATGAAGTATATTCTGTATACTTGTTTCTCTCTGCTTCACTCAGAGACACCTGTGAAACATTATCTTTAGGCCTTCATACCAAGATGATCTTTTTGCCATTAAATGCAGTTTAATCCAAATAATTTACAGCTTTAAAACAGAATATAATGTATTTTCTATTAGGTAGTCCATATGAAATTAATATTTTGCTGGGTTTGATGTATTTGCCAAGTATACATAAAAAAGTGGGCATGGGCTAGGAAATTATATCATAAAATTAACCATTCTCACCAATAAACTGCTAAGAAAAAGCTGGTTTACAAGCTAAGAAGATCACGATGCCAGCACACAATTTAAAGCTAATGGTTTTATAGTCCAAAGCCACTAGCAGGGCATCCTTATCCTGCAGTGTGAATAGGATTATCCCTCCAAACATTCCCCTAGCATAGAATTAAGCTGTCAAGTTTATTTTGCTGCTGCATGGACGTATGCACAAAATGAACGCAAGTTCAGGTCAAGTGTAATACAGCTTTACTCTTGCACATTGCTTATAAGGCAAGAAAAACAGAAGGAGGAGAAATAAGTCAAGAACTGAACTGCTGCTGCTGCTGCTAAGCATATTTTAGGACATTAGCACTATTAGTCTCAGACAGAATTACTGGATCATGCTAAAAAGATAGTGTCAACCATTTAAATTAAACTTCAAAAAATATCTATATATTATACTTTAAGTTTCTAAAGTATCCTTGTTTCCAAATCCTTCTAATTTTACTCCCAGAATTACTGTCACACAGACATGTTTGCTTCTTTACTTAATTACAGAAAACTATTAATTTTAGTCTAAAAATACATCAAACTACAACTGGAAGAAGTTGAATATTTATAAGTTGTTACAATTTCACAAAAACAGTCACAAAGTAGGTTGTGTATTTTCTCTACATGCACAGTAGTTACACACATGCACATCAGCAGCCCAAAGGGATTCCCCACTCCCATCTGCAGTCTACCACTGTTTGCCTGATGGAATGAAAAAAAAAAAAAAGACTGTTATGACTTTGTTAAGCAGAGTACAATGTTGAAACAGAGGAATACTCATTCTCATACAATAATGTCTGCAAAATCACAAGCAGCACAAAGATTCACCAAGCATGAGTTATTTACTCTCTTTTCCAATAAGCGTAAGGCACCAAAACAAGCCATCAGGAAACAGTACCAGAAACACTAAAACAGTTCATGCAATGCATAATTAATCTGAGGAGGTATTTGTCTTGTCCATACCAAAAGGCCATTCTCTCCTAAACCCTATGTAAATATGTCAGGGACAGAGAGAGCAGCTGAAGTTATTGAAAACACTGAAATCTGTTAATACGCCACCCTGAGCAGTGAGTAGCTGGAGACTAGAAAGATACTAGGGAGAAAGCATCCTGTATGCTTTGCCTTATTCCTGTTTTCTTTTGCATAGTTGATTTTCCTAGTCTCTAGGCAATTGGAAGAGAGTTAAAGCTAACCTAAATTAAGTTTGTGTTCCTTTTGATGTGAAAAACCAAAGCAAACTGCATTACGTATCAAAGAAAGTGTTTTCTCTGATAAGTTTTAGGATTTGGGGGGTGGGGTGGTGAGTGTTATTTCCAAATAAAAGATGTGAAGTGGACTCAAGTAACTTCCCACTATGTGAAACAAACACCTGTCAATATATAAAGTTATAATATCAGAATATACCAGACTAGTCAAACTACATTCAAAGTTGGAAGAAGAAAAAAAAATTGAAAGGGATGAATTTTGTATAAGTTCATATTAGATTGAAGATTTCTGCTTCATTTTTAATGCCTTGGTCCAACAACTTCCATTTTTAGTCAATTACAAGCATAAACAAGCAAGACTAAAGAAAAGCAATAGATTTGTGGACTACTAAAAACTGAAAAAACAGAATTTTGAATAAAGCAAATTATAACCATGTGCGATATTCATTCTATCAACTCCATTGAAGTAATAATGTAACTTTTTCTACACACACACACATCTTTTATTTATTAATGATTATAATTTGGGTATTAATTTTCACCATTTTCAAATTCATTCCATGCTTATCCCATTCAATGTATACAAGGGAAAAAAAAAGAAAAAGTGATATCTGTTGCTCAGCACATATCCAGAGTTTATAATCATGTTTCAGTAGATAGCAATGGATTCAATCTGAGGCCCAATCAGCAGGTCAGCAAATAGGTGAGATCTCAGCACAGAAACCCTTGTAATCTCCAAAATTTAAGACACGTTATTGAGCATGTTTAAAGAAAAAATCAGAACTGACTTCTTATTTCAGCTGATCAAATTAGTCTTGAAGATCAGTTTGATTTTTCAGGAGGCAAATGGTTTTAACTTATACAGACCCCCAGAAAAGACAACTTTAAATAGGTATTGTGTGATAACTTTAGTGATGAGACTCCTGACCGCTTGAATTTTATGGCTCATCTACCAAAATTATTCTTTAAAAAAAAAGGCTGTATTAGGTGTTTTGGTAGAAGTTATTGTTAGAAAGATTTTTTTTGGTACTTCCAAAGTACAAGACATGACTACACAAGATACTGTGTACTGTTTGAACACAACATTTACAGTACTGCCTAAAAATACATCAGACCTGGAAGCCTTTGCATCCCTAGTCACATAACAGAAGCTATAAGTGGCAAAGTCCATTCCAGACAATAGGACTTGTCCATAATCTCAAAACTACCACCATATAGCCATGCTACCCTAGCAGCTTCTAATAGTCAGAATTCCTACTTAGATGAAAGGATAAGGTAGAAGTTATTTACTGAATTGTCAGTAGGTCTAAAATTGCTCCAGAGCCTTTCAGCAAGGCAAACTTGATAAAATGCTAAACAGTGATACCCTGCCAAGAAACACAAGTTAAGTCTCTTAACCTTCTTGGTCCTTTCCTCAAGCAGATCAGCTTTGTTCAATGAAATAATCTGTATTAATTAATACATTCTCAAACTCTGTCACAACTGAAGATCCTGCTAAAACAAAGTAAAGCTTTTTTTGTAGGTCTGTGCAATCAGTAGCTGATTTTGTAATAAATATTCTATATTCTTGCAATATATTTTGTCAGTAATAAGCTCCTAGTGACAGAGCAAGTGGATTTTTGTAGTGGTCTGTATTTGAATTGACAACTTCTGCTATATTGACTTCCACTTACAAGACACTTTATGCTGAGATAGCGAGACAGTGAAGCTCTCAGTAGCTGAAAGCCTTTCCACTGCTACTGTCTTAGAACACACACTCATTCTATTTGATAACCTTGCCGGAATTACCCAACAATAAACTAGCTTTAATAATAAATTTTTGGTTGTTGTCCTTGTTTCCTTGGATGTTAGCCTGATGTAGATGTATGCGTCAAAGGACAATCCAGTGGAATGCACCTCTATATTGCCACGCTCAGTATATGATGATCACACATCTGCCACTAATACGCATCACCTCTAAAGCAGTAGAGTAGGTAAGAAGCACATCCAATCTTGTTTCACATTTGTTTGGGTATTTTATCCTAAAACCAGAGATATTCTTGCTAAATGATTGTCTGACTAAACTGTAATTTCCGGTTGCACTCCGAGCACGCTGAGAGTGGCTATGCACTTTCTTGTCAAAGGCTCTACAATTTAGTAATCAAGTTATATTTACTTCTTTTGCCTCCGGTCTTCCTGAAACTGTTATTACTGGTCAAAATGCAGAATGAATTTCTGGAAAAATCTGAACTACTTATAATGGCTCATTTCTTAAGTCAAACTGGTTGAGGGTGTAAGAATGCACAACTCTGAATGCCGTAGCTTGATAAAATATTGTCGTGGTTTAAGCCCAGGCCGTAAATCCGAAGCACCCAGTCTACCCCCCTCTTCCACTTTCTTCCCTCCCTCCAGCTCCCAGAGGGACGGGGAGGAGAATCAAAAGAATGTAGCTCCCACGGGTTGAGATATAACAGTTTAGTAACTAAGGTATAACACAAATCACTACTGCTACCACCAATGATAATAATGATAAAAGAAATAACAAGGGAAGAGAATACAACAACTCACCACTTGCTGACCAATACCTCTCCCACACCCAGCAGTGACCTAGCCCTTCCGGGTAACTGCCCCTAGTTCTACATCCTGGGCATGACATGCTGTGGTATGGAATACCTCTTTGGCTAGTTTGGGTCACGTATCCTGTCTCTGCTTCCTCCCGGCTTCCCCTCCTCCCTGGCAGACCATGAGGCTCATAAAGTCCTTGGTCAGACTAAACATTTGAGAAGTAGCTAAAAACATCGGTGTTATCAGCTCTGTTCCCAGGCTGAAAGTCAAAAACACAGCACTGCACCAGCCACCAAGAAGGAGAAAAAATTGACTGCTACTGCTGAACCCAGGACAAATATTTAAATATTAATAAAATTATTCCATAACTCTTATACCGCTTAATTTAAAATCAAATGTTTTACTTTTTATTATGATTTATTCTTTGTGTATTAGCTAATCATAGTAATACTAATAGATGAGAAAAATGCCTCAAAAAAACCCTGATTACTGTTCTAATGCATATACTCATGTATCATTTTGCACCTTGAATTACACTTAAAATGTAACTCTCAATTTGGACATCTTGTGATATGCCACTTAAAAAAAAAGAATCATCGAAGATGAGAGTTTTTCAGAATAAGCTTTTTTTTTAGTTCCTAGATGATTATTTAATCACACATTCATTGTAATGAAGTACATATTTGAACTTTAAAAATTTCAATCAAAACTCATCATTTAGAACTCAGTATGATATGTAAGATTCTCCCCACCACAAGCTTCTCAAAAATTATGAATCTTTGCTCAAATACCTAATTCTACAAACAGTTCCTCAATATCAAAACAAAGCATTGCATCACATGTATTTGCCATTATATTTGCATTCAGTTATATAACAATATTATTAAATTCAACCTTTTCAGAGAAAACACCTTAAATAGCTTATTAAAATCTACATGGTTTTATATAATGTAATATTATGTACAGCAGAGTGCTTAGGATAAAGGTGTTCCCACTGAAATGAAAGCATATGGTATTCTGTTCTTCATTAGGGACTGTAGTGATAGGACAAGGGGTAATGGGTTCAAACTTAAACAGGGGAAGTTTAGATTGGATATAAGGAGGAAGTTCTTTCCTGTGAGGGTGGTGAGGCACAGGAATGGGTTGCCTAGGGAAGTTACAGATGCTGCATCCCTGTCGGTGTTCAACGTCAGGTTGGACAGAGTCTTGGGTGACATGGTTTAGTGGGAGGTGTCCCTGCCCATGGGAGGGGGGTTGGAACTAGATGATCTTGAGGTCCTTTCCAACCCTAACTATTCTATGATTCTATGATTCTATAAATAGTAAAATTCAGCCCTGATGTTACCGGTTTCCCAACAAAAAAAAAAAAAAAAACAAAAACAAAAAAAAACTATTATTTTTTTAGTTTTAGGCATTTATTCTATAACACAGTTAAGAGAAAGTTGTGTTGTGCTCACAGATGTTAATTTACAGAAGACAAACTTTCATTTTCATCCATTCTGTCAAAGGCTTGTCTTTGAGAAAGGAAAAATAGGAAGAATATTTGTTAAGAGATCTGCAGCATAAGACTTCAGTTTAAATCAAATTTCACTCCACAAAAGGGATTAAATGGCATTAAAAAAATAATCTATTTTTTCAACTGCGAGTGATTCCAAAATGTCAATAACATGGTGTTGGATAGCAGACGCATTATTTCATTTAAATGTAATACAGACCCCAAATTGAGGGACCCATGAACCAAAAGCTTCCTAGAAAGATGTTGTAGAGGCATTTCTTTAGAACTGTTCAAAGCAACAAGTAGATAAGATCAATAATAAGCTTAAAATATTACCTGAGGTCTCTGAAGAAATAAGCCCATGCTCTCTAAAAATCTCGGTGCTAGCTATAGGTACATATGTAATCACAGGGCTTGTCAAAAACAGATAAATGAAGACAAACAAAATGGGGGAAGAGAATGAAGATATAAAGAGAAAGACTAAAAATTATGAAAACCATAAGAAACTGTGTTGTTAAGAAAAGAAGAACTAAAGTTAAATATTAAGAGGAAGCTGTTAAAGAGCAAGAACCGGTTCATAAGAGTACAGAAAAACCTTGAAGCCTCTGCAGTTTTGCTGAAGACCCTCACGTTCAGTCATGGTCAGCTTTCTGTTATGCAACTTTTTTAACAAGACTTTTAGCAGGTAATTAGGAAGTCAGATTACTTGCTTTTGATGCCATACTTCATCCCAGTGACAATATGCTTCACCATAGTATTACACGTGTACACTGATAATTTACAGTGAGACTGCCTCCAAGTTCCCGTGTGACTGAAATGTAAATTGGTAGAGTTCAGTTTTTTGATTTCCATGGTGCGCCTCTGGCATGCTTTCGCATCCAGGCGGTACCGACAGGAAGAAACTGGTGACTGCTAATCTAGATCCCCACATGTCTGTTTCATTATTAGAGGATTTTGTAACATTATAGTCCTTACATATTTAACTTCTTTCTAGCGTGCATGGTAGTATAACATAATAAAGTTTTACTCAGCATACTGAAGTGGGTGACCACTTGTTACCAGACTATTTTGTAATAACCTAGAAACTACTGCACTTTTAATTTATTTTGTGGAATCTGAAGTACTTAAAAACATCTTATTTTAATAATTGGAGGCTTCTTAAATCCAGGATTATATTAAATAATTTATATTATATTCTTAATTATAACATCCTTCTAACATTAAAAAAAATATATTCAGCTATAGGCTTTCACGATGTAAAGACAGATTTATAAATTAAATTTGAAATCAATTCCTCTCAAAAATATTTAATTCCCACCTTGCCTTCAAGGAAAGATTTTTTCAAACACTTCAGAAGATCATAAATCTTTTGAATGGATTAGAATTTGCATTATTACTTTGCTTAAAGTGTTTCTTTTCAACAGAAACATTAAAATCGAGCATTTCTGCTTTTCCCAAAGTTGCCAACATGTTTTACAAAGAAGCAGGCCTGCAACAGTCTATCAATAAACAACTTCTGTAGATCAACATCAATACTTTCAGATGACACCAACAGCACAATTAAGGTTGCAGCAGTGCAAAAACCAGTTTGTTTCAAAAAGATTATTAGACAAGGTGTCACTCATTAACAGTGCACAGTTTAGTCCTTCAAAATAATTTTCATAAGCTTTAGAGAACTGTCTAAAGCACCAAATGCGTTTCTAAAATCCAGAAGAAAATAACCCCTTCCTCCCCCCACTCCCAGAGGGATGGGGAGGAGAATCAAAAGAATGTAATTCCCACGGGTTGAGATAACTACAGTCCAGTAACTAAGGTATAGCACAAACCACTGCTGCTACCACCAATAATGATAATGATAAGGGAAATAACAAGGGAAGAGAATCCAGCACCTCACCACCCGCTGACCGTTACTGAGACTGACCCGAGCAGTGATCTAGCCCTTCCTGGTAACTGCCCCCAGTTTATACAGTGGGCAGGATGTGCTGTGATATGGAATACCTCTTTGGCTAGTTTGGGTCAGGTATCCTGTCTCTGCTTCCTCCCAGCTTGCCCTCCTCCCTGGCAGAGCATGAGACTCAGGAAGTTCTTGGTCAGAGTAAATATTACTGAGGAACAACTGAAAACATCGGTGTTACCAGTGCTGTTCCCAGGCTGAAAGTCAAAAACACAACACTGCACCAGCTATTAAGAAGAGAAATATGACTGCTACTGCTGAACCCAGGACAATTCAGTTCATATTTAGATTTTGGTACATCCCATGCAGGGAAATCATTAATTCAGCATCAGAACTTCAGAGCAAAACAAACACAACCCCTTTTCCTCCCCAGTGTCAAGATCTAAAATAAAAGCTGAACATTTTTTCCTAGTATTTCCCTTATAATTCCTGGAAAAGAAGAAGGGCGTGAAAATCTAACCACGACAATTAAGGAAAATCACATTGATGTTTGCTTGGTTTGAAGAACGATGACTCCAGGAATCAAATTGTATCTCAGAAAGACACAAAAATATTAACCTACGAGTCCAGAACTGCTGTTTCAGCGACTCTTCTGTGATAGGAGTAACAGCAGAAGCTATGTGAATTTATGTATTTTTTTTTTAATCCAGTACCACAGTTAACAACTGTGTCTACTGAACAGAACTGAATGATAATTTTGAAGGAATTTATTTTATCCATCCAAAAGATAAGCAGATTTTTTTCATGCTTCTCTGCCTTTTCTCAGAGGATAGGTAAGAACAAAACCAAAAGTATTTAACGTAGGAGTGGATAATGCTCGTGTTCTTTTCTTATCACCCTTACAGTGTTAGATTTTCATTTCTAACTGAAAATTGGGTTTCATTTTCAAAACAACTAGCTATATTGTACCAAATAGCTGAGTTTAATTTTACTCAATTTTATTAAAATACCATAAGCATAGGAGGTCTAGGATTCATTAGATGCTTCCCACATATTTCCATCCTACAAAATAAATCAGTTTCATTGATCAGAAGCAATACGTATCTTCAGATTCACTGGAAATCATATGCCTTCCACAAAAAGGACCTGGGTTTAGTGAGGCACAGAAATGTTTTTCACATCTCCCTCCTCCGCCCTGCCTTTCTCCAGCAGTACAAGGTGAAGGATGCAGGTTGTTCTACCTCTCCTACCAATACTGTCCTACTTTCAGCAAAGACTTTGAACACTGGAGTAAGGCTGGGACCTGGGTGTTGTCTCTTCCCCTGGTATTAGATCATGGTGTTCAGAGTCATTTGCTTTCAGACCCACGAGAGTCTCAAGCCTTTTCCAACGTGTCTCACTTTACGTAAAGCAGCGTAAGTAATCCATGGGAAGTATCACTTCCCAAATGTTATTTTAGGCCTCAACACAACTGAGACGGACATTTGTCAAGCAAGAAATTGAGAAAAAGCACCTTAGAATGAAGAAGATGGTGTAACCTGAATATAATGTAGCTCAGCAACAACTTGAAATCCACTAAGCAAATAAAGTAACTTCAACTTGGAACAATAGAGCAAGTCTTAATCATCCTTACTGTGCAATGAAACCTCCGACTCCACGTAAGAAATTGCAACTACATGGCAGCTTGAAGCCTGAAAGAGTCTGACAGATGGGGGTCAGGGTGTTGGAGAAAATGGGAAGTCCTGCCTGAACAAAACCTTAAATCACAGGTGTGCCAAAAAACACACAAGATGTGATCAGTCTCACAGAACTGCAGTTTTGTGTATCAGCAGTAACTTGCTCAGCACATTTGTGTAACTGTTGGTACTAAAGTCACACACAGCATGACCAGTAAGAAGGTGTCAATCATGTTGTGCTTTAGAGCCTTGCAGCTCACTGAGGAGCTGTCTGCCCTTCCTGCTACATTTTGTGGGGGACAAGGGTTTTGCCTTATTCTACTGGCTTGGCTGGTGAGTGGCAGTAACATTCAATTTTGCATTTCACAGGGAAATTTCTCCATGTCACACCCAGCCTAGTGGTGAGCTGCTAATCTGATAAGCAAAACAAGAAAGGGTAGTCTCAGATGTTTTGGATAAGCACTGGGCTTTATTAACCACTGTCTAAGACAAGAATAGCCAGTTACTCAAAAGATACATGAAGTAAGTTCCTCCTTTAAATTCTTAAAACCCACAGCCCAAACAACTTCCCACTACCCCACCCCCATTAATACTACTTCAAATGCTGGAGCCCTCTCTCCTTCTTGTTTTGTTTTCTTTTGTTTATTTTTCCTGTTTTCCAAGATGCTCAGCATACTCAAGTGGCACAATGAATGGAACCAGAATGACTCTTCTGAAACACTTCTACCTGAAAGTAATTCCCCAATTAATTTTATCCTTTTATGTTAAGATAAGCACATTTGATCTTTACTTTTCTTCCCATGCCCTTTTATTAAACACTTGTTCAGACAGAGGAGTTAAAATGTAGTGAAGTTTCTGCCCTCCTTACACACTCCTTTAGCTGTGTTGAATATGATATTTGGTTTGATACAGTTCTTTTTTGGCAGACTGTGTAAGTTTTCTGGAAAGAGATAGAAACACTCTAGAGCCACCCTTGAATTACATTTTAGTAAAACAGTATTACAAGCTTTTGTAACTTAATAATAATCTAAAGCATATTTTGTTTGTTTTGTTACAAGAGCAGTATTTATGTAAATATGAGAACTCAGATGTTTTCAGAATGCCTTTTTTTCAACCTTCTATTTTTTATAAGTAAATGGAAATACTGACGTTGCTTTTCTAGTCTTTGTTCTATTTTTGAACTGTATTATGCAAGTGAAAGACTCAGAAATATTGCATTTTTCTACTACTCCACTAAGGAAAACAGTACACCTCTTTCTGAGCATAACTTTATGTTGTATTAGTTACTTTGGCTTATTCACCTGCTATCCTTGCACAGCCATTGCAGTAGCATTGTTAGTCTACAAGAATCCAACACAGTTGTGCACAGACCACCAGAATTTCACTGCCCTAGTATTTTAAAATGAATGCTTATGAAGTCTTTATGTATTAAACTACTGTATTCAGTACATTTTCACAGGTAATTAATTTTGAATAACAGAAACTGAAATTATTTAAATAAGTCTTTATTTTTTGCAAGTTTTCTGTTGTTCCTTTTAAGCTCAAATACATCAGTTCTTTCCAGGGAAAAGAACATATTCCTTTTTCTCCAGTGAATTTAGGGTTCGAGTCAAGGTTTCTAGATGTATAAGAAAGTATTTTTTACTGGATTTTTAAAATAAAACACTTCATAAGATGAAAATATTTACCCTATTATATGGTATCATTTAAATGAGAGTCTGAGACCTTATTCATAAGCATTTAAAAAAAAGGTAAAAAAGAATGCGATAAGAAGCATTTCAGAGCTATTTTTATGATATTTCAGTAAGAGTTTACAGAATAGACATTTCAGAAAGGCTTTTCGTAATATAATTTTGAGTATGAAACACTTACTACAAAGATGAAAAAATAAATACTAGAGGTCTTAATTTCCATGACTTGCCAAAGGGAGTGATCCATGTAACTCCATCTTTGAGGTCTTTGCAAGTTTTCTTTATGACTGTTTTCTATTATTTTCCAGTTAATTTCAGATTTTATTCATAAAAACAAAACCATTTTTAAAAACTAACTTAAATGTTAATTTAGGGGATAAGAAGGAAAAGAGTAAATACTGAGAATATTATCTGAACAATTGATGTGAAAGTTCTGAAAGTTTCTTCTTTACATAAGCTTATCTTCAGTATCATGATTGCATTAACCAATTCACAAAACTCAGACAGTATTAATGCAATTCTTTAATAATATTTTTTACTAGTCAACCAGATCATGCTTGCAAGCCACTGCAAAGGAAAAAAAAAAAGGCTCTAAAAACTGCTTCTCCCACTTCTACTACTGCTAGATTACAAAAGCAACAGACACTTTTTTCTGTGTTGGCATGGAAAATTGGCTTCATAAAACCATGATTTTATTGTTTAAGGTACCAGGAGGGGGGGTTATACTAAAACTTGAAGTATAGTTTTCAATTTGTATTGCCAGGAAATACCTATAAATTTGAGCTTTGAGACAGCTTTTAGGAATATGCTGAGCTATAAATTATGCAGACCCAAGTATTACTATGCTTTATAGACTTCTTTGAGTCAGGAAAGGGAAAAAATGAATTTTTTGACTATTACTCTCTAAAAAAAAAAAAAAAGTTTATCAATTTCCATACAACCTCCCTTCTAAACTCATACTAAGTAAAAGCAAGTAAAAAATTACTCCTGGCCCAATCCTTAGGAGTGTTGACATTAGCTTAATCCTAGTAAAGACAGTGAATTACCAGCTGCAAAGGGGTTAGTAATGCAGCCCAAATATATTACAAAGACATGAGTGTAATCAAAGCAGAGTTCAAATTCCTGGTAACATCTGAATCATCTCAGAGTTTCTCATGCCTATTAATTGCACATAATAGCTATTAATTATCTTGGCATTCCTGCGCCACACTTTCACAGATTGCTTTACTGAATTTCTCAATTTCATCTGTTTAGTTTTTCAGAACAGATTATAGTGATAATCATTTTAGGTACACCCTGCAGTAACACTATTACAAATTACTATTTATATATGACTATTAAAAATAGTGTTACTACTTCAAACCATTCCAAAACTTTAAAAAAGCTCCCTTCAATGTTAACCAGGACACCTACAGTTATAAAATGGGATGCTACTGTACTTGTCACCCTGAACCAAGCTTCCCAATTTATTAAATTAAATAGTTTCCTTAATTTTTGATAACATGGAGAGCATCTCAAAGAGGATACCATTTGTCAGCCTTTTAAGTATGTAAAATAACGCCACATGAAAGGAAAATAAGACTAGTTTCTTGATTAAATCTTTTAACTGGTGTTGAATGCCAAAAGGCTTAAATTCTACTTTCATGACATAATCCCTGGGTTATCTCAGCAGGTTAATTCTCTCCACACAAGACAGAGGAAAGTAGTTATTATGGTAAAAAAGAAAGGGGTGGTGTCAGTGCAGTGGTACTGAACCTGTTTGTGTGGCATTGTTACTGCAAGACAAAATAAGTAGACAGCAGTGAGATTACTTGATATGTCAACTACATACAGACATTGCCGTTTTCACTCAAGTGAGAAATGTACCACTGATTGATGGAATACCTTGATATACCCTGTTCTTGAAACAAAGTAAGACACAAAAATTATAGTGAAAATTTCATTTCTGTTCCACAGGACCTCTGTCTTTCATAATTTATGAATGTGTAAGGAAAAGCTGAATATACATATTCAGCATATTCTTCCATGGCAAACAACATCACTTGAGAGTAGCTTAGAGATACAGGAAAATGTCAGAGTGGAACATCTATTGCTAAGTACCCCGTGCAAGCTGCTCATAAGCTATTTCTCACCTAACTCTTTTCCCAGTTATTCACCATCTATTACTTTTTCCAGCAACCAGACTGGCAGTACCACCTTGGGGACAATGGGCAGCGGGAAAGCAGTTACTGCCATGAAGCCTAAAGTGGCCTCGCCATCTAGGGGAAAATTGGCTTCATGGCTAAAGAATTGCCTCAGAGGGACGGACATTCAGCGGCGCTGAAGCAGGCGAGGAAGAAGAAAAGCCCAAGTTCCTTTGAAGGCGCTTTTTAAAGGAAATTTTAAAATTTAATTGATACCTATCGATCAGGAATTTGCGTGGTCTGATTTTGCATTCTAACTTCGACAGATAACAAACATTAAACAAAAAAGCCTGCCTTGAAGCTGTTAGTAATAAACCAGAACAGCTACAATTACTGTTGTCAAATATGTTTCCACATCACCTGCCTTCTATATTTACAAGGTATTTTATCTATTTACACAATGTAAAGAGATTTAGATGGAATTCATTTCATCTCTAAATTCTGGAAAGTTGTAGGGAGTGCTGAGTAAGCAAGACTGACTCAGCAGGCAGTGGAGACTTGAAACTTTCTTGGAAAAAAACATGATATAGAAATGTAATGCAACCCAGCCTAGTTCCTACTTGCTCTTTCAACCGTTTTTGCAAACTGCTCCATTGTGTAGAAGACCTGAGATTCTCATTCTGTTGAACTCATGCTGCAAGGGAACAGTAAAATCAGAAGAGAAAAAGAACTAAGAAAAACTGGTGTATACCCAACAACTGCTGGAGCGTTTAATTTCAGTGTCATAGATCAATTAATAGTTTAAGAGAATAAATACTCCAAGGGAAAAAGAAGCGATTTTATATTTTTAAGAGGTTGCAGGTGTGCATGTCCTCGTGGCTGCTATTCTTACTGTATCCAAAATTTGGAAACTGGGAATCTTATTTCAGTTTTAGACACAGAATGTGTAAGAAAAAAAAAAAAAAAAAGTGACATTTGCAGCTATTACAGTTGCATAGTATGGAATACAGCATTTATGGGTCACTCAATTTCCTATTTGTGGGTGTAAGGTGTACGTGTGTATGCAATCCTATATATATTAAGTACCTAGCCTAAGTCTCAAGACATATGTAAACTAGCAATATTAAATAGAATATATATATAATCCTTGCAAATCAGGCTGTCAAGAGACTTTTGTTTAAAATACATTATTAGCACAGTCTTGCAACTGAACTGACATTACTCATCTTTGAGTGCAGTGCTGCACTGTAGTTGCCCTCTGGCTGTGGAGATACAGGAAGTAAGCTATAAGGTGCTATTCTGAAATGTTCATAATGTCGGGTTTCTGGCAGGGAAGCAGAAGCCACAGTCTATAGCTTCCTCACAATGGAAATCCAGTGCTCTGATGCCTATTATCATGCCAGCACTATTATTTTTCAAAAGTCAGTGTCTTCCATCATCATTGCAATGGCTCACAGCAGCTTCCACACAGCCGAAATACACGGGATCCAAATTCAAGGTACACTGGTTTAGCACCAGGCTGGAAGCCATCTCTTTCCCCACCCATGTTCACAATCAATCATTCCTCAACATCCTGGATTCATCAACTGCCCAGCTGAGTCTGGAGAAACCCTATTACTTAAGGCCCTTTGAAGGAAAAAGATCATTCACATTAATATTCCCCAAGTATATAGTACACAGGAATCTAAACCACTTCTTTTTTGTCTATAAACTGCTCTCATAATAATAACTGAGAACCTTCCTTACTGGATAATTTCTAAATTCAGCATTTCAAAAGGCAACTTAGATTTCTGCTTCCTTAGATAATCCTCAACCAAGGTAACTGGCTTTGAATTTGTTTCTCTTATTCTTAGGTATAAAGATTACCTCATGCTAAAATAGATGTTGATTTTACCAAGATAGCATTGGTTTGCCTAAAAAAAAAAACCAAAAAAAAAAAACCCAAAGAAACACATTATTTGTTTTCCTCTCTTGAAATATCAGTTGACAGGTTTCATACATACTGTTCACCTTAATACTATTTCTGCATAATAACAATAATAATTAAAAAGAATATATATATATAAAAAATCATTCTCCTTTTAATCCCTCCACTCAAAAAAATATCGGACTTATTGTCAGGTTTGTGAGGTTTGAGGAAACAGAAGAAAACCAAACATTTTCTCTGCTGCAGCTTCTCCCACTGGGAAGACCTTTACTATTCAAAAATATGCTGCTGTCAGGACTGACAGTCATGTACAAGCCACTACCTCTGTGGAACCAGATGGTATGAGTCAAAGAAGAAAATAGCCTTACCACCTTCAATTTTGGGGGCTGAGCCTTCTCAGTGTTACAGCCTCAAGGAAACCACACTAGTTTTCCCCTACCACAGAGCAAGGCCCTTTTTTCCAGCCTTACCAAGCTTTGCAAAGCCCTGGAGTTCCCTGCACACAGCTCCCAGAGCTGAAAGCAGTATTATGCACTGTGTATGCAGCATGTTTTTGTAAGCAATTCAATTTCTTTCTTCACTTGCGCAATAGGGTAACACTTCTTTGGAGCCTAAATCTATCAGAAAGTTTGTAGCAAAGAAAGCCAACAGGATGCTGGGTTACATCAACAAGAGCATCCATCACCAGTACAGATGAAGATGTTGTTCCACTGCACATTTGTCAGGCCACACGTGGAATGCTATGTTCAGCTTTGGTCCCTGCTCTACAGAAAAGATCTAGACAGGCTGGAGAGGGTCCAGAGAAAGGCCATAAAAATGGTCAAAGGTCTGAAAGGTTGCTGTGTGGGGAAAGGCTGAGAGAACTTGTTTGTTCAGCCTAAAGAAAAGAAAGCTCAGAGGAGACTTTATCACCATGTTCCAGTAATTAAAGGATGGCTACAAAGAAGATGAAGACTCCCTGTTTGCAAGGGGTCACATGGAAAAGACGAGAGGTGATGGGCACAAGTTGCTCTTGGGGAGATTCCAATTAGACACATGAGAAAAACTTTTCACCATCAGAACAGTCAGCCATTGGAATAATACCTCCAGGGAAGTGGTGGATTCCCCCACATTGGACACTTAAGATTTGACTGGACTTGGTGCTGTGACATCTGGTCTAGGTTATACTTTGCCTAGAAAGGTTGGACCAGGTGATTCTTGAGGTCCCTTCCAACCTGGTATTCTGAGATTCTCCAGGATTACTTCTACTGTTGAACTACAGCTTTTCATTTTCTAAATTTGTTTTCCATGCATGTTGTTCATTGTTTCTGTACTGAATCAAGAGCAAAATCCCTGCAGCTGGAAAGCAATAATATAGAGCAATAAAAAGTAAGAAAAACCCATTTCAAAAGCTTAAAAAATAATAAAAAAAAAAATAAAAAAGCAACCAAAAAAAAACCCACTACAAGTTTTACATCTTTAACTATAAAATATGCCACACAAGTATGGTTCCTGAGTATGAACACTGTGCATGAGTGCCTGTGAGTGACAGAGGGAATATGTACGTACCAGCCGGAGCGCTCAGTTGCTCTGAGCAAGCACAGAGCGATGCTACCACCTTCTGGAGAAACAGCGGCAGCCTCTGCGTCACTGCAACGCAAATCGCTGCTTGAATTACACAGCGAGAGGGCAAGAAGATACACCAAACATGACAGAAGATACCGTTAAATCTTCGATACAAGAAAATATGCTCAGACTGTATTGCATTAGCAGACAAAATTATTGTAACACGTCTGTCTCTTTTCAGTGAGCTTCATTTGCCATGCATTATCAATTAATTTGTCATGCTAAGTTATAAGGAAAGCGCATTTACAGGTTAGTTCTGAAGAAATCCCTGTTTGGGAGTTTACGCAATTCCCCAGAATGCTGTGTTTACCCATTTTTAGACACCTACGATTTTGTGCAGTGATGAGGCTACCACATTAGTTGCTCACTGTCATGGATCACTGCCCTTCTGCCCACATGTTGTAACTTAGTCGCCTAATGCAGCACCCTGGAATTTCAAAGTGTCTGTTGCTAAGCATTCTGAAGTGACATGAAAGACTTAGTTGTCTAAGTAGTTATCTTTTACTGCCAAAAAAAAAAAAAAAAACAAACGAAAAAAAGTCCAACGAAATTTACGATATTGCTGTCCCTTGACAATGTATTGGTTGTGCAAAGGAAATACTGCAGACCTTAAGGAAAATATTTTCTAACTTCTTAATACAGGGTAAAAAACAAAAGAGCAGAAGACGAATTTTGAATTCCCTAAGCTTACCAGGACTGCTTTATAAAGAATATGCACTTCCAGTTACATACTGCAAAAAGCTGAATGACAAACCACGTAGTAAGCTTTGATTATGTTGAACTATATTAAAAAGATAAAAAGATTGATAAGTATTTTGCCCTTAGAAAGAAGCTATTCTCCACACAAGAACTGCATTTGGGACGTAACTTTCTTTGAGTGAGCTATTCGTACGCATCAACAGAGGAATATAACCTTCAGTGCGTGTGATGGATGGCATAAATTGCATTCGATCTAAACTTCCAACAAACAAATCTAATTTTTCTGTTCCAAAGTTTGGGGTCTCTGTGTAGATTCTGAATGACTTGCAGATAACAGATGTTTTGGCATCTTTGTTTTTGGTCCATTTTTAACCCTTGCACTTTTTCAGTGACATTTTAGGCCACTTACAAGCACTTTTATCTAGCAAAAAAAAAAAAAAAAAAAAAAATTGAGGAATGGCACTGAAAAACAGTGTTATGTGTTTCTCCCAGGTAAAGGCAGGGGGATAGAAGGAAGGGGTTTAGGGCAAAGAACGCTGCACCAGAAATAGTGGTCCTAAAAATTTTTAAGTTAGAATAAACCCAATGTTGAACTGATTTTCATACTGAGCATTTCTAGTATTGTGTTCTTTGTGCATCAATGTATTCTGCTTTTCTTCCCATTTCTTAAATTCCTTCCCTTCCCTCATCTTTATTGTCTTCTATCAGCCTTCAAAAACTTATGTGTAATTGCCCCTTGTTCCTTCTTTCTTATCTGCATCTCCTTATCCCCATCACATTTTAAGTCTGTTCTTTCAAACATCCTGTGTGAACAGGCTCTCATCAGGACACAAAGTATTTAAGATAGCAGATTCTTTAATCTGCTAGTATTTGGCACACCATGTACTCATTGCATACAGCATAACATAGTATGTGAATCACCATAAATGAAAAATTTGTAGCACGAGCTAGAAATGAGCAAGAAACACTTCTCAGAGGGGGCAGTAGACCACTCAGTATCTGATACGCAAACACAAGGCATTTGTCTAGTCAAATTTCAGAAATCACATACTATAAAATATTTGCAAAGATAATAATTAAATCATCATGAGAGGAGTGCAAAAAGAATCCAGGTTACCTATACTAATCATGAACCAGGAAGGTGGTGAACTATTTGAAGTTTGGTGTCAGATCTAAAAGGACAAGCTTTTAGGTTTTGTTTTTAACTAGCATGACAAGTTATCTTTCTAGGGAATTACTAAAAATACCTAAATTTTGTTATTAAAATTTTTGGAATAGAGCCAAATATGCATATCATGAAGCAGCCTTACTAAACAAAAAGTAGCTAGAGCTCTGAAAAAGGCTGTTTGTCATGTTTGAAACTTATCCTAAAAGGTTATTAGATAATACAAGAAACAGAAATCTTACAACAGAAGACTAGAAGGTTTCAAAACAAAAAACCTGACATATTTAGTCTTTCTAAATTTCTTAGTTAAAAAAAAGAAATATAGGAAGTGGAAAGTCTTGGAAAGAAATAAAAGCCTTTAGGATTTGGAAAGCAGTAAACTAAGATAGGAAGGAATTCTAACTGTCCTAGGAGGGAGGATGTAAAACAGTGAGACAATCTGTATCAAAGCATGCTGGCTCGCATTAAGTGGAAAGCTAAGTTTTGTTAACACAACATGACTTTCTGCAATGGAAGAGATCTAGACTTGTTACCCAGCAAGTCTTTCCCTATAAGCTCACTTACTCCAATCAGGGAGATGTTACAGTGCCAAATTACAACGTCAGCCTTTTAAGCACTGGCAAATATTTGGAGAAGTGAGGTCTTTTTTCCAGACAGCCTGTGGTCTTAAAAGGCAAAAAGCTAAAGCATTGCAAGTAACATTTAGAGTGAAGCTTACTCATGAGAAGTGAATCACTGCGTTTTTATCTCAAGCGCGCAGCTCCTCTACAAAGGGTTAAACAAATATAGAAAAGAACTATTATAGGGGTACATGATATATTCCATAAGCTGGAAGAATAACCCATTAATTTAATTTCTGAGTATTTGTCACTGTTTTTCTGAAATGAGATAATTGCCTCCAGTATGCGCCATGTTTTCACCTATTAACTGAGATTAACACCTGCCTTCTCATGAGAGAACTCCTTCACCTTTTTCAATTTTCTGCCATAAAACATTAGATAAACCGAAAGCATATGCCAGAAAGAGGACACAGGTAAGAAATGCTTAATCTAAAGACACAGTTAAAACTCAGTTTGACAAAGAAAAGTTATATAATGCAGTCAGAACATTGGTTTAGGCCTCTAATTTAGTAACATGAGATCAGCTCTAAGTATCCCAAATAACAGTGCTTAAGTTCACCACAAATGTAATTTTGAAATATTTAAAATTCAGTGCAAAACATGTAGAAGCCTTGGAATAACTATGCTTAATTAAATCAGCATGAAACATGTAAACATTCCATTTGGTCATACATTTAACTTCAATAGAAATTAAATGCACACTTATAATTTTCTAATAAAGAAATTCAGGATATTGTTGGGTTTAAGTATTACTTGTTAGACAGTAGACTCATTATAAGGCATTGACTGATCTTTAATTCCACAGCAGGGAACATGTTCAAAGATTCAGCATTGAATTCAGAAGTAATAACAGATTTGCAAGAAATCCAGTATGATCAAATGCTCTGTTGAATCCTAAAATACAAAGATGAAGTCACCAAACACATTTATTTTAATTATCATATTACATTCCAACATAAATTATTTAAACTACGGTAAGAAGTTTAAGTAATATTTGGCACACAGGACTAAGGACACTGCTAAGGTCATGAAGGAGTACATTCTCCTTCAGTCATATTCCATCAAATTTCGAATAGGCATCTTAACTTCAATTGTTTTCAGGCTGCATTCAATTTTAAAGCTGCTCAATACAAAATTAAATAGTCACTGTTTTTAAGAAAAGCTTTTATTCTTTCTATTCATCTATAACATCCTCATTCATAGGCTAAACTGAGAAAGGTCAAGGGTAAAGAGAATTTCTGTGATCAATTTAAGACTTAAAAGTCAGAGCAGAATTAAAGCCAAAAAAAAAAAAAAAGAAATCTAATATCCCAGTTTGCAAGCAAGTACCGGAATGAAAATACACTCCTAGAAGTCAGAGATGTATGGACTTCATGCTTGTAGGCTAAGATTTCACACAGGATTGATACTCTGGGTATAATTACACAAAGCTCTAAACCACCTGGTTTCTATTTTGCTGTAGACTAAGGAAAAAATTTAGAAGCCATAAAACTGATGCAAATGAAATGAAAATCTGTAGGCTAGAGTGCTCTTTTCCATATCTCAATCACTTGAAAAATAGGCACTTCCATGTATTATACTGCTAGTTCATAAAATTAAAATAAAATAAAATGGAGGAAAAAACTCAGGAAGGGAAAACACTCCTGAAACCTGAAACTCAGTAATTTGAAATATTGTGCTTTACCATTTCAGTACTGCTCATCTAGCCTTACATTTATCCGGAAAAGATTTCAAGCAACAAGCTCATCCTAGAGCTGCAAGGTGAATCAGAAGAGGTATTGACAGCTTTAACTAGAAGATTTGAGCTAAAACTTTCCTAGCAGGTGTTTACTAAAAAGTTGTTCTGTAGTTTTCTGATATCATTTTGTCTCTAAATTGTGAAAGCATGTAAGCATAAAAACACAGATTTCCTTGATTTAATTTTAAAAACAGCAAAGGCTGTAGAACTTGAGTATTTCATCATTTTAATCAGCCTTCTAATTCAACAAAAACAAATTAGATTTGAAGATGTGCCTCTTTAACATAGAAAATTGGATTTTTTTTTTTAATGTTTTTAATTTACTTCTGAATGAAACTGAACTATTTCTCCAAATGCACTTTTAAAATCTCTAACCAGGCCAATATATTAAACCAGAAAAAAGATAATATTCACTAATCACTACCATTAATTACATGAACATTAAAACAAGAAAACTGGTAGAGAAATGCTTATATTTAGTAATCACATTGCTGGGTTTTTGTTTGGTTGTTTTGGTTTTTTCTTAAGAATTTTGTTATATCTGCAGAGCAAGCAAAAAGTAGACTGTAAATTAAATGGCTTAATTGAAGCTGTGATCTTTTAGAACTAGGACATTCATTAGTCAAATTGTCATTCTAGGATTTTTTTCCTTAGATTAGTAATAGATAGTTTAACAGTTACCTTTCTTTTATTTCACTTTAAACACAGAATTATGCTTCACTAAGTCTAACAATTGAAGGTTTCATTTTGCATGGGTGGTTCTTTTGGGTTTAGGTTGCATTTTTTTGCTCTGGCTGGGTTTGGTTTGCTTTTTTTTGCTCTGGTTTGGGTTTCTGTGTGTGTGTGCTAGGTTGTGTGTTTGGGTGGGTGCATTTCATCGTTATTCCTTTAAAATATCAATACATTGAGAAAAGGTGTAGAAAATCTCATAAAAGTTGAAGGAAAGTTAACATTATTTCTATTCACCTTTTCTGTGATTTTGAGCTACATAAGTCATACAAGAAATACTTAAAGAACCTATCATTCCACACATTCCAAATAAATAAATGCCCCTTAGAAAAGGATAAATCCAATAAAAAGATTTTCTATTTAATACTCCAAGAGATAATGAAATTCAGTGGCTATTAAGTCTAGTGAAGGCATGTTACTAAAACGTATGCATACTTGTCAGAAATTGCTACTCAAAAATACTGGTCATACTAGAGCTTATAAAAAGACATATGAATATACATAACGTTTTTGTCAAATGGACTTTTGACTAATTTAGAGCCTTATCCCCACTACCATGTAGGTAAACTCACTAGTCACACTCAAGTCAGTGTAGATTTTACCATCAGCTTCAGAGTTGGAATTTCACCCTAGGATGACAACCTTTATGCCAAGTTTTTCAAAGCCACTTAAGAAATTTAAAGTTCATGGAAAATGGGCATTCAGAATGCTTAGGCAGCTTTTGAGATTTCAGACCTGTATCTAAATGGTTAAGAAGAAAAAAGTAAAAATGTGCTTAGAAGTTAGATAGCAACTTTTAGGAAAAAAAAAATAAAAAAATGAAAAAAAACATGCAATGGGTATAAGTTACGTGAAAATACAAAGCAAAAAAAACAAATAATAATTTCTGATAAATGTTAAGCCACAATAGACACAAATGCATTTTATTAGATGATTTTTCTACCCAATAGTATCCCATCATTAAAGTGTAATGTCAGAATCCTGCATTTTCTACTTAAAAAGGTCTACTGTTGACCTCACTGGAAATAAAAAAACACTAGAAAATAACACAGATAATACTTCCAAGAAGCAGACTGACTTATAACTGTCTCAGTGCTAATGCAATCACATAGGGCCTTTTTTGCATGCATATTGTTATGTTGTGAGCACTTTTGAGAAAGAAAATGTTTTGTAAACTGGTTTTAACCTCATAGAGTTGAGCACAGTACTGGAAGTTATGTGAAGACGTGAAGACAGATGCTGTGTCAATACAAGATGTCTCTTCATTATCCAGAGCATGAAGGAAGGGAAAGGAAAACCCTTTCATTTCAGCTACCCAGTACTAACTCATTGTTGGAAATGTACAAATAAGTAGAGTTTCAGGCCTTCACATAGGTCTAAATCCATACATTACGTCAATTTCAGACACAAAGTACTCCATATCAGGGCATCTAACAGATCTCAAAAGAATACATTAAAGAATGTTGAAAAGAAACTTGAACCCAAAAGGTACAACAAAAACTTGACAGAGATTAAATGATCCATTCATCCCTCATTAAAAGGCTTAACAGTAAATATGGAGTTCTGCATCAAAAGGTTTTAAGACAAAGAGATGCAGTTTTCTAACACAACCCAACAAGTAATGAACCTGGATGTTTCAGAGAGCAGTAAAAAAGCTTGAATTTATAATTTACTTGATATATGATTTACATTAGTTTCATGTATTTCCCATGTTAAAAGTTCCAAATATTATCTGGGATGCCATCAAGTATATAAAAGCTTAGAATAAGTAAGGGTTTCTGTTTTGGGGATCCTGTTGGTTGGTTTTGTTTTACTCCCTCCCCCTGTTTTGCTGTTTGGGTTTTTTTTGTTTGTTTGTTTTTATGTTTTCTTTTTTCTTTTTCTTTATTTTTTATTTTTTTAGTTAATCAATTCTAACAACATCACAGAAAATCTTGGCAGTAGATCTTACAGTTGCCAATCCTAAGGAAAATTTCTTTAAGGACAATTTACTTCACCGTTGTATGTATGCTCACATGCAGTTTGGATTCATTTGACTAGTTACACTATCTTAAGCTGAGATCTCCCATGAGTACATTAGAATACAAGACAAATGATAAAAGACAAAAAAAAAACCCAACAAAACAACAACCACCAAACCAGTATACACAACCTTATGAAAAGAGCACTTTCTTTAAAGAAAGATATGAATGAAACTTCATGAACTTGTAACTACAATCTCGGCTCAAGTACAAGGATATTTCCACATGGCAGTGCTGTGTATGTACTGTTACACCAACACATGGATTTACTACAAATCAGAATGAAAACTTTAGTACATCTATAATGTTATATGTATTCTATATGCTTTAGTCTTAAATTTCTAACTAGTAAAATGTTCTCATAAAGGACATTTTGGAAACTGAAGTCCAGTTTTACTGAAAATAAGAATCAACAGGAACAATCTCTTGACAGAATGTTCAAAAAAACCAGGGGAAAAAGAAAAAAACAACCAAGCAAACAAACAAACAAAAAAAAAACAACACTCCCAGCCCCAAAAACAAATAAACAAAACCCCACAAAACAAAAAAACAAACAAAAACCAAACCAAAAAACCCGAACTCTCCACCTTCCCGTTATTTTGAAGTTCAGCAAGATTTATAAGATAGTGACAACCGTACTGAGGAACTTGATACAGTGAAGAGAAACTTGTTCCCCCCTTTTAGGCATACATCCTTCCTTTATGCGCAGTCACATCTGTAAAATACACTCAAATCTAAGTGCTGTTACCCAAAATCATCCAACTGCATTGTTCAATGGACAGTCCTTCCCATGAAATGAAAGTGTCAATATTCTTCACAAAAAGAGACAAACTGTGGAAAAACCAGTTATTTTGTTGGTAACAATCTCTAAGAAAAAATGGTCCAAAGACACTGATGGAGACAGTGACGCAGACACTGAAAAAGATGTGAGGATCTACAATACCCCTCTTCAACCAAAGGCAAAACTGCACTTCAAATTAAGAAAGGCTTAGCAAAGGCTTAAAGACAAAAGAGAGAAGCAGCTGTGCTGACTGGAATTTAGCCAGAGCAGCTAGAGCATCTCAAACCTTTAAAGACCTGGCTACAAAACAGAGAATTCAACCAGTAGTTAGCAGGAGAAGCATCTTAATTGAACATTGGATCTCTGCCATCATATTTATGTCAAAAGCTGAATTAGACACCAGACTTATGAAAAAATAATCAAAAGATGAAGTGAGTGTGCCTTAGCAGTAGTAATTAATTCAGGTACTGCAGGACACAAGACAGAACACTGGCTGACTAACAAGGAGTGTGTGCACGTTTTATACCTGTGGCAGTAAGACCTAGATCTTAATATAAAGCAATACTCTGTGGATAATTTTCAGCAAGAAAAACAAAAATACCAATCAAAACCCAAGTAAGTTCTGGCACAGTTCTGTTTCATTGGCACTTTCCAGCCACAAAAAAACGGCAATAGAGAAGGAGTTTGTTCCAGATCAGCACTGAAATATGAGTTATCTGCAAAACCTTGCTGGTAATTTATTGCCTTTTTGACCACTAAATGAAGTTATCAAAAAGCTTAAAAAAAAAAAAAAAGTAGCACACCTGTCCTCTAAATTAATATTTAAAAGTATTTACATTTATATATCCTCCCAAGTCAAAACCAGAAGATGCTCAAGACTGAAACATACGCCGTAGTTCTCTATATTGACATTTTGTAGTCTCTCTCTTTTTATGTAGTCTCTTTAGAAAGTGATCAGTAGTTCATTTAATTCTGTCTATTACAATAGAAATTCCAGCTTTTTCATCATTCAATTCAGATGGTCTATTTACTTGCTGCCAAAACAACCCCTCAAAACTCTTCTTGACTGGAAATTAAACCAGAAACTTAAGAAATCTGTGGGCTGTACTGCCCAAAGCTCAAAAAGTGTAAAGTTGCAAGTTAAGGTTACCAAAATTTAACCAAAACTTTGGTAACTTTAATTCAAGTTTAAAGTTACCAAAACTACTCCAAAAGTTTATCTAAAAAATTTAAGCATTTGTTTTACAAAACTTCTGGTTCCATAAGCTATGTGGCCCTTGTTTTTTTTACAAGTTGCCCTGTGGGATTCCATTCCAGTTTATAAGCAGAAATATACCAGGAACAAACAGAAGTAAAATTTATTATCATTAGTGAAAACAACTTAAACTCCTAGAATTTCCACAGAAAGCCACAAGACTTAATCAGTTTACATAATGATTGTCATGCATAACATCTTTGCAAGCTTTTAAAGTTCTGACAGGCAAGCAGCCAGCTAAGAAACACGGGGCGAGCACAGAAGTCATCTTGAAATAGAGATAAGGAATGGTAGATCACCACAACCAGCAGTGGGAATTGGTCCTGCAAAATATATACTTTTACTCTCATTCTCATAAAGCCAGCTAAATTCAAAAGAGTGAACTCTTACTGTATTCCTAGGTGTATCAGTCGAACAGAAGTATGATGCATTCCTAAATCAGCAGTTTGAAGATGTTCAGTTTGATACTGCTAGTTTGCTATTCTGAGAATAAAATCTAGTACTCCTTCATCCTTAGAACCTAGACTGCTTTATTTTATGTGTACTACATAATAAGTTTAGAGGAATTTTGCTAGGAAAAATGTAAAGCATATTGTCCTTGTTGCTTCCTCTTCTTTCTAAAGATCTATTCTTTCCACATTTTCCCCCTACATGTTTAAGAATTTTATTCAATCTATAAATCTCTATAAGAAAATCTGGCCCTTAGTGGTACTGTACCAAGCTATACTCATGTCAAAGAAGTTAAAGAGAATGGAACATAACTAAAGCATTTCAGAGATTCAGACAAAATTAGAATCAGCTCTTTTAAAATTCCTGGCGTCATCTTCAAGCACAGTCAGTAATAAGCCTTTAGAAGGGCACATCTGAATTACAATGAACAATTTAAACAGATTTTGCTAGTGGCCAGTGCTCTTAGCCATTCAATATGAATGGCTGAAATAGCGGCAGTAAGAGAACAAGGTTGTGATAAAAATTAATAATGATGCACATATATTAATTTCTTTCCTTAGACATTAGAGTCAGTTATAGTTGTTAGTTGCAGAGAAACACTAGCATGGTCACATGCGTTATTTACATACGTGTACAGTTAGTTATCATGTGTATATGCTTGTGCAGTCATTTGATTGACCTACAGAATCATAGCAATTATATGAGTATTAAGATAGAAACATAACTCCTTGTGTACATGTAAGCACATATTAGTTATGTAAGATCCTGTAAAACTTCATTACAGTAGCTCGCAATGATCTAAATGACATGCAGACAAAAAGAATCCCAAGATACATAAACAACAAATATGCAAAAAAGCAAATAAATGCCAAATTATGTCCTGAACAGCCTATTGTCTACACTGGTGACATAGAAACCCCAAAATTGTGACCATTATTAACTGTCAGAGTAATAGCAGAGAAAAAGTTTACCCATGAAGGCATTGCTGTCTTCTATTATCCAAGAAACTGACTTAGCTAGATACAAGACATTTAAGATGAAAGAAAAAGTCTATTAAATCAACATGTCCTTCATAAAGACAATTTAGTGTTTTATGGAAGTGTATATTCATGCATTATTTCTCCTCCAAATAGGAGTGCAAGAAAAGGCATAGAGAAAGCTTCTACCCCTTGAATGTTCCAGTTATCAAACTGTTAGTCTTAATCAAAGTCTAGAATTAAAATTAAACAGGAAAACCATGTTCTAATAATACACACTATGACAGTGTGTGATCTTAAAAACAGATTAATGGGGATCTTAAAAAAAACCACCAAACAACTACTCATTAAATGAAGAATCTCACTGCAGTGCATTAGAATAAAGTTCAAATTTAGTACTCCTACATATCAAATGCAACTTGCAGGAATTCAGTCTCGGTCTTACAGAAACATTCTTCTAGTATCATATAATCCTACTTATTCACATGGTGAAACAAGTCTGATGCATAAATATATCCAGATTTTCCATTTACCTTTACAACAAAGGGATAAGAATCAAAACCATTTTTTTTTTTTTAAATAAAATTACTCTTATCTCACAGTCCTACCCCTCCTGCAGTTAAATCCTAACAGAAGCATGAACTGAGGAACAGTTCAGATGTGTATTTCAGATCTATTCAACACTAGCTGAGTCAGGACAAAGATTAAGCATCCTTCCTGTAACTGTTCCACAGAATTAAATATTTCATGTACAGTTTGAAAGCTTCAGCAAATTGAAGAAAGCACAACAGTGCCTAGAACCCAAGAAAATTTACTATAAAGTTATAATTTTTGCTTATTGTGTTTATCATTTGTAAGAATTTCTTATAAAACAAAAATGGCAGTCTAAAGTTTACATTAATCTGCCAACATATTATGTCAAAGCACAGCATTTTCTAATCTGAAACAGTGCTTTAAACAAAGAATTACTGCAATCTTTACTTACACCAGGAACTCATATAAGCATTCTGCAGAAATCTGTCCATCACATTGTCAATGAAAACGTAAGAAACAGGAGGAAAGTTACCATGGGGAACAATTCTTCTAAACAAACCATAGTTGTAGTCCTCTCAAAATTTTAAGACACTTAGGAATTTAAATACTATGGAAACATTTTATATTCTTTCAAAAATGAAACAAATATTTTGCTATATGCTGTTACTTTTTTGTTTGTTTGTTTTGGTTTTAAATTTGATTTCTGACCAAATAGGCATCAAGAGTTTCCCAGTAAAAATCTAGATCAAAATATAGTCCTGTTTCTGTAGGCAGACACACAAAACATTCAGAGGGTAATAAGCAAACAAAACAAAGAAAAACAAAACAAAAACAAACAAACAAACAAAACCCACATGAAAACCAAACCAAACAAAAACCCCCACAGCCCAACCACAACAACTAGGACAGCTAAGAGAGAAAAGGAAAGATAAATACCTTTTCTCTCAGGCTATTATTTGAGTATTAGAAAAGTATTATTTTTTCATTTTACCAATCTTGGTAAAATTGTTGATAGTTGACTTTCAACGAAAAACAATGAATACATTTAACTCCAGTGTTCTATAACAAGCAAGCAAGGTTTTTGCAACTAAATTGCAGATCATTATGAAACAATCACAGTTCTGTAACAGTTTTATAGAGAAGAGTGACTTTATCACCTCTATGTTCTTGAGTTCCACACACATTCTGTTATCAAACATCATGCTGTTTTAATTAATTTCTGAAAAAAATGAAGATTCAGACTCTTGACAGTAGGGACAAAAATAGCAAACATATGGACAACTGCTGAGATTAGTTTCATCCAAAAAGTCAATGCATAATTTCCATATAAGGTCAATGGGCAAGTATAAAAATTAAGCCTGATACTTACCAGCTTGCAAAATGAACTCTAGAAATCAAGTCACATTGAATTGAGTTTGCTTGTTTTTTTCCTGGCTGAATAGTTTTGGCCAGGTAAGTGCCATCATGATGACAGTTCAAAAGAGTAATTTACAAGTCTTTTATATGTTAGCTGATCGAGGCTGTTAAAGGAAAAGCACAATGCATTCTTATAGCCCATAAGAAGTTTTATGTGCATATATATATATATATATATAATATATATATATATATATATATATAATTAGTATTGTAAGTGTTCTTCCAACCACTTACTGTGCTCTAGCCCACACATAGAAGCCTTATATCAAAGTTTGGAGCTTTCCTTCAATGTGAGCAGCTGAAAAAAAAAATAATTAAAAGTAGTGAAGACAGAACTAGAAAGCGGTAATAAACACATTTCTTTCATGTATGCCTTTTGAAGCAGTTAAAGATTTTTTCCTAGATTTCTAGTGGATGAAATATTAGGTTTGTTCAGGGACTCTGTAACCCCATAATTCTTCTTAGCAGAAGTACCACCCACAGGATGTTAGTGTTGAGAAAAGCTACAAAGCTTCTGTAAAGTATGTTTTTAACAATCTACTATAAAGAATCAACAACAAATATGTTTGAATGTACTGGTCACAGCAGAGGAATCTTATTTTTTCAATCTGGATATTAAAACTGTAAGGAAATGCTTATGTGCTTAACCTTATATGAATTAATGAAATATATGTGTAATTGCATTTATTTGATCAGATATATAACTTTCTATTTAGTCGCAGAATAGCTTTCTAGTTGTTATTTTGCTGATTGAGTATTTAGAGTATTGGTAAATAACACAAAATTTAATATCTTAAAAGTCACTCTTAGGAAGTAAAAGTCATCGTGGTTTTCATGATTTTGTAAGAGCAAAATGAGTACTCAGGAAAAGAATTCCATATTTTGTATTCTAATTTATATCACATGTAACTCAAGAAAGCAAATACCAAGTTGTAGCTTTAACAATCACTCTGTCAGCAAGTAACACCATGAGACAGAAGAGTACATTCAACTTGGCAAATTAACTGTGCTTACAGGAACTGCTCTTGAATGCCACTTTACATAAGCTTGTAGCCCAAGAGGTTCCCGAAACCCAGTGAATCTCCACATTAATGCAGCGTATAAAACAGAATCTATCTTGACAGCAGAGATAGCAGTTCGGATCAGTTGCATCTACTCTTTACTTCCCCTATGGTGTAAAAGATTCTTAAAAGGACTGTGATGGGTTTAATAAAAACTATATATATTTGATATGCTATACCTGTTGTAATCTTCCCCACACCATAATACTCAATACTAGCACAAACTAGATGTTCCTAAGGTCCTTTCCAACTCTAACCATTCTATTCCCTGTTGACAAAGTTTAATGTTCACAACCTATTTCCAACAGTAGTCTTAACCACAGCTTACAACCCCATCCATTATAAGCCATCACATTCCAAATGTCCATTCTTAATACAATTATACACCATTCTAATGGGACAGACCAATCAATGTATGTTTTTATTATGCATACAGATATTGTTCGTAAAAGAAGAGTATATCATAATAAACAAGAACATGCAAAAAAACTCAATAGGTGCAGTGACGCCTTTCGAATATCCATCTTCTTGAATTTTTCAGCCAACTTTATTCCTCCACCATACCTTGCCCATAGTAATGAAAGCACATAGCTAAAAAAAGAATGGTTTCTGTATAAATGTGGCTATATTGCAAGTCTCCCACATGAAAAGAAAGTTCAAAGTAAGTTTATTGTTCTTCAAAAGCAGATTATCTGTGCAATACTAGGATATGTAACATGAAATGTCTATATCAGTAGTATGGGACCATTTTTCTTTCTCCTTTTCCCCCCATGATATTACAGTAACTATAGCCCTTTGTTATAGATCTCACATGTACTGTAATTATCCTCTGCCAACTTTTAAACCTGCACAGATTACTAAATACTTTCAATGCATCTGGAGAATCTAAACAAGTTATTTTCAGTTATTAGCATTGCAAAAGCCAGCTTCTCAAACCTCCTTAGCTCATCAAACACAGGAAATTAGCTAAAAAAGCTTAGGTGACAGAGGCTAGAAAACAAAAATGTTTTCAGTTTAAAATAGAATCCTCTTCAGCTAAGAAATAATGTTTCTTCCTGTTGGGTTTCTAGATTCTACTGAAATACCAGTCTGCCAAGACCCAGGACTCAGTAAAGCCAACTTGCTACTCTAAATTGCTTCTTTTGACTGAATTATAGCAAGAACAGAAGTGGCACTATGATTCTAATACACCCAGCTACCAAACAGATCTGTCCAGCCTCCAAAACAACTGAGTTTTTATCAAGTTTTTGTTCAAAGCACTTGTTGCAAAGATCAAAAGAATCCACTCTAAGTTTAACAAGCATCACCAACCCCTCACCCTTCTCCCCCCTGATTTTAAGTTGGCTTCGCCCACCACTACTACAACCCTTTTATCCAACTTATACCAGACCCATTTCAGTAATGTAGTACTATGGATCTCAGTATATTTCACTCAGAATGCTGTTTCAGTATTTTGCAGAGTTGGGGTATAAAATACCTAGACAGAAATTGTTCTGTATGACAGGATAGGACACTACATATCATATTTATTTCTTCCTCTGCCAGCTCTGAAGTAATGAAATCTGAATCCAGAGCAGATGATTCTGTATGCACACAAATCATCCATCTTTCACACTGTTTATTTCCCCTTTATTCATCAATATGGACGCATATACGCACATCCTCACATTTTATATGCCGCACATATAAATAAAGGTTTTTCTGCTAAAATGTTATTCCCTTTTGCAAAGAACTAATCAGTTCATTTAAATGATTACTGCAGAGTTAAGTCACTAGGAGAAAATACCCAACAACAAACCAAACTAAAACAAAAAAAGCAAACCAGGAACAACTAACTATATGGGCAATGTGCCAAGAAATGTTTGTAACCACAAGTACTGTCCTTTTTTCTTGAAGGAAACATTTCTCTCATTTAGTCTAAAAGCAAACTGCACACTATGGAAAACATAAATGTTAAGATTCAAGAAGGGGACAAAAGAATTGAAGTGGTGCCTGGAGCAATTTATGCATCTGATTCAGCCACATTTTAGAAGCCCATAAAAATAATTGTTTTGTAATACATTAGCATTCAGTGATAACATTATTTCAATGTTCTGGTATTAAAAAGTATGATAAAACATTCATATTAGAAATTCAAATATGGAGTGTACAGCAATTGGTCAAATAAGCTTAAAAATATTTCTTAAATATTCTCAAATCAAATTAGCACACAAGTATTCCCAGGACTAAAGTTACAGGTGAACTGCGTTACTGTGTCACATCTATACAGCCCTGAAAAATTCCCTTCTCAATGCTTGGGCAGTATAACCTGGAAAGAAAAGATTAGTGAACAACACAGGTAAAAGGTTAACTTTCACTGACATTTAGAAATGAAGGGGTTTTGTGCAGTTTTCCAAAAAGTCAGGATGACTTAAGTGGGGAACTCACAGACTGAATTAGCACCCTTGATCTGATTTGGGTCAAAATCACCATATCCAACACTAGCAACTCCGTTGACAGACAAACAACTAACTTATTCTCACATGATGATATTTGTTCTGTATTTTATTCCACTCGGAACAGATGGTTTGTTACATCACTGAGAAACTCCAATACATCTACTTTTTCAAAGACGGCCAGGGGTAAAAGCCTCCACGATGTGAGATGGCATAATACAGTGCTTTTTAAGGGAAATCTGATCTTCCACTCATTTGTAAGGCAAGAGCTCCTGTCACTCAAAGAGCAGTACAGCAGTGAATTCCTGCTGTCACACATATTTCTCTTGGAAAAGGGCTTAGAGTGCAGACTGACCTGGGAAAACTTTAGGCCAATAGACATGACTCCAAGGCATTTTTCTTAGTGTCATCACATGCAGGTGTTTCACTTGTTAGCCTTCTGTGAAAAAAGCTGTCATTAATGATTTTTGTTGAGCTGTCATCCTGATGCTTACATTTGTATGCCCTCTATTCCACCAAGCTCTACCTCAACAGCCCCGAAGGCTTTGGACCTGTACCTAATCCCTGACTGTACACATAGATCAGCAAGAACTTTATTTTAGCAAGAACAGCTGTCACTGACTCACTGAATATAAGACCTTGTGATTTTTAACCCCCACACATTACACAGGATTTAAAGATATATAAAAAAAAAAAAAAAAAAGAAAAGAAACAGCCTTGCCTATATGTTTAGCAATGAAAACAGACATCAGGTTATCATTCTGATAAATACAAAATTAATTAGAGCCGAAGTTAATGACTTCAAGGTGGAGAGCACCTTAAATTCATACAATGCATAAGAAAGTGAAAGAAAGTTTGTCAATGTTGAAATCAATATATTTGTATAAAGTTTTGTGCTACTTGTCTTTTAGCTTTAATACCACCAAGTCAGACAGCATACATAATTTTATTGAAATGGTTTAGTCATTTAAGTAATATATTCAAATAATTACTTTGTGAGAAACTTGCAAATATCAAAACCTAGAGAACATTTACAAAAGATTTATAATTATCTTTTTAGTTAAGAAAAATTGCTTTAGAGAAAGCGAAGGTCTTTTAAAGAATTTGTGAACAGCCAAATGCAAGGAAGCAATTTGGTTTGACTATCATAAACTCCAGGTGCCACAATCTACCTGACAGTTCTTTCCTTCTCCTTTCCCCTTTTTTACCTTTTAAATACAGGAAACTTTGACAGAGGTATGCACTAAAAGAGCCATGATCTAGTCTGAACACAAAATAATTACTAATATATCCCTAGTTTTCGTATTAGGCCAAAACCAGTAATACTGCTTTAGTCACTTTTAAACAGTTTTGAACTAAACCTGTAGATATTTCAGGTACACTGAAATCAAGCTGCTTGATTTTTTCACTCTTAATCCAACACACAGCTTCAATGTATTTTTTCTTCCATTTTCTTCCAACACAGACTCAAATGTGAAAGCTTTGCGATTTAAAAGCATTCAGTTCAAAGAAGACAGACCAGAGGTGAAATTTTTTTTAATGACAGAAGTTCCACCCACAACTGTGAGTCTTTAAAATGTCAATCATCTGGAAAAATCTAACACTAGTTTTATTAAAAAGTCAATCATCTGAGTAAAAGTCAGTGATTTAGTTTCTAATTTTAGAGGTCCCTCCAGGTAAGCATCAACTGAATCACAGCTCTTCATACTGAAGCATGACTTCAGTAGATGTTTGATGACACTGCAGAGAATGTTGTAAATTACCAGATGAAGCAAACATTTACTTTGCTTATAATTTCAGTAAACATTAACATTTCTTGTTTATACTGGAACTTTCTTACTTTATACACTTGGACAAGAGAGGGACTATGCTTTACGGCACTGGTCAGTGTCTACATGTCTTAACATTCAAGTTGTATTTAATTACTTAAGGTAACAGAAAAAAGTTTTAAATGGCCGTAGTTCTAATATAGTTGACTATCAGAAAGCAGCTGCCATGATGCCGCTCTTCAAATTGATAGACCAATTACCAGACTATTCCACAGAGAAAAGCATTTAAGGGAGAAGGACTGAAAATTGTACATGTGTGAATCATACTGTGCACATCTTACATAAAAAAAGCAAGACCTTTCTTTTTATTTAACCAGCACTGGGGGCTGAGAACAATTCAGCTTACTTGAGTGTGGATGGTTTGGATATATTGAGAATAATGAACATATTGAAAGCAATTGATTTTTCTTTTGTATTGTTCCAATTTTTTTGAATACTTAGGTAGGTCATAGCCTATTGCATTAACAAACAGAAAATTGTTGCCATTTACATATTTTGTGCTTCAATCACTATCTTAAACTAAACAGATACATGCAAGTAAAGCAAAAGAAGCAAATGCACACAAACCCTCAAACTGTTTACAGTTTTTCTTGTTTTCCATAAAAAGTAATGTGCATAATTTCAACTATTACTCAAATATTTATTATCACCTGAACACCCCACAGCAATGATACCAATGTAGTTGTGAATTAACTTGTTCTTAGTCAGAACGGCTTTCCAGGGAATACTTTATGAAACTACTTAAAGTAGGACAGTTTTAAAAATTAGGGTTTCACTGTCACCACGTGTGGTGAGAAATTGTATTCACGTTATTTTAAGTATGTGCCTATTGAGTGGCTACTTCTGAGTACTAAAAACTCAGTAAAAATAATTTATATGGAGACTTTTCCAGGGTGACAGGTGTAAGCTCCACTTTCCTCTGTAAATTACAACTGCTTCAGTCTCACCTTTAGCTGTGCTTTCCATCTTTGTAGAAATACATTAGTCAGAATAGCAATTGGTTAGCCACAGGGGCAAACCTTCAACAGCCAAGTAGTTTCATGGATTATATAGCTCATCTCTCCTCAGGTATGCAAAAAAGCCCTGAAAATCCTCTGCCTAGCTCACTGAGAAATGGTCACTCCCCATAGTGTTTTTAGAAGAACAAAATATATAAGAGGGTTCATTTGTTGGTCCCTCAAGCAGTACAAACTGTCAAAATGTTGACTGCAGGGATTTATCCAGCAGCACATTCACAACTGTACTAAATATACTACTAAATATCATGCACTGCAAGTGTAGCAACAACTCTTCACTGCTTCTATTTGGGGTTTTCTTCGATTTTATTCTGCTTTTTTCACTGTAGTATTATTCTATGATGAGTGCATGCTTCCTTATAAAAAAATGTGAAACCACTGACAAATCCAGATGTCAGGTTATTCTTGATATGTCAGAGTAAATACTGGTTTCCATGGCACCAGTATGTGCTGGGAGCTCTCTCTTGTTTTAAATACTCCAGGGATTTTATATATCATCTTCAGTGTCAAAGAAAGATTGCTACTAATACTTGACTGTCATAAAAAAAAAAGCAGTGATAACCAATGATAAAGTATTACAATAAGGCATGATCTTGGGTTATTTTTAATTGAAATAATTTTGATAGTCACTGTTTAAGTAATGTCTCTGTTTTAATTAAACTAACACTCAACTTATTAAGGGGTGGAGAAAAAGATATAGTCCCTCCTGAGGATATTGGAAAGATTGTTTTTCTTTTAAATGCATGCTAAGTGACTTCATCACAGTGCAGAGCGTACTTCCAGAACTCTTCTGGGAATATTGACACCCCTCCAGTTGTAAATAATGCCTCAATTCTAGCCTTGAGTTGAATACTGAAGTTAGTAAGCATGTACGTATTAAGGAATGAGAAAAAAGCTTCACAGACAATATTAATTCACCAGTTTGTTCCTAAATATATTATTTTATCAGATACAGTTTTTTTTTTTACAGAGAGTTTTCCACTGGGAAAAAAAAAAAAAGAAAGAAAGAAAAAATAATTTGCTAGTGTTGTTAAAGCAAACTAAGCATCAGAGCTTATAACTTTTGTGTTTGTCATTCTTTTTTATTTTTCTTCCTTCCCTCATGCTTCTCTGCTTTCACATTTTTTGGTAATATGAAAATACAGGTTTTTAGTTAATTAGACACAATCAACCAGTGATGCTGTATTGAACTGCAACATAAACAGATTTACCTTGCATCCAGGTACTACTGCAATAAGCATGTCATTCAAATTCTTCATTTCAAATTTCATCATAAATCCAGTACACTGTAAAGATTAAAGATGTGCACAAAATTAATATTTTATGTGGGATTAAAAGGAATTACAGTTACAACTTTGTATGCATGTCATAAAGATACATCAAAAGCTACCAAATTCAGCAAAGGCATAAATCTAATTCCTGGTGAAAGAAAATCTCTCCCTCAAGAAAATAACTCAATTATCTTGTCTCCTTCAGTGATCCCTGATGCTAGAAAACTTCAAATAAGCAACAGACAAAAATAAAAATAAACCCAAACAGGTTGCAAAAAAACATAGCATTCCAATTCTTTTAAGTGGAGGAATAAAAGAATATTCCCCCCCCCCTTTTATACTGTTCAGTACATTATATTTATGTATTACATTAAAGACACAATATTGTTATTACCACAGAAACACATATATATTACTTAATATCTTGCAAAAGGACCACTTTGGATATTCAGCCAGCTTTCAAGTTATGGCCACTATAATACCCCCGGATTTTTGAGGATTCCATATTCAGATACTGAATATGGATGCTATATCTATAAGCTAGAAAGATACATATATATATTCAAACATACAAACACATTAGCGTAGAAGCTGAAAAGTAACTACCAAAGGAAAAAGAAAACCTTCCATAAACATTTTTTTCTCACTTCACCTCTTTTCCAAAGCTTTATTAATATCTTAGCTTTTTTTACTGATTATCCTTCAAAATCCAGTTTAATTCCTTAACTGCATCACTATTAGCTGTTTGAGCCACAAGACCAACCAAATAGGATGCTTCCCAGTGAACTCAAAACTTCTTTGCTGTTGCTGACTAGCTGCTTGAGAAATAAATCCAAAAACTTCCTTCCTCAGTAGCATATCTCCTACAGAGACCTTCAAGGGTCTATTTAAATTAGCTGCCTGATCTGTTATTTATCCTGTTTAGGTGGCCTAACAAGAAAGCACCTGTGCTGGATACACAGTGGGGATGGTGGAATCACCAATAGGCTTTAGAGGTATTTTCTACCTTAGGCCCTACACTACAATAAAATATTTCAGATACTAAATGTTTTCCATGCTGTGCTTCCTTCTGTCAAAAAAAAAAAAAAAAACAAAACAAAAAACACCAAATATAGTTAATACTCTAAGTAAAATGAGCAGGGTAACAGCTGGTCCCTTTTTTGTTTTGTCCCTCCAGACTTCATTCACAGGCCTTTCTAATATTGTAGTAGCATCTGTGTATAACTTCACCTCCACTACCTTTCTATTCCAGTGCAGCCCCTTTTCCCTCAGGGGGGATTTGACATACTTTATTTATATTTCTTGCTCTTATTCAGTTTTCCCTACCTTTTTCTCCATCGAGGTTCTGAGAAAATATGTAACAATAATTTAAACACTATATGGAGAACGGTCAAGAGAAGTTTTGGGTGGCTGCTCTACAGGCAGAAATTGAGGTTCAATAGGTAGTAACTGAAGAGTATTCTACAAATGAAAGAGCCCATGTAGATCATGTTTTGCAGTCCCAGAAATTTGGCAAGTTACCCAGAATAGATATATCTGAACTAGGAGTGAAGTAAGAAAACTGGAAAAACGTTGCCCAAAAAGACAGAATAAATCTTTGACAAATAATGCATCACAGTAGAGAAAACTTGAAGCATATCCCATAATAGAGCAACTAATAATTGATGCTCAAGACCTACACTGATGCCAGATGCTAAGACCCCAGGAGCTGCGCCCTGGCTCCTGGCTACTTCCCCACAGGAAACTTCCCTCCTCCTGTTACACCTGATATTGCGGGAGACTGGTGAAGAACCAGCTGCATCAAAGTAAAACTAGTTTCTCAGACAGCTCAGGTGCTGAAGCAGACTATGTAGACTTCACTTTCACAGGTGTAGTAGAGTTCAAAATTATCAAAATTATCTTAAAGTAGTGTTAAAAAATAACTGAACATACATGATTGTATTTCTTCTTCTTCAAAAGTATATACCTGAAAAAATTGCTACTTTTTTTTTTCCAATGCTTACTTCCAAAACAATTTCTTTCATTTAGAAGGGCTTATTTCTGGGAAAAGAAAAAAGTTACTTTTAGAAGATATCCTACCTGGATGTCTGCTTAGAAAAACCCCAAACATTTCTTTTTTTCTTTTTAAGCTTTTTCTAAAAAAAAGAGCATTACAGTATCTATATAAGTAAAAAAAACCAACAACAAAGTTGTCCTGGGTTGAGCAGCAGCAGTCATTCTTCTCCTTCTTAGGAGCTAGTGCAGTGCTGTGTTTTGATCTTTTGGCCTTGGAACAGTGGTGATAACGCCGATGTTTTCAGTTGCTGCTCGAATGTTTGGTCTGGCCAAGGACTTTCTGAGCCTCATGCTCTGCCAGGGAGGAGGGGAGGCCGGGAGGAAGCAGAGACAGGACACCTGACCCAAACTGACCAAAGAGGTATTCCATACCACAGCACGTCATGCCCAGGGATGTAACTTGGAGGGACCCGGAAGGGTTGGGACTGCAGGGTTGGAGGAGGTATCGGTCGGTGCTTGGCTGGGGGGAGTGGGGTGAGTTATTGGTCGGCTGGTGTTGAGGTGTTGTATTCTTTCCTCTTGTTATTTCCTTTAGCACTATTATTATTGGTGGTAGCAGCAGTGATTTGTGTTATACCTTAGTTACTGGGCTGTTCTTATCTCAACCCGTGGGAGTTGCATTCTTTTTGATTCTCCTCTCCGTCCCTCCAGAAGCAGGGGGAGGGCAAGAAGGGGGGGAGTGAGTGGACGAGGTTTGTGGTTGGGTTTAAACCACGACAAAAGTGAAACAAAAAACAAAACACCAAACCTTTAACCTTTTTACTTATTTTAATTAGATATTATATAATAATTGGAATACTACTGGAATATGTTTTTTTTTTTTTTTTTTATGAAACTACTTGTTTCCAACCATGTTATATAAGGTTTGAAAGCCCATTCATTTTCATTTGCTCTACCTTTTGCCAAAAACCTTCTCTTCTTTAGACTTGTAATCATATATCCTAGTTCTGCCACTTATTACCTAAAACACCTATGTATTAAGTATCAAGTACAGTTATCAAATTCTGCTCCTTAATGTCAGGATGTTGGGTTAGGGCAGCTGACCTCTACGCTGTGATACTGCTGGATTCCATACAACTTGCTTAGTCTCCTATGCAATAAAAAACACTCTTCAGTTTGCAAGATGACAGTTATTTTTCCTTCTGATGGGATCAATATATTACACAACAGCTTGATTTTTCACTATTTGGTCTTTGACTAAAAACCCTAGACATTAATTTTCACTTAACATGGAAGTAGCATCTTTCAGAAATTCTTACCTAGAAGGAGCAGGACTCAGACTCTTGATTTGCAGAATATAAATTGAACAGCAGGGTTTAAAAATTTTCAAATGGAAGCAGACAGAAATGTGAAATAACAGACTCCCAGAAAAGGACAGAACAGTTAACTTGCAAATGGAGACCTAAGTTCATCTTTGTCTGCTTACTTCCTTCAGAACAGAAACTGAGGTCTGCAACTTTACTGCTGAGTGCTAATGGGCTATAAGGTATTATGCATGACCTCTGTATTTTATAAAGTGTTTTATTACTAAGTAAATGTAAGAAAGAGCCTGGGGTTTCACCTCTCACATAGGTGCCCTAAAAAAAATGGTTATAAAGTAATTTGCTCCGTTGCAATGAATATTCATTTACGTAAAACAGCTTCTGCAGTAGAGATAGAAAAACACACTAATATTCCTTATACCCAAATAAATAAGTATTATGGAAGGGTAAAAATCTTGGTTCTATTTTATTTTCCAATAAAACAGAAGGAAGATTTGAAACTATCTCTCCTAAGTGTTAAATATTGGAACTAGTAAATAAAACAATTTAAAAATCACCAGAGACCAGGTATTTCCAAACAGACAGGGACCACAGAGTTTTCTCTACCTTGGCAACAATATTTCCACAAAGATTTGAGTCTCTAACTGAGCGTATCTCTGGAAGACCTTGAAAATCTTTTCTGTGTCTGCAATAAGATCTGCCTGACAGAGGGCTTTACCAAATGCAGTCCTTGTATTTTTATGCCTCTTTCTGTTTTCCTTGTCTTCTGGCTTGTTCAAAATACCTTTTTTTAAAAAAAAAAAGAAAATTCCTGGGGGACACTGGTTATTTCTTGATGACACAAGCCCCTGTTACCATATCAACTGAAGTAAAAAAAAAAAGTCCCATTCAAGCATCCCATTGTTACAAGCAGGAGCTATACTTACAGGAACTTCCTTCACCACAACCCCCAGTGAGCTCAAGAAAACATCATAACAACTCTCAAACATATAGAAAATACTATCAAGTAGATAACCTTCAGGTTATTTATAAGCTCATGGTAACTGTTTCTTTCACTGTGGCTTAAGAAAAAGTATGCAGAAATATGTCCAAAAAGAATGCAAAGCAAGTAGCTTCAGTAAATCAAAAAGAATTTAATAGAGGTTACTGTACAAGTTCATTTAAAATTTGAGGTGTTCACTGGGGAAAATGAAGGAAAAAAAAACCAAACCCAAAACATAACTAAAAATTTATACTTAGGAAATTATATCCACTGTACATAAAAATATCTCTGGAAATAAACCTCCAGAAGTATTTGTGGCTTTGTTTATCCTAGTATTCATGGTTATTTCAAAGATTTTTCTCTACAGCGTAGTAGGAAAGTGAGTCTGTTTTTAACTGATGTGGACTTTTCACAATCAAGTTTGAATTAAAGCCTTATTCTTATCATTAAGAAAGGGTGCAAGTTTGGGGGGACTGGAGACTGAGAAAGAATTAATAGTAATTGTTCAATCTTAAAAACATGATTATAGAAATTAAACCATGTTATTAAATATCACAAGAAAATAACATACTTGGCATCACACTTGAGAAGACTGAAACAAAATTCAGCTCCTGAGACAGAGCAGATTAACAAGTGGGGTTTTTTACTCAAAAGGAAGTTCACAGAAACTACCAGTATTTCTTCACAGATCTCTACTATCTTTGTCGCTTACTAGAAAAAAAACATAAAGAAAAAAAAAACAACAAAACAACCCACAAAAGTCTTGAAAATAATTCTATCTCTATGAAAAGAATGGGATTGACACACAGGAGCCTTTTTAGCCATAGGAAATACATCCTCTGACTGTAAGCATCTTCCTGGCATTTCTGCAAGTCTCAACCTTACCTGTCAGGAAAACTGCAGGGGAAAAGATAGTTCAGTCTTCACGTGTTTTGTCAGTTGCCCTTTTTCTTGAGAAAACAAGTAACTGTCAACCTGTGTCAACTGTAATTCTAGTTCTTGCAATCCAGATACCAACCCTATAGTAAGAGGACTAGGACAATTTGAAGTAAATATCCAGCAATCCTTTAACAGTAATAGTCAAGATCTTACCTTTGACACAGCAAAGAATTATAAACACAGTTAAGTTCATAATATTTAGGAAGCATAATACAATTAGGAAACAGTATCACCTTAGAAATTAAATAAAATATAAATAATTGAGAGTTAGAACTGTCTATACTGCTCTGATTTGCTCAAGATCCTTTAAGAATAAATTAATTCAGTTTTATCTTCTCTTATACCTTCATTGGAAGTTATGCACTGCAACTTGATGATGAGCAAAGTCTGGACTGTAATTCCTATCTTTAGATATAATATGTGACACAATTACAGGCAGAGTGTAATGGGAAGAGGTGGGAAGAGGTAGGAAGAGGAAATCAAGTGTATTTGGGTTTGGATTAAAGCCACATGGCTATACATTGTTTTAGAATCAATAGAATTATGAGCACCTCCACATGTATTGATTATTTTTAGAGCATTTAAAACTTGATCGTGTGAGAAGAAAAAAACCCAAACTTTTGAGAGAAAGTATAAAGAGAAAGGTTTTGAAGAAAGCTGTGTAGGCTGGTTAAAAAAGCAAGCAATGTTTTCAAGACATATTAGAAATAAAATCAATCATAAGCTAATTGTGAATTAGACACTTTTCCATTAAAGATGATACACATTCCATTCATTCACATTTCAGTGAGGTTAGAGGCAAAGCTCTTTCCTCCTTTAATACAGAGAGAATTCATACAGCTAATATGTCAACAAGTAACTTCAAGAATAGTTGATAAGGATGAATGAATATTTTTCACACACATTTGTGGAGGATGGTCTACTTTATTCAGATCAGTGAAGTAAAAATTATGTGCTTGAATTAATCCTTGACATCTCTGGCCTACTGGTTTTGGAGACTCTCCATTATAGATGTAGAAGCCATATGGATATGTTCTCAAATTTCCTGCTAATATAAGTGGGCACAACTCCACTTGTATTCGATGAAATCATGCCAACATATTCCAACACTGATTCTGGATCCTTGTATCTCAGTTGGAAGCAGCCCTAATTCATACAGCTCTATATGCCAATGGCAAGTCTCCAATTTTTTGTTGTTTCAGAGATAAAGAAAGCGGGTATAGCTTTATTGTATAGAGTCATCGATAGTCTCCGGATCTACTACCAAATAGTCTGTTCAATTACATCTATTTTTCCATTTGTGAATTGACTGAAAATAAGCTGAAGATGTCCACAGATAAATTATTGATCCAAAACATAGCTGTGCTTAAGTTTTAAAGCAAAAGACTAAGGGATTAAATTCTTTAGTGAAAAATCTAGTGTGTGTTTTTAGAAGAGAAGTATGCCTTGTAGAAAATTGCATAAGCTTGGTTCTATGAGGAATATAAAAACATCATTATAGGTTTAGCAGAATCCCCAAAGATCTGAAAGTATTTAACCCACCACTCAGTAGTTGTTGCTAGACCCCATTAATAAGTAATGGTAAACAGTGAAACAAGACAGGCTAACATTCTGAAGCAAAACCAAAACCTAATTTTTATTTATTTTTTTTTTCAGGATGTAAATAATGTGAGCCACAAAGAGTTCAGTGTGGGTTCATGGACTGAGAAAAATTGTTTTGATACTGAATCTTGGGCACTGCACTCAGTAATGGCAAAATAAATCTCACATTTCTTTAAAGGGCTACATTAAAAGTTTCTCCTCTTAGAGTATAACATACCCTAAAACTGTGAATAAATCATATCTGCACACATCATATTTTCATGGATTTAATGTGAAGCACAAGCTCTTTCCAGGAACTTGTAAAGGTCCTGGAAAAAGACTGATATTTATTCAAAATGTGTGAGGCTTCAATCAAATTTTGCAGAAGCAATTGAGCTCCAAATCAAAATAAAAAAAAAAAAAAAAAAAAAAAAAAGCAGGAAGCTTTGCAATTGAAGGCTTCACAGATGTCTGGAGATGTTTCAATGTTTCATACAGTACTTGCTAGCTTGTGAATTGTTTACATTATGGCTCTAGAGAATTTAGATTCTGACAACCTGATTAAAATTGGCAATAGACTCCGATAGACTAATTAAATCTGGCACAAATGTCATCTGCATAACATGAGTAAAACATATTCTGTTTAATGAGCTGAAATAATTAAATGATACAACAAGATCTTTTAAGAAGCCACCTGATCTTCAACTCTTTCCTATTCACTCTCTTCTGCCTATTTTAGCTTTTTCATTTGTTATCACCAGCTCACTTCTAATGAAACTTCAGCCATTTTATGCTGTAAACTGCTGTCTCAGGATACAATGCAAGATTTGGGAGACCTCCAGTGTACTTTACACTTAACTGCATTCATCAACACAATCATCCCTTATCAACACAATTGTATATCATCCTCCAAATCAGATTGAAACAGTATCAGAACCTTAAATAATGATGACAATGATGGAAGAAAGTTAGAAAACTTGGAAAAAAAACCCCAAAACAAACAATGAAGTGTGCAAGTAATATATAATTAAATAATAATATACCCCCAAAATATAAAAATATAAACACCCCCCCCCAAAACAAAACAAAAGAAAACAAAACAACAAAACACCAAAAAAGCACCAAAGCCACAAAAACAAAAAACAAAACTATGTTTGCCTCACTGGTCAAAATAGCTGATTAAATTCCCAAGGTAAAAGAAGAATGAGGAGGAAAGCAGAATTTATAGAAGTCCTGACTGGAGAAAAATCCCCAACATTAACAGATCAAATCGAGAGCTCCTTCAATGAATAATAAGATCATTTTGCATTTTTCATATACTATTTTCACTAAAATAACCATGGAACATTTTCTGAGCAATGAAATTTGATCATGGGACATGGCAGTTACATAAATCACTCAGAGAAAGTGCTTCATCCCTGTAATTGTTGAAAGTTGGGTTGGATGGAGCTTTGAGCAACATGATCTACTGGAAGATGTCCTAGCCTATGACAGGGAGGTTGGACTAGATGACCTTTAAATGTCCAGCCTGAATCATTCTTTGGGTCTGTAATCACGGTAACATCATCCAGTGTTTGCAGTATATTTGTACAAACGATCTTTTATGACCGGTTGTTTCTCCTTCAGTGGGATTTCAGGTTGGAAATGCTATTCAAGCAATTTTTGCACAAGAAAGATGTGAAGACTAAAAATCAGGGTAGGACTGTCCTGATGTCAAAGGATCCTAACTATAAAAAATTAACAACTAAAAGGAGTCAGGTGGGATATATCCAGATGATGAAAAATGACCTTAGAAACTGAAGCAGAAATAATCACAGGAAAAAAAGAAGCACTTCAGTGTGGTTCCTAGTTATGGACTCTTGTACTCCTCTCCTGTATGAAGAATTGTTAAAAAAAATCCCTACAAACTGAATTTTCAAAGACTTCAGTATCATCAAATTAAAAAGACCATCATTTCCCCTCATGAAGAAAGGAATACATAGCATCATTAATGCACTTGCATTTGGAATGATCAATGACAGAGTGCTTTAAGCAACTTTGTTAAAGAAAAACAGCTTAGCCTTTGAATTTTTTATTAATAAGGTCTGTAAGCAGAACTTCCTATTTCCCTTCTGCATAATTTCTAGCAATGTACATTCTTGCATTTGAATTTCATGGGTATCATTGAGACCAGTTTTTTGATAAATATTGTGAAGTTTATGCCTTTGGCAGGTAAAAACAAAAGCCTTGCTTTCTTAGGAACCTGTTAGGCTGGGTTTTGTTTGTTGTTCAGTTTGGGGTTTTTTTGTGAGGAGAACCTAAGTCTTTCTCCTTTGGAAAAAAAAAAAAAACAAAACACAACAAGCAAACAAACAAACAAAAAAAAAAAAAACCAACAAAAAAAAGCTGTTCCTTTAATTAAGATTTTCCACATATGAATGTAATTCAACTCTTTCCACAAAAAACTAAACAGAGGTTTCTGTGAAAGGAATAATCAGACACTAAAACATTTTGACTCAAATATTACGTATACAGCTGGGTGAATGGTTTTCTTTCCCTAATGTAAAAGAGAGAATTAAATGTTTTATTTATTACATTTGTAGTCCAAATCTCTTGTTAATTTCTGCTTCACTCTATAGCTCATTGTTTTCTAACTGCTTTTTATTATTGGTCATTTTTTTCATAATAAACTGGTGTTTAAGCAACTGAAACTAGATCTGACAAAATTAACTTAACTTGCAAAGCCAGACACTTTCAGTAGCATAAGCAATATAGATACTAACATATTGTGAATAAAAATTGACATATTTGCTCTCATTTATAGTCCTAATGAGAATTCTTAGCTCAGAGGAGGATTTTGAAGGAGGATGCAAGGAGTGGCATTAAAGAGACAGAGTATCCTTTTATATATTTCAGAAGGAAATTCTAATATAATGCAGAATAAAAACATAAGGGAAGAGGAAAGCTAGTCATGTTCTTTCCTTTTGAAGTACTCTAAGAATCTCACAGGAGAATTGCATTATAATACTTCTAAAAGCATATACAGAGTTGGACCATTTAACTAATTTACTATAGCTCCATAAACCCAGTGTCTTCCATTTAACTTTTAGTGAAAGCTAAACAACTTCTAGCCTGTGTTACATTTTAAATTCCTTCTTCTGTCTTTCCTAATCTCATTTCTTTCAGTCTGTGAAAAAAACAACCCAAACAAAACAACAAACCAACAAAAAGTCAAACAGATTTCTGCCTCTTTTTTATCTCATTTTTCTCATCTCTCTCCTTTTCTCCTCTTAATCTTTCTTCCCAGGTACCTCTGACATGAACATATACCCTCTCTTATACATATAGTTATTCATTCACACACAGATCAGGATATAAAAGTATCTTAAATGATCTTGTTAGCTAAGTAATGAATAGTGAGATGGTAAGACTGATGATCAATGATGTGCAAATGGGGAAATGAAACCTAAAAGGGCTCTAACTCCACTGGTCTGGTTTGGAAGAAGAGGGACAGTTTTCTTCGGATGCCAATTCTGGTCACTTTACCAGACATAAGGCTGAAAATTTGGTTCATTCAGTTTACTCATGCAGTTTATAGCATCATAAGGTGAAATAATAGACCAAGCCTTATATCAGAGCTATAAACATGAGGAAAAGGAATAAAAACATTCTCTACAGGAAATGCTATTCCAGGATCAACAGTATTTTGACATCAAGGGGAAATTTGGAGTGTTTACTAAAATTCTTTGCAATGAGAAAAGCTTAATGCTGTTGCTGGATAATGTTTGCATGTTATGCTTTGAGAAGGTGGGTTGGGTCAGCCAAATAGACATGCACCTGGAAAGTAATGCTACTGCAAAAACTTCCTGATGATCTTCTCTTGCATACATCCTGCCATTAATTGTTTTTCAGATTTGTTGATGATGTGGTCCCTTGAACCAGGAAGGAGCAATATGTGGAAAACATGCTGAAAATCTAATGCATTTGTAATTAGAACAGAAGCATTTAAAATAGTAGATAGAAGCTCTATACTGACAAAATCATATACTGCCAAAATAGAAAAGTGAAGGGGTGGGAGTATAAACCCAAGAAGCTTCTTGCTCCAGGTCTTGTAAGGCTGTTATCCACAAAAACTGCCAGCTGTTCCAAAATGGACTTCACCCTTTACTATATATCATACCAAATACATAGTATTCAGCATCTATATGCTAATTTAAGGGATATTTCTTCAGCATCTACAATAAACTTGCTTTTAACTGAGAGGGGGTTGTAGTATGCTAGTGTCTTCTTCTTTCCATTTTTACTGTAAGCCTGAGGTTGTATAGGAACCAACTGTATTGATCCTGACTGAGAGACCGTTGCATACTGAAGTGATCCCCATTATGGGTAACCTAAGTAGTACAAACCCTTTGACTGCAGGGTAACATCAACCGGCTCTTTGTAGCAGAGAAGCTGACAAGCCAGCTCCCGCAAGGACCAAGTTGTTCCCATGACAGCATCCTTAAGGAACAGGGTCTCTTTCTTCTAAGAAAATTACATATTCACTCAAAGGACCAATATGGGGTAGCTTCTTTTCACAGACAGGATCTGCTCTAGTCTGCACAGCATTCCATAGGAAAATCTGTCCTGACTTCATCTGATGTTGCACGTAAACACAGTGTCCAGCACCTGAAGGGACATAACATTCACTCACTGTCTATATTCCTAATTTAATTCTTTCTTATTAAATCAGTTATCAAGCCATTTAGTTTAGGGTCTTTCCTACTGACATCCAGAAAAAACTCTGCACCATCTCTCTCTCCCACAGCCCAGTGCAGAGCACCATCTAACAAGTCATCTCATAAAACAGACAAGAAAATAAATAAAGAAATGACATCATGGAGGTTAACAATGCAGTTCTTAACTGTTTTAAACACCAAACTACACAGAACAACTCTAGTGGCTATGAAATAAATCATCAAAGTCAACCACAGCTGGTCATGGTGAATTCCAAGCTTTACCTTCTGACTTCCTCAGGGTGGGCTATATTTACCCCAAAATGGAAGACAATTTATGTGGTACAATAGCCACAAAATGGATGAAGGATTTTCAGGGATATTAGGTGTTGGCAAGCATCAGGTTTTATTCTTAATGGATTTTTTTTTTTAATAAAGATCACAATTTCTACAGAAAATAATGACAGAATTTAGTATCACAGATGTCAGGAATGAAGACCACATGATTATTGTGAGAAATAACATTTAACCTTTCTCTTCTGGCTGATGGAGGCCAATGCAGTATTTTATTATCAACATTGGCAGGTGATTTATTACCACTGTTTCTACTCCAGTAAAACCACATTAGGCTGTGCTTGATGTATCATTTGTTATCTTCAAACTCCCTATACACTTTCTGCATGCATAATCTCTTTCTGGTAACACACTTCAACAGAAAATGGTAAATATTTAAGTCATGATTTCAAATTCATCAAAAGCTTAGGGGCTAAAATACAGTAGCTAAATGGATTGTGCCAGACAATATTTGATGGCAACATAAAGCTTAAGTCTTGCAAAAAGTGATGTAATAGATCTGAAACATCAGCCATGAATAACAGTGCATTAAGGTAGATTCAAGAGTAACAGAAAATAACTCATTAACAGATTTCAACGGAGAGCAGAACTTTACAGGGTAAATTCAGGTCAGCTATCACAATGCCATTTGCTTGTGTAACAGTAAACTTTACATCTATGAAATCCATGAAACAAATTTTCCAGATACAATTATGGTAGGATTTGGGCCTGGAGTCCTTGGAGCACAAAGGAATTCATGGCAAAACTTCCATTAACTTCAACTGGACCAAGAATTTATGTTGCATTTAATAGGGGAAGATTGTTACTCAAGTATTAATGGAAATAAAAAGTTGTCTAACTAACTTTCCAGTCCTGTTCTGGTAATTAATATTCTTCATAAACTCACTCAAAGCAATTCCCAATTTTATAATAAAAAATAATTACAGGAGGATATCAGGAACAGTGTATGAATACTGCTAATTGCCAGATATACACTTTTTTTGACGGTAAGCATTCTGCCTACTAGGCACAAAAGGATAAAACAAGAATTCTGGCAATTTTTTGTATCTTTATTTCCACTTGACTTTTACCAAATTATGTCATTACATTTCTTTACATTTCATAGGTGAGGATGTGCAACAAACATTTTAATCAGTACAAGAGATATACTGTGTTAACTTGTTTTACAGTTGCAACTTTGTTGCAAGATCCTTGCTTTTAGCAATTTCATACAACATACACAGTAATTACTTTTTTTGTGATTAGGAAGTGTTCTATTTTTCATGAAGTTTTGTCTGCTACACATCTAACTTGTGAATCCATCTGAGCACACTTGACTGTAGTGAAAACTCAGATTGGAATCAACACTGACACTCGCCCTCACTTAGGAAATGAAATGGATATTAACAATGATAAAATATGCATATTTGTCTGAACAGCTACTTGTAGGATTTGTATAGATCTCTGGAAATTCAGTCACATTGCTCTTACATGTATTGCATTAAATATCATGGCAATTCAAAAGCAACTGTCATTATCATGTCTCATTTCCTTGTGAGGATATTCCAAAGTCAAAACAAGGGAATAAAAAACCCTCAACATTTTTTAATCAAAGACACTTCTTATCTTGTCCAAATTTTGTTGCTGGATATGCAATGAAAAAGGCCAGACTTTCCAAATAACTATATAGCAACTTGTATATTATCACAATTCAGATCTCACAGAGCTTTCTTATTTATCTAGATCTTCAGGATCAATTCTTTTCCACATCTCTGGGGAGAAATGCATCCATGCAGATAATCATTAGAGAATCAGCATGCTAAAAGTAAATATATAAAATTAAATTAAATAGCAAGAGGCCATAAGTTTATCTTATAACTGAAAAGGATTTGTTGATACATAAAAATGAGACAAGTAATATTTTGCGTCTGTTGTTCTGAAGAGAACTGTGATGTAAAAGGATTAGACTCAGAATACAGGCTAACCTTTTTACCCAAGCGACAAGAAACCATGTCGGAAGTACGTGAATAGCCAACATCCTGATAGGGTTGTAGATCTGCATTGCAGATGGTAATATTGCTTTACCAAATATTTAATCTGATTGAATTCGTATAAAATCCATCATATTTACATGGAGAATTTCAATCCGGTTTCTTGAGGAAACAAGGTTTATACAAATGCTCTGCCTCTTCTCTGCCCAATAGCTTTACCATCTGTTGGACAATTTCTTCTTGAGAGATGGAAATAGAATAATAATTTGACTGAGGAAAATTTGCAGCATGTTACCCTCATGGTTTCCTGTATATCTGCAGTATGAGACAAAGTATATTATTAAAACTATAATAATAGCTTATAGAGAGAGATTATGAATGCCTCACTGAATAGAGTTCATCTCTTATTAGATGTAGAATCACAGAATAGAGTTGTAGAATCAAGTAGGTTGGAAAAGACCTTTAAGATCATGAAGTCCAATCATAACCCCAGGACTGCCAAGACCACCACTAAACCACATCACTGACACCTCATCTACACATTTTTTTAATATTTCCGGGGACGATGATTCCACCACTTCCTTGGGCAGCTGTTCCATTACTTGATACCCTCTTGGTGAAGAAGTTTTTTCCTAATATCCAATCAAAACCTCCCCTGGCCCTCTGAGCCTTCTTTTCTCCAGGCTAAACAATCCCAGTTCCCTCAGTCATTCCTCATAAGACTTGCGCTCCAGGTCCTTCACCAGCTTCATTGCCCTTTTCTGTACTCGTAATATCATAGAATCATAGAATAGTTAGGGTTGGAAAGGCCCTTAAGATCATCTAGTTCCAACCCCCCTGCCATGGGCAGGCACACCTCCCACTAAACCATGTCACCCAAGTCTCTGTCCAACCTGGCCTTGAACACCGCAAGGGATGGAGCATTCACAGCTTCCCTAGGCAATCTGTTCCAGTGCCTCCCTCACCACACTAACAGGAAAGAATTTCTTCCTTATATCCAATCTAAACTTCCCCTAAGTTTTAACCCGTTATCCCTTGTCCTGTCACTACAGTCCCTAATGAGGAGTCCATCCCCAGCATCCCTATAGGCCCCCTTCAGGTACTGGAAGGCTGCTATGAGGTCTCCACGCAGCCTTCTCTTCTCCAGGATGAACAGCCCCAACTTTCTCAGCCTGTCTTCATACGGGAGGTGCTCCAGTCCCCTGATCATCCTTGTGGCCCTCCTCTGGACTTGTTCCAGCAGTTCCATGTCCTTTTTATGTTGAGGACACCAGAACTGCACACAATACTCCAGGTGAGGTCTCACAAGAGCAGAGTAGAGGGGCAGGATCACCTCCTTCGACCTGCTGGTCACGCTCCTTTTGATACAGCCCAGGATATGGTTGGCTTTCTGTGCTGTGAGTGCGCACTGCTGGCTCATGTTCATTTTCTCATCGACCAACACCCACAAGTCCTTCTCCACAGGGCAGAGTATATAGAGTACAGAAACCATAGACACATATAACCATTCGTTACAGAGTAATGAAACCATACGACTCAAAGCAAAACCTATCTTCTAAAAATTTCATTGCTCAGTCAACTACTTGTCATATCTATCCCATGAAAGTAAAACGAAGTATTCCTTAGTTTTGCTTGAAAATGTGCAGTCTATCATCTAGAGATTTAAACTTTTTGTCACTGCAGTCAAGAAATATGAACTTCTTTTTGAAAAGCACTCAGGAACTAAAGTTCAGAGAATTAATAAATAAAATCCAATGAAAATTGTGTCGTCTAAATAATAATTTCTTCAGCTTTTCATTTTGAAGTGCTTTATCTCTTCTAACAAAAAATCATTAGCTGTCTCATTAACATGAGGTCTTCCTCAATAATCAAGACATATTTTTTTATATGTGAAAACAATTAATATACCTGTTAATGTCAGCCAAAAATCTTCATTAGACTTTCATGGTCATGAAAAAATAATTAATGGAGACATTCCTCTTTAACTGTCACAGTTTAAAAAAAACCCAAAATATATTATTAGAAAAATATTTGGTGGAGAGAAGGTCTCTGACTTTCTTGATGGTAAGGAAATAATGTCATTTGCAGCTTTTCTTTTTGTGTCCTCTTTTCAAAAGCTGCTAAGGATATACATTCTGGAATAACAAGAAAACTTCTAAACAAATTAGTCTCTTTTACCCTTGTCTAACAGTTTCTTCTGCTTGGAACTGTTTCTACTACACCACACGCACGTACAAAGCATGCTTTGCTTTGAAGTCTCATTAGATATGTATGTGATCATAGTTTAGCAAACTGTTGAAATATCTTTTTCAAAAACTCTGCTTGGCAGTGTGATATTTGACTAAACAAGTCAATTAAACTGAAGAAGATAAATTACATTACAAAAGAAAGGTACCATTAGATAACTACCGTGTATTCCCAGCAATTCATTAGGGTGCTCCCAAGTTTATCTTTTCCACTTTAGTATGCAAGGAAAATGTGATACTAATGAAAACAACGCAGATTACTTACTTGCTTAATCAATCAGTTTTAAACTTTTGAGTAACAAGTTTAATTAAGTTATTTGAACATATAACTTTGTCAAATCCAACCCTAGTGTAAGCACAGACAAATCCTACCATTCTGTAATGCAGCAAAGAAAGAAGCACTGACATATACAGTACTGGTTCTAAGGAAGGCTTTTCTCAGGACAATCAGAGACAAGCTACTTCATTATTTAAAAAAAATGGATGATTGCCATATCCTCCTGCCTGTCCCACTGCATTGAAAGATAAATATTATGGTAAGCAGAAAACGTATGCAATCGCATTTTGAAAAATGAAAGAAAATAGTCTCAACTTCAAATAATAATGCTTAATTTCTTAACATTAACATACTGATGCTGGTTGGTATAAAGATTTTACTTTACAGATTCATAACTGTTTCTTATGTGCTCTTAGTAGCCTGAGTATGTCCTGCCTTTCAGCCATGGAACACCATAGCTGAGTGTTTGTGACCATAGTTATCCTTGAATTATTCTTCAAATCTGCAGGGTTTTTTTTTACAACTTCAAATACTCTAGTGTTTTTAAATATATTTATTTTATTTTATTGTCTGGAGTTATAAATTCCAGCAGTTCTGTAGATTTCATCAGCTGTGGTGCTGCTGGAGAGATTTGTGTGTCCACCACTTCAAGTGGTGGCCTTTGCAGGATTAGAGCTATAGTTCAGACTTTACAGGGAGGACTGATTATGCTGGGTGTAATTCCTTAACAGTAACACAATCATGATTTGAATTTGTTGTCTGTTGCCACATTAAAATACAGTAAAATATTTTTCAGAGAAATGAGAATTTCGTCTTTCCCAACAGCATGAAATACTTTACAAGGATGCACTGTCTGTCATGCTGTTCGCATTTAGCTGCATGGCATGAGATGTGCTTAAACAGAATACAAATGGAAGAGAACATGATCAAATGGGACTTGGCTCAGCCACATAAAATAGATTGTATTGCTGCCTTTGAATAATTCAGATCAGTTCCATGAATTAAAACCAAAAACAAAACCCCCAAAACCTCAGCAACAACAGCAAAAAACAGCAAGGGAGAGAAAATATAATGATTCTACAGGTTGATATTTCAGGCTGGATATCTAATGCTAGAACTGGGGTTATCAGATGACTCAGTCTTTCATTATAACAATAAATATTCACAGTGCATAGGGATTGCTGTCTATATAGACTGCAAGTAATGATAGCTGCTGCAGTGATTCACAGCAGTCTGCTTTCAATATAAAATTTGGAAAGCAGATACTCACTTGGTTGGGAATCCCCTTTGCTGATGAATATGCTGCTTAGTTCACTTCCCTGCTGAATTATTATTAGATGGCACATTGTTATCAAATAAATAGCTCACTTTTCAGCAGGAACTATCTATCACTGTCATATGAATCATGAATCAGTAAAATTCTCTTTTTACTCTTATCCTCCTAAACAAAAAGGAAATACTGACTGTCAAAGTGCAGGGTTTCCACACTCCTGCTGTGCACAATTTCCCCCTCTATTAGATAAGGACAGTAGGAGACAAAAACAGAAAAGCAAGAAGAAGAATATATTGTGGAACAACAGAAATAAACTGATGTGCACCTGAACTATCTGCCTATTCCAGTTACCTCTGCACTTTGAGCAGTAAGACATTATGGTGCAAGAATCATGTAAAACTATGATGGGAATTGTTTCACTTGTATTGAACAATGCGCCATGATAAGTGCTAGATACACTATTAGTATCAGCTGATGAAATGTTCTTCCTTTTTTCTTGCTAGTGAAATATGTGTCAGCCACGGAAATGCTGGACAATTTCAATATTTCAATAAACTGTCTTCCTCTTCTCATGAAGTACAGTGATATTTGCTTATCACTTTTTTCTTTTTTTTAACATTTAGCTTCCATAAAAAATTCAATTTTAAAGTTCATGAAACTTGAAGAATTTTCAGATAGCAAAAATAGACAATGATCGTATCAGAAGGAAAAAAATACGTGAAGGTATTTTGTTGATTTTAGTGCAAGTAATATGAAAGAATTCAAATCTATAATTCAAAGTAATTTTGCCCAACTTGGTCTTACTTAGACCTGCCTTGGGAATAATTAAAATTGAAACTTTTGGCAATAATTTAAGATTAACATATTTGAGAGGATCACCAGGCTGGAGAACCTTCCTTGTGAGTAAAGACTGAAGGAGTGAGGTCTTTTCTGCCTGGAGAATAGAGGGCTCAGTTAATATCTCATCTATCTTTTACCTATATAAAATTAGAACTTCAAAATTCTCTGATACTGCTGCAGCATTTGCTTTCTTGTCCTTACATTTTTCTAACTCTGATGTTTGTCTAGCTGACATGAACGTCTAAAAATAGGGATAAAACCCAAACTTTAGCATGTGATGGTCTTATAAGCTTTGAGGGTTTTACTGGAAATATCTTGGTCTACCTTAAGTTGGCTTACACTTCTGTCAACACGGATTGTTGTGCATAGGCAAGTTGGGTGCTGCTAAAAGCAAGTTATGCATAAATATGAATCTCATTGCATGGGCTCATTTTCCTTAAAAAGGTGCTAAGTTACCTTTATAGAACTGTTATGATGGCAGAACAGAATTTTTCAGCAGCGTTAGTTTCATCTGCTGATTACTTTCATAGTATACTTTCCCATTTCTTAGTAATTTAAGAGTTGTGTCACAGCAGTCAGACAGCATTAAGTATAAAGCATTTTATGACCACATCTATATATATATATAATAAACATATAACATTACTTTGATTTATCAAACTATGATTATATATTAAACTTTTATACCTTCACCCTACATACAGCATAAATTCTGCATCATATTCTGTATATGTTACACTATGATTTCAGATAAGAAATATTATGAAGTGGGTAAGTTTGCAGTTGAAAATTTGTCAGCGGAACTAATGAAAGTATCACAAGACATTACAAAATAAAACTATTTATAAAAAAAACAAACCCAAACAGTTATTGTAATAAACCCTGTTCCCCAGAAGGAAAGACACATTAAACATTATCTGTGTGCTTTTAATCTTGAACTACCTATCATTTACGTTCAATACCTAGAAATTCAACAAAAGATGTGAACAGCTCTTCCCAACACTTAGATACCTGGTGGATTTGTTAATATTCAGAGAAGGCAGAACCATTTCATACAAAATCTGGACAGCTTTTGCTGGCCTTACAGTTTGGAATACACATTCATTCCTTGATGATGGATGTTTAACTTTTGAAAGGTAAGCTGGAAGGTAGGATTTCTGATTCCCCTTTTGACTTAGCAGCTAGATACCCTCTGGCAGCAAAAAGTATGGAATTGCTCTTTAAAGTTAAATTGTCTCAGACTCAGTTGAGATAGGCTCAGCTTCAAACTGTTTTAAATTTTGTCCACATTTCATGGGAAGGAAGTAGTGTGGAGTTTGATGGGGTCCATGCACAATATTTGTTGTCTGTGAGAAAGAGTAAAATAGTTTGTGGAGAGAAAGAAGAATGGAGGACAGTCTGCTAATATGAATTTACATGCCCCAAATTTCCACCCTAAAAATACATATGCTCTAAATGTTTTGAATGACCATGTTTGCTTCCAGTTGTTTGGTGATGGCAGAAAAAACTGTATACTGAGGATGATTAGAGATATACATATGTCTTATGGCATGGGTCTCTTATGTGACTTCACAGGACACTGGCGCACTATAATGCAATATAATTTATACTTGTTCAAGTATGAGAAAATACAGTATTATGCATTATTTTAGTACTAATATTGGCTGTGAGGAAAATTAGGAAAATTACTAAATCTTGATTCATAAAGCATCAGAGTTCAGATTCACATTCTGGAGACTATGGAAATAAATCAGTATTAGATAATTTTTCAAGTTATTTCTCTAAATGCTCTCATTAATAATTAGAAAGCTAAGGAAAAAAAAAAATCTGTTTCTAATGAAAGTTTCTTACCATTAAGCAAATAATATATGATTCACATGATTTTTTTAATTTTTTTTTTTTTACTTGTATGTTTGCTTACGTTTGTATGGCTGTTACCAAGGTAGAAAACTGAAACAGAACAACATGGTAGTTGAACGTCTTCAGAGAAATAGAGAAAGTCTATGGATATTGACTGCTCTAGCTGCTGAGGTGCTTTGGGCTTTAGAAACTGACTGTGTGGAAGAACAGGAAGTAGTACACCATGGGATATTAGAAAAATTAAAGTACAATATATTTAAACAAGGAAAACAAAATCACTTGGGGATAAATATGTTTTTTCATTTTCAGAAGGCCAGCTGTACTTCTACTTATTTTTTCAAAACAGGAATATTTTTTGCATTTTACAAGTCTGTGGTATTTTGCTCAATATGCAACACGTATGTCAAGCTATTGCTACAATAATATATCTAGCAGTTAGAGGAATCTCATCTGGGAGGTTTGGGCTTTAAAACCAATACTGAATAAAACATTACCAAATTCCAGACGGTCTTTTTAGAGTCCAGTTTCAGAGTGGAAAACTAACCTGAATGTTTCTTTCCAATGGAAAAGGAGCTGAAGAAAAGCAGAATCTTGGTGGCAATCCCAGAAAAGTCACTGAAATCCTGTAGATTGCTTCTTTCACAAAAAGAAATACCAAGGCAGGCCTTCAACCAACAATTGGATTCACTGACATTTCCGTTCTCCCCTGAGTTCCACAGGCCTGGGTATTAAGCAACTGGCTGCTCCTATTTGATTTGGAGAAAACAAAATCTCAGTATGCTCTTTTTGTTCAGTTTTCTGTCCTCATCTATTTTCATCCTGTATGCTTCTCCCTGAACAAAATGCATTTTTAAATTTTGAGATTGTTTTTCTAACTAACAGTAGGGTTTTTATACAGGAAAAGATTGGGATATCCTACTTCTAAAACACTGTATGCTATCTGGAGTCAAACTTCTGACATTTTGAAAGTAGTCTGCCTGTATTTTCCACTTCTCACCTACAGTTTTAGGAAAAACTTAATGATGAGATTTAATTGCAAAATACCAACTAACTCTGTATAAATTTGCTGAAGTAAATTTGGAGTCTTCATGCTTTCTACGTGCAATAGATAATAAGTATGGTAGGAAGGCAGATTTTTAAAAAGAGATAGACTGATAATTATGTCAATGTCATTCTTTCATCTCTTAAAAGCCTTCTGAAAAGAAAAGTCTAATTAGGGTGACAAATAAGTAAAGGCCATAATGGAAAAATGCCCCTATGCAGAGGTAGTTGTTGATAAGGATGCTGAAAGCAATTGAGTTCATATGCAAAGATAATCCTCATTAACAAATAAAGAAAAGGTCTCATTATTTCCATGCCAACAGAGCCCTGACAAAATAGGTAAATAAGCAATAGAAAAGACACTATTTTACTGTAATTAAAGACATGGTCTAAGAGCATTAAAGATTGTATTGAATGACCTTAATACCAGTATAGTAGTGCTTTCAGTTAATGGTGTTCTGGCTGGGTTTTTTTTTGGCTGGTGCACGGAGGTCTTGCTAATGGACAGAGGCACACAAAACTTGCTGAGGGGATTACAGTTTTACAGCTAATTCTCCAACCTCAAAATTACTGCCATTTATGATAGTGGGTTTGTGCAATAAGCAGTTATCTAAAAGTCACTTTTCAATCCTTAGAGTGAAGCTTCTCTTTTTAACTTTTTGACCTTATGCCCACAGAAAATAAGTTTACAGTACTCAGTAATCTAATGCAAGCAGTTTGGGTGCTCAACGGACTGTTCTGTGTGCTGTAGAACTCCCCGTGGAACAATGTTGGAGAACATGGCTATAATTCATTGCAAGTATCGATTACAATTGACTCATTAATAATGAAATCAATTCCTTTGAAACACATAAATGGAAAAGTGAGAAACAAAAGTGACGGCAGATAGCGTTTCGGTATTCATGGAATACTTTTAATAACAGGTTCTGAAGAATGAAACTAAAATGTTTTGTCCTAGAAAAAGACAGGCCAATAATATACTGCTGACATCTGTCTTTTCACTACACATTCTGAATTCCTTTTTAATAAATATGATTATACTTTGTACTCTGTAGTATTATTACAACATATTTACAGTGCTACAATTGCCTCTCTCCTTTAAAAATCTTCATCAAACCTTTCCACTATATATTTCTCAATCTGTTTTTTTGCCCACAACATGAAACACCACAGGAATATTTGTGATATTTAAATTAAGTCGTTCAGCAATCCCCCACTCTGTACTTCATATTCCATGTGAATGTATGATGTAATGAAATGAAATATCATTACAACACATTTCTATTACTTGGAGTGATCATAAAGTGGAGAAGGGGAGAAAGAACTTTCTAGCAGGAAATAATACAAATTTTCTTTTTTCAAGAGATTTTTATGTGATTTCTAAAATGTTCTTCTGTGTTTTGAGAACTTTGATTCTACTGTGTTTATTTTTCTATATGGAAACACTTCATATTATACATATTTGTAATAAAGAATCAAAGCTTTCTAAAATAAAATACATAATTACAAAAGAATAATAATAAAAAATACTTTAATTTACCTTTGATTTTGATGAAAGCTTCTTTCTAGGAGAAAAATAATGTCAGAATTTCCAAGTTAACTTTGGAGCCTTTTTGCTAAGACTTTCTAGAGAAAAATTCACCCTGTTCCTCATCGTCTTATAATTGACATGCTTACCAGTGTTTTCTCTAGCTCAATTTATTAACCTCCAGTTCAATTAATTAGTCTATGCTGGTTCTGCCAGAAGACATCTGGGGTGTGGAAGGATGCACAGAGGTTGATCATTCAGACTTAGCTGCAATCCCAAGGCCATCTTTACAAGGAAACTGAAAGAACCGATTCTCTGGTTTTTTAAACCTGGAAGTGGACATGAGCTTTGGTCCACATGTGACTGACTTCTAGATGCTTCTGGATAGACTGTATAGATAGGGTGAGGTGATGGGATGACAAACAGTAATACAAAACCATACTTGTTTTGGGTAGTCAAAAAGAATTAGAGATTTTATCCACCACCATTAGTCTTCAAAAGCTTCAAATATCTCTACAGCCACCCAGCAGAAAATTGACAGAACAATTCCTTTACCTCCTTTTCCTAAGGGGTACAGAAAAGCATTTGGAAGGAATGCCAAGAGAGTCAGTGCCTGGAAAGAGAATTAATGTTAGACACCCATGCTATCCAATATGTTTGGAATTTTATACTTTCTTCCAATGAAATCAAGATAGTCACTCTCGTGATGGTATGAATGATACTTGCTTGTAATACGTATGCAATATATATTTCTAGCATTTAACTTCATCTCACTTTTCTAACTTAATTCTTCTATTTATTTTTTTTATTTGACATTTTCATTCTCTTCTGTCAAGACAAGGCCTTTCAGCTTTGTGTCATTAGTAAATCTCATTTACACCATCCTTCTTGCTTGCTAAGATAGCTAATTAAATGACTTAAGATTTATTCCAGTAACATTCCTGTGGCCTGATTCTCTCAATTTCAGCACAAGTTCCTATGTCTGATTCATCCAGATCCTTACAACAATTAATATGGTGATTGGTGTTTTCTTCACTACAGTTCATTTCTCCCTTGTGACTATTAAATTTTTCTGAGTTACTACTGCAGAGCATGAAGTACGCATGGCAGCCTAGCAGCACCTGCTTTTCACTAGTAGTACACATGACTGAGTACTGCAGGTACCAGTATGCTCAATATATGACAGCAAGTATTTTTTTAGAGTAAGTTTTAAGTTCAACAGGCTCATTTTGTGGCCAGTGTTAACGAAAATATTATGAGGTGAAACAAGAGTGAAGGGAGAAAAATAGGGACAATTCTGGCTTTGGACATAGGTATTAGTAGGCTTACACAGTGTTCAATCCTTCTGACTTGACATTGAGGCAAAAAATGAGAACTGGGCTCATGATCATCTTACTGTATTATTACTGCAATTTTAGACTTTGCTTATATCACCATAATTCTAGCCAAACATTTAATGTATTATTTTGAATGTATCAGAAATTGTTTATTTTGATTCTGTTCCTTCACTAAACGTATTGAGCCAAATGACCTATGCCTTGATTCAGTTTCAGCAACTCTCAAAAAGGCTGTCTGAAAGCCAACAGTGGTCATGATTAGCTTATTCATTGAATTTCATCATTCTCAAAAACTGGACAACCAATAACAGGTATAATCAGTCAATTTCGTGCCAGTGAAGCTCCCAAAGTCAATGGACTTCATTCATTTAAGGTATTAATCTATTAAACTTCAAATAGTATTTTAGCTTCATCTACCACTTTTTACTGAACAACTTCCTGCTGCTCAGTGATAGTGTCAGTTTTTTATTCTAACCTCAAAAAAATAGACATTTTAGTTAACTTCTAACTTAAGTAAAATCTATACAACACATGATAAGCTACATAGAAAATTTCAAGACATGAGGTGACAAAAAAGAATGCTGTGGTTTCTCTGGACAAAGACAGATTAATGGTAGTGGCAGCAGAAATATTTGCCTTTTACATAGTAGATTTTGGATTAGAAGTGCAAGCCGCACAAACTTGCTGAGCCTAGTGATTAGAGAATAATTATTAATACAAGGAATAAAACTCCCTTCTCCCCTCCCACCCCTTACAGTTTTTGGTCAAATTTTATCAAACATTTGTCTAATGTGAAAAGTCTAAAGGTTGGATCAGGAATTGAGCTTCTTTCAGTTTTGACTGCTCCTACCAGTAGCATACTTCTTTTGCTCTCTGTTCATAGAACCTGCACCACTTCAAAACAGTGCGCTCTCCTCCCTCATGTCCCACTCTGCCAGCATAGCCTGGTGACTAGGATGCTCTCCTGTCTCCTTAAACTAGCGATTCTGAAGGAACTTAGGCAAAAAATAGATGCACAAATCAGTTCAGGTGCTCCTGCATATGTGTGCATGTCCAAGCCACCTAGAGAAGCAATACCGATCTCCAGACTCTATCAGAACTATACATTATTTACAGTCTGGGTATTACTTAAACAACCACACAAGGTATAAGATCAAAACTAAACAAGGAAGTGAGACTCCTACTCAGTTGTACTTAACCTACACAGGACTTTCTTGACAAAGTGCAGAAGATAGCTTTAGTCTCTTCACAAAGTGCAAGCAGGTCTTTCAACATCATTACTGTATTTTAAGGGAGGAAGAAGAAAATACATTGTCTTTAAATACTTTAAAACAGTGTTGTGGAAAACCTGAAGAAAATGGAACACATGAGCTCAATTTCTTAGGTTCATTCATTATTATTATTTTTTTTAATTGTTTTGCAAGATGACAAGTATTCAGATTTTTTCCTAATTATCTCAGTAGTGATTTTTTTAAAAAAAATCATCTGTTTTTCTAAACCCGATAGCTACTCCTGGCAGTTTGTAACTCTGAAGAATCCACTGAATCAAAAAGAACTCCACAATACCTTTTTTTTTTTTTCCCCTCTTTAAGAAAAGACATTTAATAACCATACTTTAAAGTTACTAGATTTTTTATTTTTATATCACAGACCTCCAAATTTCATAAAATCTCAGTCCAGGATAAAAAAGTATCATTTCAGCGGGTATCTTCCTTTGCTACTCTGAAGTCTGAACCCTTGCCTGTTTTTAATTTACAGAAATGAAGAACCAAAAAGGATGGTTTTAGAGCAGGTGATGAGGGAGAGTGGAAATCATTATTTCTTATTCCCAGAAGCTCACCTTTTGTTAACTTCATGGGAAAAGTATAAAATATAGGGTCATGTGGTTAGACTTTAAAAAAGAAAAAAAGTTAAGCCCCAGTGCATCTAATTAAAGTTCATTACAGGTGAAACCATAGATGAACACAAGAACTGACAGGTAGTGATGTACCAGCCACCAGATCAGTACTTAGATGAAAATGTGCAAAATAATGGGCACGTTTTTCAGTACCTCTACTTGCATGCTCAGAGCAAAGCTAAAGTCAATGCACCTTACAAATAACTGCTACAAGCATCTATCAAATGCACTAGTTTCTTTCCTGAAGGACAGTTCTGCTGTTCATGAAGACTGGTAGCACGAAATGAGTGTTCTCAGAGAAGTGACCCTGAAAGTTTGGATGTCGGTACACAGATGATTTCTTGAAATGCATTTTGAAAGCCTATGAAAATCTCTTCTACCTTTGCACACATCTCAAGGCAGACTGCCTTCACACAGTACCTTTCAGCCTGCCCTCTGAAAGGCTTAAATCTTCTGTGAGGAAAAGGTCCACAGAACTCCAGTGAACCATTTTAGACATAGTCCAGCATATTAGTTTCTGTTTCACTCACTGCATTTTATCTCCAACGTTTATTTAGCAAGTTCATTTTCTAGGCAGGTTTCTTTGAGAGAAGTTTTAGAGATTCTGTTCATAGGGGAACTCGAGGACAGATTAATAGGCCTGCTTCTTCTTTCTTCTACTTTTCTAGGAAAAAAAAAAAAAAAAAAAAAAAAAGAAAGTCTCATTCACAGAGTACTAAGTAGCAAAAAGTGAAATTCTACTTTTGCTATACAATTTTAAGAGCAAGACTTTTAATTCCCCAAGCCTTCTTGGACATTCATTAGACATTCACATTGACTTCTTAAGAGAATGTAGAATCCTTGGCTTAAAACCCATTTAATAGCCTGAAGGACAAAGAGTTTCAAGGAATAAACATATAGTTTCATTGTAGGTATAATGCAGTCACAGACATTACAGACATTAGACATGTATGATAGTTTTAATTAATATGATGAAAGTAGCAGAAAATTTAGCTGTGATATGAAAAAAAATGGAATTGAAGTTCCCAAACCAAAACTAATTTCCAGATTTGAAATTTAGGTTCATGGCATTTTGTCTGATTTCATATTGTTAAGAGTTATTTTTGTTTACTTGGATGCAGTCACAAGTTTTCCACACTAGCAATCAAAGTTTCTTGAAACAGGGATAGGTCCATGAAGTTAACATTAGCAAAACATAAGCTTATCAGTCATTTTAGACCTGAAAAGCTAGACACAGATGCCTGCCTGCATCTGACAATCATTTAATTCTAAAATTAACTCTGCTTGATCAGTAATTTGGCTTGATCAGTTAATTCCACTTTTAGGCAAAGATTAATTTATTCAATTTTAAAATTAATCAGTTAAAAAAACCTTATGTGGCAACACTGTGTTGAAATATTTAGGATCTGGTTTGGATCTGTATGATGGTCTTTTAGCACCAGCAAACCCACGATTTTCTCTCTGCTCTGTCTCTATAGAATCAGAACCTTGAAAAACTCAATACTTGGTACAAGTAGTACATCCACAGTCAAGGCCAAGAGGATACATTGTCACAATTGTCTGAAAGACCCCTTCAAGCTAAAAGTTATTGACAAAGATCTTCTCTGCTTCCAAGTCAAATTCCTTGTGTTCAGACAGATATAAAAAAAGGACCCACTGATTTCTATACAGCAGAGAGTGAAGGATTTGCAGAAACTGAATAGCACTGTAAAGTACAGCATAAAGTGGAAACGCAGAGGTTAAGTTGTAGCTATAGTTGCAAGCTTCAGTGTACTTCAGGGTGAGCAGATTTTTCTGTGGTCAAACATATCAAGAGCTGCTCACTGGGAAAATAAATGAGGTAGAACCTTCACCTGAATTATAAGCATGGCTAATGACAATCCTGCAAAGGTTTCTTTCAGAACTGTAATTAGCTCTGAACTCAACAGGAACCTTGTGACATCTCTCAGACGATGTTAAGAGATGCAGCCTCTGAAAAGACTTCAGAAAAATGAAAAGCACAGTCTTATATATCAATGGGTCAATAAATTAATTCCAAATTTCAGGAGCTCACAACACAGTGATTGAAGTCATGGCTATTTTGAAGATTCTGTTATTTAACATTGTGGGTTTTATACAAGCAAAGCATCTAATTCATTCAGGGTTTGGTTTCATTGTTGGGTTTTTTGTTTGGGTTTTTTGTTTGTTTGTTTGTTTTTTAATTGTAAAAATGAAATCTGTTTTACTTTTGTTGACCTTTGGTAAATATATTTTACCATAGTTTGTTGACTACCTTTGAAGAAAATAAGCTAAACTATATCACTTTCAATAGCATGACTTTTACAGCACAGATTAAAACAGTCTGAATGTTACCTATTCTCTTTATAGTCTGTTTTATAGCTCCCCAAATGATTTCATTACTATACACCACAAAACTATACTTGCATGTCATTAGGTGTAGTTTAGCTTTCCAGTCTCTAGAGGTCTCTGCATATTGCATTTTAGCTCAGTGACATCTCTGCAGAAATTGCATTTTGAAGGTGAGACTGGAGAAATGCATGAGAAAGGTCTGCTGCTACCAAGTCCAGCTCCGGCGGTGCTGTCATGAGCATTTAGTTCACCTAGCAATCTATAGAAGCCAAAGAGAAGGAGAGAGATTTATACTGTAGCATTACCTGGTAGCAGCATTGCACAAGTAGCAACATTTCACATTTTGTCCTTAGAATTCAGACAATCATAGCTCTAAACATTCAGCAAAAACCAGTTGAATTTGATGATATACAAGGATGGCTGCTAACCCTAGCCACTTGAAATATTCTTTCACTCCAACATTTGCTATACCTGGGTTGGCTTCTTTCTTTGTTTCCTTTCATAGTTAAAGATCTTTTCCTCATAAAAGTTATTTCCGTTTAAAATGATTATGATTTAGCTAACCACAAAAGAATTTGTTTATTGTAGTTTGAATGTAGATGCAGTTTTTGGATAGATCACATCTGCCTTCCACTTGTAAACCTTGTCTGGGAGCCTGTTTTCAGGCTGTTGCATATGTCTTTCCCCATAGACTGTACTATTACATCTATAATGTATTGAACTCACAAAAAGTGTTTTATACATATAAGGGATAAATTCTGAAAATATTATTAAACCCCCAAGGCATCTCAAAATAAATTAGTTGCTTCTTTTGCATGAAAGTATTTTAGGGTTTTCTCGATACCTCACACCAACTTTGCATTCAGGATCAAGTCTTTGCCTGTAGATAGATTAAAATAAATAAATATATAAATAAATAAATAAGACACCTTCAACTACTCAAAAACATTTCTGATTCTCAAGACCTTTTTTAGGTATTGTGGCCCTCAGTAATCACTCCACATTATTGGCACAAGTGACTTGTCAGAACAGGTAGTTGCTAAGGCAGTCAAATTCAAATAGCAGAAAACAGCAAAACCAACTTTGCTGCAGACACAGCACAGATAAGACACAGATAAAACAGAAGGTGGCATTGGATTGCATCATTTTTCATGTAGGCTATCCCCACCATTACAAAGATATGGAAAAAAACTAGTACACTCAGTCATAACTTAATAAATTTTAATAGGCTTAAAAATAAGATATTTATGTCAAAGAGTAGTTCTTTGAGATGTCTTGCCAACTCCATATTTCTGCTTGGGCCATAGTGCTATTCCTTATTACACGCAGAAGATCAAAATCTCTCAATAAACTATGCGTGCCTGTTCTCTTAGATTCCCCTTTGGTGCTAAGAGGCAAGAGGGGGTACGACAATGGATTGCAAAGGAGAGACACATCTTTCAGAAACTGCAATTTTATGACACAAAGCAAGTCTTTATTCTCAGAATTAGTCATGCGCTTATCTTAGATGTACATTGCATACACCCCACGGTTTTTAACTTTTCCAAATTTCAAAATAACCTGTGTGCAACAGTTGAAACACATTTCTTTTCTCCCATGAAATTTAATTTTTCATTGATGTACATACAGTATGAACATGTATGCAATGTTTGAAGCTTTTTCTTATAAAAACCTTACAGCTATAAGTAGGTTATACAGTTATATCATACAGAAACATGAAGAAATTAGAAATTATAAAACCATATATTTAAAAAAAAAACAACCCATAAGTTCATCTTCATAAATTCATGAAAATGAAAATATGGAAACCAAGGATTCTTATTTCTGTGCAGGGACATTGTGTAATAGTATTTTCAACAGTTTTAAGAAGTCATCAACATTATTTCTTTTAGATTGTGTCAGGGTTTTCAGCTGCCCAGGTGTGTAATTTTTAAGCAATTCAATTCCCACTGAAGTGATTGTTTCAGCAAAGATGCTGTCAGAAGAATTGAAAAAACGTTGTATTGCATAACCAGGTTTTATCAATTTTTATGTGAAATCATTTCTTCACATTGTGACAGACGTTGTAAGCATATACAGCTCTGCCAACAATCCTTGCTCATAGGTTTCAAAGGCAGGAGGTTGATATCTGTATTGACCCTTGGAACAGAGCATCATATGGTTTGTGGGAAGGAAAGTGGGTTGGGTATACTTTTTTTTATATGTGAATCACAGTCACTACGTGTCTTGAATTATGATTTGAGAGCAAGAAGGAAATAACCTTTAGGATTACTTGCACACAATTCCCAAAACAGAAGGTAGTTTGAGGAAATACACTCAAGTGCATTTTAGGAGACAGTAGTAAATCTGGGAGCACAGGTAGAAGCAGGAAACCACAGGAAATGGCATAAAAACGGAAGACAAATGCAGATGCAGGACCCAGAAACTGTTTCAGAAAGGCTTTGTGATCCATTAAAAGCAAAGTTATCACCCATCTTTTTTTAAACAGATCTACTTAATCTACACCATATGACATGACGCTGCCATGAATAATGTCAGGAAGAAATTGAGTATGAAAGCAATAATACCCAGTTGCTTGAAGAGATCAGGACAACTGATATGTTTAAAGAGATATTGTTTGATTCTTTAACATGCACCTCTGTGCAACATTAGGGGAGTTTCTTTGTGCAAGGATTGTCTGTTAGTAAATGGCTGTAGAGCGATTAATAGTATAAGCCTTTGGAAATTTACACAGTAAAAATAATTCTTACACTTCCTGTTGTGGGAATACTTCAATTACCAAAAAATGTAGAGTTTATTAGTGCTTTATTAATCTAGGGATTTTGGGCTGTCTGCTAGTTTTTTCCTACATTCAGAAATGCTTTGTGAGTCATATTACATAAACTGAAGTAAATTTGAACATGTGGTACACAGGTCATCACTACTATTTGGATTTTGAGCTTTATTATTTGACTGATGAAATAATTCAAGAGGTTCAAAGTTATCAATTCTATGTTCTGTCTAACTTCAGAATGGAAAAATATTTCCTGAAGGGGTTATGTGAATAGTTAACTATCTTTGTTCCCTTAACCACTTAGCCATATCCACATAAATCCCATATATTCTTCTCCACAGTAAACATGCAATACCAATCCTGAAAAGTCAATAAAGCCATCAGTAATGACAGTAGATTTCTTCCCTAGTTGGAGAAAGTCAAATAGCTTTATAGTTTGTCTAGTGGAGAAAAAAAAAAAAAAACAACAAATGATGGAACCATAAAAAGAAAAATTCAACCTTCTAAAGACTTAAGGAAGATGTAGCCTGGAAAACGAAAGTTAAGGCTCTTGTGGTATAGTCTGAACTGAAGAGCTAAAGAACAGATGTGAGACTTAATATGTATAGGGTTAATTCACTAACATATTTGTGCAATGGAAAGGCAACTTGCCCCCCAACCGATTAATCTAAGACACTAGCCAGAATACAAGTATCTGTTGCAGAGAAGGCAGTATGAAACAAGGGGCAAGAATCACTTTAGTCGGTCAATTTGTTTGACAGTACAATAGCTGACATGCTTTGGTGGGTAACAGAGCCAGTTTAAACAAAGAGAAGATGAAAAATGCAATATGTATGAAAAGTCTAACTTTTGAGAGAAATGTGGAAGAGCCAGGGGAATCAAGTAATGTTACAATTAATTACTTAGCACTCAAATGTTAACATCTATTATAAAGTGCATTTTTTTGAGAATCCCGTGATAAAATCTGTTGATAGCTATCCTTCAGAGGTCGGGAGATCAAATAGACGAGAGTAGTAACTCCCAGAACACACAGGACAAAAGTTTGAGATAGAGAGGTGAGGGCCAGAAGGTGGCCTACAATCTTCAAAATCCAACATATACAAAAATAATAAATGTTTGACGAATCAAGTGCAAGAAAAATCATCTGGGATTGTGTGAGAAGTATTGTGGGGTCCATACACCTCAGTCAAATATTAACACTCACTCATATGACTAAGAAAATTATAAAGAGAAAAAAAAACCTACTAGTAAGGACATTTGGGTTAGAATTTGGTTATATGACTATTTATACATACCGATAAATAGAAATCAGGTATGCTCACAATTTAGTAATCTTTTTTTCGCACTGACAGTATCAATAAATTCACATTTTACCTACTTGCAAGGAATTCAAGAGTAGATAAGTTACTTAAAATATGTTTAGTTTTGAATAAATTTAGTTTTTAACGTATTTAAGTGATGCAAGGCTTTCCTGAAGAGAGATAAAATCATTTTTACCTAAAATGATTATTTGTCTGATTGAATTTATAATGTTTTTCTCATTATACCGGGTATTTTTATAGTAGCATCAGCTACATTCAGTGTTGTAAGTTTCTGTCCCCTATTGCCAGCAAAGAGATTGTTCTTTGAAAATAATAAATAGGTTTTAAAATAGGATTAAGTTGCTTGATATTCTCAGTCTTTGACCAGAGGCTAAATTATAGATGAAGAAATTCCTCTATCTTGTATAGTATGAAATGCATTGCAAAATTTGTCTCAACGGTAACAAGGAACATTTGGGTTTTATTTGTATACCATGTTTAGTATTTAATAAAATTATCTGATAAGTTTCTTATCAACTTTTCTCCCCCAGAGATGGCAAATAACTGTCTTGTACTAAGTGATAAAACACATTAAAAAATTATCTGTGTAGTATTTATCTACAGTAGAACAGACACAGTCTCAAACTTCATAATCTAAATATTCTCTAAAGTTTTCACCTCTGATGGTGGAAAAAATACATTTAATCTGTGGAGGCACACATTTCATGAGTGTACTGCTCCCACCCAAAGACATTTAATTTACAACAGAAAAAACAACCCTGCTCATGATTTACTTTTTTTTTTTTTTTTTTTTTTTTTACTGTTCAAATCATAAATCCCACAAGTGTGGGTTTGTTTTTTTTTGTTGTTGTTTTGGGTTTTTGTGGGTTTTTTTTAAGTAGCACATAATAAGGAAACAGATGAATCATTTCATGGGGCTGCGAAGTTGTTGGTACCTTAGGTTTGCTGTTCCCATCTTTAAGATTTTTTATCCAAAGAAACCATGGCCCCAGCAATAGTAACCTCCTACCATTGGAGGGAGCCAACAGCACTTGTTCAGAAATCCTCTTTCATAAGTCTCTTGTCTGAAGAAGTCAACGTTTTCAGCACTGCCGTAGTTGAATTGTATACTGAAATGTTGCAGCACCCTCCACTTTTCATAATAAAGATGAATTCTAAACAAGTAAGGCCTATTCCTTGTAATACAGTCTAACTACCCTTATTTTGAAGTATTAAAGAACATGCTTTAAACTTAGAGCAAACTATATTTGGTGCTTATTTTGAAGTTTTTCTAATGAGCACTAAGTTTACTTTATAAAGCTGCTACATATGTTTTTTGCTTTTTAAATAGCACACAAAATGTATGTGCTAAATACTAATTAATTATTTCTTTAAAATCTTGAAATAAATCCACATTCTGCCTCACCATCTTACTTAACTCTACAATTAGAGTAGAAGAAATAAGAAAGTAATATAGAAAAGTGTTGTGTTTGGATTTTATAAATGTTGTTTTACTTGTACACCAAGGTGGTGTATGAGCCAAGATTTTACCTTTTGTATGGTTATCTAGAGACAAGGAACAAGATACAACAGTATTGGCTGTACCTTCAAATAAAATACTATGTTCTGAACTATCATAAATCAGATCAATTGAGGACTCACAATGCCCATGTCTAACATTTAGAAATTTTTTCTTATTTTGCTATTATTTCACTTATAAACAACTACCAGAGAGGTAAAGAAGGCCAGGAAAACCAGAAAATAAGCTAGCATAGGAAGTCACCAAGGCATTGCTCTAAATAAAATTGAATCGTTGAGTTAAACACCGGTCAGAACTAGACAGAAAAAATAAATTAATCCAGTTTGCATTCCAGCTTGTAAATATTTATCCTTTATAATTCAAAATAACTATGTATGACTTTCACAGCCTTTTTTGAGTTCTTTTTGTTCACAGAAGGCTAGATTATAGCTTGGCCTGTGCTTTCACATAGAGAAATAAAGAAGACTAAAGCCTCTGTCAGGTTTCTGGGCATTTCGAAAAGGCAGAAAAGTATGGGAAATTGGCATATGAGGTATTTACCCTCCCTTATTCCTGTCCCAAAGATGATATGCCTATGACCATAGCCACGCTATTGCTGTGTCATAAGTCCAGCACAATCTGAAATACCTTGATTTATAGTTTATTTCCCATGACACCAAGTTATCTTTATAACAACATTATAAAATCTCAAATGACTGAGACTGGGATTACTTCAGCCAAAATCCCTCCATTCTGGAAGGAATTATTTCTCTCCTTGCTAAACAAATCCACTGAAGTTCTCAGTTGGCTGCATCAGCTTCCATGAAAATCAGACCAACCCAGATATCATACTTATTTTGTTACTTTTGTACTTTTCTTGGTGTTTGGGAAATCAAATGAATCAAATATTATAAATAATAAATTATTATAATTATAATAAATATTATAAATAATCAAATATTATAAATATAAACATAAAAGGAGTAGCAGCTGACAATTCTGACTGCAATTCTGGTGATCCCAGAATTATCAAGGTACTCTATAGCAGAGAGCTTCACTGCAATCAGGTGGCAACTATTCTTTTGTAGGATTCCAGACTTAATGATATATAATAGATCTGTTGGGTTTTTTCCCATATTTTAAGTCAATACTATATTCTAAGAAGCTAAACTATTAGTCATTGTCTAACTTGCCAGCAAAGTATTGTGTCTTCTCTAAGAAGACATCTGTGCAAATAGACTGCTGCTGTCCTTGATGTGTTTTGAAACACGCAATATGCAACCTACAAACACATGCGAGAGTGTTTATAATACTGTCTCTGCTTTTCATCAGGCCTCACTCTTTCAAAATTCCTTGCTTTAAAGGTGTAGCCTAAATAGGAAAATCTAGCAAAGGAAGTTTAAGCCTGAAAATTTTCAGGTGCCATATTCTCAGCAATCAGCCCATCAGACTTGTTTAAATAAATCAATAAAACTTACATCATTGGATAATTTAAGTTGGAAAGAACCTCTTGAGGTGTTTACTCCAGCCTCCTGATCACAGGATGGTCACCTTTGCGGTCAGACTAGGTTGCTCAGAGCTTTGGCTTGTCTTCATCCTGAAAAACCCAAAGGATGGAGACTGCATAAGCCCTTTGGGCAGCCTACTACACTGCTTGGCTGTACTCAAGGTGAGAAAGCTTTTCCTCTTTTCTGTTTGAATGCCCATTGTTACAATTTTTGTCTGAATGCACTATATGGCTATGTATCTATGCCTGTTAACTGTACAGCTAGATACAGAAAATGCATAATGACAATGTCAAAATGTGACAGTTCTTATTAAAAACATCAGATTGGCATAGGTTGTCATTTTCCTAATATCTGCACCAGCGGGAACTGAGCTGTTTGGGGATATTTGCTTGCTTAATCCTTCTGTAAAAGGAGATTTTTAAGGGTTATTGAAACCTGTATTGATTCTGTATTTTTGTAGTGAAATGAAAGTTGTCACTGTATTATTCACTAATATCATTAATGTTGGCCTAATAAGCCCTGAACTTCCTCTAAGAGGCACTTGCTTCTCTCTACTTCAAACTTCACCTATATGCTGCAAATTCATATGTATTCAATGTAGTGCTATGATTTCTTTTCTCTTCCGTATCACATATAGGTAGCTCATTTATCAGCTGAAGAACAAATAATTATTTGAAGAATTATGAAATCTCAGGTTTCAAAGATGTTTCAGTGAGTTTGTTTCAATTTTCATATATATGGTTTTTAAGATTTTCAAATGAACTAACACATAAACACTTAAAAAATCACAAAGTGTATATTGTCAACATTATGCTGAGGATACTATTGTATTAGTATTCATTCTATCACTCATGTTTTCCAGGAAGTTTCTTGGAGCCTGCATTTCTCAGATCTACTGCGCCAGAAGCACCCTTTGGTTCCTAGAAGACTGTCTCGCAAGTCAAGCCCATAGCCCCTTAGCTCTGCATCCAGTCACCCAGAAACATAGAGAAGCTGTGGGAAGTTGCACTTTGGCTTCCAAAGATCCTTACAGCAAAGCTCAGGGGTATCCTTTGGTTAAACTGAGGGTTACAAATTATTCCAAGAGAAGGATTTGGGAGCTTCACTGTGGCATACCTGGTCTGCTGCAGAGCTGCTGATCTCTGAACCCCACTAGACAGGTTTCTTTAGAGCTCTTGCAGTTTGCTGCAGGGACAAATTTTCCAGGATAAGGCCAAGCTCTAAAGTCCACTTCTTAGGCAGACTGGCCACAGGCTATTCCAAAGTCCTACTGTGTGTAGCTTAAGCTATTCTGCAGAATTCTGTTGAGTTACTGTACTTGAAAGGAGTTTTAGATGAGATTAAATAACCCTATGAGATTTCAAATGTAACTGGACAAGTAGCATTTCCTGAACTCTTTTGTTAGCAAAATTATGTGAATTGACTGCCTTTTCCCCTCCCTGTTTAATATAGTAAAATAATAAAATAATTTTTGTGATTAAACTAAATTGTGGATTTGGGGGGGGGGGGGGGTTTAGTGGTTTTAAAAGTTCAAAATAATTTCAGAGTGGCCAGGAGCCACAGAGTGACTCTAAATAGGTACATGTATCTTGTTACACACTGCTTAACAATGCATATTCAAGCAGCTAAGAGCAGAAGGTGTTAGTATGATCAACCATACCTTATCAATTGAATATGAAAGATAAATACATAGAAATGCTGTAAACAGAATAATACAATTACAGTACAGAAGTAAGACCTCTATCAAAACTAAATTGCATAAAACTTTCTAAAAGGAAAGTTGTTCCCAGGAAATACGATAAAGTAGAAAAAAATCAGATAACCTCTTTTTTTTTTTTTTGAACAATTTTCCATTGTCCTAAAATGCTACTAAATATTTTAAAATTTTAACATTGCCTATAAGTGATAGTTATTGTAATAAGTAACAGTTATTACTATTAACAATAGATGCTATCTGTTGATAGCAATATCTGTAGTGCTGGATGTTTTGAATTCTCCGGAATAAAAAAATCTCAAATGTTTTACTGAGCAGTGATGAGAAAGAACAGCATTTGCTATCTTTGACTTCAAATGTGAGTGAGACACTTCTGAAGATAAAGTTAACCAGATCCTCTGGAGGCTATCATTTGATCATCTTGGAAGAAGTGAAAAGTTGTAAGCTCTTGTCAGGAAAAATACAAAAGACCAAATGGTTAATTTCCACTGTTGCTAGTCAGAAGTGTTTTAATGTCTGCCAGAGGCAAGTCTGTTAGAATATGCACACTTCGCACTGTGTACTTCCCTTCTCACCACTTTTATTGTAGCTGTGCAGAACATCGTACACGGTTTACCAGAATTGCAAAATGTGCTAAATTTCATCCATTGATTTCCACTCTCTGAGACCAACAGCAGTATGTCGAAAGCTTATACTTATTTATTTTTTATTATTACTGCTTCCTTTCAGATCTCACACATCTCAAGAGCTGCCTGTAATTCTTAACTATGACAATCATGTTGATCAGTTCTGTACATCTTTTATATGATTGTTAATCTGTAAAGATGATGCAAAAAGTTAATATAACCAGTCTTTAGCCAGATCTGAATTTTAACTTGGATAAATTGTATTCAAAATGTTACTGATTTTCAACCCAAACATTCAGGTTGGTCTGAATAATTACTATGAACTATTTTATATCTATCTATTTTGAATTACATTTCCCTTGCTGAATAGGAGGAAATAATTAAATTGTTGCAGAGTCTCCAGGAGAAGTGACTTTGCCTGCAGAACAAGCATATTTTTCTATAATTTATGTCTGAAAAGCAAAAAATCCTACCTAACCATGATGAGTAAAGTTGTGCATACAATTTGACCTTGCATACATTTCCAAGACACAATTGAGGTAAGCATTGATTTACAAAGTGCTGTACTGTTTTTCCAATGTATAACCTCACACCAAACATAGCCTGTTTGATGAGGCCTTTTGAATGCCTTTGAAGGGATACACCTTATAAATGTGAACTACTTTGCAAATGTTCAGGGATGACCATTGTTTCAGGTGTAGAATGATGTCTAAAAGCTATCTTACAAGCCTGTTTCTGTCTGTGTATCTGTTCTTCATATGTCATAGTATACTCAGAAAAAAAAGCTTACTTTTATCTTTTCTCATTTTTTTCCTAGAAAAAAACAGTCGCCTAATAATTACAAAACAAACAAAAAAACCCTAAATAAAGCATTACTCCAAAATTATACCATTCATCAGCTCATAAAATTGTACGGCATAATCTTTTTAAGGGTTTTTCTTGGTTGGGTTTTTTTTTTTTTGTTTGTTTGTTTGGGGATTTTTTATTTTATTTTTCTGTTCTTTTGTGTTTGGCTTTTTTTTCCTTCTGATTGGAGAATGTTTCCAAGATTTTCATGATGTAGGAAATACTCAATTATTTCTTTTTAGATCTAGAAACACATATGGCTTTTTAATTTTTGTTTATTTGCTTATTTGCTTTGTACTACAGCAATGCAAAAGTTATTTAGATTGACAAAATTGCTTTAAATTAATCACCAATGAAAATTTTGGCCTCCAAACCAATCACAACTAACATTTTGACCTGGCAGATAAGCCCTTTTGAAAGAACCATCAGGTTCTCACCCATCAGGTAAACCCTCTCGAACCTTTCCAACCCTAACTATTCTATGATTCTATGATTCTATGACTTAGCATGATGGCATGTAGTACAGATGGGTGGTACCCATCACATGCCAGACTGCACAGAGATCAGCCTTCTCCTTTGTGCCACAGCAGAAGACACATCTACCCATGATTTCAGTTACTAGATTCCAAAGCAGTCAACCCTGAGATCAAGAATCTGTTTAGAACAACTTTGCCCATTGCAGGCAGCCCACATAACTTCTAGCTGTCTTGAGACATGATGGCCTTAAAGATAGTAGAAACCATAACACGAAGATCCATTTCATCTCATAGGCAGACCTGAACCCGTGGTTTCAGGTCAATGTCCAACATCCTAAAATAGACAGTCTATATTTAGTTTCCTCCCCCTTCCCTGAATCTAACATTTCAGAGCTGTGTGTAATGAAAAAAAGTTTTGAAATCATATGTACCTGATTTTCTAATGGTATGTGATATTTGAAGACATTCAAAAATTTTAATTAAATCTTAGTGTCTGCTGGGTTTTTTTTAAAGTCAATACAACTATCAATGAAGGTAATGTTAGCAAGCCAAAAACTAGTTGTTATAATCTATTCCTTGAATATTACATGACAATATACTGTAGTTATATCAAGGCATACAAGCTTTGGGCAAATGGTTTCTTTAATACTTGAAAGATTTCCCAAACTACTATATCCAGGTGTTACCTCTCAGTATATAAATTAAAAAAGTAAGATAATGAAAACATGCTTAATTTATAATGTTATTTCTCAGACTATATCTCTCTTTTGAACAGACCCATTAAAAAAAAAAATAATCAAGGGTGCGTTTTTTGTCAAATTATTACTTTCCCCCAAGGCTTATATAATTTTAATGATGTAATAATGTGTTTAACAACAAGAACTGGGTTTTAATAAAAATCTTGTCAGAAAAAAAGTCTTTAAAGGGGATCTTTGACTTCTTTTTAATACCAAATATAGATATAGCATATAATGCGTTTGTACTTTGTAGCCCTTAGCAGAAGAATCTCTTACTACACTGCTTCTCATTTTCTTTCCATGAAATAATTTTGCACTTGAAACATTCATGCTGCTGTGTTTGTAAGAATTCTCTTATGCAGCTAAAGAAAAAAGTTGTTGCCATATTACACAAAAAAAGAAATTCCAAGTGCTTTTCATTTGTTGCTTCTCATATCGTCTGATACCTTTCCCCCCTTTCCTGCATATTTGTCACAGTTATTTTCCATGGGGTGTATGAATCTCTGCTGCTGCATAAACATTAGCAGAAAAAAACCTCCATTTGAAGGTATTATAGTATTAAGTGGCTTAGGTATAAGGATTCTGTGGTAATGGAACAAACTGGGAACCTGAATAGAATAGGGGAAAATATTTAATGCATCTTATGTGCTGGGGTGGGGGAGATGTGTGTGTGGAAAGCTGACAATTTCCTCCAGTTGCAATTGTAAAAGCTACACAAGACAAATCTTTACACACCACAACATGGCTGGAAAATCAAGCAGCTGATTAAAGTCAGGATTTGGTGGAACACAAAGGGACACAGAATCAGTGTCACTTTCCATCATGCTCTGAAACTGGACACAAGGAGAGATGAGCCGGAAGGCGTGACATTGGATGATGGAGAGTTAAGCTCTACAGCTTATGCAGATGGCTTCTCACAACTGGCTACACAAGCTTGAATGAATGACGACACTCTTTGCTACCTTACAAGCTTGGTGTACTCAACTTGGATTTACAAAAACTGCCATGAAGACAGAGCACTTGTAACTGAGCAAAGAGACAATACGTAAGTATTGAAAAGCAGTGGTGGAGTTGAGAACAAGTCAATTTTCATGTGTGTTTAGGAAACTTGATCAGTGTTGACAGTTCTATCAGGGATGAAATAAAAAGGAGATAAGCCTCAGGCACAAGCATGCGCACACACAAAAGAAAGATGAAGTAATGCACTGATAAAAGCATCATGTTTAGTACTGAAGTACAACTTCCTCAAACTAACCTGTTAGAGCTGAAACCTTAGCAAATTTAGTAAAAGCCAAATATATATCAGCTCTCCCCTACTGCCCCTTTCTGACTTCCACATTCTCAATTCTGTAATGCCAAGTACATGTTAAAAAGTAGAAAACCTGAAAAAACTCAAAACAAACTCACAACCAAACACCAAATCTAAGCCAAACCAAAAACAAAGCAAGGAAAAAAATAGCTAAAAAACTTAACATTTCTTATACTGTGGTTCTGTTTTCTAGTCCTTCTTCTCACACTGTAAAAACAAACAAAAATATCACCACCCAAAACAATCAAAGCTTATATCTACTGATTCCAACGATACAATTAAAGCCTGGAAAATTTGTGTATGGATTACTTCTCTTACAGATACTTACCTGTAAGCAAGTGTGGATGGAAGAACACATAACTTCATGGCAAGAATTCTGTAGACTGATGTCTTTCAGTAAAAACACTTATCCTCCCTGACAAAGAAGACTTTAATGGGAGAAGCAACTTCAATGTCTACATTTCCAGAGCATTTTCACACATCCCTTAAAGCTTGAAGGTTAAGAAATAATTTTAGCAGAAACTTTCAGAGACTTCAATGCACCTGTAAGGTAGACGTATCTGAAATGAAAGTACAGGTCCTGACTTTTCCTCTCTCTATAATTCTTTTCAGCTTTGCTTCCTCAAATGTCTCCTTTATTCCACCCTGATTCCCAGCCTCAAGTCATATCTTTTGCACAGGCCTTCCTGGTTCCCCAGCCTGGACTCAATTCCACTTTTAATAATTAATATGTGAGCTATTCTTCTAACTCATTTTAAATGAATGAGATGAGAAATCATTGGCCTGAAGGAAAACATGGTGCTTAAAATTTTGTAAGTCTGAAGTACAGACGGAACAGATTTTACTTGTGACAAAACATGTTTTTCAATGCCCTAGGTTTTTTGAATAATTTCAGATAATGAATCAGTGACATTGACTGTTTACTTGTCAACAACAATCTTGATGTAATCTGTACATCTCTTAACAGTGACAAAATAACAGAAATCTTTCAAAAGCCAGGTGCTTCAGAAAACATACTTTTTGGTGTGGTTTAGCAGTAAGTACAGGCCATCCCAGCTGGCACTAAGATGGCAACTAACCCCCAGCCTCCTTTCTGTAAATGTTTACTTAACCCTGTCATAATGGGCTTTTGACTAGGAGTGTCATATTTGAGATTTATATTTTAGTATTGTATTCACACTATTATTTATTTAATATTTCATTGGCTGGAAACTGGTATATTTATTCTAAACACCTCTACCTGCATACAAGAGAAATCCATATAGGTAACTGTAATGTCTGAAGAGATGGTGGTGTCAACAACAACTGCACTGCAATCATTATATATTCTTCTCTTTCCCGATCTCAATGATGATTCCAAGGGGCTGCATATATGAAAGTCCTGCATAGTTCAAGTAGTATATGCCATCATGTTTCAGATATTTAAACTTTTGGTTTATTTTGAAAACATGAAATATGGACATTTAAAGTATAGATACAAGAAAAAATAGAATATAAATGGTCTTCATAGATAAATCTATAAACTCTAGGGAGGAAAATTTCCATTATATCAGTATGAGATTTCTATAGATTTTCCCTGCTTGTCTTCATTCCTTGATGGAATGAACAGCCAGTAGATACTTAAATGCTACACAGTATCTGATCTGAAATGTTATCAGTAAGCACAGTGCAGCCATTATTGCATCTTTACTATCAAGATACCAGATGATACTATAATTCACTGTGCACACAAAAAAATCAGGCCAGCTGAATGACCCATTTCCCATTTGCCTCTTGTCATTGTACTACCATTTCAGTATTTATTTGCCCTACCTCTACGTATTGGGGCACATTACCCTAAAAATTGCTGTGTATCAGTCCTCTGATATCCTGAAACATCCTGCCTACACCTATCAGAATTCTCTGCTGAATAAATAATTCATGTTTGCAATCCACAGCTTTGCTATTGAACTAGAATGATGAAAGGAATCAGACTTCTCGTTTGTCCCAGTATCTAAACACACCCTATTGTGCAAGTGGTGTCTCATATAAGGACAAAAATCTCCAAAAATATTTAAGCTAAATGTATTTTGAAGTGTATGTAAACTTTCTGGTTTTAAAGTGGCATCAGTAGTCTACATTCTTCAACTCTGTAGCTTCTCTAATCATAAAAGCTTCATGCAGCAACGGAAACCTAATTTGCTGTATACTTAATACTTATTAGAGCTTTTATCTAGGAATTTCATGTAGTTTACATAGTTACACTGAAAATATTATTAAAAAATCCACACAAAATAAAAATCTGATAACAATAAGAGATAGAATTTTGTGCTGATGCTTGAGGCTTTCCAGAATGGCAAAATCAAATATATTTCAAATTCTAAAACCTCCAGGAATTATAAAATGAAATTGTACCAAATCAAGTAGCTAAGAGTCAAGCTTATATGAAACTAATCTTTCTTCCTGAACATGTTTTGTCATAGCTGTTCTGTTCTACTTGTTTGGTTTGCTCTACATCTCTGTTACCTTCAGTCCACTTTACACAAGGTTCAGTCCTCTTTTATCCTTCTTCAATTGCATAAAACCAGCTTTCCACAAGTTTACCCCATTACCATATTCAATGTTGTGCCCACTGTAGTTATGGAATATAAATACATATGGTCATAACTGCATAACTGCTGAGAGAAGCCCAGTCAGAGCATTTGTCTCAAAGTTAAAAAATTGACTGTGTTAATCCTAGAAATGCTCTATATAGGTGTACAACTATATATCAAACATGTGAGATGAATGAACGCATAGATCTGACATATTCCTAGAGAATAAGAGTTTCTTTGGAACTAAGTTGTCACAGTTTTAACAAATAATGATAAAAAGACAAAGAATTTAAAATCAATTTCAATGGCACTGCCTCACATTTTCACAGAATTTAGTACTGACAGAATCACAGAATCACAGAATCCCAAGGGTTGGAAGGGACCTCAAAAGATCATCTAGTCCAACCCCCCCTGCAAGAGCAGGGTAACCTACAGTACATCACACAGGAACTTGTCCAGGCGGGCCTTGAATATCTCCAGTGTAGGAGACTCCACAACCCCCCTGGGCAACCTGTTCCAGTGCTCTGTCACTCTTACAGTAAAGAAGTTCTTCCTGATGTTAACGTGGAACTTCCTATGCTCCAGTTTACACCCATTGCCCCTTGTCCTATCACTAGATATCACTGAAAAAAGCCTAGCTCCATCATCCTGACACCCACCCTTTACATATTTGTAAACATTGATGAGGTCACCCCTCAGTCTCCTCTTCTCCAAGCTAAAGAGACCCAGCTCCCTCAGCCTCTCCTCATAAGGGAGATGTTCCACTCCCTTAATCATCTTTGTGGCTCTGCGCTGGACTCCTTCAAGCAATTCCCTGTCCTTCTCGAACAGAGGGGCCCAGAACTGGACGCAATATTCCAGATGCGGCCTCACCAAGGCTGAGTAGAGGGGGAGGAGAACCTCTCTTGACCTACTAACCAAGATGTTACTAAGATAACCCTAAGATGTCTATAATTACCCGGGTCCTCCTTCTTGCCCTTCTTATAGATTGGTGTGACCTTTGCCATCCGCCAATCCTCAGGCACCTCGCCCGTTTCCCACGACTTACCAAAGATGATGGAAAGTGGCCTAGCAATGACCTCCGCCAGCTCCCTCAGCACCCGTGGGTGCATTCCATCCGGACCCATCAATTTACAGATGTCCAGATTGCATAGCTGATCCCTAACCCAATCCTCATCTACCAAAGCAAACTCCTCCTTTGTCCTGACTCCTTCTGGGGCTATAGAAATCCGGGGCCCTCGGGGAGAGTCTGCAGGAGTAAAGACAGAGGCAAAGAAGGCATTCAGCACCTCTGCCTTCTTTATATCCTCTGTCTCCAGGGCACCCACTTCGTTCAGCAGTGGGCCTATATTGCCTCTTGTGTTAGTTTTATTTGCTATGTATTTGAAGAAGCCCTTTCTATTGTCTTTAACCCGACTAGCAAGATTGAGTTCCAAGGAGGCCTTAGCTGTCCTAATTGCCTCCCTACATCCTCTAACAACTGTCCTATATTCCTCCCAAGCGGCCAGCCCCTCCTTCCATAATCCATAGATTCTCCTTTTCCACTTGAGTTTGCCCAGCAGCTCCTTGTTTAACCACGCCGGTCTCCTAGATCCCTTACTTGATTTCCTACTCATTGGGACGCTCCGATCCTGAGCTTGGAAGAAGCGGTCCTTGAATGCTAACCAACTATCTCGAGCCCCTTTACCGCCTAGTACACTTTCCCATGAGACTTCCCTTAGCAGTTGACTGAAGAGGCCAAAGTTGGCCCTTCGGAAATCCAGAACTGTGGCTTTGCTAGGTATTCTATTCCTCCCACACAGGATCCTAAACTCCACCATCTCATGGTCACTGCAGCCAAGGCTGCCATTGACCGTCACCACTTTGACCAAACCCTCCTTGTTGGCGAGTACTAAATCTAGCAGCGCTGCTCTCCTAGTTGGTACGTCCACCATTTGCATTACGAAATTATCATCAATGCACTCGAGGAACCTCCTAGACTGTGCATGACTGGCTGTGTGAGTCTTCCAGCAAATATCGGGGTAGTTAAAGTCCCCCACGACGACTAAGGCATGTAGTCGCGAGGCTACTTCCAGTTGCCTGTAGAAAGCCTCATCAACTCCTTCGTCCTGATCAGGAGGTCTGTAATAGACCCCCACAACTGTATCACTCGTGCCAGTCTGCCCCTTAATTCGTACCCACAGACATTCCACTTGCTCCTCATCCGACCCCGGACAGAACTCAATACATTCTAGTTGCTCTCTCTAGTTGACCATTCATGGCTCAGTAAAAGAAACAAAAAGCAATCATGATATACCCTATACTGATAAATTTCATTCCAAACTCAGCCACAAAACCAGACTATCACAGTATATGCCAACACCCATTGACATAAATGATGTCCTGACCTGACATCATTCTACATGTATCTAATACAATATTACCAGACTTTTAAAAACTGAAGGGCTAGTAAGGTGCTATGACCTGTTTACAGCAAAAGATTTGCTGTAGCCTTGTAAAAATCCAGTCCCTTAGAGCACCAAAGTTGTGTACCAGTGATGTTGTGTCCTACAAGGACAGATAATATCAGAGGTAATGCAAAATACATGAGCCCATGGGACTAGATAGAATGCATCTGAATATGTTGAGAGCTGGTCAATGTTATTGTCATACCTTTTTCCATCATTTTTGAAAGGCCATGGTGATGTGGACTTCTGAGGATGGTGGAAGGGCAAGTATTATGACCATCTTGCAGATGGCAAAAAGGAGGTTCCAAGGATCTACAGATGGATCAGCCTCACCTTAGTCCCCTGGATATTTACAGGGCAAATCTGAAAGTTATTTCCAAGCACATGCAGGACAAAACGATTGCTCAGAACAGCCGATATGGATATACCAAGGTCAAATGTTGCTTGACCCCTGCACATTGCCCTTATCGAAGGGCATGCAACATATATATTATTTTCCATGACAGAAGTGAGGCCTTTGCCACTGTCATCCGTACTATATTTATAGCCAAATTGGTGATATGCAGATGATTTGGATGCTAAAGTAGTCATGAAGAAAATAAATAAATAAATGTTTAAAAACAAGCAGGACAAAAGAAGCACAAAAAACCCAGTAACTAGGCACTTGGAGAACATCTTTTGGAGAAAACTATTTCCTTGCATTTAGTTGCATCGGCCAGAAGTTTGGAAAATATACTTCAATACAATGATATCTTACCTGCCTCCCCAGGAACAACTGTAAATATCCTATCATTCATTCTTCACACAGACTTTGTTCTGCCTGTTTCTAAAATTTTATTAATATAGGAAAATTCATTTATAAAATGTACTCTTACAAAGTGGTTTTTGTGTTTTAATGTGTTATTAAACTGTACTGCTGCATTTTCTGAACAATTCTTAACACACCACATTATTATTACACAATAGAGTTTTCACTTAAGTCATACTCAAGCCTTGATTCATAAATTATTTTCCTAGATGCTTGACTATTGAAATGCCAAAGTCTTCAGTTTAAATATATACCTCAATTAATAAATTAGGTAAAATAGCACCAGCCAAATGCTTCAGACTATCCTCTTAATCAGTTAAATATGCCATATTGTCAAAGAGAAGCGCTTGAAAATTCAACTATTATCATAGATAATTCAACTATTAAAATCTACTTGCTTTTTAAATAACTCAAGGTCAACAGCTTAAATAAAGAAATCATTCTGTGAGAATGAAAACCAAGCCTTAAAAAAATGGAGCTAAATCAGCAAAGTACACTGAAAAGATAAGTCTTATGCCTGATTAGTTGACAAAACGCTCAATCTCATCAACAAGTTATGACACACAACAAGCCATTTTGAAAAGCAGTACTGGTAAATGATATGTGTTGATCAATCAGCAAACTATGCAATAAGATCATAAAACTGTAAGAAAGACAAACTATTTAAAAGTAGAAAGTTCTACTACAGAAAAGAAAAAAACCCTCCATTAGCTAAAGGCATGTTTACTTGTATTTCCTTTAAAATGACATTTGATTTCAAACTTCCACCAGCAAGAAAAATAGTAAAAATTGACTTGAATATTGAAATTTTAAAAAATAAAAGAAAATTAGAGTTTTTATTACAACCTGATGTTACACAACATTACGTTCTGATGTTTTTCCCTCATGCTGTCCTGAATGGAATTGCTGACTGGTCTTTCAAACCCAAAGTAAGTAAAAAGAGTGGACACTAGCTAAGGAGACCTCTTTAAAGTCAGTCAGCATTCTCAGGTCTCACTGATAAGCTGTAATCAAAGCAATCTGAAAAGACTGGGCATTTTATTCTTGACCTTCAGAAAGGGAAATGTTAAAAAAAAAACAAATGAAGAAGAAGACAACACCACAACGCAGCAACTTGGAGAATCTGCACTTTTATAAGGTTAACATGCAGGAAAGCAGAATGCATGCTCATTAAATGTGAAAACTGTAATTTGGGAGACAAATACAAAAACATGTTCTAAAGTGGTCTAACAGTTCATTTCTGTGTGCTTGAACTGACCAGCAAGTCAATATTTGCATAGCTGTGAACCACACAAAATATGAGCTTGCCCAGACATGCAAATAAGGAACATGAGGAAGGGAACAGCAGGTTATTGGGGCCATAACAATAAATGGAAAAATAAGCTTCCTTGCTTTTATTGATCATGTTCTTATTGGGCAAGTCTTTTCTCCGCAGAAATGGCTATTTCTCAAAATAAAGAAATAAGTATTGCTAATCCTAACGGTTTTCTAATATCAAATTCATGAATAGTTCATTGGCTGTAAGTAGGGTTAGTAACCTACTGTGATATTTTTACCTTGAGTGTCAAAATTGCGAGCTTTTCCTGTGTTCTTGCTGTAAGACATAAATTGCTATGTATGACACATAACAAGACAGTTATTCATTAGTGTTTAATGTTGTATCATTTCATGTTTTCTCAATAAAAAAGAGTTGCATATATTATTTACCAAAAATACTGCTGTTAAATCACTCTAAAACAGAAGCATTCAGATATTCATTCAGGTTACAGATATGAACAAGCACGAATGTTAAAGAAGTACTTTGGGTGCTACATCTGCCATGACTGACAAAAATTAGACACCTGATGTGATATCAAAAAAATCAGTTTTAATTCAGGCCTCCTGTTATCTGAAATCATGTCCTCTTAACATTGATACTGATTTTGTAACAACTACATTTTACGATTCCGGTACATAATATTCTAAATTATACCAGGAGCCTGGGCTGTGGTCCCTTGATGTAATTTTACTGCTACTTTACTTTAGGAAATACATCTATATATATCTATAACCTACAAAGAAAATAATGATTTCAGCAAAAGACAAAACGAGATTTTCAAACTTAGGATAAAAAAATAAAAAAGATTATTTTATGAAGTTGCTAAATCAACTTAGCTAACTAGGATCAGAATTATTATTTTTTTCTGGGTTTTTTTTATTATTTTATAGTTTCAGACAGATGTGTTACAACTTTGATGTAAAATTATAAACTATGTAATTGCACAGCATCAGCTTAGGTGTGTTGGAACATGTAATTCCTATTTCAGTACTGTCATCTCTCTATCCTACTCATCCATAGACACATACACAGACTTTTTATGTCTTCCTGGGTAACGTTCTACAGGTGTCCGTAGAGTATAATTTGACACTTTATTTGCTGCAAGATGTCCTATGGAATTTAATAGGAAGCATTCTCTGTCTTGCTGTTTTCACAGTTCCTACATATACAGTCTGCCAACAAGCATGAAAACAGCGAACTTGTGCGATATATCTGTCACTCATGGGATGTGTTATGACAGCCACAACAAACACACTGAAAAACTAGACTCAACTGCCCATTCTTAAACCATGAATTAATGAGCTGTTAAGGGCTCTTCTATGAACTATGACTTGGAATTTAATTAATTAGTTAATTTTTATTCTTACTTCAAAAGAAATAAAATATAGAAACATGCTTTTTATTAAGTTGAATCAGAATCCATTTACAAGGTAGAAATACAGATAGTCCTGTAAGGCAGCAGTCCCCTTGTCAGTAAAAATTTTGCCTGATAAAAAAAAAAAACAAAAAAAACAAACAAAAAAAAAACCCAAACCAAAACCAAGTGTGCTATGAATATTATTTTTTCTGGCACTTTTCAGTGCCTGATCCTGCAATTCAAAATGCAAACAAGAAAAGCTGACATAAAAAATGGGGGCTTTTGAAAGCAGTATCTATCATTGGTTGTACCTTCTTAACAATCTGAGGCAATATTATCAATTCAGGATTCTCAGTGAACTTTTCAAAGATGAAGAAAATAAAAAAGGGAATTGGCGGCTGCCTGAAGAGATATTTCAAAGATAATAATTCTATTATATCATTCAGAGCTTTTCTTAAAGCTATGATAAATGTCCCCCCACAAAACCTTTGCCTAAAAAAATAAAATAAAAAAGAATTTATCACTGTCATAATTGTGAATGGAAGAGAAAATAAAAAAAGCACAATTAATTCAAACTGGGTTTATAATGTCATAGTTTCAACTGAAAGAAAAAGATTATTGCTGTTAATTTCATTATCAGCTTCAGGAGGAGTGAATAGCTCCAAATAAAAGCATATAAAAATAAAAGGATATAAGATATAAATTAAGGAAAAATTCCTGAAACCATACCCAGAAGTTGAGACATTTTAATAATCACCCTCTATGTTTTTAATTGTTATAGGAAGTATTTTAGAATATTATTAACATTAATAGAATATTAAAATATTATAAACACTAAATATTTTATATTTTATTACAGTTTGCTGACTCCAGAAATAAGGTGAATAGACTCACCACAGGCAAATGAACATACAGTGTCTGGATGTTATAAAATCTGAGTAAAAAAATATTTTTATAGCATTGCTAATGATGGCATTTCTACTTAAAAGAGCACACATAATAAATACCTTGGGTAGAAAAATAATTTCTTGTGTTATTTTTCCCACTTATTTATATTTATCTTATTTAATCCAATATAGACATCCAGAAAGGGATAATTGCTTGTGGCTGCAGAAACAAAGGGTCTAGATACCTTATTTGTGAAACATCAGAGCAGCAACATTGTGGAAGAATCTTGTGAAAATGTGGGAGAATAAAGAAAAGAAAATGGGAAGGAAATAATTTATAAGGCTACCCTATTAACGAAGAACATCTCTTCTTCCTGAAGGACCTGGAGTGGCTTGTTGCCGTCCCCAAGACAAGAACCTATGTGCTGAACCTCAGCTTTCTGAAATGAAGTCAGAAATAGTTTTCTGCATAGTAGAATGTGCACTGAGAAGAAAAAACCAACCCAGATCAGTACTGAATCCTGATGATAAATAGTAGTCTTAATTCTTTTGTGTAGGTAGCATAGTGAATGACCATATGTGAAGGTAACAAGAGAAAAATTTTCTTGTTCATGCAACAGTTCAATTTTCCTGAGTCAGTCATTCTGCACAGTAGGTATAAGGTGAAGAGGTACAATGGATGCAATAATGATGCGTTGCAGAGTGGAACATCTCCATTAGAGTAAAACTAGACAGCTGGTGTCAGCACCTATCTTACTGTCTTGCAGCTGAGCAAGCCTTAGAAAATCGTTCTCTTAAGATGTTTTTAAAGACACAAGCACTCTCTGCTCTCCAAATAATCCACATATAGGATTAGCAGTTCTGTGCTATGTGTATCACTTCTCTTGTGCTGAAGTGAGCATGATAAGCTCCGCGAGCAGTAGCTACCTCAGTACTCAAAAGGCAAAATGCATTCTTTTTAGCCATTATTTAGCATAATCAGAAAATTAGTACAAAGAAATATAAGTGCATTTAGAAACAGAGGATTAGCAGAAGCTTTCTGTCTCTTAATGAACAGTACGTTATTATCTCAAGTAATGCACCATGTAAATCTTTTTAAAAATACATCAACTTTATCTTAAAACTAATAACTGGAGTTTTCACCCTGACTATTGTACTAAAAACTGTATCATACCTAGTTGTATTGATGGTTAGGAATATTATTATAGTATTTTCTAAATGCCAGCCTAAGTATCTTCAAAACTAATCCGCACATATTTCTTACAACATTGTGCTTTCTGGGTGTAAGTTCTGTATTATATTTACAATAAGGCAGTCATCTTAGTCATCATTTTGCACGCAGCATGGGGAATAAACAGGAGGAGTTAGAAGTCTGTGTGCAGGCTAAAGGTTATGATCTAGTGGCAATTACAGAGACATGGTGGGACAGTTCACATGACTGGAATGTGGTCATGGATGGCTATGTCCTTTTTAGGAAAGATAGGTCAGCGAAGCGAGGTGGTGGAGTTGCTCTTTACGTGAGAGAGCAACTAGAATGTATTGAGTTCTGTCTGGGGTCGGATGAGGAGCAAGTGGAATGTCTGTGGGTACGAATTAAGGGGCAGACTGGCACGAGTGATACAGTTGTGGGGGTCTATTACAGACCTCCTGATCAGGACGAAGGAGTTGATGAGGCTTTCTACAGGCAACTGGAAGTAGCCTCGCGACTACATGCCTTAGTCGTCGTGGGGGACTTTAACTACCCCGATATTTGCTGGAAGACTCACACAGCCAGTCATTCACAGTCTAGGAGGTTCCTCGAGTGCATTGATGATAATTTCGCAATGCAAATGGTGGACGTACCAACTAGGAGAGCAGCGCTGCTAGATTTAGTACTTGCCAACAAGGAGGGTTTGGTCGAAGTGGTGACGGTCAATGGCAGCCTTGGCTGCAGTGACCATGAGATGGTGGAGTTTAGGATCCTGTGTGGGAGGAATAGAATACCTAGCAAAGCCACAGTTCTGGATTTCCGAAGGGCCAACTTTGGCCTCTTCAGTCAACTGCTAAGGGAAGTCTCATGGGAAAGTGTACTAGGCGGTAAAGGGGCTCAAGATAGTTGGTTAGCATTCAAGGACCGCTTCTTCCAAGCTCAGGATCGGAGCGTCCCAATGAGTAGGAAATCAAGTAAGGGATCTAGGAGACCGGCGTGGTTAAACAAGGAGCTGCTGGGCAAACTCAAGTGGAATAGGAGAATCTATGGATTATGTAAGGAGGGGCTGGCCGCTTGGGAGGAATATAGGACAGTTGTTAGAGGATGTAGGGAGGCAATTAGGACAGCTAAGGCCTCCTTGGAACTCAATCTTGCTAGTCGGGTTAAAGACAATAGAAAGGGCTTCTTCAAATACATAGCAAATAAAACTAACACAAGAGGCAATATAGGCCCACTGCTGAACGAAGTGGGTGCCCTGGAGACAGAGGATATAAAGAAGGCAGAGGTGCTGAATGCCTTCTTTGCCTCTGTCTTTACTCCTGCAGACTCTCCCCGAGGGCCCCGGATTTCTATAGCCCCAGAAGGAGTCAGGACAAAGGAGGAGTTTGCTTTGGTAGATGAGGATTGGGTTAGGGATCAGCTATGCAATCTGGACATCTGTAAATCGATGGGTCCGGATGGAATGCACCCACGGGTGCTGAGGGAGCTGGCGGAGGTCATTGCTAGGCCACTTTCCATCATCTTTGGTAAGTCGTGGGAAACGGGCGAGGTGCCTGAGGATTGGCGGATGGCAAAGGTCACACCAATCTATAAGAAGGGCAAGAAGGAGGACCCGGGTAATTATAGACCGGTCAGCCTTACCTCCATCCCTGGAACGGTGATGGAACAACTTATTCTTGACTCCATCACTAGGCATATCAAGGATGAGGGGGTCATTAAGAACAGCCAACATGGTTTTATGAGGGGGAAGTCATGAATGACCAACTTTATAGCCTTCTATGAGGAAGTGACTAGGTGGAGGGATGATGGTAGAGCAGTAGATGTAGTTTTTCTTGATTTCAGTAAGGCATTTGATACTGTCTCCCACAGCATCCTCATAGATAAGCTAAAGAAGTGTGGGCTTGACGATCAAGTAGTGAGGTGGATCGAGAACTGGTTGAAAGGAAGATGGCAGAGAGTTGTGGTCAATGGCGCAGAATCTAGCTGGAGGTCTGTGACTAGTGGAGTCCCTCAGGGGTCGGTGCTGGGACCGGCCCTGTTTAATATTTTCATCAATGACCTGGATGAGGGAACTGAGTGCACCATCAGCAAGTTTGCTGATGACACAAAACTGGGAGGAGTGGCTGACACACCAGAAGGCTGTGCTGCCATTCAGCGAGACCTGGACAGGCTGGAGAGTTGGGCGGGGAGAAACTTGATGAAATTTAACAAGGGCAAGTGTAGAGTCTTGCATCTGGGGAAGAACAACCCCATGTACCAGTACAGGTTGGGGGGTGACCTGCTGGAAAGTAGTGAAGGGGAAAGGGACCTGGGGGTCCTGGTGGATAGGAGGATGGCCATGAGCCTGCAATGTGCTCTTGCGGCCAAGAAGGCAAATGGCATCTTAGGGTGCATTAGAAAGGGTGTGGTTAGTAGGTCAAGAGAGGTTCTCCTCCCCCTCTACTCAGCCTTGGTGAGGCTGCATCTTGAATATTGCGTCCAGTTCTGGGCCCCTCTGCTCAAGAAGGACAGGGAATTGCTTGAAGGAGTCCAGCGCAGAGCCACAAAGATGATTAAGGGAGTGGAACATCTCCCTTATGAGGAGAGGCTGAGGGAGCTGGGTCTCTTTAGCTTGGAGAAGAGGAGACTGAGGGGTGACCTCATCAATGTTTACAAATATGTAAAGGGTAGGTGTCAGGATGATGGAGCTAGGCTTTTTTCAGTGATATCCAGTGATAGGACAAGGGGCAATGGGTGTAAACTGGAGCATAGGAAGTTCCACGTTAACATCAGGAAGAACTTCTTTACTGTAAGAGTGACAGAGCACTGGAACAGGTTGCCCAGGGGGGTTGTGGAGTCTCCTACACTGGAGATATTCAAGGCCCGCCTGGACAAGTTCCTGTGTGATGTACTGTAGGTTACCCTGCTCTTGCGGGGGGGTAGGACTAGATGATCTTTTGAGGTCCCTTCCAACCCTTGGGATTCTGTGATTCTGTGGTTTTGCTGAGCTTTGCATCTGGAGATGGAGTTGATAATAGTCATGAATATGTCTTTCTGAAATATAGTCAGAGGTAAAAATAATTATTTTTCTACTTCTGCTTTTTTTAGAAACAAACTTCTGTAGCAGAAAAATTTCAACCATTTTTATTCACCAAAAAATATGTACAGAGAAAGAAACAAAACCTCTTTCAAAGGCTGGAGCTTCTTAAAATGGCTGTATAGGAAGTTGACAAAGTATTAAAAATTAAAATTAATACAGAGATAAAGTACATTTTTTTCCAAATTTTCATTAATTTCAATTTTTTTTTTTTTTTTTTTTGCTTACCACTAAAAACATCCCTGAAATTGGAACAGATCTATAAAAACAAACAGGTTGCCTTTTATGCTGGAGCTAAAACTCTGAAATATGCAAACCTTTTCCTACTAAAATGAATCTAAGCCTGAATCTGAATGAGTTACTTCAGGGCAAAAAAATCCTGAAAATAAATATTCCAACAGGCTTCAGTATCTCAGCTTTAGAAAGGTAGAATAATACAGCAGACTAAGTAAAGGAAATGAGGAGAAATGAAATGTCTGTATTTCACAAGTGCCACACCGGAGTTTTGTGAGTCTTTGAGGAAAGCATTACAGTGGTTGCATCACAAAACATTTTGTTTATTCTTTTAGTTAAGGTAACTCAGAATTAGCTGAAGCTTAAAATTTAAAGTACACAGTTGTATGTCATTTAGTCCTTAGAATGACTTTAGGGATTCACTAATGCACCTCTCTTTACAGTGAGGCTTTATTTCTTTACAGGTTTTGCAAATGAAGAATTTTGCATATCTTACAGAATAGATTTTTGGCTCAGAATCACATCAGATGTGCTAATGCATGAAAACAGCAACAGACCTTTGTGAAACCAATAAGGAAACAGATGCTAAAATTGTAAATGAGAAACAGTAGGTGTATAGCATTTGAGGTTTTACAGGAAAAAGCACAGCAAACACTATGTTCCTATTCATGGATGGTTGTAAATAACACATCTCATAAAATATTCTTAAATTACTTTAATATTTTTGTAACAGCTATTTTTACAGCTTAGAATGACTTGTGGTTTAAAGAGTTGCTGTAAGGGAAGATGATAAAATTTGGAATGGGACATTCTCATTGTGAGTAAGCAACTTCGTATGGTGCTATAAAATCCTGTGGTTTGTTTAACAATGGCTCTAGCAGGTGGCATATGGTTAATACCAAGTCTGTCACTATCTCTAGGGTGCCAGACATTCCTCAAATTTTCTGTGATAGGAATTTTTCGGTAGGTTTGGATTGTAAAGGCATGTAAGCATCTGCTGCCTGCTCAGTCTCATTATCATCATCAGAGTTAACTCCTACAGCTCTCAGCCTCGCAGCCAGAGCCAGGAGCTCAATTTTGTTTTCCCTGTGAGCAATGGATTTAACAAGCTATCTTCAAAAAATGCTCAATTTGAATAAAAAGAAAAATTTTGATACTCAATTTGAATAAAAAGAAAGATTTTGTTGTAAAGTATATGCAACTTTTAAAAGACACATTAGAAATTATAAAATGAAATAATTTAATCTGATTTCCTGAGAAATACCATTACTAGTTGGAACTAAAAAATTTTCAATGTCTTTTTTTTTTTTCCCATTATTCAAAAAAACCTGAGACCTGAAAGAAAGTATTTGATCCAAATTAATCTGGTGTTGGAAATAGAATATTTTTGTGTTACACTCAGTGTTATATTACCATCAGTCACCATAGTATTTAAAAGACTTTCAAGAAAAATCAAATACAGTAAAGTCTATAATGAACTTTAAGGATTCTGGAACTTTTTCTCTTCTCTGCTTCAGATACATCTTTCAGATTTATAGACCAATATTTCCTTTTTTTTCCTGTTGCTATTAAATCACTGACAGCTTGAAGACAGAAACATGAGAGGCACTGAAGAAATTAAGTTAAAGGAATCATTAGTATCCACTTATCTTTGTGTACTGTAACTAGTTTTCTTGGAGAAAATTTAAGCTCAGCATTTCCCCATAAATACACACCCATCTTTTATCACTAGTGAATTAGAAGAAAAAATTTTTTCTAGTGATGAGCCATGGCTATTGAGAGTTTCTGATAAAATGCTTCTTGAAATCAGTGGAAAAAATTCAGGTCAAATTTTGCAGTAAACTTATGGATATGACCTTTGGCTTCTACAGCAGAAACTGGGTGGACTGTTATACTAAGTCTACAAGCACTCTATTTTTTCACTGCTTATTTTCCCCAGGCACCAAAGAGTTTTGAAATGTGGAGCACTGGTACACGTATGCATCTTGTCTTTGACCAGTCCTTGACACTTTGATGTCTGCAAGATGCCAAGCTTGACTCCGGAAAGATAATCTTGATACCCTTTGTTATCTCTTCTAAAATTCCTCTGTACACAGGATAAAACTGAGGCCAGATTCACAATGTGAAGGAAGTCTTCAACACATGTACCAAAAATGCACTTGTTTAAAGAGCAGTCCCTAGAATATTCTTTTTTAAATAGCTTTTTGAACAAAACACTAAGCATGGTGTAATTCAATGTTTTTCTTGCCATGTTAGTACATTACTTTTAAGGTACAGAAATCGTTCAGTTCTAGCATTGCTCTGCTGCTGCAGAATGAGGCCACTAAAAATCACTGATACTGACATAGAATCATAGAATAGTTAGGGTTGGAAAGGACCTTAAGTTCATCTAGTTCCCACTCCTCTGCCATGAGCAGGGACACCTCACAATAAACCATGTCACCCAAGGCTCTGTCCAACCTGATAGACATGAAGAATTTAAAATGTAGACAGCAATTTGTGAATGTTGAGTGTTTCTGGGATCCCATTGTGCATTCTCAAACATGTACCAGAGCTAATAAAACTTCTTAGCACAATAGAAATTTCATCTACTCACGCTTCCATGCATGCATCGAGCTACTGAAATTGAAGTTTATGAAGTTATTACTACAATTATGGCTACAATGGTAACGATGGAAGGTCATGTCCTGGGTTCAGCAGTAGCAGTCATTTTTCTCCTTCTTAGTAGATGGTGCAGGGCTGTTTTTGACTTTCAGCCTGGCAACAGTGCTGATAACACCGATGTTTTTAGTTGCTTCTCAGTAATGTTTACTCTGACCAAGGACTTTCTGAGTCTCATGCTCTGACAGGGAGGAGGGGAAGCCAGGAGGAAGCAGAGACAGGATACCTGACCCAAACTAGCCAAAGAGGTATTCCATACCATGGCACATCATGCCCACTATGTAAACTGGGTGCAGTTACACGGAAGGGTTAGATCACTGCTCAGGTTGGGCTGGGTATCAGTCGGCAGGTGGTGAGCAGTTTTATTCTATTCCCTTGTTATTTCCCTTATCATTATTATTATTGGTGGAAGCAGTAGTGGTTTGTGTTATACCTTAGTTACTGGAATGCTGTTATCTCAACCTGTGGGAGCTACATTCTTTTGATTCTCCTCCTCATCCCTCTGGGAGCAGGGCGTGAGGAAGGAGGGGAGTGAGGGAGCAGCTACGTGATTCTGAGTTACTGGCTGGGCTTAAACCACAACAGGTCATCAGCCATTAGAAGTAAAGATACCTCCACAAGGTACTTACTTGTCCAGGCACAGTGGGGGCTGACAGAGTCCTGCAGTACTAGGGGCAGTGGCCAGGGCTGTATAGCCTACCAGCCAGGGCAGGACCATGGGCTGAGCAGCCCACTCACTCTCATGGATCAGGGCCTGGCACCAGGCTCTGGACCCAACCCAGAGATGAGGTTATTGCTGGGGCCGCAGCAGAGACAAAAGCAGCCTTGTGACCTGGCAGAGACCCCAGGCTGCAGCCTTGTCACTGGGAAAGGCATGCTCTTCTTGGGGTAGAGGCAGGATGGTGACTGCATGGGCTCCAGGTCAGCCCCATCAACACAAGTGATAGCGGGTAGGCTCCACAACTCATTAAAGTTGTAAAGTAGGTATGCTTTATTTAGCGCTGAGGTGCACGGCGGATGGCTCCTCCAAAGGCATGCGCACCTCAGTGTTGTTCTCCTCCATATTTATCCTCTAAAGTATTACATATTCATGAGGTTATGCAAAACACCTATACATATTCATGACATACCACCACTTCATATTATAATGAGGTAAAATGTCCTTGCTTGCGTAATCTCCTGGTGGTCATGGGCGAGGGTCTCAAGATGAAGTAAATGAGTCTTCCCTGCACTTTTTATCTCTAGTCGTTGCGTGTGTTCCCTGGTGATTTAGTCACTGTTCAAACCGCAAAGCTGATTTCAACCAGTTTAGGGATCCAGAGAACAGGAGTCACTGTTCCTTCCTCTTATCGATAGCCTTGGTCCTCCCTCCTTTTTCCGGCAAGCACGATAAGTGTTGAGCATGCATTTGTTGAGTAAGCACGAGTAAGCAGTAATATTGTTAAGCAAGTGGCTTAATTCTAAACCCCCTGTACATCGGTTACCCCTTTGCATCACAAGAGACTAAAATTTTGAAGTGATGCTTAAAATGCCATGTGTAAATGCAGGTTACTCAAATAAAACCATTCTCCAGTGATGTAAAAAACATCATGCCATACTTTAAGATGTTTATTCCTGTAAAAGAAAACCAAAACAAAACCAATACACAAAAAAAACCACCCAAACAAAACCACAAACACCCCCCCCCCCCATACACACACACAAAAAAAACAATAAACAAAGCAAACAAGGAGGAGAAAGGAACTAGCCACTTGAGGAAAGGTGTTTTTTCACTGTACCAGCTTCTGTTTTATAGGATTATGAAAACTAGTCCCTCTAGGTTAGTGACCAAGCCCAGATGTTGTCTGTGGGATACTGAAGTATCCCAGCATTGAAGTATCCCAGGTGAAGCAGCATTAAAGGCTGGGAATTGCCATCCCTAGGGCAGCTGGTGCTGCCCAGAGATCTGGCATAGAAGCAGGAAAAATTTTGCTAATTTCGAAATAGCCAAAGGGGCTGAGAAATTTCTCTTTAGGAACAAGCAACTCTCTGTTTATTTGTTTTTATGACAGATCAAACTGGTGTTAGTACCCTGAATATAGGAAGAAAAACATGTCTTTCCTTCAAAAATGTTTATGGAAGAAAACCTTTCACGAAAAATAGCAGCTTTGTTTATTTGCTTTGTTTTATGAAGAAAAAGAAAAACAAACCTTTCACTCACAATCCCTTTTCTGAGTTTGACCTGTCACAAGGAAGAAGCCAGATGCGTTCAATCTGGTGGGTTTTAATATTTTCCTTTGTCACTAAATGTTGATAGTGATGGCTATTAAAACATGTTAAAAAGGAATGCACACACACTTAAAATGTGTAAATGCTTTCAAGTACCATATGTGTCAAGCATTTATCTCAGATGTTTCATTACAAACCTAATGAATAACAACAGCACTTTTAATGAGCCTTTTTGACGGAAGAGCATTTGAAGGAGAGCAACCTGAACTCAGGAAGGCCAGAAGCAGAAATAATAAAGTGAACTTGGTCACACCTCTCCTTTCAGGGGCATTTTGGAACATCTGAAAAGAGTTGCCTGGGAAAAGGATGGCAGTTTACTCCTAGTTGCCCTTAGCATGAATCGATGGCTGTTGTTTATGGAGTCACAACATAGACAAAAATTCGTATGAAAATCCTTATAATACTAATTCCAAAGTATAAAAGTTGTCAAAAACTTGCTATTGGTCTCACAGAACATATAGCAAATGTAGAGTCAAACCCCAGAGAATCTTTTTTTCAGTATGGTGGTCAGAGGCAGACACCTTATTTCCCTGATTTTTTAACTGTCCAGACCAAGAAACACAGTGGCTGCATGTGGAGTTCAACCTTATCTTTGGGTTTGGATTAAGTAGACATACATTTAGACACACAATACTGAGCATCTAAACACTTGATCAAAACTCTCCTAAAACATGCTATATTTTTACTCCTCCAAAATGTGTGAATCATGTTTCTCTCTTCTGTTTCTAGTTTACAAGCAAAAGAGAGAACCTAAAGGAAAAAAAAAAGGTAAAAAAAAAATTAAATGGACCACATATAAACTAAAGGAATACTTAAAGTAATACAATATTAATAACTAAAGGCTCAGTCGTGTGAAATACTCCAGTTACTGACGTCTTTTCTCTGTTAGCATGTAAAGCTCACGTAGAAGAAGGTACATTGTTTCCCACAGAATTTTGATATTTTAGAATTTGGTTTTATTTGTTTGCTCAGTTCAGGAAATAAGTCAGATGCCCACTGGAGCTTTCAATCACTTGCCCTCGGACAAAGCACTTTCTTCCGGAAGTGAAACTGAGCGTCCAGCCTTGACTTGTAAGTTTTCCTAAAATCATGGATCTTGAGGCCCCAGATTTCCTAATGTTATTACTCTGAGGGGTTGCTTTCTACCCTGAATCACGGAGTAAGGGAAAACTACATTGAAATGGTTTTAGAATCACAGAATCACAGAATAGTTAAGGTTGGAAAGGACCTTAAGATCATCTAGTTCCAACCCCCCTGCATGGGTAGGGGCACCTCACACTAAACCATGTCAACCAGGGCTCTGTCCAACCTGGCCATGAACACTGCCAAGCATGGAGCATTCACAAGTTCATTGGGCAATCCATTCAAGTGCTTCACCACCGCTGCAGTAAAGAACTTCTTCCTTATATCCAATCCCTGTTTAAGTTTGAACCCATTACCCCTTGTCCTATCACTACAGTCCCTAATGAAGAGTCCCTCCCCAGCATCTTTGTAGGCCTCCTTCGGATACTGGAAGGCTGCTGTGAGGTCTCCATGCAGCCTTCTCTTCTCCAGGCTGAACAGCCCCAACTTTCTCAGCCTATCTTCATATGGGAGGTGCTCCAGTCCCCTGATCATCCTTGTGGCCCTCCTCTGGACTTGTTCCAACAGTTCCATGTCCTTTTTATGTTGAGGACGCCAGAAATATACGCAATACTCCAAGTGAGGTCTCACAAGAGCAGAGTAGAGGGGCAGGATCACCTCCTTCAACCTGCTCATTTTGTTGCAGCCCAGGATACAGTTGGCTTTCTGGGCTGCGAGCGCACACTGCCAGCTCATGTTCATTTTCTCATCGACCAGCACCCTCAAGTCCTTCTCCGCAGGGCCGCTCTGAATCTCTTCTTTGCCCAACCTGTAGCTGTGCCTGGGATTGCTCTGACCCAGGTGTAGGACCTTGTACTTGGCGTGGTTAAACTCATAAATTTGGCATCAGCCCACCTCACAAGTGTGTCGAGGTCCCTCTGGATGGCATCCCTTCCCTCCAGTGTTATCAACTGAATGACACAGCTTGGTGTCACCGGCAAACTTGCTGGGGGCGCGCTCAATCTCACTGTCCATGTCAGAGACGAAGATGTTAAACAAGACCAGTCCCAATACCGATCCCTGAGGGACACCACTTGTTGCTGGTGCCCAGCTGGACATTGAGCCATTGACCACAACTCTTTGCGTGTGGCCATCCATCCAGTTCTTTACCCACCGAGTGGTCCATCCATCAAATTGATGTCTCTCCAATTTATAGACAAGGATGTTGTGTGGGACAGTGTCGAACACTTTGCACAAGTCCAGGTAGATGACAATAGCTGCTCTACCCTGTCCATGAGTTCTGTAGCCCCCTCATAGAAGGCCACCAAACTGGTCAGGCAGGATTTCCCCTTAGTGAAGCCATGATTGCTGTCACCAAGCACCTTGTTGTTTTCCATGCGCCTTAGCATGCCTTCCAGGTGAATCTGCTCCAAGATTTTGCCAGGCACAGAGGTGAGACTGACTCTAGTTCCCTGGGTCATCCGTTTTCCCCTTTTTGAAAATGGGGGTTATATTTCCCTTTTTCCAGTCGTCGGGAACTTCACCTGACTGCCATGATTTTTCAAATATGATGGCCAGTGGCTTAGCAACTTCATTTGCCAGATCCTTCAGGATCCACAGATGGATTTCATCAGGTATTCTTTAGAAAGTCAGAGAGAATTAGGAAAACAGACAGTGAGGCATGAAGCCAGAAACCTCTTTATTCACAAGCACATTGTAATGCAACCCTACCTAGATTTTGCTATTACTTCAATGGCATCACTGTCATGAAAACATCCAATTTTGATGACTGAGCAAAGTTCTAACAATTTTTTTTCTAAATGTCTCTCAAAGTATTTAGTACCAGAGGGTGATTTTTCTAACATTGATAAGAGAAGTGGTGCTTTGTTTTATGTATGTATTTTTATAATCTGTGTGAAAGCCAAATAGTGTGCTATTAATCAAATGTGTGACAGTTTGATATCTTTAACACATTGTGTTAGAAATGAGAAAATATAAGACAAGAGAATAAATCCCAGAATAGGTGTTCTGTATACTTGTCTTACCTTTCTGCTCTACTTCTACATTGGGTGCCAATGTAGTAATATAGTGTGTGGTATATAGTATATGCATATGGACACTGTGCTGTTCATTACAGATGTAGAAATCAATTATTCCCATTTTTCATGCTTAATACTATTGATTAAATACATCTTGTAAAAATATATCATAAGAAAATGTCTCTATAGATCGTGGCTTTGCTGGCTTTTTAAAATCTTTTACAATGTGCTATTAATACCAAATTTTAGAAATATTCTTATGCCATCTGTGTGTATTATTCTTGCAGTGGAATAGCAAAAAGGACACACTAGCTAAGGTTTCTCTTGATTCGTGTTGTAGCATTTGCAAGAATTAGCCCCTGGGGAGCTGCACTGTCCTCAAGCACATAGTCTGCAGTGTAAGTCTGAATCACAGTGTATCCCAAACATCTTCCCAACGCACAGAAGAAAAAAATCCAGATTCTCCAACGATGGCATCTTACCTCCCAAATCCTTTAAAAGCTTAAGACTAGACCCATTCCGGCATTTAAGCTGCTTCTTACCCATATACCATAATTCATAATCTCCTCATGCCTTATCTAAAACTAAAGGCATCTTAAGTCACCATTTGCAACTTAGAACACTTTAGATATGGGCAGACACTGTCAAATGTAATCAAATATTGCAAGGACTGAATCCATTATAAAACACTCAGATAACACATCTTTTTAGTTGCCTTCCTGAAACAGGCATGACAACCTCTTTTTTTGAGCCAAAGTATCTCTTGGCTTCAAAGTTAGTGATGTTGATGAGGGTAAATATCTTCTATAATTTTCTAACTGTATTCAAACTAGTCATATACTGCATACAAAAGATGTGTTCCAAATTTTATGTAGCTGTATTTGACTTGTCATTTCTAACATTTCCTTTCCTATGTTACACAATTACCACAGCAATTGCTTGATTTCACTTTTTTATTCCTCCACCCTCAAAAGCTCATAAATCTTTCACTATTCTAATTTCATACTGCACTTAAAAAAACATTTCCCAAAATGCGAGATTGTCTGCTTACACTCTGCTGATGTTTTTAGCCATTCAAGCCATCAACCTACTCATACTCAACAAATATATTCTGCTTGTGCCAGAATATACAACCAACTTATTTCTGCCTTCCTTTTTAGCTGCTAGCAGCTGTGCATAAATATCTTAGTTATGAAAATTATCTTAATGCTATTTTGGGACTAAAAAAATGTTTAATGCCTTGCATCGAGTTTCAGAATTATTAATGAAGCCATTTTGACAAATAGACCTATTACCAATTCTGCAAATGTGTTTTAAGTGAAAGAAAACGGTCTTGCCTTAAGTTTCCAGAACTTCTGTGTTCCAAGGAAGTAGACAGACTAAAAGTCACACACTTTGGAAACAAAGTTAAAATTAATGTACTGTACTGTTATTTTAATGTACAAGTTGCTACAGCTATTGTTGGACTGAACAAACTGTGCATTGAGCTTCCTCTCACTCTTTTAGCCACCCAACCACTTTTGGTACACAGAAGTCACTGTTCATATGTGTCTTTAACAGCAAGATAAAACAAAGCAGTCACTCATATGCAGAGAGGTAAAGACGGGAACGTGTCATACCCACATCAGGGTGCTTGATTCAAAGATGTTGTGTTCAGGCATGTTTGGGTCCATAGTAGTGTTCGTGCTGAGAGAGCAGGAAGTATCACAGAAGACTTCTCTTGGAACAGATTGGTAGGCAGCAGACTGAAAACTGTTTTTGAAGGGAGCATGTAATACTTGTTTTTATGGCAAGGCATGAAATATGTTAATGAAAACCCTTGCTGAGGGCTCTACAAAAGACATACAATATCCAGCAAAACTCGTTGCAGTCCTTGAAGTTAAATATTTCTTGTCCTTAAGTAAGAGGGAACCTCACCAATTAAGGCTTTACCTCATATTGTCTTGTTACATCAGTGATTATTGCAGTCATGAGAGCTGCTGGACTCAGCAGTCCAACGGTTACTTTACCTGGAACAGCACAGCTTTTACACTGAAAGCTACAAATAAACCATCACAATCAAACTTTTTAGAGCCTATCCTGAACTGGTGACAGAGATTGCTAGTATGCCACTTACTTCTGTGCAAAAGAATAAAGATGTCTTCTAAATAACTGGATCAGATTATGAAGTTGACAGACACTAATCTTCCCTCTTGGTTTGGTCTCTTATCACTCCCTGAAATTATGGAACTGAGATGTGAGAGTATGACTGAAGCACTTTTAAAGTTGCAGGCAACCATGGTGTAAAAGATTTCAGGCTTCCTCCAGCCCAAAGAAAAAGCCTGTTCAAAAGCAGATACATTACAAAATGTTTGACTCTGGCACTACTCTGAGGCAGTGACAATGCGCATTCCTATGAGATACTTAACTTTTCATCATAGTACATTTTGTTAAACAAGTGGTCACAGAGGGTATAGTTTCATTCTAAATACCATCTCCTCTGCAATTCCAGGCATCAACAGAAGTTATTTTCATGTGACCATTAGGCAGTATAAAATATTGAGTAAAAATGGTAAACAGAAAGCAAAGCTAATTTGTACCTTCAAGTGCAAGAAATACTGTAGTTGTCTTGCACATGGGCTTAAGATGATTCCTCTTGAAAATGTTGTATTAGTCTGTATGTTTTTATTTCACAGTCATATATTTTTAATGTGAATAAAGTCTTGTTTTCAAACAAGAGTGGCTGCCTGTATTGTCCTATACGTTTGTCTCCTTGTTTGTGTAAAATGCCAAAAAGGAAGATTATTCTGTATGTAAACACTGAAGTCCAACATTAGCTGCCTAATATGCAAGAGGTTGTATAATTTTGGTGTGGGATATAATAATGAAAATAGTAATAGAAACCGTGAGTCCTTATTACAGAGATAATCTTGATTATACAGTAATCATTGTTTATCCTCTCAATATAATGTGTGAATATATTTTTTCCTTGAACGAAAGAAAAACCTGGACATTTTCTGCAATTTAAAATCTACCTTATTATTACTATGACACAGATTAATAATTACAAAGAAATTCACGTTCCTGAAATTCTGAGAAGCAGAAATAATTCCATTGAGAATTTAAGCAACCAAATTATTTTTGGTTTTCTTCTTAAGTGATTTTTTTGAAAATTAAATTTTGATACGTCTCTCTTTTTTTTTTTTTTTTACATCTTGATAGGCTTTGGGGATTGTTTTTTTTCAGAATTCCATTATTTATGTGACTTTCCTTAAGGTCTTCCATTTTTTGAGTTTTGATGCAACTTCCTTAGAAGTTTGCTTTGCATAATTTTGTTTCACCAATTGCTATATTGAAATTTCCAGTTTTCAAAGTTTCTTCAGTTTACTGAAAATATGGAAGTCATAGTAAATACTTGTTCAGAGTACATGGAATTATCTGAGAAGTCTGTAAGTGTTAACCAGACAGGAAAGGTGGAGAAAAAAAACATATTCAAACCTATTTCAAGAAAAGGTGTACATAAATATTCACAGCTGTATAGTAAAGACAAAGAACATACTTAGAGATTATTACTAAAAGAGGCTGTAACTTCTATTTTGTAGCCTTGATACGTTCCTTGCCTTTCTCTCCTTTTTGATATTGAAAAAATTTATAGTTACTTCTCTGTTCAGGCAGTAGACAGAGAAAGGTCTTATAACTGTGTTAATCACTAAACCCCATGTTCACCATTTCAATCCACTGCCGCCGAATTCTGAAGGAATCCAATATCTTTTAATTTCCCAAAGAAAAATAACTTCCATATTTTAGGAAGAACACACATACTGTGTGCAATGTTTAGAATAATTAAATTTCACTCTGACTTTTCTATGCTAGCCTGAAAGTTTGATTAGGTCACGCTGTCCAGCTGGTTGGTAAATGTCTGGTTAGTGTTATGAATTAACAGGACTGTTTTGGAGCAGACCAATGTCTGCATAATAGTTTAAATTGCAGCACAGTGGTGACTAGCACCAGAACTACTAGCTGGGAGGTGACTTCATGGAGCACTGTAAGCCAAAAGGCCTTATTTGTTTTTTGTGCCCTTTTTACCACCATGAGACTCCTTGTCTGCTTTTCCTCACTTATCAATAACATACAAAAAGACAGCTCAGGACCCTGCAGGCACCAGCAGGCTGTCAAGGCACCCACTCTCACCAGCCTGGAGTCCTGGGCAGGACAACCATCTTGGCCACAGACTGCTGCCATAGGCCCCATTGCCAGGACAACCATCTTGGCCACAGACTGCTGCCATAGGCCCCATTGCCAGGACAACCATCTTGGCCACAGACTGCTGCCATAGGCCCCATTGCCAGGACAACCATCTTGGCCACAGACTGCTGCCATAGGCCCCATTGCCAGCCCCTGTTTCTGCCCACAGTGTGTGGAAGCCATGGAACAGCAGGAGAGGGAACAGACTGCACCATGGTTGGCCTCAATTTTCAGCTCATTCCCCCCAGGATGTGGTGCAGGGGCTCTGTCAGGCAGAGTAGAGTAAAATGAAATGTTGTCTGGTATCTTTGCAAACTGTACCACTTCTGCAGCAGAACAGAGAACATACTTTAAAATTCAGCAGAAACAATAAAAAAAGGAGGCAGGAAAACTGGGGGCATGCATTTTCTTCATTTGCTATCTGTTAGCTAGTGGTCTCTTGCCTATCATAGCTCCCCCAGACCCTAGAAATGGCAGTAGGAGGTGGGCGCATAGCTCACAGTTACAGTGGAGAAGACAAAATCACAGCTGTCCTTTGAAACTCTGAGGAAACCACACTTCCAAGCATATGTTGCCCTTTGCTTTACACTCCAAAAGAAGTTTTTATATTTTTCCAGTAAGCAGCAGGATAGTGGCACTGTCAATAGTCATACAGGCAATCACTCCCACTTGATAGCACAACTCCCCACAGAAGCATTGGGTCACAGTCACATGGGTTATAGTGGTCTTTATTTCATAAACAAAATTTCACTAACATGAACAATATCTAGGGAAACATCTATTTCAAACTGGTATTTTCTGTCAGAAAAGAAATGAGGTTGTTCTGGTAGCGATCTTCTGGCACTGCTCGTAAAAGTCTAAAGACAAACAGCAACATTAAAATCTTGTGGGCGAGAGTTACTTAATTAATGCTTGTATACCCTTTAGCAACCAACATCTGAGTGAAGTGCGTAGGGAAAGAATAAACAGCTGAGGAGTCAGGACAGACTTCTGGAATTAAAAAAAAAGAAAATAGATACTTGCTGTTACTTTCTAGTAAAGATCTTCCTAAGGAACAGATTAGTCTAGGACATAGTATGATATAGTATGATACCAGTTTGTATGCATTGAAAATAGCTGAGAATAAAGTTACTTAATGATATCAGTAGAATTCAGATTTTGAATTCCATCCCCTTCCCCCCCTTCCCTTTTCAAGAAAAAGATGCTATTAATGTCCTTATCACAATCGTTATCTCATGCAAAAGTAAGAAAATGTCATATTTCTGCATTTATATTTTTTTTAAGAAACTAAGTGACCCTGTATGGAAACAACAGATACACAAAAAGTAGCATGCTCTTTCTAGTCTTATTACAGTGCCATGCACCCCGTATTCAAGGTAGATAACTATGGTGGTATCTTTGATTCCATTATACACTACGAGTTGCTCTAGTAACTGAATATGTTGTTTTTCTAAAAACTGTCCCAGGAACGAAAATAAATACCATTGATATTTTAGTTCTGATTCTGAGGAGGATTTTATAAATAGCAAGCAAATTGATTCAAGTTAACTCTTGGAATGCACCTATCAGGCTGGAACTTGCTTCAAGGTTATGCAATTAATGATCACAGAACACCTGTTAGGGCAGAAATGATGTTATATCAGTTTTGCATTTTTACCATAATTTTCGCATTGCTGGAAAACCAAATACATATTAAATTCAAATCAATATGTGGAAAAAAGATCTATGGAAAATACATTTTTTTCAGTCAGAGCTATTAGAAAAATAGGAAAGCCATTTTTATACTTAATCACTTTTCTGCTTATTCATACAGCTAATAAACTTTCATATCTGCTTCATTTTGAGTTTTGATTTATTAAACTTCCTCTTTTCTGACAGAGAGAAAAATCTGCTTATAACTATAGAAAATGAATGGATATTATATTGTAGCTTGCTCCTGGGAAGTACTCCTTCTAAATAACCACTCAGCTATCCTTTTTATATTACTTCATATTCTTCTGTGAAATAATGTCCACAATAAATAAGTAAAGTTTCTACAATACTTAGTACAGAAGTCTTCACTGGTACCTTATCTTTTTGTAAGATGACTAGCCATTTATTTTTATAGCCTGTTACTTAGTGAAATACATTTTGGGATAGCATTGCACTGCTCTCCAGCTGTCAACATCAGTTCTGGCAGTATGATGAAGGCAAAAATTGAAAATTTAGAATAACATTAAAAGTTACAAGGGAAATCCACAAGAAAGAACTGATTCAGTTTTAAAGTTTAGCATTAAAATAAGGAGTTTTGGTTTTTGGTTTTTGTTTTTTTTTAATTAGGACTGGTTTATTTTTAAAATAAATCAATAGGAAATCAAATCTAAAATGTGGGATTTGTTGTCCAAGTCTGATAAATTTCTTTTATCAGTGTTACTGGAAACTAGCTCAAACATCAAGTATAACTTCCCTACTTAATTATCTTAAATAATGTTGAAATAGCTAACAATCACATGCAGCAGCAGAGAAGGGGGAGATGATTAAAGTTCAGCTTGTGCTCCTTAAACTACTTGGCTCCAAAGAGGAATTTACACTTAACACAGCAGGAAATGTACCAATAAAAAGTTTGCAGTAACAGAGAACAAGGTTTCCATACAGAGAAGAATTATACAGGTAACATTTTATTAATGGTATATTTATTTTTGTGCCTAAATGATGTTATGGTTATTTTTGTGCCTAAAAAAATGAGTTTTCTTTAGAAAAGGGGAATATCAAAGAACTCAGATTAATATCCATGCAGCAGTGATAATTTATATGAAAAGCTCTGGAAGTGATGCCAAATCTTTTTAGCTGCCTCAAAATGCAGCTAAGTCCCGAAATGTGAACAGAATTGTGAAGTATCTTTATTACTCTTAAAAATTCTTGCTTCTGTTACAGGCTCACTGCATGTTAAATTGTATGAACTGTCAATGGGAGCTGGCACAGACCTGTGTACCTTTTTAAGTCTTCGCAAATATCTGTAATCAGTAAAACCTTGTCTCCATGTTAGGCATACATTACACATTTTAGAAATTCCTGCCTTTAAAATACTGGCTAAAATTTAAAAAGACATGATTTATCTTGAAATTGTTTTATATGTCCCTCTGAACATGAACATTTATATGTCCCTCCCAACATGAAAGGACAAATATTTTATTGATAAATGCAACCTTTACTATGTAATTTCCCTCTTCTACCTCATTCCGTCCCTTTCCCATTTCAAACCATTCATAATCATAGTAAAGTTCAAAGCCAAATTAATCTAAAATGTTAAAATTCTTGAAAAATAAAATGGCTTTAAATGAAGAATTAGAAAAGCCAAGGATCTTTACACAGTTTCTACATAATTAGCATTTGGTATTATATTCTCAGTGGGTTTTAGGGAGGGAATGGTAGATTATTCTCAAGTTTGAGGAAGAACCTTTTCAGTGAATATGTATAATTTGAGGGGACAAAGTGGCTCTGCAAGGCAAAATTATTTCTGAAGGTTCTGCCACCATGTGGAGAGCTAAGGAGATGTATTTTTATGTCAGTCCTCTTCATCTGAGTTTCCAGCAGTCCTGCCTCTTCTTCCAGAATTACTGATGTGTGTTTTTCTTATAAGACATTGGCACTTACTAACTAGCACTTCAGGAAAGAAGTGATCCTGCATTAATTAACTAAATGTTACATAAGCTCCTGGCTGGGTGAAAAGAGAGCTTGCTGTCACTTAGCTTAGATTTTCTTTGCCTAATTTGCAGGTCAAAATGTGTTTTAGCAAAGTATAAAAAAATCCATTACCAGTGATAAACATCCACTGTGTAATTTACATGACACATTAAACCAAATATTTAGGAATAAAAATATTTAAGTACTGCTGAAAGATGCTTATCACAATCCATTTCATATATATAACAAGGTTAGTGATTTTGAGAAATACTAACCTATGAAGTAGTTTCATAAATGAAGCAATCTGAAGAATAAGATTTAGAGGTACATGGAGTAAGCAAGAAAGGGTATAGAACACCTCTGGTCTAATCAGTTTCTTCTGTTTCCATTGAAATTGCTGAGAAATTACGAGTCTGATTTTATTGTTGTTTTTGGTTTTTTTTCTTAAGCAGATGCTATATCCAGATGACTGTTTAATAGCCCTTGATTAGCATGTTTTCCTGTGAATTTTGACTAGGCACTGTTTGAATCTGTTTATATTTCTGGTGACCACAACATTCTTTGCCAAAGATGATTTAACTACCTCCTTTTTGCTTGCACAGAATTTCTCCCCAGTAATCCACTTGCTGCATCCCCAAACAGCCTGCATGACACCTGCAAAAAATTACCTGCTTCAGCTGATCTTTTAATCTTCTGTTCATAAGCACCCTTATTTTGAAGTAGTTTCCATTTTCACTTGTAATCCTTATTAGGTGGACTATTTTGTTTCTACACAAGCATTGAGCTTGAATACTTTACTACCATGCTTAGAGTGGCTTTTCATTAGTATATCTTCATCCAGGGCTTAAAACAAGAAATGCTTTACTGCTTTTGAATTCTCTCATTAGTTGCTCCTAACATACAAATTTTTGATGCATAAAGGTGTTAGCCTATGCATCATATTACTTCCTATCACTGTTCTAGTCCACTTACACTTAGCTGTCACCTTTTATATGGTAGTAATATATCAGAATTTTCTTCTGCTTTTTCATAGATTTCAGTACTTCTTCCAAATTCAGGTGGAAAGACCCAATGCTGTTCCTCACCTTTCCAGGTGAGGAACATTCCAATCTAAAGTTATTTTGTAGAACTTTAATGATCAAGTAAATATAGTCCCCTGGTTTGTTTGGTTTTGTTGTTGGCTATGCTTGTTTGTTTGGGTTTTTTATAGGTATGTCATGGTTTAAACTGATCCACCCCCACCCCCCCCACCCCCCCCCCCCCGACCCTCCCCACTCCCGGAGGGATGGGGAGGAGAATCAGGAGAATGTAACTCCCACGGGTTGAGATAAGAACAGCCCAGTAACTAAGGTATAACACAAATCACTACTGCTACCACCAGTGATAATATTGATAAGAGAAAATAACAAGAGAAAATGATACCACCGCCGAACGAGTTCGACCCCCCCGAGGAGAGACAGTGCCCTTCCAGGTAACTCCCAGTTACCTCCTTGGGCATGACGTGCTGTGGTATGGAATACCTCTTTGGCTAGCCTGGGTCAGGTGTCCTGTCTCTGCTTCCTCCCGGCCTCCCCTCGTCCCGGGCAGAGCATGAGACTCACAAAGTCCTTGGCCAGAATAAACATTACTTAACAACAATTAAACACAATCAGTGTTATCAGCTCTCTGCCCAGGCTGGAAGTCAAAACAGAGCTTGCACCAGTTACTAAGAAGGAGCAAAACAGCTCCTGGTAAACCCAGGACAAGGTATAACACAATACTTCTACCAAAGTGATCTTTACTGTCATTTTCCATACCTGATGACTAATATCTTGTTGATTTTACACCACCAATCTCTTTGGATGCGTCAGTATTCACATTCAGAAAAAGTGCTTTGATTTGTCCACCTCGTTTTCTACATCTACTTTTTAGATACAATAATATATTTGGTCTTTTTTTATTATGCATTTTTTAGCCTTGCTTGTTAAGTTTTTAAAACCTCATAGTATTTAGGTTATCATTTTAGAAAGACTGGGAAGAGTGGGTATATATTACACTATTTATAATCAATTACAGAATAAAATAGTTAATTTTAGACAAGTAGAAAGTGATTCCAAAAAAGCTCAGTCTTCCCTTAGAAGGCACTAATAGATGTTAACTTCAGTCTTCAATTTCAATTACTCATTCTCAGTTCAATCTCTATATCACTAGGAGCTACACACCAGAAATTTTCTCTACAAGGAACTCTGAAAACATGGGATGAAGTAGTCCAGATCAGACAGTAACTTAGCAAATGCTGAACAGTTCATTAATTTGTATGCTAGTTTATTTATGGCTTCAGACTGAAGCTCGTCTCTTGTCAGATTAGTCTATATTCATGTTAAATTGCCTATGCCTTACCACATAGAGAATATAAAAACTGTTATTGAACTGCCACCATAGTTTTTAAGTCTAAAAACCTTCTCAAATAATGCTCATCTTCAGCATATTCTTAAAGGTCTGCCTCATTTCTCAGCACCTTCAGTACTGTTTTTGTTAATATTTACTATCTGTGCAACTAGCGTATAGATATACCCTGTAGGGCCTTTAAGCTTATCTTTCCTCAGCTACTGTGGCTATGGGAACTTGATTACATTCCAGGTCCCATAAGTGTTATTTGCAATGGAAAGAATATTTTTTGATAGATGGGCAAAGTTGCATTTTTTGAATGGTAAGGTAAGCCCAGTTGCAAACAACTCAGCTACACAGATAAGGAATTTCAACTTTTGGATTGTGACCGGATGGCAGCTCGAAGGACAGAGGTTTGGGAGTGGCGCATGCATATGAAAGACGTCTATGTCCTTCAGATGTTCTTGCATGTAAACAGGTCATCAAACCACTGCCAGTCCACTTGCTAAGCAAGTAAGAACTCTGCAGACTACAGAATGGTCAACAAATAGAAGAGATCTACATCATAAGTGGTGAAAGAGAGAAATAAATGGTATTTACTCAGATTCAGTTTGGCTTTTTTGGCTGGTAACTCTCCACTAGAAAGGATTTTACATACCTCAGCACACCTGCATTTTTCTGTACAAGCTTGTGCCTCCATATATTCAGTTATCTTTTAAAATTCAGTTCATCACTGGATTAGTATTTGCCTGGGAGTTTCAAGTTCCCAGTTTACCTTAAATCTCAATTTGATGTCTCTCAAGCTCCAGAGATAAAAATTTCTAAAACCTATGAGGGTGTGTTCCACTATTGCTACAAAAATCACTTCAGCTAAATATGTTTATATACTAGTCAATGGGACTGACATAAGTGTCAATACACATTAGAGAAAACAGTAAAGAAAGTTAATGACAATTAATTTCCAAATATCCTTATTTTTTACTCTAACATAGATTTAAGATCCTAAAAAAAAATATTTTTTTAAATAATTTAAGAGATTACAAAGTACTTCCTGACTGAAACAGTTCATTATCTTGCTTCAGAGCAACGTCTGTGTGGTGCTGCTTTACATAAGTAACAATACTGACTACTAGCAGTTAGCATAAATTGATTTGGGGAACCTCAACATCATACAGATTGTTACTTTTTTGTAAAAGTTGGTGAAAAGGCTAGAGATTAGGGCTGAGGACAGAGAACTGCATGCCATCCTCTACAGGCTGAGGAGGTGCTCTTCTTTGATTCTGCAGTGTTAGTAGGGAAATAAGGTAGCTTCCATTTGTGTTGAATTAAGTTCTGCAATATAACACCTGTCAATAAATCAAATCTAAAGAACTATAGGACTAAGAAAGAGACTATATTGGACTTGTTCTCAAAACATGGGCCTAATATTTACACTCAATTGCTCATACATCATCTGAACATGAACTGGAGCTTTCACTATAGTAACAGCAAGGTAGTCACTGTTTGAATGTTGAGAAGGTAACAGGGATAATATACAAATTTAAGAGATTAAGACTACTTCCATTAGAACTGTAAAGACACTGATCTCCAAACACCTAATGTGGATATTCATGTGGCATAACTACCCCTCAGTATAAAGAAATAAACATACTATAAGTCTATGATGTCTACTTCCCTATTGTTAGCAATTTATCCATTATTCGTGAATAATAACAAACTACTTGCTCCAGAAAATACCTCAAACCATAACAGAAATACACTATTGGTCAGTAATGTCCTCAGTGAAATAAGTTATCAATGAAACACTGTCAAATCAGCTATATAGCCAACTGAAAGAGACTACAAAAATTCATTATTAAGTGAATTGGATCAACTACTTAAGGTCAGCTATTTGATCATCCCTACTAGTGTCTGTGGTATTTCTAATGTACTCGTGGCTTCTATATAGATAAGTTCATGAAGTCTGGAGTACAGCCAGATAGGTATTGAATATACTTAAGATCACATACCTCTGTACATTTTACTTCTTATTAGCATGTAAGTATTGCAGCCATTTAATTTTGCAAATAAGTTAATATAAAATAAACTGGAGGAAATTCAAACATCTGGAATCAGCAACAAAGCCTACATTTTGTAGTTTAATTTTTGTACATTTGAATACTGTATTTGTATATTGCATTTAATAAAATATTTAGTACTTTTACATTTGGCATATTTTTTTTTAATTTTCCAGTTCCTGAAGTGGATTTATTAATGTGATAGAATCATTTTCTCTTCCTTTAGAATCTGAGTCTGGAGAAATTTCAAAATATCAGACTTAAAAAAATTTGAAAAGAATGTTTCTCAGAGAAAGATCATTTTGCTTTTATGTTATTTGCAATTCGTAATAAATGTAGCCATTTTCCTAAGAACAGTTTTCAACTATGTATTTTTTAATTTGCTTCAATTTTTGACATAGCCTCACGCCTTTTCCTGCATGTTTAGCACTTGATTTTAGAAGATACCTATATGTACATTGGAATTCATCAACTGCACATCTCATTTCAGTTTAGTTACCTCTTCCTCTATTATACAATTAGGTTAATTTTGTGATTTTATTATGTCAAATGCCAGAAAGGTTGTCATCGCCCAAACAAAAATAGCAGACATTTTACTCAGCATCAGTCTTACTAAAAAATTCAGTAGTCCATGTTATTAAAAAGGTGTTAAAACACATTTTAGGAAATCAAGTAAGGGATCTAGGAGACCGGCGTGGTTAAACAAGGAGCTGCTGGGCAAACTCAAGTGGAAAAGGAGAATCTATGGATTATGTAAGGAGGGGCTGGCCGCTTGGGAGGAATATAGGACAGTTGTTAGAGGATGTAGGGAGGCAATTAGGACAGCTAAGGCCTCCTTGGAACTCAATCTTGCTAGTCGGGTTAAAGACAATAGAAAGGGCTTCTTCAAATACATAGCAAATAAAACTAACACAAGAGGCAATATAGGCCCACTGCTGAACGAAGTGGGTGCCCTGGAGACAGAGGATATAAAGAAGGCAGAGGTGCTGAATGCCTTCTTTGCCTCTGTCTTTACTCCTGCAGACTCTCCCCGAGGGCCCCGGATTTCTATAGCCCCAGAAGGAGTCAGGACAAAGGAGGAGTTTGCTTTGGTAGATGAGGATTGGGTTAGGGATCAGCTATGCAATCTGGACATCTGTAAATCGATGGGTCCGGATGGAATGCACCCACGGGTGCTGAGGGAGCTGGCGGAGGTCATTGCTAGGCCACTCTCCATCATCTTTGGTAAGTCGTGGGAAACGGGCGAGGTGCCTGAGGATTGGCGGATGGCAAAGGTCACACCAATCTATAAGAAGGGCAAGAAGGAGGACCCGGGTAATTATAGACCGGTCAGCCTTACCTCCATCCCTGGAACGGTGATGGAACAACTTATTCTTGACTCCATCACTAGGCATATCAAGGATGAGGGGGTCATTAAGAACAGCCAACATGGTTTTATGAGGGGGAAGTCGTGTATGACCAACCTTATAGCCTTCTATGAGGAAGTGACTAGGTGGAGGGATGATGGTAGAGCGGTAGATGTAGTTTTTCTTGATTTCAGTAAGGCATTTGATACTGTCTCCCACAGCATCCTCATAGATAAGCTAAAGAAGTGTGGGCTTGACGATCAAGTAGTGAGGTGGATCGAGAACTGGTTGAAAGGAAGAAGGCAGAGAGTTGTGGTCAATGGTGCAGAATGTAGCTGGAGGTCTGTGACTAGTGGAGTCCCTCAGGGGTCGGTGCTGGGACCGGCGCTGTTTAATATTTTCATCAATGACCTGGATGAGGGAACTGAGTGCACCCTCAGCAAGTTTGCTGATGACACAAAACTGGGAGGAGTGGCTGACACACCAGAGGACTGTGCTGCCATTCAGCGAGACCTGGACAGGCTGGAGAGTTGGGCAGGGAGAAACTTGATGAAATTTAACAAGGGCAAGTGTAGAGTCTTGCATCTGGGGAAGAACAACCCCATGTACCAGTACAGGTTGGGGGGTGACCTGCTGGAAACTAGCGAAGGGGAAAGGGACCGGGGGTCCTGGTGGATAGGAGGATGACCATGAGCCAGCAATGTGCTCTTGTGGCCAAGAAGGCAAATAGCATCTTAGGGTGCATTAGAAAGGGAGTGGTTAGTAGGTCAAGAGAGGTTCTCCTCCCCCTCTACTCAGCCTTGGTGAGGCCGCATCTGGAATATTGCGTCCAGTTCTGGGCCCCTCTGTTCAAGAAGGACAGGGAATTGCTTGAAGGAGTCCAGCGCAGAGCCACAAAGATGATTAAGGGAGTGGAACATCTCCCTTATGAGGAGAGGCTGAGGGAGCTGGGTCTCTTTAGCTTGGAGAAGAGGAGACTGAGGGGTGACCTCATCAATGTTTACAAATATGTGAAGGGTAGGTGTCAGGATGATGGAGCTAGGCTTTTTTCAGTGATATCCAGTGATAGGACAAGGGGCAATGGGTGTAAACTGGAGCATAGGAAGTTCCACGTTAACATCAGGAAGAACTTCTTTACTGTAAGAGTGACAGAGCACTGGAACAGGTTGCCCAGGGGGGTTGTGGAGTCTCCTACACTGGAGATATTCAAGGCCCGCCTGGACAAGTTCCTGTGTGATGTACCGTAGGTTACCCTGCTCTTGCAGGGGGGTTGGACTAGATGATCTTTTGAGGTCCCTTCCAACCCTTGGGATTCTGTGATTCTGTGATTTTACAGGCTAATCTGTGCTATAGATCATTCTCCTTACTCTACAGCAGTTGGAAATTAGCTATGGGACTCATTGCAATGAATTCCTAAGCCTGACTTTGTCTTTTTCCCAGTCAGGAGAGGCAGCACTTCAAGGTGTATCTGGCAGTGGAGCCAGCAGATATCCTTCTTACACCCCCCAGTGACTGCATCAGCCAGGGCTGTATGTGTACATTTAACCATACTTGTGTGCATTGTGGGTGGGGAGAAGGACACAGACATTGTGTGCTGCCTTCCTGAAAGGCTAGGAAATGTAATTTAATACAATTTGAACAAATTTTCTCCAAGTCCTTTCAAAATGCTCCATGCTGTAGCAGAAAGTTTGGAGAAACAAGATAATTTCCCGGTGTTATGCTTCCCCTCCACAGACCATACTTACAGATTTTTGCTGAACATGCACTGCAATAGTTAGGCTCTAGATAAAGTAGCAGCCAGCAAGCCTGAGACAGCCTCACCCTGTCTGTCAAATCACTAATAACTAATAGCTAGAACTAGATTAAGAAATGTTTTGGAATATTTTCTATTAAAACTTTTCACACTCCCATGTATCTCAATTTTTTATTTAATAAATCTATTGAACACACTTGACAGCAGTAATACTCATTAGAATGGCAAACTGGCTATAAAAAGCAGTGCTTTAATTAAAAGTAATCCATCATTAACAACCTGAAGTTTTATCTTTTTTCCAAATTACAGTTAAAACATAAAACCCACCTCACAAATGCTATACAATAAAGAATTTAAAGTTTCACTGGCTTCAAAGCCTTCATAGAGCCTCTTCTGATTGGCATTTTACCTATTACTAGCCCCAGATTTCTGTCCCAAATTTTGCATAAATGTCAAATATTCATGGATTCCCGAAAACCCAGGAAAGAGTAGAAGGCGAGAGCTAAGCAAAACAGGGAATTTGGCTGTCTACAAAGGCCATGAGAAGGAGTGCCCATGCACAGAGCACTGCCAGCAAGGGCTGAAGGAATAACAGTGACACACAGCCAGCAACAGCAAGAGGAAACAACAGTAGTAGGTTTGGAAAATGTAAACTGAGAAAGGATGTGATTAGAGTGGGAGGAAATACAGGACAAAAATATGGGAAGGAAGTGCTAAAGAGTGAAGAAAGCTTTAAGAGTTCACAAGTGGGCCGGTGAGAAGGAAGTCTAAGATGCGAAAATTTGTGTGGGAGTGTACCAGAATGAGGATGAGAACGAGGGTGTAACAGGGGCCAGCTAGGATAGGAAATGCTGGGGTGTTTAACCCCTAAGATAAAGGGAAAGGACTGTGATTTGGGACACAAATGGGATGAGAGGTGGATGTGAAGTTTCATTAACACAGGCCCACCTTTTTTGTTTTGTATCCATATTTAAGTAATTATTTTAGCCTATAGAGCCTTTATATAAAGGGATTCAGAGTCTGAAATGGGATAGCTGGAGATAGATTCCTGAAGTCAAACCCTGAGACACTGAACATGAAGAGCTTCATTTGAAGTATGGATTAAGATACACACCCTCCACTGTAAACCTCAGAGCCACAGTCACCATCAGCATGATCTTGCTATAACAGCTTATAAAAGATACAAGGCTGAAAGCATGATATATTTATTTCAGACTGACGATAATCAAGAATTCTCTTGGTATTTTGCAGTTTCTTTTAAAAGTGAAAGAACTCATTCTAACCACACCCACAGAGCATCAGGGAGACAGCTAAAAGTGTCAGTAAATACTGCAAGTTTGTTAAAAAGTGCAGCTTTAGAAGAAGAAAAATTATTGTTAAATTCAGATTGGAGAACTACTTTAGTTCAAAAACACTCATATACAGCCCCAAGAATGTTTCTATTTTGACAACTTAACATTACTTTTTCTTTCAATTGTCCTTTCAACTTTTAGTTGCACTATTTCTTAAAAAAATATAACTTTTTCTGAAATGGTTATTAAAACTTCAAGTTGAATGAATAATCTTGAGTCAGAGAACTTCCCCACACCCTTCAAAGAGCCTTAGCCTTTCTTTTGGCTACTGGTCTAAAAAACCCCAGTATTCTCAATTGTATTGATGAGACAGATAGCTGGTAGCAAAGCCATGTGCTTTAGGAATAGTTTCATGCACCTTCTCACCCACCAGCCTTCTCAGCTCCTGTATCCACACCAAAAAAACCAATAACTTTTACAATCGTGAATCAATTTCGGATCCTCATCTCTACACCAAAATGACTTGGAAATTTCATCAGCAGCCCCTGACAAAGCAGGATATGGAGCAAGGCCCTTTCAAGGGAGACCAGGCAGGAAGGGTAAGAGATGGAACCAGAGATAAGTTATACTGTCTATCTGAGACACACACAGGAGAGGAGCTACCTATAGCACAGACCCAGGAACCATCCAGGAGGCAGGGCAAGAGACCAACACTCCTACATCATGGACTGAGCTTAAATGGGACTCCTGGGCCCATGGGTAAAGAAGGAGTGATCTGGGATCCCAGGTGAGGCTGGTCAAGGTCAGTGACTCCTATCAGCACCCTCAGGGCTCTGAAAACATTATGCAAATGATGAGCTGTGATTAATCATATGCATTTTCTCTAGATCACAGCACTTGTAATGTAATGAAATCTTTAAATAACAGTAAAAGGGGCTAATACTTCTTTAAAATTTGTGACCTGCTGAGAGTATGCACAAGTCATATGTCTGAAATCACATATAGTGATTTCTGATGTAATTAGGTTTGGGACTGAACCCTCAGCTAGACTATTGAGTGTAAGATATTAAAAGTCATTGGTGCGCTGTAAGAGCAAATGGATTACTTGAAAATTCCATAAGGGTATACTACAGAGGGCAAAGTTTAGCCATTTTAAAAGCCAGCTTGGCTGCTATGTGCACATGTAGCACCAGACCAGTAAAGCTTTGTGGAAACATCTGCAAAGATGTACCACAAAACAAAAAGAAAAATGCTCAAGCACCATATATTCTTTAGGAACTAGCTTTAGATGGTTTTGAAACACTTGCCCAGAAACCCTTCTGAATCTGTCAAGGGCTAAATATAATTAAAAATTGGCCATAAGTGCAAAAGTTTTTTTTGAAAAAAATGATTAATGTCTTTAAGTTTTTATGGACCTCTGCATCTTTGCTTAAACACAGGATGATTTTTCAAGTAATGCGATAAGCAAATATTTCACTATTCCAAACATTAAGAACCTTTCTGGAAACTCATTGAAGAACGCTCACAAGACCAGTATTTTTGTTTTCTTTTACTTCAAAATACTGCGGTTTGAAGTCTCAGATTAAACTCATAAACAATAATCATATATTGCTGCTATGTAGTTGTCAGTGTTTGCAGCCCAAAGAAGCAGGGAAAATACTTCTTTGTCTTTCTGTTTTATTTCATGGGAGGGTTTCTTTTTTTTACAATCCTGTCTTTTCTGTCTGCTTTTTTTTCCAGTCCAAATCTCCTGACTGGGTTAAACACATGATGCAAATAGCGGCTTATTTATCATGCTGTTTGGTGATGGATCTTGGTGATTGCCTCCTATTCTTTTCTGACTGTAAAACTGAATTAGATTCTACACGGTGCAAATGTACACAATACACATTGTAATGGCAGCTGGTAGAGTGCTGCTGTAGCCAATTCTGAGTCTTTTTCCAGTCACAACTTCTGTTTCTTGTCTTCTCTGCCAACCCCCCTTCCAACCAGCACCCTAAAGAAAATGTAAAAAGTACCAGGCAATGTCACCAGCTGGTCCTATTTTCTGTCCACAGATATTCATGGTCTCTGATTGGAGTCATGGTCCCCTAAAAGCCACATTTACACAGGAGAAGAAAAAAAATAGACTGCACCTTTTGTCAGAAAAAGTTAAACAGTTTAGAAAATAAGCTCATGTAATTCTTATTCCAAAGATAGTCCTTCTTAAAATAATTAAATGGAAGCTTCTTCAAAATGTGAGTGTATATGTGTACAATCACAGTATGTCACAGAATAACTTAGGTATCTTTTCCACTTCAATGCGTTTTCCTGAAAGGAATGAGCTGCTACCTGTTTGTAAATAAAAGAGGTTTAATCTTTGAATTATTCTATTGTTTCTTAACACCACAGGTATTCTTAATATCTATGGACATATGTCATACAAGAAGGAATCACAAGACTAGCAGTCCAATCAAATTCGTGCATGAAATGGAGGAATACAAAAAACATAACTTCAATCATCCCCCTTATAAACTGCCCTTAAGGCAGATCATTATCTGCCTATGCACTTTCTTATGTATTGTAGAATGCAGAAAATTTTAACTGAATCCCCCATTCTGGTTTGTTTATTTAGATTTGTTCTGCTTGCTTTGTTTTTGTTTGTGATTATTTTTTTATTTGGAGGAAGTGTTGTTTTTTAATTCAAAAGGTCTCTAAACAAAGGCACACAGGTTTTTAGTTTTAGAGCTCTGATTGCTTTTTCATTCGTATTAAGAGGTAGTGGTCTGAGATGATTTATGCAGGCTGCTTCTTTCGATTTCCCAGTATAATACAATTTCATGTAAGCCTTGTGTTGGTCAATATATGACAACACATATCTTCATGTGGCTATGTAAGTGATGGGCCAAAGGCATTTTGCAGACTGCTGCAAAGTGACTAACTGTGATTGATTAATTTACTGTTCAATAGTGTAACTGTTAAATAGATTCTCTCTTTTCAGCTGCCAGTTTCTTACAGTTACTGAGAGAGCAGCTGAACTACTTCTCTTCCCCTTTCTTCTTGGTTAAAGAAAATTATCTCTTTATTTAAGCATCAAAAATGGTGTATATTTCTGAAATTGTGATGTGTCGTGTGTCTACTTCACTGAAGGTATAAGGGTAGGTTTCACTTTTTTCAATGCTTTTGTGATTCTTCAAGAACATTTTTAATGCATAGGCTTTTTCAACCTATGTTAATTTGTGTTTCCCTGTATAGCAGCTTATTATCTGCATAAGCACTTTCTTATATAGTGTAGAATACAGAAACTTTTAACCATTCTGAGTAACCTCTCTTGGTGGCCTTTTTAATTATTGTATGTTTGTATTGTATTTATATTTTGTATGTTTATATTTATTTGTATGTGTATATTCATCTTTTGGAGATGGAATGAATGTGGGGGGTTTTATTTACATTGATTTTAATAAACTTTTTTTTTTTTTACATGTTTTTAGACTTTAAAAAAGTTTCAGGTGTAAAGAAATACCCCAACCAGGTAATGTCATTCTTTTTCTAGAGGTCATTTTGCCTTCCTTAATATAAGTATAAGGAAAACAAAGGTAGGAATATGAATCTGAATCTGTGACTCTTATTCTCTTGGTTGTCTGAGGCCATCTCTTGCCCTACAACCCTGGATCTTCCATGAAATACCATAGTTCTCAATGTTTTTTTCCATTTGTGATCTCTTTTCATCCTTGAGATAGAAGATCTTCTGACACAGACCCCTTCACCAGCATTGTAACCATTCCTGCATGTACTGGGAATTTTGCAGTATTGCTCCCCAGCAGCATTTGTTCCATGTTCAGTAGCTCTGTGTTTGTAACCATTATAAGGAACGGAGGTGTATTGCATTAAGCATCTTATGTCATCAGTATGTTTCATGAAATAAAACATTTAATAAAAACTGGTGCAAGATGCAGAGATAGGTTGGGATTCAAACCTAATGATCACACAGATTTATTTTTTGTGTGTGTGTGTTATCGCACCAGTCCTGTTTATAGGTCATAGTTAACTGTTATTGTCATTTAGCACTAACAGCTTCTAACTAATGTATCAATGGCATTCATTTCCTGCTCCCTGTCACCCACTGATCCTTTTCATTGCTTCTCATAACATTCATTGTTTAGAAACCTCAGTCAGTACTGAGTATTTTAATATTATATATCATGGTTTCTGTGTAAGCTCCATTATGTCCAGACTTCCTGGCTTTTTGTGAAATACACAGTGACTACACCAAAAACAAATCACACACAGAAAAAAATGTACAGGTCTCATTTGTCTGGAACACTTCTCTCCCTGATCTCTTCATGAACTTCACAAATATTTGCAAAGGTAAAGGCATGAAATCCAATGAAAGTGTTGGAGAGGATATAAAAAGAGCACATTTGTCAGTTTATAGCCCACATCCAACAATGTGCTGTAAGCTGTCAGCACCATGTTTAAAACTGAAAGCAAGGGAGCAGAACATTCAGAACATATAGATAATAAAGAACAAAACGGACTATAAAAGGGAGACAGCTGGAGACAGTAATTCTGAAACTATAATCTTCCTTGAGTACATCTAAAACAGAGCAAACATTTCTCTTCCTTGATATTAGCAAAGCATAACTCTGATTCACTGAAAATTCAGACTTTGTTCTGATCTCTGTATGTAGGATTTACTCCTTAGTGACACTGTAACCGCCAAGTACATTAAGAATTGAATAGACAGTTATTCTGCGCATATTATCAGAAGGTACTGAGGATAAACAAAAGTAGCTCTGACCTATAAAAAGTGAAATGAAGAAGGAATGTTAACTGCATAATAACAAGAGCAATTGGATAGGAGATGCCATAGAAGTAGAGCATCCTTGTCAGACATAGGGGAAAAAAATCCTCCCAGATTGGCTTCGACTTGTATTTTCCACAGAAAAACTTACTGAGCTCTATTCTGATCATCCTTGCATGAATATAAACTCCACTAAGTTGAGCAGAGTTATCCTTGTGTGTTCTACCCTAAATATATTTGAATGGTCCCATATGAACCTGAAAATCCAGTGAGAAATGAGTTAGAAAGAAAATAGTGAAAGTTCTCCCATTTCAGGGAGAACTGGGCGGGAATGTCCAGACTGCAAAACATACTCACAGTGGTTCAGCATCATTGAAGAAGAATCTCAGGCCTAAGTCAAAGCCAGCACCAGCAGGAGGCATATTCACTGAATACTGAAGAGACGATTCCGTTCCCATAGATATGAAAATAGGAAAAATGAAGCAGAAAGCTGTGGGGTTTGCAGGTGACATAAGGCACTTTACTTGGTTAAATGAAGGAGGCTGATCTTTTAATATGTGCAAAAAATAATCTTGTCAAGACACACTTCTGTCAAAGAATAAAGCATCAAGCTTTTGATCTCTAGGTAAGAATATCATGACAATATTATTCTGCCAGAAAATTGTATTTACTAAAATCCCATGTGAGTCCACTTTTACTTTTTCTTGTTGTATATACTCTAAAGAATGGACATTTATGTCATTCTCCTTGTCTTGTAATAGTTGAAGTAGGAAAGCAAGACACTTCACAGTTCTACACTGAATTACTAAAATAAATAAATTGATAGTATAGCTATAATTTTATAGCTACAAAAATGACAGAGCCCAGTGTTTATAGGCATCTAGTAGAATCTATATACTTGGGTTATGTAGGGCATTTCTCTAGCTCCATCTGTCACAGCAGACCAGATTACGAGGTCACTTGTGGATTCCTCAAGTGCTATTGCGTTAAAAGCTCTACATCATAGTCCTTGCTTGACCACAGAACAGTTTGGGTTGGAAGGGAACTTAAAATTAATCTAGTTCCAGCCCCCTGCCATGGGCAGGGACATCTTCCGCTAAACCAGGTTGCTCAAAGCCCCATTGATTTTTTTTTTATTTTCCTTGACATTGATTTTCATAGCTTTGAATTTTTTTATACAAATAGCCCTAAAAATACTCAGGGAAACTGAGACCTAGATGTTGAATGTAATATTAATGTAAATTAAAAAAAAAAAAAAGAAATCCTGCTCAGTATAGGATTATATTTATTTTAAATGTCTTAAAGCGACAAGAGATAAAGCCTTTAGTAGAGATTTTTAAAAATTGGGCAATTATACCACAGTTATTTACACATTTTTTCTGCTTAATTTTGAAAACACCATTAATGAAGTTAGTGAGTGGAACTGTGTGTCAGTATACAAACACAGCAGCCAAGGAATATGACTGAGAGATTAAAATAATTGAAAGATGGGAATGAAAAAAAAAAAAAAAAAAAAGCAAAGGAAAAAACAGGGAGAGAGGAAAATAAAACTATGAATTAAGCAAATAAAAATATTGTAGATACTGTTGCAGTTATAGACTTTGCTTCTTGGACAAGCGGTTCTTTAGCTTTCTGTGTTGGATGTTGTCATTTGAGGGCATCTGGGGTAGCTGTTATTTCTGAGGAAATATTTTAGAACTCACACTCCACTGTAGTTAGGGTCCTTTCATGTCTGTGTAATGTAATCAGTCAAGGGTGATCAGGAAGTTTCTTTTTCCTTTTTTAGTTGCAAATAAGCAGCTAAAAAATTATTCCTACTATTATGTAGGTATTTTAATTACTGGAAGGCATAGCTATAGTGTTTTGAAGGGATTTTTGAATTAAAAACAGTGTTGAGGAAATAAAACCAATTAAGATTAAGGCAACAGAAAAAACCCAACCAAACAAACAAAAATGCACCAAACATTTTCTTTTCTCATGAAAAGCAGAAACAATAAAAGTTATCTCTAAATAATTCACATATGGTGCTGAGCCAGCTTCTCGGAAAGCAGCATTTCCATTTTCATTTACAAGTTTCCCCAAATGTTTCATTAAAATTCAAAGGCTATGTTGGAAAATGAACTAAAGTACTTTCAGGTATAGAGGCATGGGGTTTTGGGTTTGTGTTTTTTTTTTTTGTTAGTTTTAAACAGGTTACCTTCTTCCCTTATCTTCTTCAGCAGCTGGTACTTCTAAATGAAACAATTTTTTAAAACTACTGAATTCCAAAATTGTGATCACTAAATAAAGGCTGGTGAGATATGACACTGGTACATTCTGTGCTTTCCTCTACTGTACTGCCTCCTCTTCGACACTTCATTGCAGAGCCTGTTTTTTCTTGTGATGAAGAGATAATGGACCCTCTGAGAAATAAGACACCACATAATAATGGTCTGCTCTACAGAAGTAGTCCATTTTAATTTCATGGTTGTTGCATTATCCCACATGATTTCTCACAAGACATTACAGGAGGATCACAATAATGCCACCATTGGTAGGTACTTAAAGCAAAGTTAACTTTAAAAGCGTTGTTCTTTCAAGTACTTTCTCTAGACTGTATAAAGAATTCATTTATTATGACTGAATCTCCCATTTTGCTCCCCTTTTCTGGTACACAAGCATGTTTATCCTATAGAACATGTATACTCAAAGCTAAAGTGGAGGGGTTTTGTTTCAGCATAAGGGAGAGACCTGAGACCAAGTACGCAACATTCAATGGTTAATATTAAATAGCAAAACAGTTTGAAAGAGCAACATTGAAAAGAAAAGGATATTCATGAAAGCAAGCAAGCAAGCAAGCCAGACATTTTTAGTAGCATTTAGTAGGGCTTTTTTTGCAAAAAACAATAAAATTTATTTTATTTCCTCAGTTGTTTCGGGAACTCTGTGACTGTAAATAGTTGGTGCAGCCTTTTGTTCAGACGATGCAGCTAAAATTTTTATTATCCTTCAAAAAAACCCTTACATTTTTACAATCCTTATGCAGATGTTATTATGATAATAGCATGTTCACGAAATTGTATCTGACTTAAAAATACACAGATTCCTACTCCTGTTGTAGGCCTATGAAACAATTTAATGAAAATTTTTTAAAGATATTTTTTCTGGTATCTTGGTGGCTGTATGTTGTATTTCCAACAGCTCTAAAACAAAAGGCTATTTTGACAGTGAACATGACCCCTTGCTGTGCATGAAGCATTTGTCTCTGTGTATTTTCCAGTGGTAGAAGAATTTTGCATGCGCTGGTGTATGAGCTCACTTTAGTGATTGAAGAGTAGTATAAGTTATTGACAGTTATTACAGTCTCAGAAAAAAACCAAACCAACACAACAACAAAGCACCACCACAAGTACTTAGTTGCTGTCTGTAAACAAATAATCAAAAATATCAGTTACCCCAAATTCAATCTGAATGCACATATGTTTGATTTAGTGCCGCGTCTCTTACAATGACTGGTAGCAGATGCTTATCAAATAGTAGAACAAAGCTCCCCTAAGATACAATCCTCTTTTCCAGGGATCTAAAGACTGTGGGCTTCCCAAATTTGAGTTGTAGTCATATATTCACTAACAGCTTTTGATAGACTTTCATGATTTTACTTCTCTATTATCGATATTTCTACTCTATTATCGAGGGGTTTTGAACTTCAAAGATCTGAACACCTGCATGACTGAGCTGTGTATTCGTTCTTCCAATCTCACAACACTACTAGCAGTATTTTAAGCAATATCTGTTATGTAGAAAATTTGGCAAGCAAGTAAATATGTGGCATAATCTCAATGAGAGATATTCTACAAGCTCAAGTAAAACATCTGCCAATAATTCCACACATTCTGTGGGTAGTCACTAGCATAAAAGCAAGGAATTTTTAACTTGGGTATACATAAAATGGTGTAAAGACACATTCCTTATTGTGGATTGCTTGTGCAACCCACTAATTTAGCATGGGTTAACTAATGTTCATTCTAGTAATCACTTTTCCTTGTGACTGATACAGTGCATGTGTGTGTGTGGGGGGGAAACATGAACCTTATTTCTGTCAGCAACAAGGTGTTGTGAATTGAGTGGTAGAGTTTGTAGCCAATTTTAAGGTTTAATTATTGGCTTATAGGGTGGAAAATTCATTGGTTTTGTGTGACTTTTTTTTTTTTTATTTTAATAAAAACCTCAATGCTTTTCTAAACATCAATTTTCTCTATCATCCCATGCTTTGTCTTCCTTTCCTTTTCAGCACCCTCCACTGTTCGGTATTTACAGATCACAAAAGACAAGAGAATTATTTTTTTACATTTCTCCTACTGCTTTATGATTTAATACCTCCCAGAGGTTTAGCTGGTACAGAAACTATTCAGATCCTCCTCCTCCATTCATTCAAATTTTCCAGGTCCAGTAAATGTCAGAATTCCCAAAAGATTAAAAAGACAAGACTTTTAAAGCAAGCTTCAGTTATGACAAATCTTTCAGTTGAAAAGAAAAGGGGGATAAAGTTGAGACTAATTTAGAAAACTGCCTGTTTCTGGTTAATCTTTAAATGTGACAGTTGCATTAGAAGCGAAGGTCAAATCACGTTTCGGCTTGCTGATACTGGCAGCTCATTTGTCAGCAGGCCGGACGTGTCACCTCTTAGACATATCCAATGCTCTAACTCTAGGCCTGTAAGAAGAAGAGCTTAGAAATTTTTATCTTTCTATTCAATCCAAGGAGAATATATTCAAAGAGCAAAATACACACTTTCAAATGCATCACGATATGCATTTGAACATATAAGCTTCTCCAGAGCTAAGCTTTCATAACAGTCTCAAATTTTACATTTTCTGAATTTTTTAGGGACTTTTCAGTAGTCTGCAACATGGAATCCCTACAGCTTCTGCTAAACTGGTTGGGGGGGTTGAGTATCTTGGGCTGTTTGCTTAGGTGACATTCAGACTGTTTCCTCCCCTCAGCAGGTACACAGCATCAGATTTCCTGTCAGCATCCTGTAAAAACAGTGCAGTGGGTAAATATAAGCAACTAAAGACTAGTGAAAAATAACACTGTGGTTCCACTAGATCTCCACTTCCAGAGGACTTTCTATGTTGACTTAGTATGCTAAGATTTTAAAAAAACCCAGCAAACTAGCAGAAGTGAAGAAAGAAGATAAGAGCTGCTCACTGATCAAATCAATCTACATGCAGTGATACCACAGCCATTGAATAATAATAATGAAAAAAAGTAAAAGCAGCCATCTCTGCCTAGGACATTGCCGGTGTGCTTGTTCGAGTTTTCTAACCATGCTATTCTTATCTACTGCAGGATCACTCCGAAAGTTTATTCATCTAACCCTTGTTTAATCTCATCCTCTCTACACACACATACACACACACATACCTACTTTTTCCGTTTTGCGTACACTAGACAGCTTCACAACAAACTAACACAACAATTCCTGAATCCATTTTTCTAAGTCCTATCCAAATGTATTACGATTCCAAATTAATCTTAACATGCATATCATCTAACATTTATAAGCATAAATGTTAGACAGTATGTTTTTCTTAGATCTTGGTTTGTTAACTCTTTCTGAAACTCTTTACTTTTACTTGATTTGAATAATCCTAAACAGCTCTATATAATTTGTACATTTTGCCTATTCAGAGTCTGTTTCTACTTAGAGCTCTAGTTCTAAGTAGAATTCTAAGTAGAGCTCTAGTTCAGCCCTTAAACTCAGTAAAATGGGCATAAACAAATTGTGATACCCTGATAAAGTATGAAGACGTGTGGCAGGAGTTAAAATGGTATTTCTCTTTTTGTACACAGTGGCTGTCCTGGTTTCAGCTGTAACAGTTATTTTTTTATTCCTTCCTAGTAGCTGATGCAGTGCTGTCTTTTCAACTTTAGTCTGAGAACAATGCTGATAACGCATTGATGTTTTATTTGCTGCTCAGTAGTGCTTACTCTGATCAAGGACTTTTCCGTCTCTCATACACTGCCAGTGAAGAGGGGCATGAGAAGCAAGGAGGAAGAAGAGACAGGGCACCTGACCCAAACTAGCCAAAGGGATATTCCACACCACAGCACATCATTCCCAGGGTATAAACTGGGGAGAGTCACCCAGAAGGGACCAATCGCTGCTCAGGCTGAGCTGGGTATTGGTCAGCGGGTGGTAAGCAATTGTGTTGTGAATCACTTGTGTTTATTGATTTCTTTTCCTTTCCCCTTTTAGTTTTATATTCTATCCCCTTGTTATTTCTCTTATCATTATCAGTAGTAGTAGCAGTAGTAGTTTTATATTATACTTTAGTTATTGGCCTGCTCTTATCTCAACCCTTGGAATTTATATTCTTTAGATTCTCTTCTCTATCCTGCCTGAAACGGGGTAGGGGAAAGGGAAGACTGAGTGAGCCGCTGCGTGGTTCCGAGTTACCAGTTGGGCTTAAACTATGACAGTGGCTAATTCAGCACAACTCTACAACTTAAAAGCCAAGTTTTTCTAATCACACCTTCAAGCTTTTTTTTTGTGTGTGTATGTCAGTCTATACCAAACAAAAAGTGTTTATACATACATCAAGTAATAATGTAGACACTTTCACTGAAATTTGGTGCCTACGGTCTTCTGCTCAAAACACAGGAGCTTTTTTCTTTAAAATATCACAGCCAGAAACCGTAGTGGTGGTGTTTTCCCTGTTGCTACACTTACATCGGCTTTTGTTTTATTCATTTACTAAAGCATTCCAGTGGGGTCAAGAGTCCCATATCCAATGTTTTCTTCACCATAGAACTCAAACCCATACCTCCAAGGAACAGTTATAATTGCTGCAAGAAAGTACTCTCTGTTCCTCCTGTTGAGGCTGTCACATTTTGCATAAGAGAAATAAATAACTAGAGCGTAAATGTCCAGTAAATTCTTTTGAGAGCAGGTCTTACATTCCCCTTCCTCCTCAGTGCAGGTTCTATGTTTCTTCCAAGGGTTAATGTAAAACACACCTGAGCAGGAGAGTCTGGTATCCAAAATTCCTTATCCTTTCTCCTTTCCTCTTGCCTGGAATGCTTTAACCAGATATCCATGATCAAGCTTAGTTTTCTTGATTGTGTGTGTGTGCCCAATAGAAAAGTTTGACTGCTCATCATTTTGCTTGGCATAAAATTAATTTATAAGAACTTTTCCTCCAGATAGGAAGTATGAGTTTTAACTTCCCCCAAATAACTGAATGTTTGATTTTAGTCAATCTGTAATCTTCAGGTATGTATAATATCTAACATTTCATCCTGAGGTGCTGAACTGCGCAATAAATGCAACCTGAGGACCCTTAACATCTGAAAATGAAGGACCTGCAGCAGGAGGATTTCAGAATTAGATGCAGCTGAAAAGCACTTTGAGAACTGGTGTTTGGGATTAACCACACAAGTAGCACCTAAGTATACTACAGATGATCATTTCCATACTGGACAGTGCCAGGTAGGATTTGGTGTGCCCCCTTCTTATTCCAAAACAGCTGGAGGGACTTGTTTTCATGCTATTTCCTTTTCATTGTTGTTTTTACTGTGAAATTAAACTGAAGACATGAGATTTATATACTGTTTTGAAAACAGTGAAATCTGCAACTACACTTGTCATTCATTTAGAAGAGAATTCTGTAGTCTGGAGGAAGATGCTCACAAAATTATCTCCTACTCTCATGTGTTTCACCCATGAAGCTGGCAGCTTCATTGTTTCTGAAGAAAGCTGGCACAAAAGAAAGTTCTAAGAGAACAAAACCCTGTTGTTTAGGGCTGGGGCCATGCCCAATCTTCCCATACAGTATATTATAAACATATGTTTAACCTTGATCATGCGGGCTACTCTTTCATTCCTGCTCCTTAAGACATAAAGAACACCAAATACAACTTTGAATGGATGAGGACCATAGACAAAATTATTTCTAATCTTTGTTTATTCATGATGCACAAAAAATTTGTAAATGTTATTAGTAGTAGATTATTATGACTAACATTTGCCATAGAATTTGCACTTGCATTCATGAATGGGCTCTGATTTTATCTGAGTTGCTTTCAAATTGGCTGCAAAAGCTGCTGAATTCTTACCATGCATATTTATCAAGGTACAGATTATTCCCTGCTAGTCACAGTATGTCCCTTGTTCTACGAATGACAAAAGTATTATTAAATAAGAATGTGATGAATAAGCCAGTTCCTGTCTAAAATTTCAGAAGTTTGCAATAAAATCCATGCATAAGTGAAAACGTTCATGAGTACTTTGCAGCTGACAGTATTTGTGAGTTACAAATAGCACAGCTCCAAGCTTCAAAGCAATCAAACATCAGTCTGACACTCTAGGTGCTACTGTAGTTGCAAACATTATGGTAGCAAGAAGGCATTTGCATCAGCATCAACCTAAGTAATAGAATTCAGCAAATCTATGACTTGGGTCATTTCCTTAGCTAGAAACAATCTATTCCTCATCATGCTTCTTAAGAATCTATAAGACTCATTCTTTTGATAACTAATAACCACTAGAAAATAAGTTAAAATTGAAGTCTTCCTAGAAGATGTCTTCACTTAATCATGGTATAAAACCTAAAGAAAAGGCTTGCTCCTGCATGGGTGCTCCAAATGGACATACCAGCCCTCATGCTCAAGATTTGGCTCAGTACACAATATCTGCCCACTTCTTCACTATGTTCTGGTTTTGACTGGATTTTCACCCATGGAAAATCTGGGTGTTTAAGTATTCTGGGTTCAGCATTAGCAGTCATTTTTCTCCTTCTTAGTAGCTGGTGAAGTGCTGTGTTTTTGACTTTTAGCCTAGGAACAGCGCTGATAACACCGATGTTTTTATTTGTTGCTCAGCAATGTTTACTCTGACCAAGGGCTTTCTGAGTCTCATGATCTGCCAGGGAGGAGGGGAAGCCGGGAGGAAGTAGAGACAGGACACCTGACCCAAACTAGCCAAAGAGGTATTCCATACCACAGCACGTCATGCCCAGTATATAAACTGGGGGCAGTTACCCAGGAGGGCTTGGGTCGGGCTGGTTATCAGTCATGGGGTGGTGAGTGGTTGTATTCTCTCCCCTTGTTATTTCCCTTATCATTATTGGTGGCAGCAGCAGTGGTTTGTGTTATACCTTAGGTACTGGACTGTTCTTATCTCAATCCGTGCGAGTTACATTCTTTTGATTCTCCTCCCTGTGCCCCCTGGGAGTGGGTGGGAGGAAAGGCAGGGAGTGAGCGAGGGCTGTGTGGCTGAGTTGCTGACTGGGCTTAGACCACAACATTAAGCTAGAAGAAAAGTGCAGTGGGCTTTGGAGAGATATTCAAACCGAAGAGGGAAACAGAAACCTGGTACAGACAGCAGTGTGCAACTGCAAGGCAGATGTTTGCCAGGTTTTTTTCTAACATTGACAGGGCTGAATGCCTTATACATTCAGGAAAGAAGGAATGAAAAGACGCCATTTTGCAAATAGAAAATAGGAAAACTAAGACTTTCAGCAGAGAAATGTTGAGACAGAAATCAAACACCACTCTTGCAAATCATTACTTTAATGTTTAAATTCTGCAAGAGTATAACATGAAAGTTCAACAGCAGACATGTACAACTGCCAATACAGCATCTAACAGGTATCAGTGACTTACAAAAAAATAATATTCACCTGAGAAACAGCACATGCTTAACACCCAGAAGAACAAAACTCAGTACAAAGAGAAACTATTATGTCAAAAAAGGTCTTAAAAACAATTAAGCCAAAACATTACTCTGAACATGAGTGAGCTAACTGTAGAATCTGTGCACCTAATTCTTGATTAAGCAAGATTTTGGATCACTTACCTACTCCTGAGTTAACTGAAACTAAAGGGTCAAATCTGCTTCCATAAGGTTAATCAGTATCTTGAAAGCAAATTTCAGAAAATACAGACAAATCTTCCTAGATACAATGGAAATTTTTAAAACCACCTCTTCACTGACATTCACTTTATAATTAAAAGACAGAGGGGAACGGGGAAGCAAATTTGTTAAAGTGGTTAAAGTAAATAATGTTTTCTGCTTTTAACTTTGTACAATCTACAGTTACAAAAGCAGAACTTGCTTAAATCCAGATTGAGTTGTGCTTATTTATATCACGAGGGAATAAAAACCTTATGTAGTAAGAGTATCTATTTTAGCTGCATTGCTTTTTCTTCTAAAGACTTTTAGTGTTTCATAAAGCAAGCACCCACAGAAAAATAACCAAAGAATTGACATACCAAGCTTATTTTCTCAAAGTCATTTTTGGTTTGTTTTTAAAGCAATTGCGTAAAAGTGTTCTAATTGCTACTTACTTTAAGAAAGGTTTAGATCCACAAAAATGCAGACTAGACCTGAGGTATTTTGAGATGCTTTTAGTTTAGAAAATACGCAGTGATACTAAACTGTTGCACCTACGTAGCATTTGGGGTTTCATGGTTTTTACCTCTTGCAGACAAGGGGTAAAAATAAGAGTCTGCAACCTTGGCAGTTGTTTCACTTTAGATGATGCATTCCATTTCATATACATTTGTTACAGTAGTTAAGCAAAACAATGGTGCTTCTATTTCAAGACATGTTATTTTTTAACATGTAACAGAGCTGTCATGCAGGCAGTCTGTTTGCCTGCTCTGCAAGAAGGTTTTATATTCCAAAAGGCTTCCACCCCCTGCTCCCTAATGGTGAAAATAAATCAATTTCATCTGCTGGTAGTTTCATTTCTTCCCCCCTCTCCTCCCCCCCCCCCCCCCCCCCCCTTTTCTTTTTTTCTTCATTTCCCTCTCTTTCTTTTGTGGGCCCCTTTCCACAATGCCATATGGCAGCTGAAGGAAGGGTAGAGCAATGATCTGCATTTTCAGCTCCTAACAAAAGATGCAATAGTGTCAAAGAGGCTCATGAATGCGTGAGACATACATGTATAGCAAAGTGCCTCCAGTCCTGTCAGGAAGGACTAAAAAGAAGCCTGATAAACCTGACATTGCTTTAGTGCAAAGAAAGGCAGCAGTGCTTCTCTCAGTAGTTCATCTTGCTCCCATCCATCTCCCCCGGCCCCCATCTCCCCTCCCACTCCTTTGGTTCCATGCCAAAATCCCATTAGCTCTATTAATGACATGTGGTTCGAAGTAAAAGCGTGTGGCAGAACAAGAAAGGCACAAGATGAACCAGCCTATCTATTCGTTTTTGATACATGTATCACGAGATGATAGAAGTATTTCAGCAGGGGCCGTGTCAGCTTGGCTACGTGAACAGCAAAGAGAGAAAATGCAGCAAGAGGCTGTAATCAGTTTCTCAGCTGTCCTAATTCATCTCCCTAAAGTCTTAACATATGAATAGATGAAACTTAATTTTGAAATGCTGACAAAGTTTTCAGTATTCACGTTCAAAATGCAGCTTGGGCTTTGTCTGCCCCTCGCCCTCCCCAAGACTTTAAGCTGTTTAAATACACTCCTCATCAGCATTGTGTGGCAGAATGAATACACCCTGTACTATTTCAACCACTTACTTAGGACCCCCTTAGTTAAACAAAAAAAGGCACAACTGCATTCTTCTGTAAGAGTCCAGACCTCTGAAGCTTAGAGACATGGCATTTCAATATGCTGAAAGTGTTTTCTCCTGGAGTATGTTTCAGGACTACCTACAAAAGGTTTCCTGCATTTCTTAATTACTTAGACCTAACATGCTTATAACTTGATTTGCCTGTGTGATATTTCTAAAAGCAGGCATTTTTTAAAGTAAAAAATGAAAGTAATCTCTTTTCAAACTGAAATAAATCCTAACTTTGGCAAGCAAGCAAGGTGATGCCTATTATATCTATAGGGCAACACTTTATTACAATAAAGTTGCAGAAAAGTACAGAGTAGTGATTGGCTATTTAACAAACATGCTGTTTTGTTTCTTGTGCCTCAGGATACTTCTGCTTGGTCAACTGAAAGTCAACAAACAGTTAAATTTCATTCAGAAGTCAGTGAGATTTGCCACAGTCTTACTGAGATTTTTAATAATCACAAAAAATTTTAACGAGAATATATTTTAAAAAGCACCTGAATCAGTTCCAGAGGTATAAATCCAGATTCTCAACATCTGCACATACTTTTCTGATTAGCCCCCAATAATTCTGAAAATAACTGTCGACCTGTTGTCGTCTCTAGGGCAAAAGTGTGAAGTTGAGAGTTTCTATTGGATTTAGCTGCACTTAAAGGCTGGCTGGATTTGCTGGTCTTGACAAGCACCCTTTAAACCTATAACTGTCAGCTATAGTCAGCTATTCAACACTTCTCCTGAAGGACATCTGTATACATAGCTGATACCCACTCAACAGGGTGTGGGTATTTTACCAGCAACACAGCAGTTAAGGCTGCTTGGGGATCCAGAAATCTGTTGTCATCCATGCTCCCACCCCCGCCGCACCCCCACCCCCCTTTAACAGTTGTATTGCATATAAATTTTCACTATCAATCAGTCTTGCAGTTTCCTTTCACATTTCTTTAAAGATCAAGTAATGGTGAATCTAGGCATGCTTTCAAAGACAAGATAAAGCAAACACCCAACACCACACCCTCCTCCCAAACCAGAATGCTGAATGCAAAGCTGTGTACTATTTTGATAGGACGTGCCAATAATCCCTGCAATTTTAAAGATCCAAGTGGCTTTGAATTCTAGAATCACCACTGCTCTTGTGGACATCAGCCATACGTTACTGATTTCATCTTGAATTCTGCCAAATAAGTATCTCTTTGAAAACTGGCAACATTTCCCTGTTCCTCTATCTGGACTTCTTTCAGGTAAAAACTGGCAATTTGACTGGGATGTGAAGCTACTTGTTCTCAATTAGTTCAGTTCAGTGACATATTAGGTACATCATTAGATACGTTATGGGAGAGAAGACAAGTAGACCCTTCTGAGTAAGGATACCTAGGATCATGCAGTTAACTCATGCTATTTCTATTCTGATATTATCGGACAGAGTGCTTGCAAATGAAAATATATGAGCACTCTGGGATATGTGATTACAGGCATATCTCCAGCCACACGAGAAACATGAGCTGATTACATGCTTTTTTCCATCATTGCTTCTTTCTTCTTAATGTGATAGCCTTTGTTTACCTAAATTTTGTCCTAAGGCAGTGCTGGGCTGTGTGCAGCCTTCAGACTGTCCTCTGCCCATAGCTCCTCTCAGTTACCCCTCAGCTGTACCAGATCCTGCCACGTTTGTGGGTGTAACTTGGTCGATACTATGTCTGGTATGCGCAGACTGTGGCAGCACATCCATTTTAGCACAGGGTCTTGAGGCGATGCTCTCAGCTTTACTCATTTATGTCTTTGTGGGCACATCAGTCATAGAGACTCACTGGCTACTGACTAGAACTTTATATACTCATCACAGTGAACTCACCTGTGGTTTGGGATTTAGCCCATACCTTTGTTCATTGACTTTGTTTTATATAAAGCCTATAAACTCGCGAATTTTGGGAAATGTCTATGTCCATTTTTGAAGAGCAAAGTGGATAAATTGTACTTCCCTTTCCATTTACCAGGCAACATAATTGCAGCCCATTATTTGAGAATACAGAAATGAAACTGTGGCTTTAGAAATTATATGTAGAAGAAAAGCTTTATTTTATTCTATAAGTACTAACTAAAACTGGAAATATTTTGATGGATAGACAACCTCTTGATCTAATTAGCACTAGGTATGCTAACACATCCTGTCACCAAAACTGCAACATCTTTTTTGGATTAGAGGTATTGTTTTAACACCCAAAGTCTGCTAGTGTAAACCCAAAAAGGTACTCTGCTTTTCTGATGGAAATTACTAATTTCCTGTGCTGATCAAAACAGAAAGAAATTATGCTAGTCTTTGCAATATAGGATGTTCCTTTTGATAACACATGACTTCTTCAATCAGAGACAGGCAAAAGACATTAAGTGTCAACATTACGCTGATCATTTGGATAACAATGAACCTAAGCAGTTCACCCAAGTGACACAAGCAGGGTCTTTTTGGGGTTCCCTGCCCCCTTCTCCCCCAAATTATTCTCAGTGCTTCAAGTCTTCAGATTTTGTTCCAGAGAGTAAAATGTTTTCTGCCAAGCTGTAGCAGGGAAGCATGAAATATCAAACTTCTTCCTCACTGCATGGATTAGCTGAGCTAGACTGAAGCTTGAGAGGTTCATTGCCTGGTCTAATAGCCACTTGGTGGGAACTACTGGCAAAAGAGTAAGATGGGGTAAATCACGGGGAGGGGGGGAGGGGGGTGTTGATTAAAACTTTCTTTCAATATGTTTTTCCTCTTCTTAGTCATAATTTCATCTGCCATGCTTGAAATTTTAAGTGTGACATCTCAGGTCTATCTGGCTGTAGCAATTTTTTCCTAGCTAGTAACAGATTCTTTTCTACTAGAATTCTATTACTCCCACCTATTTCTCTCAAGGATTGTAACAATTGTTCTGAAAACAGATCAGCAGCTTTGGTATAATCTTACTCCCTATAACTGGAACAAGATCTGCTTCTAGTAAATCCTGCAACTAGATGTGACAAGAATAGAAAAGTTCTTTTCATTTCCTCCCTGCCACCCAGACAGGTAGTAACGAAAGACATTTTGAAGTTTTCTGATTCCAGGCACAATGTTAATTGCCAGCCCTCAGTGAAAGAATGCAGCTAATGTTATAAACATTTCTCCTTACAGCTTTGACATTAAGCAGGGACAGCAGAGGAGAGGTCATTTCTCATGTCTGAAGTTGACAAATAAAGGAAGTTAGTGTGGAATAAACATGTAGATTCTAACAGATTTAATTAAAGGACATTCTCATTATCTTTGATGTTTATGAAACATACCCTGTGTTTAGACTACATTAAAACCAGGGTATATGCTGCAAGTTATATGGATAGGCTTGAAGTGCTATGTCTTTAGAATTGAAAGAAAAATTTGCATGGGCTCCATAATTTCATCTCAAATCCCCTAACATTGTGGGTTTTTTTCATCCTTGGTGGATTTAGTCTTGCTCAATACACATGTGGCTATGCATAAAATTAAAAATAAAGGCCTCATTCTGTTAGAGGAATGTTTTGCAATATTTTTCAAGTTATTTGAATTTGGCTGTGGGCATTTTTTTGTGTTTTGTTGGTTTTAAATCTTTGGACTGTGAACAAGCATTTATTACAAGCATCTGACATTCAAATGTTTAATATTTCAGATTGCTTTCACAAATGTGACTGTTCATACAGGTTATGTGAAGTTTTGTTTTCCATTGATTACAGAAGTAAGAATTAGAATAAGAGGAAGGAATAATTTGGGCTCCAACTCTGTATGTCAGGCAGCAGCTCTAGAGCAGTAATACATCTTAAGGAACATGAAGCATCTCACTTCTGAGCTGCAAGGAACTTGCTGTTAGGAAAAAATTCATAGGTATGAATTATTAAACTGTATTATGTGAAGAATTTCATTTTCCGTGATTACATTCACAGAAAGCAACTACCTATGGATGCATTGTCCCAGCTGTAATGGCTATTTTCAGATCCTTGCCCAGATCAATTTTCTTTTGTTTTTTTCTGCTCATGGGTCTGATAAAGACCTGTTGGAAACAATATTGTATTTCATGTTGCATTGCAGAGGGAACATTTTAGCTGATGAGCCTAGAATTCACCATGTCTGAGCAAATGACAGCCAGCAAAACAGTCTCTGGACATTCAGATGTTCAGAAAATTGGTACAATGGTGGAAAGAAGCAGAAGGAAGTCAACAACAAATTAATTTTTAAATGTATCTTTTTTTTTTTTCATACCAAAATAGATTTATAAACCATTTATAATCCCTACTGAACAAAATCTGCAAAATTTGCAAAGTTCAATCAATGCAGACACACTGGGAACTCTAGAAATATGGCAGGGCCTTTATGGTGATTATTTTGAATAGAAACTTTTAGTTGTTAGAATACTTTTCATGGGTGTAAGTATAGGGCAAAGTGAGCACTTTTAGTTTAAGGAGGAAGCTGGACTGTCCCTGGTAAAAGCGATAGCTGAAGGATTCTATTAATGGATCTGCAAATCTCATCCACCAGATCCAGACAACTACAACCAATTACTTCAGAACAGAATAAATTCCACAGGCCAACAGTTTTTGAGGACATTAAGGATCTTCTGAAACCGTGGAAAAAGAACCTCATGATAGCAGAGTCAGCAGTTGCTGAGGCTGAATCTAAGCTCCTGGGTGCTGCAGGATCTCTGGAATGCAGAAATGCTCAGAGAATCTGTGTTTGGTACAGCTCCTTGGCAGAGTGATATTCAGTCAATACAAAAGAAAATTGTTGGTCCAGATTGATGTGGTCGGTGAATCACCAGGATGTCCTAGTATGGGATAAAATACTGCCATAAAGGACCCTCAGACAGGCATCAGTTAAACACTTTAGTGTAGTTAAAGGAATCCAGAGAAGTTTTGGGAGGGGGTAGTGTTTAGCTTTTTCCTGATGAACTGGAAAAGCAAACAAAACCATACAGCCTGGTAAGTTTTGAATGTTGTTAAACTCCTGGTGCATGAGAAGTTATATATGTAGAGATATGTACACGAAGATGCGCATTTTTAGCAAATTTCCATAGCTGCATTGAAGATAAGAAACTTACCAAAGTTTATAAAGATACGGAATTTCTCTTTAGTATTTATCCATTCTGCTGAAACTTTATTTTGGGATAAGTACACATATTTTAGAGAAAAGCGGGCAATGTTCTTACTTGCACATTCAGTAGAATTTATAGGGAAAAGTGCTGTGCAGTCTTGTTTGCCCAGTTTTCCTGAGATATGAAGCTGTCTGCTGCTGCTAGTGCTGACACAGGTATCACTAATCACCCAGAAATAAATGCATGGCATTTTTGAATTTGGTGCACTAATCATCTCCTTAAGAAGCAAGATGCTGCTCCCACAGTGACAGCATTTAATTTAGTTTCTCAGAGAACAATAGAATTTTATCTTTCCTGTTAGCTGAGCAGTAGCTACTGGAATGGGTAGCAAATTTGTTATAACAGATTTAAAAATGTGTGTGATATAATGTATAAGATGTAAAGAATCTGTCTGGTAACCTTGACCATTTAGTAGCCAGCCATATAGACTGCTGTCACCTTTTCCAGAAGGCATTAGACCTCCTAGGAGTATAATGGAACATTTCATTTTAGAATATTATAGACATAGAGATGTTGAGGTTTAAGGTGTAAGGGAAGGGCCTGAGTAGCAAAAGGCAGATGTGGGACAAGTCCTGGTGAAAAAGAAAATTAAACAGAGAAAAGGAAGGAGGCATTTGAATGGAGGCATAGTTAATGTTACCTCTTTATTAACAATTATTTGGATTTCATTTATTATATCCATATTTAAAAGCTATGGAGGCACTCACCATATGAGCTTCAGGAAATACTTCCTTCCAAAAGTGGGTGGTAACTCAAAGCTAATGCAGTGACAAGTGCAATTCATAACTCATAAATGCCAGCATTTCTGAACGTTTGTGATGTGGGTAAAGTACCACATTCTAAATGCTACTTTTCAGTTTTCCCAAATGAGATTGTTACGAACATTGGTTAGGTAGACATCAGAAAACTGCATTCAGCAGATTCAAATTCATATTTCGGATTATGTCTCAATCTTAATGGCATTCTTGGTTTGAAAAAAAATGGGTTTTGGCAGAAGACCAAACTGTGGAGAGAGATGATGCTTTGAGGTGTTTAAACCTATGAATAGGAAGAGCAAACTTTTTGACTTGGAAGAGTATCGAATTACTTGTTTTGTTACAGTCAACTAGAGAAGACAGTCCCCAAAATTGCAGAGGTAAACATCACAGGAGAAGAAAGTCGCTTATGTGTTTTATGGAGGGGTTTAGAGACACTATGTCTATAGATACTGCTGTGCAATTAGGTGCCTATATGAAAAAAACCCAGCAGTGTATAAATATATGTAGGAGCAATTTATCTCCTTAAACATAGGCTTTTAGATTTGGTTGAGATGCTCTAGCCTCTTTTAGACCTCAGTGTAGGAGAAAACATCATACAGAATTAGGAGACTTATTGTCTCCAGAACAACTTCTGGAACAGACAGGTGGAGTACCCCAAGACATCTAAAATGGCATTAGGAACCTTTATCTACAAACCTAAACATTTGTGACAGCAGCTTCAGGAGGTGCTGCTCTTTCTGTATGGCTTTGCACTAGCGTTATTTTCAGCAGTAGAGCCTGTTCTGTCAAAAAGCTTTCTGCATAATGCAATTCATTTAAAACTTACATGTGGCTTTTTTATACAATTCCACAGTCCTAGCAAAAACTATTTCTGAGTAGCCTAGACCAATTCAGTCAATCTTCTGATGCTGGAGTCATGTAGAACTGGAAGGAAAGCTACAAGTTCATGTAACAAGCGGTTGCATCTTAAACAAGGCATCCTCAGTGAATTTCTCTCTGAGGTGATGAGTTTATGTATTTAGGGAATAACAGAACTCCAAAACTATTTTAGTAATCATAATAAGTAAATATTACCAAAATCTGTCCCTAATCTGTCTTTTGTGTTTTGTCTTTCATTAGATATTTAAAAAAAAAAAAAATATGGTGCATGTAAGGGCAGCGAAGAGAGATTTTCATGCATTTTCTGTGCCACCTGGACTCCTCTAAATTTTACATTTTTTTCAGCCTTCATAGAGTGGATAGATATTTTCTCTGAAAATAAAGTCTAAAAAGAAAAACAGACGTCAAACAATCCAGGTGGGATTTGGCTGAATAATCAAATGAAGGTATTTATGCACTGAGTGGGTAGCTGCAGTTAGAACAAGTAGATGCTGGGGGCAGAGTTTAACTGCCTAACTGCTGGTGGCTACTCCCTGACATCTCAGAAAGGTACAGATCTTTCACAGGCCTTGCGTCATATCTACCAGTACTTCACGGTCATTGTGAATACCTTTGGTCACCTCACTTTGCACAAGCCATTTACATTTAGGCCATCATAATATGATTAAGCCCCTTTAAAAGAGCAAGGGAGCTAAGCTCATCCTAAAGAAAACACCTACACTTGGACAGCTGAGTCATGCTCTCTACTGCGCAGCTGGATTGACAATATCACCACTGACATAACAGGAGCTTAAGCAGTTATACATGGATACCAAAACTTAAGGGTTTCTATGGTGAATTGAATCCCACCTCCATTATAATAAAACCTGAATATTTTTTTGGTTTTTTGCTTGGTTTATTTCATTTGAAAGCTCAAGTTTCAGTAAGCCAAGGTCAAAATTAATCTTTAAGTTAGGAAGCCAATTCCTATTCTTTGGTTTGAATGGTCTTGTTCTTGTTTTGTTTGTTGGGTATTTTTAAACAAAAAAAACCCCAAAACATGACCCAACCCCCTCCCCCAAACACCCCTTCCCCCCTAAAAAAAAAAAAAGCAACCCAAACCACTTTTACTTTTTAAAGTCATGGGGAACTAAAAGTCTATCAATTGTCCAGCTAAAGATTGCCAGCCACACCTGAGGAAGCTAATTATGCCTCAGAAATTCGTTTCCTGAATATTATACCGCATATTGCGATCTTAATTTGTTCTTGCATTTTCACATAAATTGCAATATTAGGCTTTCCCAAAGGCGTTTTGTTTGCTTTCAGTTGCATGATCATCTTTGGCTAACAACTCACAAATTATTATTTTGAAGTACTAATACCCACAGTAAAATAAGGAAAGAAATAATTTACTCTGCCCTTTAATCCATGTCTTTTTTGATCCAGTTTTATGCAGTATAACCTTGTTGGAGCACATTCTCCTGGACGGCATCCTAAGGCACATGTAAAACAACAAGGTCCTTGGTGACAGCCAGCATGGCTTCACTAAGGGGAAATCCTGCCTGACCAATTTGGTGGCCTTCTATGATGGAGCTACAGAATTGATGGATAAGGGTAAAGCAGTTGATGCCATCTACCTGGACTTGTGCAAAGCATTTGACACTGACCCACACCACATCCTTCTCTCTAAATTGGAGAGATATCAATTTGATGGATGGACCACTCGGTGGATAAAGAACTGGCTGGATGGCTGCACACAAAGAGTTGTGGTCAATGGCTCGATGTCCAGCTGGAGACCGGTAACGAGTGGTGTCCGTCAGGGATCGGTGTTGGGACCGGTCTTGTTTAACATCTTCGTCGCTGACATGGACAGTGGGATTGAGTGCACCCTCAGCAAGTTTGCCGATGACACCAAGCTGTGTGGTCCGGTTGATATGCTGGAGGGAAGGGATGCCATCCAGAGGGACCTTGACACGCTTGTGAGGTGGGCTGATGCCAACCTTATGAAGTTCAACCATGCCAAGTACAAGGTCCTACACCTGGGTCAGAGCAATCCCAGGCACAGCTACAGGTTGGGCAGAGAAGAGATTCAGAGCGGCCCTGCAGAGAAGGACTTGGGGTAGCTGGTCAATGAGAAAATGAACATGAGCAGGCAGTGTGCGCTCGCAGCCCAGAAAGCCAACCATATCCTGGGCTGCATCAAAAGGAGCGTGACCAGCAGGTCGAAGGAGGTGATCCTGCCCCTCTACTCTGCTCTTGTGAGACCTCATTTGGAGTACTGTGTGCAGCTGTGGTGTCCTCAACATAAAAAGGACATGGAACTGCTGGAACAAGTGCAGAGGAGGGCCACGAGGATGATCAGGGGACTGGAGCACCTCCCGTATGAAGACAGGCTGAGGAAGTTGGGGCTGTTCAGCCTGGAGAAGAGAAGGCTGCGTGGAGACCTCATAGCAGCCTTCCAGTATCTGAAGGGGGCCTATAGGGATGCTGGGGAGGGACTCTTCATCAGGGACTGTAGTGACAGGACAAGGGGTAATGGGTTCAAACTTAAACAGGGGAAGTTTAGATTGGATACAAGGAGGAGGAAATTCTTTCCTGTTAGGGTGGTGAGACACTGGAATGGGTTGCCCAGGGAGGTTGTGAGTGCTCCATCCCTGGCGGTGTTCAAGGCCAGGTTGGATGAAGCCTTGTGTGGGACGGTTTAGTGTGAGGTGTCCCCGCCCATGGCAGGGGGGTTGGAACTAGATGATCTTGAGGTCCTTTCCAACCCTAACTATTCTATGATTCTATGATACATACAATCCAGAACTTTTAAAAACAACATTAACTGTTCAACAAAAAAAAAAAAAAAAAACCACCAACCCGTAATTTTGAATATTTTGTTATTACAGGAAATTATTTCAAAATTCTATAAGTCTTTAAAGTTTTGGTAACTTTTTTCCAATAACATCCTTGAAACATAAATTGAATTCTTCCCAAGGAAACTGGCCATGTAAGACAGAATTATAGCTATAGCAAATTAATTTATTTGCTTATCTGGGTAATCATGATGAAAGCCTCTTGTATTCATTTCTATATGATATACAATTTCATCAGTCTTTTCTTAAGGTCAACTTTAGTTAGTACATTTAAGCAAGAACTAGTAAAACTGAAGAAGGCATTTTAAATAAGACAACTTTATGATTATGTCAAATCCACAGGAGAGAAATGTTTCTGTGTCTTAGTCAAACAAATATTTAGATTCTCTGAACACATCCTGGATTGTACCATAGTCAATACAACCCTTTTTGAAGTCAGTGGCAAGTGGCCCAATGAGAATTATGTAAAAACTAACTTTTCCATCACAATAAAACCCACATGTGCAAAAGAATTTTCCATTCCATTCTAAAAGCAAACAGTTGCTTTAAAAATATGTTTTCTTTGAAAGAAAATATTTGTTCCATAACAAATGTCTCCAATTCCTCAACATGTTGTTCTAATTCATTATTTTTAATTTCTTTAGAAATATTTCTCTGGTATGACACTTATAAATGGACTTTTCTTCTACCACAAATGGAATATAGAGCCTCACCAATAGGAGTCATTCAGTTGAAATTTATGTCTCTTTTGTAAGGCCAGTTATTTTGACATTATACCATTTTACCTCCTTTCTGAAGTCTTGAACTTCTGTCAATATTTATACAGAAAGAGAAGGTCAACAGAGTGTCAATTCCAATATTAGTTTCAATGCTCTGATAAATCTCATGTACACGGATACTACTGTAAATGTACAACCAGACATTTTGTATACGAACCGTTGATGATAACGTTATTACAATGGAAACTCTGGATTGGAAATAGTTTTCATTCTTATCCAGCAAGATGAAATGACAAAAAAAGCTAAAAAGCAGACCTCATGAGCTTCTTATGTCATGCAAAGCAAAGTGGTGAACTTTCGATCTCTGGCAAGCTGACATGTTACATACCTCCTGACAGACATTATGTTCACCCAGTAATTGCCGCAGGCTTTATGGGCAACACTTGAAAATAATTTCCTTCAAGGAGAGCTTTAGCTCAGGTTAAAAAGACCATTACCAATTCCTCACATTTGCATGCAGTATGTTATTTTGGTAGCTCGAGACACTGCATTACAGACCATAATTCCATCTTAACCCTGTCATCTTCTTGCTGCCATGGAAACTCTAGGTGTCTTTGACAGACAAGCAGTGAGTTTTCTCTTACCGTTTTCTGCTATTTCTTTTAACAAGCCTTGCCTCTGACAAGCTTGTTGTAAGGACTCACAAGTTACTTGAAAATATAGGTTTAAATCATGGAAAAAGCTCAGATATGACATGAGATAGGACCAAATACTCTGATAAGCAACACAACTTGCAGGTGATAAATCTGTAATTATTTCCAGGTAAGTGATCAATATTTGTTTTCCACTGGGCAATACTGCAAGTTGAAAGGAATTTGATATTAACTGCATCTGTTTTGGTAAGAATGGAAATAAAGAACTTTGTCCCAGGTCCGTTATGAGAATACTTACTAATTTTTACTGCTGGCTAAGTGGTGTCTGTTATTATTATGATGGCATAGAAAGACGCTATTTAAATATTTACTTTTTCTTTAGAGAAATGGCTACATTATTGCTGATAAAATAATTTTCTTCCTTGTCACAAGCTGTTCTCAATTATTTTTTGGATAGTTGTGCACTGTATTACTCAGTTTACTGTTGAATTTTCTGTGCTTCCAGCTCATGATTTGCATCTGATCTGACTTTCACACTGCACAGCGTCTTGCCTCTAAAATGAGGAAAACCCACATTCAATCGTGTTTCAACTCCAATGATTTTGCTGAATTTCAACATAAGAACTACAAGTCAGGAAACTGTGAAAACGTCTTATTATGCAATCTTTCATCTGCAAAACCCTTTGATTCATCTAAACTTCAGTAATCGTACAGCCAAGTCCCTGGTCAGTAAATAGGATCAAGCATGTTTAGCCCAGTAAATGTCCTGTTCAGCCACAGCATAGTTCCATCTTTCCCAGCTCTGTTTTCCCAGCTTTACCACACTGGAGGAACATGGACCCACCCACAGTCCCAGGCTTAAATCTGTAGAAGACATTGAGTAAATACAGACACACACACCCACTCCACTTTCAGTTCCCTGGAGGCCTTTCTTAATTTGCAGCTATTACATCAGAGACCCATCAGGACTTCCATAGACAAAGTACAACTTTTTCATTACAATCCAGGGAGAAGGAATGTGAATTGGCTGCTTCTTTTCATACTACTCTGACATTTTAAAAAAGAGAACCTCATTTCAAAACTATTTTTCTCCCTCCCCCTGAGTTGTGTCATTCAATTTCTACTCATCCTTATGAGTCATCTGGAATTCATGATCTTGCACAGTAAATTAACAGGTTTGGGTTGCTTGGTAACCATAACCACTTGGTGGTATATTAGGAGCCAAGTGTTGACAGAGAAGAGGTGAATATTCTAATTTGCAATATATTTGGGACCATTTGTCTCCAGGTTTATGTTGCGTGCTCATAGTATGTGCGGCCTCTCTCATTTGTGCAGATATTAATGCTTCCTTATCCTAGTATGACAGCTGTGCATTTTTCTACACTACTTGCATGCTTAAGCTCCTATTTAAGCTCATACAGGTAGATTTCTCTGCAGCTCATCTAGAAGCATCTGAAAATATACCCCTTGAAGTAAATGAATGTGTAAGAGGAATTAGAATGCAGGTATGTCTTTCAGATGTCATTTTTTTGTTTTAATTTCTGAGACTCAGGAAAAAGTGACGGTTAAATTTCTGTATTCCTAGCTGTATTGAGTGGTAACTCATAAAAAGAGTTCTCTTTACTCTCATAAAGAAAAAAAACCTGTTATCCAGTGATACATTTTCAACTTTTAGGCCTTGTAAAGTAAAAAAAATCTATATGCTGTGTGTTGCCAATGTCTTTTGCTGTCTCATCTACATAAATTACAATAGCAGCCAATGATCACAGCAGGATTGTATGAACACAGCCCCAAAGATAAGACTAAACAGAAGCAAGCAGCTAAATACAACACTAACATTCCTGTCAAATTATTAAATAACTAATTCATTAAACCAGAAAGCCAAATTAGAAAAGCTGGCCATTTGTGCATGTAGACACACTGTAGTTAGGATAATTGGGACCAGCTGTTGTACTGTTTTGCTCTGGAAAGGATCCAACACTATTGGAAGGCAACGCCACAACATGGAGGCAGACTGCAGAGTGATGATAGTGTTTCTGCTTCCACCCTTTAAGCCCTTTTTCCTCAAGCAGTTTATCTGACAGCTACAATGACTCAAGCCCTCTCCAGCTCATCTAGCAATCATAAACCAACTGGAATGGTTAAACCCACAATTAGCTGGTGAAAAACACATAATTGAAACCTCTCCCAGTAATCCACTATGGAGAGAGTTTTACCATCCCCAAAACATATACCCTACTTTCATATGTTACTATAACAGGACTAAAAAAAGCTTTACCTAGATTAAAAAGGCAAAATATGACAAAAATTAAGCTTTTTAATCACATATTTTCAAGTTTCTAGTCTCAAATGTTTTCCATAGGGAAGAACAAACTATTGCAAAATCTGGCTTTTACACTTGGCTATTTAGATATTATTGCATAGCGCAGCATGAGAGCTTACATAAATGTAAGCTATAAAGGGTACCGCAAGAGAGTCTGAAAAAGACTGCACATTAAATAATCTTTTATTCCACAACACATATTTGGGTCCAAACAAAAAAGGATTAAAGGATAATACGACAAATCCTACAGTAATAGGAATACATCTGAGAATTTAATTCTCATTTCTCTCAAAGAAAAAAGATATCAAAGTACTAACAGTGAAAGTGTTATGTTGCTTGCATGCTTTATATTAATTTGCACAATATACATTTTTCTATTCTTCATAACAACATCTCTCTGGCATTCTAACTGAAATTCAAAGGTGTAAGGAACTTCAAGTATCACTATCCTACAATTTTTTATTAATATCCTGCAGGCAGAGTGAACAGTAAGCACCTAGCCCTACTTTTTCACCTGCCTCAAGCAAAAAAATTCTGATGCTGAAGTTGTTGACATTTTTCTGCGTTTTAGATGAATGAAAACATCCAGAAAGGAAGCTTATGTTTTGCAGAATAGAAGAATAAATAAAGACAACCACCCTCCCCCAAACAAATACATCAAGCTTTAAAAATTAAGCTAATCCTCAAATCAAAAAAAAAAAAAAAATAAAGAATGTACTTATGCAGTTCATTTTTTTCCCCTTGATTGAAAAGTTTTTAGTTTTCAGCTTAATCCAAAACTTTTTTTATTACATCCCAGTCTATCTTTAGATTGCTTCTCATGTCTGATAAACTTTTGCAGAAGATAATTGTAGGAGATGGACATACCAGCTCTAGACTATAACACACTATGGTCTGTTCTGCAAAGATGAATGTTCTGTCCCTCAAATGGGAATCATGGCACATTAACACAAAGCTGAACAACACCTGAGCTGTTTACTTCTATTTAAAATGTGGAATTATCACTTTAGGCTTTATACAGCTTTGAGAAATCAGGCTAATATTTTCTTGGCACAGTGCTATGTATATGGAAGCATCAACTCAAGTTAGTGCTAGCTTGGGGATCATTGATGAAATGGTAGTGTGTGAGTGTGCGCATGCACATATATGGGGAAAAATTTTGCCACAGAAAGTAGCATTCTGCTGTATAAATATTTCATAGTTTATCTAGGGAAGCACCAAATAGTCTTTGCGGTGAATTAAGTCTCTATTATTCCTTTTATCTTCTAAAGTATAATTCTGAGGACAGCTAAAAAGATGTTTTCTTAATTAAGATTTTCAAATCCACACATAACTTATAACTTCTAAAGCATTTTCTATTGAATAGTTAAAAAAAAACATACAACAAAGAGGCAGCATTAATACCACTGCATCTTTTGGGTACAGTCTGTTATAAGGATTGTGTTGAGTCATATGTGAGGGTCACCTGTATTAAAAGCCTTAGGCCTAAACACACTCTAAAGAAACCCAATGTAAATTATTGAAATTATATTTTGTATATAACTAAGCCCCCAGTCACTGTCAAAGATGTTATACTCACTGAAAGAATTCTTAGGATTATAATCTGAAATACATACCAAAGATCAACACAGAGTACAACATTATTGCAAGTGTGTAACTCAGCAGCTTGGTACAGACATCTCACTAACATAATGTGTCTTCCAACTTCCCCATTCCCTTTTATCTTTGAAAATAAGCAAGAAAATAACACAACTGAATACTTATAGCTCAAATATTTCCTTCAAAAAAACCCCAGCCTTTCTTGTAAATGTAAATAAAATTCAAGAGCCATATAAGGTAAGGTTAAAAAGTCTCAAGCCATATGAGTTTCAAGACAAATACCAGCTAAATGGATATATTTACCCCGTTTGAGCAAGTAGAATTATTCGTGAGAAATCACAAAAACACTATGCCAATATCATCTGCCCATTTTCGAAGAGGAGCACCACAGTGCTCCAAGAGCAAGCCAAGAAACAAATTGCAAGTCAGTGATCACCAAATGTGGCCCTGACACCTTTCCAGGACCGATAAAAGTACCAGCCCTTTATTATACTCTGAATACACTGCTTCGGGAATAACTCCTCTACAGCCGTCATCATGATTTTCCAAAAAATCAGATGTGTTCTCCACCCTCTTCTGCCCATCTGTCAGAGAGGAGTTATCCCCCTCATTGCCTGTTGTTAGCCATGGCCGAGGTGATCAGCAGGTCAGCACAGCAGAGAAGACAATTTGTTTTCTGCTACTGCTGCAAGCACTGCAGGAAGGAGTTAACTTTTCTATGACTGGGTGCTTAAATGAGCTTTCTGAACACTACATTTCTTCTCATAACATGAAATACCTCACATCTTAGGCATCTGACTTTGAAAGATTGTCATATAAACTCTTGGAAACTTGAGCAATAATTAAAAAAACATTTAAACCCTTATATTTACCCTGTGTGACCAGCAGGTCAAGGGAGGTGATTCTCCAACTCTGCTCTCAAGAGACCTCCCCTGGAATGCTGCATTCAGCTCTGGGGCCCCCATCAGAAGAAGAATGTGAACCTTTTGGAGCAAATACAGAGGAGGCCACAAAGATGATCAGAGGGCTGAAACATGTCTCATAGGAAGACAGGCTGAGAGAGCTGGGCTTGTTCAGCCTGGAGAAGAGAAGGCAGCAGGGAGACCTTAGAGCAGCTTCCGGTGCCTAAAGGGGCTGACAAGAAATCTGGAGAGGGGCATTTTAGAAGGATATGTAGTGAGAGGACAAGGGGTAATGGCTTTAAAATGGCAGAGGGGAGATTTAGATTAGACATTAGGAAGTTCTTCCCAGTGAGGGTGTTGAGACACTGGCACAAGCTGCCCAGAGGAGCTGTAGCAGCCCCATCCCTGGCAGTGTTCAAGGCCAGGTTGGACAGGGCTTTGAGCAACCTGATCTAGTGGAAGGTGTCCCTGCCCATGGCAGAGGGCTGGAACTGGATGATCCCTCCCAACCCATTCTATGATTAAGTGTGGTATCTATTAAGAGCAGATTGTTGTAGAGGGATGAAGAACTTTTGCACAGCATTAACTGCAGACCCCATGTTAGGCTATTCTAGAAACAAACCTGATTAGGGGTGTGGGAAAATCAGTTTTTTATTTTGACAATTTCTGCAAGCAAAGAGAAATGTTGCTTTGTAATGAGCTAAACATAAAGTTTCCAGTGAATAAGTGAATAAGTAAAAAAAAAAAAAAAGTTATGCAAAATGAAATATTTTTTTTTCACTGTGAAGTCTCTGAGAAAAGGAAAGAAGGGAAGTTACAGAGATGATTGTAGAGTTTGGGGACATTAAAAAGATGATTATACGGTTTTTCTACATTGTCCAGAATCACTATGTTTTGTTTGTTCTAGTGAGGCCTTTCTCATGTGGGGAACATTTTGAACTTCTGTGGAGTTTCCAGCCCAGGCTCTTGCTGCTGAGCCTTACTTAGTTCTGTAAAGCAAAATTATGTATCCTTCCTCTGTAAGAGGTAGAGTATTAACTGCAAGCTGGTCCTTGAAACTCTTCAGCATTTTAAAAAGCTGGGGTTTTAAATAAAGCCACAGAGGTAGGCTTGGTTTTTTTCCAGTTTCAAGAAACACTATGCCACTACCGCAGAATTCAGATGAATTATGGACAGATATGAAAATGGCTTTGCCCTATCAGATTAATTCATCTTCTGGGAAGAAAAAGAATGTAAGAAAATCCTACATCCACTTCTTCTATACCACTGACAGTTGAACACATGGCATTTACCTCCAAAAATCTCCAATACACAGACATGGATTACAAAACTGGAGAATTTGTTATGTGCAAGCTCAGACCTTGATCTATCAAAATGAGACCATGTGCTTGAAATTTGACTCTACTCTTCCAACTAGAGAAATCCCTGATAAAGTTCCTGTCTTCACATCCAGGTTTTGATTAAATAATGTTCCCAAAAGGTGCTGATTTTAGACCTGGGCACTACAGATTTGTTACAAACTGAAGAAAACCAATTTGGCTAAACAGAAGAGATTCAATCTGCTTACATTTGACACATAGAAGGAAACAGTTCTATAGTATACATATTATCTTTTTGTGCTGAAAGCTCTCCATAGAAAAAATAAAAGCTTCAAAAGTTACTTGAATATGACATCTGATTTACACAGCTGGAAATCTAAGGCCAAAATAACTTGCACGTTAAGTTTGCATTGATGCTGGTGGAAATAGGAATCATCTCACAGGATTTCAGAGCCTTAACACTTAAACGTGTTTGCCATGTGGCAGAAAAGGAACTTAACGCTTAATGATAATCTTTTATAATGATCATTCTTATTCTTAATTTTATATGTAAAGCTATTTTAAAATTATGTTAACCATTTTAAAGCATGGATTTATTCTGTATTACTAATCAAAAATCACAAGGCATGCATAGATAAATATATTAAAGATTAAGGATGAAATTGTTAGTCACTGGCTTAATGTCTGGCTACAAATGCTTACCAGATATTAAATTCACAGACACTGAAAACATGTTACAGAGCATGTAGTGTTAGTACTGAGCTAAGAAGGCAGGTGTTTACAGAGAAAGCAGACAGCATGTCACTGATAACCTCGTGGCCATTTGAAAGCTTGAGCAAAGGCCATGGCCAAGAGGGCGCCCAGAGAGATGAATAAGGGGTTGTGGCACTTTCTGATGTTCAAAGGGAAGGAAGGTCCCTGTAAAGACTGCCATGTCAGGATGAGACAAGGAGTTCGTTTCACCCTGGAAATGGGGCAGTTGATCTGGGCATGTGTTGCTGAATAGCTCAAGTAGTGGTACTTTCCTACTTTAGGAAGGAAAGAAGAGTTAAAACTGCTGTTTTCCTCTGTTTCTGAAACAGAAATTCTTAACAATCTCTCTTTACAAGAATGTCTTGGTGCTTTTCAAGATTTAGGAGCTGCCAATTTAAGATTTTCATGTGTAAACAAACCAGTTATTTTCCTCAGTTTTGTGGGGGACTTATCTTTGCATAAGGGTTGACTAGGAACTCCTGTAACTTCAGAGGCAGAGCTGCAGATTAAAACATCAATCCTTTTTCCATTCAGTGATTCTTTTGTCAAGATAAGCACAGAGTTTAAGAAGGATTTATCCCTCTATCCCACGTCACAGGAGGAAAAAAGTTGGAAAGTAAGAAAGAGAAAATACGTGTAAATGTGTATGGAGACTCGTCATGTTGTACAGCAGCTAATCTGGCAGCATGTGTATACAGTTGGGACCTGACACTGAGGTGAGTACTCTAACCAGGCCTGACTTCTCAAATACCTAATGTAAATTCATTCACATTCTATGCCAATGACCATCTCATACAAAGCTTAACACACAGTGGTGTTTCTACAGGAGCCTTTTCCAATCTCTGATGCAAGAGATAAATTGTGGTAAAGAGGTGCTGAATCCTGTATCCCCATACAGGCAAGGCTGCCACTGATCCTGGGTCCAGCCAGTAGCAAGGCTGAGCATGTATTCCCAATAAGTGCAAACACAAATATGTTTACAACACACACCTATATACATAGCCAACCACACAGATCAAACACTCAGCACTCATAAGCACTAACAGCACCAACAGCTTCAGCCTGTTCCACTTTCTGCCAGTTCAGGGTGAAAGTCTGTTAGTAAGAAATGACACACATATATTTACATCCCTGCAGTATCTGGGCTTAGACAACCTGTCCATACAGCATCTGCTCCTGGATCCCCCATTTCTGGCATCTGAACATGCAAGCTCTAGGGCCCACAGCACTGCCTGAAACACTGGTACACACCAACACAGCCGATCCATCCAGTAACTGGCTTTATACTCTGTAGCCTTTGCATCCTCTCATCTCCAGTCCCTCACACACTAGTAGGTCTCAAGCAGTCCCCTGAGTTCACGGTCTCTCTAGTAGCTAGTTCCTGCAGGTTCCCTACTTCCAGACACACACACAGGGCTCACAACCCACTTGTTCCATTTACCAGCTAGCACAGCCTAATATTCTTTAGCAACCACATTGGCATGTAGACCCTTACCAGCTCCAGTTACTGACACCAGACACCTGTGCCTCATGATCTCATCTCAGTGTTTTTCCATGCATCCCATAATGAATCCCATACCCCTTTCAGACACCACCCTCCTAGGCCCAAGTTGCTCAAGAGGGTCTTTCCTTTGAGCCATCATGATGGGCATTGCCCCCAGACCATAGGGCTTAGCACCCTACTGGGACAGCCTCAGGAAGAGGCAGGTCAGGATGCTCACCTTTCCATCATGGTTATGGGGGTTCCCCCAGCCACCTTTGGTCCTGTGCACTCCTTTGCCTGTATGGATGGGAGCCTTTTGTCTCAAAACTTAACAATAATCATTTTGAAGAAGGAAGAGTTTGAGAGAAATCCCATTACCAGGATATGATTAGGGTTTTCAGATAGGTTCATTAGTAGACTGAGCAACCATAAAGTTACTCCACATGGAAGTAAAATAATGTATAAGCTAAGCTATTCAAGCCACAGATTCAGTTCAAGCTGAATCTGAGCATACCAAAATAAAGCAAATTTCTGTGACACTGCACACTCTCTGAACCATGAAAGTAATCTCATTGCAAAGTATTTGTAATCATTTTTGGACACTGTTAAATTTTGTAGAAAGCAAATTAGTTACAGTTGTAGAAAAAATTTGAAATGTCAACAATCCAAGCTTTTTGTTGATTGCAAAAGACATTTTCCATCTGGTCCCAGGCATGAAAATATCCTAAAGTGACCTGCATATGCCAGAGCTCAGCTGAACTGAATGATAATCTAATCCTGCAAAAATTTCCAAACAGGGAAAAGCCTTTTCATTTAGGGCTAGAACCTTCTTCCACTGAAGTCAGTAACAGAACATCCATGAACTCATTAGGCAAGACAGATCTTAAAGTGATCCCATATAATCACTTTTGATATGCAGACACAGACATACAAAGAAAATATAGGGTACATACATGTGGGGCAAATAACTGGCATAAAGAAATATAGAATAACATCCCATCCCACTGATATTTGAGCTTTACAGTTAAAATACAGCTAAGATAAAATAGTCCACTGAAGCAGTTTCTATGAACTACAGTTAATGAAAAGGATTATTTTGCAGTTGCAGGGAGAAGGAGGAAGAGAGAGAACATTTGCAAACTTAATGATACACATTTTCCTCCTCATTATAGCTTAAATTATGTGAAATCACAATATATTGCCTCCTGCAACGTACATACAGTAAAAGCCAATTACAATAAGTCTTTACAAAAATGCTCATAAACACTTCTGGCTCTCCAAATGGATCTTATAATGTATACCAAAACCAGATATGAAAATCTTGCTATCAGCCATTGAACAAATGGACTGCAATAGGGGCTAAATCAACCATAATAATAGATAATATATTTAGATATTGAAATGAGAAAATGAATATTAATTAATACAAATAGTAAGTTTATAAATCTCAGTAATGGTGATATCTTGAATTACAGTCTTTGTTTTATTTATTCATCTGAAGTGATACTTTGAATCAGATTTTACATTTTTCAACTCAAGCTTGCTAATTTCCTTCCCATGTCTAATTTCTCCAATTTGTTATTTTCTAAGAAGTGTTTTATAGAGCTGCATAGAGGTCCCAGCAGATGGTTTAGGAGAACACACTGGTTCTGAATAGGAAGAGACAGTACAGTTCTTCCCATTATCAGCAACACACGATTGTTTTAAAAAAGTAATAAACATACAAATGTTCTTTTGGTGTTCATTTGAATGCAGTGCTTTCTTCCAAATTATTTTCTGCTAAACTTGAAGTAGCAGGTTCTATTCTTTTACATTTGGTTCTTTTCCAGAGTTGTATTGGAAACTGTATGCTCTGAGGCTCAAATACCTGCAGTTTCATAGTCTAACTCCACACTGCAGAAGGCTAAATGACACCAAAGAGATATTGACTCATATGCATTACTTGTTTACATATACTTCACTAAAGAAACAAGAGCCAAGTAAAACTCTTACCACTCAGATAAGAAAGGTTGTGTATCATGCAGGAAAAAGGGAAAATTAAGTGACTATCGCAATATTTATCTCAGCTATTTCAATATTATTTTAACAATATGCTAATTGCCCAGTAATAAACAAACCCTTCAGGCCTAGCCTTTGAAAGGATGCAGGACATGTGCAGAGTGTCTTTGGGGAAAAGGAAACATTGCACCCATGGACTTAGCCAAGCCACAAGACCCTGAGGACTCCCTTACTGTTTTGGAAGGAGCAGGAGAAGAAACTCAGCAGCGCTTTTTGCTGTACTGCTCTTTGGAATCCATCATATGTCCATGTACATGGGCTGACACACAGAAAGGCAAAATAAACTCCCCACTTCTCCTCCTGAATTTGCTTTTGAGAAGAATCCAAGTGTCTGACATTGCCAACACTCATGTCAGGTCCCAGCGCTCAAGTCAGGGTAATTCTTCCATGGCTGCATGGAGGGAAAATTTTTCCTCCCTTCAGAGTCGGTCACAGTTAAGTTCTAAATTCATAACTGGAACATAATTCACAGAGCAATTTACATGCACCAAGAGATTATGTGGCCTCACTCTGGAATGTTGTACAACAAAGAAAGTTTCTATAGTTATTTAAAGCAAGCAAGCCTTTCCCCAGCCATTAAAGAAATTTAATCTTCTTATCCCTATATGGAAGCAGTCTTTGTTTATATATAAAAAAAACCAACAAAAACAAAATCCCCTTGCAACGTCCTATTCCCTCACCAGTAAGGTTTTTGTTCCTTTTAGCTTTGGCAAAGAAATCGTGAAGGAATGTGGAAAACTTTTATTAGGTGTTTATTATCAATTCCCAGTTAATCAAAACCAGCGATGCTAATGGAAAAGGTTATCCCTGGATTTTGGGTTAGATTTTCCTTTTCCCATGGGAAGCCCTGTAAGAGAAGGACAAAGGGGAAACAATCTATGAGGTTCTCAGAAGGTTCCAGCAAGGCAGAGTTATTTTCTATTCTCCTCCCTCACTAAACAATCAGGGAATCTGACCCCTATAAGATGTACCAGTGCCACAGAAAATCAGGTATATTCTTCAGGAGAAGAATTAGTTCAAGCTTGGAGGGCTTCCTCCACAAGCTGCTCATGAAGACCAAAGCATAGCCGAGGCTATTATATTAGGCTGGTTACCAGTGTCACAGGTAGCAAACAGGAGCGGCTGCTGGTTCCAGCTAAATTCTGCCTTCAGTAAAGGGATGAGAAACGTGTTAATAGGGGAAGAACTCCATAGAACGAAAACTCCATCCTCCCAAAAAAATCTTCCTCATGGTGTCTTTTATATTGCTTCCTCAATGAATTTGAGAGACAGATCACAAGTTATTAAATCTGAATATCTCCTGGGTGTTTTACTAAATACTGTGTTTGTGTACACTGGCTTAACTGATGTTCCCATGACTATAAAGACAGCTACAAGAAAAATAATCGAGCATCTCTCCCCCAAGAATAAATCACATCTTTCAAATAAGTTATTCTTTGTTCACATCTTATCTTGGAAATTCTTGTGATACACCAGCACAATTTTGTGGAGCAAACACCTTCTGCACAGCTGAAAGGATACCTGATCTAAAATAAAATTCTAATGTTACAGAACACTCCAAAAATTACATAATAACTATTTTTCCAAACTGCTTGCAAATGGCCATATGGCTACAGCTGCGTTATCAAGTTACATGTGATACCGAAGCTGATATAAAAATGTCATCTCATCAGAAAGCTTCATCCTCTGTCTTCCAGAGTTTTAATACTAAATAGTTATAATCCAGGAATCCTGTGTAAGGAATGAATGTGTTTTGGAGTTTTATGTAGGGTAGAATAAGCAGCAGCAAACCAAGATCAAGCTCTATTGACACTGACACCTTTATACACATCGAAGGTTAAATCCAATACTAATTTTTAGGCATGCCAAAGGGCAAATAGCAGTGTTGAATTATTATTACATTGAGTCGACATTTTATTTCACATGCCAAGGTTTAAGCACAGCTGAGTTCCCTGATGTGAAGGTATCTAGAAGGCATGTTTTATTTCAAGAGTTTTACTACAGGCAATAAAAAAATTATCTTTATATCCAAATGGTATTTTATTCTTAGAAGTGGTAAGAGGTCCATATGTATTCCTTATCATACACATATCCAGCATTATTGCCCTAAGGGTGACAGGTCACAAGCCATCATTAAAAATAAAATGTCAGCCCCAAATTCCAATGTCTACAAGTCATTAAGAAGTGATCTTTCATCACGGGTTTCAGCTGCAATAACATAAGCTATGTATTTAATTTTTTTACTCACTATTCCATCCTCTGCAGTTCAGAAAACTTAGTTCTCTGCTGCTCTTTGTGACCTGGTCAACCATTAATAAGTCAACCATTAATAAGTTAACAGCAGCAGAAATAGGTCTATTCCAGACTTTTTGAGAACTTGCTTGATCTTAGTTTGATAAAGAAACTAAAAGGACTAATCTCATTCATCCAAGCACTTTCCTTCTCCCATCCCACTTGGAAAGGGTTGTGGGGTTTTTTTTGCCTATTTCAATCAGCCATGACTGGCTACTTTTTTATTCCATTTAGAGTGGAAGAAAAATTCTATAAATACCATCAAATGAGAGTTTAGTAAGAAAGAAAAGAAAAGCTGAAATAGAGGGGAAAGAGAAAAGCAATTAAGTAGGTGGGTGCTGAACTAAGAGCTTGAATAACTTGAAAAGCCATAGTATCAGACTTGTGAGGAAGTGGGTGGAATCACAGCCCTGGTGGGTGGTGTGGGGAAGCAGGGAATACTGGGAACCAGAGCCATAGTGGAGGCCAGCATGTGGGTTGGTGTGATCAAAGACATTTGGTTCCCACTGCAAGCGCCTCGGCAGGAAGCAGCTGGGGCTGGGAACGCTGCTGGAGGAAGGCTGCTCACAATTCAGAGTGCTTTGGTGACCAAAGGACTTGTCTCAAAGCTCCCAACGAGCCTGGTGCTTTCCAGGGAACAGAAGTGTAGTGGATACTCTCCACCAGCTTTAGCTGTTCATTACATCTCTTACCAGTGGCTCTGTTTCCACTTCTGTTTGTATGGTTTTCTCTAAGACAGCTAAATGTAAACTTTACCCTCCCCCCTTTTTTTTCAGATTCTTGCATTAACAAAGTTCATTCATCACTAGATTTCTTAAGAAGATTCTCTTACAGTCAGTTAGAAAAACTCTCTCTGTTCTCCCACATCAAGTTTCATATTTCACAGCTATACACCTGCTTGATTCAAGTTTTCTATAGTCATTAATAGCAGTGATTTGGATGCATCTGATAACTGTAGATGCTGTCACTGGGAAAAGTGGAATGTGCCAAACTCGACCAGTTTCTTCAATTCAAGACACAATAGTATATTTGTAACATCTTACATACATATAAATTCCTAAAATAGATCTATTAGGTAAATTAATTCCTGTATTTTTATTAGCTTTTATATATTAAGAGGGATGATCATAGGAGCATTGAAGGCTTTGAGGTGGTATAATACAAATACTGGCTATTCGTAAATTCAGAAAATATTTGGTTTTACTACTATGTTTCAAAGTTTGTAATGACTAATTTTGGCACTGATTATTCTTAAATCACAGTGGAATCTAGAAAATGCAGTGAGACCTTGTAATGTCGGATATGATTAAATCTGGTTCAACTTGGGTGACTCAATCTTTAAAATTCTATTTCCATATAGTTGAAAATATTAGCAGTACAATTCATAACAAACTCCATAGCTTTGGATTTCAGTACAAATCCCATTTCTCATTTGGTCTCTAAAGGCAATGGTTCAGCTTGCAACATTATATACTTTTTTAGATTAATAAATTACTTCTAACGAGGATGGCAATTAGCCACCTCTTTTGCCCATTCAAAAGTCCATTTCAGACATTTCAAACACCAATTCATTCTCCAAAACTAGGTACATCTGTAAGTAATAGACCTTTATTAGAAATAGTATTCATAAAGAATGATAAGTTACAAATTCTTAACCTCCTCAATTTTGGAAAACTAAAAATGATTATGCAATTTTAGTTGAATGCAATAACAAAATTAAAATATTCATCTGATTTTCTTTCTTTCAAATCTGAAGCAAAATACAGATTTAATTTTAAAGGAGTGTTCTTACAGATTTTGTAGCTGTCATACATGTCTAACTGAATACAAACAGAAAATATATAAAAGAAATTAAGTTCTGTAGCAGCTTTAGGGGCTAGATAAGATCTCAAGATGAATAAATAAGAATAACAAAATAGAAATGTTAACAATCTTTCATTATACACTTTTCATTGTCAAGTTAATAAGAGTACTGATTTTTGCATAGTGTAGAGATCTTTCTTCAGGAAAGAAAATAGTTATGGAAACATCTCTATTAGATTTAGAGCTGTAATTACAAATACAAGTACAAACAAATTAAGTATGTACAATTAAATTAAAGCTGCGCATTAATTAAAGCATAAGTACAACTCTAACTCTTCATCTCAGCTATACCTGGGAGACATGATTCTTAACTGAAGTAATCCAGACTATTCCTAAACTAGATCTTTCCAGAAAGAGTCCCTCCCAAGATTCTAATGCCCCTAGAAGACAGCACCTGTTGCTGCAGACAAGCTGCAGGCCTGTTGCTGGTGTAAGCACTTTTATTTGATGCGATGTATTCAATGTGCTTGTCAAACCTACAATCACTGTTTTAAATGCTCGGGAACTGTGTGTCAGTGTCATAGCTGGGAAGTAAAATTATCTATATATCTTTATTATGGGTCAAATTCAAAGTGCATAAAAATATGTAGAAATATGTTAAGTGAGGATATTTCCCAGTACTGTAGTGCAGCATGTGTCTATGTTTTTGAATGCTTGTCCAGTTTTATGCCTTACATTATTTATAGCTTCAATCTTTTTCTTTTTCCCAGTTAGTAACAAAGGGAAGTAGTATTATGCAATTAATTAGCTCCTTGTGGACCATAAGCAAATATCCCACAGATGGTTTGCAGACAGCTGTGTGTTATGCTATGTTCCTTCCATTTTGCAGATTGGAGTTGAGGTGTCCCCCTGCTCACGCAGGAGGTAGAAAGTTCCCAAGGAGCTTGCAGGACTGTTTTTACCCCGTGGCATGTTCACTGTGCCACAGACACAAACATGCACCTGGCATGTTCTTCTCTGACCCCTCTCAGAACACTGTGGATGCCATTGAAGTACCACCTAGCAGCCAGAGCCTGAGACCAAGCACTTCAGGTCAGTGGGACATATGGCTACAGACAGATCAGGAGCTTGCTGTATGCATACATCCAGCCTCTTCTACTCGTTCTGTATAGCCTTGTCTCATGCTTCCTTTTTATTTTATTTATGGGGGAATCAAGAAGCTGCCTTAGCAGATTTCCTTTTAGGATTTATTCAAGATACACGAAGAATAGTATGCTACATTTTATCTCCTAGCAGGCATCTGGTCTTTACATAATCAGCTACGTAAAATAATATGGGTAGATGTTAGTGTTTATGTCCATCTCAATTCTGTATGACTTTGAAAGCTATTTAAGGTGAGAGAATAGAAGTTTCAAAGTCAGAAAATGTATCTGTAACAAATCAAACACAAATCTGTTAAAAGCGAGAAAAAGCCCTGTGTTATCAATTTAGCACATACAAATGGAGAAATGGAAAGTAATTTCTGGCCTTTTCTGAAGAGCAGAAGCCTTCAAGTTTGAAGGTAGCATGCTTTCCACTTTGCTCTTCAAAAGAAAAAGATGGCAGAAGAACAGAACCAAAAGTTTGCACAGCTTTTGCTCAGCACTGCCATTGCAGGACCGTCTCCTCCCCCTGCAGATTCCACTGTACCTATGGAGGAAGGCAGTGATTCAAAACCATAATGCTTTCTCATTCACCGATTTCGCTCCAGTCAGAATTTTTCTTTATAAAATGAAATTTTCACTTTGTTTCTACACGTTAGTTTTCTTTAATAACATTATGCTATCCTTGCCTCTCATGAGAAAAAATAAGCTGAAAAATCTTTGCAGTCCCACTGCAAGAGCATTGTTCTAGCTCTCAGATGTCTAATCAGTATTCCTAAAAGTGCAGAGACATTGTGCATAGATGTATTATGAAATAAATGAACCTTTCAAAGGAAAGATGTCAGGATTTGACATGTACAAACATGGGAACTTTCAAAGTTGTGTGTTGGGGTTTGGAGGTTTTTTTTTGCTTTAAGTTGGCTTCTGTCACTGATTCATCCTACATACAGTTCTTGGTAAGCTACCTTTTTGTTGTTGTTTTTTGTTCCTCAGAAAGAAAATCTATGTACCTATCAATCTATGCATGGTATCTATTTAATCTATGGCAAGGATTCAACTTTTTTGTACACAGCTTTCAGTTATTCACTGCTTGCTGTCAGGACTAATGCATGCCTATCAGTTTCTATCAATGCACAGTGGATGAATATGACATTGCATTTTTTTCCCAATATCACCAGACTCAGTATGTAATAAAAGCTCAGCATTTAGGCTAAATCATAGTGGCCTGGACTCAGATTTACATGATGCTACTTGGAGAGAATATTCAGGGGCTCTTTCATAGCTCTGCCATAGTAAAGTGCGAGTGCTTTATTCCTTGACTGAAAAGAAAAATTTTGCTATGTTTATTTGAGGCATATATGACCCAGGTAGAGTGCCTTGGTGTTGAGGCTGACAATCCTGTTTTGTCTCACTCTAAACAGTCCAGGACAGAAAGGCAAGTGGCATATGCTCAATATGCATTTTTCTTTCTCTGCCACAAAGGCAACAATTTGCTTAAACCTGATGACTTATTCTCCTGCTGACTAAGACACTTCCTATAGGTTAGTTCATGGGCCTTTTGAATCTCTACAGTAAATTCATTCTGTTGATTTGCAGTAAGTGATGACCTTTTTGACTGTTGCAGAGATCATAACTAGTTTAACATTAAATTCATGTTTCAGGAAATCTCTCCAGTTCAGTCTTCACTAAGGGGAAATCCTGCCTGACCAATTTGGTGGCCTTCAAAGAGGGGGCTACGGAACTGATGGACAGGGGTGGAACATTTGGCATCAGCTACCTGGACCTGCGCAAAGCGCTTGACACCGTCCCACACGACATCCTTATCTCTAAATTGGAGAGTTATCAATTTGATGGATGAACCACTCGGTGAATAAAGAACTGGCTGGATGGCTGCACACAAAGAGTTGTGGTCAATGGCTCAGTGTCCACCTAGAGATCAGCAATGAGTGGTGTCCCTCAGGGATCAGTGTTGGGACCGGTCTTGTTCAACATCTTTGTTGGTGACATGGACAGTGGGATTGAGTGCGCCCTCAGCAAGTTTGCCAATGACACCAAGCTGTGTGGTCTGGTTGATATGCTGGAGGGAAGGGATGCCATCCAGAGGGACCTTGACACGCTTGTGAGGTGGGCTGATGCCAACCTTATGAAATATAACCATGCCAAGTACAAGGTCCTACACCTGGGTCAGAGCAATCTCAGGCACAGCTACAGGTTGGGCAGAGGAGAGATTCAGAGCAGCCCTGTGGAGAAGGACTTGGGGGTGTTGGTTGATAAGAAAATGAACATGAGCTGGCAGTGTGTGCTCGCAGCCCAGAAAGCCAACCATATCCTGGGCTGCATCAAAAGAAGCGTGACCAGCAGGTTGAAGGAGGTGATCCTGCCCCTCTACTCTGCTCTCGTGAGACCTCACTTAGAGTACTGTGTGCAGTTCTGGTGTCCTCAACATAAAAAGGACATGGAACTGCTGGAACAAGTGCAGAGGAGGGCCACAAGGACGATCAGGGGACTGGAGCACCTCCCATATGAAGATAGGCTGAGAAAGTTGGGGCAGTTCAGCCTGGAGAAGAGAAGGCTGTTTGGAGACCTCATAGCAGCCTTCCAGTACCTGAAGGGGGCCTACAAGGATGCTGGGGAGGGACTCTTCATTAGGGACTGTAGTGACAGGACAAGGGGTCATGGGTTCAAACTTAAACAGGGGAAGTTTAGATTGGATATAAGGAGGAGGAAATTCTTTCCTGTTAGGGTGATGAGGCACTGGAACGGATTGCCCAGGGAAGTTGCGAATGCTCCATCCCTGGCAGTGTTCAAGGCCAGGTTGGACAGAGCCTTGGGTGACATGGTTTAGTGTAGGTGTCCCTGGTCATGGCAAGGGGGTTGGAACTAGATGATCTTAAAGTCTATGATTCTATGATTCTATTATACTGAGCCAGTAAAGCTTGAGAATACTCACACAGGTACAACTTCCAATAAAACCCTATCAATATATCAACTTCCCTTCATTAATTGTTGCAAAATTCCACTACACTGAGCAAAACAATATAAATTGCAGAGATTATCACTGGTCACTATGTTGATAATTTGTTTAATAAAAGGTAGAAAGTTTAATATTTGTCATTTCAAGCATAAATTATTCTTATTATTTTATATGCAAATCAAATCCAGCAAAGATTACATCTCAGACTGGCTTTATTTATTTATTTGTTACTTTGCTTTGTTTTTTCTTTTTTACTTTTATTTTTGCTCTCCAGAAAATCAGTAAAGTCATTATGCTAATTGAGGAGAATTATTTGGAGAAATACTGTAGGGACTTCTGATAGAACATTCAGTTACACATACAGTTAATTAAAATAAAGATGGTAAAACTATTTTGGTTGTAGCTCATGTAGTATTTAAGTTATGGAAAGCATAAAAGTCAAAGAGTAACCCTTCCTTTTGCTGCATTTCTAACTGAAGCCCATGGGACTCACTGCTTAGCAGGCAATGCATGTCAGGTAGAAACAAGAAGGTGAAACTATAAGTCCTATGGCCACTTCCAATTTGAAAACAAGATGCAAAAACTACCACTTGATGCACTACAGAAAAGGCCCTATAAGGTTGAATCTGAACAGGCAGCAATTCATACTGCTTTTGCTTCTAACTGTAGAACATGGTGGATGCTATTTAAAATAGCTTAAAGGATAATACATTGCAGATGGAAGATATTCCTGCTTCCAGACATCCTTGCTTAGTCAGTAGTAAGCATTGTGGCTTGTTTGCACTGGCAGATGTATGCAAAGATGTTCATAGCAAAGGCAATTCTGGAGCATACAGTACTTGAACAGTTACATCAAGTGACTAAGATGCTACACTGTTCACTACCACAGAGAAATTAAATGTGTAGAAACTCAGAAATTCATCCATCATCATGAATGTCATGCTTTAATATCACTCCTGTGGCCAAATCAATTTTGTAATGTAAATAAAAATACTTAATAAATGTATTGTCACATGACATGGATTCATTCAAGATTTGACACAGTACACTCAAACCTATTCTTCATGAATATAGACACTGTGAATGCACTGTGCTTTATAATAATGGGGCCTTCTATGCTATTGATTTGAAAGCTTGCTTTGAACTCCTTGAGTTTATATAGTGTGAGACAGATCATTATGAAAGCAGTAATGAGAACAAGAGCAAAAGGGGGAAAATAGGATCTTCTGGCAGGATTCAGCAACAGTTATTTTGTCTTCTCTGTCTCCTATTTCTCAAAATTCTGCTTTTAAAACAAACCTTCCATAATCTGGGTTCTTAAGGATTTTTTTTTTTATTTCATTCTCTTACATAGAGAATTATTTCTTTTGCATAAACAACTTGTTTTTCAATGCAGATCTCTTTCACAGTCTGATCTTTCCGAGTCAAAGCTCCATAACTCATTTTTTTAGTTCTATGCCTATCTATTCTCACACACATCCTATAAATGAGATGTTCCCATGGTACTCAAACCAGCTATAGGAGTCAAAGCTGCCTTCAGGCTAAATATGCTTTATCAGGATTTTCATGGAAAAACTACTAGCACTTTTCACAGGCTATGAAACTATCAATCATGACTATTAGAGTCTCAAAATCAGAATGTTGAATAAGCAGAAATTCTCATTTCTTCATCTCCAGTGACAAAAGAGAACAACAAAACCTCAAAACACCAAAAAAAGGAAAATAGAAACAAACCCTGCATGCATATTTTATTGTTTCTAGCTTAGAAAAATTAATGTGGTAAAAACAAAAGATGTGTACAGTATGTTTCCTAACAATATTTTCCTTTAAGTTAGTGATTTTTTTATTATTATTATTATTTCTTGAAGTGATTAACTTTTGGGAAAAAGGAAAAAAAATGTTTTTAACTGATAGAGAAAAATAATGCTTTGTCCAGTCGACATTTATAATACTGGTTTTACATATGCAAATTAGTTTGAGAATTGCAAAACTGAGAGTTTCCAATCTTTTTGATGTGCTCTGTACAATTACAAGTTTGACACAATTAAGAATTCAAATGTAAATGCTACTATATCTATTAGTAGCTGGGTCAAATGTTCATGTGTGTTTTAAATGCCCAAAGTTAGAACACAGTTGATCCTCTCTCTTAATTCAAAGCCAAGCTATTTTAATTATATTTCTGTGTTATTTTCCAGTAACAGCTGGCTTAATTTAGTATAATTTTTTTCTAACATGAAAGCTTACATTTTATAATTAAGTTTTCACTACCTAATTATAATTTCCATGAAATTATCTGTGAAGTTAGTAGGCACAAAATACTTTCAACAGTGTCTGAATGGCTTAGAAGAGTTCATCTCATTTTCAGAAGAGACTGAAGAGCTCAGATCATACTGACTTTTTGTAGGACATAGACTTTTGCAGGCACTTTTGTCAATAGCAGCTGATTCAGCACAGAAAACATCACACAATGCATAATCTCTCTGTATTACAGCCTTGTTTATTGAAGAAGTTACTGTATACCACTGAGGTTTAGATTTGTCTCATCCATGTATTAAAGCTACACATTCCTAAGTATTCTGATCCTTTTTTTTCTTTTGACAGCTGAAAACAAGAACTGTTCTTTCAGCACCAAATGCTAATCAACAGCATACATTCCTGTTGTAAAATTGCATTACATGGTGTCTAAATGCATATGTATACATGTACATATACAAGAAAAGCTTAATGGAAGATACAAGATCAACCCCAGTATGAACATACGTAAGCAATACCATGAAGCAGTAACTACGGCACTCAAATGACTGAGATTGAGTTGTACCACAGAAGCATGGCCATAATTGCCTCTGTCAGTCACCTTTGAGCAGATCATGACTCAAATTTATTTGTAGCATCCTGAATTACAGTTATTTTAGAAGTGACTTTACCCTTGTACCCTATCAAGGCAGAAAGGAATGATGAAACTTAATGTTAGAACCGGAGATCATACTGCTTTTCAGCAGTAGGTGCCTTGTGAGATTCTTTGCCTGTATGATTTAAATTGGCTTAAACTTAGTTTGGTTCAGAGAGAGTTTTCAGTCCCATTTTAAATTTTGGTGTCCCAATTTCATGTACTGACAATTCCATCTTGTCATTATCCCTGTAAGATCAAAATAATACTTGAAATTTCTGGAAAAGTGGAAAATGAACAGGATCTTCTGGCACTTTACGAAGTTTATTAGCAAATAATTTGTGAATTGGTAATATCGCTGCTGATTGCTGTATACAGAGATACTGTCTACTCATTTCAAGGTAAGGGGTGAGTTACTTCTTTCAGGGCTGAGTATGCTGATCTTGAAATTACTTTAGAGCTGCTTTGAAAATTTAGGTAGCAACTGAAATCAAGTATGGCTTTATTCAATTTTCTGGCACGTTGATGCAATAAATCGGTTCAAATAATTGATATACATTTTCTAAACTATTACATACTTTTTATATTATATTTTCATAAAATAACTGTTGACTTGCATGAAGCAATTATTAATATATCCTAATGCAAATGATGGATAAATCAAAACTTCAGAGGTAATTCTTTTGTCCACGGTCCACAGCTGTTTGATGTTCATTATAACCTAGACCTTGTAAAGATGTTTGCTTTCACGTATATCTACAGAGAAATACAGTGGGCTCAGCTGCTCATACTAGAACTTTTTTTGCCATTAAGGAAAAGATTTTTTATTTTTTTTTTCTTCACATAAAATATTTGCTTTTTTTAAGAAACTTGGAAATCAGATACATGTGCACATGCATGCACACCCAAGAGCACTTTTCTTGTCACAAAGAATGTCCAGGCACTTTTTTGTCTCCAGGCATACTTTTTTAGATGCTTGGCTCAAAGTACAGCATATAAATCAAATTTAGTTTTCATGGTAGGTGCATCCATGCAGAATCAATGTAACTGTGATACAGCCCTCCCTTTAGATATGAATTAGTGGTGGAAATGCTGGCACATCATTAATGGTAATATCCCCTCTCTTCCAACTGCCAAGATCATAAAAATGTGTTTCTCGCTTACTCTCATCTAGGGAGCTCATCAAACCTCAAGAGACCCAAGTTGCAGAAGTTCACCAAGAAGTTCAGCAGGCGTTTTTTTCTAAAGCCCCATATCAGGGTTCCTGAATAGTTTGACTATGGTCTCGAATAATTCATTCTCAAATCTTTGTTTTTTCATCAGATAGTATATTTCCAAAGAAGTCTGTCTTTGTTCCTCAGCTGGCTAAAATTATGCTTTGTACATTCCCATCCCAGAAATATGTTTCCAATTAAGCCACATAATAAGAGTTTCCAGTGCAGGGGAAAAGATGGGGGAAAGAAATAGTTTTGAAAGTGGAAGTTTAATTCCATTTACGTCTGTTAGACCTAAACCATGTAATGTTTAAAAGAATATATATAGAAAGAAAAAAAAAAAAAGAAAAAACCAACCCCCAAACAGACCCAAAACCAACCAAACAAAAAACCACAACAAACAAACATACATTTGCTGCGGAACATGATCTGTAGACTTATTTGTGGCAAAAAACAGATTTCTGCTTCCTGAAATAAAATAGAAGACCTTCCACCAGTGAAATCTATTCTACACCACTATAGGAAAAAGGCCAGAAATGTTTCTTGGAAGGAGCTGCCTCACCTACCGGCTATGAAAGCTTATACTGGTGTGTCAAGTTAGAAAACAGATTGTTGTATCATTATTCCATCCTTAGAGCAGCCCTTAAGGGTGTAAACAGAATGAGTCTGTTGAATATCAATTTCCATCCTCTGGGACTTTTGAAAATATGTTGACTCTAAATCAGCTTTCTACTCTCCTTCTGGTTTTGCACCTTCTAGTCAACTGATAACTTAAAATGTTTTTATTTTTCTTGTCCTTTGAAATGCTTTTCTGAAACAAATATGTAGATGCCAGCCCTGCAAAAAATAATAATAATAATTAAAAAAAGAAGTAATAAAGACATCCCAATAAATCAGCATCATTTCTGCAAAACATGGGGCATGATATCTTTTCCTCTCTCTTCCTTTCTTATTTCCTCAATAACACTGTTTGTTAACTAAAAATGTTTAAATCATGTCAGATTTGGTTTGGGATTTACCACAGACAGAAAGTTCATTCAAATCTGTGGTTAGTCTGACAGTGTTTGGAATAGGAATTTAAAGGAGAAAATAAGTTGTTGCAGTTGGTTTCTCAATCAAAAGAGAAGCTAACGGAACTTGCTCATTACTTATGTGTTCATGAATAACTTATTCTGAGCACTGTGTTACTGGAAAAATATCCTCAGGGCTGACACATATCCACATGTCACTATAGAGCCAGAAGTTGACAGTATTGAAAGGAAAATACATCTTCTTTTTTTTTAATTTTTTAAGGAGGAATATTTTAATTTTCATAAGTATTTTATGATCATAATAACTTTGGAAAAAAAACACACACACACACTTTTGGGGAGGGGAAATTTGTGGTGGAGTTTTTTTTATCCTTGTTCTTTGAATCAAGTGCCAAATTTGTGCTAGAAAACTAGTATTTTAGGTACTTTTTCCATACTGTCACAAGCTGATTCAGAAAGTTTGTGCAGCATAACTCTCAGTGCCCTGCCACATTCATGTTACCTATTTCATATCACAGGCAAACTGTTGACTGCCCCTCATGAGCTGCTCATCAACACATACAGCTTGCCAACCACATCCTGGGCTGCATCAAAAGGAGCATGACCAGCAGGTCAAGGGAGGTGAACCTGCCCCTCTACTCTGCTCTCGTGAGACCTCACTTAGAGTACTGTGTGCAGTTCTGGTGTCCTCAACATAAAAAGGACATGGAACTGCTGGAACAAGTGCAGAGGAGGGCCACAAGGATGATCAGGGGACTGGAGCACCTCCCATATGAAGATAGGCTGAGAAAGTTGGGGCAGTTCAGCCTGGAGAAGAGAAGGCTGCGTGGAGACCAGTATCTGAAGGAGGCCTATAAGGATGCTGGGGAGGGACTCTTCATTGGGGACTGTAGTGACAGGACAAGGGGTAATGGGTTAAAACTTAAGCAGGCGAAGTTTAGATTGGATATAAGGAGGAGGAAGTTCTTTCCTGTTAGGGTGGTGAGGCACTGGAACAGATTGCCCAGGGAAGTTGTGAATGCTCCATCCCCGGCAGTGCTCAAGGCCAGGTTGGACAGAGCCTTGGGTGACATGGTTTAGTGTGAGGTGTCCCTGCCCATGGCAAGGGAATTGGAAACTGGTGATCTTAAGGTCCTTTCCAACCCTAACTATTCTATGATTCTATGATACTATATGCTGACATGAAAAACTTGCACCAGTGAACTCTGCATCTTGTCATTTAATGATTTCATTGTTATGATGAATATACGAACTATTGCAAGGAACAGTAAAGTACTAAAAGAAATTTAGTATTAGGTCTTAGAAATTTAGATGGAAGTTACAATAAATATTATTATGATAAATTATTACAAAAGGGATACTATTTCTTGCTGATAAGATGCAAATTCAGTATTGTACAGTACATACTGTCTCTTATTTGGCCAACTAGAAAACTTAAAGGTAGGATCTCAAACGTGCAGCCTTTTTTTTCAAGTAGGAAATAGAAATAGTGTTATTCAGAGCTAAGTACAAGTGGTGAACAATTGCTTGAGTTTGACTTCATAATATTCAACAGAGCATCTGAGAAAAACCTTCATCTTTCCAGAGGGTCTTAAATTTCTAACTCGGCGTTTGTTATAAGTAATCTTTTCTTTTGTGGTCTTTCTTTTTCTTTTTTTCTCTAATCATCTTCAAAGAATAGGGGGAAATGTCCCAAACAGTTCTTCATCCTCTTTGATGTGGTCAGGATACATACCCTTAAACAAGTTCTGCCTTAGCCAAGTAATCCCCTGAGATAGGCAATCGTTTTTCATTGTCTTGGAAAGACCTGTTTAAAATTTGAGGTACTTTGCAAATATAAAGCAATAAGAAAGAAAGAATTCTAATGGGCAGAAAAATAACAAAAAGTATTGTGTACTCAGAGGTAGCATTACCTATATTAGGGTCACTATTCTGAGCACAGAAGAGCAGAAAAAGGCTTTGAGCTACATTTTGTAATAGACATCATCCTGTCCTTTGCCTTCAGTGATAGGAACTAATTAATCTTGCACCTTTGTCCTTTGTTGCACCAGAAAGAATTTATTCAATTTTTTGACAAAATAACTTTTGAACATGTGTAAAACAGCTAATTGGTATTCCAATCTTTTGCTATGCTATGCCAAAGCTTCTACTCTACCACTGCAGTACTATAATCTTCCTATGGTCTCTGATTATTATCATCTCATTCAAACAACTACCTCTAGTCTGACCACAAGTCAATTGTGTATGCAAAAATAACAAACCAAGCCATGCTTCTTCCAGAAAGCTGGAATGTACTTCTAGGTATTCACATAGCAAATCCTTCCATAATACTGGAGTGGCAATCATGGATGTGGAAACTAATCATGGATGACGATCTTTGAAAGAAACAGAAGGGTGTCCAATATGCAAATACAGCTACAACACACAATTTTGAATATAAGAGCAGACCAACTCTCCATTAAATATGACATAAAACTGTCATATTTTTGCATAAGGTCAGATTTCATTATAGCACAACTCCCAAACCCGTATTTTACTACATATTTTTGGGAGGGCCTAGTTCTTGCTCCCCTTTTAATCTAATCTTCACAAGAGGCAGACAATTTACTTGTATGTAATCAAGACTCTAATTAATTATAAGCATTTGTTAGGCATTCCCCATCTAAAAGATGAACAAGCCTGATGGTGTTTGAGGATCTGAAATGGTCTTCAGCAAAAGATAGATAGGCTGCAGATAATGAAACGGGATAACATAGGTGCACTCAAACTACATTTCTATCTTTGGTAGAGGAAAACCAGCTATTTGTAGGCAGTGAGAACACACAGTATCAGTTTACTCAATATATGCAGCTTATTAAGGATATAGTCATACAAAGTCAGATTTTGATGGCAAGTCTCCCAAGACCATGAACAAAACCATCAAAGGAACTGATGAAACCTGCACTGAACACACTGCCGTGCTCTGAACCAACTGGGAGAATAAACATGATTCCTTTTCTGACAATTTGTTGTTACAGAAAACATAAAGGACACACTGCTGTTTAAAATAAAACTCATCTAGGCACAGTCATCAGTGTTTAATTAGAGAGCATGAATTACTGAACATGTGCTCTTCAAGCTTTAAAACTAGAGCCATGTAGACTCAAATCATGGCAAGACAAAAGGGCACGTTGTTCTGAATAATTTTCTAATGTTCTTTTTCTTTTCTTGACTGCAACCTTTCAGCAGTAAAATCATCAACTGAAGATGTTAAAAGCAAAGATATTAAAGATGAATCTGCTTGTATATGTGCAATGAAACAAACTATAGCTAAAAGATAAACCCTTATCGAGTCATTTTTTGCCATGGTAAGTCTGATTTTCACCAGTTCCCTTGCTTGCAACTATAGTGTCTGTGTGATGCTAGAGTACTTTTAGACTTTGAGGAACCTGACTGAGGGGAACTTGTCCCTGCCCATGGCAGGTTCCAGGGTTGGAACTAGATGATCTTTAATGTCCCTTCCAATCCTAACCATTCTATGATTTTATTATTTTAATATCTACATCTACTTGTCAGTAAAAGGTAGCTTCCGTATGCATAGTTTGATTAAGTTTCTCTCTCTCGTGATGTCTGTCCTAGGAAGTCTTGTCAAGGGAGAACTTTCTGATCCCAGTCAGGCATTACCCGAGGTAACTTTGACTTGTAGCTATTAGAATCCCTGGAAAGAGAGTAGTCTACCTTTACCATATGTATATATGAATCTTTTTATAACAGATCTGTGGGTTACAGCTGTTAAGTAAGATAGTATTTCAAATAAGAAAGGAGAAAAATATTAGTCTTCCTGTTACGTTTTCTGCTTATGTTTGTAAAGCAACACACTCAAGCTATTTTAGCTATTTCTACCCTAAGAAAAATACTATTTTTGATTTAGATTAAGAGATACATTGCTAGGTACTGTACATTACTGGTCTCTTTCTTTTTATCCTGTTTCTAGACCACTGCATATCTCTTGCCATGCTGTACTGCCAGGGCTAGCTTTCCAAACAGGTACGACATCCCTAAATACTTATGTTAAGCCAAAATTGTTTCAGATTCTATTCCCAGGAGAGATTGTTCCTCATGAGTGTGTTACAAGAAATGCTATTATAGTCATGATGCTGCTAGATCCCATTGCAGAACTGGAGTTGCATGTATTGAAAAAATATGAAAGCATCAAGCAAGAGGTAAAGCCTTGTGCTAAGATCAACAGCAAAACTCCAGAGCAGTATCCAGGGTTTGGTTTTGAATATTTACAACCAGTGTGAGATTTGTATGTAAAGGTCTTTGTTATAGTCTAGCTCTAACAGCTGGAAAATGCTACATATCTGTGAGGTCAAGTTAATTGCTTTTATTACAGAAAGTTGCTCCTGTCTTTTTTTCATATGAGTCTATATTGCATATAGTAGTAAATAGGACCATTCAGCAATAAGGTTAAAATTAAAATTTTACGGTATTAAAAATACATGATACAGAAAATACAGGAAAATTGTATAAAATATAATGAACAGGCCCTCAGTGAACAAACAGAGATTGCATCTGAACTAAACTACCCTTGGCAATATAAATTACAAAAGTATCTGGAAAGAAATATGCACTCTATTAATTTTTCATTTTGATGAACATGTTTTATGCATTTATTAAAATATCTTTTAGACTAAGTAACATTTTAAAGACCAAAAGAGAAGTAAATATTTTATTCAAAGCAGTTGTGACTTAACATCCAAAGTTTATTATACGTGCTATGGGTGATTTAAAATTCATAAAGCTGCTCTGGTTTGTATAAGAAAGCAATTTTGCTTTATGCAGAGAAACTTACTCTAAAAAGTAGAACTAAGCATTTTGTCAGAAAAAGTACCTTTAAATTGATCTATCATCTGTAATAGCAGGTATGGGTTTCTTTCCTATTTTCTTTTGAGTTTGTTTTGTTTGGGGTTTTTTTGCAGTCGCAGTTAAGTTATGGATATTTGCCAGGATTTCACTGAGCACCTTCTTCTGTGCTTACCTCAAGCTAAAGAGATTTGGCTGCAAATCTGTTTCACAGTTGCCAAGCCTTTACTGGGAGATTTACCTCTAAAGGCTTTCCTTCATTTTGTTTTAAAGAGTTTACAAAGACCTACTTTATTTTTTTTTTTGTTTTTAATAGTAACAATCATTAATATTTCTTCACAAAGAGCTCCATTGTGAGAGCCTGTAAAGTCTAACACAAGTAAAGAAAACACCCTTTGAATTCAGAATAAAGGCTTGATAAAGCATAACAAGGAAGCAATACAGGTATAGAACCATTCGTCCTGCACCTATATATCATCTATAATATTTCTGTTTGCTACACTAAGAGTCAAATTAGCATTTTTAAATGAGTCAAATGATATTTTCTAATATCTCTTACAACACAGCTGAGTCACTAAGAACCTGTTAGGCTACACAGTATTTAGACTGCTGTACTGGTATACTACAGTCAGATGCTTGTACTTCTAACTTCAGGTACAGTAGGGAGCAAAATTCAAACCTTCATTGGAGAAACTGGATAGAAAGATAAGGATTATGATGAGGCTGGACTCTGGGAAATGGCAATCAGGGCTAAGCAGAAAGATGAATCTAAACCTAAGGCTGATATTTTTTAAAGTTCTTCTGGATTTTATCCAGTAAGAGGATGCGAATGTCAACAAAAACTTGTAGGGAAGAGTAAAGAGCTAATGCCCAAGCGGCCCCTTCTCTTTAAAAGCTGTTGAAGCTCTTCAGCTGTTTCACTTCTGACGATGAAAATTCAGAAGTCAGAGTTAATCTGGATACAGCTATCTTAAATCATCTCAATACTCTCTTTACTGAGACTATGGAGTGAGAATTCCTGCCTGAGCCCTTTTTCACTCCATTTTCTCCTCTTCACATCATGTACTGCTCAATCCCCCTGCTCCCTCAAGGCTCCATCAGGATACGACATTATATCTCAATGATAGTCCAGAGCAACACAGGGCTGGTGGACACAGAGGTTAAAACCTATAAATGATCTTTGTTCCCAGTAGGAACACTTTAATAGGATTCAATGCTATTTTCTACCTTACACTACTGAATTTGAGATATATGATGAATGAAAAAGGAGCTGGCAATCTCACAGGCTTGGTTTTGCAGTACTATAAACTCCTTCAGAATGACTTGCTCCTAAATGACTTAGAGTTTTACAGTCTTGATATGTTTTCAAGGTTTCAGTTCATAACCATGCTATACAATGTAAACATGAACACACACACATGGGTATTATGTTATGTATATATATACAGCTTATGCATTCTATACAGAGAAGGTAGGTGAAAAAGGAAGTTTAGGAGGGAGGGAGCAGGCACTGGATTCTCATTTACAATTTCATGGAGGGTGAACAAAAATATGGCTTTTAAGGAATTGAAGCAAAGAGCTAGCAGTGAGAAGGGTTGTGTGGAACGGGCACATCTATGGATGAGGGAGGCATGAAAAATTCCGTATGTATTCTGTACAAGAAAAAGAACAGCGACATTTCATAACGTGTGTCATTTGTTTAAATCTGCATTAGCTAGCAATAGCTGACAAAATTTTTCCTCTAGTATCAACTAAAATTAAGTGAAGACTAATAATTCATATCCACCAGGCAAAAATCAGGACTGACAATTTCCACCACTGGGCAAAATGTGTCCCCCTTTGCAGAAAAAAATAAAAATAAAAAAATGAAGAAACCAAACCAAACAAAAACCCAAAACCAAACAACCCCAAAAAACCCCAAACCAACCAAACAAAAAAAACCCCAACAACCTAAATTTAAATTTTGGCTATCTCTATTTCTGACCTCTGTCTTTTTCAGCAAAAAAGAAGTTTTTGTGCCAACAGAAATTTTTAGGAGTTTTTTGTCATTCATTGTTTTAGATTTTCTTAAAGAGGTTTTGCTGTATTTAAAATCTGTAAGAGTTTTGTCTACCTTAAAATCAAAGATCCTCTTTATTGCATGTAGGGTTGTAAGCCACATGCCAGACTAAATGGGAAAATAGCATAGGACAAGTAAAGTGAAGACTGAGAAAGCAATCATAGACGAGGAATAAGCTGATGTTCTAGTACCTTACCTTCCCACTTCTCATCAGATAAAATTTCTTTGGCATTAATAGCTGCTGTCAGTTTTGTTTTATGATGGTTTTGTATTATAAACCAGCATCTACCTACACATTACTGCAGGCCTAGGATGTGTCCTTGTTTTTGCAAGGAAAGCTCTCAATTTTTATGTACTGAGATTAAATCACACTTCCAGACACCTAAATGTGTCAGATTTTTAGATAGAAACCCAAGGCCTTCTTAGCACATGTGGTACCAACATTCAGTTAAGGCTGGTTGGGTCCTGCCTGCCTTGTGCACATGTATCCTTCTTATGCAAGCAATCATGAAGGAAAGGACAAGCTCATGCCTACCTCACACCTCAGCATGAAGTTAGGAAGTGGCTTGGGCTCTCAGTTTCTGCAGCTTCACCATAGCCTTTGTGATGCCACATCTTAGATCTGTTGAAGTTCACACCAGAATTTAAACTACACTGTTACTTTACATTCCAAAAGGTGAGGAGAACTCTCTGCACTGTAGTCTTATGCCAAGTGCTAGCATAACTGCAAATGTAAATTCTACATAGTTTGTTTCTGCCACTTAAAGAATTTACAGTAAAACTATTTTTAAATTAGTGTTTCAGTTCCCAGTAATGTGGCAATTTCTTCAATAAAGACATAAATTATTTTTTCTTAATAGGAAATTGTTATTATGAATTTTGCTTAATTTCAAAGGACTTTTTCACTCTTTCCTGATGATGCTTTTTCTATGTTGCACCTGGTTAAACAAAGCATTGTTTTTATCAAAGTGGCTCAGAACATTACATTTTTACTATATTAGACTATGCATTAACTTCATCAACATTTCAAAAACAAGTATTGTTTCTAAACAAAGACTTTGAATGTAACCATCCTGTTTGTTCCTACTTTATTTATAAATAACAATACACAGATATTTTTTCCTCAGAATGTTTTAGTTCCAGTGAAAAGGTATTTTACAATTACAAAAAAATCTCACTTTGGGAAATTTTTGAGCATTGAACGACACTTGCTCAGCCTTCTTTTATACCATGTTCTGGTTCTATAATAGCTCAGATGTTTAGTGGATGATCATAGAACCATTTAGTGTGGACAAGACCTGATGGTGCACAAGTCAAATATACTCACAAGGCAATTTTGTCAGAATACCTTAAAGGCTGTTTTTTGGGGTGGTGGGGCATTATATAGGCAGGATATAAACTGTGCTTTTATGTAAAATAAATAAAAATTATATATATATATATATATATATATACAGAAAACCCTAAACTTGTTCACCGTCTCCAGACACCCACAAGCGACTAAGCAAATTGTTTTTTCTTTTGAAATATCAGACCCAGATCAACCTTCCAGCAAGTTTAAGAAATACCTTTTTTTTTAGTTACAATGATAAAGCTTTGAACCTTCATCCCCCTTTGTCCCACATTCCCAAAAGAGATTTCAAGGTTTGCTCCCACTTGCTGCGCTGTTTATGAGCCAAAGAGATAGTTACTGTGCATATGCTCATCAGTCTCCAAAACGAAGGTTTAAGACTGCAGAACAAAACCTGACTATAAAGAGTAAAGGGCTCCTACATGACAATAAACTTCCACATTGAACGTTGATGTTTTTAGAGATGAGAAAACATAAAGCAGCAGTATTCCTTTCTGTCTGGTGGAGCCGCTCCCCAGAGCGGGAGCAGGGCTGGCTCCTCAGAAACACTCAGCCCTATGTTTGTGGGCCTCCCCAATTAGTCCTGTAATTTACTGTCACTTAATAAGACAGATCGAGAAACTCGCGCCAGTAGGGATGGAAAAATCCTAGCCTCCAGCTGGGGTGGGTGTTCTCGAAGCTCACCCAGCTCTCAAGCAGGTACAAAAGATGTCCACAGCTGAAGCTGGGGACACAGAAAGGAGACCTTCAGCCTCCGATGAATTACACACCAGTGCGAGGCCCCATGAACAGCAGATCAGCTCTCACTTTGAAGGATAAATCAAAGCTTTAATCGGGCCTGTCAGTAAAGCAGGTGTTTTGACTGCCTTTATGGTTCATTTTTATGCAAAAGGGCTGTGGGGATACAGAAATCATGGGGGATTGAAAATAAATGGCACTGACAGCACTGATCCCACCAGGCGAGGGGGTCAAAATTGGTCTGTCTTTTCATATTATGAAATATACCTAACGGCAGGCTCTTTAAACCCCGCTTACACAATGCGCTGTCTGTGCACCCAGGACTTGCCTTTCTTTGGTTTTCCTCCTTTCCTCCCCCACTTTTCTCTTTTTTTTTTTTTTTTTATTTGATATGTCAGGGGCTCTTTTCTATTCTCTGGTGATGAACTGCCCCAGCAGCCACAGCAGGTTCAGAATGTTAAAGAGCTGCTGCTCACCCGAGCCGACAAAAGGATCCCGCTTTACAGGGCTTAAAGGACACTGTAGACAACTACCCATGGTGCCAGTTTAGGATAATGTCTTTTTTGTCCTTGTTTTCATCCTTCAACAACAGTCACAAATAAAATGTCATAAAAATGTATCAATACAAGTTTTCTAACATCATTAAGGGAGAGGCTTACAGGGCAGTGCCACTGGGTCCCTGCTGCTCAGGCTCATCTCTCCTGCTTAAAGGCCATTTTATGGGCTGAGTGAGCACTCAAGGCTACCCAGAGTTATACTTTAATGCAGAGCTTTAATTTTGCTTAATTTCTAAGTCTCAATATTAAAAGCAGGCATGCTTTTTAAAGTTATTTAAATAAACTGTTTGAGCACACTGAAGTTGAATCGTTGGAGCATCCTGTAATATTTAAACGGTGGTTGGGAAATGTTCTAAGGTAGCACGCTTTTCCAGAAAGAAAAAAATTAGGGCATTTGTCTTTGGTTCTGCTATAACTCAGTATTTTTTACAGTGTATTCTGTAGCATAATTTGAAATATTACTGCAGGGCTTTGCTAGTAAATTTCATTTATCATTTACAAGCCATAAAGCAGGCAAGATGATAAAAAAAAAAAAAGAAAAAGAAAAGAAAAAGGCAAGTGCTTCCTCTCCTGTAGTTTCACACACAGAGTTATTCATGCCTAGTGCCTCACAAATGACATTTTTTCACCAGTTCTACCGAGGAATTGATTCTCTTCTTTTTCCATATAGATTAAAAGATTTTAAAAAAGCAACACCTAGCCAGCATACCCTTAAGGCAGACTGCCTGAGGACAACTTTTTTAAAACTTTTCATAGATTACATGTAAATGAAATTCATTATGCTTGATTGTGATCATTCATACCGCTGTTTCTAGACAGAACACATTGCATCTTCATGAAATGAAAAAAAAACCGGATGCACTTTATGCCTTAGTTGCATAGGAAATAGACCACTGTCCTTTTTTCCAAGGTAGACTGATGCTTCCACTCTCTCTACATGTTCATGCATCTTTGGATTTTGACCCATTAAACTACTCCATGAATTCCAGAGCAAATTTAACTAATACATAAAAGACACCATATTTTCACCCTCCCAGAAAAAAACATATCTGTGGGCTTCTTGCAAGTAAATACATATAATAGTTCCATTTAAAATAGTAAGATTATTATACTTACAAAATACGTATTTTCTACTGAGGCCTAGGTGTTGCACATTAGCACTGGCACTCATGCTGCCTTTCCACCAAACCTAATTTCCGTATAATTTCTCATGCCAGTGAAGACATTCCATGCCAATAGAATTCCATACATGCTTGCAGTATTGAGCCTCAAAACCCCAATTTTCTCAAATATTTCAGGGCCACAGTTTATGCAAGCTTTGCAAATTAACTGCTTCTGATAATTTGCTTGCAGAAAGATGATACAAGTAATTAATCATGGCAAATTTATTCAGGTACTGTGGATGTTAGCTGAAAATTCATTAACTTTCTCTCTGGAAGAGTTGTTATGCTCAATAATATTTTGCATGTTGAGGTCATAAGGTAATTCCAACATTTTGATTAACAGCCTTTTCAGAAAAAAAAAAAAGCTCAGCAAAATTTAATGAGAATTAAAAGTCTAATTCAAATTTGCCAAGTCCCTGTTCCTGATCACCTGTTTAAAATTCTTGCTGCTACTCCACTACTGTTAGTCTGATAAACAGTAATTAATAAATAATACAGCAATATTTATTTGCATTCACCTTCTACAGAATTGCAGTGATTTTCCTAATGAAGCACATTGTTGGGATCTGGCTTATAGACCAACCTATAAGTAGCTGCATTGTCCTAAGCAAAAGCAACATCTCTGGCATAAGAAAATGTGTAAACAACTAAAATTTTTTATAAGCACTGTTAGCAAATGCCTTAGCTCTGAAAAATGGGTGCATCACTTCTGGGAGTGGAATCAAACATTCCCATATTTGAATTTCAAGTCAATTGTTTCTAATTAGTCTGCCGTGGAAAAAAATTGTGTTTCTGCATTCTGTTAGATCTTTATCTTACTCATGAGTAATTTTGGTATTCTCATCTACTTCATATTAAGACGTCAAATCTTTCCATCATTTGTTGCCTACAATAATTCAGATACAACCTAACGTGCAGGGATGAAGTCTGTCTCACATACACCAAAATGCCAACATATGGGCATTTATTGGGGTGAATTAAAGGTGAACATATTGCAAAATTGTAAATCAACTGGGGAATATTTCAGTATAAATCTCCAAAGCTCAGTCTCGGAGATTTCTTTAAATATGCATGGGTGAGTTGCAGCCCTCATCGTTCCCAGCTAGAGCTGTCTTTTGTCCTCACTACCCTTGGCCCAAAGACAATTCTGTTTCCACCCATTTCCTACACAGTGGCATGATGTGGCAAGAGTTTATTTTTATCATGTGTTTGTATTGCTTCTTTCACTGCGGGATTGCAGTCCACAGTGGGACAGCTAGACACTGCTGAAATACAAAAAAACAACAAAGAATAGTGCCTTCAAGCTAAGGATTTGGTCCCCACATATTCTTGGAATCACTAAAAACTTCAAATACCGAACAGCTCATCCAACACCAGATAAACCACAAAAAGGAAACAGTGTCAGAGGGAGATGGGAGGAGAAGAGGGCTGGAAAAAATTACTTAGTGAAGATAGTGTTTGTTTTCTTTTCTTTTGTAGGCCTCACAGACCAGTTCTAATATTCATTGCTTTCAGGGTTCTAAATAGATTATAAATGCTTGGTTTGATTTAAGCATATTTAAATGGACAGGCAGCCTACTTTTGAGAGGCTTTGTCTCAACTGTTAGTTCATAATGTAGTTGTAGCTGTATTCCCCTTCTTTTAATGAAAAACAGACATGGGTGTACCTGTGTTAGTCTGGCTTTTACTTTGTTAAGAAATCAGGAGGATCTAAGCCACACGGGCACATAAGTCCAGAAGCTCTGGTCTTGGTTTTAGGTTTAGCATTCACATCAAACTTGCTGTATTTACCACTGATTTTTGAAGATACAGGATGGAAATAGTGGTGCTCTCGCCTTGGCTTCTCAGAAATTTTGGGCTGCTTTTTTTCAGTGAGGACCTCCCCAGGATCTCAAGACTGTAAAAACCTAGATATGTTGTAAGACCAGCTTTTCAATCCCAGCCTAAAATTCGATGAAAGATCAACGAAATAATTCAAAATGGACTTTGTGAAGACAGATTAATTATATTTCACATTCTTTTAGCATCATTTCCCAGGATTTGTTTACATGCTGGTGAATAGGGAAGGAGCAGTGGAGAGTTTGCAGATGATGTTTGGCTATGTTTAGACTGTAGTTTGAATAGAGAATGCATGAATGCATAAGACTTATGCTTGGGTAAATTTATAGGGGTTTTTATCAGAAAAAAATATACCAAAATTGTAAAGCCTAACCTCTTATTTGCTACTTGTAAAAGAAAATATTACAAAATTCCAAGGGCTCTTGTAGTTCAAAGCAGTTTTGAAATTGTGAATATGGGGGTTTTTTTCACTGGAAAAAATCCTTCTGCATGTCACAATTTTATTTCATATTTTCATGTTTCTGAACATAAACAAACACTAATTGACAAAAATGTATACGCAGGCCACGTAATCATCCTCTTTCACTTTCTGTTCTCTACCAAATACATTCTCAATAAGAGAAACTGATTTGTTGTGTCACTGCCTATGAAAATAAGCATAAAAAACCCCTTTTATTATCAATATTTTTCCCAGTTTGCAAGTTTCTGCTAATCTTTCAACTACTTAAAATATTATCCAATGTATATGATAGCATCAAGCTTTCTAGCAGTACAACACCAGTCTTAAAAGTCTGATTCATATCCATACATTGCCACAAGCTTTCCATCATGCTTTAATTTTTTTGACTTTATTTTTCTGTAAGAAACCAGTTGGCAATCTTTTGGGAGAAAAATTAACAGATATTTAATCTTTCATGATTTGGCACTAAATAATTAATTCAACATTTGGTGACTTACAGTTGAATACTTACAAAGTGTTTAACTGGAAATGAAACCACAATATGAATTTGGTTCAATTTCCAGTTTAACAGTTTCCCCTTATTTCACAAATGGTAAAGGAAGATATAAATATAAATCAATATTAAAAAAAAAAAAAGTGGTAGCATTTATTTTAATGTCCTTTCATCATGTAATTGTGATAATATTTATGCCCATCCTCTATTTTCACAGGACCACTCCTACCCCAGTAGGAGGGTCATAAAGCAACCCTAACTCGAGCCACTGTAAGTTTAAGAAAAAATAACCCAGAATATGAATTTTATTTTTCAGAACATTCTGATCTAGATATTAAATGCTATCTCTATTAGGCTGTTCATATTACTTTCAATAACAGCTGTATTCCATGGATACAGAGTTGGATTTTTGTTTGTTTGGTTTGGGTTTTGCTGTGGGGTTTTGTGTATGTGTGCGTATTGTTGTGGGGTTTTTTGTTTTGGTTTGGTTTTGTTTGTTGATTTTGGTTGTTTGGGGTTTTTTTTGGGGGGAGGGGGAATAGTGGGGAAGTGGGAGGGTGTTACCCTCAGGAGGTAGGAACAGTCTCATTTATCTGATTTAGTTCAAACTATGTCAGTTTTGATGATATTCTCCCTCTTCTTCTTATCACTGCTCAAGGGAAATGCTAAAGGTGGCTACCTATCTCCTGTGGTTAAAAAGGTGACACATGAGCTTCCCTGGAATTCTCCATCACACTGCAAAGAACAAGCTACTTCAGACACCGACAATATAAATCTCTTTTTGGATCTCCCCTAGATTTACACAGGAAAGCACTGGTAGATCATAAAACTTTGAGCTGTCTTTTCATTCAAATGTATCTGAGATCAAAGGCAAGACCTCCCCAAAATACAGAAATGATCGGCTAATCAGTTTGACCAGATAGATGACATAAATCTGCTCAGCTATTATAAGTTCAAAGGACATAGCCATTTTGACACCACAAAGATCAAACCCACAATACCTCATAAATTGGCGACTCTCAGATCTTGCAGACATTGGATGGTAACAATTGCAAAAACATTTGTTGTGCAGTCTCAGAAAAGAGCAGACTATGGCTGTTAAAAGACAACGCCAGCAGAGTCTGGCTTATTTCACTCCCAGCACATCACATTTCAAGATGCCAGAATCATTCTTTTTACCAAAACAAACAAACAAAGTTTCATTACTCTTTAAACTTGATAACCAGTTCATTTCTGGCCTTTCACATGGCAAGGTGAATAATTAGCATTTATTAATATTTCTCATGTCTGTTTCTTTGTCGTATTCAAGTATGCACACTGCATGGTCTTTTCAGTACCTGTATAACTGACTGCTTACGACTGCATTTTTCAAAGGTACACCAGCAAACACCCTCAGCAAAAAGAGAGGAAGTATAACTGTTCTTTCAAAAACTTAAATAAAAAAACCCTAATCAGGTGGCTTCAGAGTAATCTGCCAACATACTCAAAAATAGGCAATTAAAAACAATAAATAAATCAAACCCAGATAAACTACTTGAACAGAATTCCACAGGGTACGGAATAAAAGAAAGAGAAAAGAAAAAATATTCTCTTCTGGCAGCCGTAGTTACGCCTGTAGCTGGGTGATTGAAAAAAAGATCACAAAAATTTCTCATCTTGAACTGCTGCCCACGTGGCCTGGCTTTGGTGGTAGTGGTTGCAGGAATTTAACTTCAAAAACAGAATAAAAATAAGAGCATAGAGCTGAACAGCAAACTCAGGGAGAGAGGCAGATCTCAGTTTAAAATTCTGTTACTTCTAATTGTCAGCCTCTTAAGGCAAGTCAAAGGGACTTCTCCCCTTTTACAATGAAACACTGATACTGCTTTTATCATTTTCTGACTATAAGGTCAAAGGAGCTCATGTGCCACGATTTTTTTTTTTTTTCTTAATTTGAAAAATTTCCAAATTTCTGTCAAGTATCCTCTTCAGCAAGTCACCCACTGCTGTCAGAAACAACATCAGGGCCCGCAGGCACACCTCCAGCATGGGAGCTGTACAGCCCCCAAGCAGGGTGCCTGAAGGGAAAGTTTTGGCGTGTGAGCACAGAGAGTAGCCCTTACAGCAAAGCAAATTAGTATTGCAGCATTTGGTCACTTCCTATGCCAATAAACTCAAGAAAAGCACTCCAGGTCACAAAGCAAACGGGTTTCCCATCTCTGTGAGCATCACCCAGAGTTTTCCTCCACTGTCCCATTAGCTTACTTACTGCTACACTGCTCCTGGCTAAAAGTGACTGGGTGGGGCTCCCTCCAGAGTTTATCCATGTCATTTCCAAATATAGCCAGAAGGGACATGAGAGAGTGATACCAGATGTACTTTCCACTTCTTTTCTTTGCTAGCACTGGAAAATGGCCTGCATAACCTAGCAAATATTTTCTGTTTCTTATTTCCATCCTGTTACATTTTGAAGGAATTGAATGAAGTGCTTGCACAGAGCTCATTGCCGGTTTCTGGACTAAAAGAAATGTACTGCTCTTTTGCTTAGGTCCCGCATTTATGCCTTTTTTTTTTTTTTTCTTCTTTTTTGATGACCATATCATTCATTTTGCTGTCTTTTGCAGCCCTGTTCCTACAAGTTCCTGATTCTTACAGAACTTTCTTGAAGGTCCTGGAATCCTAAACCAAACTGAAAGACTACATTTAAATTAAAACATGCATCTCTGTTACTCATCACCTGGACAAGCACACACAGAGAAGACAAAATTACCATAACACAGAATAGTACAGGAAATACCGAGGAGATGCTTCCTGCTCCCTAACATTCCCCTGGCTTCCAATATCTTCTGTCAACATCTTCTATTGACATCTGCTAAAGCTATAACTCATGTTTCTGCTTGATGATGCTTTTTAAACATCCAACGCGAAGAGTTGTGCTCTGTTCTCTTACTGACCAACATGGTCCTAAGCACTTCTCTTGGATAACTAGCTGCTCTTTTCTTTTCCTCTTAATCCTGTTTCACATTAAGAAGCCACTTTGAGAACAAACTGAGATGTTGAAGCAGGATGAAGAAATGCATTTTTCATTTGTAATGTTTTGGAGATGGATTTTGTGTTCAGAAAACCAGGTACCATTTTCTTTGTTAATGTCCTTCTTGAATTAGATCCAGGAGACATCCTCCTCATTGTCTCTCAGCCTTTGCCTTTACTGTTGTAGATGGGAGACAGATCTTTAAAGATAGAAGTTTTCTGAATTAGGGAACCGGATAGTGTTTTATAAACTACATCTCATTAGAGATTAAAGGAGGGAACTAAAACCCAAGTGTATGAAGAGTTACATGAAGAGTATGCTCATTGTCTAAAATTACTAAGTATTTTCACTATCTAGCAGAAAAATTAATTATTCTGTCAGGAAACCAGCTAAGAGACAGCCTTCCAGTATTAAACTCTAGCAGATACCAAGATGTTATTTTCTTTAAGTTATAGTAGAATCTGCCCTATTTAAGAAAAGTCTGTTTAAAAGGAGGTGTGTCCTAGAGTTCAACTGATGGGATATACTGTACTTGGCAAGCTTTTGCTGGAAAAAGAGAGTCCCACCATATCAAATTACTTTATTAATATGCATAATTCTGAAAAAAAAAATAAAAAAAAAAATCCAGAAAGCTATGAGAGAACATTTGCCACAGTTTCCATTACCAGTGCTCCTTCTTGGCCTGAACTGCCTTTCTGCAAGTTTTGTTGCATCTTTGTACAACAGAGGTTTTCGTTGATATGACAGAACTAGTTAGTCTCCTGGATGAAACAACTCGTTGTTGAAAGCACTTCTCATCCTGTTTTGAGTATGGTTTGGAGCAGAAGGCTGCCTGTCCATACATTAATACCTGCTTTTGGTTTCTAGTTCTTCTTTGAACTTGCCTATGCTTGTGTAAGTTCTCACCTGTAAAAACTGGAATAATTCTTAAAAGTTCTCTAGAATAATGTGAATTTTATTCTTTGTTTGTAAACTGATATTACAAATAATTCTTGTCTTGTCTCCATCTGGCTATTCCTTTTCCACCTGTCACCTGAAGTTGCTGAGTTATCTACGTAACCCTTCTGAAAGGACAAGTAAGAAACATGCTTATATTCTGGAGTTAGGATCATGATGACCGAAGAACCTCTTGTATTTTCTGATGTACTTTGCTATGGCTGATTAGAGACCTAACAAAACAGCTTTTGTCAGTGGTCTGATTTTGTTAGTTTGTCTTAAATCAGAGTAGCACAATTCTCCATGAATTCATATGTTTAAATAACCACTGTATTCCTTAACTGAGTGTCTTTTATGTAATTGCATTTGGAAAAAATATATCTTTTTTGTAAAGTTAAGGAACTATGCATACTAGGTCATCATAGTACTGATATCCATTTTATGAAAACCTCTTTAAACACTTATGTATTCAGCCATAGCTTGTTTGTCCTCAAGCCAATTCAATTCAGATGGGACATAAAACTTTCTGATTTTATTTTTGGTATTTGACATACTCTATATTGACCTCCTCAAAATGCAATGAAAACAAACAAATAAAAAAAGCCAATCCCATACTAAGAAAACACATACATAGAAAATAATTTAGAGAATAGGCCTCTTGGTTGAACAGATTGAACATAAGTATTTTGCTGAATTTCAAGTTGTGTTATAAAATAAATTTGAGTCCTAGTAATATATATTCTAGGTTATTTGCCCAGTAGATTAAAACAAACATAAATATTGACTGATTCAACTGAGCAGCCAGAGCTGGCTGAAGTGAGTAGCATGTTAACAGATACTGGAGCTCTAAGAGACACCAAAAAAATTGTGCCTGAGTAAGCTTGCTAAATTACTCAGCAAATAAAACCTCACTAAATGCTATTTTCCTAAATACCTAAATTACTTATTTTACTAAGGGCTCGCCTGAGAGTTTTCCAATGTGATTAAAAACCCTCATGGGTCACAGACTAATTGACTAAGTTTATGGAGAGGAATACTGGGAGGGTAAGGCACCCTTCCATGGAGTTAGGACCAGACACTCACCCCCAGGTAGGTTGGAATAAGACAGGAAAAATAATTTCTATCATGCTAAGTGTTGTCTCCAGCAGCTCTCACAAGTGTTCATATTTTATTGACTTGAAGAGGTATGATTTATTTCTGTGTTTAGGTATTGCTCCTTCAAAGAATGCTTTATGGGAAGATACTATTAAACTGCACAACTATACTAAGCATATAACATTGCTGCTAAAGCTCTCTAGAAGCAATCTATCATATCTTATTTAATGTCACTGACCTGTACAATGAGTCCCAGACTCAATGTTTAAATGAATTTCCCAAAGACACTCTTCAAACCATATGTAACGTACAGTAAGTAACTCTTCTGTAAATTCTCTGGGAACATGCTGCAGAACAATTCTCAAGAGAAAAACAAGGGCTGAAATATTTTCTCATGCACCTTCCATCTGGGTGACATTCCTCTCTCATTCCAGATTTGCCCCCAGCCTGACCAAATGGATTCTACAGTTTTGCATCACATTTGTTTGTTTTTGCCTCCTGTTGATATTTATGAGAGCTGTTTCCAGTACCATCTCAGAATCATCTTAATTTTGGCTGAGGTTTCTGCGCGTTCAGGTTCCAAGGGGGATGGGGAGAACACAAGCTGCTTCAAATTGAAGGAATCAATTTTAATTTCTGAAGTCAGACAGGCTTTCATTTATTGCTTATTGACTCCATAGAGAGATAATAATAATGTTGCTGCTTTCAGTGAAAAGGACCATTACCAAGGACAATGCACTCAGTCAAGAAAGACGCCAGATCTCCTCTGCCCCAGACCACTCTTCTCCCCCTGAGTCACCGTTTGCTACCTGGCTAGCTCAGTCAGAGCCCTGGGTCATAAAGAGGGTATGAATCTTTTTGTACACTGGTCCAACAAGCAGAGAGAAAATGACAGAGTGTACACAAACCTTCTCCAGAGGCCCACAACATCAGTGGGTGGAGGAGCTGGCAAAGCGAGTGCTCACGCCCTGCCAGCTTGAGGAGTCACCATATGTTTGGCTGCCACCCATACAGCCAGCAAACCTTGGAACAAGGCATTGAATTCAGTCGGACTCCTCTCGCTAGCGCAGACGGACATCCAGCATTTTCAGGCCTCAGCCAGGCTTTAAACAGAAGGTGCTGGAACCACTGGGCTCAATAAAATCAGCTCTGTGCTAAGAGAGCCTACCCCAGTCCTCATCAGCCTCAGATGAATCCTACCTGGTAAGGCAACAGGCACCTGGCAGGATTTACCAGTTGCAAATTACTAGGTCCAGCACAGTACCTGACCTGGGCAATTTATCCAGAAAGGCATGTTTGACATCCAGCTAAGTGTCCCCAGACAGTACGTTCTCTGAGGTACAAAATCTCTGTAGCACAGGGCAGAACACTGTTACTCTTTAAGTAGGTTCGGGCCTTTTCCCTGCCTTTCCTTTTTCCATGGAAATCTGAAAGAGAATAAGTATTTTTGCTCAGTCTAAAATAAATTATTAAACTAATAACAGTGACTTTTGGAAGGCTTCCCTCAAGTTTCAGGGAAATAGTATCTATTCTTATTCTCTCACATACTAATTAAAGTTGATACTGTTGATACACGGTTTGCTGTTCTATTAAAGCCTTATTTTCAGTGAAACACTACCATTAAATTCTTACTCAACACAACAGCCTTTCAGACTCCTTTCTGACATATTTTTAACATGTTTTCTTTTGCCTATATCCTGTATTTAAGATTGGAGCTAATGACGTGCATACCTTTGCCATAAAGCAGTTTCCCTGTGGTATGAAGGGATGAGGTAATTTACTATGATACATGCAAAAATGCAGAACTACATATGCTGACAAATCTTCACTGTCGCTCCACACAGTTAATGTGAACTGCTGCATATTCTCTCTGAGTGTTTTGTTGTAGGCTTTTGTAAACAATGCTGAAGAAATCCGTGTTGAGTAGTACAGAGCATCAGAACATACCACTGCTGTCCACCCACGCTGGCAGGAAGCCACTGAGTTTTCAGTTGTTTAAAAATGTTTTCAATGACAAATCTCTTTGCTATTTCTCGTATTAACTTATGCACTCAAACGAGTAGCATTTCCTTTGCTGCTCTAAGTGCTACAGTGAGATGACAACCATAGGAGAGACCTGAATTTTTGTTGCCCCTCAGCAGTCACATCTACACTTGCGGTTTTGTTTCACAGATTATTAAGACCATAAGGCATGGTTGTGTAGCATAACTGGATTCCTGAAAACAGTGCAAATGCTATTCAACTATTGCACCACTGAAACTGCAATGCCCAAATTATATTATCTTTCTGAAAGATTTTAAAAGTTTAAATTACAGAACTTTCCAAAAAGTCAAGTCAGGTATAAGCTTCCACAGTAACAACAAAAAAAAACCCAAATCCACCCTGAGGGTGCATAAGGATTTTAACATCAGTCACTGATACTTTGAAAACATGATATATAGTTCACCACAAACATTCTTCCAGCCTGGCTACAAATCAGCATGCTCTTTTTAGTTAGGTGACCTAATTATTGTAGAAATTTAGGAAAGCCAGATGGGTCAAAACAAGACCAGGTGGTCTCAAGCCTGCCAATTTACCAAGCTTATGTTTCCATTTTATTTGAATAAAATATGTCCATCATTCTTTGTCAGAGGTGCACTAAGCTGCTGTGGTTGTTTGTCATCATTTGTATAAAAGCCAGCCAGGTTACCTGTCAGTTTGCAAATATTGCAGATAACAGGCATTACCTGAAGAAGCACAGATCTGATCAACAAGAAAATTGGATTTTCTTTTTTTTTTTTTTTTATTTTTTTTTTAACATGTTCCTTTCCTTTTCATCTTGCACACTACGATATTACTTTGGAAATGGATTTTTTCCACACACTTTCTCACACATAGACAGTACCTTTAGCTCATTAGACCACAAGATTCTGACAATTAGCTTTCTCCAGGGCATCAGCAGTCAGGCTTTCTCACTACCCCATCCAAGATTAAATAGAAAGACTCCGTCCATGAATCGTCCATCTAAAGTTGATTACCAGGCTTACATGTGCACCCCTTTCCATTTCAACCATGTTTTACAGCAATGCACTTTTAAACATGTAATAAATCTGTTTAAGTGTAGAGAATTCATTTCAAGACCAGCTGGAACCTGTGAAATGGAGACACAAACACAATCCTCTCTCATACAGACTTTGCTTATTTTCCATGTCTTAGCTTTTTTTTTCTCTACATAATAGTGGATAGTCTTAATTCTCCTTCTGAGATCTAAATATGACCATTGCTGAAGTCTTATCTTTTTAAAAGATAAAGACACTGAGTTATGCAGAGTTATTACAGCCACAGTACCACATGTGGGAGTCTGTTTCATTTTCCATACACAGCAGCAAGAATACTTCCTTTCTTTTTAAGGCATAATTCATGGTTTATATTTAACTGTGCCATGGTGATCCTAGGACACTGCCTTACTAGCTGGAAACCAATCTTGCCAAGCGGGTAAATACTGCAATTCAAAAATACCAGTTTCCACTCAATAATATAGCACCAAAAAACCTCAAAGGTATCACTGTCCATATTTGCTGTAAAAACTCTGTGGATTTTACATGCAGGGAGCTCTCCCAGACACATGGGACAGTATGGCTTCCCAGTCCCTTTACTCCCTATTGCTAGTTTTACTCCCCACCCCCCCCAAAAAAAAAAAAAAACAAAACATCATTCAGTGTTTCAGTGAAATGAAGGGTATTAGCATCCAAACCAGTGAGAGAAGGGACAAGAAAATGAAGCAATGGTTTGAATGAAACAAATAGGAGGTAGGCTTCCTCTCACACTAATTTTCACAGCTAAACACACAAAAGAATATATGTACCTTTTAACAGAGTAGGATCTATAGAATTCATGTGCTTTCTGCGTAATACATGAGAGGAACTTTACATTTGACAGAGAACACCCACCTGAACCTGTCAGAGAGAAAAGAAGATGATGGCAGCATGGATTAAACCTCCAATCTACAGGGAAAGATCACCCTTCATGGCCATGCCTGAACCACTTAGGCCATGGATTACTGTCAGAGTATCTCTAAAGCACTGAGCTGAGTTCAAAGTCCATCACCCAAAATGTTGGCAGGGAACCCAGATCCTGCAGCCTGCCCGGCACTCCATGCTATCATACCTGTCTTCTTAGCAGTGTTCAAACTACAATAGTTGCATGTTCACCAGTGACCAAGAGCATAGGTCTGCAGCAACCAATGCCAGTAAAGACCCAGTTACACTATACTAAGGACTCACCTCTGAAGCAGCATGCACGGCATCATGAGCAGGCCATTAGTTTTCAGTCAGATCTACCCCTTGAGCTGCTCCACATTTTTGCTCAAGCAACAGTGGCAGCAAAAAGCACAAGCAGGAATGCTCAGGGGCTGTTGAAGGGGGAAGGTGAGAAGGCAGGATACTGGACTTGGCTTAAAGCTAAACTAAAAAAAAGTAATAAAAATCCTGAAACAAGATAGTTAAAGATAAAAGTCTTTTTAAAAATAAAACCCCACCACGATAAATCCTATCTCCAGAACAAGAGCTTATGACAATTCTTCCTTGCAAAAATACAAGTATACAAAAGTATAGTGTGTACTTATTACTTTGAGAAACCCCAGCTTCAGATCACTTTCTCTTCCCAGGAAGCATCAGCTTCTTGTCCAAACCAATGCCCTACCATACCCTACAATTTCAATTTTTATCATTGAAGCTGCTGTCTTTTTTTAAGATTTAAACCACATATTTTCATCTAGAAGGAGAAGAGAAACAAATGACAGTTGAGGGGTGACCACCTAAAAGGGCAGACAATTGCTTTCCAGTGCCTGTTGCAGCATGCAGCCCTCTTTTTACTCTTCCTCTATTTACTCTGGTATCTGGTCTTGCATGCATGTGTGCCCAGAGAGGCAAACTTCTGCAGACTGAGGCCCTGAAACAAGTTAGGCAATGGATAGTTTTCCCCCTTATCATGCCTTCACTCAGGTATTGACAGAATTTTGTGAGACTGGGCACAGATATTTTCCATATCTAGAGAATTGAATGTGGTATTTTCATGAGAATATGCACAATCAATCACCTATATCTCAAAAGTCATTGGCAACGCTGTAAGTCAGACATAAAAATCAATCAAGTAGACATCCATGTTTTGAGATTCTATATTTAGGATTTAGATGATAAAAATTATGCTGGATGAGCTTATGGTTACTTAAGAGATTTTGTAGCTCCAAACCTTAGTATGCTTTAAAACATTCTTCATGAACATGTGAAAAGAAGTCTCACTTAAGCCATGCAGCTTTCTTCTGTTACTTTGTATGCTTCTGAATGTGTTCACTGCATGAGGTCATTATGGGATAAAAGTCCTTCAAGCAATATCTAAGTTATGTACAAGGGGCGTTGTTGATTCCTTGCGTATTGCTTTATTCTCTTGAATCAGTACTAAACCAAAGTCATGTTATGAAACTGAATGCATGGTGATGCTTTAAGTGCTTCATGTAATGACAGTTTACATGGTCATTTCTCACTGTATTTCCAACAGTGCTATTTGGGCAAGTGGTGGTAGAATGTGTGCACTGGTCAAATTTCAGCTTATTTTATCACCCACTTCTGTGAGAGCCTCCCTTGAGTTTTAATTAAATGAAGCAGTATTTACCAATTCTATTGTAAATAATTTTTACAGTGTGGTTAAAACTGTTCTTGTGTGTCTCTTCAGAAAGACTCTTTTTTCACTAGTGGGGGTTAAATGATCCCTGAATGCTATTTATCTTTTTTCTAGCGTTCAGTCATTTATGGTTCTAATGCTCCAGGGATGTACAGTGCAACAGGGTTGATAATTACGAATATTTTTTATTGATTGAAGTTATAATATTATCACTTCCTTTATTTTCTAGCTGCATTACAGAACATGTGGCAGGGCAAGTTTTATGTGCAGAAAGAGTCTGGCCCTGGATACATTTTCAGGCACAATTTCACTCCTTGCTGTGCCAGTCTGCATTGTTGAAGGACAACGTATGTGTACCACAGTCTCCTAGGGATCTCGGTTTAGAGACCACATTAACCTACTGCTAACTAAACATGAGAAAGCTCTTTTTGTTCTTTAAAGCAACTTGGAATAAACTCCATGAGTTGCCCTCCCAAACAAAATTTAAACATAAAATTTTCTTCACAAGTCCAACTTGTTTCTACAGCTTGCAGGCAAACTTTCGCTGCTTGTGCTGCAGTTTGGAAAGTTTATGTTTCATATATGCAGCTGACAATCGAGGATTTCACATCTTCTAATCTTGGGAAACATCTGACATTCTCTGCAGGTTGCAGAGAAGAAGAGGAAATTCAGCTTCCTGGCATTTTCTATGAATTTCAATTTTTCATTTAAAAAAATATAGGAAACTGTAAAGGTTAAATGTTTTGTGGTAGCTTTTTTTGCTTTCTATTGCTGTTCTTAAACCAAGTAACTATAAACACGACCAGGGTGTAGAATGTAACAAAGACATTATTGACAGCCACATCCTCCACATCCTCTCAATGTGTTTACCATAATGGACTCCAAATAGTAAAGTGTAATGCAGTGGTTACAGAAATACTTTAAACACAAATTAAATAAACAGTCAAACAATGCACCATCTCTGATTAGTACTTCAGAACATTTTTGAGTTTGGACATTTCAGAAGTGACTAAAAAGTAAAACCTATGCAAAGTCTGGAGAAAGATAGTGGTTGAACACCCATTAATTAAGCTTTGTATCTGTTCAAAGTCTTACTAATTTTATCTGTGGTCACAATCACAGAACCACCAGCATATAGTAACAAACTGCATTTTGATATTGCTTGCTGGCTTTCATGACCTTTTCTGTCATAGTGATACCATGGAGGGAAAATTTTTGTCTCCCAAGCATTTATAGAAGTTCTAGCAACCTAGTGTTCTGGGCAGGACAATCATGCTCATGTTTGATGCTTAAAATATACCATCAATCCTTAACCCTCTACTAGTTATAAAAATGTAGAGAATCCAAACTTTTTTGGGTTTTTTGGGGTTTTTTTTGGTTTTTTTTTTTTTACATTTTAATACATGTAATATTAGCTTTCCCTATTCTTGACATAGAAAAGATTTGGTGTTAGGTTTTTTACATATGTGTATACACACACATATATACATATATAGAATCATAGAATAGTTAGGATTGGAAAGGACCTCAAGATCATCTAGTTCCAACCCCCTTCCATGGGCAAGGACACCTCACACTAAACCATCTCACCCAAGGCTTTGTCCAACCTGGCCTTGAACACCATCAGGGATGGAGCAATCACAACCTCCCTGGGCAACCGATTCCAGTGCCTCATCACCCTAACAGTAAAAAACTTCTTCCTTATATACAACCTAAACTTCCCCTGTTTAAGTTTGAACCCATTACCCCTTCTCCTGTCACTACAGTCCCTAATGAAGAGTCCCTTCCCAGCATCCCTGTAGGCCCCCTTCAGATACCGCAAGGCTGCTACGAGGTCTCCGCACAGCCTTCTCTTCTCCAGGCTGAACAGCCCCAACTTCCTCAGCCTATCTTCATATGGGAGGTGCTCCAGTTCCCTGATCACCCTTGTGGCCCTCCTCCGGACTTGTTCCAACAGTTCCATGTCCTTTTTATGTTGAGGACACCACAGCTGCACACAGTACTCCAAATGAGGTCTCACAAGAGCAGAGTAGAGGGGCAGGATCACCTCCTTCGACCTGCTGGTCACGCTCCTTTTGATGCAGCCCAGGATACGGTTGACTTTCTGGGCTGTGAGCGCACACTGCTGGCTCATGTTCATTTTCTCATCAACCAACATCCCCAAGTCCTTCTCTGCAGGGCCGCTCTGAATCTCTTCTCTGCCCAACCTGTAGCTGTGCCTGGGATTGCTCTGACCCAGGTGTAGGACCTTGCACTTGGCATGGTTGAACTTCATAAGGCTGGCATCAGCCCACCTCACAAGCGTGTCATGGTCCCTCTGGATGGCATCCCTTCCCTCCAGCATATCAACCGGACCACACAGCTTGGTGTCATCGGCAAACTTGCTGACGGCGCACTCAATCCCACTGTCCATGTCAGCGATGAAGATGTTAAACAAGACCGGTCCCAACACCGATCCCTGAGGGACACCACTCGTTACCGGTCTCCAGCTGGACATTGAGCCATTGACCACAACTCTTTGTGTACGGCCATCCAACCAGTTCTTTATCCACCAAGTGGTCCATCCATCAAATTGATGTCTCTCCAATTTAGAGAGAAGGATGTCATGTGGGACAGTGTCGAACGCTTTGCACAAGTCCAGGTAGATGATATCAGCTGCTTTACCCTTGTCCATCAGTTCTGTAGCCCCATCATAGAAGGCCACCAAATTGGTCAGGCAGGATTTCCCCTTAGTGAAGCCATGCTGGCTGTCACCAAGGACCTTGTTGTTTTTCATGTGCCTTAGCATGCTGTCCAGGAGAATCTGCTCCAAGATTTTGCCAGACATGGAGGTGAGACTGACTGGTCTGTAATTCCCCACATCTTCCATTTTCCCCTTCTTGAAAATGGGGGTTATATTTCCCTTTTTCCAGTCATCGGGAACTTCACCTGACTGCCATGATTTTTCAAATATGATGCCCAGTGGCTTAGCAACTTTATTTGCCAGCTCCTTCAGGACCTGCGGATGGATTTCACCAGGTCCCATGGACTTATGCACGTTCAGATTTTTAAGATGGTCTAGAACCAGATCCTCTCCTACAGTGGGCCCAAGGTGGGCTGGACCCATATATATGGGTGGGCCCATATATATGTATGTAATTTCATTTATAAAGGAAGCTTGAGAAGGACTCTAAACAGAGTAGGATGAAGATGCATTTTTCCCTCATTTACCACAATCTACATATCTTTTAGCAAGCTTCCTATCAATAATAAATGCAGCTCAAACTCCAATGCATTTCAGATATAATCTTAGTAAACATTTTTGCTCCTGGAGACTGGTCTTATAACTGGTCTCTTTACATGATAAGATTCTTGCAGCAACACACATACCAAATACTATTACTGTGTTGGTACAGAAATCCCCTCTAGGAAAACCTTACGTATTTTATGACATTTTGCTACCTAGCGCTACCAGAAAAATTCACTGCAATCTCTTTTTGCTAGAAAGCCCCCTCTGCAAACAATGGCTCTTTAAATCATTGAGACTAACCATGTGACATAGACCAGTGGGCATAAACTGATTTAAGGATTTTAAATTTAAAACAGAATTTTAAATCCCTAGTAGATGATGTGACTGTGAAAATGGAGCTTTATCAGGCTGCCCTGCAAGTCTGCAGGCAGCACAAATCAGTCTGAGCCCAAAGGTCTAATATTTCCTCTTCTAGAAATGGGAAGCAGTATCTATCTGCATTTATTTATGAAGGAGGAATCTGTACCACTTGAAGAGGAGTTTCATTCTCAGCTGCTGATTTAGCAATAAATAATAGTAATAGCAACATTTTATCCATGTCAATAGAAAAATAAAATAATTTCCAAGTTCAATAGCTATGGTCAAATTACCATCCTCTATACATTCAACATAACTGCCAGCCCCCATACACCTCTCACGCTCAGGCTGGAATCACTGTTTCCCTAAGAGGGCATGAGTTTTGTCTCAGGAGTTGCTCTGGCTGAATCTCCGTCTCCCATTCCACTCCCGTGCAGTCAGCAGCAGGGAGCTGCAGCTGGGCACATAAGCCCTTGCCGCCCCATACAGTCACCCGTTAAAAGGCTCTGAGTGTGGGGGAATTCAGGAATCCAGCGGAGATTATGGTTACCCATGCCAAAAATTAGGGCAAGATTGCTTCTGAGGAATGCGTTAACCAGACTTAGCTGAAGAGATCGCAATCAGGAATCTCAGTCATGGGCAATGTTACTGGGACACCACATACTTTGTAAACACCAGAGTACAACCATGGGCCGTGCAGAATTAGTACATGGGTAAGTGAAGCAAAGTCAGCCAGCTGAGAGGGAAGGAAAATGAGATGGTGGTGAGGGAACCTGGGAAAAGACCCAAACTGAATACTGATGAAGAAGGAAACTGAAAAGGAGTGGGCTGAAGTGAGGCAGAAGTAAGCTAGCCAAGGAGAAGGCCATGCCTTTGTGAAACGCAGCAGCAGTTCAGTTTGTGAACTCCTCTCAGCAGCAACTGGAGACGCAGTTAGAAACACAGCTATAAAGTCCCAGGTCTATCCAGGAAGCAACAATAAGGATCAACACTCAAATAACAATTGAATGCCCCAGTCTGAGCTTAAATAAGCTTCTGCACCCTTGAGGTGGGGGAGGAGGTGGGTGGATTCAGGTGAGGCTGGTTGTGGCTATTTAGGCTGTTAGTGGGAAGGAAGGAGGAAAACATGGAAGAGGTTTTCAAACATTTAATAAATGAGCTGTGGTCATTACATCAGTATAGAATGGTTTGGGTTAAAAGGGACCTTAGAGGTCATCCAGTTCCAACCTCCCTGAAACAGGCAGGGACACCTTCCATTAGACCAGGCTGCTCCAAGCCCAGCCCAACCTGGCCTTGAATGCTGCCAGAGATGGGGCAGCCACAGCTTCTCTGGGCAACCTGTGCTAGCACCTCTCCACTCTCACAGGGAAGAACTTCTCAACATCTTAATATAAATCTCTCCTCTTTCAGTTTAAAGCTGTTACTTCTTGTCCTATCACTACATGTCCTTGTAAAAGGCCCCTCTCCACATTTCTTGTCAGCCCCTTTAGGTACGGGAAGCTGCATTAAGGTCTCCCTGCAGCCTTCTCTTCTCCAGGCTGAACAAGCCCAGCTCTCTCAGCCCATTGTGGTATGACTTGTTCCTTTCAGTAATAAACTAAGGTCTTGTTGGCATTCAAAGGGCGCTATAAGAACTCTCCAAAACAGAAAACAGAGCCTCCACGGTTAGAGGATCTTCTTGTACCAATACTGATAAGCCAGTTACCTTTAAGTCAGTTACATTTAAGCCATATTGACAAAATGACATTTTGATAGTTTCATCTGCCAATACAGATACTTTGTTAGAGATCTGAGGTCCTGGTATTTCAAACCAGCATAGCTATACTCATGAGCTCCTGAACTGTAAACAATTTGAAAGTCTCTCCATTATTCAGGTGTCAACAAATACTTGCACTGTGAAACCAATTATGACATTAAAGTTTCCTTACACACACAGAGCAAACCAATAAAGCTTATGCACATAACAAAATTCTGGCTTTTTTAGGTATCATTAAATGGGATTTTTCTATAACTACCATTAAAAAATATTCTATAGAGTACTTTACAAGTGCAATTCTCCAGAATAAAAGTATGTGCCAGTTTCTATGCCTGTGTTCACTTGGATTATTTTAGTTCATCACATTTCTGGTAAAAAATACACTTTATAAAAATATGCACTTACAGCTCTGATGAAAGCCCAAAATACCAGGTTTTGTGGCCATCTCTTAATAACACTGTCCTGAAATGAGCATAAGGATTCCAAACCCCACCCACGTTTCTCAACATTAAAATCAGTTTGTTTACTATTACAGAAATATGTGTAAGCCACATTGACTTTTATCTGAGAAATATTGGTTAGGTCACCCCTCAAGTGGTGACAGCACTATGGGGCACTCTTTATTTTTACTGTTTATATTACTGCTTTCATTGAGCTACCTTCAGTCCAGGGAGAAACCCCACTGTGGAAAGATGGGACTCACCCAAAGCCAATGTACCTGCAGCATCACTCTTGTCTAGGAAGTTCAAATACAAGATAAGCACATTTACAACAGAGGCAACATATAGCTACAATCAGCTGCTTTCCTGAGAGATGCAACATTCCTTTTATTTTGGTGTCACTTACAAGGATAAAGCAGTCAATTGCAATTTTTTATTTACATGAATTGAGAATTCAGCTTGAAGTCAGAAAAGCTGATTTTATGCTGTCTTATAAGCATACACCACTCACTTCAACTGGCTTTGCAGTTCAACAACAGCAGAACAAATTTTACCTTTTTTGGGGTGGTTTTTTTTCTCAGAGATAACACCGGAAGTCCCATCACTGAATTCGATGATTTGTTCGCTTGGGAAAACACCTGTAAAACAGAGGAAGCCCCTGGTCTGAGCCTGCAATAATCCATTGATAAAATTTGAAAATGACCTTACAGACCAAAAGCATCAAAATAAAAAGGACATTTTAGGTTTCATGGGAGTTGACAACTCTTTATTACAAGAATGAAACATTGCAACAAGGTGTTGGATCATTCATTGAAACTAATGTTTGCATAACTTTTCAGTGGTTTGAATTTGTAACATTTCAGACTTAAAAGAAATAATAAGGGAAAGCAATACCCCTCCTTTTGTCTTTTGTGGGTTTTTTAACATGCCTGTGTGGCAAGAATGGTGGAAGTTTGACAAGGGTGGTACCATCTATATACATTTAGGAAAACATGCTTGCTGTGGGCGTACAAAAATAAAATTTATTTGTTAAATTACACATAAATATAAGGTACAAATGTATTTTTAAAATACAGATAAAGATAATCACACTTGCATTGTGTACATATGAAAATACAGTATTTTAATATTCAACATACACAGACACATTTATGATAAATGCAACTAGTTGGCAATGCCAGTTCTTCTCAGTCTGGGGTTTTTTTTTGTTCTTTTTGTTGGTTTGTGGAGTTTTTTCCCCAGTTTTCCATAAATATGGAAAAATAGGCTTTTGAAACAATTAGTTCTGCCGGACATCTTGCAGCAGCTTGTTAATTTCTGCCACCAGCTCACTGGCATCCATGAGTTCGTGTTTCCCATCACTGAGGTGGTTGAGCATGTTGTCGAAATCATCTTCTTCATAATTCTCTGGGATCTCCTCCATGGCTGGCAGCCATTTGGAGGAAGGCTGCGCGCCTGAGTGAGTCCCCAGAGTGGGCCCGTTGTTGGCAGGATTCTGGAAATGTGTGCTGGCTGCCCAGGCTGCCACCCCCTGTGGATAATTCACAGTCTTGGCTGGCAAATGTCCCTTCCTGCGCTCCAGTGAGCTGGAGCGATCCATCTCATTGCACTCCGTGTAGGCATCTAGCGAGGGAGGCAGCAGGCGCTGGAAGACGCTGCTCATTTCAGAGAGGAGAGAGGAGGTGCAGTTGTCTCCCGACTCCTCCTCGCTCTGGCAGTCTTTACCAAACGTCGAAAAGCTCTTCTTCTTCTCGATGGTGTCAGCAGGCTGTGGATCTTCCTCGAGGCCCTGCGGCTGCTGCTGCTGCTGCTGCAGCTGAGGTGACTGAAACTCCTCCCCAGGGATGAACATGTTACTTCTGTAATCGGAGGAGGGAGAGGGCAGTGGGGGCATCCAGCACTGGTCAGAGTGCCCCAGAACCCGGCACTCCTCCGTGCACAACCTCATCGCTGCAAGAGAGAAAAGAGGAGAGTCAGCATCCCCCTCCTATTGCAAATACCGCTTAGTTGCAGGGACTAACACAAGGACTGAACTTCTCCAAAGGTGTTCAAATCCAGTATTTGGGTTCACTTTCTGTGTGAAGGAAGGTGGCAAATACAAATGGTCTGGACCTAAATGCACTTCCATTTCTGAATGGTCTCAGAAAATGAGAACAAATACAGAACATGTAAGGCAGTTATGCAATCTCTCAGCTGGGCTGAAGATCGACATGTAAATTCAAGGTGGAAAACAAGCATTCGTGACTTAAAGCAACTTGTTCCCTCTTATACATTGCTATTCCATCAAATAATTAAATACATAAATAAAATCTCCAAACATTTACTTAAGTTTTAGTGAAGTCTGCCACACGCACTTAGAGAAGTGCATCAGAGTAACAGAATGGGAAAAAATGGACAGGGGAAATGAAGAAAGAACAATAATGTGCAGAAGGATCTCCCTCTTCGTTAACATGCCTCCTTTTGATCTGACAATGTATGTTGAATATGAGGTGATCCACTGCCATATTATCTTTTTAACTGAATCAGTTATTTTTTAATACAGTATAAAAATGCCTAGGGCTTAACTTGAACCCCTTGTGACTCCAGTGTTTATACTGGAGTTACTCCGAGGTGCACTTGCCACTCTGTAGCCCAGGTTACTGGACGGTAAGCATTGGCACAAGGTGGCCATTCAGGCCAGCCAGGAGGACTGAAGAGCAGAAGACAAGAGACACTCTCCTAGCTGCTTCTTTCGAGCGATGTCTCTCAGGGAGGAGAGACACAGTGGGACAAGTGACTCCAGCCCTGGGAGCTATGCTAGTCTGAGCAGGGCACTGCAAGAATACTCTGCAAACACCTGGAGAGGTCTGGGAAGGGTCACTGGAAGCGGAGACAGACAAAGCCCTACTTGACAGACCCATAAAGAGGGATGTGCCTCTCCAAAGGGAACTGGCTCTGTAGGACATGAAGCCTTGGCTCAGGCTGGGCAATGCCTGGGTGCCTGGCAGACCTGCTAGAAAAGACCCAGGTGCTGCAGGGGCCACTAACTTGAATTTGAGTCACATACTTCAGAAGAGTGTTTTCAGAAATACCAGACTCTTTGCATTATGCATATTTTGACCACAAGAAACTTTAGCCCTAATCTTCTATCAGTTAACAGTTAAATTAGCCACACAGAATAGTTTTTCTTTCTATTTATATACTGAATACATAAGAAATGTTCGCAGTCATGCCCTGTAAGTTTCCCTAGCTTTCTCATCACATTTGCCATCTGGTTCTGGATCCACTTAGTTTATCGGAAGATATTTTTCGCGATGGTGTAAGCAGAACTGAACACTGTATTTCAGCTTAGGATGTACCAGAGATTGATAAAGTCCTACTGTCATGCTGTCAGCGTTATTTATCTCTGTGCTTTACACAGCCTACCATATTGTTTGCTTTCCTAATGTCCTTTCAGTTCCTTGGAGTATGAAATTTCTCTGTGCCTCACATGTGGGAGTAAGAATTTCTTCAAGAATACAGGTTCAGGCTACAGGCTGGATATTGCACAAGCTCTTGCAAGTGGCCTGCTGATCCAGTGAGCTTTGAGCAAACAAGCAACCTCAAGAATATCAGTTGCTGAAGTTTTGATACAAGGGACTGAAATGCCTTCGAGTGCTTTGTTCCCATGTATGAAAAGCACACGTGTACTGATTTACAAAAAATGACTAAGTCACCCATGGTGCCTGGACAAGCTCAACTCATCCCAGAAGGTGAGGATTACTCTTCTAATTAAGAAGGCTCCTGTAAATTAATGAGAGACTTTCAGTGGTTTAGCATTTCATTAGCAGTGAAGGTTGTCTTATTGTGAGTTTTGTTACTGATGTTATCAAGATTGGATTTGGTATCAAATAATAAATTCTGACATTCATGAAAAAGGATCGAAAGATGCTTCAAGGAAATTGAATGGTGTCACAGTCCATCCTTAAATCAGCAATAAAAAAAAGGAAAAAGCAAAGATGTACAACAATATTATTATTCCCCCCCACCCCTTCCTCTCTCAGACTTAAAGCTTATTAGTGAAGATTTAAAAAGAGAAACAAGCCTTTCAAGGACAGTAACTGAACTTTTTGATTGTGTAATTTTTGTAGTTTCAAGGGACTGGCTCCATTCTTTCCAGTTCCACCTTAAAGGGACAAACTGAAAGGATTTTTTCACAGCATTTTGCCTGTATCCAGACTGATAATGTAGAAACATTTCAAAATGGAGAACAGGAAACCTCCACGAAGTTCTTTTGCTTTTTATTTGTTTGGACTGCAGATCAGTTCAGGTTTCATCTGAACAGGTTCAGCATACGTTATGCTCCATCCCCAGCAGTGTTCAAGACCTTCAGCAATCTGGTCTAGTTGAAAGTGTCCCTGCCCATGGCAGGGGGGTTGGAACTGGGTGATGTTAAGGTACTTTCCAACCCTAACCGTTCTATGGTTCTGTACTTAGTTAACGGAATAAGACCATGCAGAGTGGCAAGTGGACACCTAGGTGACATTAAGTGCTCACTGAGATAGCCCAGCCCAGCTCCATCTGCACACAGCAGGAGTTTTCCTTACTTTGAATGTGATTAGCTGGGCCCTTTTGGAAATCCCAGCCATTGGCTTCCTCTTTAGAGACAGAACTGCAAAAGCTGAAAACCAGTCCTGGGTATCCCAGCTAGCAAAGAGGAAACCACTCCCACCTATGAGTAGCCCCTGACTGCCCATGGAGAACGGGACAGCTTTTCCTTGGCAGCACAAGGGCTGGATGCCAGTGCAAACACCACTGCACTTGAAGTTCCCCTGGCAACTGAGAGCTCCAGCAGACCCCTCCTTGCTAATCACAGGGGAGAACGAGACATGCCTCATGCTAGCTGGCAGAGGAATAAGTAGAAAGAGCAAGGGGAAATGAGAGTAAAAATACATTAGGACTCCAGATTTAGGTTAAAGATTCTGAAAAAATAAAAACCAGTAACTTTTCAAGACCTCCAGATTTGAAACACTGAGTAAAGACTAATTTGAAGAGGTAGGTGAATGCCTGAGTAGGTGATAAAAGTCTGAAGCAAAATATGCAAAGGAAATTTTAAAGCTAAAATGTGTAAGAAGAGCAAATTAAACTTTTGCGGTTTACTCTGGCCTAACAGTGTATTTCTCAGGGTAAACTGCACCAAGGTCAGGCACAACCCCTCACCAGTGTTTTCCATAGTAGCAGAGGGAAGGAGCAGCTCTGCAGCTCCTCTCCTCCAGCCCTGGGCAACACATGGGGGACACTTTAGGAGGGACTATGTGCTGCACTGCCCCAAAAGCAATGTGCCTCATGTATAAAATGACTTTACTAAACCTTTTAAGTTTGGTTCAGTGAGCCATAGTGAGTTACACAGCCCTGCCAGTTAACACAGAGAAAACCAAACATGATCTGAAGTAAGTGTACGATCTAGGGTACAACCAGTGGCTGTGTAATTATTAAAGTAACTACAAAATTCTCATACCTGTACTCAACATGATTTCCCATAGACTATTATATTCAGCTTATAACTGGGCATAAATTTAAAAGTGGTACTTCATACACATGAATATGTACACGTGTGTTTATCTTACTTTCACTCCCTCTATTCTAGCTTTTTGTTTTTCTGCTCTCTGCCTCTGAAATGTACCTCTTAAGTTCTTTCTTCTAGAAGTTATGACTTGCAGTCTGGGACGTATTTAGATCCTTCCATTGCCACTCCAGTTCATTTTTCAGTGGGAAAAAAATACACTTTCTTCATCCATATTTCTAGACTACTCACAATCCATGGTAGAAGTTTGTATTGTATGGACGAAACCCACCGTGGAAAATGTCATCTCCCAAATTATAGCTCAGTATATTTTTAACAAACCACAACTGCCTGGCCCTGCAAAAACATCCACCTAGTCCTTAAAAGTCTAAGGACATGGAGCAGATCGTGATTTGGGGGTAAATTAGAGCCAGCTCATGATAATGTGAATAAGAGAAAAAAGTAGGCATTTTCAGTTGTACCTGAGGTTTCATTTTACTATATATGTGAAGGTTTCAGCTCAGTATTTATCATGAAGCAGAGTAAAAAGAAAGGAAACAGAGGAGTTGAAAGCTAAAGAATTTTTGCTTTCTCAGTAGTAGCTTTATCAAAGTGACAGCCAGGCAGCAGTGTAAATAAACTGGTCAGCTTCCATTGTGCTCTTACCTGCAGGAATTCTCCCATCTGTAAGGAAAAGGTCACTGAATCCTTCCCCAAGAAGTCTGTCAATTGGAGACTCTCTTCCCAAATCATAATCACTGTCTCCAGCCTCACTGTCACCCCGGCCACTGTCTTTCAAGCTGAATTTATCCATATCTTGCAGGGCATATCTGTGAAGAGAATTGCGGGGATCATGGAATTAGATTATCTTACATAAATCACATTCCACATTTTGATTAAAATCATGGGTCTGTTTTCTGATGCATATACATGCATGCATAGCAGAACAGTCCAGATTCTTACCTGTAGCTTCTGGAATACTTGTTTCCTCTAAAACTTGGCCTTGGTTGATACTGGCCCTGGTGAAGCATTGAGAGAAGCTGCGAAACCTGCTAAAGAAAAGGTGAGAAGACTGATTCTTTGAAATGAAAGCTCAAATTCCTAGTTGTAAAACCCTTAATTTGCTTCTCAGGTTTGGTTTTGGCTCTTTTTTCCTTTAAAGTTGAATTAAGTCAAATACCTGCATATAATGCAGTACAACAGACTATTTTGTAGTACAGTGTCTGCCACAGGAAATATCTGAAGACTTTGTACAATGACGAAATGCACTGCTGTTCATTAGCCTCTGAACTCATAATAATTACTTCATTAACAAGTAATTAAACTGAGGCAGGGTTTTGTTTTGTTTTAATACATCAGAATCAACCCTTTACCATTCCAAGATCCTAATTCAAAACAAAATGTCTACATATAAAGTTACCAGAACAGAACTCTCATTTAAGCCATTACAGAGCATTTGCAGTAAAAACAGAGATGGGTAGTCTCAAGTTTGAGCTATTATGACCATGTATTACAACAGCTGTACTTAAACTGTGTCTGTCTTTAGACTTTTAGTTCTCTATCCCCAATAATGAAAGGGTTTCCTGCATTGTTTCTCTATATAAATACTCTGGCCCTCTTTCTTCAACAGAGGGAAAGGGAGGGCAAGGAAGACAGTACAAGTGGGCAGTAAACCAGAGCTAAGCGCTATCTATGTTACACTCTATTGTTTTGACCTTACAAGAATGAACCAATAAATATTTAATCTATAAATAATAGATTTAATCCTGTTCCCCATGGTAATGGATTCAGTTGATATTGGAGTAAAACTGCAAAGCTGTGACATCTACAAAGAAATCCATCATACATCCTCATTAGGCATAGACCTAATTGGTCTCACAGGTGGCATGCAGAGTACCTCAATGCTTCTGAGTGAAGGGATGTGCAAATAGAGGTGTGGACCTTACCTCAACAGCAGGAGTAGCATGGGTGAGCTCCAGTGAGAAATTTTCAGGCACGTGGTTAGAGGAGATTGTCACCAGGCTGTTGAGCGATTGGTGGCTGTGGTGGCTCTGCCGGCTGCTCATTTGTCCCCTTTCCAGAGTCGGAGATGATGATGGAGAAGCTCTGTGGTGAGATCTGATGGGTAAAGTGCCATTAACTGTTGGCACTAATGTAATGTCCCCTTTGTGGATCTGTCTTGAGGGTCGCTTTGGGTGGTGCTGGTAGGTCGATTCTGCCACACGACAGTTGTAGGACCTGGTGTCCTTTTTTTCTCGATTACATCTTGTGGCAAAAATGACCATAATGACCAATAACACAGCACATATCGATCCCAAGGATATAATCGTTATCATGGAGACATCCAGAGAGGGTTGGCTTACCAAAGTTGCTTCTGTGCTTGCAAATGAATAGACATACTCAAAAACAGTACATCTGAGAAGTGCTTTAGTACTAAGCTGAGGACTGCCTTTATCCTGGACTATGACAAAAAATTCCCATTGTTTTGCTGGAACTGATTCAACACTCACATTGATAGATATGTCACAGGTTTTGGGATCCATCACAAAGATGCTGTTTTCTTTGTCAGCTACTATGGAGCAGCTGAGTTCAGAGTTCATACCAGAGTCTCTATCTGTAGCCCTTATCCTGGTGACAAGAAAGCCAATTCCAGCATCTTTAGGGATTGAGATTTCTGCTGTACTGTTGCGTAGCGCTGGCCCGACGATGACAGGAGCGTTGTCATTTTCATCAATGATGGTTAGTACTACCGTGGTATTGCTAACAAGCTGCTGACTTCCTCCATCCCTAGCTTGAACCATGAAGGCAATCTGATTTACTTCCTCGTGGTCAAAGGTTCTCAGGGCATAGATCGCCCCATTGGAGGGATCAATGGTCACATAGGTGGTTATAGAGCTTCCTAAAATATAGCTCTCCAAAATAGTGTATGTCACCTGGCCATTGTCACCTAGATCTGGGTCTGTGGCTGTGACTGATGTAATATACGCTCCCGGAGAGTTATTTTCCAAGATAACAACTTCGTATCTGTTTGTCTGGAAGCGGGGTGGGTTGTCATTTTCATCACTGATTTGGACAGTAAAGTGTTTCACTGCGGAGAGACTGGGTGTTCCCTTGTCCTCTGCTATTACAGTCAAGCTGTATTCAGATCTCTTTTCCCTATCTAGAGTGGCATTAGTCAAGATTAAGTAGTTATTTTCATAAGTCTTTTGGAGTTTAAAGTGGCCATGTCCATGGAGCTTGCAAATTATCTCTCCATTCACACCAGAGTCCTTGTCTTGCACTCTGACCAGGGCAACAAAAGTGTCCAGAGGTGACCCTTCAGAAATGTAAGCTACCTCCTCTTTCTCTGGAGACATCAGGTTTAAGTTAATTTCAGGTCTGTTGTCATTCACATCCACAACTTTAATTATAATCTTGCAGTGAGCTGGAATGGAATTTGGCCCCAGATCCTGAGCCTGAGCATCAATTTCATAGGATTTGGTCACTTCATAGTCCACTTGCTTCAGGAGGGTGAGGTGTCCTTTTTCTGGATCTATATTAAAAGTCTCTATAATTTTGGCAGACACATGACTACTAAAGGAGTAGACCACCTTACCGTTAGCGCCCTCGTCTGGATCAGTGGCATTGAGGTCTATGAGCAAAGTCCCAACCGGAGAATTTTCTAGGAGCTGGATTACATATGACTGTTGCTCAAAAACAGGGCTGTTGTCATTGGAATCAGAAATGCTTATCTTCAGGAGGGATGAGCCAGACCTCTGGGGCACCCCTTTATCTGAGGCAGTGAGCTGGAGTTCATAACTTGACTTCAGCTCCCGGTCCAGCTCTCTAACCACAATCAGCTCCGCATACTTGGCACCATCAGTCCTGGTTCTCACCTCAATAGTAAAAAAATCATTTGCAGAAAGGGAGTAAGTGTGCAGTGAGTTGTCCCCTACATCTGGATCAAAAGCGCTGTCCAAAGGGATCCGCGTTCCCACTGCTGCACTCTCTGATATCTCAATAGGGATAAGAGCTCTGGAAAACTGGGGAGAGTTGTCATTAATATCCAGCACTTCAACTTCAACATGGAATAGCTGCAGATGTTCAGTGGGCAGAGTGATCACATCAAACTCTATGGAGCAGTTTAAGTTTTTCTGGCAGAGTTGCTCCCGATCAATTTTAGCTCCTATGCTGATCTCTCCGTTATCCTCACGGACTACAAGCAAGGGAGAATTCCCCCTTTGCATGGCTCGAAATCGCACCGAGGAAGGGTTAGGCATTTTTAATAAAACATCAGCTACATCCTCCGACAGTCTTGCAATTACCGATCCGATTCTTTGCTCCTCATAAATCCTGTATTTCAAATTCTTGCCCAGCACAGCCTTATTGAAAGATATTATCATCAGTGCAAAAATGAATATAAAGTGCATTTTACCGCCGACTCGGCGCATTTGTAAGTTTTTGCAATTCATTTCTCCAAGCAAGTTAAAAAGCAATTATCGCAGCTGCCTTCCGTACCTTAAACCCTGCGCGCATCTGGTCCTTCCAAACTTGAAAACGCCTTTTCTGCTCAGCCAAGGATTAATATCTCACCAGATCAGAAAAGTTTTGGGTTTTTTTTTCATATACACACCGTGCCAGGACATCCAGGTACAAGCCGTATGCAATCCACGCGTTCTCATTTGACTCCCCGCTCCTCTTCCAGAACGAAACGTGTCGGGGCGGCAGCGGGCTCCTCTCCCGCCGTGAGCATCCAGGGGCGCCGGGAAGCCCGCGGGACGCGCCGCGGGATCCACTGCCCGCCCGGCGCCTCTCCCCTCTTCACTTCCCTCCTCTCTTCCCCCCGCTCGCGCCGCACTGAGCACCCTCCCTCGCCGGCTCCAGCCTAAAAATCCGCCGCAACTTCGCTCCAACTCCCCAGACAAAGCTTTTACCCGGCGTGTGCTGAGCCCCGTCCAGCCAATCAGCCCGGGGACAGCCCGGCGCGCCGAGGCGGTGGGAGGAACGGGATGGTGGGGGACCTGGAAGAGGGCGGGAGGGACCCGGCGGGGAGATCGGGGAATGGGAGCGGGAGGGGGCGGCTCCTCCCCCAGCCCCTGCTGGCCGCCGGTGTGCCGCCGGGAAAGGGAAGGGGGGCACGGCGGGGGGGCACACTTACGCGCACTCACACAAATGACTAAAACGCAACTTTAAATCAATGCCCCCTCCTTTTTCAGGGCACTTTCAAGCGGGATTTCTGGGTTTAATTCCCCCCCTTCCCGCCACGAAAAATGCTGTCGCGCCCTTTCTCCTCTACGTACTTTCAGGTTGTTTTAACTAACTCGGAGGTTTTCAGTGCGTTGGGTTAGTAAACCGGGATGCGGGGGGTAAGAGGGGGAGGTGTGCCGCCTCCCGCCTTTCGCCAGCCATGCCGGTAGAGCCTCTTCCTGCTCCGTATTTACCTATTTACCTGCCTCTCCTCAACACCCATGTTCTTGTGTGGAGCAAAGGGACATCTCTCCCTCCTCCTCCTCCTCTCCAAGTCAGTAACATTCTGCACACTACTGTACATCGCCGGCTCCCCCCGCCCGCCGCGCTGCTACCTTTGCCCGAGCTTGGTCTCCCGTGTGTGTCTGCATGTGTGTGTATCTGTATCTGTGTGTGCAATTGTCTCTGTGCCGGCTGCTGCGCTTCTATCTCTGCTGTTCCAGTGGTTCTCCAGAAGATCTTTTCCATCCTAGTTGAAAAAGCTCTTCATGCTTTACAGAGAGGATTTGTGCTAAGTACATCTCCTCCATGCCAAATGTCTTAAAGAAGCCACAGGACATATTAAGTGCTTGGACAGTGGCAAGTTCCTTGCCTCTCTGCTATTGCTAAAAAATGGTTTTCGTGTTTACAGTGCAACACATCTGCACAAAAGACAATCTTATGACTGAGTGGATCCGGTACTTTGTGTACACCAGAAATGCTGCAGACGGTTACGTGAGCTTCAGGCTGCACCCAGGTCACAGAGCCTGGCGGGTTCTTCTCAGTTCAAGTGCATCAATTTATGCTGTGATTTCTGTTCCCTCTTTGTGTGTGTGTGTATTTTGTTTGCTTTGGGGTTTTTTTTTGTTTGTTTTTGGTTTTTTTTAAGTTTAGCGTTTTAGCCACAGTCTTGTCCTGCTTTTCATTTTCTTCTAACTTTGTCCATTTGTTTATTGCTGTTGCCCATAATCATGCCATCACTCTCTTTTATTGCTCTTCTCTGTCTCTTAAATTCCCCCCATATCCAAAAATGTGAAGAGCAAAGCTCTGATTCCCCCAATTTCCTTACTCTCAGCACAGCTCAGCCAAAGTCACTTAGAAGGTTCTTGCTGAAAAAGAAAGCAGAGGAGGCTCAGCGTGAACTCTCCTGCTTTTTAAGCATTCAAAAGCATTTTATAAGCCATTGTCTCTTTTTTCTTTCTTTTTCTTTTTTCTTTTTCTCCCCTCCCCCCACCCCCCCCCAACCCAGCACCGTGTGGCAAATTGTGCAGAATAGAAATGCCCATAATGAATGTATTTAGTACTGGGTCACGCTGATGAACATTCTGCCCCCATGAATAATACTGTTTTACAAGTTTGCAGCCCTTTCAAATTACTGATCCCCAAACCCTATAGGCAAACTAGAAAAGCTAACACAAGCAAATGGGACTTTAGAAACCCATAGCCATCTGCCCTAAATCTCTAACAATCCAAGCCAATAATTATATCAATTCAGGCTTTAGTGAACCCCTTTGCAAACACCAAAAGAGCAAAGAAAGGAATTAGTGGCCATTATAAGTTCTGGTGGAGAGAATTCAAAGATAATCTAATTCCATTAGTTCACGGACAGCTTTTTTTGCAGCTCTGATAAATCTTCCTAAAACATTTTTCCAAAACACTAGTGTAAACTCTTTTCTGACGATAATTGGGGAATAGGTTCAATTAAATGCTGTTCTGAGTGTCAATAAAAAGTATTTTGTTGATAAAAGAAGTCACTGCCCCTTTACATGAAGAGTACAGGAGATGAATAATTCATAGAAAAAATAATTTCTTTGCTTAAACCCAAGAATATTGTATGTACTCTTAAATGATAACATGTTCTTCCAAGTAACTCTTTAGTACAGTTAGATATGCAGAATTTTCTTTATGCAATTTTTATCACTTTCCAAATAGTAATTCCACTTCATCACATTGGTCTTTCTCAGAGACATACTCTGTATATTAACAGATAGTAGGGTAACTACAGAGAGGAATTACAGCACCTCTTTTTTTCCCTTTCTAAAATTTACTTCTTATTTTGCAACTTCACCGGTCAGGTTATATGCAATATTAACTCCAGCAGTCAGGTTATATGTAATACTAACTTCAGAAGTCAGATTATATGTAATATTATCCCTTAAATCCATGCTGTTTTGCAGCTAACCATTTAGATTTACAATGACGATAAAACGCCCTTGGCACAATAGTCCCTATATGAATTCTGAAGTGAAGAAAAAGCCTTGATTTTCTTTTTCTTTTCATCTGACATTCATCTGAACCTACAAGTGAGGAGGACACACCTTGGGGTTGCTTGTTTAGATGCTGCAATATTTAAGAGCATGGGACTTCTAGAAGGAGTCCTTCTGTAGGGTGCTTATAAGCAATCACAGCACTCCCAAGGCTGATTCCTCCCATACCCAGTGAAAGAGTTTTGTCTGAAAGTCACTTAAACTCCGGCCCACCTTTGACATGGCAGCCTTCCCTTACAAAGGAAAGGGAGAGTCCCACGTGCAGCCAGCAGACACTTCTTGGGGAGCGTGGTATTGTGAATGCTGCTAGGCACGTGAGCGGAGTGCTGCTGGCCTCCTGGAAAGGAATCTCTGTTATTCCCACCTAATCCAGATCTGTTCACCATTATCATCTTCTCAAAAGTTGCAATCAAATTCTCCAGCAACGTATCTGAGGAAGAAAAACTATCTCCAAACAGCACCTTCATTTACCTACCGTACTACTTCAGAAACCACAACTGTACAGCAGATTAACTAATTTTCACTTAGCTGAAAGTAAATCTGTTTCTGGGTTTGATACACTTTAAAGTCTGTCTTGTTCTTGAGCTTTACTCTCAAACACAATATTTTTTTCTGAAAGTTACTGATCCCCTTGATGCTCAGTATATATGCAAAGCTTAGGTGACAGAGAATCTTGCTTTCAAGAACTATTTTTGAGAAAGGGTCCTTTAGCAGAGCCAGGGGAGAAAGAAAATAGTTTTCTTAACAATGATAGAAGCACAGGGAAATTAGCACAGTGCCATTCAGTACATTCCCCTCCTCATACACACACACACACACAAATGAGGTTTTATTCACTTTCAGAATGATTTATTGCCTTATGTTGCGTTATGTTACAAAATGTCATATGCACTATGCTCCAGCACACTAGACATCGCAGATCAAATTTGATTTGACACCTGTGTAATGAATGTGAAAGACAAGTCTTCCCAAGTCAGAAGGGTATTTTAAAAGAACATTTCCATCACAATGAATGACAAAATTGGGGGTTCCTCTCTCCCTCTCTCTTCTCTTTCCTCCTCCCTCTCTCTCCCCACTTGACTCCCACCAATCCCCTTCATCAAGTTTGTTTCCCAAAGTAAAACTAAGAACAGAGCTCTCCCTGGTCTTTGTACTTTACCTTTCCATCTGTTGCAGCATAAGTGCAAATTGCGTGAAAATATCCTTGTAGGCAAACAAACATTTCCATTTTGTACTCACTCTTGGACCCATAAAAAAGCTGATCAGAGGTCAGTATGATGCTGTTCAGTGGAATGAGTGGAGGCTGACATTTCAGTCTGATTTTTTTGCACAGACAACCATATTATAGAGCTCATCACAAATTAATGCTGCATTTGTCCAACCTAGTATCTATCTCGTTGGTCATGTTTACACCCGATACCTTTTAAAGCACTGAGGTGCATCAGAGGCTGGATTACTTCAAAATATATTAAAGGCAGAACGGTCTGTTGGATTATCAGATATGACCTCTGCATCACCTTAGCCTTCTTAATTAATCCCAAATACATTAGGTAGGGAATATATTTTAATCTGTGGAATGCTAAACAGTGTACCTCAGTCAGGCATCAGTTACCTTATTCATCTGAAAAGGCAGAGAATTGATGATCTAAAATGGGGTCAGGGATCCTGGCAGGCAAATCAGAAAAGCAAACAACCCACTTGATACTGTAAGTCCTGACCTCCACAAAATCTATACCTGAACTAATGATTCTATGATCTATATATACATATACCTATACCTTAAAGCAATCCTGCTGAAGATACCCTGCCTAACAGTTTCTGGTCCCAGTCAGAGCACAGCCCCTTTTACAGAGTGTCATAGAATCATAGAATGGTTTGGGTTGGAAGGGACCTTAGGATCATCTAATTTCAACTCTCCTGCCATCGGCAGGGATACCACACATTAAACCATGTCATCCAAGACTCTGTCCAGCTTGGCCTTGAACCCTGCCAGACATGAAGCATTCACAGCTTCCTTGGGCAGTCTGTTCCAGCACAAGAAGTCTCAAAAGGTTCTGTCACCTTGGAGAAACCCAGGAAAAATTTGGTAAAGGTAATAGCTGTATCAGGAAAAAGTAGTTCCCTGCTCCAAAAAACAGCCAGTGTAAGCCCAGGAACAAAAGACCAGGTACCCAGAAGTAGAAGTAAACAGAGTAACTTAGTTCAGAGCACTGATCTATAATTTTCACTTTTTCAAATCACTTAAAAAATATTCTGATCATTCTTTAAAATACATCAAACAACAAAATTCTGTATACCTACTGATAGGTGAGAACTTTTTTCCATAAATTCAAAATTAGATTTCACATTATCATCAATCATCATGGCAAAGGGCAGGAGATCAGATTTTCTGCTACATGAGTAAATTTCCACGGCAGTTTTGCAGTGCCGTGTTGTGTATATAAATAGCGAGTTAAACCAGTACGTGTTCCATGCATAGTAAGTTACTGTACCTAGATATTCAGTCTCTTTCTGAACCAATAAAACATTTATCGCTCAAAGTTTTACCAAGTGCAAAGAAAAATGCTAGAGACTTACAGTTTACTAAATCTCCATTAGAAATGAATGCCTGTAATAGGTCACTTGATGCTTTTGAATTAATTTGAGGATTAGTTACTATGGCACAGTATATAATGGAAATTCCACTGTTTGATCACTGTAATGCACTTGTCATTTTGTTTAGTTACTTCCTTCTGAAGCATGAAGTAGAATATATCTATTCGACAACTGTTTACCTAAAATTGCCTTTAAGTGCAGTATATGCACCTAAGGCAAATGAGGTTTTGAGCATTATCTACGCTTGTGATAAACTTTGGGATAAAAGATAAGGTAAAATACAAAAGTCAGAATTGTGGCACAATCCAAGAAGAACACCTAAGCCAAGAAGGGTAATCCTGTGTGGCACTGTTCTACTTTCTCATAAAGCCACCTAAACCCAGCTGTAGGTCCTGTTGCGTACAACAGATGTAACTGTCCATCACCTAATGCACCATTTTTTCCTTCTGTCCATTTCTATCACTGCAAATACAAATAATAAAGAGAGACAGATTCTTCAGAGGGGCATGGCTGTAGCCTTTGAATAACACAAAGTGGAACTTGAGGAACAAAGATGCTCTGTCACTTCCTGTCCCCTAACAGTGCAGCCACCTTGGGGCTGGAGTGGTGACCAGTGCAGTCAGAGACCCCCAGAGCTCTTTTTTTCACTGTAGGGAAAGCACTAGCAACATCTGTGCCCTTTGCCTGAGATATCCTTACTAGCTTTCAGTCTTACAAAGAGCTGCACTTGCATTGGATTACCCACATCTGATTTTATTCCAGATGTTAACAAATTAATATACTGCATGCACTGGAATGTCAAATATTTTACATAAATAAATTTGAAGAGCTTTCTACATCATACACTACTGCTATTCTGTTTTGACAAACATCTTGCGCTTTTACCCTGCCACACAGTAACTAGCATGTGATGATGTTTTCAAGGCCACACTAAGTTTATACAGAGCAGAAGGAGCAGCTGCATTTGTGATACTTCTTTTCTTCACAGAAGTGGGGTTTCTGTAAAGGAAGGGTTTGAAGTTTGGTGTAGATGTGGATTTAGTCAGGGCTGCAATACATACTTTGTCAAATTGCTGGCTCAACCCAGGCTTTTCATGGAACTGTAACTTTCTTCATTGCCCCTGGGAATTTAAAAAAAAGAGTGTAATTGCTGTTTCAAGTGTCTTCAGAGCAGACAAAGCATGTGTTCCATCTTCCACTGACAGCCTAAGCCAAATGATCCAGATCCACTCATGTGTACCTACCTCCAGCAGCTGTTTTGTGACCAAAAGGCTTGAAGGACATTGGACACTCTTGTCCAGGGAAAGGGTCCACCATTTTCAGCAGAGCCAGAGCTCAGCTGCATACAGCCACCGTGGAGTCAGAGGCAACTCCAGAGTTTTTAAGACACTTTTGTCTTTTTCCGCCCCTGGGGCTGATGGGAACCAACCCAATCCATGGAAGGAGTTTGAACAGCTTCAGGGTCTCTTTAAATTACTTTGGGGAGGGTGAGACGCACAGGACTGCCAAGCTGGACACGAAGTCTTGCAGCAAGAGCAGACACTAGATCAGATTTCTCCAGGAGTAGAAGCTGTTGGGCAAAAGTTTCCTGGAAAGATCTGAGCCTCTCTGTACTGCAGCATTTAGCAACCTTGAGTTACAAAGGGCTGTCATTAAAAGACCCTTAATGGCCTTCCTTTCTTCAAAACCTCAGGGACAATTCACCACTCAGGCCTGCTTTGTGAATAAGGACCAAATATCTTGTTTATTTTATTTTACAGTAAATATTTATACAGCACTCCACATGGGTATCTGCATTTTTTATCCTTGATTTTTCTGGGAAAAAAGGAGCAAGAAAATGCTCCCTGCTTCAATGTCATGGGAAAACGTGGAAATATAAACCTGCTGTAGGAAGCAGGCTCAGTGGGAGCTGTAATGGGAAAAAGGCAGGCATGGTTTATCGGCTGAATATGTAACATATACTGAACATCCGGCTTCCCAAGTAAGTTGTTAACAGTCCTTAATACAAATGTTTCTCTTTAAAGAATCAGATGTTCCTGTTTTTCTTTTTTTTTTTTTTTTTCTTTTTTTTTACAATAGCTGCAGTATGGTAAAACTGGTGCCATAAAGTCATTGCAAGAGACAGCAAACAACTTTGTTATCATAATAGGCTTTTTTTCCCCTCCTTCTTTTTTAAACAATGGATCTAGCAGGTGGCATGTGGCTGGGACTGGGTCTATCACCATCTCCAGGGTGCCAAGACGTCCCTCAAAGTTTCTGTGGGAGGAATTTGTTGGTGGGATTTGGATTGTAAAGGCACGTGAGCATCTGCTGCCTGCTCAGTCTCATTACCATTGACACAATCAGCTCCTGCAGCTCTCGGCCCAGCAGCCAGAGTGGAGACTCAATTTTCTTGCCTCTCTGACAATGCTCATTACCATTCATCTGAACCTATGTGTTTCTGTGTCTCTGAGTCAGGGCTAAGGGTCTGTGAAAAATATCACACAGGGAAGCACTCAGAGAAAGAAGAGCAAATTGGCATAACAGCTAAAACATAACAGCCTAAAATCAAGTGCCTTGCATACAGTACCACTGATAAACTTTCAGTATTCATAGTAATGGCTCTTTTTTTTTTTTCCCTTCTAAGTAATTTTATTCCTGAAAACCATATTATATGGGTTTATGCTATTGTATGCATTCTGTAAGTAGCTTATAATCTTTTTGCATGATTCAGGAGATATTACACAGCATTACTCTTGTCCTTCCATATCCTGATCACTTGCAAAGTTCTGCCAGACTTTCAAATTGTATGTTTGTTTGTTTGATTATGTACAGAAAAAGTTCATTTCCACCTCTGAGTTAATTTGGAAAACAGACTAAGAAGTGAGGGGTTTGCTCCTTGCAGTATTACAGAAAGTAGGAGTCTATTAACATCTTCCTCTGGCAGCCACAGCCTAAACAAAATGTTAACACCACATATCCGCAGATAAAGACTACACATTCCTCTAAGTGTCCTCACCCCACATAAAACTGCAATTATTTTACATTTCCTTACAATAGATGCTGCATAATCCCTCTTTGCTGGCCTTATGTCCTTTTATTGCTACAAAAACCCCTCAGCCCATAAATGGAAAATTAGAGAAGTCACACATTTTTCAAATAAATCACTTGGCTAAAAGCAGAGAGGAGGGGAAGGAGAAAGAGGGAGAGAATTTAAACCAATCTGTCTCTTGAATATACGTCAAGGATTTCTGCCTTTGAACAAAGAAAACAGAAGGGCTTCAAGGCCTGAATCTGTGATAATCTTGCTGTTTTCAGATGCTGCATAGATAGTGATTTGTGACCTTACTGAAGAATTTGAGATTAAAGCAGAAATATATTTACCACAACGCAGACTTTGCTAGGCCTTTGTAACACAGGAGGATGGAAAATATCACACAGAGCTGGGGATGACGTGGGGGCATGACATTTACTTTCAGATGTTTTTAAAACTCAAGGAAGAGTTACTGTTTTCAGAAATCATTACTATAGGTTTACATTTTCCTCAACCCCCTTCTGTCTTGTTAGACAAAACATAAGCTGAGCATTCTCATTGCTCAGGGCTAAAGAGAAAGAAATGGTGGCATTTTAGTGAACTTCGCAAAATGATGACTGTCATGCTTTTAATCCCAGGTTCCAGTCAGCACGGTAGTTTTACAACCCTGGAGTACTGAGGAGAGGAGGAACAAGGGACATATCCTCCCACATGGATGTCCAGAGCCCAGGCTTGCTTGCAGAACTGCTCCAATTCCCCTGTCTTTGTCATGGAAATGTGAACCCTGAAAGAAGAGTCTATTATGTCAAATTACAAATTATATTATAGGGTTTTAAGTAATTGTTTGCTGACTGTTGTCATGCACATGCTGTTTGTTGGAAGTTGATGTAATCATTTTGGCAAATTTCCACCAGCGACAATCAGCCAAGTTGAACTCTTAAACCAGCTGCTGGGGGGGGTTCGCATCATGCAATTAATAGGTGAAAGACTAACGCAGACACCCTTCAAAGTTAATTTACACAGACCCATTATAGAAGTAGTGCATTATGTCTTAACTGTATGAAATGTATTGTGGGCATATTAGCATTCATAAAATTCATTAGAAATCCATTAGTTCAAATGAAAGAGTTCTGTCACTTTCATACTATAAAATGTAGCATTAACAAAAATATATAAAGTGTAAAGGAAATATAGCAAAAAATACGTGCTCTGTTTTTCTGGAGCCATTTGAATAAAGTTTTCATCCATCAGAAAGATTTCTGTTTCAATCAGACACCAATTAAAATAAACAGGATAGGCTATTTCAAAATAACCTTAACTTACTGGAATGCATTCTTTCACCAGACTATATAAATATGGGTACACCCACATTTTTTCCCTAATTCTGTGGTCTTTAACATCTATGTCAGATCCTGGAACACTTCAGTATGATGCAATGGGGCAGCTGGCATTTCTTTTTCATAAATTTTCTAAACAATAAATCTTAATACTACGGTGACAGGAATTTGTAGCATAAACTGACACATGTACTTTCCAAATATAGCTGTGTAGACTTTTCATTGAAATAAATTACAGGGGTTGCACATATATATGCATTTGCATGTATATATAACATCTTTAGATAAACAAAAGCTTCAATAAAAAATAACTTTTTAATGAATCTCAATAAGCTGCTCTTGCAGTTATCAAGTATCTATAATTGTTCATGCATTCCTTTTCTTAGGGCAACCATTCTATTGAGATATTGGTCTTTTGTTTTGTCCTTCCACAGTCTTCTATAACAAAATGAAGCAATTAAGCAAATGCAGAATAAATCAAATGCAGAACAAATCAAGCATATGCAGTATGGCATTATGAATCATTTCCATTAAAGTAGTTCAATATATAGATAAAAGGAAAAATTGATAAAAATAAATGGCAGAGTCTAAGTGGATTCAGTGTATTGCTATCATGATCAAGAGTTACACAAGTTAAGCTCCATGGCAGTGCTCAGTATTATTGCTAGGAACTGTTCTCCTAGCCATCCTGTATTGTTTAAACACTGATTCTTTTTTTTTTTTATACAGCTTCTATAACTAATTCAAATCTTTTTATTTTTTCTTATTTTTTTAGTACCTTGGTAGAGAAATGGCTCAATAGCTAACAATAAAAATGCCTCACAATTTGTCACTTGAATTCTAAAAGCTATAAACCCAAGTGATAAATGTACAAAAGCACATATATTAGGAAAACCTCTGTGTGTTGACAAGTTTGATGTTTTTTGCCGTTAGCTTTGTTTTTATGATCACTTTAGACAAAACACCTGCACTGGTTTTAAACCACCTAAGTAATATGCAGCCTGTCATATGAACGCTAACAGCATGTATTTCCCCAGGTCTGCTGTAGTTTGAAACTAAACCAGGATGCTTGCTTTTTCAACTGAGGAAAACTTTTTCTTAAATTATTATTACTTTCATTAGGGATCACATCAGCTCATTTAGGGATGTCAAAGAAGCTTTTCCTAACATGACTTTAGTACCAGCTTTTGTTTACAGCTAATGAAGATAAATCACTTTGTTGATCTAAGCATGTGAAGAATGAAGTCTGTGGACTTGGGTATCTATGTGCACAGATGAGTTAATGGTTTAATTTCAGCCGAAGTGCACATCACTGAATCCACATCAAGTTTAAAGGAAACTCTTGCCTCATAGAGGTGTCTCATATCCACAGTAATAATATTTTAGGAGTTTAGTTTTTGGAAACTATATTTTATATGTCCTCTTAACCCAGTTCTGTTTATATTCTCTTTCTGCTATCCACCTGATTCAAACAGCATTCAACCATGAAAAGCAGTTGATCTGCTAGTAATTCAACATGGTTATGACCCATAACTAGTACTTCAAGCAGCCATTATTCTCACAGTTAGTCCTAAAGCTTCATTTCAGTTCATCAGTGTCTGATGGCTTGAAAGGGTTTGATTTGCTTGTGCCATTAGGGGGTAAACTGGACTCTCTCTCTCTGGTTTTGGTGGAGCAAAGTGTCATCTCTTTCACAGCCTTCAGTCAGTCAGAATAAGATAAAAACCTGGAGGCTGCAGAAGGAAGTACTGTGTTCCCCATCCACATGGAAATGAGACTAAAATGATTGACCTCTGTTCTCAACTGTGATAAATTCACAGTCTTCTGATTCACACATTCGTGAAATGAGAAGGACACTTCAGAGTTATGTCCCTTCAAAAATTACTAGCCCTGATCTCTGTTACTAGGTCTAATTTATGGTGCCCCAAAATCATAATAGAGAAATGATTACCTTTTTTTTAATAGATCTTCCACCATGGAAGAATTATGAAATGAGTTTCATGGACCTGAGCACCCAGGAGATTATTAAGTTTGTCATTGTCAGTATACACAAATAGTGAGAAAGAAGAGAGGGAAAGAGAGCATTTTTCTGACATCTGATCATTAGTATTTTGTAGGGCAACCAACCTACTGTAAAATCTGTCTGCAAAATACAGTGATTTTATCATTTATGTATTTTATTACATGTGCTTTTTTCCTAACATTGTAAAACCATGAAAGCCTGGTGTATTTTAAATCAAATCCTTGCACTGTATTTTAACAGTAAGAATCATACCCACCCCAAGAGGAAAAAATGTAATAAAAATCAGGCTTGAACTAAAGGACTATATGAATTTGCATATGAATTCTATAAAGTCTGCCTGACTTTGCTAAAACTGCTATTATGTTATCTTTGTCCCATACTTCCTAACAAAAATTCCCTCATTAAGTAACTTTTTGTTGAAAACAGAATAAAAATAGTACTTTATAGCAGTTTTAAGTTCTCAAGCTCCCAGTTGGTATGTTTCACCTTACTACAATGGCATATATTTCTAAGGCTCACACTGGGTTATTATGCAAAATTGCTCTCACAGTATTTTTTTATCACTTATTACAGTGGTAAGGGACTGACAAACAAATCCAAGCCTGCAAACATGTAGCCTTCAGGTTATCCCTCAGCCCTAAGTGCTCTCCTTGATGAGGCCTTACTTCTAAATGCTGTATGCTCATGAGACAAGTATAGTGCATGTATTTTGCAACCAATATGATCTGAGATAACTCCCCAAACTGATGGTTCACTTGGTTCTTTCAGCAGTTCTTTCTGCTTTATTGAATTAATAGTGAATTCTCTGATAGACTCAGTTATCATCTAACAATCAAAGAAAATTACCCATAAGATGTCTGTTTCTGTAGCTAATCAAACTGAGAAAGAAATTGGATTACATGTATTTATTTGGTGCATGATTTGTGCGGGTTTAACAGTCCTAAAGAAAGAATACTTCTATCCCAGTTTATTAGACTTTTCTTTCTATCCAGCATGAATTTTCCCATATTCATTTAAGAATTAGAAATTAAAACCTCTGACCATTCGCTATGTCAGTATCTTTTGCTAATTACTTCCGTGAATCAGAGCCGGTTATGTGGCTTATAGAACAGTTATGATGCACAAATCCTGCAAACAATCACCATGGCAGTAAACTGAGAACACCTACATAGCTAGAGATGGACATCTATCTTCAGATAGCAAATCCATATGAAAAATCTATATATCAGTCTTTGAGATTTGAGGAAAAAAAGAATTTCCTTTGCCCATAATTGTCACTGTATTTGATCTACTTTATTTTTTGCCTTATCAAATGAGTTGCTTTTGCTGCTTATCTACTGATCATTCTGATTTGTTTTCTGAGACAGGTTAAGAGTAGTTTATGCAGGTGTATACATACAATTCACATACACCCTTCTAAAATAAATAGATTCTTGGTTGTTCCAGAGAACCAAGGGCTTTCTCCCATGTAATTTTGTTAGTGGAAAGAGGAGTAGTTCCTTTGCTAAAATGGGTAAATTCTCCAGAGGGCTTTATTAAGTCTAAAACTTTGATCTTGGAATCACATTTCATGGGAAGTCAAGAGAAAATGGAAGGCTGCAGTGCTGTTTTGTCTTCTGTCCATGCTGCTACACATGGAATTTTCTGTATTCTGAATTCAGTGTACCTTTTTCAAGGCCAATTGACAGGCAAATAGAATCCTCACAGTATTAACAAAACAAAAAAACCCACAACAACCCCAGCAAAGAAAAAAAACAATGACAAAGTTACTGAGACAGAATGTCATTTTTCATGACCCTGATGGTGGTTCTGCCAATGCAGAGAACTATATGCTGCAAGCCAGGACATGTGGGGGTCTTTAACTCTCATCTAAGTTATGAAAGTCTGAAGCAGAGACGAGCAAGATTTGAGCAGGGGAACATTTGGGAAAAGCCCACAAGTCAAGAAAATATTTTGCTCGAAAGCTTTTTGTTTTGTCAATTAGTAGTGCAGGGAAAGGAAAGAAACTCGGCAAGTAAGCTTACCCAACCTAAATGTATTTTGTTAACAGCGTGAATTCTTCTTCAAAGGACTGAAGAATCTGCACTACTTGGAGGTGAAATCTATTTGAGCACATGAATCATGCTATATTTCTTGTACAGAGAACCGCCCATGACATAAGAATTATTTGTAGAGTATATCAAGATTCATTTGCATGGAGAAACATGTCTAGAGGTATATGTGCATATATGTATGCATATGAATATACATATACATATATATTATATAGATACAAATAAAATTTGCCTTCCAAGTGGGAGACACGTTTCAGGTCTTCATCTGGGGAAGGATGAATGTAGACATGCTGTTAAGATATTCATAGAAATATAGCTGCTTCAATGCTTTAGTACAGAGTCTAGTTTTGATCAGAAAATGCTGTCAAAACCAACGCACACAAAAAAAAAATCAGACCCGATAAGTCAGCATTTTTTAGAAAAATATATCATTAAATTAGTCCTGAATTGCTGCATTTATGAGCAGCAGAAAACCATGGAACAAGCTTTAATTGGAGCAAGTTTAAATCCAAAATGGAAACAAATTCCACAGTGTGGAAATAGCCTCAGTGCCAAAATGCCTCACAAGCTGGCTGCAACCAAACAAGTCTAAACGATCAGGAGAAATGAAGGACATTTAAGGCTTCAGCAGCAGTAGCAAGTTCCCATCTCTTTAGTTCACATAATGGTTAAACCCGGCACCAAACAGTTGTTTTATAAAGCTTATACTGCTTAGGGAAAAAAAAAAACACTGAAAGCAGCCCAGTGCCTTCTTAGCCAGACTGGTGTTTGTCTTTGGAGTGATCTGCTTGTGAAAACTCCCATTACTTAAACAGCAGCTCAGTCTTTGTAGCTTAATTACAATAATTGATTCCTTTTAAAATTAAAACAGATTTTTTTTTCTTTAATCTATAAAAGCTTTACTTTTGAAAAATCAATTATTTATACTCCAGATCAATTCCAAATAAACATTTTCATTATCATGATTCAAAACTAACTCCCACAACTCAGCTGAATCTTGTTCACACTGCCCAGGTACTCACAGCTTTGCAGTGGCACTTCTACAATCTTTTAGAAAGTCTATTTTTGATGGTTATACTTTTTAAAACCTAACAAAGTATGACCTACTTTTTCAATATATTTTGATGTATTTAACCTCAAGGAATAAGTTGCCTGAAAGAAAAAGACCCTGTACATCTCCTTGGCAAAAACATGAATTCAGTTCAGTATGACTTCATTTCCATCACTTATACAAGCCTATGCAAGAACCCACTTGCATTCTGTTGGTGAAGAGAGGCTCAAACATTTCTCGGTATTGTACACATATGTATAAGCACCTCATTTACACAGATGTCACATACAGATATTTTTACTATACTTTTCAAACTCAGCTTTTCAATGGCACCTTATTGATTTGTAAGAGAGGTATCTGACCTGAAAATCCGCTTTGTTCTTATGTGGATGAGATGAATGGCAGATTAAAAAGCACTAATTTCCTCAGAGAGAAATACCGTGAGTGGAGAACTTTTTCTGGATTTGAAGACCTTTATTTTACATCCTAGAAAAAAAATACAAAGAATATATGAGAAAAAAAAAATAGATACAAACAAAAAGTAGGACTTGAAATACATTGCTGGAATTGATTGCATTGAAGTTGTTCCATTAAGTTGGAGCCTCACTAATAAACACGATCTTAACTCTTTCTGTTGAGTTTTGTAATAGAACAGCTTCTCGTTAAAATCTTGGTAGGTGAAATTTCGTAATTAATTGGTTTTGTTATTGTGGAAAATAAAACCAAACATTAATAATTGCAAATGATGATGATAATTATTATTTCATCTGTTTCATTATATAAAACCATTTTGAGTGACCTGATGATTTTTGGCTCACGAAAACTCCTGATACAGTTGCTTGACTGAACATAGATGTTATTTCTCACCATTGCATACACTTTCTCACCTAAACACCTCACCTCACTCATGTTTGATTTTGTAGTTTTGCATATTTGCTAATAAAAAAATTGTCCATTATGATTACCCTTTTGGTATGTATATATGAATATGTGTATACACATGCATACATAATCAGCAGTATATTGAAATTAAATTAATTTTAAAAAGCTACATTTGTAAATTACGATGAACCAAATGAAGCTATATTTGCTTTGGAAGATATTTTCATAATTTTTTTAAGGAACTCTAATTTTGTCATTTGCAAACAGAAGCAGCTGTCATTTTCAAATATTTATGCCCAACTTTGCTCAGAAATCTCATCATTTTCTTCTAGCAGTCCCCAGCAATATCATACAGCTTCCAAATGTTACGAAAGATGTAATCGCAATGGCAGTTTAGATCCAAGAGCTATTTTCTTAGACATTATTATACCTATATCCGTATGTGGAAAGGCTAAGTTCGGTCATCTAATCAGGTGGCCATTTGTGACCAAATCTATCCTGAATGTAACAATTTTGTTGATGTCAGAAACTTTTGCATTTAGCATATAGTGACATATATATGTAGCTATACCATTGCAAATGTGATTTTTGCACACTGAGCTATATTCCACAAGGGCCTTCTGGAGGGAGCAGCCAGTATACATTCAGTTTTATATTCATCTTGTTGAAGATAGATGCTTACTGCGACATCTTACAGGAATTTTTTCCTGAAATTTCTTCTCTGTTTAGCAAAAGAAATTTGGACTAAAAAGGTTTATTTTATGACTTTTAAGTTCATGATTCTATCAAATAAATTTCCTTTGCATTCTGGACACAGTGGAAGAGCTGGGAAAAATGTTTCAGTGGTAGGAATGTGTTTGGTGTCTATATAGGTACAACTGGATAGGAAAGGATATTGCCCTAGATTTGAAAATCAAATTGAATATACAGCTTAGTGAGATTAAATAGCATCTCTGAAATGTCATTAAATAAAATAATTAAAATGGCTTATAAAGTCTAGTTTGCAAATGACCTTGTCTCAGCCTGGAAAACATGCTAGATTTATAAGCACCCATGAACATTTTGTTAAGGAAACAACCTTTGAAGCAGCAGTTTAGGACACTGAAGTTTCACTGTGAAATTATCCAGTCTTTCCTGGAAATTTCAGAAGTAAAAGCAAGTTTCGGTGTAAGTTTAAAGCCTTTATAGTCTGTTATAGGTGCTTTAGGGTGAAATTTGGATAAGATCTTGAATTGTTCTCTGGTCACAGTCCAAGAATGCAAAAGGACAATTGGAAAAGGGAAAGAAGAAAAAGAGAGAATGGACAGGAGAACCTTTCCAAGTGCATGTAGCTCTCCTACAGCCTGTTTGGCATATCTCAGTGGAGTGTGCACTGTACGAAAAAAAACATGTCACTGCTCTAAAACTGTCTTTTCTAATTCAGTGCATCCATGTATTGTTATACATCAGTTTCCCAGTGACTGAAATACACAGAAACAAGAGAACAACTTTGACTGTTAGCCATCAACTCCGATAACGAAAACTTTCTTTCAGCATTAAGCTTCCAGCTCATGAAAAAAACAGACTAAATATACAAATTAATGCCTGCATGTTTTGCGTAGGAAAGAGTTCCTAAATGCTCGCAGGAATCAGCCATTTACATTCACCCCAGTTCTGGGGTTTTAAAGGGAGTTTTAAAAGCATCTGGAATTCTGCATTACCAATTGAAGCCACTTACGTTTCCATATTCTTAAATCCTCATTGGCTTGGCTTGGCTTGGCCTCACAAATAAAGATTTGGGAAGGGCTTTACCCCCGCTTACTGCAAGCACGATGACTAAGGGCAATGTGGGATAGGCAAATCTGGTTGGAAGAAAGGCTGCTTGGTCATTCAGAATGTTGCCGAACAAGACTGTTATCTCCTGGGTCAGTCTCGAGAGACCAGTGTCCTGAACTGCCCTCATGCAAGGTTGGATCTGCAGCTTCCAGTGCACCTTATCACCTGCCGTTTCGACCCTCGCCTGTTGCTACAGGGGTTTGCAAGTGGGAGTAAACCCTTTGAGCCTGCATAGTGGATTTTTTAGGTAAGGTACAGTGTGTGTGGAACTGGCCCCACCCTTTACACCTGAGGTTTATCTGCCAGGGCCTAGTGAGCTTGGACGGTGACAGCAAAGTCCTCAGGTCGTAGGTTTTGTTCGAGTGTACTTCTGTAAGATGGAAGACCTTACAAGGCTAGACGAGCTCCATCTGCCCAGGTTTGAAGATAGGAGTTTTCCTTCTCCTAGGATGGTTCCCCGAAGGCGAGTGTGAGGATGGCTTATCTTCACGAACGAAGATTTGGGAAGGGCTTTAGCCATGCATTCTGAACAAGACTGTCATCTCTTGGGTCAACCTTGAGCGACCAGTGTCACAACAGCACAGCGTCAAACGTCTAGGCGGGATTCTGACTGACTTAGAGGTGTTCAGTCATAAGCCCGCAGATGCCTCACACCTCATACCCGCAGATAGCCTCACACCAGTGGCTCCTCAGCCAAGCGCATGCACCAGGGGTCTGGACCTGCAGTTCCTCTCGTACTGAGCAGGATTACTACTGCAACACATCATCAGCCTGTCTCACTATGGTCTAATCCCAGCTCACGTTCCCTATTAGTGGGTGAACAATCCAACGCTTGGTGAATTCTGCTTCACAATGATAGGAAGAGCCAACATCGAAGGATCAAAAAGCAATGTCGCTGTGAACGCTTGGCCTCCACAAGCCAGTTATCGCTGTGATAACTCTTCTGACGCCTCCTGCTTAAAACCCAAAAAGCCGGAAGGATCGTGAGGCCCCACTTTCACGGTCTGTATTCGTACTGAAAATCAAGATCAAGCGAGCTTTTGCCCTTTTGCTCCACGGGAGGTTTCCATCCTCCCTGAGCTCGCCTTAGGACACCTGTGTTAACGCTTTTAAATCCTCATTATAGTGTTGCTGACTGGCAAAGCTGTTGGGCAGTCAAGGATCCAAACTGCCATGCCTGAGGTTAATTTATTACTGATTTGTTAGAGGTTTACATAGAAGCATATTGATAACGCTGTACACCTTACACCTGAGAGTCATATTTCACAACCAAGTCCATTGAAATATATGTCTATATGCACACATTTCTGAAGGTACACTGCTTTACTATAAAGCTATGTTAAGATGAGCTAAAGATTGAGAATATGAATTAAAAATAGAGAAATAATGATACTTAAATCATATTACTGGAATGCTGTGCTTATCCTAAGTTCCAACTTATAAACCAAGGAAATTTTGAATGAGTAGAGCAAGTGTTTATTGAATCCGAGAAATGCTTCCTTTTTACATGCACCTCACCATGGCAGGTAGTCTGCTTTAAATTCCTGATGTTTCTGGATAAAGACTTAGAACCACTGGGTATATATGATCCACCAGCCTCACTTTGGCACAATAAAATGCTACTATCCATGAGCACTGCATGAAGACAATAGACTCTGTCTTCATATTAGCATCTCTGCATTTGACAGCTAAGATATATTTTGCTACATGACTAAGTCTCAGGGCAGTCAGTTTATTTATATAACTTTGGTTTACCAGTTTCCCTGGTAAAGAATGAAACCTTTCTCTAAATGATAATCTGACCTCTAACAGGCTAGTGATTTAAGGAGCCACAAAGACAACACACTATATTTAAAAAGCTTTAAGACACCATTTAAAGCTTTTATGGTGAAACCTTGCTTCTAATAATACACTTGCTGCTCTAAGTTCAGTTTTCTGAATAAATACTTTTTATATGTTTTAAAATGAAGAATTTACTCATGTTATAAATACATTTTACTCCAGCCTGTGAAAAGCAGCTCAGAAAATATAGCTACAATTTCCTAGTACCTGGTGGTAAAACAATGAGCAGTGAGGGCAAAGCAGGAGGAGAGAGAGGCTGCAAGAGAAACCCTTGGATGTCTGATGGGAGATAAAATGACGTCTTTGATGTAAAAGCACTCTAACAATGTAAACTAGAAGGATGATGTACATAACCATTCTAGTGTAATGGACATGATTTTCACTTGGACAGATAAGATGTTATTTAGATTCTGTCATGAAATGTAAGTCTTCATTTTCTTTATATATTCAAGTAACTAGATTTTCCACTCAGCAAAGCAGCACAGTTAAGTAAGTCAAAGGCATAGCGTCAGATGCTCGACGTTTAAACATCCTCTCTCTTGTGGGTTTCTGTTATACTTACTCTACTTAGACAGCTGGTTGTAGTAAATTTATTTCAAGGTATCTCTAATGCATAACTCCTTTTTCACATGATCATTTCTGGATAAAAACTAGCCTGTGTGCCTGCTCATTTGCTTTTTGTGATAGAATGGGGAGGAGGAAGCAGGATCTTACATGGACCAATCTCTTTGTGCAGGCAGCCAGTGCAGGCACTTTCTCTGTGTGTAAGGGAAGTTGTTTAGGACTGGGACAGCATAAAGTCCAGAGTGGGTAATTTACTGCATGCAAATGTCAAGCTATCTTTTCTATATGGTTAAGAGCCTCACCCAAAGACCCTTAAAGTCAGTGGAGGTCTTGTCTGCCTTGAGTGTTCTTCAGGTAAATCTAGCAGAGAGGCTATCAGAGCATCTGTCATTACATAATAACCATATAGAAAGGATTTCTTTCACTTGCCTTTTTTCCTTTCCAAGGGAAGATGCTATTTAGATTCTGTCAGGAAACGCAAGTTTTCACTTTTATATATATATTAAAGTAAGTAGATTTTCTACTCATTGAATCAGTTTATGAATAACAATCCTGGACATTTCCAGGACATGTTTTCTCCTCCAGCTGTCAAAATGTTTAATACTTTGAATGTTCACAATTAGGCATTGCAGTTGCAAGTGCTACATTTTGTTTCTGCAGCTTTGGGAAGAAACAATACCTTGGTCCTGCTCTGTCATCTAAGAACAGATATTGGGGTAAACTGTGGCTATATTCAGTGTACTCAAAGCTGTAAGTGTTGTGACTTTCAAAACCAAAACATACTGAGGAGCTCTGGGTATTCATTTACCTTCCTCTGTTGGACACGTGGATTGAATTATCACTTTCAAGCTCCAGCTTTGTCTTTTGGGGTTGGATACTAACAGATGAAGAAAAAAATACTTTGCCAGCCAAAAAGAAATGGTGGGTGCAGTCCTAGGGATAAGCAGTGACTGAGCTCAAGAGAAAACAGGGAAAAGAGGAGAGCCTTCACCAAGCTGTGAGGCATCTCCAGAAGGTGCATTGTAAAATGAACAGTGCTGCCATGATCATAGCTGTCTGGATGCTGCAGGTGACCAGCAAAAAGGGGTCCCAGGATCAATATTTGAGACCAGTGAACAGAAAGTAGCAGCAGCTGAGAAAAATACTGCAAGGGGGATCAATTAGCAGCTAGCAGTACAGGAAAGAGAGACAGAAAAACCCCTGGAAGCAGCAGAACAGAGCCAGCCACCTGGCAGGACAGGGGAAGAAAGGACCTGATGAGAAGCTGCAGCTTCTTCTTTTGCATTCGTGATGATTTGAGCTTGAAGCAGCAGCACATTTCTTGTGTGGATGCTTAAACAACATAAAAGCAAACTGAAGTCAGCAGACTGCAAACCAGGCTAACAACATGGTATAATTTTTGTGTTCCTGTTGGAGCTGGCCAGGATGTTTTCAACTGATCATAATTTTAGCAAAATAAGCTGTTTCGGCTAAATTATGACATTTACTGGAACCTGTTTCTCTCAACAAAACTTTAAATGCAGACTTGTCTCAAGACCAAGGTCATCCAGTAAATTTTGTCCACAGGAAGAATATCTGCTTCTGTTCTGCTCCATTTCTCAAAGCATTTGAAAGACTTTGTTTTTATCTCGCTTGCCAAACTAAAATAAATCACAATTCTCAAAAACTTTCACAAACAGGAATTCATGAAGAAAACCAGAACAAATGCAGTTCCCAGGTAATAAAAGCTAACTTTTAAAATACTGTTTTATTGTAATCTGTTCTTTACATGCCAATGCCAGCAAAGGAGCATCTGCATAAATCAGCATTTTGTAGACATAAGTCAGTATGTGGATAAATGAGCCATGGAAAGTAGGGAGAACATGGCCACTCTCCTCTCTTCCCATGAAAGACATAATCAACAGCAGTGCAAAAACTCAAAGGCAAGTTTTAAAGTAAGAGGGATTATACTTGTGGAAGAACTTCTGTAACTCATTTTTGCATTGATTTATCAGTACATAATATTCATTTGGCTATTGCTAACCTCATTTACCTAGATGGGCACTCACATTCAGTAGTACTTTTTCTGCCTAAACTGAAGAACAATTACCCTCTTTGAGAAGCAAAAGAGAACAAAACTGTGGCCCTTCTTCATCCATTTTGGGAGGCCTGTTGCAGCTTCATTTTAATGTACAATTTTTTTTTATTTTTATTCTGAGACTTTCAGTGTTATGCCTGCTATAATTTATTGCTTTGGTGGTTAATTTCCTGATAATACTTCATCAGACAATATATTCTTTATATGATCTGTATAACAATATGTGTTAGACTTATGTTTTAAAAAATCTTCAAATACAGTACTCAATATCCAGACCAGAGGCATGATCACATGAAGACACCTTAAAGAGGAAATTTTTTAGATAACACCTGATATTAAGTTGTACAGAATCAATAACAAACTATTTTTTAAAATGTTCTTAAAAGAAATGGGAACTAAGTAGGTTCCTTGGCAGAGGTAAAGAAAATAATTTTACTGTGCAGCGATTTCTCACTAAACCAAAGAGAATTTGCAGGTATTTCAGAAATGTCTTAGCAAACTGTGAAATTCCAGCTTTCAAAGGCAAGGTTTTTGAAAGATGCCTGAATATCCAATAATCTGAAAGTTCACTGCAGGAAACTTGGAAAGTACACTGAAATGAATGAGTTAGGCACCTAGACACAACTGAAATGCCAGTCCTGCTAAATATTTAGACACTTAATACCTTTAAAAAAATCTATGCCTGACAGCTTTGCCATTTAGAAGAGCATGAGTTAGACTCCTAAATCATGTTTTTTGTAAGTTTACATACTATAAACAGAATCAGATTAATTTCTGAATAATTTGGTGAGTGGAGGACAGAAAGCACATGTTTTTGGCCTACTCTGATGTAGTAAGTCAGAACTCCAGTCCTCCCACTGGAATGCTGTATGGGGCAAACTGTTTAGATGTAAAGACAAAGTTAGGATGGCTAATGCAAATGTGGAGCTGGAAAATAGAAAAGACAGCATCCAAAGAGAATACACTCAGAATTGCATGTGTTCAAACAGGGGTAACTGCAAACCCATAAGATTCTTAAAGAATTTGTGCAAGAAAACCTTAGTATTACAGCAAAAAACTACAAATTAATCAGTCCAGGCCACAGGAATAGCACATGATTAAGAAACACAAAATATATATAAGACTGGGGAGGCAAATCCAACTGTAGATGATACTGGGATAATGTAGAGAAAGTGAGAACTTGATTATATGGATGAGAGGATCCTACAATTCACCTTTTTTAGCAAGATGAATTCAAAACAGAGAAGAAAGTTCAGTTCTCCTTAACATCTTTTTCTGAAGATAATTTGTATTATTAATAAAAGACTAGATTATACTCCTCTGAAAAGGAAGAAAGACTGCTGTATCCCAAGCAAACCTACTGTTAGAGCTGACACTTTTCCATATTACCACAACTTTTGAGGCTTTTGTTTCAGGAATATGCAAAAGTAGGCGTAAAGGATGATTCTGGAGACAGGAAAAAGGGATAAGCAGCATAAGGGAGAAGGTACAAGAAACTTCTCTATTACACAGAATATTTTCTTTAACACTACATTTATATAAGTTTGGGTTTTTTTCATTTGTATTTGTGTGGTCAGCTGGTCAGCTATTTTCTTTCTGGAAAATAGGAACATAAAGAATGAACAAGGGAGCAAGAAAACCTTGAACAGCTTATACGCTGGGGATTTTTTAACCAGGATATAATATGTAAAGGAAATTACTGTAAGATGAATCTAGCAATAAAGAAGTGAATTGTAGAAGAACAACAGTCATGTTTCATTAACTGCTACATTAAAGAGGACACTTGTAATGTCCCCATTTTTAACCTTTAAACATTACCAGACTCTAAATCCTGGCCAAACAGGTTTGAATGCAAGGAATAAGGAAGAGATTCGAACACTGAATTATGTTCAGATTTAGTTCAATATTGGCACTATTCTTTTCTTCCAGTTGAAAAGCTAAATCAAGGTGAAAGTCCCACCTAATAGGAAAAATGTAGCTGAAAAAACTTCAAAACATTAGTCAAGTGACATTGGAAGAATGGTTGATCAGCATCACTCACATGCTTAGTAATGAATACCCAAATGATGATGTATACTATGCAGTAGAGGCATATTGCTTTTATACAAATAACAGAAGCGTGCAAAAGCTCTCACATGAATGATAGGTTACTAAGGGTACCTCATACTGTTAGACCTGAATGCATATGTGGAGTTGTTCACAGCTCCTCTCATCTACACTCAGAAATTTTGTGTGTAGATAAACAATCAAAAAAGACATTACTAGGACCATTATGGAACAAAAGTAGGATGCTGGTGGCAGAGAAATTTGATATAGTTGGAGAGGCAGAATTAATTCTTACTTTCAGAGAAAGCTAAAGGTCACAGTCTGAAGAATGTAAAGGTGAAATGTTAAAAGGTTTTAAGAAAATACTAAAGCAGACATCACTAGAAGTATCTGAAGTTTGCAAAGCTTTATAAATTCAAGTAAATTATAAGCCAGGATTTAGGAGAATGGAATACAAACCCATTTTGTTTTCCTTGCTTAATCCTTGACAGCCTGAATAACGTTAAGTACCCAACAGGGGTAGTAATTTAGAATTTATATTTACAAAAAATTAAAAATCCTAAATGAATAGTGCAGATCTATTTACTCAGTAAGATTAAAGGAGAAATATGAATAAGAAAAGAGATACTTCCACATAGTTTGGAGCTATTTGAACTTGCTGAGGGCAGCAGGGTTTCAGGAAATAAATTTTTCCTTCACTGGAATGCATTCTGGCCAGAAGGAAGAAGAATTGAGTTAGCCTGCAGGTAAAAGCAAAAAAGAATTTAAGGAGGCATTGAATTAGTTCTCATCTACAGTATGGTTTCTCCTTAGATTTGAAGCTCACAAATCATTGTATTCAAGGCCAGGTTTGAGATAATTTCTTGGTAGATGAATGAAGTATTCAATGCAAATTTGTTTCAAAATCAGCCATACCAGCATGCTAACAATTCAGTCAGCGCTTCATCCTTACCAAAGACTTTTTTAATATATACTATGGATCCATGAAGGTCACGTGAATCTGAATGAGAAAACATAAAGGTTGGGGAGTTTTACCAGTAATGAGCTTTGCACCGACTCATGTGACAGTCACTGTGATACACTGTCCAGCTTTGAGGTAAGCTCCAAATTTTTGCGATGAAATTCAGCTTTTGAAGGACTATTGACCATCAGTGGGCTGGTAGAGCTTCTATGTCTTGAGTAGTTTCCTGTTGTTTCAAGGCCCTTTTTGACATATAAGCCAAATAACCTGGAAAAAATAAACATGCACACAAAACCAAAGAAAAAAGAAATGGTCCAATTAGGAACGCTTTATCTTCAAAAGGACCACAAAGGTATGTTAGCCCAGGATATTCAGAAACTGGTTCTGGAACAACAGCTCATGTAGAGGTTCATTTTATCAAAGATCTTTTTTAACTGCTTTTTCAAGAACAGTGAGAAAAACTCAAGGAGAAATAAGATAGAGGAACATAAAATATATTATTTCTTTGAACTAGGACAGCTGCAAACAGAAAATCACCACAGAAGCCCCAGCTGAAACAACCAGACAGCATGATAAGTTTCATGCCTGTTGCTATTCAATATCTTATTCTAAATATTGTCTTTTTCCATCTCAACTCACCACATCTACCGTTTGTCCCTGACTTCCAGTTAAATAAAACACCGCACAGAATAATTAGATTAGAAAAACTAACATGCTAAAATTAGAAGGAACTACTAGATTTTCATCAGACCTGATTTTCTAAGTGATAAAACTTTAAATGACTCTATAAAAGGTGCGTTATTTCTGGGTAGCCTAAACATCTTGTGACAAAACAAGTGAGAACAGTGCATCAGGAAAAGTTGTCAATACTATAAGAAAGAGAATAAAGTCAGTGAAATAAATATATTAGATTCAGAAAAAGTTTCGACTCATCACCAGGAGAGTCCTTCTCATCAATTTCTGAAAAAGAATGAAATAGAATATTGCACTTCCCATCTGAACCTGAGAAGCAACAGCCTAAAGCAATTTTGACTGGTCAGGCTTACTTTTAGCAGGCTGTGAGATCAGGAGATCAAGAAAGGTGTCTTACTGGTGCAGGCCCTGAGTCTGGACAGATTTACTGTTTGCCATAGGTGCTGGTAGTACAAAGATGTAGACTTAGAATCACAGAATCATAGAATGGTTAGGGTTGAAAAGGACCTTAAGATCATCTAGTTCCAACCACTCTGCCATGGGCAGAGTTGCCTCACACTAGACCATGTCACCCAAGTCTCTGTCCAACCTGGTCTTGAGCACTGCCACGGATGGGACATTTACCATGTCTTCAGGCAGTCTGTTCCAGTGCCTCACCACCCTCACAGTAAAGAACTTCTTTATATCTAACCTGAGCTGCCCCTGTTTAATTTTAAATCCATTCTCCCTTGTCCTATTGCTACAATCCCTGATGAAGAGTCTCTCTCCAACATCCACTGGCACACTGCAGTCAAAGTTTCACAGGACTTAAAAAGCCATATGCATAGAGAGGCTATTGAGTTCACAACCTGGATACCACCTTTGAAGAATAGATTGGGCTTGATTCCAATCTGGAAGAAGTGGGCGATCTTTCTTGCATATGGTCCTTTCTAACCCTAACTATTCTATGATTCTATGGCACACTAGCATAAGCCAAGAGTCTTCCCTTTTCAAATAAAAACAGAAGTTCCCTTAATCCATGTAGAGTTAGGATTTCTTTCAATGAGACATTCTTTATTTCAGTCATAGAGCAAAACCACTTTTACTTAGAAGTTGTTTTGTGTTTCCAAAGATATTAGATAGGTTTTGCTTTTCCTAGAGATAGGTGTCATGTTTTTGTCTATAAAATATGGAAATTGCTTTCAGGTCTGGAGCTGAAAATAATACCTGGGTGATATATTCAAGAGTGTCTGTACTTGTGTCTCAGCTAGTAATCATGCTTATAAGGCTGTCATTATTGTTCTTGGTTTGAGCTATGTTAATATATGTGTATTCTTCAAAAGAGAAGTACAACACGACATTTTCAAGTCTTGCAAAGTAAACTACCATTTGATGCCTTAGTGTTAATAGAGGAAAAGCAAGCAACTAAAAGACAGGGAGCTGTTTCTCATTAGCTATTGTAAGATGTCAGCAAGATTAAGGTGTCAGCGTATAGAAAGATGAAGAAGAAAAGAATTACTTAGCAAATAGGCATAAATGAATATAAAATGTGAATAGAGGGTTCTAGCTGCTTCTAAGGGTAAAAATAGGCCAATAGACACTACATTGTGTTACAATCAACTCATCCACTCAATCCTGACCTTCATCTTTATAGGTGAGACTAGTGGGAGCAAAATGTTACCATATAGCCAACGCTGGGAACTTTCAGAACCATTATTTCTGAAAAGAAATGAATATTCAAAGGCCCCTTTGACATAATGAAGGTTAAATCCTACACAGAGTTTTGCAGGCTCTTGTGAGTGCTGTCTGACTGGGCTCTAAAATAGCCTGAGTTCAGCCTGTCTGTGAGCTGCCTGGGAGATACATGGCCATGGTTAGTGCAGGGCTGATCCCATGTTTGAACTGATGAGAAACAGCATTACATTGCATCTCACAAATGCATCTACATAAGGTGGGCAGAACAATAGGAAAGAAAATATCATTTAGACACATACACATAGAATCATAGAATCATAGAATAGTTAGGGTTGGAAAGGACCTCAAGATCATCTAGTTCCAACCCCCCTGCCATGGGCAGGGACACCTCACACTAAACCATCCCACACAAGGCTTCATCCAACCTGGCCTTGAACACCACCAGGGATGGAGCACTCACAACCTCCCTGGGCAACCGATTCCAGTGTCTCACCACCCTAACAGGAAAGAACTTCCTCATACACATACAGAGATGTCAGTTGTCTGCCATTTATTTCACGACCGATTCTGAGACATACCTGTCATCTTGCCTGGAAAATACATATGTTCATTTAGTGCTCAGTGTTCGCAGCTGTACCTGCTAAGGAAAGAAAGAAGACACCATTTTGTCTAAAGAACAAGAAATTCCAGGCAGAAAGTGCAATTAAAATTCTGTTTCTTAGGAGGGGGAAAATAAAAAGAAAAAAAAAAAGAAAAAAAAAAAAGACAACAAACCATTTACTGTCTGGCAACAAACAGTATAGTAGTAACATGGGACCACTTCAGAGAAATATCATTCTTGTGCAAAAGAGACTTAGTAAATTCTGGACAGCATTTCTGAGTTTTTTTCACCTGAGTTTAATTCATAATGGTCACTTACAAGTATAGTGGCCTTCCATACCTAGGCCAATACCCAGGGCCGTGAGCAAGCACTATACAAGACCTTTGGTACTGAAACCTAGGGCCGCTTCTATCTTGCATTGATTTAAATGATGAACCAATTTAGCTAAGCTGATGTAAACCCCAATATAATTACTCTGTATCATTTATGCAGATAGAAAAAGATGCATCTGTTCACTCAACAACAGCTTCAGTGCAGAAATTCCAAAGGCAGAGCACATCAGCTTTTGCCAAGCCTTCAAGCAGTAGTTATTATGTCATTTTGAGACTGGAGCTGCTAGAAGAAAGCTATGTACACATTGCTCACAACAATGTGTTGGAAAAAAGAACATATCAATACCTCAAACCCAGTGTAAAGAATTTACCTCACACACTTTCATTAAATTGATTAAAATGTCTTATGCCTCATTCTACTAGTTATTTGCAGTCAGTGTGTAGACCAGGAGCAAATTTGCTTTGCGTTTAGTGAGGTGCCATTTGCTGTATAGCTGATAACTATGCTGGTGTTCCAAAAGGACAGAAAAAGAAAGCTTCATTTTCATAGCTGAGTTCATAGCCCTTTGTTACCTGCATTTATAAAGGTGCTCTTTACCATGCTTTCATCTTCTTATTTATTTGGCTTGAAAACGTCCCTCTCTGTTCCACTGTATTATAAAAGGTTCACTCTGTTTCCCACCTGCTGTCTTTGAGAGATCAACTGTAGAGCATTCATCAGTGGAAACATGAGGCTTTTTGACACAGTTCCTCTAAAATTCATCTTACCAGTCACATACAAACTGAAATGGGTCAGTTTTCATCAGCCTTGGCATTAAGCTACTTGCTCTCCCATGAGCCCTGTCCAATAATTTAAAGAGGGGTGGGAGTGGGAAACAAATGATGTGACTATTAATTCCAGTTTTCTTGTTCAGATGCCAGTACATCAAAAATAGATCTCCCTGGGCCAGAGCACTTTGTCGTGTTATCTGGAGTAATACTAGTTTGAGAATTATGTCTGGTCAGTTTAGTGTCTCAGTTTGGTCACATTAATCTCTTTGACCACTGCCTTAATTGCTGAACTCTGACATCTCATTTTTCATCTTGCAGAAAGAAGCTGTCTGACTTTTTTGTATAGTGCTTGGCACAGTGATTGTTCTGTTGACCCCACAACAGTTGGAGAAACCCAGCGGTCTTACAGGTGGCAGCAGGACTAGGCACAGAAAGTACCATCTCATCAAGCTCAACTATCTCATCCATTTCTCAACAACCGTGCAAATAGCACAGTAACCCCAGAGGATGTGAGCTATCCATTTCACATACATTAGCAGGTTAACAACTTACTGCCTGTACCAAGCGGCATGAACCCCAAAATATCACAAATTCATAGACAAAAATTAATTTTCAATTACTAGAGATACTTACCTGTATTCTTGCGTTGAGAAAATAGCCAGCTAAGCACAATGCATTCACTCTCTGTCTATAATCGTGATAAGTTCATGTAGCAGACATCATTTTGAAATTCCATTTTTATGAATCTGTCCAGGTTTATTTGTCTTAGATGTTCAAATGATCCACAGATTAGGAACTATGATTAATAATTTCAGTAAATACTTAAGAAAAATCCGTATAGAAGTTTCAGAACACATTTGCAAGTGGAATCTATCATCCTGCCAAAGGATTAATTTTTCTTTTGCTGTCAGTAAAACTAAATACTTATATATGCTGCTTCTTAAACTAATAAATGTTAAAAGGTTTGGATTTCTTTTTTTTAATTACAAGCTGCAGTTAAAATAGAACTTTTTCCTAATAAATCTCTCCAATTAAGACAAGCTAAAAAGGTCTGTCCAGTATGGAAACCTATAAAAGATATGGATGGGGAACAAACAGATCAGCTACTGTTACAGAAGTCTATAGTAAACACAAGCACCTATATAGTGTAGTATGATATTAGCTTGCTTATAATACCTATTTATTTAAAGGCCTTTAGAATGGCATTTTATGGGGAAAAAAAAAAAAAAAGTACCTTTTAGTCTTTTTCTTGGAAAATAACTCAGATTGTTGGGTTTTATTTGTGCAATAAAGGAACAAGGGAACATAGCTCCCCACAGAAACATGAGTAGTAGTTTTGGGGTAAAATGAGGACTGTCACTAAATGCATAAAAAAACCTTAGTACGTTCCTTTCCCTCCAGTCTCACACTGTCAGCCCTTTCCATTATTTGTCTTTTACAGTTGCCTCTGATTTCTTAGCCTCCCTGAGAAAAACAAGTGTGTTTTTTTCCTCAGAAACTAAACAGATAAACTACATTCCTATGAGAAGGCAGTCCGAATTCATGAATATATTCCTATCACTATGAGCTTTTGAAAATTGCAGAAGTCAATAAACTTAAGATTTTGAGAGAGAAACTTTCTATGAACTGAAAAGTGTAGTTAGGCAACAGTTTCCCAGAGATACATCACAATTTTGAGAAATGTGTCAGGATTTGATTTCTCCTTATATGGAAGTGATAAACTGGGTTAAAAATAGAAATATATTTATATGTTGTAGAAGGATGGCATTCCAGGACATGGCGTGAGGAATTAGATGCACTCATAGTGCTGGTAAGGGTTCTTCACAATTAAAGCAGCTACATCTGAAGAATTTACCCATCTTTATGAGGGGGTCTGAAGGGGAAGAAATATTGTCCAAAGGACAGCAGCTGCAAATAAAATACTTTTTCAAAAACTCATATAAGATCAAGATTCCCAGCAAGTCAAGGGATTTGATAATACTGCAATATAAGCCACTACTGGCTGCTTTTGAATCTGTTAGAGATTGGTATATTGGTCAAAATACTATTTCAAATGTACTATTCATGTACTTTCAGATAAAGTTTCAAAGCATGATATGATTTGTCCTAACAGGATCTTCTTCAGTTGACAGTGAAATAAATAGAGAAGTAGGAGAAGAGAATACATAGTGAAATATGAGGCCTAATATTTTCAAGTAAAATCTTATTTGCTTGAACATGGCAGAGAGCTTTTGAACATTATAAGCCAACCAAAGCGATCAGTAAAATTTGGGTTTCCTCATATGCTGAGTATGGATGTTCCTTTGGATATGCAACTTTGTAAAATTCAGTCAATTTCTCCATGAGGCTATGCCTGAAACAGATACTAAAAGGAAGTTGAAATATAGATCAGGGTCTACTTTGAGGGGAAGAACAAAGAAGAAAATGAGTGGTGTCCCTCAGGGATCGGTGTTGGGACCGGTCTTGTTTAACATCTTCGTCGCTGACATGGACAGTGGGATTGAGTGCACCCTCAGCAAGTTTGCCAATGACACCAAGCTGTGTGGTCCGGTTGATATGCTGGAGGGAAGGGATGCCATCCAGAGGGACCTTGACACGCTTGTGAGGTGGGCTGATGCCAGCCTTATGAAGTTCAACCATGCCAAGTGCAAGGTCCTACACCTGGGTCAGAGCAATCCCAGGCACAGCTACAGATTGGGCAGAGAAGAGATTCAGAGCGGCCCTGCAGAGAAGGACTCTTGGGGTTGCTGGTCGATGAGAAAATGAACATGAGCAGGCAGTGTGCGCTCGCAGCCCAGAAAGCCAACCGTATCCTGGGCTGCATCAAAAGGAGCGTGACCAACAGGTCGAAGGAGGTGATCCTGCCCCTCTACTCTGCTCTTGTGAGACCTCACCTGGAGTATTGTGTGCAGTTCTGGTGTCCTCAACATAAAAAGGACATGGAACTGCTGGAACAAGTCCAGAGGAGGGCCACGAGGATGATCAGGGAACTGGAGCACCTCCCATATGAAGACACGCTGAGGAAGTTGGGGCAGTTCAGCCTGGAGAAGAGAAGGCTGCGTGGAGACCTCATAGCAGCCTTCCAGTATCTGAAGGGGGCCTATAGGAATGCTGGGGAGGGACTCTTTGTCAGGGACTGTAGTGACAGGACAAGGGGTAACGGGTAAAAACTTAAACAGGGGAAGTTTAAATTGGATATAAGGAGGAAATTCTTTCCTGTTAGGGTGGTGAGACACTGGAATGGGTTGCCCAGGGAGGTTGTGAGTGCTCCATCCCTGGCGGTGTTCAAGGCCAGGTTGGATGAAGCCTTGTGTGGGATGGTTTAGTGTGAGGTGTCCCTGCCCATGGCAGGGGGGTTGGAACTAGATGATCTTGAGGTCCTTTCCAACCCTAACTTTTCTATGATTCTATGATTTGAATGAAACCAATATTTCACTGCCTAAAGGTCACTGCACTGCGTAAAAATAGTGAGAAATTTAGAGGAAGAGCCAACTTTGAAAGAATCACCCTCAAGACAGTCTGCAGCCCATCAGGACAGTAAACCTCCAACTGCCCTAAGAGAGCTTTTTCCAGGAGTTTAGTTACAAAGTTTATTTCCTAAAGGCAAGTTGTCAGTCAGCAAGTGTTCTGTTCAGACACTTCTGAGTGTTTTTGTGACAAGATAGACCATAGACTTAGAGACAGAAATGACAAAGGTCAGTTAAAGACTGGAAGAATTTTTCACAGTATCTTGAGCTATCTAGCTTTGCTTAGCACAGTCAGGGAAAGGAATACCTCCCTACACAAAAGAAGGTCATAACAACCATTGTGCTAGTGCCCTGATATATCAAAACCACAATGTTGACAGCATCCCCATGCTGATAGAAATGTGAATGAAATAGTGAGGAATAACTGCATTTATGAAAGGGCTCTATTTGACACTGCTTGGCCCTGTCAGTGACATACTGGTGGAGAAAATACTGCTACTGAGACTTCCTGTCAGTGCCCATAATCTTTCTGGCCAGTACCAGAATAAATGTTGGAAAGTTTTAGAAAATTGCATTATAGCCTGACCTTTGTTTTGAGAAATTCCTCCAGAAATCAGGTGCAGCAGAAACAGGGATCTGCTGCTCTACCTCAAGACCATTCTCCTGACGGGTAGACTTCATCCCAGGTAGACATTTCTGCTATTAAAAGAAAGAAGATTCATCTCTTTATACAGATGCCTTGCCTTCCAGCCAAGGCAGAAATAGGTGTTCAAAGCAAGACTGATATCATCAAATCAAGGTTTTCTTATTCACTCAGTGTTCAGGTACTTACATACAGACCTTATCTAGGTTACACCACAGGTGCTTGCACTCTCCACCTCCTAACTTGTAGTGTGGGTTCTGCCTGTGCCAGACAGATTCTCCAGTGTTGTGGCTGAAGTACAAAGGTTAAGCAGCCTTCTGAACAGAAGGCTGATTGATCAGAAACAAGGCTGATTTTAACATGGTTTGCATTAAAGAGAAAAATACAAAAGAAAATTAAAGTATCATGTTGAGTTATCATGTCCAGGACAGCACAAAACTCTCCAAAACAGTGGCAACCCTCCAACTCCACCCTAGAGTAAGGTCAAGCCCTTCAGTGGAGACTGACTCACAGCTATTTTAATTGTAGCTTTCTTATCAATGGATAGGATTTCTACCCATCTCTTACTAAGCTAATGATGTGTTAGTCATCAGATTTTGTCCCAGTTGTCAAATCAGACAATCCTGAAAAGAACTTTTATTTCATTGCTGGAGTCGTGAAATGGACAAGGAGAACTTTAGGGTGAGATATCATGAACCAGAAATTTATGCCTGCTTCAAGGGGTTCAGAGAATTCCAAACAGTTCCAAAAGAGTTATGTATTTTGAAGTAATGGTAAGTAACCAAGTGGGCCTTCCTACCTATTACACCGGGTGGAAAAAAAAAAAGCTACACTCCTCAGGATAATCAGGGCTGAGCAGAATTTAACAGAATTAAGACAATGCTTGTAAAGTATATTTGGGTTTCACAGACAAAATATAAAGAGCAGACTGATTACATATATCGTATAATTTACTTATAAGAACAGACATACCAGTAGAGCAATCGGTATGTGATTACTTTACCACAAGAAGGATATAAGGAATGTGATGCAGCTACACAGATGGCTACCTCACATAATTATTTGCAAGAAATCTTATGAGGGGAAAAAAAAAATCAAATAATGAACAGAAAGACTAGCAGAAAATGTGAAATAAGTGCTTATGAAGTTAGGTGCAATTTGCAGTAAAGGTTGTAGATGAAATGTACAGTCTTGTCGATATTTTCTTCAGAATCTTGATTAAAGATTTAAATTATAACTTCAAAGATGAGAACCAGAGAGTGAGAGTTGCTGCTGGGGAGAATGCTGCCACTACAGGACATAGTAACATCAAAATAGTAGTGATGCTGAATCTCCAATTTAACAACTGTTAATATATTGTTCACAAAATTGAAGCAGTTCATTGATCACCATATCTTTCAGCTGGGTAGGCTGATAAGGGGCTGGAGTGGCTGGGAAGTAGATTCCTCAAGAAATGAAGTGAATAAGTCAATGAATAGCTTCATTTTTGGTCCCCAAATGCTCTACTTTAAATTTAGTCACTTTTGGGATCAAAGTCATGATTTTATTCTCTGTTTTCCTTTACCAGACTGGAAATCGTCTGAGTCCTGATGAACCCAGATGAAGAAAAATTTGAAATTATATTAGCATTGACTTCATATTTAACAAAGAAATACATGTGTAGACCAAATTCATATAAGCTCTGATCTTCTTTATTTTGAATGAAATTTTATGTATTAGCAAAAGTTTATACAGCTGTTTTTTTCCTAATAAAATCATAGTTCATTGATTAAACTCACTGATAACTCTTTGCAAGAGGGAAATTTATGGTTCAAGGAGACACATAGGTACATTTCAACCACTGCTAAGAAGACAGAGAAGTACCTGTGGGCAAGGGACTATGACAGTTCTTACAGGGCAATAAAACACATAATGAACGTGGCTTAGGCCTGATGAATGCCAGCCATCTGAACCCTCCATCCTGGCACTTAAGAGGTGCAGGCTTCCTGGTGATTTTTCTGTGTTTATTCCCCGCTTACTATACTTTCACAATAGAATGCACAACTTGCATTGTAATACTGGGTACTGTAAAACACCTGCAAGTTATAGGAGAATTTTCTAAACTAAGAATGGCTCCAGCCTAACTAAGCCAGGATTAGAACATGTTACTGGGCCTCAGACAAATGATGCTCTGATTTGTTCAGAAAACATTCTGGTGAAGGTGTTCAAAAGGTAGAGTAAACAGAATAAATAGTAAAATCAGAACTTTCAAGTGAACTTAAGGTTTTGAGAGACCAATATACATGTTTTCAAAGGCTGTTCCAGTGGTTACGGTAACGAATGACATCTGCATTTGACTTACAGCACATGCAAAGGGTTTATGTCAGGAATCACTACCACTTAAACTAGGGTCATCTGATATTTCAAAAGGAAAGAGCCCTTCTCATGGCAGGGATTATGACAATATGAGCCAAGAGTCTAAGCTCACAGTCATGTACAAGGGCCAGACTGCTTTACACATGCTTATTAGGCAGCATGACTATGACACTCAGGGCACCAGTTGAGCTTTCTGATGGTCATTGCAGTTTCGCTGAGACAAGGCCACTTAAGTAGCTTGTATTTGTACAGCACTGAGATTTGTGCTTAAAGTACATAGTACAAATAATATATTGTAATGGTAATGACTTCCTAACTGAAATCCTAAGTCAAACACATCAGAAGTGATGACATTAAATGGGAGAATGACCAATAATACTAATAATTACAGTTATAATAGATTTAAGAGTGTTGGAAATGTACCTAGTTACTGCTGTTTCTGGAGATAATGATTTTGAGAACTGCCTATTGCCTCTGTTAATCTCACTGGTTGATCAATGTTGGCTTTATCATTCTGAACAATATAAATCAAGTAGTAATGTCAATCCACCTTTATAACAACTCCAGAGCGAGTTTGATGTGACAACTGTGTAGCTGCTTAGTTTAGCAGAAGTTATGGCAGAGAGTCCTAGAAAATTTCAAGTGTGTTTATTAATTTGATATAAAACACATGAAAGAAGCACACAGAGTTACTTCTTTGTTTCCTCCTCTCAAAATTGCAATTGGGCCAGTAACTCTTAATAGAAAGTTAATTTAGTCAAGATACTTGAGAGCCACTTGGCTCTGTTTCTAAATTCCTTCCTTTGTCCTTCACAAAGCTCTTTGAAGTGTTACCCTGTGAGGTGGATGTTGTAATGAGCCTGTTTCTAAGAGGATCAAAGTAGAAGAGCTGCCCAAAGCAGCATCAAAGATACACAACAGAGAGCCCTTTAATGAGCAAGAGGGACATGACTGTCTTTTCCCCAAAATAAAACCCTAAAACAGGATTTAGATTAAATATTTAAAATTGAAAATTATTTTATTTTGTCTGCAGCTTGCTAGCAGAAAGCAAAAACCTCAAAGAGAAGAAGAGATTTCTCCAGCTGACTCTGCTAAAATTTAATGACTGTCATCTGCTCAATGCTTCACCATCACTTAATGAAGTCCAAATACCTGTGGCCTAAGCTAAAGGTGGCAGTGGCAGCAGCTCAGGCACAGGCAGGGTAGCAGCCTTGTGCTACAGCAGATTCCTTTCCCATGGATATGAAAATAGAAAACAAACATACGGCAGGAAACTGCGGCAAATGCTGTGGAGTGAGAAGACAGCTTGGAGGGGGAACATGGGGGAAGGGTGGGAGAAGAAAAATGGAGTGGGAGGGAGGACTGGACATGTAAATTATGTGCCAGGAAATGAATTCCATATAAAGTCTCTTGCCAGAAGCTAAATCCTAGCAAATGTAAGTTGTCTTTTTTTCCTTTCTTTTGCTCTTTCCCCTGTTCCTCTGAGGGCCAGAGAGGAAGGAGCAAGGACAGGAAGAGGGGTGATTCAGTATTTACTTACTTATTGTGTGACTGAAGTGCTATATGATCCAGCTTTAACATTAGAAAGCATGTGACCCCATAAAAGTGACAAACAGGATAATATCCTGCTTTTCATTATGCATGGTTTTTTGACTTACTTTATTTGGCCATGGGGATCCTTCAGTATGTTCTAGGGCTGAAATACCAGAAGAAATGTGTTTCTGTTCAGAGTGCTTATTGTACTGTGTTCAGTAATGAAATGGGGGCTTATTTTGTTTGACTTGATAGCTATCTGTGCAAATATTGCTTCTACTTAGGTTTATGTTTGTTTAAGGAATCACCTACTGCATCTGTCAAGACTGCAGAAATGTATTCCACTGACCTGTGCTTAACTTGGGGATAAAATGAGAAGACTTGTGTTTAAGGTTAAATCGGTATGTAGGGTTGGGTTTGGTTGGTTTTGTTTTAGAATTAAGCAGAAATCATCTGGCAGAAAGTTAAAAAACCTTAGCAGCAAACTTTAGGCTGCTGACGGAAGTACACTTCTAGCTTATGGGAAATCAATATGTGATGCAGAGAGAGGAATGACTAATGAAACTGGACACAAAGTAACTGTATAGTATATGAACATTCACTGGGCATTAAGCATTAAAAGTAGACTTCTTTTTGCCTTCCCAACACACACATATATCATATATCCTAGCATGTGCAATGCCATGGACAAACCCAGTACCGGTTTCCTTGAAGAATCCTGTGGGTAAAAGCACTTTGTAAGGAACAGAGCTCTTTTCTTTTCTTTTTTCTTTTCTCTTTTCTTTTCTTTTCTTTTCTTTTCTTTTCTTTTCTTTTCTTTTCTTTTCTTTTCTTTTCTTTTCTTTTCTTTTCTTTTCTTTTCTTTTCTTTTTTCTTTTTTTTTCTTTTCTTTCTTTTCTTTTCTTTTTTTTCTTTTCTTTTTTTCTTTCTCTTTTCTTTTCTTTTTTTCTTTTCATTTTTCTTTTTTCTTTTTTCTTTTTTCTTTTTTCTTTTTTCTTTTTTCTTTTTTCTTTTTTCTTTTTTAACTGCAACACTGTAATAGTTACAGAATTTTGTACATAGAAAAATCTTGTAACTTTAAGTAATGTTAAGGAAGAGGCTGCTTTTCAGCAAAAGGGATGAGAACCCCAGAGTTTTCAGTGAAAAAGACTGGCTGGGAAACACAGCTCCCAACTTCCTTCCTATATGGGACACAAAGCACACATATCTTCCTACAGTGCTGATATCTCTGGAAATGTAAATATCTATGAATATTTGTATCATGCTGAAATCAGTAAGACTTCAGAGCTTCTAAAAACTATTGATTTCTGATCGGGACTTGGTAACCTAACAACAATCTGTGAAAATCTTTACCATTGTGACTTGGTTGACATTTTAATGGCAGATAAAACTTCTAAAACATCAATAGCACATACACTTTCTAAAGTTGCCCACTGTAGAAATAGTATATGTACATGTATGTACATGTATGACTTGTATTTCATAATCCAGATGTTGTGGATTCACTGCTATTGAATTGCTTGGAAAGATTTTGATGTTACAAGTGAAAACAGAAATTCTTAGCATCCATATGCTTCTTTCATGGTTCTGTTTCTAGTTCCTAGAATTTAAATCCCTAAAGAATACAGAATACGTAAAGAACATAGTAGTAGAAGATATTGTTTGCAACATAAACACAAGAACAAAATGAAAAATTATATTAAATGAGGTATTAAGCTTTTGCACTTGAATAATTGAAACTAATCTCCACAAAAAGCAGCAATTAAAGCTTTGATTTGGAGGACTTTGTGTGCAGAAAAGGTGCAGGCCCTACGTTGTTCCACTTTCTTTGTATGGCGTAAAATATGTTTGATTTAAAGTGATTGTCTAGAACTGTCCCATCTCAAAGTCGGTTCTACATAACATCTTAAAAAAAAAGAAGGAACATTTCTTTTAAAGAATTACAGTACTAGTTCAAGCATTTTTTGCTATACCTGTAAGTTGACTACAAATCTCGCTATTTGAAATTTGGGTATGTAATGAAAAGGATGTTTCCCTGAAAATTGTATGATTATCTAGTGTTAAGTTCTGGCAAATTGCTCTCCCAGTAATTTAATGTATTAATTTAGTTAGTATCTGAGCTATTTGTTGCAGTCTTGCTGATTTAATGCTGCTAAAATGAAGAGAGGAACATGCAGTAATAGGTGCTACATTAAGGGCTCCATAAAATCTTCCATGCAGTATAAAACCAACTTGCAACTTGCTCATGTATGTTTCTAAATGTAAGTTTTGAGCACTGTTAATCACAGCTTTCGAAAGGTTTCTCTGATAAACTAGCAGTTGCCTGGTCCTTTCTAAGTAGCAGTTTCCTGTGAGTATCATGAATGAGAAACCTTTCTCCAAAAATCCTCCTGTGCTAGGCAACATTCAAGAACAGTTCCAGTTGTCAAACTATAGCAAGGACCTACCTGGAGGATGCAGAACAGTCAAGGTACAATTTCTTATTTCCTCTGAAAAAAAAAAAGCATAACAATAATTATCACAGGCTGTAAAAATATTAGATTATGTTTGAACATCAAACATGCATACCTTTCTACAGATATCCTGTATGAGATCTTACTGTCATTACAATTATTGATAGGACATAATTTTTATAAAGTGATGAGGCACCCAATTATGATCCTTGAATAACTCTGATATAATAATGCCTTCATTGTCAAAGCCATATATGAATAATGGCAACTTAAAACCAATGCATTTTGACACTTCTGTGCTCTGTGCTACCCAGAATCATGAACCAAGATGTCTGAGTAGAGCGATCCTTGTCTAATGTCCTGTCAAATGATTTTCCAAAACTGTGTATTAAGTGAAAATCAAGATGGATGTCATATCCTTATGCAGTGATAAACATTGGTTCAGATCCCATGGCCTCGGGGACCCTCTGTAGCTGTGGTACCTGAAACAAGCTCTCTTCGTTGCTTTAGCATCCTTTTTGAACAACCAGGCAAAACTACCCCCCCCCCGCCCCGCAATACACAATAGCTTTGTAACAGGGATTCAGAAGCAAGCCATACTGGAAATACTGTGGAGCCCACTGAAATTTGCGGGATTTTTTTTGTGTGTTAGCATATTTTACCTCCCTTTGAAGCACTGAGTATCTAGCTCCTTCTATGCCTTTAAGAATAAGGAAGATTTACCAGGTAGCCCAAAAAGAATTTTAGGAGAGTAATTATCAGAAACAAAGACATCTGCCAAATGGAATTGCAATTTGGCTTCATGCTTCTGATCTAAACTGAGACTAAATACTTACGAAATTCAAATTGTTAAATAATTTGCTTGACCATGTTAAAAACATTTAACTTGTAAGTCAAAGTTCTTGACTACATAAACAGTTTACTTAGAATACAGAAATGTGCTAACTGCTACTCTTTAATTAAATTTATGAACACTGAATTTTAATATTGTTTTATCATACTTGAATTCTTGAGAGGATTAAACTCATAGCAATAGATGTTGTATTTTAAAACAAATTGTCATCAAATGGATTAAAAAGGGGTATATTCCTGCCTAGTCCTAAAACAGCTAGGTCCACAGCTGTGGATGTCAAGGTGCAGAGGGTGACTGGGCTGCCGGAACTGCACAGCTCAAGTGTCTTTCCCTGTGGCACTTCAAAGAAATAGTCCTAAAATAGATGGGCCACTGGTCTGGCCAAACAGAGCATTTCTTCCTTTCTTAACTGTAAATAAGAATAGGAAAAACAACAACAACAACAATTAATAATAATAAAAGATAAGGAAAAAAAAAATTACTTACCTATCTGTTCTTTTGTGCAAACTTGTCTTTCTCTTCTTACTGTAAAAATAACAAGAGGAATACTGAATAAATATGTTTGTGACTAACATTGATTCATAATGCAGGGTCAGAATTTAGCTCAAATGCTGCTTTTCTCTTTTCAAAAAAGCAGCAGCATTTTTTAAGGTGATTAGTAATTGCAGTGTCCTTTCACTTGACAATATGAATTATTCTTCACGTGGACAAATAAAAAGGAAAAATGCAACAGCAAAAAAGTAACACAATAGCTCTTTTGTGACCAGCACCATCTCACAAAAACATTCTTTTCTTTTCCTTCATTCATTTGCATATATATTTATTTGCAGAAGGCAAAACATGACTATATAGAACATTTAAATTACAAAAGATATGAAAGTCGGATGACTCAGTGGAAAATTCTCAGAAATAATCTTGATGAAGTGGTTTTATTCATCTCATTCTACTGTTCTTAAGGGCTGACATATGCATAAAAGGGGAACATGATCCCTTGCACATGTTCTCCATGAGGACTGAGTGTAGCACAGTCATTAACTTAAAACAAGCCTCGCTGACTCTTACTCAAAGGCATTGCTGAATCCAAGCCAAAGGAATTCAAACTGGCATTTCTCCCTCTTCTCTGATCAGTGAATAGGGTGAAAGGACAATCCTTTTTCACTACCCAAGTACTACAGGGTTCCGGTGGACCTATGTGATCTGTCAGTGTGGGAAAGGAAGTGACCTTCCTTTCTTGTGCTGCTGCAGGCTGAGGATGCTCAAAGACAGAGAGAGGGATGGATGAGAAGGGGGACAGCTGGGTCTGTGCTTCATTAGGCTCTGCTATCATGGTGAGGCCCTAACAACACCAACCACTAACACTTGAGCAAGTCCCATTTTTTTTTTTTCATCCCTCAAACAGAAAACAACATTACAATTAGATCATATACAACATGTGCTATGTATGTGTGAAAGGCACATGATTCTCTTCCTTGAGAAGTGGAAACCACAGGGTGGTCACATCAGCACCCAGAGCAGCATTAGCTGAGGGCACAGAAATGTATCTGTGAGGAAAGCAGCTCTTGATAAAGAGAAGATTGACAGCAGAGGCCCTCACAATTGTCCAGCTTTGCTCTAGTGCCCTCTCCGCTGCTTGTGAGTTTTCCAAGGGTTCTGCCTCCTATTCTTCCTTTGACCATTTTCCTCCTTTGTCAGTTCTACCATATGGTCCTAAACCTTTACAGGGAAGATCCACCTCCAGGTTGAAACAAGCCAAACATATGGAATGCTGTTTTAGAAGTCAGGGGTGCAAATCATCTTTAGATGATTAGTAACCCTGGTTACTGTGTTGTGCTCCCAGAGAAAGCCTTTTGCAGTGATCAATAAACTAACCTAACCAGCACATTTTCGGAAAAGGAAAATCCAAGCTCTACATAAAAGTTATTTCTGTAACAAAGCATGTGATTTGTTGATTCAAAACTAATTTGTCTGTTATAAAAATCATTCTGGGTCAAATCCAAGCCAAGCAGCTGATTTTTCAGAAAAGCATTATTTAGTTTTGAGTCAGTTCAACTTCTTTAGGTAGCCACTGAAGCTTCCCATACTGTCCCATGGGAAGTGGACTGGAGTATTCTCCCTTAAGCTAGCTTTCCTTGGCTGATATTATCTCTGAAATGCTTCAATATGTTCCCTCCAATTAAACCCCAAAAGTGAACTACAGAAGTAAATATAAAAAAGGTAACTGATAGGATAAATGGAGTAAGAAGAGAGCCCAGCTTACTAGAAATGATAAATATTTTATAAGAACAAAAGAATGATTATACTGGGTAGATAAAATGTTTATTTAGTGTACATTTGTGGTTTTATAGTGGTCAGTAAAAGAGATAAGAAGATACAAGAAAATCAGAAATTAATTGATGCCTCTGACATATTGTCCCAGCTTCCAGAAATGTGCCATTTCTAAGACTTCCTGATCTGCAGACTGCACCCAAAGCATTGTAATATCAGCCTTATGCTTCTTCAAATGAGTATCTCAATCTGTTTAAAGCCATCAATACTTTTGTCCTTCAGAAATTTCTGCAACAGTGAGAGCTTCAATTTAATTATGCATAGTGTGAAGAAAGGACTTCCTTGATTCATTACAAAGCTTCTATTTTAAATTGGCATTGGGTGCCTTTCAGTCATTTCATTGAGACACAGTAAATAATGATTCCCTAGCTACCATGCCAATCAAACCTGTACCATTTCTTTTTCATTCTCTTCTGTCCACGTAACCTCTCTTATTGTGGAAATGATCTGTATATGAGATCTCCTCAGTCCTCCCACATGCCACTTAAACTACAATTCCCATAAGTCTTTTGAAGCAGTTCAGGGTATGCAAAACACCACAGATGAATTTAAAACCAAAATTTCAAAATTTCTAAGCAACATGTTTGATTCTGCTCCTATGTATTCTGCATATTTTAGTTCAGTCCCACAGAGGTATGAATATAGATACGTGAACATAATAATTTTTCAGGGAATAAGAATTACAATTTCAATCAGTTTTATCGGACTTTTCCCTAACTTTTAAGGAGTTTGACCTTACACATATTTTTCTGATCCATATTGACACCAAGATTAAAGTCCAATTTGCCACAAAAGTTAAATAATCTCCATAAGAAACTCTCTGAATTAAGACCCATACGCATCATGTTCTTTTTTTTTTTCTCAGGTTAAAATATTTTTTCACCAATCTGAAAGTCAAAGTGAGTGCAGGCAGATGTGGAACAGGCTTCCTTTTGAAGCTGAATGAAGTATAAGGCAGGAAAAATAACAAGAAGTAAATCTGACTTGTGTTTAATATTCTTTTTTAATAGAATAGGTCACCTTGGTAAAACAAGGCTATGACCTGTAAGCCTAAACAAACTCAATTGGTTTTAGTGGATTTGCACTCGCTGAACAGACAGAAGAATTTATCATCTGATGTTTTCCTTCAAACAATCCTTCTCCAAATGTCATGGTGGAGACAGATACTTTCTGGAGACTTCTAACATTGCCATACTAATACTTGACAGTCATGCACACATGGTAGGGCAGAGATATTTTTTTCTCAAAAGTAAAATCACAAGCTGAAATGAAGTTGCTGAGGTCCAGTGCGGAGGCACTGGGGCTATAAGTCTTTCTCAGATAGCATTACTAAGATAACAAAAATGTGTATGCTTCTTTTCAAGCACTGCGTCTGGAGAACAAGCACAGCACGGCTGTCATCTGAACAGCCTGCTCGCCTGCTCTGCAGACGGTTTTATATTCCAAGGCATCCCCCCCCCCTCTCTCCACCAGTCATAGTCACTTGCCCCTTTTGCTCTGGAAATAAATCAATTTCATCTGCCGCAGCTCGATTTCTTTCTTCTCTCGGCCTCAGTTCCTCAGTCCCACTCTGTTTGAAAGCCTCTTTCCACTGCACCATATGGCAGCTGAGAGAAGGGCAGAGCCGTGATCTCGCTCATAACAAAGAGGCTGTGGTGTCAAAAAGCCTCATGAATGCATGAGACACATTCATGTACAGAGAAATGCCTCCAGCTCTGTCAAGGAGGACTAAAGAGGAGGCTGATAGGCCTGACATCACTTTCGAGTTGAGAAAGGCAGCAGCTCTCTCTGCAGCTCATCCCTTCCTCCACCCCCTCTTTGGTTTCACGCCAAAATCCTATTAGATCTATTAATGACATGAGACACAAAGTCAGAGTGTGTGGCAGAACAAGAAATTAAATCAGGCCACCTTATTTACACCCTATCACTGTTTCTGAGATAGAACCATACTACCAAAAGAAAAAAAAAAGAAAAGAAAAGCTTTGATAGTGTGCCTAAGAATAAATAACCAAGCCCTATCCTCCAAAAAGGGGGATTGTGCACACTCCTGTATATTGCCTACGGCAGGAGATTTGCAGCAGAACTGCAAACTGAATGCTTGCAGGGCAGCCCTGAAATACTGTTTAAAGTACACTGTAGGGTTTATTTTGCTTTCTCAACTTTCTCAAGTTTCTGTTGTTGACACAAACAAAGAACTTAGAGGTTGGGAAATTAACCAGACCTCTTATCGCATGTGCATGTTGCACTGTCTCAGAACTACACTTAACTTTTGAATATGAAAGAAGGGCAAACTGGCACTTACAAAGCTTGCATTCCTTTGCCCTCCTCTCCCTTCTGTTTCACTTCCTCTTTCTCTGTCTTGGCAATGTTTGGTATGCTTCAGGCCAGAAACGTCTACAAAATACATTCAGGACCTTTATACACAAAATTAACAAATTATACATTTATTACAAACTTTTGTCATGACTAAGGGAGAGGAAAAACCCGCACTGTTGTGCAGCAGAATACAACAGTGTGTATTTTATGAATAACTTTGTTACTGAACTTAAATGGGGAAAATGGTGTTGCTTTATTTCTGCAAAATGAAGCACTAGTTAAACCATTAAACTAGAACTGCACTGCTATTGCTGTCTGTTCCTAAGAAAGACCTCAGAAATCACAAATCTCTGTGTCCCTGGGGTTATTTAAAGAAACCAAAGGTTATTTAAAGCTCGAAATGCTTGTATCTGTGACCTTTACAAGTATTCAACAATAAGAGTCCCCTATGAAATAAATCCGTTATTTATATATGTAATATATGGTAATTCAGTAATTCAGCAATTCAGCAGTGCTATGGAAGTTTCAAGATGAACTTCTACCAACACTGTTGAATTATATCCCTACAGTCTGTTTTGAAGATTTTAATGAAGGCATGGCATACATCCTTGTATATATACTTGTATATATACATGTATCCTTATATAAAATATGTTTATAGTATCTCCCAAGTCTTCCTTCTTGGAATGCGCTTAATGTAAAGCTATTGAACAGTAATATATATGTGTGTATATATTAAAGATACTATTTATAGGTTCATCATGAGTCACAAACAACTGAAAATTAGTTAGTTTCAAAAATAAGCTACAATTAATTGAGAAATGAAAAAATAAGACTGGAAATTACTTTGATGTTGTCTTTAAAATTAATTCTGCCGTACACACGGAAAGAAGCTGTTGTAAAGCTGCTTTGGAATGCCTCTGAACCGGCTCTGGGGAGGTAAACTAGTGTTCAAGATATTTGATAGACTTAATAAAAACCCCAGTGCACTCGGGGTTTCTTCAGTTGTAACATACAGAATTTAAGCTCTCATCTGCGAGCGCGACTTGCACCGGGTCCATGCTGGGAGGGCGGGAGGGGAGCTGGGAAGGGAAGGAACAATGCAGCCATTCAGGCTCCCCCATTGAGCCCAGCCACATCTGTTTACATGGCCTGCACCCACCTCTGAAAAGGGTGGTCCTCCCACCTCCATTTCATCTCGCATGGCCCTGAATGGGGAGCTGTCTGAAAGCTTTTCTGCTGGAAATCTGCAGTTTCAAATTTATTTTATGAGACCAGAGCTGAAAGACAGGCTAACAATAACATTTGCACATTTCTGTAGTCTGGTTTGGATTTTATTGTAATCTGAGAACAACTGTAAAATTGTCCAAAACTACCCAGTTTCAAAATAAGTCTAGCACACAGGATATTCACACTGAACTTGTGGGCTGAATTTTGCATTTAGTCTTTTAGTTACATAGGTTTTTAAGGAGTTTTCCTGTAAAAATAATTTTATGGCTCAAATGTTTTTGAAACAACATTGACAGTGCTCAGAGAAGATCTAGAAGATAAATTTTACACAAAACCATTTTTGCCTTACATGCAGCCATGTTTAGAATCCACACCTTTACATTCTGCACTTCACTAAATACTTCATGTAGAAATACTGTGACTCCAATAAATTTCAATCTGTTTAGATAGCCGTTCTACAAATTTCAGACTGAACATTGCTTTGCACAGCAGATACTTTAAAGAACCAACATATTTAAGGGATTTTAAAATAGCTGAAGACCAACAAGCTGACTCCATGTTCTAATTTGAATTGAAATTTCAGCTGATAGTAAAATGGTGTGTGTCCTTCAGAGAATCAGAGGAAGCCCATGTTAACCTCGGAAAGCACGAGATGCTCAAAGCCCCTCAGGTCTATGGTTGGCGACTCTCAGTGTACCAGTTTTACACAGAAATGTATATGAACAAAAAGCAGACTTTGTGAATTCAATGTCAGCATGATTTGTCCCCATTGATTAACTGCATTCAATGAACTTACAGAAGTTTTGCCTGAATAAGATATGCAGGCTCATATGTCTGCCAAAGCCATCACAGTAATTGTACCGTAAAACTGCTAAGTCTGCAAGTGTGCTGAAATTTGTGTTGTAGCTGACGTGGTGGTATCACAATACATTGTACGTATAATACAGAGAAGATCTTGCAAGTTTCAAATGAGATTACAAAGAGATGTTGTTAAAGAAAAACAAGATGATCTGCTACTTACGAGGTATTAAATGACAGAAAATGAGATAGACAGAATATTAAAACCTGAAAGAGTCTCAGGAGCAGATTACTGACATATGAACTCTTAGGTGAATTACTGTGAACTTGTGTAGTGGTTGGTGATGGGGTAGTGCTGGGCAGACTTTAATGAGCATGTAGTTCAGTTGGCATATCTCCTGCTTCCAGGTGCCAAACTGCATGCAAGACTAGCTTACACTATGTTATTTATTCTCCTGATGTTATTCTTCTAGAGTCATTAGTTATCTTGATTAAGGTAAGATCCTGCAAGTGAGAGGATCTGAGTAAACCTTTGCCTATTGAGCATTGAACTTGCTCTGTGATGGCTGTCACTGAGCCATCAAAACAGTGTTTTGAACTTCTCTTCCATTAAGATATATAACCTAATGATTTCTTTATGCACAAAACAATAATTTATGGAAAGGTCCTGGCAGAACCAAGAACTGTTAAGTTGAGCATTCTCTTCTCTATTTTTGTTTGATATAAATATAAATATAAATGGAATTGCCTAAATATAAATGGACAAAGGAGAGAGAAATCCCATTTCTTCTTCTTCATATTCCTATAGGGTACAAGAAAAGAGTAGCTCCTTTACTCTAGAGAATGCACTATAGTCAGGTAAGGAGAGACTGTCAAAGAGCCCTAGGATTGCAGAGATTTGCCAGACTATGCCATTTCAAGCTAATGTTTGTCTGCTCCATAATCTGCAACCACATCACCTACACCATAGGAAGTAAAGAAAGAGGGTGATGAACAGCACCAAGCTGTAAACTGAATCCTATTACTTTGTGACTTAATACAGTCAATATAGATCTACATCCCAAATTTATCCTTCACATGTACCATTGTACCCAAACATCACAGCACAGCTGATGAATATATACTATTATCTGAGATGCATCATTCCAGGAGAAGAGCATGTATTTGGTCAAACAAAAAAAAACATACCGAGTGAAATCACAGGCAATATGAACCTAATCTGAGTATAACCTAGGAGCATTACAGTTTTACCACAATGATATCCTTGAGGGTAACCTTCTCCCTGTTCGAGTTTGAAAAAGCTTCACCAGTGACATCAGTGGGGCCAACATATTACCTTGAAGGGTCAAGATTTACAAAATAAACTGATATGATATTAGGAAAATGCCTGAACATACAAGAAAATAAATATTTTAGCATCTGAAGTATAAATCATGCACTGTACTGCAGCTGCCTGAAAGAAAAAAAAAAAAGGCTAGAAAAGGCAAGTAACTGAGCAAAAGGAGAAAAGTAGAGTTTTATGAAAGCTGCAGCATAAAAACAGGTCATTAAGCTTAACTATTTTTTTCCCCTCTTCTGCATTTATCTTGCATAGAGGATAAAATGTTACTTCTACTGAAGAAAAGAGAGTAATTTAAGTCTATAGCTGAAAGTTAGCAGAGTATGACCAGCTGAAAATTCAAGTTAGACATATATTTTTTGAATTAAAGAATTGCCACACAAGAATAAATGGTACAGTATTCTGGATTATAGTTATACATAGTCTTCAGTGACCCCTCCCACTTTAGTTTGTTTTGTTTTGGTTTTTTTTTACTATATTCAATAGTGTTTATTTGAATGTAGATCAATACAATCAATGGATTTGGTTACTGATTTTCATGATGTTGAAACATAGCTTATAGCCCTCATGACAAGGATTAAAGCCCTTTATCTATCTACAAAGCAAGCACTACAAATACAGGGGAAAAGATAACTCCTCAAAACATTTTACCCCACATTTCCTCATATGGTGACTTAAAAATTTGTCTTTAGTGTGTAGTCTACTAAGATTTCCTAAAGGATTTTCACTTATTAGCAGTCATGATCATATTTTGATGGTATTTGAATGTGTTCCCCTAAGAAAATAATATGACCAGAAGCAAACTTTAGAAACATCTCTGGCAGAACACTCTCTATACTGAAATGAAAAATCAGATCCCCCCTACATGTTCACAGATTTATGGTTTACTTCTATGAAATGAACACAAACATCATGATGTCTCTTGAAAGGACCTAAAAATAAACTGAAACTTTTCAAAGGGAAGATTTAAATTTAAACCAGATGAATGTTTTTCTTTTCATCAACAAAGAAATATTCACACAGCCCCAGCATACAATTCTTCTCACAGAGATAGCGCTACTAGATAGTGACGACTTTTACCATGCTGCCTGTTGTAGATAAAGACCCTTTAAGCTGTGGCTGGCTGGATGCTTATGTTCCTTACTTGAACATTTGAACCTGTTGCTTGAAGGGGAGGGGACAGAGAAGGAAGGTGAAAGACTATATAGCATTGCTAATCCCTTGAGCCATCTGGTGACTTGAGGCCATGCTTTAGATTATGCTTATATTGAAAACCTATTCCTTTCATTCAGTTCCCTTCCCTGTGCCAATTTGTCATTAGCTTTTCTGCTGTGTTAGGATTTCTTGCAGTTAATCATGGTGAGAATCAATTGTCTTTTCATGCCACAGTAAATATTCACACTGGAAAGAGATTTTTACTAATTTCTTCCTCCCTTGCAGTGATTTGTAAAAGTTGTTGATACATTTTCACCAAACTGTGCTGAAAACAAGGATAAGCTTTAGAAAAGAAGAAAATAACTAATTCCACTAGTATTTCTGTTTAATCTGGAATAGTTTTGCCAAATGACAGATACACTGACATGCCCATATTATGCAGGGTCTGAAACAACTGTACCTGGATACCACCTTATAATCCAGCTACCAGAGGTAGCATTTGCATGTTTATTTCTCTAAGAACCAATCTGAATCTACACTTGTAAGCCTCTCAAACCTGCTAAATTTGCACCTATACCAATATATAGCATATTTCATATTAAGCCTGTCCAAAAGGCTGATGACTTTTTAGAGTGTAAATGAATTTTTGATCTATTGATAAGTGCAGTTCTCTATGAAGCCAAATCAATCATGTCTCTGCCATGAAGCAGATGTGAAATTTCACAGCTATTCAACTTTGTTAGCTTTCCTACACACTTGACAAAATTACTCTTCAGTACTTTGCAGTTAACTTTCAATAATGTGCAGCCTTTGCCACTGTTTCTCATTCTGCACAAAAGATTATTTTTTATATTGGGTTCCCTGAGGTACCTGCAAAGCAATTCTGTCATAAATGTGCTGGTTCTGTGCACTTTAAATGAAATCATGTTCTGCTGCATGCTCTTTCCATATATTAATTAATTCTTTGCATTCCTCTTCTGGCTAGATGGCAGATCTGATTTGTGAACCTTTCTTTCCCAGATAACCTTCTTTTTTAAAAAAAACCCACCCTGTCCTTTTCACGGTTAGATCTATTTTTTTGAATAGCAAAATGAGAAAAGAAAGTCTTAAATCATAGAAAAGGTAGGAAAAAGCATACCAAAACATCTGAGAAATTAGCAGACTCTAAAAGACCTCTGAAAGCTGGGAGCCTAAGTAATCTTTAAAAAGTGAGCCAAGGAAGTCAATAGCTGTTTGGGAAGGATACTCCAGTTTTTATGTATTTATTGGGGCTGACCCTGGTAGGGAGCTAAGTTCCACACAGGTGCTCACTCAATCCCCTGTGGTGGGGTAAGGGAGAGGACTGAGAAGGGCAAAAGAGAAGAAACTCATGGGTTTAAATAAAGGCAGTTCAGCAGAGAAAGCAACTAAAAAAAAAAAGAAAAATTCATTCAGGACTTCCCATTGGCAGGCAGGTGTTTAGTTATTTTCATTATAGATAACAGTTACTTAGGAAGACAGACTCCAAAACTCCAAACATCCCCCCTTCCTTCCTTTTCCCCCAGCTTTTCTTGCTGAGCACAACATCATATGGGGTGGGATTTCCCTTGGGTCAGTTGGTGTCAGCTGTCCCAGCCGTGTTCCCTCCCAGCTCCTTGTGCCCTCACAGCCTACTTGCTGGTGGGGCAGAGTGAGAAGCAGTAAAGGCCCTGATGCTCTGGAAGTAGTGCTCAACAACAGCTAAAACATCACGGTGTTATCAAAACAGCTTTCATTGGAAATCCAAACCATAATACTGGAAGAGCTTCTATGAAGGAAACAAGCCCTATACCAGCCAAAATCAGTGCACCATTGTTTATGAACCTCATTCACATACAGCCTGGTTAGAAAGGTGAAGTTGCACAGCTCTGACCGTCCATCCCACATGTGTAATACAGAGACTCTAGTTTAAGGTTCTGGCTCAATCTTTCAGGTCTGAGACAACCAGTGAAACAAATTTCATCTTATGAGACACAAAGGTTCACCCTTCTGGCATGAAATAGAAAACAAAGGATAAGTGGTATGCTTAAAAACTAAAAATAACCAGTTAAATATACAAACCATTACTGACTGAGAACATCCCACTACTTGGCCCACCACAGTGCATTGTATCTTATTAGTTGGAAGTAAGAGCCTGAAATAAAACCACTTTGTGCTTGTTGCTATTTATTAATGCAAAAACCTGCACACTAGAAAATATTATTAAACAGTTTGTACAGCAATACCTCCAAGAGACACTAATAAAGATAGCACTTTGTTGTGGCAAAGGCTGTAGGAGCATGCAGTTAGACACAGACGAGATCAACAAAGTTTTTGGGCTCTGCGGTACAAATTGGACTTAGTAAACCTGAATTACAAATTAGGATTCAATATTATTATGTCTGACCCACTCAACCAGGGTGCTGTTGTACACCCAGTTGTAGTATTTATTAAGATTTGTTCCAGTTTCTACTCTAATTAGTACAAAACTGAAATCCCACTGAACTAGGGTGTAACAAGTCAGAGCTGAAGAACAGGATGGCCACTGGAACAAATAACTATATTTCTCTAACTTATCTGGCATGGCTATGCTGTGTTGAAAATTGCCTTTACATCATAAAGTGTAAGATCCTTTGATCATCTATAGTCAACTGTAAAAGTGAAATAAATTCCTGAAAATGTGGAGGAGAAGAAATTTCCAGCATCAGTATTTCCAGAATGCAAGACTAAAATTTTATTGAACAGTTATAGCTTAAGATTATTGGATAACAAAAAAGTATAAGAAATAAAACATGCTCACTTTATAAAGCATAAATGAGCCACTAATTGACAGGAGCTGAAAAAACTTTCTCTTGTTGGCTGGTTATTCGGCTGTAGATTCTGCTGCTCTGTCCTCTGAAGCATCTGGTACCGGCCATTACCAGAGATCAAATAGAGGACCAGATGGTCTGTTGGTTTCACTCATTACAATGGTATGACCGCTGAAATGTAAAAGCTCTTCACAGAACCAGAAGGAGAGCATTTAACTCTGAATGCCTGATCTCTCTAAAAAAAAAAAAAAAAAAAAAAAAGACTCGTCATACCTCTGTGAATGCAAGAGAATAGGAACCCAATGTACCTCAGTGACACTTTGGTGTGGAAGAAGTCAAATTACTTGGGAACTTTTCCCACTGAAGAGGAGCTGGCCTTATAGCAGTCTTAGTGGCTTCAGGCTTATATTATCACAAAATACTATACTGAGGATGATTTGGGAAGCTAAAGCTGAAGCAGAAAATAGGCGGTGTAGCCTGGCAGGACATTATTATATCAACCCTTTAGGGCTGTGGTGAATTCCTGTGTCCTAAGTCAAGGTGTCTGTAATTTAAAAGCACTGCATATGATCCCGTGCATTTGCTTCATACCAGAGGTCTAAAGGACTAGTAGAGGTTACATATTTGAAGAAGTCATACCCAAGAGGGGGAAAAAAATCACATCTTAGAGATAGGGAGTATGGGGAGCCTCAAAAGAGCTGAATATGTGGTACTGTTTCCTGTGTGTTGGCTTCCAGAGTCTCTGATGTTGTAGGTATGTGGGCTCATCATTTTAATTTTCCTTCCTGAAAGTATAATCACAATAAAAAATATGTACTTGATAGAAGCAGGATTGCTAAAATAAAGTAAACCAGCCTCATATCTGGGCTTGCTTTGTGATAATGAGCTTCTAGAACAGCATCTCCTCTTCTCCTAATGTCTCCATAAAGGTGGTTCTCAAAGAGACTGGCTCTGGAGGCTTCACTTGCCTTAGCAGCAGTGGACAATGACCACTCTGGCTTCTGCATGTTGGAGTTGAAACATATTTATTTTCTGAGGTTTCTCATTTTCCTTTTTTAACCTCCTTTTTTTTTTTTTTTTTAACTTCCTTTTTTAACCATCTCTTTTTAACCTCTATCTAAGAATTATTTGTGTTTTGGTTACTAATTTCTAAATTCAAATACCAAAAGTTTTAAATGTTTAAAAACAGAAGTTTGTTGAGGTCCATTTCAAGTTATTATGTAGCCAGAGAATATGTACCTGGAAAGATGCTTAGGGAAGAAAAAGAATTGTAGGCTTTTCTTCCTTGAATTCAGGAACAGGACATGTGTTTTCCTTATCACAGCGATTCATAGTGGAGAGTTACTGTCTCATGCTATAAACCTTCGATATGCCAAACATGCATAACTGGCTTGCCTCTTAACACTTTCTTCAGAGAGACAACATGTTGCCACCCTTGTCTTCCCTTATTCCTCTCTCCTTACTAACCCTAAACCCTCTGAGACCATTTTGTGTGCAAAACCAAACTCTGAAAGCTACAGCATTGACTTACAGTGTAACTTGCACTGAGAGCTCCAAAGATAACATCTTGTCTGTCTTGAGTCTTTTAGAAAGAGCTATATTCTAAAAATAGTATTGAAAAACATTGATTCTTACTAAAGAAAAGCAAATTACAAAATCACATCCTATCAACATAAGCAAAGGGAAATACAGTCTTGCATATGACATCAGTACTGATACTCCTAATTCAAAATAATCAAAACTGTGTAGAAAATAGTCTTCAGTAGCTGCTTTATTTTCTTTTTCAAAATATTCCTGTGCAAGACAGGGTTTTCAGAACAGGAATGATGTTATTTAAATGGGAGGCAATGAGGACAGAGCTGTAAGGCTTGCCAACCCTCTTGGAAAGTTGTAGTGATCCTGTGACAGGGTTGGAGCCGAATGTACTATGATGCATCCCATTTTCTTCAGGCAACAGAGGATGTTCATTTTTCCATTTCTCCTCAATTCGTACAAGGACACTGGAGATTCACACTCAAATCCCATCACTCCATTAATATGAGTTTAGGCGCCTAGTTTTCCACATGACCCAAGAAAAGCCTTAATCAAAAACACAGCAAAGAGGATTTGTTCTGGGATTTTGTCCTGTGGCTTCCCCTTCCCTTGTTTGTTCATTTATTAGATAGATCACATTTTCGATATAATCAGGACTGACTTGTGGAGTTCAAGCTTGAGCAAAGTGATAGAAACAGTGAAATATGAAAAAATAGACCTTAAAAATAGCTAGTACCTTGGATGGTAATGTTATCAAACTGCCTTGTACCGAATACCTTCTCACTGCATCATGTTTAATTTTTGGAAAGGATGAAAAGAGGAGAGACTGAGTCTAAAAAAAGGTTACCTAAGGAAAAATCTTTAGAAAAATCTCTACTTGCATAATGGTGGGAAGGCAGAAGTCTATTTTAGAAATCTAAATAATACATAAATAAATTAATAAAGGCAGATACAGATTTTCCAATACATGAAAAATAAATCCCAAGAACTTAAACTGGGATTGACAAGGAATTCAAATGTAGTGTCATATTCCTTATATGGAAAAATGAACCAGCAAAAAGAAAGAAAAGGGAAATCAGATAACATCTGCTTTTCCAGGTAGCATTGAAAAGGAGACATGATTCTGCTTTTCATCACAGTTTTCCATTTGTGGCTGAGTGCCAATCTACTAACAAATAACAAGTGGTCTGAGTGCCAATCTATTTAGTCTATTTCAGTGATCCTAGTTTTCACATTATATAAATAATGGGGAAACTGCATGAAGTTCTGTACTTCACATTCCACATCAGCTCCTAAGGCTCCTTCTTCAGGAACTTAGAAAGCCTGACAGAAGACATACAAGGATACTTTGTGCCTACCCAGTTACTCAGAGACGGAATTTTAAGAAGGAAAATGAGCTGTGGAGACAACTCCTTCACCTCTTCAAATTAAGGAATTTTACTTTCCCACCCACCAAATAACAAAAGGGAGTATCTATCCCAAAGTCACTGTTTTGCTCTACTGCAAAGCCATAGTGTTAATATATCATCTGAGAAATAACATTACCAGCATGGGAGTTCAAAGACTGAAAGGTGTTTATATTCCAACAAGATTTGTTTATTTTCACTAAGAAAATTAGTTCCATTGTATGTATTGTAACATTTGCCACATTATTCTAAGTATTATTTTCTGGTGTAGTCATGATTCCTTAATTAAGACATGATCAAAAACCACTGGTTATTCACTCACATTCTTTGTGTATTCCTACTAACCTGTGTTTTGTGAGGCTTTTCTGTCTGTGCAGGAAAAACAATCACCCAAGATGTCTCACAGAGCAACCACAGAAAATATTTTCACTGCCAAATTTATCTGTCAGTGCTCACTAGGTTAAATAACAAAGAAAAACAAATCCCTACCCTTAACCAGTCCCTCTCCGTACAAAGTATACGCTTCAAAAATGGCACATCAGATGCACAGTTGCTATTATTTGTATTCAGATCCAAGTGCATAAAGTCTCGTGCAGAACCTGTATGTTTAATGTGCCCAGTTTTCCACGTGACCTAACATAAGTATTAAAGGAGAGCAGCTGTATAAAGAAATCCTAGGATCTTTCACTCAGTTTCCCTTCCACCTGTCTGTACACTTCTGGAAAATGCCATGTTACTGGGACTGTGACTTTCAGAGGCAGTCAGTCAGATAATTTTGTGAAATCCAGGGTTATAAGAGAAAAGAGAGGAAACTGAAGTTAAAAAAACATAGCTGGTACTTATACCATCACACTGCTTCACACGGAGTTCTCCCAGTCAGTCAGGGTAATGCATTCAGAAGGCAGGAGGGAGTCGTACATAGAATTCTTTTTAAAAAAGACTTCTTTTTCAATTATTAAAATAGCGCTATCATACAGAATGTCTATAGGGAATTGCATAATTTTATGCTTTTTCTTTGGTGATTGGGGACCAAATCATAAAATATAAATGTGTTTTATTTCTTGCGAGTGCCTTCTAAAGGACCCTTGTATTTCACATCTATTTCATTCTGCAATCTTTTCTCTCTGTTTTTGTCTATGCTGGTAGGGCTTCTGGGGTGGGGTGGGGGGGGAGGAAATAATACCTTAATTATTTAGGGAGGCTTTTCTGATATCCATTTCCTCAGAACGGTGCCGAATGTGTTATTAGTGGGGAATCTCTCCTTTTTGAGTTCTCACAAGAAGATTCATAGGTAAGAAGCAACAATTCTGTTACCTGCCTTGATTCTGAGGGTCACAACAGAGTTTTATAAAACTGTATGTAATTTTCAGTTAAACTTCCTAATGGGATACATCTGCAGGCTGCAGTATTTTCTACACAACCTTTCAGAAACAGGAAATTTGTAAAATATTACATAAGAAAAGTGTTCCTACTTTTCTTAAACAATTTTAAGATTTATACAGTAGAAACAATATGATTTTGTAGATTTCTCTGCCTAAAATACTGTTTCAACTTTCATCCATCTATAGCAATTCTTCCGGATTTGGGCAAAAGCTAGTAGGCTGAGATCATAAAGTTACTAATACTCTGACATCACTTAGCAACTAAAGCTCCCTTTTCAAAAGGGATCTGTGACATGCCTGGAGTATAGCATAAACTTGGATAATTGACACTGGGGCCAAAGCATCTGGGTTAGCTTAGCAGCAGATGTTCACAGACACTTTCTAAAGCCATCCTCGTGCTTCTGTGCTCTGCTGTTGCACTCCTGAGGGTATGCCACTAAATTTCTGAGGACATCTCCTGCATGTTGTAAAGCTCAGCTGCTCTCTGGTTAGTCCCTAAGCTATCCTTCTGGGGCTGCGGCAGGGAAGGGAGGATTTGCAGGAAGTGACTAGAGGATTATTAATACTTGCTATTTCAACATGCCTCAGCGCTGCTGTGGGAGAAAGCACAAACAGGAGTGGAATCAAGGCAAGCTTGTCAGACCTGACAATATTATTATTTGTTGCTGACATGTACCTTGGTGTATGAGTGGGAATGTGGAAAGCAAGACAGATTAAAAAAAGAGCCTGTTAATACTGTAGTGAGTATGTATCCCTACGGATTTTTATCTTATTGAAAGTCAAAGCACTTTGGCTGCCTAATCCTCTGAGGCAATGTCACCAATTACACTAAATTTCTCTAAAATTTAGAGAGGGTAGAAGCACTATTTATTCATTTGAGAAAATATAGCTGACAGGGCAGTAGAATGCTAAAAATGAGGTGCCAGAGCTAATTGCCTTCAGAGTTTTGGTTCAAGCCAGAAGTGGGGACAAGTGTGTTTCCTTCTTACCCATCTTTTTTATCTATGGATATCTCATTGTAGTAATTTTGTATCTATCTCACTTGTGACAATCTCAGAGATATAACAAGAGCAGGGAATTGAATCTACTCATATTGTAAAATTCCACATCTGCTGACAGCTTGTTTCTTCCTCAGTCTCTGTGTTATCACTATTCAGGGGACCATCAAGTCAAAGATGCTCATACAGTAAAAATGCAACTTCTGTAATGTGTCAGTCATGAAACTATCTCAGAGGGAAAGCACAATTAAAAAACTAGAAATGCTTTAAAAGACAGCAACATTAAACAGAGATGACACCCAAAAGAATAAGGCGCAGAGCTACTGTGATTATTGACAAGGAAAACCATACCACAGCTTATGGGGGATGCTGCAGAAATGTGTGGTTTATAAAAACAAACAGATTTCTCCTGAAAGTCACCAACCATTAGGCCCGGCTATGTGAGCATGTCAGCTTACGAATGAACACAGATGCCACAGATTATGAAAGCGTCCAGCCAGCCATGAGCCTGTCTGCATGTAAAGCTATGGGCAGTGCCTGTAAGACATCATGTGCTACCAAAAGCAGTCGAGATAATTAAAAAAGAAAAAGATGAAAACTCAAAAAAAGGTCTCAATTAAGGCAGTGTATTCTTATTCAAAGGGATTTAGTTATAGCTTGACGCACAGGTCCTCCACGTGATGGGACAGATACGTTTTGACAGCACAGTATTCAAAGAAAAAATAAAATATGCAGCCACATACAAGTTACTTGCTAGACTGCACATTTCTATATGCACAGCAAGGACAAGGAGAACCCCCTTGGGTGACTGTATAATGTAACTTTGCAAGTCCATAGCTGGATTCATTACTTTGCACAGTATTCAGCAAAAATGAAATAGCCTCTGTCAGCACTGAAGACAGTGTGAGTTCATAACAAACTTACTTCAGAACAATATGTTTGTTGTGAGACTGTTGAGCCTACTAACTCTGCTATGTCTGAAATAATGTCTCTGCAGGTGAACATGGCATCAAGGCTAAAAGCTCAGAAAAGCTGGACCTACATATTTGGAGTGTTTTGGACATGTTCACAGGAGAAACCTGGATATCGACTACTCGTGATTCTCAATTATGGGGGGAAACTGCTATCCTCAGCAACTAAGTAACTATATTTCCCCAAGCTGGAAAAAAATTGTATAGAAAATCTCCAAGTTCCTTAAGAATTAATGTTGGATTTAATACTGAGTGGAGATCTTTAGATAAGATCTAAAGCATTCATTTGCACCATGTGAAAGGGAAAAAAGAGAGCATCTGCTTGTGAATGAATCACTATTTGAAGATAGGAAACGGGTTAAATATTCAGTTTTTACAACTGATGAAACACTTTTCTGTCACAAATCCTACAGGGATCTGTTCTGACACCCACAGTGTTCAATATTGTCCTAAACCACAGAAAGAAAAACCCAACCAAAATCAGCTAGCAATGACAAGATAAAGTTTAGGAATAATATAAAACTGTTCAAGGCAGTCAATCTAAAAGTGAGCTGTAAGACAGTCTTATGATTTTAAGCAGCTAGATAATAAAATACATATATCAATAATATAAAAACCCCAAACACAAAACACACACACACCAAATACATATCAACTCATAAACATATCAAATATGCAATTTGCCTGATGAGTTAACTCCTGGACAGGTGTGTTATAAAAATTTCATCTTGGCCATGGTCTGATTTAATTATTTTATTACAGTTGATTAATACAGAGAGGCAATAAGCAAGCAGCACTGGGTGCGCAGGGGAGTCTCCGCTGCACCAATGACGCACACCGGGGTCTTTGGGGTCCAGTCTCTTATACTTCTTGGTCCTGGGTCTCAGCCAATCCCTTCTTCTTCTGTACCCTGATGCCGACTTGGCCCCTTTTCATTGTTCTTTTCTTGTTACTGAGGTCTGCTTTTTGGTGAAGAATTTCTTGGTAATGTATTAACAGAACACTCCATTCCTTACCCAATCCCTTCCTTAAAGCACTCAAGCAGTAAAACAAAGCCATTAAGCACCCTTATTATTTTAACAGTCAAAAATGATAAAGAGGAGACCAGTCTATTCCCTTGTTTCTTCTTTCCCTTCATTACATTGACAGCAACATTTATTATAATCAAAGTCTTTTTTATACACTCCTCACATGGTACACCTAAGTTCTTGACACGAATCATTCTCGTATTCTTTACAGGTGTACCAGAGACGGAGGAACCACCTTCCTGCTCTGTCTGTATAGCTTCTGAAAGCACCCAATACTGGCTATTGTCAGCGGCAGAAAACTAGTACAGGATGGTTCAAGACAAAAAATAAAAGGTGATTCGTATGGTGGGTGCTTTAGAGAAAGCAGTAAGCTTCCTTACAAGTTTCTTTTTTAGCCTTCTATAATATGCAGTTTAAAGCAGAGTCTGACTGAAGAAAGGACTGTCAAAATCAACATTCTTATCTCTTCCAAGTGGACACAACATCACTTGATAGTTGTCTTGCTGTCACAGTTGGTCCTTCACCAGGGTTTGAATCATCTTATGTTCTGGTACTCAGCTGTCATCACTCCACTTAAATGTGCCTACCTTTCAGTGCTGCTGATCCAGATTACACATTACACTGGCACAGCACTTTGAGGTCCGGTAGAGTATCCAGCGTGATGTAAGAAAACATTTAATAAATGCATCTACAATGAACTTAGTTGTGCCAAAGATGATGATTTCAGATTCTGCTATTCAGCCCATTCTATTCAGCTATGAAGGAAGTATTAGCTGTTTAAATTTTTTCTGTATTGCTATGGTAACCCTCATTCTCCAGCAGCCTCTTACAACAGGATACAGAAATGCATTCACACTTTTCAGGCAAGCTGAATACCACTCCTGAGAACTGGAGATCTACTCCCCCTAAGGAAATGCACACCTAACTACCGTTACATTTGGATCATGAGCACATACCAGTTTACTCCGCAAAGTTTATTTAGCTCATTACCTTGCCTGTTGTTCAAGTCCACATCTCACAGACAGATACACTCAAATCACATGGATTAAGTGCAGTTACAGACTGAGAAATAACTCTGGTAAGCACAGCACTTAGGCGGTTGAGTGACTCCCACATCTGATTTTACTTAGTTTCATTGAAAATAATTTTCTCCTGCATCACAACCCTGGGGCAAGGTGCAGGGAGAAGAAGGGAGGGGGGAAACATCACACGTGCGCTGCTTTCACCAGTCATGTGGGGAGCACTGGAAGAGAGAATTGGAAAGAATGCACCACCATGGCCCTTATCCTGACACATTGATGGACAGCAGAACAATCTATACCCTTGAAATATCTGGATATTTGCTAGGTGTGAATCCATGTGCAGAAGTTAGGTACTTCAGGATCCCCAAAACTGGCCAGTGTCTAAATATAACAAACTGCAAAGTGGCTCTATGTCAGTTAGCAGATTGTTTCTGCAACTGCCAGGTGTGCACCTCATCTGGGATCTGCAGGAAGCTGAGTTCTTGATGGCTAATGGTAAAGCATAAACCCAAATGTTTCTGCAAACCAAAAGTTGTCTCCCTGTTAAACTTGTGCCATTGCATGAAATGCTATGTAATAAATAGAGAAAGATAAAACTCCTGTCTACATCTCACGGATTTATATTCCTGCAGAGCATCATTTTTCATCTTTTCAGATATATGGAAAAGAGCTTGTGAAAACTGTTCTCCTAAGCAATTCCTATATCAATGAGGATATATCTTGACAAAAGAAATAATCCAATCTCTCTTACAAAGAAGAAATAAGAAATGTTATTTTCCAGTCATGGAAGGATGAAACTATTCACCTACCATAACTATAATCATGTCTCCAAAGATACAATAATTGTTACTATTCTGTGAAGGTAAGGAATATCCATTTATCTACTGACTGCAACCTTTTTCTTAGGGACCTTATACATGCAATGAATCACAAATCTGCTGTTCTCCGTGGCCTGCCTGAATTTTCTTCCCCACAGTGAAGAGTTCTTTGAGAACTTGTCTTTTAATAACCATAACCTGAAACAAATATTGTAGGTTCTTCCTCCTGCAACTCAAAGGGGAATGGCATATTCAGCCCATCATAAGCTTAGCTATTACACCTTCCTTTCTCCCAGCTGGAAATGTTTTGGTAGCTGTTTGAACTCAGTTTAAGCTCAGAACAATAAAGGAGAAGCTAAAAAGCACTGCAAAATGGTGTTGTTTGTCTCTGACATTAGGAAAATGTCATCAGTGAGTGTAGGCAGATGTGAGAAAGTATTTATTGGTTCATTCCCAGATATTGCTGAGTTAGTAAAAAAATCCCTCAATTTATATGGAACAAGCTGCTTAAAAAGACATCATCAAAACAGTTCTTGGAGATTAATAAAGTTAAATAGTTTTCCCCAGACCAGATTTTCATGCGCATTAAAAGCTATTGTATCCAGGGGTCTTGCTTGCCCTGTGGATATCTGATCCCCTTCCCAAGCAAAGCTGTCTGTATAGTTTATTTCATTTTTCTGTTTGTTTTTTTTTTTTTTTTTTTTGTTCATAGTCATTTGTAAATGATCTGTCTTCAATAATGGGAAAACATTGCAAGAAAAATGTGGGGTTTTTTCTTTCAAATGTTTTCATTATTGGCTATTTTGTAACCTAAAAAAATGCTCATAAAACATGCTTTTGAAAGGATTAGCTATTACAACAACTCTACTTCAATAAAAAATTTGCTTTCAAAAAAAGAAAAGTACCCCAGGACTACTATTAAAATAAATGACAAATGTCATTCTAAATACACCTTGCTAAATACAAGCATATTTAGAAATCTGACTTGTTCTTTCTTAACACTTTGAAATTTCAGTGGCTGCAGTTCCCAGGAGATCACTGCCAGCTATGACCCCTTAATCATGCTGCTTTCATCTTCTTTCTCCTAGGTTGAGATATGTAGAGTACCTGTTAGTTGATGCTTATGTCATGGGCAAGCCTTTCGCTGGTAACCACAGTGGGACTGGCTGGAACTTGACTGTGTCACACAGAGAGGGTTTGTAACTTCTTGTCTTGATAGCCCAAGGCCGCTATGGTGAGCAGTCTGCAAGTGGGACCAACTTTTGCTCGCGTACATTACTTCCTGCAGAACAAGCTAGGAAATGCCAATCGATAGCAACAGAAACAACAGTAAAGAGGAAGCATGAGGAAGGTTTAGCAACAGCCTTATTCAGTGTCAATCTGCCTTTCCAGAGACCCTGACTTTCCCTTATAGCGATCACATAGCTAACACCTTTTCAACATATGGCTGTAAATACCCACCACATTCTCACCTGCATCTCATCAACTCTAGTTGTATTTTCCAGTGTCTTGCCCACAGGCTGATGGGATTTGATCAAAGCAAGTAATTAGAAATTATTATGCAAATTTACTCATCAGTGAATGTGTGTTGAATGACACTGAAAATTACACCAACCCTGGCAGCCAAGACACCTTGAACCCTGGTTAATGATGCGCAACCCTGTTCGCATTTCTCAAGTGAATGCACTCATTTTGAGTTTGAAAAGCTAAAACGGGACAAGAAGTTCGCATTGGACTTAAAGGGAGAGGTTACAAATTGCATCAGTCACAGGAAGCACTGAAGGAAAAAAGTGCCTCCCACTCAGAGCAAGGAATCTGATTCCCATTACTAAGAAGATGCATTTACCCCTTTTTGAACTGCAAAGATCCTGCTTAAGTTACCCCATCCCCCTGTAAGACTAATGTACGGAGTTTATTAACAGCACAAAGAGTTTTGCTGTGGAGATTTATTGGAGATGCAACAGCAGACAGGCAGACTCAAGATAGGAAATAGCATGCATCACCCACTCTCGAGTTTCCTCTCCACAGCTCCACTAAGTGTGGGTTTTGGCACGCACACTGGAAAAACAATATTTTCCATTAATAGTCTGGACTAGTGTATTAGACCAGTGAAGTGCCTTCCAAGAACTGTGAGATCCAAAGCATGTTTAATTTAGTCTAAATAGGGCCCCTATGATCCACAGTACTTCCTGGATATTTGTATACGCACGTCATTTTATAGAGACAGGTACAGACATATGGTTTGCATTTTCTTTAAGCTAATTATTTTTTCAGAGATTCAGCAGCAGAACTGATCAGAAGAACATTGACAGAACCACGTTCTGCTGGGAAATGCAACTATCTTCAAATGGAAGAAAAGTATTAAATTCATCATCAGAAAAATTTGCATCCAAACCTTCATTCTGATCCAGCAAGGGAGCAGACAAACTCTGTGACCTGTGCTTCTAAAGGAAACAGCTTGCATATCAAATACTTGTGACTGATGAAACGCTTGTGAACAAGCAAGAAGCTGCAAATCATTCACAGAAGTTATTCAGCAAGAGTGAATGAAGACATTGCCCAGCACTACGATGTGATTGCAAGCAACTTGTGAGCCAAAAGAAAGGCAAAAATCCTTACTAATTATTATCCCAGCCTATGAATATGGACTAAAGGAACGCACTGAGATTTGTATGCATCCCTCTCTCGCTTTTTGTTAGCTGAATATTGCCACAAGATGTATTTTCCTCTTTGGAGTTTTAGCCAGGTCTCACAGCATGCTTTTAGACTGCACATGAAACACAGCATGAAATAATCTGTCACCTTTCTTTAATAGGCCATTATTTGCAGTCTTCTGGGCCAGCTTTGAATTGGATCTGCCACTCTGGGCAAACTGAAATGTTAATATCCCTTTGATATTCAGCTGTGTTTTTGCCAGACTGGATGAATTAAGTCATGCTGGAATCCCTGATAACAACTGTCTTCTGAGTATTGGGGTGTCCACATAAACCAGGAAAAAAGCTACAGCTGAAGAAGTTTCAGATCATTATAATTTCTAAATGGGAAAAATATAAAATTAAATACTGTGCAGTTTTGTAGTTTAGCTGACAAAAAAACACATCAATTCTTTAGACAGATGGGAAGAAATAAGTCTTAGGATGCAGCCACTGAAATACAGTAGAAAACTGAGCCAAAAAGTGGCAATGCATTTTATAATCAAAAAATAAAGTAGGAATGGTAAGTCTAAGCAATTCCTCACAAAACTATGGACATGCTTATTGGCTGGATTGAGTTTTATTGAATGAGAAAGAGCCATTCCCTGGGAGAAGACACCAAATAATCCTTTTAATATTTGAATGCACAAGCACTGTATATTGACATTTTCCCTCATTACAAAGCTGGGATATTTTATGTAATTGTTATAATGCTGAAGTATTAAAAAATCATGCCAATTAGAATAGTTGAAAGTCTGTTGTTTGGTGGTTTGTTTTTTTTTTTTTTTTCCCTGTTCAAACCTGATTCAAATATTGTTTTATAGAGAGAAAAACTCTGACAACATAGCCCTGCTGGTGTGTTTTGCATGAAAGGAAAGAAAAAACATCACTTCTCTGAAAAAACAATTCTATTTCCCAGCAAGCCCATCTACAAATGACTTTGCATTTATAATAACAAATAAATTATATAAGAGCCCAAGAGTGTTATCTAAAAATTTGTTTTATTCTACTTGTGTATGGCTAGAAGATCCCAAATACAGGATCCCACAATTAACATTCGGACAAATTTTCTTTAACATACATGCAGCAGTTTTAAAATCGCAGCTATGTTTTTACAGCCGCCATTTTGTGTCTGTTTTGAAATGTATTTAAAGAAAAAGGCATTCTCTTTCCTTTACTTCTTGTCTGTATTGAAAACTATGCAGAGATTTGCAGTTCATGTTAGATGGATTTTAAAGCGCAGAACCTATGCGGTTCAAAATAAGGCAAATGTATCAAGCAACTTTTTAGGAGAAAGTTATTAATCTTCAGACCAGTGAGATCACACATATCTCACCTATTTCTGTATTCCCAGTTGAGACCTAAGCCATTGTTCTGAAGGGTGGAGTTACATTCTGCAAAATGGTAGCAGAATGGCTTGAAGTATCTGATTTATTACTTATTGTTTGGATTAACTGGGCTGTAGTAAGGCGTTAGCATAAAGTGGCTTGGAAGTCTGGGGAAGGTTTGCTCTTGGATCTCATAACAGTCCCACATGAGCCATCTGTAAGTGATTAAAAGGCGTCAAGTAGCTGAGAGCAAGAGAAACCTTCAGGAATTTATTTAGATCTTTGACTAAACAAAACTTCATCAAACTTAGTGTTCTCTTTTTCTTTGGATCTCCAAGACCTTTCTTCCTTCAATGAACAACTCACATTCCAGATCTGGTTATATGGACAACTGTAAACATCCTTCACATCCAGTCTGGCTCTGAATATGCAGCTAAGTTCTAAAAATGCGTTTATAAACAAATATTTTCCAATATTCTCTAGACGTTTAGAACTGAAGGCTTTCTGAGCAGGAAATGCTGGGAGGTCGGTCCCTCTCCTTTCAAGATACTAATAAGGAACACATGGAAAGGATGTAAAATAATTCCTGCATTGTTTGAAGTAAAAGATTAAATACTGATGTGTACCAGCATAGAAGCTATACGTAGGGATAACTGCCAAGTCAAGGGGTAAAATAGTAAGGGTAAAGGTGGATGAACAGAGAGTTTGATTTGAATAAGACTACAAAATCCTGATGCTTTTTAAAAGATTATCCAATTTTGTCTGAACTTCCTGATGTCCTTCTGCCTTCCTCTATGCCAAGCTCGTCTCTGCTCATATTCAACTTTATCCGTACATTTTTAGAGGCTCAGATCATCTGCCACTGACCAAATTTCCACAAAAAAATAAAAAAATAACAGACTTCCTGATTGTATTGTCCCACACTCCCTAGTTAGGATGCACAATTCGGTCATCCTATTTTGTGCTTAATTTGGAAGTTAAAATTTCATCAGCAGATAAAGATGGTGTGGGGTTTTTTTCCTCCAATAATTCCCATTATGCTTTGTGTCTTTACAAATGAATGCCATACCCAGGGCTTTCAAAGCTATGATGCCCATGTCTTGTACTTCTCACGTAGTTTGAAATATACACGTTCACTAAAACACAACAGAGAAATTCTATCATGGAAGGATCTGATCATACTTTCAGTTTTTAATCTGTCCCAGGTGAAAACCTGACAGAATTCCCACTGAATTACTACACTGCTGAATCGAGATCATGACAGGAAGATTTGGGGTAAAAATTCTCTTTGAATAGGTGTTTTTATCCTTTCTGGATAGACAGCATAATAAGAGTAAGTAGCCAGGGTACAGATGACTGGGGCTTTTTTAATTCCGTAAAGTTTTCATTATTCTCCCAGAGAATTTTGCCATTATCCTGGGCTTCTCATGAAACTGCTTCATCCAATGTCAGGAATGCTGGGAGTTTTGCATCACTGATTCAAATGAAATGCAATTATCAGCTAGAGAAAATGTGCTCTGGAAAAGGCAGAAAGTATGCACATGAACACAGAAAGCCTTCCCAACATGCGTGAACATTTCCTCCCAGCCTGAATGTGTTAACATATGTGCAGACAGCATGCAAAGGAGTAGTTAGGAGGGAAAGCATGAAAGGGGTAAAGATGGTGTGAAACAGCAAAACCTATCTAAACAAGCTCATTCCTCTTACTATCCCCTCGGGCTAAGCATGTTACTTGTAACAGTCCAGCATAAGCTGAATTAGCCTAAAGAATCATTCTAGTGGTCACTCCAGCAAGATCATGAATGCTGCCTCAGGAATCCGATCATTCAGAGTCAGAAGACACTAATCATGCTACAGGATCAGTGTAAGTCCCATCTCTCTGATCTAATGTAAATTCACTTTTTTCCTAAAAAAAAAAAAAAAACCACACAACCTTTCAGATAATGATATTGGTCCTATTTAGCTTCCTGCTGATACTGCTACGTTAAGCACTTAAAAATATAAGATACGTAGCAAAAAAATTAGAATTCTGAAGTTTCATAAACTGACTATAATTATCACATAATTGGCATTTTTTCGAACTGTATCCATTGAGATTTACTAATCTGTATTGTTTTGTTGCATTACAGACAGCACTTACTGACTTCACATCAAGACATTTTACCTAAGAACAGTGATGCACTCCCAGACTTTTTAAAGCACAATTTAAAGTAAAGAAGAGAATAAAGAAAGGCTTCTTTCCCTAGTTTTTGGTAGGTGTTCAGAGATATTGCAGTTAATGTCTGTTATTTCTGTGCAAAGAATATTTAAGCCCCTTTTTCACTTCAGCTTTCTAAAAGCATCAATTAAGAGTAGAGAAGTAAAAGAGCGAAGGAAATCAGAAGAGCAGCTGAAGGCAAGAAGAAAAGCAAAAGGCAAAAATTGAGAGAGGCATGAGAAATAAGAAAAAGAGAAAGAAAAGTGTAATATTAAATTGAAAATCTTTTCATTTCAAGAAAGCCAAGGCCTCTGAGAGGACAGAAGGAATTTATAAAAGTCTCTAACAAGAACATTATAAAAAAAAAAAAAAGCTCACCCATTCAAAAAATTAATAAGAAAAAAAATGCCTGTAATGAGAAACAGGTAAGTAGGGAAAGTTTATTACATCAAGTGTCCAACCATGGTGAAGTGCTTGTGCTTACAGACCTAATCCATGAATCAAATTAGTCCTATCTCTGTAAAAGAAGTTCCCTTCTGAAGCTTCTCTCCTTTATTTCTTTCTTTTCACTGATTATCATTCTCAAATAAGACACGTATATCTGGGAATTACTGCACGAAGGAAGACCTAAATCTAATCTGACAATTTCATTCCTTAATTCTCTTCTATGCTAGGTTATTCTTGAGTTTGTGCACTCCGTAGACATTCATATACAAGTAAGCAAGGATCATCAGACCCATATAGCAAATGTCAAATTCTTCCATGCTAAGGAAATGGAAATATAGTATTCTGCTTCTGAAAGAATAGGGCTGAGGGCTAAGCACCATAATTTTATTTCAGATACTGACATTTTCCCAGGAAGTCAGATGTCTGAAAGAGTCATCAATTCTGACTGGTTACTGAAGAGGCAGTTGTGAAGACATTCAAAGCCTTTCAATAGTAAGGCATTCCTTTTCTGTCATCAAGTAAGCTTTAGAGGCAATTTGGTCTAGATAGATACTTGTGTCCATTGACCTCTTAGGATAAGACAGCCCCTAGTTCCTCTCAGAAATATGTTTGAAATGTGAATTCCTCACTGAAGAAAAGCATATACAGACTTACAATAGAAAGAGTTCTTGAGAGCCTGAAAGGCCTTTTCACAGACTTGAAACATTGTAAAGGGAAATGCATTCTTGGTTAGGTCTATTAACAGGGCTTCTACAAAGAAACCTGATGTAAAAATTTCCTGTGAAGAAGTCTCAGAAGAACTACAAACAGTAGATTATTTCTACTCCAGGGATAAGGATGGGCCCAGACTGTAAAGTCTGTTGAGTGAAGAATGTCCTGTTGTTTGTTCTTGTCATTAATTACACAGAGAATTTACTATCGAACCACCTCTCCTAACATGTAGATTTGTCAGATGACAGTGGTCCAAAGACCACTACTTTTGTGAATGCCAGATGCCTGCCCAATCCTGTTTAAGGAAATGTATTGACCTTAGAACAAATTAAAAAATACTTTTTCCTGTATCACAGCCAGGCAAGATTTCGTATACATTGATAACTCAAAGAGCAAGGTGCATATCAAAGATAGAAAGTAGGAGCCAGAATGCCAGGAGCAAGAAAGGCATCTTACCATTCTGACATACCTGCTGTTCTCAGCTTGTTAATTAACCCAGTAAACTAATTTCACTCCCCTCCCTCTTCTGGAGTTCACTTCCTCAGAATTAATTTGCATCCCTCTGCAAACCTTTTCAGCTTATAGACAGTTGTACATTTTTTCTCTGGAAGTTGAGATAAAACTGCAAATTCTCAGAGATACAGACAGTAGGGCCTTGCCATGTACTTCAAGCACCTACTTGTTGTTTTGCTCTTTTACTCTTTGTTTTTTCTCAAGAGCCAATGCTATTTCTAGGTTTTCTGTCTGTCTTACAGCTTTCACCCTCTCATGCCGTAGCCTCAAACCACTCTAGAGGACAATTAGTGCAAATTCTGCCTTACTGTCAAAGCACACTTAGGCACTCATAAAGCAAGCCAAACTCAGAAAGTGTAGAAATGAAGTCTGAAGGTGCTTTGAACTGGCAAGTGTTGAGCAGTTCCTGAGCAGCACGTGGGTGGTGAGAGATTAGTTCATGGAGACGTCCTGTTCTCAGCACAGCATGATGTAAGCTTTGCCAATGTTATTGGAAACCCATAGGAATTAATGCAAGGAAAACTGAAATGATAACAAAAGTCACTTTTCCTCCCTTAATGACTTGAACGCTTAGATGGTGAAGTATAATCATTCTCAAAATCTCAGACCTGTACTTCCACACCACAGGAGTGTTCTTTTCAGAGTTAGTTATCTGTCAAAGTACAGGCCAGGCAAAGAGAGTGGGGAAAAAAGCTAAACTGAGGCATGCTATTTGAGAAGTGCCCTGGTTTCCACTTGTGCTTCCACTGAGGTTATTTACAGAGTTGTGCTACTGCTCTGCTATGGGAAAAATAACTTGAGTTTTCACTGTTCAATCGCTACAATCATTACTTTCTCATGTATCTTGTACCTTTAATTAAAAAATGTCTTGTCAGAAAATTAAAGCAACCTAAAACATTATTTTTCTCTGCTGTAAATGTACAATGCTTAAACCATGTGCAGTAATAAGGCTTCGTATCAGCACTGGCAGAGTCCCAGGTAAATACTTAACAGTTGGACAGAGAGGAATACACCTTATATGCCTTAATTTTCACACAGTCCTGGTAGTCCCATTGACACTTTACTAAAAGCTGTGAATTTATTTCCTTGAACCATACAGGAGTCTCTGCATCATGTAGAATAGAGATATAACATATGCATTCACAAGAGCTCTCCAAGTTATCCTAACCATTAGAGTCTTCAGGGCAACTGAAACTGAAATTGCGTATCAGTTTAAGCCTTACCTAATGCACTCCTCACTTCAACATATTTCTGTCTCTCTTCAGAAGCCGATTTAGAGGAGTCACTCCAGGAACTTAAATTGTTTATAAAAAAATTATAGTAATCCTCTCTGCTTCTTTTACGAATTAAACATTCTTTAAATAAAAATTAAAAAAAAAATAAAATAATAATTTTAATAAAAATAAAAATTAGTTTATTGTCTCATTCAATAAACCTGTGTAAAAGAATATGCTATATTTAAGTGCTTCTTATAATGTCAAATAGTATATGGCTGCAGTTAATTTACCAGATTTGAATTGTATAAGTCATTTCTCAGCACATATGAAAAGAAAACTGTTGTTGAAATCAGTGGAAGTTTTATTTAAGAAAAACTTGCTGGGATTCAAAATACCTTACAACATTGATTCCATAGGACTTGGCTTCAAACCCTGTGCTCCCTTCACATCAAAATTCCACTCTCTCTGAATAAGGTTGAGACAGATAATATGCAACACACAGCACTTGACTATGCCAAAAAGATAGCTAATACCGTGGAGAAAATAAGTAGCTGGAGCAAAATGAGATATGGGCGGAACAGAAGCAGAAATACTGAAGTGTGCTCTGGAGGTGTAATTCTCTCACAAAGGTGTAATTCTTTCAAAGCTCTCTGAGCAAAGTATTGAAACAAAAACAATGGAAGTGAAAAACAAAAAACAAAAACAAACCAACAAACAAAACCAAGCCAAGAAGGTTTTGTTCTGGTTTTTGTTTGGTTTGTTTGTTTTCCCAAAAATGATTAATGGATTTTAGATGCCATCTCAGTTTTTCCTCAGCCATCACTCACTAACCCTGCAAACCAAACAAATTCTTTCCTACCGCCTGGTCCAGTTCCCAGCGCCCCAAAGCTATGATGTTAACTAGGCCTAACTTCAGGTAGGTCTCAAATCACCATGTCTTCTTTTCTACCTTTCATTTTCAGAAGAGACAAATGAACTTTCAAGACTTTCAATTTAATGGCAGCATATCCTTCACTAAATGGAGAACAGAGAACAGCAGCTGGATCTGCTGGCACATATCACCCAAATCTGGTCTTTTTTAAGTCCACACCAACCTTGGTGGCTCATGAAATAGTATATATTGTAGTATATATTGTCTGACCTTGTAGAATAGCAGAAATTACAGTATTTTTTAAATACCAACAAAACAACAGAGATTGTAAAAATATACTGAGCTCAGGTTTAGATTTGGATTTTGGAAGTTGACATCCACAGTATGAAGGCCTAGATATTGTCCAGATAAAAAGGCCATGAGGTTAGCCTATCTATAGCGTTTTAAGTTCAGCCTTCATCTTCTTGCAAGAAAGGGTCACATCTGTTGGTTAACAATATTGTGTCATAGGATAGCTTAAGTTGGATTGGTCCTCTTCAGGTCCTCTAGGCCAACACTTCTGTGCAAGCAGGGCCAACTATAACAGGTCACGAGGACCTCCAGGTTTCAAATAACTCTACAATCAAGAGACTTTACAACCTCCCTGGCAGTCGTCTCCATCTTTTTTTTCCACCAAATGTCTTCAAAAAGATGTACAGTGAGCAGCATGTAGCAATCCAGTAGCATATCAGTTGTTTTTGTTACCAGTGTATATGATTATCCATGAAGATTGTTATATATTTGATTCCAATTCCAGACCCTTTCCTGAAGAACAAAACTCAGATATGTACAATATCTCACAATATCTGTATCCTATTTGATGTTAAGCTGTAATTTCTGATGAAGCTCAGAGAATAAATTGCAAGAACCTTTAAAAACCACCCATATTTTGACACTTCTTTCCCTTCCCTCTCTCTGCAGTGATTTTCTCAGTCCCCAGATAAACACTTTGAGATCAGATACAGTTTTTCATACAGATTTTAAGTGTTAGTAGACCACAGAAAAAATGGTGAAGAGAGGGAATAATTTGAGCTGCCCTGAAGGATATGATGATAACTCCGAGCGTGACCTCCTACAATGCCAAATTCTCTGCATTCCAGAAACTTTTCACAGAAAGAAAGGGCATACTTTGGATTTTGCTGTCTTCATGGGGGTAGAAACAAACCGTTCTCAGTGCTTTTTTTTCTATCTGTACAGAATATCAAATCCAACAAAAGATACCCAGAGTCTGAAGCAGGAGAACCAGCTCATAAAGTGAAGAATTCATTCAAGAAATGGGAGACTTTCTTTTAGGCTTGGACTTGGCAAAACAAACACTTGTCTTTATAACAGAGGAAGGTTTACATTTATAACTGAGGAAAATGTGAAAACCATAAAGAAATTTACTACTACAGATACTATATAATCCAATCTTGCTCCCAGTTGAAGATAACTGGAGTTTTGTCATTAGAAGCAGAACCAAGTTATTTCAAAACAAGTGACACAGGTCCTACTTTCCAATTCATTCAGTAGGAGAAATTATGCGAATACATGCTTTCCTGACTGAAAACCATTTATAAATACGTTTTGGACCACTGACTAGTCAATTTGAGGACTTCAGTGTAAGTTACTTCTTGTTGACAAGGAACTGCCAACAGAGAGGCAAGATATCTATAATTCTTTGACTTTAAACTATGTAGGTATTCTAACCTATGCCATATGTGTTTCTTGTTATTCTTAAACAAATCTATAATCAACTGGGAGCACAGAATTCTGGAAACCAATAAATCATCCTGCATATTTTTCAGGAATAGTTGTCCTAGCATTCTGGCCAGAAGACCTCAATTGACGTATATTGGTAGATTCATCCCAAAATGATTTTTTTATGCAACTACAAAACTAGGTGTATGTGCTAATATTCTGATAATGAACAAATGTGTGTGTAGGATAATTTTCTGGTTTCTTTTAATTTACAGTCTGACTAGCTTATTTTCTAGAAAAAGGAAATAGCATTTGATGTCCATGATGAATTAAGCATTATGGCATATAGGAAATTTAGGAAATATACAAAATACTTAGAAGAATTATGAGTAAAGAACTATGTGAAGAGGGGGTAATAAAGGTTGTATTAAAAGCTGGGGCTAGATGCATGTTTCTGATATGGCTCTTCAAGGATCAGTCTTGTGAACAATCTTCTGCATTATTTTCATTAGTCATCCTGACAGAAAATGTAGAAATATGATGATAAATTTCCTACCGATGCAAACATAAGATGCACAATAAATTCTAGGAGTATTATGCAAGGCAAAGGGGTATTTTGAGATGTGAAATTATAGAAAACGGATGAATGCTACAGTAAAAAGCACAAGGTCATGCAGTTAGGGACTAGCAATAGTGCCTGGTTTCTACTGTGTATTTTTCAGCTAGATATAACAAAAGATACAGATATCTATCAACAAGCCACCAATGCAGGGAAGCTATAAAAAGAGCTAAATAGCTTTCTCAAGGCAGCAGAACTACATTTCAACAAAAATAGGAAAGTTTTTATGTCATGTATAAAACACGGCAGCATCCCTGACTACAATGCTCTATGTTTCTTTTGACAAATGTTGGAGGAGATGAACTCTTATTGAAACAGAAACCTTTTTTCAGTAAGGTGTCTTACCATCTAATGAAGGTAAGGACTCTAGGATAGTTTGGGTAGCAAATCTACCTGTAAATACAAAATAAAAGATTTTATCTTGCTTATTCATAGGTACTAGGCTCAGCAATAGCCATTTGTCCTCAGGAAATTCACTATGCTGTTAGCACAAAACCAAAACCTGATATTTACTGGCCACTAATACAAGTAAGGTTAGGAATAAGAAATGTTTCCTTGGGACTGAACAGTGTGATACTGAACCTGTGTTCCTTCATCAGCAGGGGAAGGCAATCCTCCTGCTTCATTGAGTTTCCTGAAAGTGTGAAAAAGGCCTTAGGACAAATTAGCTTGCAATTACAGAAAGTGGGAATTACATCTGCAAATAAATGTCTAATGTACCTTTTTCATCCATACCATTGCACTACACACTTCTTTCTACTCACAAACACATACTACTTCCTCATTTTTCTCTGATTTAGTACTTATTAATACTAATTTAAGGCTACAAAGGGAAATAATAGATTCTTACTTCCTCTTTTCATTTGGAGAATTATCCAAATAAACCACAAAGACTATGTTTATAGAACAACTTTGATTCTGAATATCAGAGTTACTTTTTGACACCCTTGAATGCAGTTATTGCTAAGCTGTGGAGCAAAAACTGGATGGCACTAGGTACACCATAAAAGAGAATAAAGTCTTACTCAGTTTTATTAGAGTGCCCAAGGAAAATAATTTTTATGGAACTGCTTATTTCTCCACATGTTGGTAAGAGTTCCAGTTTCTAAGAAACCGAACAAAACTTTCTGCATTGCCTGTAATCTTAAGAGATATATTTTCCTACCTATCTGTAGCTCAGAGAAATTAGTAAATTGCATTGAAACCTCTAGGATACAATTCTATGGTTCTTGGCATTCTGGATAATTTAAATCTGATGCAAACACATTAAATCTGAGCCATCTATTACCTTGCATTTTTAATTACTTTCTTGCATATGTTAAAATGATTGACACTTTAGGGAATATTTAAAATTAGCCACTTCATTTGTAATATATGGTAGAATAATGCATTTTAAAAGCCTATTAGTATGTCAAGGTCTAGTCATATGCAGACCATGCATTTAAATAACAGGTACATTTTTCTAAAAATCAATGTCTGTCCCACAGCCCGATATTAAAAATAGCTAGTTAATAATGAACTTTCTTTATTCATGTCAGATTATTATTTTTTTTTAGTATATTTCTCCAGCTCATATACCAGCTGAAAGTACCAACAGAACTATTAATGCTGTGCTTAATAACAACAGTATTAGAACTTTCGGGAACAGGCATTGATTAGTCATTAATGAGAACCAACTCATAATAGCCTTCATCTTTGACTTCTAAAGATTCTGTGAGGTTTAAAAACAGAGAAGGACTTCCAAATATCATTAAATGTGAACAAAAGTTTTGACCTTGCAACAGTCAAGCCCTTAGTGCACTGTTAAGTATTACTGTGAGAGTGGCACTGATAAGTCTAACAGAATCTATTGATGTGCATGTAGTTAAGCACATACTTAAAAGCACTGAATCACAGCCCAGACATGGAGTCCGTCTATGTGCTGCTACTTTGACAAATAATACTGTCAACATTTCAAGACTTTTTCTTTTTTTTTTTTTTTTTAACAGTCTTCATTGGAAAAAAAAAAAAAGAAAATCCACTAGTCTGAATTTCTTTATCTCCCATACCCCACCAGACTACATGACTGCAAGTTTTCTACACATTATAGAACTATAAAAATCTAATAGGATATATACTTACACCAATCTTCTTTGCTCTAAACGATCACTGTTCCTATATATTAAATTGCATTAAAAAAAACTTGGTTTTGATATGATGTTATATACCTGTATGTCAGCAGTTGTTTGAAATTACAGAAACTTAAACTTTAAAATTCTCAATCAATATTCCTTTCTAAAAATTTTCAAAGATGAAGCAAAATAAATTGAATTGCATTGAAATGAATACTCTTTAAAGCAGACATCGTATCAAGCATTCTTAATAACAGGATCATATTATTACCTGGAGATACTTTTTCATGTTATTGCCACTGCTATTTAGTTTTTGCCCTCCATCCTGTTAAATTGTTTCAGAGTTTGAATATAAGTCTGAAGAAAAATGGAGGATTTTAATCCTTTCTGGGGCAGCCCATTGTTTCAAAACTTTCTTAAATGCAACACTTTAAGAACCTTTGTGAAAGCCAAGAATTTTCTGAGCTCTGCCAAAATGAGTCTTATGAAAAAGGAAGAAAGAAGAAGTGACTGAGACTCAGCCAGAAGTAATATTATTAAAGAAATCTTTATAGACCTGACTGGCCAATTCATCCTGTTCTGGAGACTATAGCCTTGTTCTACTCTGGCAGAGCCTCCTACCTGACCGCACGTTGTTCTTTGGTCCTCATCCAAACCCCACTGATGGACAGAGGAGCCTCTCCGGGGAGCTGAGTGCACTTTGGATAGCAGCATAAAAGCACCAGTCAGACAATTTTAAAGGCTTGCTGAATAAGGCATTAACTTCAGAAATGAATTTGTGACTGAAGTTTTCAGATGCTAATGAACAATTCTTTTATACTTTAAGTCAGTAAGAACATGGTTTGTCCTGTCCCAAGTTTAACATTTGATGTATTTTGACCTTTTATTTTGAAGAAGTGAGGCTCAAGATGAAAATGTTTCTGGAAAATGGGAATAGTTGTATCCAAAATGAACTCAGATCACATTCTTGAAATAGGAAGCAGTGAGGGGTGGGAAATGGTGATTCATGAAATACTCAAGTGAATTAGGAGAAAAAGTCTCATTTTTTGAATAGAGCAGAGACAGTAAGAGACAGAGTTTTGAAGCTATTGCCAATATTTCAAAATGAAAATACTCAAAATAGCATAGGTGTGAAACAACAGTTACTAAAGTAGCTCATAGCAAAAGCAGGAGATGCAAAATGAATACATCATTTAAGTCACTCTCTGGATTATACTGGAGGATAGGTGGAATTTCCAAAAGCATTCAGCCCTACTTGATTGCACTGACTGGAATCCATAACAAACCACTTACTGTCTTTGGTAGGAATAAAGTTGGTCACCATGAAGATCTTTTGGAAAAAAAAAAAATCCTTAAAAGCCAGAAGTGCAACAGTTTGTTACTTTGCCTCAAAATGCAGACCATATGCCTGAAAAAAATTAAACACCTTTCTTGTCATTATTAAATATAACTTCTCTGTGAATATACTTCTTGATGTCACTGAAAAACTATCTTTGATACCATATCTGAAAACAGTAAATTGAAAGTATATTCTTTATATTACTGATCTATTTCTAAAGTAGGAAGTGTACAGTGATATCTGATTGTGTTATTTATAATTCTGGAAGTGCTGATGCTTTAGTGTTTTGAAATATGGAACACACAACTCAAGAGATTATTAAATACTTGGATTTGAGATATTCCTGGGAACTTTGGAAAGCCAGTCAGAACTAGTGCATGCAAATGGTAAAATGATAGGCATTTGTAAATTGCCTTAAAAACATTTGCAACCACATAGTTAAAGAAGAAACAGTGTTCACTCTCTTGTGCTATTACAGAATTTTCTGTAGTAGAGGCATCCTGATGGAAAACTGCCCTGGGAGATACACAGAGATCTTTTGTATAAACTTCTCTTTTTTTCTTTCTTTTTTGTGAGCAAGTTACTTGTCATATAGTAGCTTCCTTTGATATCACACAAAATGCTGCCATGGACCTGGTTTATGTAACAAAAATTCTGTCTTATATTCACAAAGACTAACGTGTTTTCGCAGTGGTTCAGCTATCCCCTGCCTGAGGGTTAGACAATCTCAGCCCAATTCCCAACAAGATTTCTACTCCAGTGAGTGACAAGTTACCAGGCTCACTTTTTTTGCACAAACAGGCTGTCATAAAGGGACAGTAAAAGGAGGAGGTCACATCCTGTTGCAAGAGGGAAAAGGAAGCTGGTAGAGTATGTTATTTTTTCTAACAAGAAAGCCTCCCACAATCTGTCTAGTGTAATCTGCTCAGATAGTACATAAGCATCCAGACCTCTTCTCTTAGCTGATATATCCAAACTGGATGGGGACAATCAGTAGCTCCTCCAAAAGCATAAATATTGTTTTAATACAAGTCCATTTATTTGCAGATGTAGTTTTTATCTTGTCTCAAAATACTAGAATATAGGTATTACAGGCTCTTGTAACCTTTGTTTCTTCCATTGTATTCTACAGTCATGAGATTTATCAGATATTGGGACTTTATAAAATTCTATATGCCATCATTTCAAAGGCGGGTGAATGCAAATAAAGTGTAAATAAAGTCTAAAACCATGAGTGTACTATTAGCCTATTCTAAATGCTTGATTTATTTGGCAACAGAAGGGGTGGATTTGAGTGAACAGCTTGCTCTGTGATCCTCCCTTATTTTTTTGAAGCAAACAAGAGTTCTGTTTATTCCCTGTAATAAATCTATATAATATGCTTTCAGGTCAGCATTTTCAAATGCAGCTTGAATGAGTCCAGTGCTAACCTAACTGGAGCAAAACCAGCCATTAGCATTGATTAAATTGGAACTGAATTATATTAATAGCAACCAATTTTGATAGTTCTAGCTTCAACATTAAGTATTTCATACTGAATTATCATGTAGGTACTAATTCCTTTTTTTTTTTTTTTTTTTACGTTAGGCAGAACTCAAGAATAACAGAAATAAACACATCATAAAAAAAAGAGAAACTATATGAAACATGATTAAAAAAACAAATTATTTCTCCAGGCAAGTTACTAACAATATTCAAAATTCATTCCAGTTTTCTTAGATTACATTCCTTTCAGGAACAGTTTATACCCACCTAGAGATTTTATTCATGGACATTTCATAATTATACCATAGATTTTAATAGAGGACACACTTCACACATCAGAATATGAGAACTGCCAGATACATTCCTAAAGTCAGGTAGCAAATGAGCCCAAGTTCAGGCTCAGATGAAATGGAATGCATAAGACAGGTACCCTAACGTCTTGCAAATTCAGATTAAGTATGCTAGTTTGGTCAAGATAATTAACCCATTAACCTTATATCCCCAGTCAAGCCTGAACAAGATCTCTCCTAAGGACAGAGTTAGGGAATCAGTGAGAAAAGAGGGAAAGGGAGAAAAAGATGGGCTGACAGGGGAGGCCATCAGGAAAAATTAATCTTCCTTCAGCATGAACACAGCTGTTACCCAGAACTTGCCTGGACAGAGCAAAGTGAAGCCTTCCCTCCGTTTCCCATACTGACTGTAAAATGTTGCAGGAAGTTTGTAACGCAGAACCAGACAAGAACTTACCCTTTCCTGCTCTTTCCACAGCTGCAGTTTTCCTGCCCTGTCATTCAGCTGAAGCTGAAAGTCTTACCTGGTGCAGGAAACCATGGCATCTCATCTACTATCCTGGGGTTGGCCAGTTCTACCATAAAATCCTGTTACCTTCCAAAACCTCACGTGGTCCTCAAGATCCTGCTATAGCACAGCACCTATCTATCAGAGAGCTACATCAATTTTCTAGGCTTTTCCAAGTTACAAAGCTGGAAGTCTTTGACTGCTATAGTACCCACACTTACAAGGCTGCATCTCTGCGGTTCTCCATAGAGAACACCCAGATCTTGGAAATTTCTGAGGCTGTGACCTGGCCAGAGCCACTGATAATGATAAATAAATTATTTGTGCTTAGATAAACAATAAGGAATTCTTTAGAAAATTGTTTTGAACATTGGCTCAAAGAAGAGGCCACACAGATGTGTTCACTGACTCCAAGACAAGCTCTTCCCCTAAATCTCCAACCCAGCTACTGACAAGCGGTGGCTAGAGAACTGAGCACAGCCTGTTCCAGCTCAGTTGCCAAGCAGACTGTAGTTAACATTCTTATGAAACCAGTGAGGGCAACAAGGCAGAGGAGGGCATGTCTGGTGAGAGGAATGGTCCATGTGCAGGGCCATTGTAAGCATCACATGTGAGAGGAAACCAGCCTCTGGTGAAAACTATTTAGAGAGCACAAGCTGAAAAAGCACAGGCTATATATTAACAACATACTACTTCCTGTAGTTTCTGAGTGTCTGGCTTTCTCCTGGAGCTTTCTTTTTTGTTCTCACCTGACTGCTAAAAGGGCAAGGTAAGTCCCAAACACGGGTGGACAAACAGCCTGACTTTACTCTAACGCATGAAGCAGGTGCTCCAGGGTGCTGCCTGTTCCAGACTCAGCATCTCATCTGTTACAAACGAACACAAAACTCCTCCAGGCACGCTGGACCCAAATAATTCCTAAAAACACTAAATGAATCAAGACAGCTTTAGTACATAAAATTGTGTTTTTACTTAAGGTGAAGAGATGGAAAAGGTCTGACATTTAGTCTCACGTGACCTTTGTCAAGGACAGTACAGAACATACAGGTTTAGCCTTAATAACTCGCTGTAGCCAGGAGTCTTTGACTTTGATAAAGGTCACTTGGGCCCAAAATGTTGGGTCATTTTCAGTTACCCTTATCTGAAATAAAAAAAGGCATTCTTAATAGTACAGTTTTCCTCATTTGTAGCATTACTAAAAGAAATGTCACTTAGTTCCAGGAGGAACTTTCTATGTTATTCTGTATTAAACATAGTCTTTTCTACTGTGCCTGTTTAATTCTCTTCTCTGATCAAATATGCTGGCCTCTGACCAGAGAGATCATGTGAACTGAGCTCCACTGATGTGAGTAAACAGAAACAAATGGCAGAGTACAAACACCACAGTTCTTTTTCTTTCTTTCTTTTTTTTTTTTTTTTAAGAACTTGTTCATTAAGCAATGGAACTAAATGGAAATGGGACACATTTATGCATGTAGTCACACTGTAGTTAGGATAATTGGGACCAGCTGTTAGGCTCTTCTTTTTCTGTAAGAACGTTACATTGCACAAAGCTAGCACAGCAAGATGACAGGCACAAGGAAGATGCTGAAACATGTACTTGAAAGCCTCAATAATTTTCCATGTTGTTCTTCGAAAAGTTTCTCATTCTGGCTGTGAAAGATGTATTTTCAAGCTTACATTCAGATTTTCATTTTCATCATGTAAATTCCACACGCTCTAACAACGATTTTTAATTCCTCTTCCCTTCCTCCCCCCCCCCCCCCCCCACCCCCTCGACTTCAGCATTTACCCAAGACAAGCCACCTTGAATCAATTACACACATAAGGGGCAGAGACAGAGTTTACTTTATTGTCTGCAGAGGAAAATCCTGTCTGGAAACCATTTCTTTCTAGAACTGCCTAGTATTGCACATTCTTCTTTTCAAAATTCATCTCAAGAGTAACCTGACAGAGTTTTGCTTATACAAGTTGCTGTACCACAGGAGAAATATTCATTTGGAGACAGACTGCATCCGCTGTCTGTTGTGACTGAGTAAAGGTAAGTAAATTAATTGAGACTGCCTCTTCTGTCCCTGTCTTGGGCTTACAGCAAGCTGTGTAAAAAAGGGGAGATAACAGTGTAAAGGGGTCTGTTTTCCCTTGTAATGGTGATGAAAAGAAAGAGGAGGAGAAAGAGGTGAGCTGTGACTATCAGGCAGGACAACACAGCCAACTTAGAGCAAAATCCTGTTACTGGTAAAGGAGAAAGTGGGAAACAAGTTACAGGCTATGCTTTACTGCAACCTATTCCTAAGTTCTTGGGTCATATATAGTGTTCACAGACTGAGATCAATTCTTAAAGTAGCCCACAGTGACTTACCTTGGCAGCTCTGTAGAGTTATATAATATTGCATTAAAAGATTCTTCCCCCTATTGAATAAGATACATACAAAACCAAACCTTTGTTTATGTCTAACTTGAGGGATGTATGCTTCCTTGAACTTCTTTGATGCCATCCTCTCAAGTCACAAATAAAACCAGTGCTGATACTACTATGCTCTTCACTCTCTCCTATCTTGTCACTACTAGAGACAGTGAACTAGCCTGAAGGGGGCTGCACATGTCTACCAGCACTAATGAAACAGACCTGTTTTTCTGTAGAGATTCTGGGCAATTTAAGCTGGATCAGACCCCTCAGGTTATAATGAAACGGGAAAGTGCTAAACAGTCTTTATTAGCAATCTTAAATCCATGAAATGGTTACTTTTTACATGTTTAGATAAAATGGCTTTGAGACTAATTTGATAGTAGTGGTTTGGAAGATAATTTCAAATCTACTAGCAGAATTATAGTATTAAAAAAAAAAAACAAAACAACATTTTCTGTAAAGAGAAGAATCTAATATAGCCATGTTCATTTGTGAACAAAGGATCAACGATAAAGTTAAGTCTGAAATTAAGGTATCCTCAGCCATATTGTATTCTAGTTCATGTGAGCTGGCTCCTTGATTCTATCAGGGATAAACTTCCAAGCTTCTACATATAAAACTATGGTCAGGTCCAGAAATAGCATGTTGAAAAAGTATGCTTTTAACTGAAGTTGTTTTGTTTCTTAGATCCTCATATGACTGTACTTATATTAATTACGTGAAGGTTACAGTTTTGACCAGAAGAATATCTACTATGTTACATATGCTTAGAAGAAATACCTGGAATGGAAGTTTTTCCTTCCTCTTTTACCAGAAAGATTTGGGCTTATTCACCTCTGGCAGGCATCTCTACATGCATCATCCAATGAGGCTTTTGACATTATGGCCCTTTATATCTAGAGCCAAATTCAAACTCTACATTGGCTTTGCAGTCCCAGCCCTAATGATCCTCTGTTTTGTTTCTCTTGGATTGTTCAGGGAAACAGAGATTCACTTTGGAAAACTGATTAGATTTTAACACTACCATGTGCTTTATATAATCTTACCAGTAGGTGGCATGTCAGAGGGGAAACAAAAAGTACTCGGGGGCTGAAAAAGTAACAGCCTCTGGAAGATCTCCTATGGATGCTCACTACTGATCACATAGCATACGCCTACTCCCACAACAGAAAGAATAAAAACCCTTGCTATTTATTCCATAGAACTATTATTACTGTCCTAGGGGACCAGCAAAAATAGCATTCCACTTTGCATGTGACTCCCAGCTTTATGTTAGCAGAAATGCATGACATATAGAAAACAAAACAGGTCACACAAACGAGGAGACAAAGTCAATCTCATTTTGTGGCTTTGATTCACTGATTCTCGGTGCTCTTCAGCCATGAGGAACAGGAGCCCTCAGGGAAAAAGTGAAGCTAACTTGAGTGCACCCAGCTTGAGTGGTTAACAGACATGTTATGGGGCTACTCCATGCCTCATCATTGCCTCACCATTTAGTGAATCAAATGCATGACGTTTGGCCAGTTGATGACTATTCATTTAACAGTAACTATCAAATGATCTCTCTTGACCTTTGTGGGAGCAATATCTCTATTTAAATGAGCCTACACCAGTACAGCTTCAAAGATAATAAGCTCAGTCAGTGACATACTAGAAAGCAAGCAGACCAAATCCTGTAATGACATGAACTGTGCATACATGTACACCTGCATACAGAAGTTGAAGCACACATTCTGATTGTCCCTATTAAAATAAAAAAAAAAAAAAGGAAAAAAAATCTACACACCCTTCTTTTTCCACAGATCATACCTAGCATTCAAAAGAGACACTGAGCTGCCACAGACTAATTAAGAGGAAAGGGAAGGATTATATTTATGTGTAAATGATACTCTAAAAAGGAAACTATATCAATAATGTAGCAGTAAAATACTTGAAAGGAAATGGATTTTGGATGAAGTCAGTTTTTCAAAATCTTTCTCCAGAAAAGAGAATAATGCTTTTAAATTGCTATTCATGCTGACCGCTGCCACTTATTAACATTTTGCCCTGGGGAGAAAATACAGCTTAGTGGTACAAGGGCTCTATAATAAGCATCTTTATCTCCTTGGGATTCTCAGGCACGTTGTTATTTTTTTTCCTCCAGAGCTGTACTGTAAACTACATACCACTTGAGCTGACTCACACAGTCCCCGGGAGGAGGATGCGGAAGAGCAGGCTGTTTTCTCATGAGAAGTTCAACATGGTGAAATTCCTCTTCCATTTCAACAGCTCCAAAGCCATTTTGCACCCAGCTTGACCTGGCAGATGTAACTCTTCTGCTCTCACTCCTTAATTTGTCTGCATTTGGCTCAGGTTCATAGCTTTTTAGAGTGCCCGATGGCTTTCCTGGTTGGAGCTATAAAAAAAGTCTGGGCCTACTCAAGTATCAGCATGAGAGCAATAGCGTAGGCGCTCCTTGGAAGCGGCAGAAAGAAAGGGGCAGATGAGCTGACAGCCAGCATTCCTGTCTTGCCAGCTTGAAGGATGTTGCCCGCAGCTGGTCACCATATGTTTGACTCCAAACTAGGGAGCAGAGAGGCCAGAATGATTCAGAGAGTTTGGATGATTTGTTATCTGTCTCTCAAGAGAGGTGGGGAACCTTGAAGCTTACAAGCATCACCTGCATTCCCTGCCTTTCCAAAGAGGCATGTCAAAGAACTAGCAACAGGAATCTTCTTCTTAAACCCTCTTAGAGGTTTTTGGTGGACAAACAATGATTTCTGAAAGGGTCTTTTTTCTGGGGTGTCTTCAGATATATTGCCACTCTTTGAATTTGCTCCAGGTTGTTTTAATCAGGTGAAGAATTTTAAGCTGCCCAGTTAAAGAAAAACAGAGGGGAAGACACTTCCCAACTGTATTTACAGCACATGCATTTTTGCAGCATGTGAAGGAATACACTTCAGAAATCCTTGATCTAATTTAAACCCACCAAATCTCTACAGTCCAACAAAGTGATCAGTATGAAAACAAGTAAGATCAGAAAGCACTAAAACATCTGTGTGCAGCACTATATTAAATATTTACACTGTTTCAGACATGAACTGGGCTGTGACCAGAGATAATAGGCATGCCTTTGTGCCTCCACTGTTCTTCCTTTTCAGGTGTTGGAGACTGCTGGGAGAAGTCTCCAACAACAAAGAAGCTTAACGTATTAAAATTAAAGATCTGGCTAAGTTATCAGCTTAAATGCCCATGCCAAAAGAGCCATGACATTATATAAACCTACAAGCGAACTGATCAGCCACTGTCACAAATGCTACTTCAGGGTTTTTTTCTTTGGTCCCTACATCATTGTGCACATCACCTCATCTTCCACACCGGGTGGACACAAACCTAAATGGCAAGGCAAAAATTTTGCATGTGTAGAGATGAATTAACGAGAGATAAGAAAAATAAAAGATGGGTTACAGGTCACCCATGACCTTCCAGCATCTGCTGCAAAAGAAAGGGGGATTTGTAGGCAGCCTGAGCATGGGCTGCCTTGGAACAACATCACTTGAGTCACTGATGTACTGAATGCAGATGCTCAGAGCAAGGTCAGGCCATGCTCCCAGAGAAGAGCACTCACCTAAACTAGATTCACACAAGAAATATTATTCCTAAGCCAATATTCACAAACAAGTCGTCACCTCATGTTATTTCTGGCAGGCTGTAGTTCTGTGTACCAGTGCTGCCACCACGCCAATGTGTTGATGGCATGTGCTCCTCTAAAGCACTTCTGCAGCACTGCTGGTTGCTACAAACATACATATATTTCTGTTACTAACGTGTGACCTTAGAGAATTTATTAATGGAAAATGTTGCAGTTTGCAGAGGAAAGGAGTTTTAGCCTGAAGCAGGCTGTCATTGGAAGACTGCTCCATTTCAGAGGTCACTGAGTAAAGCAGCATGAAGTTAGCTGAAGGTGACCTAGAAAGGAAGAGAAAAACCTTGGGATTTTTGCTCTGTATGGCTTCGTCATGGCACAAAAGAACTTCATGAAAGGCTTTTTTCTATTTTTGAAGGGGTGTATACCTGTGCAATTACTCATAATACAACTCTAGGTATTAGATGTGGGTGTCCAGAACATTCTCAACATAGATAATGTCCACCTAAATAATTTTAAGCATTTTATATAGTTCATCTAACAAGCATCTGGACCTCAGAGTTGACAGCTTGCTATTGAATTATTGGTTTTTAACAACTAGGTGTTAAAATTTCCAGTTCTAAAGCTGTAACACACAGACTACACAGAATTATTAAGGTTATACAAAGATACTAGTTTAGAAAGTGTCTGTGGCAACAGAACACAGCCTTTTCGCAATAAAGCAGCCATGATTTTTTTGAAGGGGATTTGGTAGTAAACATAAAATATTCCAGTTTGGTTTATCTGTGAGTCTGTAATTTCACTGTATGTACTTTCTCCTTACTGGATATCAGGCTTTCTGCCTGGCACCCTGTTCAGTGGGACTGAGGTATGATACTGGGCTATGACATAATTCCATGCATTAGGAAGTTCTTTAGGCCCCACAGATGGTTACATTTAACCACTATTTCTGTCTCCTTCAGTAAAACGACAAACATGTACAGGCTGCAAAACATCGAGGAACAACACAGAAGACTTAATCGCAATAAAGAATGTGAAGGAAGATGGACAAACCTGTTCCTAGCTTGGCTTTACTACCATCGCCACTAATGACTTCAAGCAGCAAGCAAAACCCAAATCTAGCTTTCAAAAGCAGCACAAATTTGTAATCCTTTTGAAGTTACAGAAAGAATGTGTTGATACTAAAGGAAAGAACAACAATCAAAATATATCCAAAGTAAAAATCAAGTATTCTGGAATCATGAATAAATAAAAAGCAAAAAAGGAAGCTGCAAAAGTCATCTTAAAAATAGGACAAAAACCTTTGACAAACAACTGTTAAAATATGGAAAAGAAATAAATCTTTAGTGTGCCACATTCTGTGATCTAGAAGACTAAAATAACATTTGGAGAGTCATGAATCAATATGAAATATTTCAGAATTGTTGGCTTTCCCCCAGGCATATCCCCAAAGACATATTGTGGGAACATTCTTTACACAAAGTATTCTAGCTGTGATACAGTTGGTAGCTTCCCATGAAGTTGCAGTTCCAATATTACTGTAAATACAGTATGTTAAACAAAAGATCCTTCAAAAACACAAAGATAATACGACGCAAGAATACTCAAAACCAGCTGTCCCCAGTTTTTTGAGGTTTAAGACCAGATGCTCAAATATACACATATACAATGGCACTTCCAGCTTGAATGAATATACAACTGCTACACAGCCAGCATCAAATGCATTGACTTACAGTTAACCATGTAATCTAGTGCTTTTTGGGGGGTAAGTGACATTTAAGAGAAAGACTCCATGACCAGCAAACTGCGCTAACATGAGATGTTGTGGTTTATATTACATGAAATACATATTTTTTGAAAGCTTCTCTCCTCCCTTTTTCTTTCAGCACACATCTCATATCTCCCACCCCACCCCTATTTTTAAGCTTAGTTTTAGTTATTTCTCTCTAATCTTTCTCCTCCCCACTAACCGCCCAATGCAGCATCCAAATCCACTACAGTGGATGCTTGTCAGGAATTCGTCAGCGTTGAATCTCTAAAAGCAGGCAAAATTAGTAAGTCTGGAGCCAGAGGTCAGAAAAATAGTTGTGGGAGTAAACTCTCTTCACAAAAATAGTCTAAAATGATGCAGAATAGTTTCTAGTCCAGCAAGGCAAAACATATGTTCCTGCTGCTTCTGTCCATCATTTCATGAGCGTGGCTGCCACTTTGGCTTATGCTCAGTAATACCTTACTCTCCAGGTAGTCCTATTGAAAACTGTGAGACAACGTGGGGAATAGCATTCTCAGTATTAGCAGCAGCAGCGAGGCTGTCCCTTTGCCAATCACCTATAATCTGTGCTTTTATTAAAAGTAGTTTGAAGAGTTGATATCTGCACTGACAGTGTCCAGCCCCAGTGCAGCAATCCATTCAGTTTTAAAAGGATTTAGTGCTCCGAATGCTGCAACAAATCATGTAACTGCCCAATTATCACTTGATGGCCACTACTCTCCGGCACCCTAGGGGCCATGTCATTGAAGATAAACTCTGTTTATGTTAACTTAGTGTCAGGATGTACAGCATATGTCTATGAAGCTGGATGAGTGCCCTTTTGCAGGATGTTCCGTACATTCACATTGTGCAGCCAAGAGCCCTGAAGGTGTTGAAAAAGAAGAAAAGGCCTTTCATAGAGCTTAATCCAATTAAAGCACATTAATGAAGGTTAGGATCATCTGTCACATTATCCAGACACATCCTTTCATGCATCATCGTCTGATTACAAAGTCTGATTTTCTTTTAAGGCTTTTCATCTTCACAAGGAAAATGTGATGGGAAATTCAACACTTAAGATACTGGAGGCTTAGATGGGATTTCTGTTTCTTTCCTTTTTAATCCATTCTCTCTCTCTGAAAGAAAAGACATTTATTTTAAAACAGTGGTCTGTCTCATCAGGTGGTACAAACTGGCGTGTATCCGGTACAGCCTAGAGAGCCACCCCAAGTAACACCTCCTAACCTTATTTTTTCCCCCCCAGGGAATGTAAAATCTTATTACAGATAAGGAAAAAAAAGAAAAGAAAAAAAGGCAGGGAGACTGAAACACCACACAATACAAATGAATAAAGGATTTCAGACTCTGATGCTGCTAAAATGGTATCAAGCTAGATTTCCACAATAGCATTAAATGCTTTGAGCAGTCATCCACAAAAGATCTGCCATCCTTGATCAGAAAAGAGGCAAAGGCACATTCTCATTTCCATACAACATTCTAGAAGCCACTTGAATGAGGCAGAGGTGATGAGAGGAAAGTTTACATAGCCAGGTGAGCATTTTTTCTCTGCAGGAGAGTCTGCAGGTACAATGAAAATGCCCTGACCTTCTGCCTTGCTCTTCAGAGCAGATGGAGAGTACACGTCCCCATGCTAAAAGGGCTAATGCTACAACCAGGAGAGGTCTCATTTCAAAAACTCAAGCAACAGGTGAATACATTAAAGATCAATGTGATGACCATTAGACACAAGTATGACAATTTCTCACTGTATCAGTCCCCAGTTGGTTACTGCTACCTCCCCATAGAAAGCTACTGCTCTCATACCACAATTGATAAGAAAATATCATTGTCCTCCTCATGCATGTGAGAGCAAATACCAGTTACTCATGTCACCTGGCAGCGAAGGCTGCTTACATTAACTTTGCCCAGTAGTCCTATAAGAACGCCCAAGCAGTCACCCTCAGGATAAGTCCCACTTGCTCACATTCCCTCTCAATCAACTGAAAAATAGAGATTATTGTAACTATCCAACTGCTGTCCCTTAACATTTGGTCAGCCTTTGTGTTTTCTCGGAACTACTGCTTCAGGCTGCATGGAGACTCAGGCAGGCAGCATAGATGTATTTTTGCTTTTCCTCACAGCCAACAGGGCTAACATTTTAGTTTCTGAAGAAATCACAAAATGCTGTGTGATGTGTATTGCCCAGTGTTGGCTCAGTCAGACTGCTGTTGTCAGGCTCCAGGCACTTGAGCAGTCTGTACTCTGATATTTGCAATACGGGGTCCAACACAAAAAGGCAAGCAGCCAGACGTGCTGGGCCTCTTCGAAGAATTACTGAGAGGCGGAAAGGATTAGAGGAATATGTAGGGGAAGAAGTGCTTATTAGCATTCAAGGAGAAACCAGAGCCTGCAAAGAATGTTAGGTTTTTAACAGATATCTTCTTTGGGGTTTATTAAGTTCACTGAGTACTTCAAGCAAAGAAAGCAACATAGCATGCATGACCAGTGTGCTTAATTTCTCAATTGCATTTAAGGTGTTACTGAGGAGCATACCCTGCTGAGGACTACATGCATTTCTGAAAATTCAGTGCAGACTTTTGACAGGTCATGCCTTATCTTGCATTGCTTTGCTATCTCTCACACACTGAAATTAATGTTATTTAAAATCGAAGCCAAAACAACTTGTCTCAACCTTCCTCCAGGGAAGGGTGCAGGGACCTATATTCAATTTTAGAACTTAAAATACATGTGAGGACTTACAACTAGGAAGATACAGCAGTAGTTGATGGATAGCTAAAATGAAGTGAAAAGGCATAGAGCATACCATGCTGTTTTCATCTTCTTCCTATTTCTCTATTTTTCAAGCTAGAACAGCCATAAGACCACTCCCTATATATTTGTGCTTAGGACACTGCCAACATCATCTTGATTAAACCACTGTCCATCAACCTACCAGGGACAGGCATTTCCTTGTAAGCAGATGCAGCTACTAAAGCTCATTCAGCATCAGGGTCACTGTATGCAGCTTTACCCACTTTTCCTGAGCACCGTCTGCCTTATTCTCCAAGCTTCACGCAATGTGAGAGATCAAAACCACTGTGAACTTAATTCCAAAGCTTTTAAGGATGGACAAAGTACAAATACTTTGCTGATCAAGGTCAGTCTAATGTAACATTCAATACTAAGTACATATGACAAACACCTGGAATCTAAGGCAACTTGTTCTATACATTCCATCTATTGGCTATATGTTGACAGTTGAAATCAATGGCAATTGCACAGCAATATCCTGTGAAGTAATTTCATTATTAACAGTTACTTGTTCTGCAGTGATTTATGTGTGCTTTCTTATTGCCGTCAGTGATAAGTTAGTGTCCTAATGCACAAGATTTCATTAGCATTCATTTAGCAAATACAGATTTGGCACAAATGTTACACTATGAACGTGCAGATTCACACAGCCTTAAACTTCAGAGAAGTTTGCATCCCATTATAAGCCCTTTCTGGTTTTAACCTGTTGCCAGTTGTCACTGGTCACATTAATCATTGTATGAATGTAACTGTTAAATAGACATTTTATGAAAGAAAAAGGGTGTTCTTGTGACAGGCTTACATTTCTGTGTGCCCTGTTTTATATACTAGTAGTAGCAGACTAACAAAGAGTATGTGACCTGATTTCCCAGATGTCTGTAAATGTACTTGGCATTGAATTTTAAATCTAACTGAATTCAAAGCTCTTCATATAAAACACAACTCAAGTTAACTTTTATCTCTCTTTTTTCCTTTCTGTCTCTCAGCAGCTGTTCTTCTTTTATTATTTCATGTGCTATATTCAATATGCAAAGTTGCCTTGTTTGTTAGAGCGCATTACACTTTCTAATGCATCTGTCATGTTGGAAAACAGGAAAGTAGCATAAAGCCTCTCTTGTGATATCCCCCTCTCCCCCAAGTTAAAGGAAAGCTTAGTTAGAATTAAAAAAAGAAAGGAAATTTGCCTCTGAGCATCTAGAGAGCTTTAGAAAAGGGTTCTTCGGTTTTAGGAAAGTTTAAAAATTAAAACACCAATGAATTTAATGCTTAGAAATGACAAAACATGACGGGTCTTGGGATTTTTCCTTAAAAGGATGATGATTTTGGAGCCAAGACACAAGACAGATAGGAGGCCTGGATTCTGCTCTATATCCACCAACAGCTTTCTGGTTAACCTCTCAGGCTGTGTCAGTCCTGAAGATATTTAGAAAAATAATCCACATCCTCATCTGAACCAGTGCAGCACACTATGGAAGTAGCTGTTTAGATAAAACAGACAGAACTGCTTTCACACTTACTTAAGTTAATTCTGTCAATATTGAGCCAAAGCTAAAGCTTCCCAGAATATAAGCCACTAGAGCTTTGTTGTTAAATTTCTTTGGAGCAGGCAGATCACCAGGGTTGGATCTGGGTATTTCTTTAGCGCAGTCAGGATTACTAAGAGAATCCTAGCCCAGGCAATGTTAAACTGTAACTTGGACTAATTCTTCCACCCACAGTCGCAGCAGCAAAAGATTACTTCTGCAGAATTCTGAACTGGACACTACATCCCTCCTTACTGTATACCCACAGCACTGAACAGCTTTCAGAACTATTCCCACTACAGGGCATTCTCAGTAGTAAACAAAAACCAAGCAACATAATTAATGGACAATTAAATAAACGTTAGGTGTATCACTGGTTGCTGCAGAACATATGAATTATGTCCATATATGAATATGCTTTGAATGTGTAACGTGCATATATATAGGCAGCTATGAACCAGAAAAATGAACTTTACACTTTTATACATTTTTTTAAAAAGCTAGACTCAATATAACTAACTGATACTTTTTTCCGTTCACGGCAGTGTTTTACAGAGTTAAATGTATTCCTTTTTGCTGTCACTCACTTGGTAGGAGCAAAGTAACAGCAGAAGGCATAATTATTTGAAGCCAGAGAGCATGGAAAGCCAACTCACTTAAAAATATCCTAGCACTATCACTGGAATTAAACTAGAACATGTTAAAACTCGGTTCCAAGAGCACATCTGTGGCTGAAGTGCACCACAATTCCAAAAGCATGTGGTCACAAAAAAATTGCACGTCCCTGACCAATGTTTTGGCAGGTTTTGCTGGTTCCTTCTGGTTTAAATAAAGTTTCAGCAGGGCAAATTCCCTGCAGCTCCCTATCTGGCACCCAAGTCAGAGGCTGGAGGGCATCCCCGGCACCAGGCCAGGCAGCGTGCTGCAAAGCACATATATAGTCTTTCATGGTGAATTTTCAAAGGCTGAAATGTCGTCATTTTGTAGCACAGCAGTATCAGATCTGACATTATCAGCTGTAAAACAGAATAATCTTTTTCCCAACCACGACTTCTTCAAATCCAAATATCCCATCCATTTTCCGTATTATGTGTGGATTTTCCTCAGGTTTTTGAGCATCGACTAGTTACCAGGCAAGGTTACAATGCAGATGTTGTCTGAGTTCAGTCAAAGTTTAGTGTTGACAGTACCTAGGTACCCTGAGCAACTGCACTATGACTCTAGAGAGCCTCTGCAGTCTGGTCTGACCCAGCAAACTCTAACCCCATCCAAACTGGGTCAGCATGGGCTGTGTTGTAACCCGCCCATGTGGCTCGCTTGATTTAAAAGCTCGTAGTATTTTCATCTCTGGACCCAGTCAGACCATGTTCCCTGGAGGACGTTCCAAAAGCTGAATGTTATCACATAGGCCAAACGGAGAACACAACTATTAAACACATAATAACTAAAATGGCCAACAAAAATGGGAACTTGATACTCACCACACAGATTCTTTGTGTCTTGATACAAGGGTGTTTGGTCTTTCCTAATGCTATCTTAACATATTGTAAATACTACCTCCCAATCTATGTGCACACTAATGTTTTCAAACAATCTGAAGCCAGAAGCAAAAAAGGTATCTAAGTGCCTAAAATCCTCTAAAACTTTTAATTGCCTTTTAAATACAGGTCTGCATAACTCCAAACTAGATCTACAATCAGGAATTAAGTGCTAAACATGTTCCTAATTTTAACTGTACAGCTGCCTAGCCAACATCCCAACTTGTACTGCTATAAAGTTATAGTTAAGATCAGATTTCAGAGAGGAAACCGAGATGGAAAATACTCATTTAAAACGATGCCTGGGAAATTTGGATGGAAATATTAAATAAAAATAAAAAAAAAAAGGCTGAAGTGATTAATTAAGCTTCTCTGCTCTAAAGTGCAAAAGGTCTTGTTCTGTACTGCAGAGAAAGTGCGTATTCTCTTGGTAGAAAGACTCTTCAGATGACTCTTCTCATTCAGATATATCATAAACATTAGACCTATATAAAGTGTCCTGTCCTTAATCCAACAAATATTTAATTATTCATGTGAAAGAGTAATCATTTCAACAGAAGCGGTTTAGCAAGCTCTAAGCTAATGGCCATGTATGGCCTGATACCCAAGTCACTCCAGACAAGGTAGGAGCCCAAATCCCCCACAGAGTAGTCTAACCACCTCTGCATAAAAGCAGAGGTTTTTGTGTTGAGTCTCTCCACACAGACATTATTAATACGTCTAAATGCCTTCCAAACCAGGTCTGCCTTGGCGTGCTACTGGAGGTAGAACAAAATTACCTAAGCCAGACCACAGTCTTCTGTCCAGGCTGGGCTAAACTAAGACTTAAGAGCTTTAAAGCATCATAATGATAACTCTTTACTTCTTCCCGCAGATGCTTCTACCTCCTGTTACAGGAGTAGGCAATAGAGCAGATGGACAAAGCTGAGGCTGAAGTTTTTTTGAAAAGATCTCACCCTAGGCTAGCCCTGATGTGACTGCAAATCACAACGTGGCCCTCTGTTCTGATCCCAGTGTTTCCCTTTTTGTTCCTAACCATGTAAGAGGGAAAAAAACCAGCCTTCACTGCCTGTGATAGATCAGCACCAAGAGCACCAGAGTGTGGAGATGAATATGCACACTGTTACATTTCTGAGGCTGTTCAGGTTCTTGAAAAGCTGCAGTCAGTACTGTGCAAGCATTCAGTTTGCAGCTGATATCCTGCACTTCAGAGATTGTAATGGATCCGCTAAAAATGATAGATCAGAGCAAAAAAGTTGTGCCTGGTGCACAGTTTCATAGGTTCTTCTGTATCTATTAGTTGCTAGTTATTTGGCAGGAGTAGTTTATCTCTGCTAATGCCCCAAACATGTGGTTTGTATCTGATAAAAATTGGAAAGAGGAAAACAAGATGCAAGACTTTCAGTAAAATGGTAGAAAGAGTAAAAATTAAGCATTTTATAAGCACGTAGGGGAACAGAAATTCAAAGATTGGTGTGAAGACCAGGAGAAAGGGCTGCAGGAGCAAAGAAGCAAGGAGGATACTTTAGAGGTAGGAGAGGGGGAGTATCTTATTTCAGGCATCTATCTAGAAAGTGATCAGCAGATGGAAGGTTCACAACATCTGGCATTTAAAGAAAAAGTCAATATTTAACAGGATTTCCTCTGTCTTTCAAAATATTGATTTTTGAAAATAGCCTTTAAAGAGCACATACATACATAAGAAAAACCCTCAAAAGCAAGCTAGCTACAGTCCTGGGTCTTGGCACAACACACAGCTGTCTCTAATGTGGCTACCACCTGCCCCAAGGGTAGATTTAAACCTTAAAGACTAGAAATTGAGGAACAGTTGTCCTCAGCTGATCAGGTCATATGACTTCCATGATTCAATTTAACCCTCAAAGTCCATCTGTAGTTCCCATGGCCCATGGCAAGAATATGTGTTACATGCCTCAGAAAATCCAGTATGGGGCTTGTCTGTCAGGGCTACAAGCAGAAAGCAGCCTCTCACATTCTTCACTTTGGATTTTAACACAGTTGAAATGAGCAGGATGTCCTACATTTGTGTGCACCCGCTACAAACACATTATGCCTCCTGCTCATGTCACAAACAACAGGTCAGAAATGGAGCACATGCAGCTGCTACTCTGTAGCACTCATGGGCCTGTTTCCTGCCTTTCCCTGGTCAGGCAGCAAGGAACAGAACTACAAAAAGCTGTTTTGCTAGAAAAGACATATATAGTGTGGTCCGTAGCTCGCCTGTGCTTACAAGAGCTCTCTAGGCTGGGTTGGTTGCTCTCCTGAAACTATTATGTATTTAGATACATAAAAATATTTATCAGGGACCAGAAAAAGTCCCAGCAGGGTACATTTATCTATTCTTATATTAATTACACATTTCTACATATGTTTCTATATGTACACGTTTCTCTGATCTCAATGATTCTGTAATATAGAGAGATATTTTAGAAAAAAGTTGCACTCTTTTAACAGAATACAATAATGAATCTGATCTCTCCGGTTTCCAAACAAGACAAAATCTCCATCCACTCAAGCCTGTTAAATCAGTTATGACTATGACCAGAACTGGCACTCTATTCCTAAAAAAAAAGGTTCTAATGATCTATGCTGCTATCTTGGAAATTAATCATAAATACCTTTTAAAACAGAGTAGTGACATTTTAGCTATATTCTTTTTTCATAGCAACTTCTAAATCAAGTGCTGCTTCCACATGTCAAGTCAGTGTGGCCAAAACCACCACATGTGGATTAATGTGGATGTTAAAGAGAGAACAATATCTGAGGAAAATACTTTCTCTTTCAGAAGGGGAATTTCTTTTTCTGTTCCTTTCATTAATCTGAAGTATATGCTTCTTCCAAATTGAAAAAACATGTGCATAGAAAAAATATAACAGGAAACTTGGAGGAACGAGCCACAACGGGAGGTCATCATTAAAAAATTCTAAGTTTAGAGCCATAGAAGGCCAGGAAGTGTCATTCACCCCTTAGGCCCTGGCAACAAAGCTACAGTTGGGCTGGAAAAATCTCAGTCATAAACAAATTTCTGTATGTGCCTGAAGGGAAAGTTAAATGAAATCTGTACCATGTAGCCAAAACTGTAAATTAAATTCTAAACAATCATGCCCCTAAAGAGTCAACAACCTTAGTCCAGATAAAAGCCAGCCTATTTTATGCACTCTGAGAGCTACTCAGATGTCCTAAATTCCACCTAAAACCCCTGAGCCTAGTGTTTCCTTTTCACTAAATGTTTTTGAAAGCCTGAAGCTAGCCAAGAGAAAACACCAAGCACAAAGACCCATGTGCAACTCTGGCCACATTAATAAGCCCTAAATGAAAAGTCTTTTCCCTTCCAAATTTTTTCCCCTGAGTTTTTTTACCCAAATCCCCTACCAACAGGTTTGATATCTCTGCCTAGAAATTAATTATTAAAAATTAGGAGATAGTGACACTGTCATCCCTCAAGGTCTCAGGCTTTCCTTGTAAGCAAAAAAAAAGGAAACAAACCCTTGCAGAGTACAGTGTACAAAAGCCAGTAGTGTATAGTTCACTGGAGCAGGGGTAGTTTATTCACAGGTTGCAAGCCTGTATGCCCAGAAGAACGTGTGATGAGTACATGAACATGGGCCAGCTGAACTGTTTCTTTCTACTTAGCAACTTCTATGTAATTTCTTTCATTTCAAATATCTTTCTTTGAAAAGTGATGTGGAACTAATGCAGCAGCTGCAGAACACTGCTGCTGCATACCTGGTTCATTGCACTGGCTGCTCTAGAAAGCAACTGAGGAAGACCAGACAGCCTGTCTCCTCTCCTAAAAAAAAATTGCCAGAATATGCCTGCATGATCACTAGGAATAGTCCAGTACTGGGGATCACTTTTGAAGATGATTTGAGTAAGCTACAGAACCTCACTGCTGCAGCCAAACAAGCTATTTGTAAAAGGCTAGACAAAGAATTTCTTTTGGATTTCTTTCAAAGTTTCTCAGCAGCTGGCCATATACAGAGCTGCTTACACTGAAGATGTATGATTTCCTTCTATGCATTATCTAACACGGTTCTCTAAATTCAGATGTTAGGCAATTTATTCTAATTTATTATCTAATTTTATAGCATTAAAACCAACGACATCATCTTCAGGTTTATTAATTTGACTACATGTTCTGCTCTCCCCCTTCTCTTTTAATGACCTGGAGCTGTGAATAGGCTGTTGTTCTGCCACTACTGGCTATGAATGGCCTGTTAGCATTCAAAGTTAGTGCAGGCACTGGTTGTTTGGCATCCCTGAATTTATGCCCATCTGTCAAAGTGGTTTTGTTCCCACTCAGTCATATGTCGGCTGCAAGAGAGTATAGACACCAGGTGTAAGTTTAGAGTAGATGCAGCTAGAGTGTTAAAAAGAAAAAAAAAAAAGGAGCGAAAAAAGTTTTGCTTTGCAAGAAGCCTCTTCTGATAGGAAGTAATCAAAACATATGGAGATTACAGACTCAGATTTGTTGACACTTTGAGGCATTATGCCACAAACAAACGCTTTTATCCTTAAAATGTTTCATTGCTTGGAATTTACATTTGAAAAGCCTAATTAAAGGACAATATCGTCCCCCACAGAAAATAAGCAACCTCCACAAATTCAGTGGATATCCTTTGAAGTAAGCTGAAAAAGCTTACCCTTACATAAGACTTCATTTTGTTAGTGGTGGGCTGGTGTTTCTTGTTCCTTTAAGCGAGTTACAGGCATTCAAACAAGCAGAGGCTAGGGGAAGTTGTCCCATGAAGAAAAGAAAAAACAAGTTCTGCTTTTTGGGAACACCATATTCTTTATTCTGATCACATTTCCTGTTCAGAAGAAGAAGAAAAAAAAATAAAGTTTACTCCTTTGACATTAAGCAAATAGGGACTTTTCTAAAACTGTGAGCCACATTTAGAGATTAAGGGCATGGGCATATGTGTTAGACACTCAGTATCTTGTTTAGTTCTAAGGATTTCTAGGAGATTAAACCTAATAGGAAGCACCTGAGTCTGAACTCTGACAGAAAACCCTAAATTTTCTCCCTTTTTTGTTATTTCTATAAGAAAAACTTCCTTCCACATCCTACATTCAGGATACCCTCTAATAAGAGAAGGGTCGCCTGTTAAACATGCTGAGAGAAGTTGAAGGAGAAACAGAAGGGCAATGGGACTTAGCTGAATGGGATGGGAAAAAAAAAAAACCTGGCAAGTGTGAGGGTAGCACCCTTCAGTTGTACCTTTGGTACACAGAAAGGAGAAGGTCCTTTGTTGTTCCAAAAGGACACAGGAGTTAAAAACATTACCAGGTAATTTAGCTCCAGCATCTGGACCCCTCATGATTGATAAAGTCCTGAAGCATGAGGGTGATATCCTTCACAGTTCATATTATGTCCAGCAAACATTGGGTAGTGATAATTTAGGCAGCTGGCCTCACAATTGGTTTAATCTTTCTTCCCATCTGTGCTTACTGGAATCTCCAGTTTTCTCTCTTATTCTGTTACAGCAAGTGGCAATGAAAATGATGTGAAGATGGCAGCACCTCAATAGGTCAGGTGCTCTGCATCAGGCAGTTTGGAAGGTGATCAGGCTCCTCACTGGACAGCCAGGCATGACACAGAAGTGTTAGAGAAGCCTCCCAAAACAACTCTGCACAGGTCTGTGAAACAGGTCTGACACAAAGCTCCGATCCGGTGTGCAACATGGACATAACCCGAGGGGTCTGGGTGCACCCTTGGGGCTTACAGGCCAAACAGAGCCTGGGTGTCTTCACTAAGACAGACCTTAGGGACAATCTGTCTGATGTAGCATGTGCTTTTTTTTTGGATAGCATATGCCATGGTTCTTTGTCCTGCAATAAACTGATCTAGAACTCTGCCGGTAAATTTTGGAAAAGGCAAAGGGGGTACTGAAGGAGTGCCCTCTTTGACTGCAGGGTGAAGAATGGCTGAAAGAATCACTGAGATACTGGATCATACTCTCATTAAGGCAGCAGATCCAGATACAAAATGTCAGATTTGCAGGACAGCTTTGTGTATAAATAGGTATCAAGCTGAAAAAAGGAAACTCAATAAAACCTCGTGGTAAAGCTGTGAGGAAAAATGCAACAAGCAAACATCTTTCTCCCCACGTAGAGGTAACTTACAAGCTAACGAGCCAGAAACAGATGTTTGGTATCTTACTTTCAGAATCAGCAGCTCCCTAAAATGATTCCTGAGTTTTGTCATCTTTGGTGTTCTGCTCAAAGCCAACCATTTAGAGGCAGAAATAGTTCTGACAGTACTATGCTGGCTGGTGCTTCCAGCTAAGCTCTCTTGCCTGCAATTAAAACATTATGCTTTATATCCTTGTGATAAACAGGAATACAATTTTTTTCTCGGCATCCAAACAGTTACTTGCTTCAGACTTTTATGAGAGTTTTAGATATTGCTTAAGAAAACAGGAAATGGGAAAAATGTAAATAAAATAGAGGTGTTGGAACAATCGCATACTGTCCTCCTTTCATTCTCATGATGGTCAGCTGCTGAGGGGTGCCAAACACTTTCAGTTATGTTAATACAAATCAGAATCATATTAAGGTGCAATTCCCAACTGTAGCTCACACATTAAGATTCCTGAACAAAAACATGGACAGATGACTCTGAAGTTTGTTGGAAAGAGGCGGGGGGAGAGAGGGGGCAGAGAATGTAATTCCTTCACAGTAAGTAGAAGCATTTCTGGATGAAATAGTACTAGCAGTACTTATTAAATTTCATAACAGGATGTTCTCAGCTCGAATATCTTCCTTAGTTCTTGATTTTATAACAGGCAGGGGCAGAGGAAAACCACTATGAGACCACATAAATGTCAAAGTTTTACTTACTTTAAATTGCTTTTTCCCCTCTAGCATTGCTGCCCCAGACTTCATATTCCTGAGGTTCAGGCACACTCCTACATATCTCACCTCAAGTCACTTCTGCCTCTCAGATTCCTGCTTTAGCAGTTCTTAAAACAGCCTTGCAATTTGAATGTAGTTATCTTGTGGGTCTCTGTCCATCTATCCTTGGTCCCTGGCCCCTGCCCCCTGCAAACAACCTCTTCCATTCTCTGAGTTTACAGAGAAGGTAGGAGAATCACCTCCACTTTGCACATCAATTAGCTCTAATAAACTGGCATACAATACTCAGCTTTGTGATAAACCCTTCACAGAGGTTCAGTGCTAGACCTTTTATCTTTTATTGACCAAATCCCTCTTTGAGACTACTCAGGTGCAAACACCAGATGGGTCCCCACCTTCTCTCCAACACACACTAACCCATTTAGGAAGGGCTGGAGCCTTCCTTTACTGAAGCAACAGAGCACTATTGCTTGCTTTGGATATGCTAATATTTCCTGGGCCTCCTCCAAACTGTCTCCCTGCCCAGACAGATTGTTAATGACTATTCCCAGAACTGCCTAAGCCTTTAACAGGTTGGTAACTCATTAGGAGGAACAATGTCCCTTTTCCAAGGCAAGGAATAGCTCCAGCATCAAAGTTCTGCTTTTCCACACATTAATCCTTGTGTTTCATACAACCTGTTTGTTGGTGATCACACTTATGCATACCTACATGCATATGACTACTGCTGAACATTGATTAAGATCAGACAGAGAGATAGGCAGACATTTCAGGGTGATAAGGGGTTTGGAATGACAACTGCCTAAATAAGGGAACAGGATCAGATCATTAGTCTGCTATGATTTACAACGCATATTGTTGTGACCACCTGCAGTATGCTATCAGATTTTAATAAGGGGTTTTTTTTCAGGTTTTTCTTTTTCCTGCATTATCAGTCTTGCATCTAGGTAATGCTACTTTACTCTCATTTTGGTTGTTTCTTGTGGAGCTTTCCTCACATTTGTTAGATGCACCAAAATATAATGAAAAAAAACAAAAACAAAACAGAAAACATGCAGTTTGATATTTAGCCTGAAAATTAGTAACACATATTAACATATGGGCACAAACAATATAAATATATATCCATAAAAGTACACTTTATATTCCATATGTGCATGTTTATATGTACACACACATGCAAAATCAAAGGCTGCTGTACTGTTAGAAGAAGACCATCTTTTACATCAATAAGTTGGCACAACTTGGAATACTATTTCTTAAGCATCCAGACTAAAGGGTATAACATTCTGCCCCTCTGCTCTGGCAAGAGCCCACCTGGAATACTGCATCCAGCTCTGGAGTCCTCAGCATAGGAAAGACATCAGCCTATTGGAGCAGGTGCATAGGAGAGCCACAGAAACAATCAGAGGGCTGGAACACCTCCACTATGAGGAAAGGCTGAGAGAATTTGGGTTATTCGGCCTGGAGAAGAGAAGGCTCTGGGGAGAACTTATTGTGGCATTTCAGTACTTAAAGGGGGCTTATAGGAAAGATGGGGAGAGACATGCAGAAATAGAATGAGGAATAATGGTTTTAACTAAAAGAGGATAGGTTCAGACTAGGTACAAGGGGTAAGTTTTTTACAGTGAGAGTGGTGAAACACTGGAATAGGTTGCCCAGAGAGATGGTGGATGTCCTATCCTTGGAAACATTCCAGATCAGGCTAAACAGCAATCTGAACAACCTGATCCAATGGAAGATGTCCACTGAACATCTGGTCGTTGTAGGGTGTTTTGGACTAGATGACCTGTAAAGGTCCTTTCCAACCCAAACTATTCTATGATTCCATGATTCTGACGCTGGGCCCTGCTGGCTGTGGGAGTTTAGCTTCCTACACTCAGTACCAGCTCATTGCTGAGACCCGATAGGAAGGAAGAGCTGAAAGATGTCTTAGTGCAGGTTTCTCTCTCCTCTCCTTGGAAGCAGCATTTAAGCTGAGGTCTTGCCCTTTACCATTGCAAGTGGCTGGTCTTGCACCTCCTTAATCCTTGACCCTTGCCCAGTGACTTCACTTTCTGGCTTTTCCTGGGACCTCCCATATCACCACAGACTTGCTAGGCAACCACTGAACAGAGGCTGATCATGGCCCTGATAGTGCTGACTCAACTTCAAGCCCCTGATTGATGTAGTAATTGCTCCTCACCTGTCACCCTCAGCACCCAGCTTATCTGCCTTCATGGAGCTGCCAGCTGTCCTCGCTCCCCACACTATCCTGCCAAAAAATTCATTTATTTTAAATAGCAGCTGCTCCCAGGATCTGTCTAGGATCCTGAGCATACGGAGCTCTGCATTGCCACTGCAAGTAGCAATGACATGCTGGACAATCCTACAATTAGTTGCCAAATGAGGATGTCTATTTGAGAACCTCTGTACCTCTGACTTGTTTCGTGCTCACTCCACTTATTGCTTGTCCATGGGAAGATCAAAGATTACTACATGCCTTGGAGCACAAGCAGAACCTTAATTGTATTCCTGGCTTCTCATAATATTAAAAGTTTAAAGAAGATGTTTATTCTACGGTCCTTGCATATGTTAGCAGCAGAAGTTCCTTCAGTGCAAATACAGATAAAGCAGGTGTTTGGTGGTGAGCAGTTTTTCTCTTGTGTCCACTCAAGAAGGCATAATGGCAGCACATATCAAGCCTATTGATTGCAAATGCCAGCTACAGGCCTCACATGGAAACACATCTCAGCTCCCAACAGGTTAGGAGGAACATTATACGGCTGAAAGCCAATAGTGAGTCAAGTAGACTCATAGACAAGTAAAAGAGGCTTTGTTGTGTTTTTCTTCCCTTGAAACAGAATTACATCTCATGGATGGTGAGATAGAGAAGAGCCTCTACAGAGCTCCTGTGAATGCCATCTACAGAATTCTAATATATGCTAAGTTAAATCATTAATATTCATAGATCAGTGTTACTGCCAAAAGAAATAATTTTTACAACAAATTGAGCTTACTGCATGCTGAGCTGTCAAATCTCTACAGGATTTTGAAGCTCACAAGCTCCCTTTAAGCTCAAACTGAATCCAGAAAACAAAACTATCTTTTAACTTTAATGAGCTTCCAGTGTTCTACCTTTTTTGCTCCTTTTCCAGACACATTAATCCTGTGGATTCAGCTTCTCAATTTCTCTAGCTCACCATGAGTTTGAAGAGGATAGCCACTACTAAGGCAATCAGGAACTATTCTGAGACAGTCCTTTTGTATCTTCAAAGGTTTTAAACAGATTTTTGGCAGACAGAAAGCACAGAGATTACTTTCAGAATATACTGGTCTGTTCACTGCTCTTCATTTTTCATTTAAAAAAAAAAAAAGTCGTCTTGTTTTTTACTAGCAGAATTGCCTTGAACTAGGTAATCATTTCAGTAAAAAGACTTAAATCAGCTTTAGCCTAAGACAGCATGTATTTATTAAGTTTTACTTCAGTGAATTGTTTTTTGAGGCTTTGCTCTGTCTGGATACAACTGTGATTTATTAGGCTGTTGTTCAAACCTGAGCAGTAGATGCTATAAAATATCACAGCATAAGTCACATGGTGGATTCCCTATTTGTCAATTACCTGATCTTACCAATAATATCAGAGCAATCCAGCTCTGAAGAAGCCATACTTCACTTTTCTCTAAGAAAGAGATGAACTGAAGAAATATGTTATTTGTTACACTGGAGGAAGAAAAATAACAAAAAAGGAGTAACTACCTATTACAGTTGATGTCTCAAATCAGGCTAGGTAAATTCTTTTTTCTTTCATCCAGAACTTTTTATTCTGTCTTTATACCTTAAAAATTAAGATTTTCCTTAGATGGAAATATTGTCATAGTCTCAAAGCTATGGCAAATTGCACTTCATGGTTATGGAAATCTGTGAAAATGTGCCTAAAATTCAATCCTTGCATGTGGATTTCTTTAGAACTACATTACAAGAAAGCTATTTTCTGAAAATATGAATATACTTCAAAGAAAAACTTAGATGCTAGTTCTCACACAGAAAATAATCTTTCAAAATAACCTGAGGTTCAAACACTTTGATGGATAAGACAGAATTTGAAGATGAACAATCTTTGAGCACAACAGTCCCCTGAAACCAGAGATCCTTTATTCATGTTCATCATCTGTATCAGACTTACTAGTGTGGGAGGGTAAGAATGTGGCCTTGAGTCAAAGCAGCTTCACTGACATGGCAACATTTTCATAATTGATCTGGCTGTGAAACTAAACTGGAATGCCACTTATCTATTTTCTTTGTAGGCTTACAAACCAGAGGGACAGGATTCCATGAAAGCTCATTGCCTAATTTGATTTTCAACCAAATTGCAATTTGTAACAAAAGATTCTGGAGAACATCACAGGCATATTTGTAGCAGAGATTCATACTCTTGTAAATTCATGTGTTATTTGTTCTGTAAACCAAACATGAATCAAGTAGTGGTAGGTCACATTAATACTACTTTAAAAACTGTGAATAGTCATCAAAAAACCTCCAAGTGTGTAGACTTGGATTTGTTCACTGTTTTATACCATCATTTCCAACAGTGGAGCAGCTCTCTGACAGCTGCTATGACTCTCCATCAATAGCAGAGCTATGCTTTTCCTAGTCAAAACATACTAATTCTGTCTGCTTGGAATAAGTTTCTGCTTCCTACTGAGATCTACAGAGGAAAAGGTGTGTGGGATAAAGACATACTGCATATTTTTGTGCTTTGACTGCTTCTGTCTAATTCTCTTTTATGGATCAACCTCTATGTGTATTCCACACCATTCCTCAGCACAGAGTGAAGAATTTGTGCTGCCCAGCATAGTCCAATATATTGCTGAGTATTAAAACAGGGCCACAGAACACATCTATGTAAGCATAGCACTGCATCCCCAAAAGAGTCACAATCTCAAGTAGTGCTATGCAGATTCAGATGTATTACGCCAGGGGCTGGAGGACTGCCAGGCCTTGAGTGTACATACCTTTCTGGATGTGACTGATAAAACCATGACTTCCTTAAAGCAGTCCCTGTTCCATGTCACACTGAAAGGATGCTTATCAACAGTGTCCTTTCAATCAAAGTTGGATATGTAATACACAATGGTTAATTTATCAGGTTATTCTATCCTCTTTTTCTCAATAGAAAATGGTTGTGAAACACCACATCCAGCAAAACCCTAAAGGGTGAAGGACAAGAGGGGAAAAAAAGGGAAGTAGCTACAGCAGAAACATTTTCAGCTAACAGAGCTGTATCTGCAAGGGGATACATGAGCTATAGCATGAGTCTCAGTGGAGTGGCTACATTGCTTGATGCAGATATATCTACATTACCTATTTTGTGGCAATAAAATAAACTCCTATATGCAAGTATGCACATCTGTCTATGTTCCCCAGGAATTAAATATTCTTTACTGTTCTTCACTAAAATAGCACTGCGTGTAAAAGCCAAGACCTCTACAAACAGAGAAATAATTTTCATTAATGATAATTTACTGGCTGGCCTGCATTCTCTTTCTGATTAGACCGTGAACTTTAATATAAATGTCTATTTGTATTCTGCAAAGAATATTTTAATATCTGTGTTGTTTACAGCTAGGGTAGGGAAACAGTTTATGGAAAGCAATTTGTTTAATTTGATTCTTCAGTAGCCCATGAATACACCACACTTGTCACTGAATTTATTTTGTATTAAAAATCATTGCTGAAAAATGTTAGTTCTTGGTCTATAAATTCATTTCCAAGCACTTGATTGCAGACAACTCATATTCTACAGTCTAGAATTATGTACTGATCACATGGTATTACTTCTGAATATATTTCTACAGCTATTTATTACCAATCCAGCAGTTACACAATCATTTTTCTGGACAAATACACTTATCAGAACACATACGTAAAGTGAACTCAAGAAGACTCAAACACAAACTTTTTAGAAAATATTCTCCTAAATGCACACATACTGACCAGTTCTCTTGAGAAAATCTTGCACCATTTCCTGCTGCACATTCAGTGATTTATTTTTACATATTTTGTGCACCGTCAAATGAAAAGAACAGACACAGGAATACATCGCTCAAGAGACTGGACAGAGATCAAGTTATGTTGAGTGGAAAAACCTATTTGTGCATACTGTCACCCTTAATGAGAGCAGAAAGACTCCACTAATGTCTTTCAAAAAACGAAAGTAAATGGCTCCACAAACAGAACAGTTCAGAGCTACTCTTCGGGATAATACAGAAGGGCAAGAGTTTACACAGTATTTGCTCAGTGCCTAGTCTTTCCTTCTGTGATTTCAAAAAACATGAGAGGCAGAATGATGCAGCTAACAAAGATCAAATTTCTAAAACCAAAAAAACCATGCAGTATAACTGAAAATTATCTCCATAGGTTAAAAAAAGTTAATTAAAATAATAGACTAATCTTCCCATTAATGGGGCTCACATGGGAGGATCTATCAGATCAGAAATCAACGTCTACACTGCAGAAGCCTAGATCTGAGATGCTTTCCCTAGGGTTTCATTATACTCTGTGGAGATAAGTAGGCACTACAATGAGCTATGCATCTCACCCTAAAGTGAGATTCATGTATAACATATCAGATAATTTATGCCCATTAGATATAAGCACTTAGACTGTAGACATCGTAGATAAGATGAATCCTACCCCATGTTAATAAGGAAAGTTGTGACTGCAAAAGCCCCACTATTAAGTACTCTTCAGCAAGTCGAAACACATTTCCGGGATCATTTTAAGGGGTTCTTTTTGCCTGCGAATAGAAACCTGCATGCCAGATAAAAGTAGATTCTTGTAACATATTCAAATGGACTCAATAGGAAGAAGGCTTCTGATTTTTCTCAGAGTATAATCAACCTAATTAAAATTCAGAGGGACCTTTTTTAACTTCTTCTCTATGAAGTGAAACAAACTTCTCCATTTATGGAAGAAGAGTTCATCCTCTAATGTAAAAAATGTGAAACAAGATGGTTTGGCACAGACCTAATTTTGCTTGCATGCATTTCTTAACTCTGTTTCATCAGGCTTCTATTCTTTGTATAAATACTCGAGTTGCTACATAAGCAAATCTTGCACAAATAATGACTGTCATTAAACTGCTCATTTAAACAGTTGATTCAAGTGAAATATCAGGGTTCTCTAGTCTGCTAGATAAGCACTTGGGAAGTACTGCACTGTTATTTGACATGTTTCCTTTTTTTAAAAATCCTAAAGAATTCCATGACTTGCATGATAAGCAGCTTTACATTTTAAACTGGATAAGCATAGATACTGAAGTAAAGAAGAAATCTATCTTTGAAAGAATAAACAACTCTGTTGATGCTTCATTGTCAACAGGCTTTCTTGAATAGAATGAAAACATTCTCTTGCTCTGGGGCACAAATGAATTTAAAATCTCACAGTGGTTAAAGCACAAAAAGAATGCAAGTTCAAGAAGCATGGAGTACCTCTGTAAAAGGAAAATCTATGAAGAAAAGATACTGTCTCAAAGTATTATTGCAAAGGAAACGATAGACTTGCATTTTTATCCACATGAATTCCCATCTAAGTCAATCCATAAAGACTTTCATTGCTCAATTAAATAAAAGGACACATAACACTCACCAGTTGACAATCAAGATCTTCTCCCTAGCTGGTAGTGTGACCATGGTATTTAGGCACCTCTGTCTTGAAAGATGTGGAGAGTGCAAAGGACTGCCTGTGATTACATATCAGGAAGAAATTCTTCACTATGAGGGTGGTGAGGCACTGGCACAGGTTACCCAGAGAAGCTGTGGCTGCCCCATCCCTGGCAGCGTTCAAGGCCAGGTTGGATGGGGCTTGGAGCAACATCCTCTAGTGGAAGGTGTCCCTGCCCATGGCAGGTGGTTGCAACTGGGTGAGCTTTAAGGTCCCTTCCAACCCAAACCATTTTATGGTTCTATGATTTACTGAGGTCTCATCTAAAATGCATACACTGAACAGAAAATACGGTTTTTAAAGTCAAGCTCATAGGCCTAGAGCAGGGTTTGCATGCTGCCTTTCTCAGCAGGCCTCTCCATGCCTAGGCAAAACAAACTCCCATTGTTTTGCTGGTGGTCTGGATTCCAGCAGGCTTTTCTCATCAGCTGGGAGACTTTGGCCTCACGCCAGAGGCATCTCCACACTTCCCTGTCTATCCTTCAAAGTAATCACAACCCAGAGACTCTTTATGTGATAAAAGGTGTTAAATGACAGCAGAGTGGAGCTGGATGAAGACTTTATGAGTAAATGGTAGGTAACACTGTCTATTAAACAAGATACTACCATTTATGTTTAGAGGACAGTGGTCTTCAGCATTTGTTTCAGCAACAGAATAACTGAGACTAAGCTTAAAGAGAAAGAAGCATTTGCTCGGGAACAGTATGAACTGAGAGAAGACTCCAAAAGGGCAAACTTGAACATCAGTCTCAGATTTCAGTTACTTTTGTTCACTTGCACACTGCAGGGTCACTGTAACTGTTATCCTTTTCATATGTTTACATCACCAAGCAAGAACTAAATGAGAAAGATGCAAATTTCTGCTAATTCTTAGCATGGAATGATCTTACTCTCACTTACCTTTCATTAATTTACACCTGCAAATTGAGACAGGAATTGCCCAACAAAAATTGAAGGAACCGACCACGACTATAACACCAGGAATCCTACAAAACACAACCGAAAAAAAACCAACCCTGTAATGGTTGCAATAGTTAACAAACAAACCTTGAAGGGAAGAGCTCTTGTAGCTGGAAGGGAGCATTTGTGACTCACTACACACACAAAAAAAAAACGAAAACGAAAAGGAGTGTTTCTCAGTCCTCCACAATCCCCATTGTGTCAGTCACTGAACATTCTTTGTGAAAATAATTCCTCCCTCAAGTTTGTTGCAGACTTTCTCTGCAAGATATCAGTGATTTGGAGCAAAATAGTGAGACACAAAACATTATGCTTGAAAAATAATAGTTCTAAACATTATGCTTGAAAAATATTAGTTCTAAACTAAAAAGCAGCTTGTCTGCCTTTTTGCCATTTCTCCTTTACAACCTGGGCTTTTAGGCTGTACAGCTGGACCAAAGACAGTGACATAAAGGTAACAATCTCAGGGTCCTTATGTAGGCTTCAACTGCATTTTAAAGTAAAGAGTAACAGTACAAGTTATGATGACAAAATATTGCCTGTGGTGAAGCCTTCAAAGTTTTTGTCTTGCAAAACTAAACTTTTTTCCTCATGTAGCAAGCAGTTTTGTCCAAGAGGAAAACAATACTGGCCTTTAGATGGGCTTATAAACTGATTATGCACAAAGGAGTTATGGAGGTATTATCAATGGGCAAGTAACAAACTTGTACGCAGCTGTACTGCTGTGTAGGACTAAATATCTGTATTTTGTATTTGAAAAAAAAAAAAAAAAGAAGCTTATTGAACATATTGAAGATCCCTAAAACGTTGTTCAGCTTGGAGAACTGGAGGAAAAAGAGTAGGAAGGACTTTATATATCCTTTATGCATAACTTTTATGTGCAAAGTAGGACAGATGAAAGGATTCCAAGGAACACCACGTGCTGAGCACTTACTTACAGAGGTGGTGAAATGTAGCCATTATTCACCCTCCAAGTAAATCATGTTAAGTACTAGCTATAATCCAGTACTGGTATCATTTAAGCATCAAGGAAAAGATTCATTATTCCTTCTTTGGGTTTCACTCATATAAATTTTAGAAGTCTTTTGCTATATATAACCAACCCTTGCAAAGCATCTCCTGCAGAGGTAAGTAAGCTCATCCGTTAAAGAAGAAAAATTTCCAGGTTTCTTTGCATTTGGATGACATAGCTTTTTAAGATTTACTTAAACTCACTTCCCACTTTCATTCTTCCCCAGCAAGTAATTTCTCAGAATTTGGCTGACTTAATTGGTCTCACCCTTGGTTCTAGAGAAGCTCAGTTCAAGAGCGTTTATGCAGCAGTTGCAATATATAGACCACAATCCAGTCTCTGCCTGATAGCTACCCCAACTTCTAAGAGGCCTCAGTTGATTTCTGTTTCAAAGCAGAGATCAAATATTGTGGTATAGCTTGAAGAAAATCTCTTGATTAAAGCTTGGGAAGTGCATAGTGCCGAGGAGGCCACAAAGTCATGATAAGATCAAAATGAAGTTTACACAAAGAAGAATTGCTAAAATTGCTGCAAATTAAAATTCAAAAGATGAAGTAGGTGAAAAAGAAAAACAATGTAAGTTCATATTTTGCTTCTTTGGAAGCATTTCTTATAATGAATATGTTCACACAGTACAGTGTAAGTTCAAACATTTCAACACAGTAAAATATCATTTTTACCCCTGTGCATACACAAGGCCAAACAAAAGTCACTTTACATATCCTTGAATGCTCTGTTCAATTGTGTAAAATAGTCAGGTTAAGGGAACACAGGTACTGGAAGTTCTCATTTTGCTACTATATGAAGGTGTCAGAATATTTAGAAAAAATGGATTAAACAAAACTTATTTCTCTTTACTAGCAAAAAAACAATCTATTCTGAAACTGGATAAATGCAGCATTTTAAAAATAAGAAAAATAAGTGAGAAGTCTCTTACACTAACCAAATAAGAACAGGGCTTTAATATTAAGGATTAATGTACATCCCTTTGTGTATGACTTACAGACAGTACAATTCAAGGCACAACTTTATTACAGTTAAATGGTAAAATAAATCTTGTTTATGAGAATTTGTTGGAACGCCATTCTGAGTCATATAGAGATACGCAAGTGCTTCCATGAAAGATTACCTTGCAGTAAGTATTCATCCTCCTGAAACATAAATTCTGCAAATTATTTTTAGATATGCTAAAATGTAGCTCATTCAGCAAAGAATGAGCAGTTTGAATAATGGAAAGAAGGGATGTGAAATAAAAAAAAAAGTAGTGGGGCTTGCAAATTTGCAGATCATATAATTACAGTGAATTTGCCTGGTACTGTCTGTTTATACTCACAATTCTCTTGTCAAGACTATATCCTTGAAACACCACTTGTGAGCTTGAGGGGACAAGGCGGCACCTCCGTGGCAGCTGCTAAAACAATGCTTCTACATACAAGGAGAGACTATAGAACTTTTACTGGGTAAGTACATCCTTGACAATGATGGAAAGGTGTAGCAATCAAAACCAAATAGTCAGCTTGTAACATGACACACCAAGTAGGAAGCTGCAACGCCACTGGAGTTTTCATGAAACTGCAGTTTACTCCAAGGAAAGTATCATTTGCAAACACTGAGCAAGGTACCATCCATAGTCAAGCAGGGTAGGCGGTTGCCCAGGGCTAATAATATGTACTGGTTTTGGCTGGGATAGGGCTGTTTTTCCTCATGGCAGCTTTTATGTGTTATGTGTTGGATTTATGACCAAAACAGTGAAGTTTTAGCTATTGCTGAGCAGTACTTGCAGAGCATCAAGGCCTTTCCTGTTTCTTACTCTGCCCCATCAGCGTTTGACTGGGAATGCACAAGAAGTTGTGAGAGGATACAACCAGGACAGCTGACTCCAGGGATATCCAACACCATATGATGTGCTGCTTGGCAATAAAAGCTACGAGGGAGAGGAGGAAGAAGGGGGAAACTTAGGATTTATGTAGCCTGTCGCCCTAAGTAGCCCGAGGAGCCCTGCTTTCCTGGAAATGGCTAAAGCACCTGCCTGCCAGTGGGAAATACTGAATGAATTCATTTTCTTCCTTACTTGCATGAACAACTTTTGCTTTACCCTTTGAACTGTCTTTATCTCAACCCACAGGTTTCCTCCATTTTGCCTATCCCATTCTTTTCCCCAACCCACTGTGTGGGGAGTTGAGCAAGCAGCTGTGTGGGGCTGAGCTCCCTACCAGGGTTAAATCACATCATATAAGACTGAAGTCAATCAGATAACTGATAATGGTTTTAAACAAAAGGTTAATACAATACAATCCTTTCAGTGCACCTCTTCTGTCATGCTTCAAAAAAAATAAGCCCCTTGTAACAACTTTGATCAACTTGTATCATTATAGTAAGCCAGAGCAACATGAACAGCAAAACACGTAAAATAGAAGGCAAAAGTACACTGATCACAAATGTCAAGGAGAAGGGAACAATAAAAATAAAAAGAAGTAGCTGTGACAGTAGTATGACATACAACCCAGAATTAGCTGTCATTGTACCGGCCTCTGTATAAACACTGCAGAAGAATTTTCCTACCTCATTTAAAATTGTCCAGTGACGAAGAGAAGAAACAAGCAGAAGAAGCAAATAAATATTACAATTACATAGAAGCCAGAACATTTTTGTTATGCTAGTCAAGAAAGCCAAGCATGGAGATCAGCGTGGTAATTTCTAACTACTGAAAGGGAACCTACAGAGCCTCTCCTCAGAGTACGAGCACTACACCACCAATGTTAATGACTAGCCTGCAATTCCAAAGTAACAGTGTTTCAGTACCATAGCTATTACCACCTCATATTTAAAAAGTCCTGCTAAACAGGAGTTACAGCTGTACATTCCCACTTCTAACCACAGTTCTTGCCAGGCAAAGGCACCACTTCCAGATGTAAAGTGTCCACAAATGAGAAAGAATCCTTTTCAGACACAGGTATACCTTAACACTTAGGAGACAAATATACCAAGAAAATAATATTAGAATGTGAATCCAAGCAACTTATTTGGAAAACCTTTAGCTTCCTATAAAACTTGTAGGAACTTCCTGACTCCTGCAGCATTTGAGAGCCAGCGGATAAACCATGAAAATAAATGGTACCTACATCTAATAGACTTTTTTAACTCTCCAACCTTTAATTAGCAGTACAGCCAACCTGAAGGTCACTTCAGATGTTCACTTATCTGCTTTCACCCACTGTCAGGCCCCACTCCTCTGAAATACAGGCTAGTAGTAGAATACTTCACAGCCATACTGAGCAGTTCCGGCTTCCAGAACAAGGAAACTGAACCCAAAAGTACTTAGAAGAAATGGTTTGTACCACAAGCTGACCATTAAACCCAACCAAGAGGATAGTAGCTAGCCTGATGCAAAACAACAACAAAGACCGTGTAAAAACCAGAGACAGCTGAGTGTCTGTGCCCACGAACGTCCCTGAACAAGCTGAGTTCACTGGTCACTAATCACACTGTCTTTCAAGTCTGACTTGTCTGAGAGGTCATGGTGACCTTGAGATCAAAGTCCTGACATAGTTTCTACACTGCAGTGTCAGTCAGTGCACATAGCTCCCTTACCAGTCAGGAAGAGCACAGATCTCAGCCCAGCAGGCCCCTACAAAGCATGGGAACTCCCCGGGGTATCTGCTGTCATAGGCATCAATGCTAGCGCCTTAATCTACACTTCCCTTTCTCCAAAAAGACACTGACAGAAAGTGAAGTTCCTACAAATACTCTACAGCTCTCACTGCCCATTCACTGCTAATTCCAGACACAGCAGAACATCGTAGAATCATAGAATAGTTAGGGTAGGAAAGGACCTTATGATCATCTAGTTCCAACCCGTCTGCCATGGGCAGGGACACCTTGCAAGAAACCATGTCACCCAAGGCTCTGCCCAACCCTTTCTGTGTTTCAAAAGGGTTGTGGCAATTCTGCAATCCTACTATGTGGGACACAGTTTAGCCAACAAGTAGGAAATGTTGTAAAAGTAAAGTAAGAGAATTATAATAATTGGGGTCTACAGGGAAACAGAGGAACTGTTCTATTTGAAGGGGGAAGCCAACATAAAAAACCTTGCAGCACAGTCAGCTAAACCTAGTGAGGTGAGTGTGTGTTTTCCACACTCTTTCCGCAAAGTACATGGAGATCCTGCCAGTAAAGCTCTAAACTGGTGCTGCATTTAAATACTACTCCAGCCTTTACTTCACCATAAACTTACCTCATCAAAGATTTTTATATTAACGGGAATAAGGCCAGGCCTTACTGATGTAAATCCAGAAAAAGCACCACTGAAACCTATAGATACACTGTTTCTGTTTGCACATGTAAATCACATACTTGGTTAATACTCACCTGCTTACTTAAATAAAGACGTTAAGTCCACACAAAAGGAGGGCCAACTAAAAACTCCTCATAAGGAAAAAGGGGAAAAGGTAACACCTACGTAAAATAAATTATATAGGAGCACTGCTATTAATTTATAGAGTCAAACTAGAGTTAGGATTTAAATGCTCATTGAAATACATAGCCAAGATATTTTTTTCTGTCCCATGTGTACTATAAAGGACTTAAAATTAGTATGACATTTGGGATTGCAGCTTTGCTCTTACAGCTTTTAAAATGTATAAGCAAAAGTACTTGCACAGCTATTTTAGTCATTCATTGGGGAAAGTTATTTGAATTTTGAAGTCTGGCAGCACATCTACAATTTTTTTGTGTTATTTAGAATGTTTCATGAAACAATTCCTATTAAAGACCTGATATACATTTAAATTTGACCATTTGTATTTTTTTTTTAAAGGCCGAGTGTATGTGTTCAAGTAAAAATCATAGAAAATAAGAGTATTTAAATGTATTGAGTGTGGTATTATCATTACAACTGGTTTCTGTTTCTACAGGAGTTTTTATTCCAGGATTGCAACAAGTTAATTAAACTTCTGTTCAGAAGAGCCTTTATCTCCAGAAAGGCTTTTCAGCACATGCTTAGTGAGACTCATGCATAAGCTTAAATTTAAGCTTATTTTAATGTAACTTCCTGGAGAGCAATGTGGTTTTAGCACATAGGTAAGGGAGTTTTTTGTCTTTACAATTAACTAAATTTCATACTATCCCTCAGGTCTTCTCAATCCACATAGTGTCTACTGTAATCCAAAAAAATGAAATACAGACTGACTGAGACCCACATTTTTCCAATCTGGTCCTTGATTTTGGGGAGATTTTCTTTTCCAGACCAGCCTACAATCATAGGGATTTTTCCAAAACCAAAGGCCTAACTGTGTAAAATGGAGAACTCAAACCCAGGCTACTCAGATTTACTGGTTCTTTCATATTTGGCTCTAAAATTGCAGAAAATTAGCTTGTTACGGGAACATTAAATCTCTGGTCACCGTTAATGTCAAGAGTCATTAAAGAATGCAAAATATTTTAAGAACATGAAGACAAAATATGCTCACATTTGATCACTGTTACATGTGCTTAAAGACTTTCTCTTTAGGATATATTTATGAGTTCTGTGTAGAGAGATTTAAGCAAGTAGCGTGTTGAAAACAGTCCCATTCCCAGCACTGGGAGCCCAGTAGACACAAACCTGATCTCCTCCAGAGGCATGCAACCACATGAATGCAACAATGAACCCAAGTTAACTTCCTAAATCACATAAAGATGACATTTCTTTTCCTGTTTCAAGTTGTAACATGAAGAATATTGCAATGCACTGTAGGAAGGGTTAGAGAATGAGCAATGGGGATAAAAAGTCCACTTTCCATTAGTTCATAGGAAAGGTGAAACATGTCTGACCCAGTCTCACCTTCTCTGAACTGTCCTGGCACATTCAAGAAAGCAAGCAAGACCATATGACCAAGAGCAAACAGTTAATATATTGTATTCTTCTTGTATACGTGTACATAACATTTAATATTTTTCCTCTTTCGTTCTAGAGCAGTCAGCTTTGTGGTGTGTAGCCCAATTGCCAGACCAAGTTGCATACCTGTTTGTCATTGCCAAGTCCCAGCAGTGCTCACTGGACTCCTCTTGAAAATCAAACTGCAATTGCCAAGCTCAAATAAGCTTTTTGGTCTCCTTTACACTATGTCTGGCCATCAGAGGTAGGAAAGATAGCAACATTTTATGTGGCCCAGCTGAAGTCTTAACCTGCACCTGCTGTTTGTAGATGAGCTCCAGAAAGACAGATGTTTTAAAAAGGTATTGATAATATATCTCTCAACTCTGTGGTCTTAAGCACATCTTTGGAAATTACACTTAGCAGTACTTCAATACTGACGCCCTTGAGTCCCCACAGACATAAGTTCCTTTAGAATTTTATGCCAGTAAGATTTCTCAAAGGAAAATCCGCTCTGAAAAATTCCTGCTGATCTCACAAATTAGCAATGTAATAGTAACTAACATATGGCAGCTAGGTGCTTTGGAGTAAGTATATTTATACATCCACTTCCCAAACACATAGGAAAAGTGGCCAACTTTGCTATTTACTCAGAGATTAACAAGCACTATGAGGTAGGAATCCTAAAACCAGCTGAAGAGAAGAGAGGGATTTCTGATGAATTCTGCAACAGCTCTTTCCTACTGCAACCCCTGGGAGCTCCCAAGCAAGCACGGTGAAGCACTTGCTAAGTGCCACACATTATGCATAAGATTGCTGAAAAACACTGAAGGTTTTGTTGTTTCAAACTGCAACATGTCCCAGAAACACCAAGCGCCTGTGTGAAGCAGAGAGCTAGCAGCACAGTGCAATGCTTATTAAATCAACAGCTGGATTCTGTCCTGACTTCAATCTCTAATTTCAGTTTAGCCTCAAGCAATGTGTCATTACTTGTCTCATACTGAAGTAACAGCAACACATATAATCACAATAACACAGTTTTTGCAGAAAATCTCATTTCCAAAAGCAGAACACAAGACACCTTGCCTGGTCCCCACTAACATTCGCTGTTTGAAATTCCATCTGCCCTAGATACAAAAACATGGACTTTCTGTGGAGCTGGCATGCACTTTTCTCCACACAAAAAGTTAACATGAGCTTTAACTCTAAGAGTTACTTTTTCTAAGTATGACTTTCAAAGGGGGTACTTGAGAGTTACTCACAGTTTGGGCTTACAGTTCTGGTGCGTCTGGATTGAGAGGTAAACTAGTGACCAGCACTAACTCTGATTTGTCACTAACATCTATTAAATGATACAGATTTGACACTTCCTGTGACCTGAGCACACAAGTCTACAGGTTCTCAGACATAGCAGCCTCTCTTCTTGAAGGTCTCAAACAGCTTTGGATCTGAAGGGAAAAGATACAAGACCATTCTCCTCTTTCAATGCTTTGAAAGACAGACCTACCGGGACAAGCTGAAGATCAACTCCCAAATGACAACTGGAGAGACCTGTACACTGATGAAATTACTCTACTGAATCTGGGCTTTGCTGGCTTTTATTTATTTTCCAGGGGCCTAGTGTACTGGTTAAGTTCACTAAAAAACAGTCCAAATACACAGGCACCCCAAACTCATATGCTGTCGTGCAACTCATGCTATGTTGCAGATAATTCAGCTGGCTACAGAAAGTCAGATGCTCTGATGCATCATGCCAGCAAAACAGTATTTTGCAGTAAAGCTAATAATAGCATAATGTCCTGGGTTTAGCAGTAGCACTCATTTTCTCTACTTCTTAGTGGCTGGTGCAGTGCTGTGGTTTTGACTTTTGGCTTGGACACAGTGCTGATAACATCGATGTTTTTAGTTACTGCTCAAATGTTTAGACTGACCAAGGACTTTGTGAGTCTCATGCTCTGCCAGGGAGGAGGGGAAGCCGCAAGGAAGCAGAGCCGGGACACCTGACCCAAACTACCCAAAGAGGTATTCCATACCACAGCACGTCAGGCCTGGGATGTAACTGGGAGGGACCCGGAAGGGCACTCTCGTCTCAGTTGGGCTCGTTTCAGCTGGTGGTATCATATTCTCTTCTCTTGTTATTTCCCTTATTATTATTATTATTGGCGGTAGCAGCAGTGGTTTGTGTTATACCTTAGTTACTAAACTGTTCTTATCTCAACCTGTGGGAGTTACATTCTTTCGATTCTCCTCCCCATCCCTCCGGGGGGGAGGAGGGGGGTGGAGGGAGGGGAGGGGGAGGGAAGAAAGAGGGGAGAGGGAGAGAAACTGTGTGGTTGGCTTGCCAGCAGGGTTTAAACCACGACACATAATAAAAACATTATTACTATATAATTATAATTATCATATTATTAATAGTGAAAGAATTAGCATTGCATGTTGCTTCTTATTATCAATAACAAATATTTTGCATTATAAAGCTGCACACCGGCAAAAGGCACTTTCTTAAATATTTATTTTGCTTGACATCAGAAGCAGGAAGCCTAACTGTTTCCCACCAAGAACATCCTGGAAAACCTCTCTGGGAATTGAAATCCCCTCAGAAACACCACACGTTTATTTAAAACTCTTGGAAGAACATGAGTCTGACACAATGTGTGAGATCACGCTTTCAGTCTCTCCCCCTTGTTCTTTTGTATGGCATTTGCCATCTTGCGGAGACATTTATTCCACCTTTCAGACCATAATTCTTAATAAGAAGGTTTGGTTTTTTTGTTTGAACACTGTGACTTGCAGACTACACACTGATGTCTTCAGATTTATGTTTATAGAAATGTATCAAGATACTGTAAACTGGTGGATGTTGCCCTTAGTGACCAGGAGCTTGTCCCAGACACTGCAATCAAATATTAGGTCTGATTACAATGTCGCATGCATGTTTTTTTCTAAATTGGATTTGGTCTATTGTAATATTTGAATTTTTCCAAACCAACCCCAAAGACAAGAAGGGCCCTTAGCAGCAGAAAGATCCCAATGGAATTCTAGCAGACCACAAAAGGAAATGTGTTAAGGGCTAAATTACATCATTTACATGGGCAGAAAAGGGTAAAAAGGATACAAGGATAGTTCCTTCTTGCCATGCCCTGAGCACCACGAGCTGTAAACAGATGAGGGGAAGCAGCATTGTACCCATCTGACACTGCCCTGGGAGCTAATTCAACCCCAGCACTTTAAAAGGTGGTAGAGCCTGGGTTGGAGACACCTCTTCTGAAGCAAGACATCTCTGACCTGCACATTTCTGAAGGACTGGGGAGTATTCAGGGGAAATACTGCCACATGTCCACTTTGGTGTTATCCTTCCTCCACCTCCACAAATCTGCTACTGGCCACCTGCAGGAGATGCAACACTAACTACACAGACCTTCTGTCTGCTCTGGTGTGTCCATTCTTATGTTCAAACTCACACAACCTCAGACCATTTTTAGAAGGAATTTTGTTTTCCTGAAACATTTTTTTTTTCCTTTTTTTGAATAGCAAGGCTCATCAGACCTGCCATGTCAGCTAACGTTTTTCTCCCTATGACCTAGCAGCTCATATTCTTCTCCAAAAGCATTTCAAAATATCTGAAAGATATGTCTAAGTTTCACAGGTATTTCATCTTTCAATTCTGTCTTCTGTATTGCCTATAGCTTTTGAAAAGCACAGCTACATCCTACTATTGTTTCTTCTGTTACTTTTTCATAGAGGCTGCTTCTGTTCAGCATGCTTTTGAAATCATGCTAATTACACAGTTATCCTCTGGCATATCTGCACAGATGTATGCATAAAGACCTCCCTAGAAGTCTTAAGATGTACTCACTCACCACTGATATTTCATCTGTTTCAGTGTATAGTGGGCTATTCTGGAATGGAAACCAGGAAAATTGTTTCAGCCAGACACTGCTGCAGCAGAGAAGCTGCATCTTCTTCCTCAGGCAGCAGGGGCCCTAAATCCCTGCAGAAGGGAAAGGTAAGACCTTAAACTGTAGCAGCTAAAGCCACCCAGGGTTTAAGTCAGAGCCCTCCTTTAGGAAGTCTCACTCTTAGATCCTAGAAAAGGTCAAGCCTTTAAAGAGATATGAAGCAAAAATGTTGTTGCTGCCTAATTTTCAAGGCCATAAGCAAAAGGTTTCTCAGGGGCCTTGAAGCGAATGTCAAGGTACAGAGAATTATTTTCATGAAAACCTTTCCTGCCCAAATGAAAGTTTACAACTGTCAGCCTGCAGAGGAAGCAAAGGAAAACAAAAATAATGTACATACTATAACTGCCCCAAGGCGACAGAAAAGCAAAAAGAAATAATTCACAGCAAGGTTAGAGAAACATAAGAGAAGAATTACAATAATGTAACATAACAGGTGTAAGAAAGCAAAATGAATGGATTAGGTAGGGCTGGATCAACATAAGACACTAGCATGGCCTGACCTTCAGAGCAAAGGTGTACAAACAGTAAATTACTGTCAAAAGCAATGTGTGATCTACTGCCAGTAGCAACTAATTTGCTACAGTGTGAGAGGAAGGGTGACATGGGATTACAGCTGTCTTTTATGCATGGGAAAAAACAATGCAATGCATGTTTCTGGGCACCACAGTGCTAGCCAAACTGAGCTGGCAGCTGACTTTCTGGTGCATTCCTCATCAGGGTTCAGGGAAGTTTCAATGGCCCAGATGATGTCTGAGGCATGTAAGAGAAAGGAATATAAATCCAAAAGTTGTTGCACACAGATATGAATAAAACAGCCTGTGCTTGGAATTGTGCAAGCGTAATGACTGTGAAATGGTACAGACTAGGTGAAGTGTTTTTTGCATGCACAGTGTGTGTGGGCAAATTCCCATGGGAACAAGAAAAAGTTGAAACATGTCCCATCCTTACTGCGTATGCTAAATATTCAACATTGGGTAAAAGGCCAGAGAGCCTGATACCATATCTGAGAAAAGAAAGCTACCTATGACAATAAATTTAAAACCATTTTGGGTTGGACAGTGGATGCATGTAAAAGTGCTTGTCCTGTACAGAGAAACAGCAGATGATCCAAGGTCAGCAGATTGACGAAGACTTACTTCAGATACTGCCAGAAGGTAATTTGGAAAGACAGCCATTATCTGCAGGTCATGCTAAAAGATTGTGCTATATCCCAAAGTGAAGAGAGCAAAGAGGACCCCTAAGGAGATCTCAAAGAGCATTCATGCTTGAGCTTTATTCATCTGGTCTGATGTCATAAATTTATGATCCCCATAAATCGATATCTCTCCCCAGTTGGTCTTTATAGCTGCCGACAACGTAATACACTGACAGTACAGCTCAGTGTTCACATCACTGCCTTCTGAGATGGATGCAAATCATAAATATAAATTATATATTTGCATATGAGAAGGACCCTTACTCAAATTATCGTTTTAAACATTAGGAGACAGACAATTTAAGTATGGCTTTTCTTGTGTGTTTAACTTTTAATTAATTGTATTTCTCTATCACGAAGCTACTATAGTCAAACACATTGGAATGCCACCATGCTCAGCAGAATAAGAATTCACTTCCCCAACGAGCCGACAAGCAAGTCCTCCTGCAAGTCAAGTTAGTCGAGAATAAATTTAGAACTTATCAGATGCCATAAGAGTTTGCAGTTTTACTAGCAAGTAAGAAATCTCCTTGAGTTTATGATCTTATGAACCTAATTGCAAACTGAATGAAATTATAAAACTATATATTATAGAGTGGCATTCGATACTCTCCAGTTACATATCAACAACATTTCCATTACAATATTATTTCATTCTACCTTCTTGGGCTTTAAAATTGATTTTGGTTATAGCAGCCATATAATTTCTCTGCTACATTAAGATGTGAGACTCTAAACTGTGACATCCTATAAATAAATCTGAGAAAGATAAACTTCCGATATTTTGTTGTCACTTAATAAAGGAGGATAAAAATGGATGGAGAAAAAAGAACTTCTTTTGGTGAGGTAATCTGGTTGACTTTCTAGTACAGAGGAATGAGACTAACCGATTACCTTTGACACTTGGGTCATCTTGTAATAAAGCAAGAACAAACGTCTCTAGAATCTGAGTTCAGCACTTGCGAAAACCTGTTCCTCTGATAGAAACAGTAAGATGAAATCACAGGTACAGCAAATGCCCAATTTGGTATCATCTTTCCTAGTATTTGTGCCAACAGTGGTTAATAGGATTCAAATATATTCTTATCAGGAGGTGTTTCAACACTGTATTTTTAAAGGATGGTACTTTCTGCTTTTAGCTACCAAAATTTCCTCCTCTTTCTTTTTTACTTTTTTTTTCCCACAGAACTTAACTCCTTGTAGGATGATTTTTAACAAATGATGTCTGCTAGCTAAAGCGGCTGGCAGAAGCATATCCTCCTCACAGCATGAAAGCACATTATACTCATATGCTATAGAGAGCCAGGAGCTAAATTAAAATTTTCTCCCACAGCCAATGGAGTCTGACAATGATAATACTTTAATTACAAAACTGAAACTCAGGCTATGTTGGCTGAAAGGCTTCCCAGAGCTCACCAGTCATTCTGAGCTCATTTCTTTTTTGAAGGAGAAGCCACAGAAACCAGAAGAAACTTCTGAGGCTGTTCAGTTTTGACCCCATGCCAAGCGCAGCTTGAGGGCACAAGTTAGTTAGGGGTTTTAGTCTTGGTTTCCACTAAAATCCCCCAGTACCAAGCAAAATTCAGAGAAAATGGGAAGCCTCCCACCACTGTCGTATCCCATCTCAGCAATTCACTGGGAAAGCTCATTCTGTGACTCCTCTTTAAAACCGTGCGATAAACCTCAAAGCAGCTAATTGACTGAAATATATCTCTGCATCTTTGCCTAACGTGGCCACCCAAGATGCTGTGATATTACCAAATATGTAACAGAGAAGAAAGCAACTAAACTCAAGCCAGAAGCATGGTCATTACTGAAGATACAGGCTTCTCAGAAGTGTTAATTTACAGACAGAAGTGGAAACATTATTTCAAAGTCTGGAGAAATGGGACAAAAATTACAGCAGAGTATATATACTGCATGACTTCAGGGAAGTTGTGTGTGGGAAAAGGAACTGCTCTGAACATGGGTCAACAGCAGAGAGGGGCAGCTTCTCTGCAAATCAAATTCACATCTGGAAAACCAATCCACAATGTCCTTGTGGGGCCCAGGCACATACTCCTCCTCCCCTCTGTGGGGGCAGCTGTCTCCCAGGATCGGTAAATTCACTCACCTGAAGCTGTTGTACACATATTTTATCTTACTTATTTCCCCTCCCTAGAAAACTAATGTGATTCTTTTCCAGGCTAATATTAACAGATTTTTCACAGTAATTTTCTTTCAGCTTCCTATAGTCAAAATAGTAAAGTTCTTAAGCACTGTTTAAACCTGAAATTGTTTATCATTTTCTGCATGGTTTTGTAGTAGGTTCATATAGCAAAAGAAGGTTTACACATAACAGAAACTAATGCCATTTAGGCTTTTGGTCAGCATTTATTAAACAGATAGAATACTTTGTCTATTCTGAGTGTCTGCTGCATGCCTAGGTTCATTCATGCCTATTCACGTAAGCCAAAAAAGTAAAAGAAACCTCTCCAGAACTGCAGTCAAAGGCAGAGTAGTAAATACCCTTTAATGTGTTAGAAGAGTGGAGGAGAGGAGAGACTGAGTCACTAATTCGCTGTGCTGGCCTTCTGCTGTTACTCGCCAGAAATTTGGAACAGACTTTCCTTTAGGTTCAAGCTCAGCTTAGTGTATGAGAATAGACTGGCATTAGTTATATGTTCCTGACTCTTACAGTCTACACCTCTGACAAAGGCTTAATCCAGCATCACAAACCTATCAGAAAGTACATTCAATAGCCAAAGACTACTGTTCTTTCTAGCTCAAGCTGACCCCTATTCTGCAACATTCTAAGGTGGGTTTGGCTCATGCAGATTAGGAAATCTTCTGCCTTCTCTCTCCTTCCATTCTGAAACTCTTAACTAAGCATACTATACCTGAGAATCAAGGCCAGGCTGTAATTTATAAATTACAATGATAAATTATAATAATCATTGCTGTTCTTTGCAGCAGGATTTGCTGAAGCACATACACAGTTAGCCAGTGCAACCACTGAAAACTTCACTGTTTCTTTTGATTGTGATTTTGTCATTTAATGCCATGAAAAAACATGGACTATTTTTTTCCATTAAGGAGATTTGTAACATTGCACATTATTCTATTAGTGACTGCAGGACTGCTCTGTCAAAGAACTAGTGGGAAGAAAGAGTTCAGAGATGAAAAGAATAAAAGGATGAACAAAGAACATGGTGACTTTTTAGGTGATGCGAATGTCTTTCCTAAGTGCTTTTGAGCTGAACTTCACACATGCCTGTTCCATTCTCCTTTCTAAGCCAACTCTAATGGCTCTTTTAGCATTGTGATGACACATGCATATGGATGGAAAGCTCTCCTGAGCTCCCTGAATGCTTTACAAGCCCAAGAGACTGCATTTTAAGTATTTAACCAGAGCACTTGCCTTCAATGTATATATTACCTTGCAAATTGCCAGTGCTACAGAATATTCATGAAAGCTCATAGGGGACCGAAATTATACTAAACCTGACAGCAGCCGCACTGCCATCACATATGTTCTGAAACAACCCTTGGTCAAAGCCTCTGAACTGTAACAGTATAGGCTTTCATGTAACCAATCCATCTTTTATTTTGTTTGTGGTACAGCACTCAGACTTCCAAGCCATGTCTAAGTCTTACTGCAATGCAATTACTTGCTGACATTGTGCCAAATTCAGACTAATGGTTTTCATGCATCATTAATCATAGAATCATAGAATCAGCTAGATTGGAAAAGACATTTGGGATCATCAAGTCCAACAATTGAACATATTCAGAATGGGGATCCTACAACAGGTTTCAAAGTAACTTGAACAGATTTTATTATTAAGTTTTTTCCTAAATGGCCCACTTCTCAGCTTGTGGCTCTATCTTCATAAACATTTAAAATATATAGTTAATAACTCCACTTCCCAGGAACTGCCATATTAGCTCTTGAGGTTTTTTCAAGATGAAATTTATAAATCAAGTACCTTGCAAAGGCCTTCCAAATGAGATAAAGATCTCATTTTCTGCCTTCTATTAGTATTGTCTGACTTATTTCTCCACAGTGGCCTGTTGTATGTGTAAATATATATGTTTATATAGGTCCATAGGGTTTTTCATATGAAGGAAAATAACAGACCATTGCAATTCTGTATAAGCTGTCACTAAGGAATTGAAATGACACTCCAGCCTTGTCTTGCCTTTCCTCTCCTGACCATTTCCTACTGCAGAAATGTAATAAACTCTGTAATAAACATCTTTTACACAAGATCCCCATTATATGTATTTAGCAAAATAGCAGGGCTTAGTGGAGGGATGACATATACTCCAAGAGACAGAAAGAAGCCTAGCATAAATATGAGGCTATGACATATGTCTTTCCTATGATGACAAAATGAAAGCCTGTATTTTGACTAAGTCTTACTTGAAACTCTTAAGTCCAGATTCCACACACACAGCAATATAGAAGCATCTTAAACCTGGAGTGGGCTAGTGAGCTGGTTGAAAGTGTGGTTCCCGCTCCAGTTCAGGATCCAACTTTCCTACTGTTTGAGTGTTTAGAGGAAGAGCCTGGGACTGAGAGAATAGATTGCCTAATCTTTCTTTTCCAAAGTCCATTTATTAACATATGTTACATCTTTATTGCCCAGTTGTTTCCTAAGCACTTGAGTATAACAAAAGCTGAGAAACTAACATTTATGCACACCTTTGCTTTGAAACATTAATAAAGATTATTATACAATTGTATTTTCTAGCTCAATGAAAGCTATCATACTGGGTGGAAAGGAAGGAGTACACTTTTACTTCCTTTAAGTGCATAAACCATGAAGATTAGCATTTTTATATCGATATAACTTCATCCACATCTGAGAGCTTTAAAGAAGGTAAACCTTTTTTTAACCTATGCCAGAATAATCAAAAAGTTTTGAACCACATGGAGAGAAACTGTGAAAGCAGAGATATCTGGTAATAAGCTGTTTTCCATGGTTGTATTCTGCCTGGAACAAGTTTCCTCCTAATCTGAAATAGCCCAAGTCTACTAACTGACAGGTCACATTGCAAGGTGCTTGTATTAATGCAGAGTGTGGTAGAAGATAGCTGTTATATCTGTGTGGGAGAAGCATTTCTGTTTCTGGCAGAGGGCTGATTCCTGCTTGCTGCTAGGGTAAGCTGCTATTTAATTTCATGGTGAATTGTGTCAGAGATCTGTTTTTCTTTGCAGTATAAATCCTAGTAAATTGCCAAACACAATATGTGTTTGCTTTAAACAACCTATTCTTATTGTCCATTGATGGACAAAATTCTAACCTACTAAAATGAGAATAATCCACAAAAATCATTTTACCCTGTGGAGGCAGCAGCACATCAAAAGCTTATGTAAAGCATCAACCTCTCATAGTTAAATGGTCCAAGTTTCACACGAACTGACAATCTCTTTTTTTAATACACATATCCCCATAGAGCCCTGTCCAGCAGAGAACATATATAGTGACACTCATTTTAAAGATTAAAAACTCTGACACAGACGAGCTATGGGCCAAATAAACTGCGCCTAATAGGATTTTCAAGAAGTCTTGCACGCCTCTTCAGAGGCTTCAAGCACTGTGACAATCTGGCTTCTTTCTGCTAAGTCACTCTTGTTTTGTCCTGTATGTGTTTCACTGCCATTGGTGGAGAGATCTGAAGTTTCCAGACAGTTTCCAGATTGAAAGAACACCTTATACTTCAGAAACAAGGTATTCTGTAAGAAACATCGCCATACCAAGAACAAAGTATACAAAGTCTTTAAGTCACATATAATGTATTGGTAGTTTGAGGTTATTAATTCAACCAAGTTTTTCAGCCAAGAAGAGACAATAGCAGACAGAAGTATCATTATATAGAGATTACAAGAAGCCAAGATGCACAAAGAGGCGCCAAAACTGTAAGAAAACTTCATCCCACTTGTCCTACCACAGGTGGATGCTGTATCTGCTGAGGCAGAGGAGGACGATCATTTATCAAAGTTTCTTCTTACTATGAGTTTTCCACTACACAAGCTGGTTTTCACAATACCATTTTTCCTATTGGCTGTAAAATTTCTCTTTAAAAATGTTTCTCTATGTATTCCACTGACAAATAGTGGCATGTGAACATCTACTTAAGTGCTTAAAATGTAGCATGTTTGGTTATCCCAGCAGCATAGACTAGGTGTTTCTGGTACTCTAGGGTCCATTACTGTTCTTTATCAAATTTTAGAAATCATTTTGAAATGGGACAAGGAGAACTACCTGCATACCACAGCTTTAAACAGTCACATAATACTGCTCTGCTTCACTCTCATTTCTACTGCTTGCTAGTCTTAACATTGAGTTTGATTTTTTTACCACCAAGAAGCACTTTTTTCCTGTGAAATGCTTCAATAAAGGGCCAAAAACATTTTCACAGGAAGGCTTCCTGACCTTAGGAATTTTTTTTATTTTTTTTTTTTCATGACTGTGGTTGCAACACCACGATAATTTTGGTGCTCTAAACTGAGGATGCCATAGTCCCACCCTTCACCTCCCTTCAGTCCCCTTTCACAGCATCCTGTGACAGCTCTAGTCCTTGTGCAAATGCAAAGTGAGCACTTCAGGACTTATAGGATTGCTAGGGACCTTGAACTTTCTCCTTAGGAGCCAAGTAAGCACAACAAGTTGAGATTTGAAGAAGGAAATGCATCCCTACATTGCCTGGCTTAGTACAAGACAGTGCTCTTCAGCGAAATCCAGTTCAGATTATAATGCTTCAACAATGAACTGACATTACCTTTTATGACACACACACACAAAAATAAATAAATAATCCAGTAGAAGGACTTGATTCAGTGGTGCTTTGACTGAGCAGAAAATATGTGACCTGTTAAAAAATTACAATTTCTTTCCAAAAGGAAAGATCCCTTCATCCTTTCCATTAGAGTACACAACGTTCACAGACATAGGTACCTCCTACATAAATTACTGATGGTCCAAACAACATATGGTTTAGTTTGAATATTTTATTCAGTTCTGTCATGGGATTTAACTTTATGTGAAGTCTTAATTCCATCTGAAAGGCCCCCAAGACTACTTCCCTAAAAACAAACCAAAATCAAAGCAAGATTTGGACTGAATCCAGGCAAGCCATTATAATTCAGAATTCAGAAGGCAATGTCACAAGGAATGATCTAAAGTCACAGAGTCACAGGAAAGGACAGAAATAGCACAAGAAAGCTTTTTCTCACACTCTGTCTAGTGTATTTCATTTGTGTGAGAAATTGTAAGGGAAACAGTAGACATAGGGAAACAACATAAACTGTTCTAGAGTATCCTCTTGAAAAATCTCTAGCAGGCTTTGTGTGCATTTAGGAAAATGAAACAATATATCATCATTGTCCTCATCAGAAGTTGTAGGAATGAACTTAAGTACTCCCTTAGGGTAGGCTGGGACTAAGAAACAGGATATGGAAAACTCATATACCCATTAACAAAGCATTTTTTGAAAATACCATACAAATAAGCAACATCTATGAAAGATTTCATCTACATATCAGCTCCTGCAGGGAACTTGCATGTATATAAATTCTGTGAAAGCCTGTCCATGTATCTCTCTGAAATGGTTAATAGGAAAACAAATTTATATGAAGGATTTTACGTTTTCATAGTAAAGCTGCCATTCTGAAGTTGCACGAGAGAATCCCATATTGTTGAGCTACCCGATTATCACCAAGTTTGACTGATCTTTCCATGTATCTTTATGTAGCTAACCTGGTTTTGCCATGCTTGATGAAACCTGGATTAGCATCCAAGAAAGCGGTTAAGCACATGCCTAACTTGAAACACATGAGCCCTGACCTCTGCTCTCATTTAGAGTCATAGAATCACAAAACAGTTTAGGTTAGAAGAGATCTTAAAGATCATCTAGTTCCAACCTGTGTGCCTTGGGTAGGGACACCTTTCAGTATACCAGGTTGCTCAAAGCCCCATCCAACCTTGACTTGAACATTTCCAGGGATGGGGCAGCCATTGCTTCCCTGGGCAAGCTGTGCCAGTGTCTCACCAACTTCACACTGAAGAACTTCTTAATATCTAGTCTAAATCTACCCTTTTTCACTTTAAAGCTGTTACTCCTTGTCCAATCAGTTGCTTGTTCCACCAGCAACTCATTTTGCTGCTCTGCTACAGCAGCATAAGCGAGTCCTCAGGGAGCCTACAGCAACCCAAATGTGAGATTTATCATTGACTTCAGCAGGCTGAAGAAGGGATCCCTTTTTTTTTTGTTTTGTTTTTTTCTCACCTCAAGCATCCATTTATAAACCTATAATAAAGCACAAAAAGGTTGCAGCTTTAGGTGCTGACCAAAACATCCTAAATCCCAATACTACAAGTAAGTTTCTTCTTCAAGATTTGTCTTGTAGGCTAGCTGCTATGGCCTTTTTGATGTAATTTTTGTTGCTGCCACTTGTTAGGGGCCTACATTTGATTCTTTTCTTATCCATGTTGCCTGGCAGGGGAAAAAGTATATAGGTGCCTAATAGTGAACTCAAAATAAGATTCAAATCATCTAGGCTTCATTTTTAGCTCTGCAAACACAGGGCCCCAGAGCATTCTAGTTTTGTCATTTATTTTGTTTTTATAAATCCTGCTCTGAGTGTAAGGGGATTATGAGAACTGCTGGGGACAAGGGAATAATAATCCTTACCAATATTTCCTTTGAAACGCAGACCTTGAGTTCCCTAACGGTAAATCTTTCCAGTGGATTAGTCACAGAGACTCACTGCAAGAACGTATCTCTGCTAAAGTTAAAAGTCTCTTCTAAACATTTAAAGCCATTTATTTCATTTATAAACCAGCTATTTTTCAATTGATGTTCTGCTTACTGATTACAGAGAAAACTTATTAAATTTTCATTTAAAGACATTCAAGGTTAAAGAAGCTTTTCTTTCATTCATTCATGAACTATATGCAGGAAAATGGCTTTTTCTACATACGTTTACACTAGAATAAATACTAAAATATTTTGCTGTAAATGGCATTAGAGGAGAACTCAAGAAAGGTCTAATTTAGGGTACTTTGCCTAAGTCATATATATGAGAGAAGCAGAAGAGGATTCTTCAAACAATGAGAATCTGATAACTTCATCAAACACTTGGTTTAGGTACGGTATTGACAGGCTAAAGGACAGTGTCCTAATTAGAGGCAGAATATACATTCTCTCAGTGTCCGAAAGTCTGTTCTTAAAGGCTGTCTTTCTTGTAAGACCAAACCACAAGTAGTTCCTTTTTGCCACTAGTGTTTCAGTTAGCTGCCACCATCATGAATTAATTATATTTATTCATTTAACTGAAGTATAAATTTTTTATTTACAGAATTATTTCAGTCCAGTGCTGATGAGAAGTAAAACATTCACTTGTGAAAAAGAAAACAAGTCACTTTTTTTTAAAGGATGGCCTGAATCACATGGAAGAAGGTGCAGGAAACCCACCACATCTAAAAGGCAGCTTCAGACCAGGGCTATTAGATATCATCTGGCCTTTGCAAAACAGCTATCTAAATCAAGATATTCCAAATTTAAAACAGGAGGGAAAGGACTGAGATTCTCCCCCCACACACCATCAACTGCTTATGAGAGTGTGAGAAAAAGATGTACTAGCGCTTGTTAAATCAAGTATGGCTGGAAAAAGAAAGGGGTTACTCCCAAATACAGAAAATTCAGATACATCAATTGCAGCATTAAGAGACAAAAGAGAGGGTTAATCCCAACCATAATGTTCATGTTATTTTCATCAGCCCTTATAGCAAACTAAGTGGCATAAAATCCATTGTTCAGCAGCCAAATGTTATCAAACCAACCTGACAGCAAATTGTAAAAGCACTTTAATAAAATGCTTTCAGTGCGGAGACAGCCCAGGGAACACACACAGTCAGAAAAGCTGAAATATTATTACTATGCATAAACTGTACAATCAACACTCCTAGCTCTCAATTTTGTTGCATGTTCATTGTTTTAATTTTATGAAAGCACCATCCTGTTCTTCCTTAATCTCACCTCTGTTTATGCATACCACCAGTGAGCATCTTACTAATGAGACTTCTAATTTTTGTGAGATCTATCTCTCTATCTCTCTTGCTTTCTCTCTGTCTCATTATTTTCAAATGAAATGGCATTAACATTACCCTTAATAAAAATATTATTCTCAGATGCAGCCTTTACAAGTCCTGCTCTAATATCTTCATGAGATTTATCTCTGAGCAAAGACATCATGGTGGCAATTTAAGGCTCAGAACACTAACTGCGCTTGAATCCCTTCCAATCCAAGCACAGCTGGCTGAGAATTGATTTTCCATTGCAGTGTGGTGTTGGCATGCTTGCACTGTATAAACTAGGTTGCCTGCCAGCCTTACCACTGCCATGCAGGAGTAATAACATAATATTACATAGACTTACACGTTTATTTCTTTGCAAGCTACGAGAAAAAGAACTCAAACTTTTTTAGACTAGGAGCTATATTGCTATTTGATTGACAGACCTTCCAAGGGAAGCTGAATCATTATAAACTCCTGACTCTGAAATATAACTTTAATTGACTTCATAGTGGAGAAACTCTACTACGGAGTTTCTCTAGTAGTCTGATCTAGGTTCTCCACGATGGTTTGTAAGGCAGCGATGGTGCATTTACTACCTGCTCATAAATCCCAGTCTGACAACGCTTGGTTTTAGTATTCTAAAACACTGAAATTCTATGCTTGAAATCAGTGACTGTTTTCCCAGCGCCATCTTCACATGGGTTATACACAGGGTAGGTGCTGATCCAAAGCACCAGTTTCAGGAGTACTTTAAGCAGGAACAAGGTAGGAATTTCACTTAAAGACAAAGATTTGTACTCCACTGAGCTACCAGTCCCTCACCTACAACCAAAATGCTGCCTTTCTGCCATTAAAAGTGATGGAGGTACAGCAAACAGGATCAGAAAACCAATTGGGTCTAAAGGGGATTGATAAGCTTCCTGGATTCACTTCAGCTCCAAACTGCTCCACAAGATGACTCTACTGACACAAACAGGGGATTGGGAAGAAAGAGAGGAAAAGATGGGTTGCTTCTTTTGATGATATGCCAGCAGAAATCGCTCAAATCTACCACCTAAGGGTCATTTTGGTGCTTTTGCTGCCCAGTGAGGCTGTGGTTCCACAGACATTTTTCATTTCACATTCATTCTTACTGCACCACCACCTTTTATAATCCCTGTGGTGGTACAGGTAAAAATAGAGAGGAATGTATGTTAAAAGAGTGAATATGCAACAGACATCATGACTTCTGGTGTACAGATGAATTTGAGGAGTGTAATTCAGGTCCCAGTCTGTACAGAAATTCAGTGGAATTTCTGATTCTTTTATTTTTTGATCCAAAGCTTTCCTCTCAACACAGCACTGAAAAGCAGATCTAGAAAACTAAAAGGAAAAAAGAGAGAGAGGGAAGAGCAGGACAGAGAATGAAACCCTATGGAGTCTGAGTATCAAAAGTCCAAACTTGTAATTCTGAACTCTCTCATTCAATCCCCATCTAGCTCATAGTGTGAGAGAATCAATCCTATATATCTTCTGTATTTCTGAATTCAGCTTTTCCTAACTGCTTAGAGATGTACCCTTGCTGAGCCCAGAACTGCTGACTATGTTAATGTCAACAAATCTGATAATACATCCTCCTAGTGAGTACAGAGAAATTCCTTTACCTAAGTTGCTCAAGGATTTGCAGACTTTCTCAGGGCATAACAGGACTTTATTCCTAAAAAAACCCAACCAAACAACCAACAAAAAAAAAAAAAAGCCAAAACAAAACAAAAAAAAACACAACCAAAAAAACACACTTTGGGATTACTCTCAAGACTTTTATTGTATTTTACATGAGTAGGTATGAAAAGTCATTCTATGAACTGTAGGCAGGTATAATAATACTGTTCACTCACAAAGCAGAGAAATGGGAGCTCGCTCTTCTTCCCACTTTGCTCCCTGACCATTTAAATACCCTAGACACTGGGCAATGATTATATAGTCACAGTCTTTCTTGTCCTCTCTTTCTGACTACATATTCCTAGGGGTGATCAAAGACTAACCAAACAGTATTCTTTCGTGGTGTTACGGAACTGTCTTGGGAGGAAGAAACTGAATTCATGTCCTGACCTCCTATGTCAGTCTTCTAAAATAATTAAACTACTACCTAATGAGAAAACACCTTGTAGATAGGTTTTAAAACAATAACTGAAAACTTCCTTAGATTATTGAGAAGAAAAAAAAAAAGTAAAAAAAAAGGTGGAGGGCACTTATCTTCACCAGCTTAAGAGGCACAAACAGAATTTAAGGCATATATATGGTCAGAAATATTTAAGTACATCCATAGAGGTACATCTACCCACAACTGGATTTTGAACCACTTTGAGTGATTCCTTGCACAGGATTTCATTTTGAGGGGACAGATTTCCCTGTATCCATTCACAGCTGCAGAGTTAAAGAAATTTAGATTTCACTGTGGGTATTGGGGGTGATACTCATACTCTCTACCACAGTACCTAAACCAAACTTTCTGTGCGCATAATGACTTCTAGGTTGCAGGTGACGGGTAAATCTGAGCTATCAGAACTTCTTTCTTTGTTGCAGTATCTTGCACATCTGCCAAGTCACCAAAGACCCAAATTTCAAGTTGTGAGAGTATCATTCTCTCTTAGCTTTGCCTTATAGCAATTGGAATCACTTTGCTATTTAGAAATAAGAGCACTTAAGCTGAATGAGGCCTAAAAAATAGAATTGGATGCAGATCTAAGCACTAAACTTAAGCGATATAAAGGGGACTGCTTGTATGCTTAAAATTTGAGCGGATGCTAGAGTTATCTGTGGAAGTCATAGCTTAGTGTGGGCTTACAGAATTAATCCTGATTTTCCTAATTTTAATGATTTTAAATATTTGTTTATTTTCAAGGATATCCCAAAACTTCGCATCACAGATTTACTGAAAATAGGATCAAGGTAAAAAGAATTTATGTTTTAGTAGTTTGCACGAAAATAATATAGTGCCCTCTTTCAACTTCATCAGCACATACCAAATAGTATCCTCAGAGCTGTGCTAATAACATTCCAAGATGCTGCTGCAGGAAGATATTAAAGTCCTACTTAAATTGAAGTTGCTAAATAAAAACAGTCTTGCCTGGATTCTGTTACATTTATGAGACAGGAAAACAAATCAATGTCGCCAAATGGGAAAGAGTGAGATCAATAGGGGAAGAAAGTACATTTCCAAGGCATTAAAAATCTGAAAAGTAAAACTGAAAGTTTAAAAACTCTGAACAATTACCTGGTTGCATCCTTTTAAATCAAAGTTTATGTCATTTATAGAATGCTAGACATAAGATAATACCCAGCATCTGAGAGCTTAGCATTGCAGTTTTCTGATAATGTACCTCTAAAGGCCTAGGCCTAAACAGAACTTTGTAATCATCAGCCATGATTTACGGAAGCAGTAATTCCCCTTCTCTCTATATTTCTTACCATTAAAAAGAAAGATTCGTCTGTCAGATGAAATTCTTTTTCTTCGGGTAGAGTTAAAAGAACAGTAAAAACTATAGGTGACCCATATTTCAGCAAAGTTATTTTCTGAAGAGTAACTACATTGATACTGAATAAAAGCCCGAGTCATCTTGAGCATTATTCACAAACCTTTTTTTTCTATGCAAGCTTCCAAAAGGTACATGGAGCGATACCACTGGAGCTGGAGGGAGAAAAGTATACCAAAGCTCTAGAAAGGCACACAGTTTTATAAAAAACCCCACATATTTCATAAAAATACGGTTATTGGCATATAGCACTACTTTCCATTACACCACTGTATCACGTCTTAGTCCATACATGGACCCCAAGTAAAATGAATCATAGAATCACAGGTTGAAAGGGCCCTCAAGGATCATCTGGTCCAACCATTCTTAGCAAAAAATAGAAATGTTTGGGTGAAGTAGTTTTTCTTACTTGTATAGAGAGACATAAATCACAGTTTCAGGATCTTCTTTCAAGTCCATTTTGGGTGATACACATATAGTTCTGTTTTCCTCTAAGTACGGGTAGCCACAGCACTAAATGCAATTGCAAAGCTTAACAGAGCTTCAGAGAAAACACATCTGCTAACGCTTAGAGCAGAAACTCAATCCCTGGCTCCCAAGTGCCAGGCAGACATTTTCCATGCATTTTCATAAACATGTGAAAGTGCCTTTCTGCAACCACTAAAATTTGGGATGCCACTGAAGTTAATCCCTGCTCTCTTCAGAAGTTGTGTGCCACTTGGCTTGAGGCAAAAACGTCACATTCAAGCTTTGTTTACCCTCCCCATTTTCCATGTAAATCAGCATCTGATTTGTACTGCAGATGTGTGCAGTAGTTACGCATGTGTTCTGTTTCCTCCAGCTCTTTCCCACAGGCATGGTCAGCTGCTCAGCAGGAAGAGAGAAAGCCCTGAGAGAGGGGTGAACAGTCCCCCGGCTCTCAGAGAAAAATCGTAGTGATGCCAGTAGAAAAGCAGGGACTGGTTTTGCTGGGCTGAGAGCATATGCTGTCACTTTAACCTAGAAATGAGTTGGGTGATGGATTGAACATAACTCGGATATTTCTGCTTAAAATGATTTTGGTGTTTATACGTAGAAACAACTGATACTCACAGGCTACACACCACCAATCACGAAAAGGCGGTATAAGAACATACAAAAGCATGCCATGTTTCTGTGTGTGGAGTCATTTTACACCTCTTTATATCTGCCACACCTCCCTGCTACAAGGTTATTTTCCTTGGATCACATATAGCAGTTTTGCCATTTTACTGAACAATTTCTACCAGTATATATTGACTTTTGAGGATTTTATAATATGTAATGCACATCTACATTTATTTCACTCTTAAGCTTTGGCCTTTAACTTCATATCAGCAAATTATAGCTATCACTCTTATTCAAACAGCTTGGTTATCTGAGTGAGTATTAGGTCAGTGAGATGGGTGTTTCTATGGTGCTATTAACCTTAGCCATTAATTTTTCATTTATTTTGGAGCCTTGTCACTACTAAACCTTTCATGCTATTCCTCTCAGTCATAAAGGAAGGAGAAACATTTAATGACTGCCAACTAATTTCCAAATCAGAGCACGGTTCTTGCTAAGGCACTTGTAGATTTGTGAATGGAAGCAGGGGTAATGTTTCAGCAACTGTGGACACTAACACTAAACCTACAGAGTCTGTTACAGCCAAAATCAACAGTATATTTTTATATACTGCTGCGTCTGTGAAGTCATTCAAATATTACATTAGATTTATTCAAAACTTTCCAATATAAAGGGAAGAAAGAAAAAAAGGCAGCCCGTCTTGACTGCATTGAGAGACTGTTCTTATTAGGTTTTGACAGAAGTCAAAAGCCGTCAGTTTAGCAATATGGAAGAACAACAACTGATATTACAGACATCAAGAGGCTGAATAGAAACACACAGCTGATTGATTGAGAGCTAAGGCTCTTGAAGTTCCTCGTTAGCCACAGTCTGAAGGAGCACTTCATTCTTCATTTTTAATGACTTCATCTGTGCGTCACCCAGAGCACTTTCTCCATAAAAAACTAATTCTGGGAAATGGTTTCCGTGAATGTCTTCTGACTGTGTTCTATAGCCAGTAGAGACGGATGACCTAGTTACAACAGTTTATAAGCCACATTTCCTAACACCTTGAGACCAAGTCCTGTGGAAGCACCACCTACTTGGAAATGCCTGCTGAAGAGTTCATAGACTCTGAATTACTAGACACACAGGTGCCTCACCTGCTTTAATGGCAGAGTTTTGCATTCACAGTCATCTAGATCTGATGGAAACATCAGAATTATCACCAGAAGCTAATCAGGGAACTTCTATCAGGTAAGACTTAAGCAGCTTTGCAGAACCATTAAAAACCTAAGGCAGTACTTCAGAGCATATAAGACAAGATTGTTTTTCTTTTAAAGGGTTTTAAATTGTGTTACTGTGGTTTTATACATTATTTAATGACTGTTAAAAGAGTAATACGGTTCTCAGCCCTCCAGCTACACAGCCCACCACTTCTTTGGTTTTTCAGTAATTGGTGGTAGAAAGCATCCTAAAAACCTTTTCAATCATGCAGTTAAAAATATAAACTACATTATTTCAAAGCCTAATGAACAAGTCTCCTTTGCTTTCATTCATTCACCTATCCATTATGCAATCCACCTTCCTACAAAGGCTGGCTAGCTACCACAAAAGTAAGTGGAAAAGAAGGGGACAAACTTGGCTTGACTTTCAGAAGTTCCAGAGCCAGACAACAGACCATTTTTCAGATTTCCTTGCACAAACCATCCGCAGAGAAAACTCATTCTTTGCCTTTCCCACTGCAGTTTCCCAGCCCTGTACACCTGTGCCCTGTCACATTCATTCTCCATCATCACCTGCCATATGAATGTAATATTAAGTGCACCACCTGCAATCAGAGGGGAGTTTTCAATACACAGCCATCTAGGTTTTTGTGGGTCACCACTTAATGTGCTAAAGACCCTGCAACAGGATTTCATAGCCCACAGGGGGCAAAGACCTGACAGAAACAAAGTTTGTGCCTAACCCTTTCTGTAGGGAAAAGCACTCAACTCTAATTTAAGAGGCAGCAGTACTTAACTCCTAAGCGCTACTGAACTTCTCACTCAGCAGGAGCCATCTTCTCCCATTCCTACAGTGAGGACTTTGCAGGAGCCAGCCTTTCCTATATCTTGGATCTTGCTGAACTCAGAGGTGTAACATTATTTCTCCTCCTTTCACTAAGTTATAGTAGTACATACCAGGAAAAACAAGGCCAGCAGATATTAGCCTACTGATAATAATGAAGGGCATGTTATACGGTTGGAGAAAAGCCACCATAAAAGCCATCTAAAATGGATGTTCTAGACAGGTGGTCAGTTTTCTGCACCAAGCACTTTCCTACACATTTCCAAGATGAAAAACTGCTCACTTAAGTTAAAAGTGCAAATTCTGTTTTCTGAGACATCAACAAATAATTTTGATAAAGCTAGACAATTTCACAGTCTCTGTAGAAGCCTGACAGTTTTATAGCATCTGTCTATCTTGCAAAGCTTACAGTATCATTGCATTGTTTTGAAAATGTTCACTATACATCAATAAACATAGATGTGTGTTCTCTTGCTCAGAGATCAGTTTTGTTCCTGTAGAAATCAGGCTTTCTGTCTTCAGGTTATAAGAAGCAGTCAGGGCTGACTGACACCAATTTCCAAATACATAAAAATGAACTAAAAGAAATACAATAATGGTTTTAAAATAGTAACTACAAGGGAGGTATTCTATGAAATGAGAGGCAAGATATGGGTTTGCTAATTCTACATACTATTGGCTTCAACAGATAAGAGATTTTAGTCACATAACATCAGATGCAGGGCAGTAAGAACAGACATATAATAAAACATACAGATTGGAAAGGGCTTTAAAAAAAACCAGAAAAAGCAAACCCTGTGGTCTTTATGCAATCTGTCAACTTCAGCCTGTATACTTACATCTATATGGAGTCTGCACGTTCATTTTACAGCTAATTCCCTTTATACTTGGTAGGAAAAGCCCCTTTACTAGGTAAGATTTGTGAAATTTTGTACTGGGACATAGGTACACATGAAATTCCCTGTGACCTTCTTGCCTTAATGCACCGTTCCTCAAAATTACTGCTCCTGTAAGACCTCACTTGGAGTACTGTGTACAGTTCTGGGGTCCCCAACATAAAAATGACATGGAACTGTTGGAGCAAGTCCAGAGGAGGGACGTGAGGATGATAAAGAGGGTGGCGCACCTCCCATACAAAGACAGGCTGAGAAACTTGGGGTTGTTCAGCCTAGAGGAGAGAAGGCTGCATGGAAACCTCATAGAGGCCTTACAGCATTTGTAGGAGGCCTACGAGAATGCTGGGGAGGGACTCTTCATTAGGGACTGTAGTGATAGGACAAGGGGTAACGGGTTTAAACTTAAACAGAGGAAATTTAGGTTAGATAAAAGGAAGAAATTCTTTACTGTGAGGGTGGCGAGGCACGGGAATGGGTTGCCAAGGAAGCTGTAAATGCTCCATCCCCGGCTGTGTTCAAGGCCAGGTTGGATGGAGTCTTGGATGACACAGTTTAGTGCGAGGTGTCCCTGCCCATGGCAGGGGGGTTGGAACTTGATGATCTTAAGAATCTTTCCAACCATAACTATTCTATGATTCTATGATTATGGACAGAAAAAGTTTTATTGGTTAATCTTCAACCAGTCTCAGCTATGCTATCCCAAACCAAAGAACTAGAGGCTCAACTTTTCTGAAAAGGCCCATGCCCAAAAAGCTATCAGAAGAGCATCAGCTGGAAATTTGAGAGAATTGCCATTCACTTAGCTATGGGAAGGCAAGAAAGATGAGAACTAAAGTAGCATTTCTAAGAAAATCCTTTTGAAATATTTCTACTGAAGAACATTATAAATATTTTATTGGAAGAATAGATAGAAATTTCACTTGTCCCTTGAAGAGCTACTGTGCCAAATTTAGAGATTAAATTCAACTATTAAAGTATCAGATGAAGAGATTTTAGTTCTGTTTTTATTGGAAATCAAAATGCAATTTTAAATTGTGGCGCCCCTCGTGATGCCTCTATAATAAAAGCATTCTGGTTCTGGACTCAAATGCTTTATTCCACTCATCAAACTGACACTGAAGAGATTTAGTCTTGAATAAAATAGTAATTTTACCAGACAAAAAGATTTCTGGGAAGATTCCATTTTATTACAGATACAGAAGGGGGCAGCTGTTGTCTTTGATTATATTTACAAACTATGAATTAATATTAATATACAAAGATAGCAAACCAGAATAAATTAATGCTCACCATGTGGGGACCTACGCAGATGATAAGGATGATCACAGCTCCACATTTCAATTCTAATTTCAGCATGTTGCTGCTACAAATGTCTTCCAGCATTAAGGAAACAATTTCAGACTATCATTAAAAACTTTACTTAGGAAGTGAGAAAAGAATCCAAGATGAAAATAAGAGGGCTTATACACAAATAAATTGAAGGATGAATCAAATGCTCCATATCTGAATTAACACTATTTACCAAATGACACTTGGGCTTTCTCCTGACACTGAAAATCTCATGTAATTAAATTTTTAATATATGCAGCACAAGGAAACATTTTAACCCTTATGTGACAAATATCTACCGCAGTACTTGGGTCACAGCACTCAGAGCATCCCAATGCAACCTGTACTGTGTATTAGTCAAGTGACCACTTTTCTAGATGCAGAAACGAGGACATTAAACTGAACTATACGTTTGGTTTAAGGCCATAGAGAATAAGTATCTTTAAAGTTACTGCAAATAAGGGAAAAACTACTTCTCTCCAAGTTAAGTGGTGCATACAGATTGTTACAATATTTTAAAGATTACTGGTTGGATTGTGTTCATCCAGTTATTTGAAATGGTACCGTAACTTTAAACCTCTCCCATGACAAAAAATATAAACAGCAAACCAATGTTATTTTCAAATTTATCTGTGATTTTAGATTAAGGCTTAATATAATAGAAGAGGAAGTTAGGAAGTGCTTTGTGCTGTATAGAAACTGAAGAGTTTGAATTTGCATGAATAAGAAAAGACAAAGTTAAACACAGAATAAGTCTTTGACTTTCTGAACACATTCTGCAGGGTATAGACTGACATAATAAGAGAAATTTATATCTGACTACTTGTCTTTTCACTGTCTAGTTGAATATTGATACTCTAGAGACCATCACAGGAAACCCTACATAAGTCTATGAATTTCATTACAAATTTGCCATACTGTGGTAAAGCCAAATACTGTGAAGGAGAAAACAGTGATCTCTGAACAGAATGGTTAGATGCCACATAAAAAATAATTTACCTATGAATTAGTAAATTGACCCACCTGGTTGCAAACTCATTTGCAAGAAACTTAAGTATCTAGTCCTGCTTGTACATGTGAAGAAGCAATGCTTTTTGAGAGTATATCTAGAATGGAAAGACTGACATTGTGTGAATCTGTCTGAATAACTCTACTCCCCTTTGTAGTAAACTGTGTAGAAACACTGTGTAGACATATACACACACATACATGTATCATGTACTTCCACTATACATGTAATGCTTTCATTTGCCTTATATCATCAGTTACTACTAAATATGAAATTAAGACTGGTGTACTATCATCACACTCAGGTTTACTTTTGCAGTGATAAAAATATAATAGATAGAGAGCATTAAAGACACACTTTGTTAAAAGGATGGATTTCAAAACTATGTGGCAATCTTTACTATATTGGCAAGTATCTATTGGAATGTCCTGGGAATGCAACAGCAGAATAGATAAGGGAAAGAGTCAGATGCAAGCTTTCCCTCAGATTGTCCCAAATAAGTATGTCAGTAATTCATTCAATAACTCATATGCATTGCGCATTTAAATGAAGAAATCACTAACACGCTCTCTTCCTTTGGCTAAGACAGCCTCCTCCCGGTTGTGCCTTACCTTCACACCCTCAGCATTTTGCCCAGTGTGTTGTTAGAAGTGTATGGTCATCCTCTTTTCCCTTCTTAACCGTCTGTTAAGACATCTTTCCTTTTTAACCCCCAGGTCACAGTCGCAGCATGTGACCAGGGTAAGCACAACACATTGCAGCCTCATCTGGACTGTAATGCTCCTCCACAGAGGTGAGGCGAGGCAGCCCTTTGTCTCCCTCCCTGGTTGTGACAGGTATACGCAGAAATCCTGCCAGACACACGCACGGTGCAGAACACCCAAGGGTTCCCCAGGTTTGGGTTATTTTGAATCAATTTATTATCCTTGTCAGACCCTGAAACTCATCATCATTGGTCTTGACTTCTCTGGGGAATGTGGCCGGAGGCTGTCATTCAAAGAACAATTTCCTCCTTCCTCTCCAAGTGGATTTATTTTGGCAGCTATCTATAAGCAATCCATACTGGAGAGTATAACCTGATCATTTCAGAGGAAGATTTCATTCTATCAACGACTTCAGTTTCAATCTACCAAGGTGTCACTTTTATACACAGTTTCTGTGCAGGGTATGCCAACATTTTCAGTTTAGATTTCTGCTGCAGTCCGTTTTTTGGAGAAAATGTGAAACAATAAAAGGTGCTCCTACCAATAGTGTATGAAGACTATGCACACATAATTATTTCTAAGACAACTAATTTCTCTTTGCTACTGCATAGTTTAATTAAGGAGAAACTGTCTCACAGCAAAACAAAATTTATCATAAATTTGTATTAAAGCAGAGTCTGTATGGCTTTCACATGTGGCTAAAATCAGAATAATTAACAATAGCAATACTGCATGATAGTTCATTAACTAGAAGCAACTGTAAGCTCAGGACCCATATTAAGTGCCACAGGCCAGCAAAGGTGATACTCATGTGAAAAATCACAAACATCAGGGCATGCAGCTCAAATACTGTTGATGGCAAGAGTGAAGCTTGGAGCATCTGGTTCTGTGTCACTACTCCGTAGCAGCAAGATTTGTCAGACATTGCTGAGTGTGAAGTTGTTCATAGGGCAATTAAACCACAGCCCTCAGGGACAAAAGTGATAGCAGTGGAAAAACAATATTTTTTTTCTGATGTACCCCTTGTTATGAGAACAACTGTGACATAGCACCATACACACACTGAACACTTAAACCAGCATAGCAAAATACTAGATAAACCAATTATGAAGCTTAAAAAATAAGGGGAGTGTCAAACCACACTGATATGCTTCTCTCCCTGGTCAGAAGAATACCTAACCAAATCTTCACTTTAAATATTTGAATAGTATCTTTTAAGCCCAGAGGCTATAAAATCACATATTTAATCTCAGATTTATGTTTAAATATCTGCTAAAGTAAGGCATTTTGTACCCTGTGTTGATTGATTAAGAGTTACTTAGGTACATGGTTCAAAGCACTTCAACTATTCCATCAGTAATCAAAATATATCCATTTGTATTTAATAATTTCTACTCTTATTCTTCTATATTACTGTATTCACTATTAATAACTATAATTTATCTTCTGATACAACCAAGCCGTTAGGAAATCTATCTATAGATTCATTTTTTAAATAACATTGGGACATTACTCTTATCCATTTGAGCTAATCAAAAAGATGATCCTGACCTCTCTGCTTAAAGAAGAAAAGTATATTGCAGAAAGATGACCACTGGTGCAAAGCCAGGGAAAACATAGACAAATGATCCTACCTTTTAGACACATTACATGAATTTCATTCCAGCAATGCCAGAGCCAATGAATTTAGGAAGAAATATGCATTAAATCCAAAATCTTTTTTTAATTCAAGACTGTATAATCAAAACAACATCTTTCCCCCTCAAAATCCTGAAACTCGTGGATATTCCAGTTCTTCACACTTCCTGAATTTAAAGTTACTCTTGCAGATTGTCATCTGTAATGCTCCCAGAGTACCACAACATTTCTAACTCTGTCTTCCATGTTCTCTGGTATGGAAGTGTCTAAAGAAGTTTTTGTGATTTTGAATGCCAGTTTTAGTAAGTCTGGTTACCTACCTCTGCAAGCATTTTAGATTTAACATTATTAGAGTGCCCTTGACTTCCACTCCAGATACATTTCTTAGCACTGATTTTTATCCTAATTGTGCAGTCTAAGAAATAAGGCACTTCCAAGCCTGTGACACAGGGTTTCTAAATGTGATTCTGTGTTCTTCTCTGTTAGCTGTGATTTGAAATGGCATCTCCCTTTTGTTCCATCATGGCAAACCTTCTCTCTTGCACTAGTCTTAGCTTGGCCCATTTGCGATACATAAATGCATCTATTTTTACACTTACTCATTTAAACTGAAGATAATCAGTACTTAAAATAATATAGCATATCTACTAAAATATCCAGTACTGACCATATATTTTACAGCAAAAGCTGCTAAGTCTTTAGGGGGTTTCCTCAACTTTCTTCTGTAGTCTTCGTCCAATAATTCACTATATCATTGCTCGTTTTACTGGTAATTATTACATAGAATGGCAATAGTTTAGACCTGAGAGAGTTTGATTTAACATGATTTTGGAAAATATTAATAGTATAAGATGTTTTTGTGCTATCTGATCAGGAGAGTAAAGGAAAACTTCAAAGACCTCAAACTTCCTTAGGGTTTACATGCTTTAAAATAACAGTACCTTCATATTGCCGAGGAGGAGAAGGAACTGGGATGAGAGCGGAATGGGGGAACCAACAGACCTTCAGATTAATATTATGTTGGCAGCAGGTTTTTACAGACTGCTTTCAGGGCTGTGTTCTGAGTCCATCCCTTAATGAACAGTTTGATTTAGAACTTAAAATTATTAAGTGTTCTAAGTGTTCTACCAGAGTCATAAATAATGCAGTTTATAATATTCTTATTGAGCATATAAAACCACATTTGTCTTCCATTAACAACACTTTTTTTAAGTAGCCTGACCTCTTCAGATATATGAGAACATGCAATTAGTGCAATTTGTCACAGGTCCTCTACAATTTAATAAGATGTAATTAATTGTCTGTTTAGTCTAATTAACTTTGAAACCTTGACAGTTCTTGCACTCTGGTATAAAGCACAGCTCTTTATTTGAATTGCTAATGTTGGACAGAGTACCTCTATACAACAATAAATTTAAATCTGTATACCTTTGCAGACTGAAAGACACTGAGCTAACCTACCAATATTTGCGTTAACTTTTCCAAAGTGTTTTTTATCAATCTGTGCCAATATATGGGAGTCAATGGTATGCAGAAGTCAACATGTTTGTGAGACTGCTGGAGTTACCATATAGTACTATCGGAATTCTATTAATGATCCCACAACTGAATAACTCTGTTTCAATCATACTACTCATGTTTCATACATGATTTAACAAATGAGTTACAGACTCAGGCCAACAGAGATTTAAATCCTTTTCATTCTTTGAAGTTAACCTGCAGCTCATGGAGAATGTAGTGAGGCATTAAACAGATGACCCTGGAAACATGACATCTTCCTGATCAGAGAAGGGCATCAGCTGAATGGAAGTAACACTGAATAGAGTTAACTGTTCAGAGCTCTTGAACTCTGATTTTAGGCTGCTTTTTTTTTTCCAGATGTATGAGATTATGGCAATTTATCTTGATTATAATGCAAATCATTACTTTAAATATGACAGATTTATTTCATATTCTGTCTATGATGATTTGAAGTACTTAGAGGATTGAATTTGCAGATCAGTGACACTTAATTCAACTGAATAGTAAATAAAGGGCAGATTCGGGCATCCTGTCCTCTCCTGAATAAAATCATTCTATGTAAAAAATACAGCAAAAGTTCATGATGTTCAGAACCGTAGAAACAGGATAATGTGAGAATCTGTGCAGAAAAAAGCGTATGGAAAACAGAAACCATCCAATGAAGTGTTGATTTATGGTCAAAAAAGAGCATATATAACACATTCAATGGAAGTTTTTGCAAGTTGATTCCCCCCACGCCCCACCCCAAAACCAGGAATAATTTCACAGTCTTGGGTTTTGTGCATGGCCCTTACAGAATCCTAAGCAAGGGGATGTATAAATCTTGCCTGCTATAACATATAGACACTGACAGGGACAGAATGAGCACCAAAGCAAATATGAGGTAGAAATGATTTTTTATTACTTTAGGTATTTCTAGATGTCAGATAAAAATGAGAGCATTGCTAAAAATTTTACAGAATGACAGCTGTACCTTATGGATAGCATTCTAAGGTTTGATGTATGAGGCAGAAAATGTGAAAAATATTGTGAAGCACTACCTTGACGTGATGATGGAATGCCACAGGAAGCACGCTAGCTCCAGAGGAATGTAATAGACTACTGTTAAATAAAAGAAGGAAACTTCAGGTCCAGCCAAAAAAATAAAAGAAACATCAAATACTGCCTTTAGAAGAACAAAAGTTGCAAAACTTTGTTTCTTTTTTACACAGCTGCCCAAGTTATTATGCTCTTTTTTGAGCAGGATTACCCCTCAGAGTTTCCATAGGTACAGAAGATTTTGCAAACATTTATACTACACCTTTGACAAAATACCAGAGGATGCAGCACCTCCAGCATTACAGAATTTACAGTATGGGCTATTAGAAGAGATTGTGTATTTTCGAAAAGTACTGAAATAGAGCACATGAAGTCTCAATAGGCAGTAGTTATGTGGCTAAAGCAATTTAAACTGTTATATTTTCATTTTTTAAAGTCTGCTCCAAACCTGACTAAGCATGGTTTAGTTGGGGGAAGTTTAGGTTAGATGTAAGGAGGAAGTTCTTTACTGTGAAGCTGGTAAGATACTGGACCAGGTTGCCCAAAGAAGTGGTAAACGCTCTGTCTCTGGCAATGTTCAAGGCCAGGTTGGACAGAGCCTTGAGTGACATGGTCTACTGTGAGGCATCCCTGCCCATAGCAAGGGGTTGGAACTAGATGAGCTTAAGGTCCTTTCCAACCCAGACCATTCTATGATTCTATGATTCTGTAAGTAAAAAATGAGTAAGTACCAAATCTACTTAACATCCATTTAATGTCCACTGAAGATCACAGATACACACCATAGATGCATCTGTATGTTTTCATACATTATATAGAGTATTATCCTGTTCTCTCACATTAAATCAAGTGCTACATGTTAAACCTCAGTAGAGCAAGAATGGCAGGGTCTGCCCTCCAAGGTGAGTTCACATACAAACCCCATTTCCTGTTTAACATCAGGCTTAGATGAAACCTGCATAAGCAGTGTTCACTTACATACCTGGTTGACTTCAGGAGGAGACCAGGCCTGCAAGCAGAAAGGGCTGATGGATGGTATGGCAGGTCCCTGACGCAGCAGGTCTGGGCGGGGCCGCAGAGCCTACCTCATACTCTACAGTTACCCTGAAATGATCCTAATTATAGAGCCCCATCCTCACCATGCAGGGCAAATGTGATACAAGTGGTGATGATTAATAACAGTATTAGTTAATAGCATTAGCAGGCAATGTACATGGAGAAATTAAATGCATGAATATAATGAAGACAGGTCAAGATACTACTGTGCACAAGACTCCACCTACTGAATACTTAGACCCAACAAACCTCAGCCAAAATGTTCCATCTAGCATTGAGCACACCAATTTAATGAGTAAAGACTACTTAAAAGAAGCTTAGGGAGTACTGATAGGAATAATACCTCCAAAACCTGACCCAAGCAGGAAGGCAGAAGAAATACGTTTACTAACCTTGGAAAAAAATTGTAATGCCAAGTCACATGACAACAGATTCCCAAATACATCAGATTTGTTCCAAACTGATGGTAATAGATCTCTACTGGGGAAGAAAGGAATGATTACATATTTGGGAGGTGAGAAAAAATCCTTAATTTAGACGTTAGAAAACCTGATTTTTAACCCCAGTATTTCAAATACACTGGTCAGAGATGCTTTCGGTACTTTTGTTTCAGAACACGTAAGCAAATAAGTTCATCTTTTGAGGTCCATTCTAGGCTCAACCTTTCAAATAGTTCTAAAAATAGAAAGAAAAAGTCATTCCTAATATGCAGCAACATTTGAATGGAAGCGAACTTGTACCGATTGTGACTTACAGATATTCTTTAGTTTCATAGCATGTATCTGAGGTGAAAAAATTTTTGCCTGCCTATGAAGAAAAATTACTGCAAGAGTTCTTATATTAATATATTCTAAATTAATGTGTGCCAGAGGAGAAAATCCACTGAAGAAGTTTAGCATTGTTGACAGTAGTTGACATGCAGGTATGATTGATGTCTGCCTCCCCTGCAAGGATAAATGGGATGCTGGCAAATGCCACATATACATAATGCGGTGAATTTTAAGCCAAATTGGTTTCCAGACATCATGCTTGACATTTTCCCCTCATACTTCAAATTATTCTTTGGTACAAATTGTATGTTTATATAATGTGCTTTGCTGTACAGTCTGGTTTGATCACATCTCCTTTAGGCTTTCTCCAGGCAGCCGCAGTTATAAATAGGCCAAAAGCGCAGCTTGTAGTAGAGATGAAACAGAGATTACCCCTGTCAAAAAAAAAAAAAAAAAGCAAAGCCAAGGAAGAGCTGAGGCCTTTGTATCGAGCCATGAACACTGAGTTATTACATTGAATTCCACTTACTCTGAACTGCCACCCAGTCTACTGCGGCTTGCTTCTATTAAGAGGTGGTAAAATTAAAAAGGGGAACTTTGGCCTCTCCGATATATGTTATGAAGTTAAAATAACAAAACCACAGAGAGGCATTTCAAAGGGCTCATTGGCATATGGAGCATCCCGGTGTAGCAGTTTGATAAGGTTTCAGGGAAGATACAGCCTTGTGATGTCAGGAACACTGATCCAATCTCTGGACATGAAAGATGTCAGTGGAAGTTTTACCCAGTGTCTCCTATGACACTGCCATGCTGCTGACTCTGGTTTGTCATGCTCCATGCCTGCTACTGAATAAGATAACCTGATCTACGCCCGAGGGCTTCCTTCTGTTGCTGTTTCTGTTTCATCAAAATGGGGGGCTGAAGCAGACTTTATAAGCTTACAGGTTATATATTTATTCTTGGAAGACATACACAAAACCTCAGGCAATAAATGCGTGAGTTGTATTTGCTATTACAGTTCAAGACTCCAACTGCAATTCTCAAGTGTCTGTGTTACAAGGACTTGGTGCGCTAAGGTCTAGCTATGAAGTAGAAAACTAGTAACTGCAGCACTAGCTGATGATCAGCAGACAGTTGTTTGCTTTGGCACTTTTAAGCATAGCACATTGATTTGCACTCTGCCAATTTCACACATAACTAAAATAGACAAAATCCTGAGTAAAGAAGGTGGAACCCTGATACTGATCCCCAGACTCATATTGACAAGTGCAAGTTCAAATGTAAATATAAACAGCCTGAGTTTCACCTCAAGTTAAACCCCAGGGCATGATGAGAAAATGTGAACTGTGAAGATTTGCCTACAGGCAAAACAGTTTGCTGAAACTGTAGCACTCCTGTTAGAGACAGGGATGTGTGAATAGCTGTAAACCACTCAGTTTAACGGGCCCTGGCCCTGCTTTTCTCCACCAAAAAACCCACCACCCATCCGCCTTCAAACCCCAAAAGGCAGCTATCTAGCTGTGTTAGGTTTGCATTTGCAGTTCCTGCAGCCTTGAAGAATAAAACACCAAATCCAATCTGGAAATGCATACAGCTTCTTTCAAACTTTGGAGACAAAAAGATCAATGCTGCACAAGTTATCCATTTTAAGATCAAGATAGCCTGCATCAACTTGTTTTATATTAATCCAGTTTAATATTATATTACAGGTGAATGTTTCATACAAAATTCTGATCCCATGATCTAAAGTATTTAATTGAATCAAATGGTGATATTTTCTCCCTCACCAGTTTTTGAAATTATATTCACTGCACTCATCATGATGCAAACTGTCTACATCCTAGAGTTATGCTTTTGACATACATACGGTTAACTCTCTAGTAAGAATACAAAAGGAGAGATAATGAAGTTGCTAATTCCCAACTCTGGCAACTGTTCAAATGTATGGGAGTTGATCGATGCATTGAACTCCCATTCATTTTAGGTCAATTCTGGTTGTGAAGTGCTGATAGGACTGCTCCCTATGCTAGACTCTGCATGTTAACTATTCGATGTAAGAGAAAAAATGCCAAGGAGCACTCAAGGGATTGAAGTTGCATCATATCAGATAGTGTGAAATCAGTTGAAACAAACCTGCCCTAAATTACAGCATCCAACCATTAAAGTTACATCTGTGTCAACATTGAATGCTGTTAGATTTCATATCTATATTAGCAAAGAAACATCCTAATGGGAAGAAGACACATAGTTTAGCTATTATTGCCACCTTATTTCTCAAAACTGGATGAAGGCTTTAAAGGTTGATCTCACTGGATACTTTCCGTCTTCTGATACCATATTAAGCTTTCTAAAAGTACAGCAATGGAGCCTTGCTCAATATCTCAACTCAATGCACAATTAACACATACTAGAAATCACAGAGTAGCCTGCATTTAGACTGCATAATAAATGCTGTATAATAATAATACTAATGAATACGTACACTTGTGTCAGTTAAGCAGTAATTTGCCTCCTTGATTGCCATTGATTTCCCTGCATTTCACAAAATCCCTTAAACTTAGGTAGCAGGTTTTGATGTTGCCACTCAATGACACTGCAACAACTGCATCCTCAGCCTGGGTCAGAAGTACGTCTCTCCCTCCAAGAAAGTACTTTCGTTGCGTGCAATCACATCAGATTTCAGTCTGAGTGAGTGGATCTACACAAATTCAAGGAAGTCTGTGTAACCCTCTGTTCATCATTAGCTTATAATGAAACTCATTTTAATCTATGACTCTTGCTGTCACAGCAGGAGTTAGCTAGCAAAAAGTACTAATGAAACCAGCTATCAGAGGTCCTAAAAGAAGCATCAGACAAAGGCACAAAAATACAGGAAGCTCTTTAACTCTCTTGCTTTCTCTGCCACCAGACTTCTGGCAGATTCACATTCAGACTTTGGAGAAGAAAAAGAAAATACACATCTTTTCCAAAACATTCAAATTCAAACCACCAATAACATGAGAAAGATCAAGAAGAGAACTACTGCTAACTGGTATCATAGACTATACAGCAATCATTCCTGCAATTCTAAAAAATTAAACCAGGTCAAACCAACATTGTCCTAAATTTGTTTAATAGCCAGGTTCAAAATTGCTTCTCGACACTGACTCATACCTGAGTGTCTGAGAGTGGTAGTATGCACACTTCTGTTTATACTTACCAATAAAATGATTTAGAAGACACACGTTTAACATTTTGGATTTTGATTCTACAGCTTCTAAAAATAAGCAAATAATAATTTTCTCTTATAGGAGCTATCACTGGGTTATATGACAATTTATTAGTCCATACATGAGTGAAATGTGTGATCATCTCCCCCCCCCCCGAAAAAAAAAAAGCATAGCCATTACAGAAACAAAAAGTAATATTAAAAACGTTTATCTGCATTTCTCATGGGAGTTTTAATGGATCAGAGATAGATGGTTTTGGACTTATTTTGAATTACACACACTGAATTTTTAATATATGGAAATCTTAATATTTGCTCTCTGTGGAAAAGCTTGGCTGATCAGCAATCCAATAGTCATTTCCTTGCCCTAGAACAAAACCTAAGGCATTTACTTAGTTTTTATTTGTTCTTTATTTAGGCAGACTTGCTGACTTCAGTGGGAGTTTAGCAGAGCAAGAACTGGAAATAAAAATTGAATTAAGACATTAGCATCTGTTCACCTGGAAACAGTATCTGGGTTTTTCTTGGCTTACTTTATATACCTGCTGCTGAATAAAACAGGCAATAACATAGCTCTTCACAAAATATTGTAAAATGGATAATTATATATAATCCTCTAGAGACATTAAAGATAGGGGAGATACCCAATTTTTTTTGTGGACTATACATTGAAATTCCATCATCAGGCAGCAGCATCTAGGAGAACTTCAGCTGTGTCAAAGACTACACAAATACTTCTGGCATACTCAAAAACCATTTTGGTATACTGCAGAGACACTCAGGTAAATAGAAACTGTACCATGAAATTCATTATATATTGCTGAGGTCCCTACTAAAACAGTGTCTTGACAGTAACTTACAAGAACCCATTGTTTTGTGTGGACTGAGCGCATTGCTTATGCTCTCATTCCTCCTGTCTTCCCGTAATACTAAGAATTATTTGTTTTGGCACTTCATCTCTTGTACTACAGGTTTCATTTTTCTCTTCAGTTCTCAGGAGAGTGCTTTGGACTTGTATTTTGCAGGTACATATGGTACAGAAGTTCTGTGGATCCTTCTAGATTAAGTGTCTATTTATATCAGTTGTCTTTTACATTAAATGAGTAGACTAAATGGCTTCTTGTCCTTGTTAATCTGTGTTCCTTAGCAAAGACCTTTAGCTTTAATTGCTCCGCCTGTTGGTTTCCACTCTGCATGTTCCAATTTTTTCTCACTGCAATTCCTGTTGTTTCAGAAAAACAGCAACAACAGCAATGAATAAAATGTAATGTAGATGTCCTTTATGATGCAATTCTCCAAAAACAATTGAAACAAAACCATAAATTCAAACCTCTCCTAGCATTTCACTCTACACCAGAAGGTATCACACTGTCAGCTGCCTGAGATTTCCAAGTGGTACTCTTGTACTCCCGACTGACAGAAGCACTTACTGCCCACACAAGCTGAGTATACACAGCAAGCTGGCAGAAGGTTTCCAAATCTATGTGAGCTAACATCTGGATTTCAAAAAACAAATTCAGCACAAACCAGGGATCCTGTACCTTGGACTCTTGTAGGTAAGCCTGTAGGTCTGAGATATTTCTGTATCTGCTTTTGTTTCCTGAATTGACCAGTTTATCTCCATTATTTTGAAAGCATCATCTATGCAACAGAGCAATGGTTGCTTTGCAAAACAGAAATTGTGTTTCATTTCTTCCCACTCCCATTATTGCTTTCCTGTTCATGCATGTGTTTTCTCCCATGAAAAAAAAACTCCACCATAATATAAAGCTTACTGGGTAAATTCAGTCAGCTTTTTTGTAACGTATTTGTGGTTTATATCATGCTCCATTCACTGATTCTGTCCAGCAAGCCACAGATCACCAATTATTTGTTTTCTCAACCATTAATTCTAGATCAGGCATTAAGTCTCTTTGAGAGATCACCAAGCCCTTGAAATTTCAGAGTTTGATAGTCTGAGCTTCCCAAGTCAAATGGCTGCAAACACACTTCTGTGTCTCCATGGATTTTACAGCACCATTGCTGTGCATTCTTAATCTGAAATTGCTTTCTGCCTGAGGCTGGAATGCAAACCTATCTTCCAAACAGATGCAGAACCCAGTAGTTATCTAACTCACAATAAATGCCAGTGAAGTTATGTTTGTATCTCTCTGGAAATTAGCTGATAAATAAGAAAAAACTGAAATAGTACATTTGGTCTATTTGGTTTAGCCACGAATTTGACCAGTAAAGAGAGATAAAAACCAGAATATCCCAACTGCTAATTGCTCAGGCTGCTAACAGAATCCAGTCCTTTATGATAATAATAACCCAATACACTCCCAGGACTACAAACTGTCCAAACAAAAAAGATAATCTGTCATGGATCAAGGAGAATATTTTATGCATTTCAGAGCTGTAAGGATGGAATATAATTGAAGTAAGACTCTAATGAATTCAAATTTAACTAAATGGAAGGGCATTTGTGGATGTAGGGAAGGAATTATAGAACAACTGTGAAAACGTTTGATGTGCAGAATTTCCTATAAATATGCCTAGCTATTTCTTCAAACTCTACATTAACTGTTTGCCAGTGTAAGCAAGCACTTTGTCAAGGAGATTCAAGATTGAACCAAAAGGTATGGCAGCGGCTAGAAGAGACAACACTGAAGCTGTTACTTATAGTTACTCTTTACTCTATGTTTGAGAACTGGTGCACTTGCTGTAGTTCATGTTCTTTTACCAGTAGTAAGAATCATTTTTAAAAGAGATCATAAATTGCATTTCCATTACCCATTTCAAGAGACAGAACTGAATTCCTCCTGATTGACCTGTGTCACTCCACACAGGTAAACAGTATCTGCTACATATAATTGTAGAAAAATAAGTCATCCATCTCTACATACCTCTGATTGAGGTAATCCTAATACAGTGCAGTACAGCAGGGTATTTTTGCTCCCTTTCTCTGAACTTTAAGAATATAAGCTAGATAAATCAGACAAAGTATTAATTTATACTCAAAATGGACATCTGTGCTCCAGCACTGAAAAGATAACAAGTGACAATGTTCTGTCCACAAAGCCAGGAGGGCTAACTGTCTTTGCACAGCAACATAGCATTGTATGTCCTGTCCCTAACCTACGACAAACCTGAATTAAGAAAAACAGCTACCCCCCCACAAAATCACAGAACAACAGCTATTGCCTGTGCCAAGTTAATGTATTTGCTGCTTCTGCCTAGATCTAGAAGAGACCTTTTGCCCTTGTTGAGCTGCATCCCATATATATCACTTGAATCTGTCAAGTTCAGTCTAATTCCTTCCTCAGTAGAGATGGAAGAATAGAGAGTAGTTTCCACATAATTCATTTATTGACTTACTAGAGAGGAGCCGAATTCAGCCTTAAATTTCAAATTTCAAGTCAAGCTTTCCTCTCTTCAAAATACCTTGTAACAAACCTCAATATAATGAGCTTACCATTTGACATTTTGGCTACTTGGTAAAATGTCATATGATATACATGTAGCGGACCATGAAGCAGGGGTGGGAAGCTACTACTTGGAGCACTGCACACAGGTATGATGCCCTCACTATAAAATCATTATTTGTCATGGGAAAAATTTGAAACTCACCTAAATGACAGCAACAGAAGTCCATGACACTCCCAGGCCTAGTTTCTCACACTCTAGACCCAGTGGAAATATTCACTAACAGTTTTGTTTTGCTTCAGCTTTTTACTTTCAAAGTTTTAAAATCCAATTGCAATAACCCATTGAGTCACTTGTGTACCTGGAGGGCCAGCCCCTCATCTTTCTTGTGATGTGTTCTTCCACTTCTGCATAACCCTGCTAAAGTCTGAAGTGAGAATCCATGTGATGACTGGAATCTAAGGATTTAGCAGCACTTCCTTCTTACAAATCACTGCCCTTTTGCCAATATATATAAAAATAGAAAAAGTACAAAGCTGAATTGAAATAGTGAGCTTAACTCAAGAGTATAGGATGACAGTAACTGCTGGTTTATATTGTATAAGCTCCCAGTGTATCACTCACATGGAGTATACCTCAGAATGTAGGTGCATCCAAGAGAATTTACTATATATATTAATGACCTAGGAAATCTCAAGTTCTCAGCACTTCATCAAGGTGTTGCAGAATTAGATTTCAACAAATACTCAACAAGGATTCAAATATTTATGCAGTCTTTTACTTCAATCTTTCAAACTACTTAGCAAATTAAGATCATATGTAAGAATTTAAGTAGTATTATTATTAAAAATATAATGCATTTTATTTGTTTGATTTTTGCCAGAAAAGCAATTATGATACATTACCATTGCTGGCACTGTTACAGGAACTGCAAATGGAATATGCCAGAGTTATTTGATTTCTGCATTAGGCAGAGACACATTTTCAGTGCCAAGTGATTTTTGACATTTAATTTGAAACCCATGATACCTTAAACTTAACTATCTAGAAGTAATAACGATAAAGCACCGGAACATTCCATTTCTAGGAAGGGATTTTTCTGGTTGTTTTAAGTAAATGAAAATACATCTTATGGTCAGTACCTCACGCTTTGAATCTGTCTCTTTTTCAGCAAAGTATTCAGTCTGTTCAAGTACTGACTGGGTTGAATCCTCTGTGCATTCTGTTTTGGACAGGGGTTTGGTTTTGCTTAAGGGAGAGCTAGCTAAAATATTAAGAGATTTAGATACATGTTCCAGTTACTTTAGAGGACTGGATGGGGCAGGGGGAGAGGGGGTGGTGGTGTGTGAGGATTAGCAGTGGAAAAAGCCTTCCAAACTAAACTTTTCACAAAGTATTTTTCAAGCTAACGTGATTTGTGACCTTGCGCAGAGTGTGATTTGTTTCAGAAAAAGCTCCAATCCTATTCAAGTTGTATTTCTTGCCTTAATCTACCATTATACTGGGGGTGCATAGTCTGAAATTTTTGCTGCTTTCTTCGAAAGTTATATTAAATAACTGAAGTTATTTAATTTCTTTAAATTCAGATTTCCTTTTTGGTGTTTTTTTATGCTGGTCTGAACCCTACAGTATTTGTGGTTCTTTAAATAAACAACTGGCAAAGAATCAACAAGAGTTGAAGCAAGACCACAGTCTAATTTAGACAGAATTATTTAAAGGCAGCAGTAATATGTGTACAGAGATGTGACATTATGTATGCACACCACTGTAGCAGCTCTTAAAGAATTAATTTTACATAAGTGTTGAAGCTTCTTTAATGACAGATTAGGCAACAATTTAGCATCTCACAAGAAAAGTGTCATCATATGAGCTACATTAGTACTGAGATCAGTTGCATGCACAAGAAAGTTCCTTCATCTAAGAGAGGTCAAATGAAGAAGCTGAGCGCTTAGAATAAAAGAGGGATGTAAATTAACCGTGTAACATTTGCATGCAAGTCTCTTCAACAATAAAGGCAATATTCATTGTTTTAAAAGAAAATTTAATATCCATCCTATTTGACTATTTCTTCCATTAGTGTTTACTGAGGACACAAAACAGATTAGATGAATTTAATGTTTTAGCAGCATAAGCACAATCAATTACAAGATATCTGTTTGCTATATCTCACAAACAAGCAGATCGCATTGGCATGGTTATTTCAGATGAAATTTGTTCCTCAAGCAGCTTGGAAGTTCACTAGGGCTGTGCAAGAAGGTCAATACAACATCTTGCACAGGCTTGCAAATACAAATTTAGGTTATCTCTTATGTTAGCAATAATCCATTTCTGACCCAGTCTGTGTTGCTTTCTCAGTCAGCAGTTATCGTCTTAATTAATCATTGCTTTTTCAGAGTTTTAGTTTGTTCTCTGGTTTCTCTTTACAAATCAGAGGTGGCATACAGTCTAACTAACCAAACCGCTGAAGCATAGGCAAAAGGAAGCAACTATATGTGTTTACATTAATCTCTTTAGAGACCAGGATTATTTGGATTAAAAGGAGCAGCCATTCAAATAGTCTTTTCCTTACCCAGAGACAACTAATAATCTGACTAGAAATCCTGGAGCATTAAAAAGAAAGCCTAAACAACTCTTCACTAACAAAGAATGTGTTTCAATTGCATGAAATCCTTTCCCATGTGGAAAACAAATAATTTTATCAGTTTAGAGCAAGATTTAAAGTGTGAATAAGAAATTAAAATACAGAAAATTAGGTCACATTTAAAATATACTTCATTTATTCAGTAAAAATTCTTGCTGCAAAAAAAATTTTAAGACAAATGAAAGCTGATTGAAAATGTGTCAGCAAGAATGAGATGTTAAAACTGCAGTCAAATAATTTAAAAACTATCTGCAAAAATTATGTATATGTATGTCCAAGTATTCACAATTTTAAATTGTAAGTATTAAACAAAGGTGCTTTTCTTATTGAGTAGTTAAAAGGCTGAACTCCAGCAGAAACTAAAGCAATATAAACAGCTCCTAAATAGGCACATTACAATTACATTTCTGCTCAAGCCCTAATAACCAGAGTTAACATAAAGAGAGGGGTTGTTTTTTAAAAAAAGCTTCATCCTCCAAGTCAAGGTAATTTATTTATGTTATTAATTTATGTTAAAAAGCAGGTATGGTACCCTAATGACTTTCAGCAACTGTAGCATTTAACCCTCCCATTTCTTCCCATTCATCCTTGGGTGCAGGAGTACATTCACTCAGGGCTATCACCTAACCAAAAACATAGCCTGAGTCGAGAATTTGCAGTCCGTTTGAACTGGCAACGAATATGGAAGAAGTCAAAGTCAGTAGTCCTCCATGAAATATGTTGAAGACTTTTCCACAGATATGTGCCTATTTTAAGCATAAAATCAAAACGTCTAAGCAAACGGTGTTAGGTTTCTCAACAAGTCCATATTTTTCACTGGAACGAGTTTTCAGCTAAACAAATAGCTAACATTGTACTTGCCTTTGAAAATCAGTTCTGATGAACATTCATTACTGATATTTGAACGATTTTCCATTCAGCTATCAGAGCAAACACCGGGTCTGAGTTTATTCCACGATCTGGCCACACACATACTTCCTAATTACAACTTTCAGGGTCTAATTCAAAATTTGGATCCAAAAATGAAGTATCATATGAAATTAGAAGGTATGAATCAAGCTAAGGTTTCACTGATTGTGATGGGTTTTTTGTCATAACCCCTGAATTAACAAAAAGCAAAAGAAAAGTCATAAGATCTCCTGAGTTAGAAAGGACCCACAAGGGATCCTTTTCACAGCACCATAATCCTAAGTGATACCTAAGCACTGTTATTGCTTACAAGTTGCATACACAAATTGTGAAAATACTGATTCACACAAACACACCTCAGCTTTTTGTATTTAAGAACTCTAAATTTAACGTCTGGAGGTTTCTAGGGATTTATGTTGCTTTCTCTAGGGTTCAAATATCTATACTTATATATATCCACGTACACGTATTTAGACAGTTAAAAGCAGAAGATAACTATTCAATAGCTTATTTTTTTACTAAACAATGCAATTTCTAACTATTATCAAAATTATGATCAAGCAGTGTTTAACTGTAGCAAAACAAGGACAGAAGTAAAGAATGGAAACAGGCACAAATTTGAAGTGGGAAAAACTAAGTCTAATACTGTGCTTCAGTGGAAATGGAATTTCTTGTTATGCACAGAAGAAGCTGGCAAAACAGTTGTCTGACTCAATTCAACATTTCATATTACAGTTTCCCAGTTTCTCCTTCATGAAAATGGGATTTTTCCAAATACCAATGGCAATTTCAAAATTAAACACTAAGCAACTGTGACACTTCTTTTCAGGATCAAATTAGCCATTTCCATGGCTTTTTAAATTTCCAATTATTGTTAGATGTTTTCTTACATATGAAATACCACATTTCTGTATTAAAACTGATGAAAGGCTGAGAAACATGTTTGCTTCCTGCCCAATGCATTTTATAACTGATTCAGAACTACTCAGGCATAACAAGACCTTTAACTACAGTTTGGAAGGAAAAGCAGCTAGATTAGCTGAAGAAATGACTTCTTGTTGGGGGCAAGGAGCGAGAGGAGCTGCCTCTATACACATTACAAAGATTATAGAGAGCAAGAACATAAACAAGGTTAATTCCACTGATGAAATAAGAATAGTTTAGGGGTTACTTCTTATTGTAGATATAAATCAAATCAGTGAGAAGTACTGATAGTACTATAGGAAACCATCAGAATTAGAAATACAAATAGTGATGTATGCCAACAAATATTAATATATTGAAGCATTAAAAATACATATATACCAGAGTTCCATTCAAATTAATGGCTATAATAGCCAGAGCACCTATCCAGCTAGGGCAATATCCTATTGTTGACAAAAGAAAACCAGCAAAAATATCACACAAGACAAACAAATCATGTAGAACTGTGCCTTGAGTAAATGCCTACAAAATAAACCTCACACTATTAAAAACATCAGCATACTCTACAACTCTGGCATTTATTGTTGCATAGATAAAAAAAGAAATACCAACAATAAGACAGAGGAAATCTTAGAAATATTTTCTTCCTTTGGAGTTTATTTAAGAGAACTAAAAATTCCAGATGCACTGAGGTATAATTTTTAGTGGCTATAAATACATTTCTAGGAAAAGTGTTCCCTTTCTAAAGTCTTAATGCATTTAGCACTGAACACTTAGGAACTTTACTGTACACTTCTACAAGAGGCTGAAATCCCAGCACAGAACTAACATGAGGTATGTATATCAACTATGGCTGACAGACAGTTCAAAATTTTTCAAGGTCACACTCTTCTCATAGTTGTTCAGTGAGAAGACAAGAGGCAAGAGCTACAAGATGCAAAATGGAAAATTCCCTTTGAACACAAGGAAAAAGAAATCTTCACTGGAGTGGTCAAAACACTGGACCAGATTACCAGGAGGGCATGGGGAAATTCCAACCCTTGAAATTTTTGGAGTTTGGACTACAAAAAGTTCCTTCCAAATGCAAGATTTCTCCAATTCTGAAATCCAATATGTAAATAGCATACAGCACATTCCAATCAGCTCAGAAAATAGGGCACTGACATTTCAGAAGTAAGAGGAAACAGTAAAAATCTCTTTCTCCAGATGGTGTGACTTAATTTGCCCTGGAGAACTTTGCTATCTGGTACAAGGGCCCACCTTTTGCTTGACTTTATGGGAACTGCTGCAGCAGAACGTCATCTTTCACCTTTCTCCTTTCTGTAACCCACATATTTCTTACATGGAACAGCTTCAGACTAGGTTTTGCTGGGGATAATAGGGACCTATAGCAGTAGGACAACTCCACAGCAGGTTGGGCATGAGGCTACTGCCAAAGAGTGTTTGGTGGGTACATGCATCTGCGATTACAATAGTGATGTGGCACCCCCATACTACTGCAGCATTAACCAACACAACATCTGAATGTCACACGGCGTGGTTCAGATTTCTCTAACTACTTGTCTCCATTACTTGCTACCTCACAGACCTTTAAGTCAGCTGAAAATCCACCACTAAGGATTTTACATCAATGCCTAGATCAATGATAAATATATAAAGTAGCCTTGGCCTCCAGGAGGCCATCACAAAAATGGAATTTTTTATTGATCTCTCCCCATTAGCAACTTAATTTTGATACCTGTCAGTAAGCCAGTTCTAATCCATCTGCTGTGTAGCCTGTTAATGCTACACAATGTGGTGTTTTTAAATTGAAATGTTATGTGGTACTAAATTAAATGCCTCAGGGAAATCAAAGTATCTAATATTGACACAACTGTCTATCAGCCAGACCTCGAACTCTGCTGAAAACAAAACAAATGCAGATTTGTCTGAGAAGCTCCATACTGACAAGTCTAATTATATTTTTAGTTTCTAATTCTTACTTAACAGCCACAGAGTAGCCATTTCATTATTCTACCTTGGGTTAAGCATCTGGCTAACGGTTTACAGTTCTGCCGATTCATTCTTTTTAACCAGCAAGACTATCTCGTACATCCCCTACATCTTTTGTCAGCTTTCCAAGGAGCACAGATAAATACCAGGGCATGGCTGCACTCCTCAGTTCCTCAAGAGTCCCGCACAGCTTATTCTTAACATTCACAACATGCTTTGCCAACACGCTGTCCTTGTTGCACATGTTCACAGCTACGTTAAAAGTCATGTTTAATAGGGAAGGGGAGGTTACCCACAACCCACAGGACTAAACAAGAACAATTGTTTGCTATAACTTCTAAAGCCAATTCAAATAAATGGGGTAAAGCTGATTCTTATACTCAGGAACTAGTTTCAAAGTGATGGACTGATGGAGTTCTCCGAGACTTGTCATCTGGGCGGCAGTAACAGCGCAAGTATGGAAAGCCTGGAAAACTCTTCCTTGTAATCTCTGAAAGAGTCCTTTCAAACTCTTAGAGTATCCTCCCAAAACCTGTGCCAGACTTGATGTGTGGGTCTCCAAGGAGTTCCTGGGGTTGGGGTTTTTTTCCTCCATTTTGTTCCAAGAGAACTAAGGTGTTCATTCCAACTTCTCTAAAAGAAGAACGTCAAAACTTTAAAGTCCTTTACAAATGAAAATTACTATTCTCCTGACACTTCTAGAATAATTTCCAGCTTCTTTCTCGCTTAGTTCTCTCTAATGTTATAAAAACATTAAAGCTCTGCTCCCAACTTGTAAGTTATTTTGAAATTCAAATCCTGTGACTTCTGAAGTAGAATTGTTTCACAGCTGTCAGGAAACACAGAGAGGCAGAGGTCTTTTTCCCAATTCACACAATGGCTTAGTATCTTACCAAGAATAAATATTTGTTTATAGGTCAGATCATGAACTATTTATTCTTTCATACAGTTATAGACATGTAAGCAGTTATGTCTAATAGAAGGGGTGCTTAACCTGAAGAGAGACTGCATAAAAATGGATTAAGTGTTTCAAAATCTGATCAACACTAAAAATATTTGTATAATGCAGCTTCATAGAGAGCAGTGTGGTATTCATGCTTAAAGCTGCTATTAGAGTAGAAATATTTCAATACTTTCTTTGCATCCTTTATTGCATCCTTTATGTATTTAAGATGTAGAATTCAGACATTTATGCAAAAGGAAGAATTAAAGTGTTCACTTTGCCTCAGGTACACTTCAGGGAAACGTGGGACACATATGCATGTATTTGTTTAAATAGGCATAACTCCATGCCATCCTTTTACATTGCAGCTTTCATTTAAAAATGTGGAGAAGCAAGACAAATATCTCTTCTCCACACCCTTTTTCTGTACCACCAGATATGGCATTTGCTTTTAAAAGTTATTGAACTCTCAAAGAACTGCAATGTCGTATTTTAACTGCTATGGGAGTCATCAAAAAACTAATGTCATCAGCCAGCTTGGTAGCTTTACACCCTGCCTTATAGTGGCAAGAAGTTCAGGTCTCCACTAACTGACTGTGACAGGTCTCTGCACTGCAGCTCCAGACACCTGTTTCTAAGTCCATCATGGCAAGAAACAAGGTCTGAGCTGAGAGCTTTCTCCTAATATAAAAAAAGAATACTCTGTAGTTAGCAGTGAAACTGCTTTATATAGAGGTAGAACAACACTGAGCAGGAGAGAACATCATACAGTTAGATGGATACTTCTATTTTACATACAAACAGTAGTCAGTTAGCCAAAGGAAGTTTCCAGCAGAGGAAAAGTCAGGTGGCAGATGTCCATATAGCATGACACTGTTCCAGTGCAGGTTTACAGATTCCTTTTTTCCCCATTAGGAAGTTATGCACTGAACTGGGTTCTGAAATCACCCTTTCTTTACTGCACATCCAATGGGAACACAAACACTGGAGGCATCTCATTTGGACACCTAGGAGTGCTAAGCAGTAAGTTTGAGGACAATGGAAGACTTCAGTCTAAACCTCAAATGCTTATTTAAGTGAGTCAAACAGTGAGACAATTGAGGTGTTAGAGGACTGGACTATGAATAGTTAAATGATCTTTCTTGTAAGTACAAATATATTTAATACAAAAGTTTTAAGTTTTGAGAAACTAATTCAGTGTCTATTTTTATATGGGTTCAGGTTCAAAAGTTCCTATATACTGCTGAATGAGAATTTCTTTTTTTAATCTTGCAAAGTATTTCTGAAGTGTATTCTGTGCCTCAAAAAAAGAAGTGATTACTTTTAAAATCTTCTCTTTTTCTATTGATAAAGATCCAGCACAGAAATGAATGGACCTCTAACAGTCATCTCTAAACAAAGGATACTGAAATCTAAACATCCAGCATCTCAGATTTAAGTTAATTTTTAAGTCCCACCTGCTGGGGGAGTAGTGGGTTTCTGATTGCAGTTTTACCTAAAATATCTGATGAGCACCTCTCATAGAAGTCAGTATCTTACAGCAACTGCTGAGTAACTTATAAAATGAAACATGACAGACATTATAAACTGAGTTTCTGTGCTTTCAGCAAAACCACTGTTACTTCTGCCACGGGTATAATATCACCCTGAAGTTCAAACCATACATGGACTTGTCAGACCTTTCTCACCACTCAGATCAAATAAAACCAAATAAAACAAGCAAAGATATTTTTATTCTGACGTTTGAACTGAAACTCCTCACTTTCTTCGTTCATTCAATTAAGAAAAACAATATTTATTTAAAAAGAAATCTTATGTCTAGATTGAGGATTTTTTTATATATAATGCTGATTTCTGAAAAATATATACCTGCAGTTGAAATATTAGCTCTTAAATGTTTGAAAGCCAGTCTAAAAATCCACTAGCCTTGGAACTAATGCTACAAGACTTTTAAAACAATTTTCCATTATGTTCAGATCATGTTTGAAATGGAAATAACATTTCTAGAAAGCTGGATGACTTTTTTTTTTTTTTCCTACGTGATGTGTGCACAAAGCTCAAGAAAAGCCAGTTATGCGGTTTCTGAAAACTTCTGCTGGGTCCAGCACATCAGAAGCGTTCTGAAGCCAGAATTTCAATGTATTAGTCATACATAGCTTCCATGAACATTTTTATTGTGAGTAAAACCCAACTTTACCGTGGGAAACAAAGGTAAGAAAAACCCCAATTCTTCCAACTTGCTTTTACCCCTTTAAATGTTAGGAGCTTGGCACAGATTTAGAATTGCATTTGAGGCTAATTAAAACCACTCAGTTTTTCCTGAAGGTAGCATTTAATAGAGCACTCCTCTGTGGTTATTTATCTTCTGAAACAAGCAGCAGCTAGAAAATCAGTTCCACTAGGGATAGAAAGAGCCACCAGAAATGAAGCATTATGTTTTGACTGTGAATTTAGGTCACGCTAGTAAGTTCATCCTGCTATCACGACACTTTTTTGGAGTTATGCTACAAATAAATTTAATTTTTCATAACATGTACAGCATAGACTAAACTTTTTCTACTTTGCATATCAATCTAATTACCTACATTCTCTGTATACACTGGCTTTCAATCACATCTTAAAACTTGTTATTCTTTCATAAGAGACAGGATAACATTTCAAATACCACATTTTTATACACTCTAGTTTGTTTCCTTACTATGCTATAAAGTCTGGCTCCTGAATCACACATCACACATCACACATCAGTGCATGGCTTTTAACAAGCCCTTCCCAACTACTGAGTCCAGTACCCTGCTACAACCATGTAGTTCAAAAAGAACAAAATCCACTAGCTCTGCAATTGGTGTAATTTATATACACTAGATCATATCCCTACCATATTCCACAATTGGATCCACATGTTCACTTACATCTGAGTCAGTAGAGCAGCATTATGGAGAAAGTTTTGGCTGTGAATTCAGAGACAGATGTAAGAGAATGGAAATATCATCATTTTCTACTATCTATTGATAGTTTGGGATTCACCTCTCAGGCTGCCTTATTCATCTGTAGGTCTGCACAAAGTTTCCCACATTCTCCAAGGCAGGAAAGGGTGAAGGAACCTATGAGAGCACAGAGCATTCTGATTTCAAGCAGTTGCTCTTTCAGTCAGACACTAATAAAAAGTAGTATGCTAATTGAACAGGTCAATGGAATAAATCCTTTTACCCACTCATTCCCCAACATATATCCATTTACTTGAAATTTCAAAAAACTTGTATCCTATTTAAGAGCTCTGATATTCAAACAAGTTCTACAAAAAACCCACTTGCCAACACAAATGAAATTCACATCAGCTTCATGCTAGAATTTGGGCATTCCCTCAAAACATGTTAAATTATTGCAGAATTACACACTTCCAAAGGCCAACATTCTTCCAAGATACTGTTCTTAAAAACTGGTTTAAAAGGAAAAATGTGAAGTCTTAAAACTTTCCTGTATTGATAAAATGGTCTCACTGCCGCCTCCTCCCCTGGCCTTACTTAAATACACATATTTTTTTTTTTCTCCTGATTTTAGCTGATTAAGAGTTTTTACTTTTGTCTCATTTGGAAAAGTGAGGCAAATTCTATTATGATTTATGAGCATTTAAAGGATTCCAGCCTTCAGTCAAAAGAACTGATTCAATATATTTGACCTAAGCCTAAAGTAATCTAATCATTCAGAAGAATTTTATTAAGCTCCCTAAACTTTCTTCAGTAACTTAGTTAACTATCATAATTTTGGATGGCATTATTTCTAAACTCCAGCTCTCTTCCAAAAGATCTAGAATTCAGCTTTTCAGATACTGAAATTTCTTTTCTTCTCCAAAATACAGGTTTTTTGATATGTTATTTTAATCACTGAAAGGAAAATACTACTTTCAGTGTGCACCTCTGCTTCATTTTTACAACCATTCAAAACCAAACAAACAAACAAAAAAAAAAAACACAACAAAAACCTAACCAAAAAAAAACCCACCAAAAAAAAAACAAACCCCAACATTTCCAAATTGTATTTAGTCAATACTAAATGCTGAGTAAGAAACTTGTTGTGAGATATCTTCTGCCTATGGAGTCATAGAATCTGCTCTTCTTTACACATCTATGTGTTTATATTACTTTTAAGGCTTTTTCTCTGAAGACTCATCAACTAACTCTGTATTCTAAACACACAGGATGTCAAGTATAATAGATAAGAACAGCAGTCCAGGTTTCCTCCGCATGTCAGGACTGTCAGGACTACTATAAGGAGATCAAGCATTTATGCATGATGGTCAGAAAGTTTATTTTTGAATTCTGGAAAAAAGACAAGAAATATTTTTATATGATTGTTTCTTTCTCTGAAGAGAGCTGATTTCTTCTGATGTCATTGTGTACCAGTTCTACTGATGATTTATAAAAGATGAAGCTTTTTAATACTTCTACAAGGACCCACACAAATTCACATTTATTTGGACAACTCCAAAGATCAGGGAGACAACACACCTTAAAGGCAGATATGAGAGTAAAGCCAAGAGGTAGAATTAATGTTCAGGTCCAAAGTGTCGGCAGAATTAGTGCAATTAAATACAGTCAAAAATATTTAGATCAATTGCTGGATGACCGACAAGCATTTGGATGATCAACAGGCATTTAGGGAATTGAAGATCTAAATGCAATGAGAATACAGAAAGTTTCTAGGTAAAATTACTTCCTTCTCCACAATTCTCTGTTACCTCTCCTGTTACACCAGTTGCCATTCACTCCTCTTAAAAAAAAATATGGCAGTTAAGTGGTGTCTAAATTACTGAGTCGTGCAGTAGCATTGCTCCTTCTCATGGCAGCAACACAAGACCAGGATAACTCAAGACCTACGTATACATCCGTCTCTTAAACTCACATTCTGCCTTCTGTGGGAAGAAATCTGGCTATGCAGACAAAGAAGCTGCTGGCCATTCCAGCAGAATAACTGGATGACAGAGAAAGCACAGTGAGGCATAAACTTGCCGTACATTTGATATAAATGTATACACAAGTATCACTTCTGCACCAGGAAATAAATTCTCCTTGTATGCTTGAACATTTACAGGAACCTTGCAGATTGTTTCTTGCTCTGGCTAATCCCAATTTCATAACACAGTTTGTGCTGATACCCTTAGCTAGCTATCTGACTTTATTTACTAATTTCTTTAGTAAAAAAAAACTAGTAGGCACAAACCCAAGATTTCCTTATGTTTCCCCCAACCCCCAAAACAAACTTTAATTGCCTGAAACAACTTTTTTTTTTTTTTTTTTTTTTTTTTACTACAGAGCAAAAGCAGTATGCTCCTGAGTAATGTTTTTAACTTCACAAACCACACTTCTTGCTGTGATCTATTGGCTTTTCCTTCACTACATTAGTTTTTCTTCATGGCGATAATTTGAGGCAAGCTTTGGAAATCCTGTCCTGTGCCTCATGTAATTACTCATATTTACAGGGCTTGACATCCCCTTGGTTCTGGATACTACTTTTTGCCTTGTTGCACAGTAGCATTTGTCAGCATTTCTCAGATGAGTATTTTTTCCACTTTCACAGAGTAACAGGGGTGGACAAAGCCAGTGTAGACCTGATAGTAATTTACCTAATAAGGAACTGGGTGGTATTACATCTTGTCTGCCACTGGAGTCTCCTATTATACTTGTTATGGATGCACAGTTCAACTCTGGCCTTTGCTTTCATTACATGCTTTAAAAGCATATTTTAAAAGACACACTGTGGAACTCAGGCATATGTTGTGCAATTGCCGGCTTTTCTACAAAGTCCACAACCTTATGCATGTTGAAATGAATAGGCACTTTCATATTTACTTCAGTCAGGTTTGTATTCAGAAGATGTTTAATAATTTCCTATATTTTTGATCAGTGTTTTCCAGCAGACAACACTCCTCACCTGTGGAACTCTCACAGAGAAATTTGAAGGAAAAATAAAAGGACTTTCAGCAGAGCAAGTCAAGTAATATTGTCTATATTTTTTACCATAACATTGTGTAAATTTCTATTATTTCTGTAAAAGCTCCTGATCTACAAATCCTATAGACACCACCTGAACCAATTCTGAGCTTTATCTACCTATATTGAAGACAGGCAAATAAAAAAAGACACATTTCCGAAGACCCTGATGGAATCAACCTGTCAGTTTCGTGCAAGTTGGCAAAAGAAGAAGAGGCTGTGTTTTTTTGTTTTGGTTTTGATTCCCTTTACTCCATGGAGACACGTGAGTTCCCAAATTTATTTTTCCTATATTTTTCGAAGAGTGAAGGACCAAAGCTACTCTATAGGTCAGGAGGCAAAGAACAGCCTTTGTTGGAGTTACACAATTAAAAGGGTAACAGTTTTGATTAGCCCTCAACTAGGGTATGAAAGGCAAGAAGCTCAATCAGACAGCCACAGGATTAGCAGAGATAAAAGTGCATCTATACCCCTACAACAGTCCCCTGAATCAATACACAAGTTCTTCTCAAGTACGAATTGCCATCAAATGAAAAAAAATGTTAAATCTGTGAACAGTTAACAACATTGTGAGGGTGGACTTCACTAACTATCTGCTACTTCTTCACAGTAAATAGGTTTATGGCATGTATCCACCTGAAAGTAAACTCCGTATAAACCTGGTGAGGCAAAGGAATGGTATATTTGAATCACATTTATTATGCTTATAAAAGCAGATCACAAATTCTACCTGCCCAATCTTTTGCTCAAATGTTCTAGTTTCCACCAAATCTGGGCAACATTTGTAGAAACACAGATTCATGTATGCTTTTTTTTTTTTTTTTTTATTGACTGGCCCAAACTTGAACTTAGCAGACCTTAATTAAAAGTAAACCAAGACACTTTCTATTAAGGCTAAAGCATTCATTTTGCTGACCCTGTAACTCTCAGAAATAGCTGTCTGCCCTCACAGAAACAAAAGAGAAGCCACCCAAAATATATATGCAATATATACATATATGTGACCCAATGTAGAATTATGTGTGCAATTGTAAATTAGCTTCACAAAAATTCCATGAGGAACTGAGTACAGAATACATATATGATGAACATGAAATGCCTTTTATTGCCTTACATCAAGGAAAATAAAAGCACTCCTAAGAAGCAGGGGTTTTGCTACAGACAAGAGAAAACAGAGCAGTGTTTTATATGACTAACAGCTTCCATTTCATTTTAAAACACTTTCACATTTTTATAGCAAGTGCAAATAATCCTTTGTAAGAAAGCATACCCAAACAAAACCTATGTGGGTTAGTAAAACAGTATCTCTATATACAGCATTATAAATATATAGATATATATTTAAAGACTAAAAGGTACAGAAATTCTAAACCCTAAGTTACTGTAACTGCCACCTCCTCCTCACTATCTGGATGTCTGTAGCTACATGTCTCGGTAGCAATGCTAATTCTAAACCTTTTCCTAAAACACTTCAGGGAATGATTTTCCCCAAGGGCAAGGTGCTCTACAGCTTACACATCTGTACCAAGGAATGGCAAATTTCACAACTGCTCATTAATTGGCAGTTTTCTGAGGGAAGGATTATTAAATACCAAATTGAAGTGCTCCTGTGAAGTTACACTGGACCAAACTCATCCTATTGTTGTCAGATAAGACAGCAAGTAGTAACATTCTGAAAAAGACTATAGCCTTTGTCCTACCACTGTGCCACTTATTTTTCCCCACAGAACCTCTATGCAAGTGCATATAAACTCAGCTTGAAGCTGCCCCTGGTCTTGTGCATGGCAAGATGCTTCACACCAGCCTGTTCTATGAGCAATTCTGCAAACTGCCCTTAAACATGCCAGGTCCAATACACAAAACATATTTGTTTTACTGAAGGTTATTTTTCCCTGCTACAAATAAATATTATATAGTAAGTTAGGTTACAAAAAGCTGTGAAAATTAAGCCACATATGGTTCTTGGAGATACAGTGTTTAAATTGCTGTGTAGATTGGATGTTCTCTGGTGGTATCAAAAGTTTTCTTGCCCACTGAAATCCTTAAAATATGATCAAAGTCCTCTAAACTGGTAATGATTTTCAAATGCCCAACAAATTGCTTTTTTGATTAATGACTAATTTGAATACTCGGGGGTAAACTTTGCAAGCACTTTGTATTAAAGAAGAAAAACTGTATTCTCCGTACAGTTCTTCTGTAATTAGGTAGTTTAGAAGTTTACCCCTCAGAATTCAGGGATATTCAGAATTTGGCTCAGAACCAGTGTGGAAGCCCTAATGACTTTCTACAATTAACATTCCTAGGAAAAATAGGGGAGTTTGTCTGTTTCAGGCAAGAAGCCCAAACACACCAAGTACTGAATTACTAAGGTTTACTTAGTCATGGACTCCAGATAAGTACATACTGAACCGATTTATTGATTCTCAAGATATTTATTAATCACTCTGCTCTTTAGCAGAAAATGATCAGAAAACATTATCAGATTGGTTACCAATGCTCCCAGGAACACTCCTGGGGAATCTTCTTGTCTTTTCAGTATACACATTAATATTTATTTAGATTACAAAGTAACAAAGTATCGGTCCATCAAAACTTCCACTGTCAAACATGTCTGTCCTGAATGTCCATCATATATGTGCCCTGCTGGGCACTCAGACCTCTGGCTTACCCCCATACACTGTTTTAATTCACATGCTTTTCTTTTTCAAATCATGGCCTTAGCTCTGAGTTTCTAGGAGTACTTTTTTGATGCAGAACCTCCTCCCACCAGCCTCACAGAGCTGAGACTGTTCCTCAGTTGCCTCAGCTGCCATTTCCACAGATTCAGTATCAGCAAGTTGAAAGCATCAGAAACAAGAACACAAGGTATATTCTGGTTCTCAACCTCCATTTCCACACCTGCTGCACCACATTGCTATTCCTAAGCTTTGACCAAAGGCAGTCTAAAACATGCTTTAAAAAAAAAGGCAACACTACCATGAGTTTTGAAGTTTCTTGGATATATTATAACAAGTAATAGTGTCTGCACTTGAAGACAAGCAGACTTTTTCCATTGTAATCTCAAGTAAAAGGACCTGGTTCTACATTATTTTCTGCCAAATAAAACCCTAAATTATTCAGGAAAATAATTTAGTAGCAAAAATAAGTTACCCAAAAGACCATAGGTTTGACTGAGCCCTCTCACCACATCAAATTTAGTGTAAAATATCCTGGTTAGTTTGGCAATAATAGACTGTGATTTAAAAAAAAAAAAAAACAAACAAACAAAAAAAAAACCCAAAAACACACACACAAAAAAAAAAACTGTCTAGGTTTAGAATTTCAGTCAACACTAATTCTACACTGTTTGCTAATTTTGCTACACTGTCCTTTAACACAAAATATTGCTTTACTACCAATGCAGCCTATTTTATCCTTCTGTATATTTTCCATTCTGGTGTAACAGCATGGCATTCATTATTTTCCCTTCCACTAAGTTTCCCATATGCCTAGTATGTCAGTGTAGTCTCATTAAGAGTTCAGCATTACAGCTTGCCAAGAACTGTTTTCAGAAGCTTCTCAAACTCTGAACAAAAATCATTTAATAACTTAAATTTCATGGGAAGATACTTTATTTGTGCTGATGTGCCTCCATCAGCTTTAACAGCTGGTCACCTAAATATTTTTGGCACTTTGAGAAACTTAGTTACCACAAAATTACAAGTCATATTTGCCTAATTGCCTCTTCTGCTAAACTCAGAATACAAAGAAATGAGGACTCGTCCATAGATTCAAGGCAAAGGGATGGTGTAATTTTGCCTCCTACCATCACATGAAAAATTCACTAGTCACTGAACATGGAAAAACTAATTACATAACAATTTATGACCTTGACTTGTTAGTTGCTTGTTTCTTTCATCATGTGAGTATTGAAAAACAAGTCTTCACGATGTTTCACACAAGCACCAACAGTTGATGGTTAGGTTCTCTCTCCAGCTTGGCAGATTTACTGTAAAAATGTAACAAGCTCAAACACCGCTTTGTAGCTCTCCAATAACAATATGATTTTTAGGCTAAGCAAATAAGATTTATTGCTGCCTCTATACAATGGATTATAGAGATTGGTTGAAATGCATTAACTATGAAAATATTGAATATATACAAATTTAGACACCAGACACTAACCCCAGAGATCCCGAATCACAATCTCCGTAGTACATTAAGAAGCAATCAATTTTATGTTCTCGAGGTTTGTGAACTGAGCTATAAGCATTTAAACCAGTGAATCATCAATATCATACCTACAAAAATGAACACAATATACCATTTATAACATTGCAGTTGAACTACTTGTCTTGCTTTGTAATTGTTTACTTCATGAAGAGCTAAAAAGAAAAAAAAACAGTTTGAGAAGTACCTTTCTTGAGCATTTTATGTCATCTTCTTAGGTTTTACGGTTTTATGAACTTCTGCAAGTATTAGCATTGTCGTAATCTATGCCCAGCAACGAAGTTGCCACAAAGGCAACCTGGTAAACACACTGTCAGAGAAAGACACCCTTGAGAAGCTCACCATAAGCCTCTTTGATGGGGGGTGGTTGGCAGGACAAAGGAACTTTGATGGATGCAGAGCAAAAACTGTGAGGATGACCTTGCCTGTCAGGAAACAGAAGTGAGCAACTATTCTAGGAACTGGTGTCCTACAAGCACTTATGTACAATGAAAAGGCATGCAAAGTGATTAGCTACTTAGCCAGCATCAGCTTCTGTGCAAGAGCCTCTCTGCACAAGATCTCCCAGCCCAACCAGATCCTTGCCAGGGACACGTAGCTGACTCCAGCCTGTGACACAGATAATTTTTAAGTGAGACCTTTCAATCACCGATTAGACCCACTCCTGAGAGCAGTTTTGGAGGTTTTTTTACTATTAGTATCTCAGAAATATACTTATTGATGCACACAAGTGAATGTTTATCAGTAAATACTTGCTGCCAAAATTAGAATGTTGTAATGACTTGTAATAGACATATCTGCTTTACTGTTATGTTTACTTGCTTTCCTAGTGGTAATTTTTTTAGTGACTTGAAATGCTTTGTGCATGTGCATATATAAATATTTATCAATTTATATATATATATATATAAAATGGTTTTACTAATAGCATTTTTATGGCAACTTATAATAGACAAATTATCAAAACCCCAAATCTCTGTCTTTGTGCATTGCAGAATCGTAAGAACACCATGGTCATGATCTTCAAACATGCACATGCTGTGTAAGCCTCATAGGTCATTACTTTGACTGCTACACCCAGAGAAGAAAGTGCAGTTTGTGTCATGCACCCAGACCTATGACTAAGATGACCCAGTCCAAGTAAGCTGCCAGTTCACCACAGATCCTTTCCTACCACTGGAGCCAGGAGACAAAAGCATTACACAGTCCTGTTGTATAGCTGCCTCCTCAGGGACCAGAAACCCTTTGTAGCCAATGAAAATGCTACCAGCCTATAATATGCTTGCTTAATCCAAAATATGTATCTGGTAAGAAAAGTTAAGTGTAACACAGGAAACAGAAGGGTTGTGCCTGTCATAAAAATCTGTCAAACTTGCTCATCACATAAAATGAGCCTGATGACTACAGTATATCACCCACATTCCTGCCCAGTGTCCTTATTTTACAGAACCACCACCTGTAAGAGTTAGAGCTCAGTAACTTTGAGTCTTTTTGGTCTTAGATTATACCCAGCTGCTAGAACTTCACAAACAATTACATACAAGCAGCAGCTGTTAAATGAAGCTAAAAGACTAAAGACTACAACCAAAATGAGCTCAAAGCTCTCCATTTTAACAGTGTCTGCATTGCTCAGTCCTACAGTCTTAAAATGCAAATGACCTTCAGTAGGCTTCTGCATGAACAAGGAGGGAAGACCTGGCCTTTATTTGACAATCGTCTTTTAATTAACCTTTAGATATCTCAGAGTCATCTCTTCGCTTTTGCAGTCAAGTGTTGCAATCAAAAAAGCAACTTGCACTACCAAGAAAATGTCACCGTTACCTTTCAAGAGGAACAGAGTAGGTCTGAGATCTGTAAGTCTATATTATCGATTTGAATCAGAGATCAGCCCAGCAGTGAACCTGCTCTACCTTCTCCGTGTGTGCTGTATTACCCTACCCTGGTGGGTGTGCTGTACACATAACCAAAGCACATCGCACTTTAGTTACTGTGACTTAATAAATATTAAGGTCCAGAGGGACTTTGAAACACTTGTGAGGTGGGCTGATACCAACCTTATGAAGTTCAACCATGACAAGTGCAAGGTCCTATGCCTGGGTCAGGGAAATCCCAGGCACAGCTACAGGTTGGGCAAAAAAGAGATTCAGAGCAGCCCTGCAGAGAAGGACTTGGGGGTGTTGGTCGATAAGAAAATGAACATGAGCCGGCAGTGTGCGCTCGCAGCCCAGAAAGACAACCGTATCCTGGGCTGCATGAAAAGGAGCGTGACCAGCAGGTCGAAGGAGGTGATCCTGCCCCTCTACTCTGCTCTTGTGAGACCTCACCTGGAGTATTGTGTGCAGTTCTGGTGTCCTCAACATAAAAAGGACATGGAACTGCTGGAACAAGTCCAGAGGAGGGCCACGAGGATGATCAGGGGACTGGAGCACCTCCCATATGAAGACACGCTGAGGAAGTTGGGGCTGTTCAGCCTGGAGAAGAGAAGGCTGCATGGAGACCTCATAGCAGCCTTCCAGTATCTGAAGGGGGCCTATAGGGATGCTGGGGAGGGACTCTTTGTCAGGGACTGTAGTGACAGGACAAGGGGTAACAGGTTAAAACTTAAACAGGGGAAGTTTAGATTGGATATAAGGAGGAAATTCTTTCCTGTTAGGCTGGTGAGACACTGGAATGGGTTGCCCAGGGAGGTTGTGAGTGCTCCATCCCTGGAGGTGTTCAAGGCCAGGTTGGACAAAGCCTTGGGTGGGATGGTTTAGTGTGAGGTGTCCCTGCCTGTGGCAGGGGGGTTGGAACTAGATGATCTTGAGGTCTTTCCAACCCTAACTATTCTATGATTCTATGATTCTAGAATATTAATTGCCAGGTTTGATAGGGCTTTGAGAAATCTGGTCTAGTGGAAGATGCCCCTACCTGTGATAGGGGGTCCCTTCCAACCCAAACCATTCTGTTTCTTACTTGTGTAACTATTTTCCAAGTCTCTTCTCACTGACATTATGGAGGAAAAAAAAATAGTGGGAATTAATATTAAGAAGGAAAACCACCAAGGAAATAATGTAATGTCTTCCCGCTCTCTCGCCAGTAAATAAACAAATAAATAAATAAATAAACTGAAGCGGTTGTTCACATCATGTTCTTCTCTAGGAGGAACTTGCCACAGAAACAATTACAGACATTGCACCCTGATGGGTGTTATTCTGAAGGAGATGCAGAACACACCTCTTCGCCCAGCTGAGGGAGCCACCCCAGGCCACACAGGGGTTCCACAACCACAGGGGTTTCCTCAGTCAGATTTGAGAGGCACAGACAAAGTCAGAGCTGCTGATGAGTGTGTTGCCACCCAGGACTCAGACTGACAGAGCCTCTTCCCCGTGCATGGTGTGCAGAGGTTCCTCACAGACGTGCGAGGCAAAATCAGTTTAGCCCAGTGTCAGAGCTGTAGCAGGAAGCAGACATGATCAGAGCATGAGGGAGGCTGAGAAAGAGACCAGTGAAATCATGCTCTGCCCTCCCTGAGACAGAGATAGGGACAGACTTCTTAGTAAGGCTTATAGTTATAGGACGAGGGGTAATGGTTCTAATTAAGAGCATAGATGTAGTTTGGATATATAAATTTTTTTTTAATGATGAAGATTTTGAGGCACTGAAATAGGTTGCCCGGAGAAGCTGTGAATGTTCCATCCCTAGGAGCATTCAAGGCCAGGCTGGATGGGACTCTGAGCAGCCTGACCTATTGAACATGTTCCCACTAATTCATGTCAAATATTTCATCCAATACTAGGTCAGCTCAGTGGAAAACTTCAGGTCAGCAAACAGTGACTTCAGCAGAAGAGCCCATCTGCTTCAGATTAGGTAGGAAGTATATAGCTTGCAGAATCAAAGCCGCACAGGTAAGGTCCTTAAATATGGTTCTCATGGCCTGGGGCCCATTTACCAGCTTACTTTCTAAAGATAGCATCCAATTTATTGAGAATTAAGCATACATCTGTTATAAAATGACTTCTTTTTGAAGGAATGTAGGTCTCCAGTAACATATAGCAAACATATAGAGTGGAGAGAGAAAACCAGCTTCCACAGAGATCCTATAGCCAAAACTGACTCCAAGGGGCACAAAATTTCATCTGAATTCTTGGATATCAAATTGCTTTCCCAGGCTTGGAGTAATTGACTCTGCTACTTCTACTTTTCTTCACTCATCTGAAAAACATTTCCTTCTGTGCTCATTCACTAATAGCATCTTGGAAATGCTCTTGACATGCACATTTCTCCCATGTATGTTTTTCATTTTTCAGTGCTTTTGCTCTGCATATGTACTTCCATCACTCCAGATGCACTGTTTATCTGATAAAGTTCCTAGAGTGACCTCAGAGTGCCTAAATGCAACTACCTCATCTCCCAGTGTCTTCCCTTCCTCCAGCACAAAGGACTTTTCAGAGTTCGACATCCTTATGCTTCAGACAGAAAACGCTTTTACAGGAGAGGAACTGAAATGCAGGCTCAAAATACCATATATCCATAGAAGCTGAAGGTAGCACTTGTCTCACCTAATTGGAGTCATCTACATCAGCATTTAGTAGAAGATCTTTGTACTAAATGGAAATAGAAGTTTGCAAAAGGTTTCAATCCACCTCCTGCCTAAGTAGGATCACTCTCAGAGATGTCTCCAGCTGCTGTGACACCTCAGACTCAGTCTGGATTAAGGATCAAACCTTTCCATAGACAGCTGTCTTAATGTCAGTGGGTGGCTAAATCTTTAGGGTCTGGACTACCTAGAGATGTGCAGGCAGACAAAAGCTGCCTCTGTGTGCCATGTCCAGCAGCTGCTTGTGCACCTACTCCTCAGCACAACAGTGAATGAATAAAAACAATGCCCCAGCAGGGACAGAACCAGCGCCAAGTTCCCATCTCTGATTTTTCAATTATTTTTCTATTTTAAACATTTGCAAGGACATGTAGGGACAGGGGGAACAGCTTTAAACTGGAAGAGAAGAGAATTAGATTAGATATTAGGATGAAGTTCTTTCCTGTGAGGGTGCTGAGGCGCTGGCACAGGTTGCCCAGAGAAGCTGTGCCTGTCCCGTCCCTGGCGGTGTTCAAGGCCAGGTTGGACGGGGCTTTGAGCAACCTGGTCTAGTGGAAGGTGTCCCTGCCCATGGCAGGGAGTTAGAACTGCATGATCTTTAATGTCCCTTCCAACCCAACACATTCTATGATGATTCTATGATGGTTCTATGATATTGACTGTTCATATTTAAAGTCCCAGGAAAAGAATAAAATAATCACCAATGTGTTTCCCCTTTAGCACTCTTCTGGCCAGCCATTTGCACTGGCACTACTTTTGTACCTTAAAATAGAAAAATCCTAAGGCACCTAAATTTAAGATATTTTATGGGGTTTTCTGAACCGATGCTGACAATCTCTGTAGTTGCTAAGAAAAGCACCAGAGTGAGTTATTCTTATGCATAGTGCATTTGCAACAATGCATAGTATGCAAGTATGCATGACATGCAAAAAGCTTCCTCTCAGGAAGGAGATGGGAGAAAGTGATAATCCCCTTTTTTGTGGTGCTGGTGTAGATGATATACAAGAAGACAACATGGCTTTCCTGCAGGCTTTTCCATTTTATTGTACTTTCATTTACACTCATTTTAGAAATTGATTGAAATCACTCCAAAGACCAGAGCTGAAAATTAGTAATGTCCTGTCTGGAGCCTGGAGTAATGCATAAAGTAGGAGAAAACATACATATGAAAAAAGCTAGATTAGCCTTCTTAACATGACAGAAATAGCACAGTTTCCAGCATATTTCCCATTGAAGATGAAAGAGACTAAATATGCACCAACATCTTGAATTTCTACTTCCGCCCCCATTCCAGCTTTCCTACTGGGAATTGTTAAACGTTACTTTCTCAGTATGAGACTGAAGAAATGTTACTGAACGCAAACCTACAGAGCTGTAATATACAGATATATCTACTAAGTTCAGAAGAAAAGTCATAACATAAAGATGCTATTAAGAAGTGAGTTAAGGAGTTTTAGCACAAAAATATTCAGGCTGGTGATGTCAGCCTGAATCAAGCTTGTTCCCGGTACTAGCAGGGTTTAGTCTGAGACGAGCCCTCAGATTCTTATTTTCATTGCCTCACAATCTGTCCTCCCATCTGACTTAATACTTCAATAGTCCTAGAAGTTTTCTTTTGCTTCCTGCCACAGGCTACTACATCTCTGCAGGCCAGGCTGACCTTCCATCACCAACACCTTCTGACCACACACACCCCGAGAGCACTCCTACCTTCACCTATAGAGGGAACAGCCATCCTGCTGTTTTGCCACATGCTTTGTTTTTTTTTTCCTAAGGCTTCAGATCCCCAGTGAAACAGCAGCAACTCTTTTGGCTTTAAAGGGTACCTTTTAAACAGACATTCACACAGCCTTCAATTTCAAAAGCTAGCTGAAGAACAGAAAGAAATACTTCACGAGGGAAAAGGAATAAAAAAATTACCATGTTCTATCAGTTTTAATAATATTAAAAAATTAGTGCTTTAAAATACATGCCTGCTACATTTAGATGGATGCTAGCTTAGAGAATGGATAGGAAACATCAGCATTTGGAATGAGAAGAAATCAGTAGAGGTTTTATTGCTAAAAGGTCAACACCACTTACAAAGAGATTCAATCTTTAAAGCCCTGCAGAATTTCGTTTAAAAAAATAAAACGGCACGGAGAAAGAAAAGCTCTGAAAACAGGAATCTGCAAGTAGTTTCTCACTTTGTGACCCCATGTTGGAAATGCTGTTGCATAGCGAATGCCCACTGCCACCTACAGACGGTTAAGTGCGCACAGATCCAGCGCAGGGAGTTGCTTTGCCTGAACCCAGGATGTCGTGATTTCCAAACATTAGCCACTCAGCAGTCTTTGAGAAGTGTGCTAGCTCAGCTGTTGTGCTAGAAGGCTGATAAAGCTTTCAGAAACACTACACACATTCAAGATTGCCTGTGACAAGAGTAGCAAGGAAGACATAAAAGACAACAATAGCATCGTACTTGGTGTGTCTATTGGCAACAGAGTTGTACAGAAGAAAACCAGGTCCTCTTAAAATGAACTCTACATTTGATAAAAGCATTTGTTATACACATATGTACTGTAATCATGTTTGTATTGGTGAAAACTGGCTGATAGCAGCTTTTAAAACATCACTGTGGGAAACACAAACAAGGATTTTAAATGGAGAGAGCTGAAAAGAAAAAGGAGTCAGCTGTTAACAGTAACGTGATAACGATACTTTTTCTACAAGCATGGTCTTTCCTTTCTACAACAAGATTAAATACAACTATATGTAATGTAGCCAGTACACATATAGAATATTCCCATCATCTTCCCTTCAAAGCAACACATTCAATAGCATGATCAAGTTCATGCAACTTACAAAATAAGTGTAAGAATTAAGAGTTCAATGAATTAAAGAAATCCTAAGAAAAAACAACACGCAAGATACTGGTAGAAGAGTACAATTTAGAATTCTGCCTCCAGATGAAAACAAAGGCTTTGAAAAGAAAAAAAAAAAAAAAAAAAAAAGCACAATTTCAAAAATCATTCAAGCATCAGTTTCCTCAGTTAAAAAAAAAAAAAAAAAAAAAACACCAAAACTTGGGCTCAAGTTTCACACAAACTTTTGCAGCATTTTCACCAAGTATTTCAAACACTCTCTGCACTGTGCCTTTTTCTTTACTGGTATGCTGAGATACTTCAAGGTTTTTTTTCTTCCCCCAACAAATGACAAGCAGTGCTTAAATTTTCATTTCATTAGGTTAAAATATGTAATGAAATTTTGCAGGGATCAGAGAAATAAAGGCAGAATATTAAATAGAAAGGTTAGAACTTTTAAAATACTGCAATTATTGTCAAGATCTTACAGCAAGAACATTTTCATGAATGTTTTCAAATTGAAATAAATATATACACACACTTTTTTATTTTAAGACTGGTGAAGCATTTACCTTATTTCTATTTGAAGGAAAAGTCACACATCTCTTTTAACAAAATGGCACTATTACAAATAAGTTGAAGATTATTTCCTTGGAAAATCAGATTTCTCAAACACAACTAAGACAATAGTCTTTTTAATCCATAATCAGCTTCACACAACTGAAAACATAGGTTACTGCATTGTTTGCAGGACTGGTATGCCATGGAAATGCTCTAAGTCCTGACAGAACTCCTTGAAAGTCCTTGACCTTCTCAACACAAGATAAAAGTGCTGTACTTGTGTAAAGATGGCATGCAAAAAACAATGTCCAGATGTGTGTCTACCACAGTTGTCCTTCCTAAACCATTTGTAAGTGCAACCTTCCACGCACAAATTAATCTAGCAATGCTGCATGCTGACCGACTCTGCCAAATTAAAATACCAGTAGTTATATTATTCATTTATACCACACCCAAATAAGTTAAACTAGTTTTTATAACATCCTCCAAATAATAATTTAAGATAAATCACCTTCCATGATTTTGGCCCTGAATATGGAAAGGAAGTCTCTCCCCCCAAGTTCATAGAATGGATGAACATATATAAATGAATTTGCAAGTTTAATCTGCACCATATATGATGCACTAGAAACCATTTGACTCATTTTTCTTGTGCAGCAATTCCCATGGTCACAGATCAGGAAGAATCAGCATTGCAGGGTGCTTCAAGTCATCTGATTCCGAGACCATGTACTGGCCAACATGAAGACATATACAGACATAAAAGTTTCTATTAGCTTGAGATGGGCAGCTTGCCCTTGAGACTGCAGGAAGTTTGAATGTCACAGCAGAGCCCCTACTCAATTTCCATTTGAGAAACCTACCCTTAAAGAGTTGAATACCTAAATGCTCATGTCGATCAGGTCTACCCTGGATTTCATCATGTTTCCTGTGAGCAGAGATGGACTGCAATTAAAATGCAGCCTCATCTAGGCACTGATCCCTCTGGTATATCTCCTAGATAAAGAATCATACCTAAAGAAACCTGAATCTAGTAGGATCAGCGCTTATCGGTTATGAATCTGTCCCATAAACTGGGTCCTGCTCATATACAGGGGAAAGAAATGCCAGGTAAATCTCAAACCACAAAACACATAGTTAAGACAATTTCCCTGCAGGAAAAGGGCTCTAATAGATGTGATAGGAACAAGGGAGGAGAATGCACCCTGAGGGTAACTGCCCATGCACTGGGTCTGAATTGAAATAAAACACAGTGGTTTAGACAGATATCATTTGCTAGATTTTTGAGTGTTTGCAAAAATCTGACTGGGAGGTACGTACAGGTTTTCCATCCTCTTTTCATGAACTCTAGTGTATTAGTATGCTTGTTATGTTAAACACAGAGATACAAGCTCTGACTCATCCTTCCTAATTTCTATCCATAAGAAAAAACACACTAAATGCTATGGGAGTAGAGATGGGGACACCTGGCTAAAACCAGATAGGAGGTACAATGGGCAAGAGATAGTGGAAACAGGCCCAGGATCAGTGAACACTTCAGCAAGCTTGGAAATTGCAGCAGAAGCTAAAGAAAATTCCAGAAAGCAAGCAGCAACATTATGCATGCAATCGTAGCTTGCAAAGCACCCAGTTTAACTAGAAACAAACAATCAGCTATAAGATAACCTTGTCCTGGGTAGAGGGGCTGTATTTTATGGGAGAAGAATGGAAGCAGATCAGTCTTCTCTCACATGCTTCTAGCTACTGTCTTTACCGTGTAATAAAACTGTCAGGTTCTTTTGGCTATAGAGAATTCTCTGCCTTTCCTGTCAGCCACAATAACCTATAAATATTTCAAAATATACCTTATTTATTCTCTGCTCTTCTTCAAAGTATGTAGGATTATGGAGAAGCACTTAAGAATCACATACTATTTTGTATTTTTAATGAGCTGCAGAACATCATAAGCATATGCATACATGTCAACTTCATCAGCCTCATTAAGTCTTTAAAATATTTCTTTTATTAAGAATTAAAAATGTCAAGTTCACTGATGAAAGACTTAGCATTGAAGCATGATAATTAGCCTGGAGGTCGTGTCTTGCTAAACTAACTGTATACCTCCTGGAATCTGAACCATTGTCTCCCAGTTACTGAACACAGCTCTGTGCCATGGAGACTTAGCAGTTCAGCCCTGCATCTTCAACATTACACTGACATGCCAATGTACAGCTTAACTAAAAATCAAAACTTTCACTTCCTAAAAAGATTGTGTTCATAATCATCTTACCATGATCAATAGAAGTCAGGTGCACCACATACAAGAACAGAGGCGAGTGCTTCTGTTGCAAAGTACAAGATGATGCATTAACATAAGGATAACGTTGCAAAGCTGTTTAGTTTCTTCATCCCCTGCTTCTGTTTGTCTGAAAAGCTTGGGGGCTTTTTTAACAAACAAACAAAAGAAAATCCGCTAAAACTCCCAACACATTGTCATTCTGGGAAAGCTCAATACACTACCAGCCAACCTTACCACTTTGTTAATGTCATCTTTGGCATTGAACTTGATTTTTCTGCAGTCTTTTACAGAGGAACCTTCAAATCAAATTTCTTTTGTTACAAAAAGTATTTACTTTAGTCTTTTCCAAGAGAGTCAAAAAAAGATCACGTAGTATATTCTTTTTCTGAGGCTTAGGTTGGCTTTTTTTGGTCTTCAGTAAGTCAAATAAGGACTGTGCTGAAATAAAGCTCGTGAACCACCAAGGATGCTGCGCACTCATACTTGAATAGAAAGACAACTCTGGCACATCTCCACTGATTCTCAAGTGGTTTTGTAGTAAATAACATTCATTAAGTACTCCATGTTTCATATAAAGAGGAATCCAGAATTCACAAAATAACATGGTTTTGTTTGTTCTTGCTGTATAACCATATCTTTGAGAATTCCTTTTGCTCTTAGTTCATATTCCTTCCCCAAATTTCTAGCTATAAATCATTAAATAGCTGATGCTCTTCTAAAACCCTGTTTCTCTGAGGTGCAAAATACAAAGTACCAAACTTTCCATTGCTAATGCAAGTTCATATTGCTTAGCCATAAACTGAGATTAACAAACAGCAGTTGTGAAAATATTTTATTTAGGCACTACAATTATGTAATAGATGATTAAGTTATCAGTGCATGGTCTTCTCATAGCCTAAAATCATTCCAATCCCTTGGAATGAAAGCTGGTTCATGACTACAAGTTCACATAGGGTAGAAGGAGCTCTGGCAAAATAAGGAAAATTTGCTAATTTGCCTGTAAGAATAGGCCTATGACTGCAGGGCAAAAAACAAGCTACATATTAGAGGTAAAGTTAACTGGCATTTTAAGTGCTTTATTTCTAGGGATCGGGCTAGAAAAAAAAATAAATAAAAAAAATCAAGAAGTGGTAACACAGCACTGATTTCTGAAAGATCAAGTACAAACCACACATATGCATAACAAAAATGTATTTTACTTATAATGGCTGATGAGCCTATTTCACAGTAAAAGAACTGTGATCATTTATGTCAAAATAGTGAAGTTTTACAAAAACCTCATTACTTCAAATATTTGAGAGGGCTCAGGTTGTCTGTCATGAGAATGACTCTTGTCATTATTAAAAGTCAAAGAATCTGGAGAAAACCAGCAACCTTCCCTTATTTAAAGCATCAGATTAAGATTTCCAGTATGTATTTTGCTGAGAAAAACAAAGTACCTATGTTTTGAGGTATGCAGAGGAAATTCATATATTGATTCTTTCTGTATCAAAGACATTCTGCACTGACTCTTTTGACACGATAGGACAGATTTTTTTATTCTGTGTTTGTGGATTCACTTAGAAAATAGACGAGCTAGTCTTTTAAATATACATTGTTCTGCGAAAGACAAGCTAGTGTTTGCTCCATGAGAGTTTCTTTCATGCTCTGTTTGGGACACATGGTGCCCTAAATTGTTTTATACAATGCGATCACAAATTTTTAGCTGATATGCTCTGGATCAAGTGTGAAAAACCTCCAAACCACAGCAGTCCTCACAGATGTTCTACTGTGCTTCCAATGGAAAATAGCAGTTTTGATTAGACAGACACGCAGATCCTCGTCTGCAGTGTCTCTAAGGAGTACTGCTCCCTATTGTCAGTTATCACCTCACTGGTGCATTTTCCTTGGCTGCTTCTTCCAGGCTAACCTGTTTATGGGACAAAACAAGCATTTAAAAAAAAATATGCCATTTTGACCCTTGAGGAACAGAAGACCTTTTCAACATAGGATTTTAGAAGACATTAAAGGGAATGGGCAGCTTTTCATTCCATTTTTCAAAATAGAAATACTTTCAAAACTTTAATTTCCTTACAGCAGAACAAAGCTGTGCTGGCACTGCTTAGCTCTTTTTTAGTTGTCAGTTGCATGCTGCCTAATTTCTTGTTCTCTATACATTTTTTCCTGTCTCCTTGACTTTACCGCTTCTTTCTTATCTGATTACAGCAACTTGTGCCAAAAGCAGAAGAAAGAACATCACTGTGATGCCAAGAATTCAAGTTACAGATTTCGATTCCTATGACCATGAAAACTTGACACCAGAGAAGGCTGTCTATGGTAGGAATAAATGTTGAACTTTGGAAGCTTGGTAGTGCGGGGGAGAATACTGGAGATAGAAGGGACATGCTGAGAGATGCACAGATGGAAAGATGGGTGAACGATAATCCCTTCCTTTCTATGCTTTTTTGCTAGAAAATTTTTATCCTGACAGCTAATTTAAGTCCTTTTTATGAGGAGGGAACCTAGCAGTTAACTGTTCAACTTATCTGATTTTAAGGTTATTAAAAAAAGTCTCAGTTTCAATGTACAAACTGCATGCTCTGCCCTTTTAAGGCCATTTTTAATCCTACTCTTGGTCTCATTTGCGCAGCTATTCAGAAACACAGCCAGTAAACTGAGACCCGCACGAGAAGTTTAAAAGTGGAGAGGTCAAGCTCAGGACCTCGTCTGCCACTCAGGAAACAAGAGCCCAGTCCACCTGCAGTTTTCCTGCAGGAGGTCCCAGCAACCACAAGCAGACTTTCTTCAGGCCCTGGGGCATGGAGCAGGGAAAGAATGAAGGAGTGAACTGCAGCCTGACATGTTTTCTGCATTTTGGATGTTGACTTTGCTCCTTGATTCAAATAGGCTAATGCAAGTTATTTGTTGTAACTCTCTTCATGGTTTCAACGGTTTGATTTAAAACTGAAAACACGAGTTCTTCAAGACACCCACAGTTTGCTTAGAAGTTTTTTGGCAAACACTAGGAAGATAAAAGCCATACTGTAGCAAGGAGGTGATCGAGAATAGTATACATCACACAAGCTGGTGCTAAAGTCAATGTGCATATTTCATTGATGTCAATGGTATTTCACCTACCTGTCCAAACATATTGTGTTCATCTGAACAAATGGTTGTGTGAATGCCAGCGAAGTCCAGGACCTCAGAGTAATGAGCATGCAGAGAAAAGTTTTGCTTTACCAAGTAAAATGTCAAGAAAAATCCTGCTGACAACATGCACAGGTAGTTAGGAATCACCTGCCACATGTATGTGCTCACTTGCTTTTTCCTGTTCCCTATGTACCATGTCCTGCTGATTCCAGTGCTGGTTGAAAGAGGGGCGGGGGGGAAGGAGGAGACGAGACCAAGGCTCAGAGGATCAGGTACACTCAAAGAATAAAATCAGATTATAAAAGTAAGTTACTATGTAGTGTAACAGCCAGTCTTACACTTAAATTTTGTGAGACTGACTCTATATAGAAACACTATAGCACTAGAATGTATACGGGAAAAATAGTAATGGGCCATGCTCTAGCTAGACAGCTGTATACTTTCCCTCTGTCTGGATTTTCCTGTTGTCAGGTTGATTAATGGAATGTCTTCATGTTTATCTCCTTTTGGATATCTTAAATCTCAACAAGTCCATTTCATGTTCTTGCCACCAAGATTTCCAGTAGATTTCTTTCAGCATGTCAGAATGACAGATAAGTTCCTGCAGCGAACCTTGTAGAGAGCTCATTATTGTTTCAGACTTGTGTACTCACCCTGGAGGTCCTCTGTACAAAGGCCTCCAGAGTTTTAGATCATTTTAAAATCTGTGTTGAGTAAAGGTGTCATTTGTCTACTAGAGAAAGCTTTGGAACAGAGTTCAAGACCACATTCTGAATTTTATGCTGTTTTATATCATTTCACAGAAATAACTGCAATAAACACTAAGTAATGCAATGCAGCACATGCTTGATCTATTTTATTTATATAGTTGCCTGCTTTTGTTGAAATGCCATTAAGTTATTTATGAGATAGTTTTATTATTTTCTTCTGAAAGCTTCAAGCTCTCACTGGCAGCACAGCAACATTATCAATGACATTTTTAATTCATTTGTAAAATGTTGCTGGTTTGAAGCTAGCATACAGTAATTGCTTTCAATGCTTTAAAAGAGTTTTGAGAATGTACAACTGAAATCCCTTATGCTAATTCCAAATAAACCAATTCTTCTCTCACTATGGATTTTTAGCTGCAATAGTGAACTTAATCAGGCTCTAATGTGACTGTATTAGTAATGGTGCTTTATTATGATCATCATTGATTTTTGCATTGAATGAGTGAATTTAAGAGTGAGCAATGAGGTGGAAGATTGATCAATCAAGTGGAAGAAATCATATCCTACCTCTGCTCTACACTGTGCAATCATTGTCTTTTCCATACAATTGCCCATACTATCTGCAAGATGTTTTTAACATCACAACATAATTATTTGACACGATTAAAATCAGAGGCATATCTTTAATTGTACCCTTTCCGTTCACTCAGAACAGCCCCTTCCAACATTCTTTGAGTTGGATTTTAGTATTATGCCACAGCTCTGTGCTAGAGGGATATTTGGCGTATTGCCCTGAGCTGGCTTAAAAGAAACTGTATTCATGACTCATCACATTCTGGAGAGTTGTGGGCTTGGAAAATTTTCCTTTCTAAGGAAAATTAATATACAAGAACCTCATGGTTCACGTTGCAAATCTTATCATACTACACTGCAAATTTTGTAGCAGTAAGAAGGAAGGAAGAGGATATTTTGGTTCTTTTGAGTTCTAGGTAATGAGATTGATCTTAAGCAGGAAGTTTCCCCATATTCTTTGCTATTGTGACTTTCTCTGGATATGAAAACTTGCTTCCTCACTTTGAGAGCACAAGCTATATTTTCCAGTCTATTTAACTAGAGCCTGCTATGGACAGCAAATTTAAACCATGTAGATCTTCCAAGTAATCAGATCACAAGTAATCAGACCAAGGCAGAAGTACAAAATGGGGTCAAATAGGTAATTGTTAACAGAACTGATAGTAACTGTAAACAAGACACTTAAGGTAGCTCTACGTGTGTCTAGAAATGACTACTGCATTTAAATCCCACCTAAGGCTCAAGATCCGCACAATGCAATTTAAGGCAACTATCAGTCACACACAGAACTAATGTCATTAGTATACAAGTGTAGTCATCAACTTTGTTTGTATCCAAATATAGAAATGAATGTATTTGCAAAAATATTTCTCATTCTTCTCCCCATCTCAGAAGGGTCATCTACCTTGTAAACTTTAGTTACCAGCCAGATATGAGAGATAGCTGTGAAAACTCTTCCCTCTAGAGCAAGGGAAGGCTTTTCCCTCTGTTTAAGCGAGGAGCAGTTACTGGGCTGTTTCCCTGGAAGCATGGTTTTACAGTACAAATCTGATCTTTCATAGATAGTGAAGGGCACTTCTCTCCAGCTGAGATCAGAAGAGTTTCTCAGAAGATCATCTGGTTCAAATCCCATCCTTTCACCTGCCTGCTTTTCTGAACTGGTTTATGATCACCTGACAAATGCCTTTCAGCCCATGCAATTATAATTCCTGATAAAATAGTAAGAATCCCAGAGCATGCTTCTATGTTAATATATTAACATTTTCTGTCTATTTACTAAACATGTGAGTTCAACTTACTTCCCAAATCTGACTGTGTGGTTTAACATGATTAACTCTTTAAGATAAACACTTTAACACTTAGATCTACCTTTCATTGGTACAGACAAGCAGTCAGAAGTCTAATAATAATGATGCCATTTGCTAGTCAAGTCTTCTCCCTTCCCCCCCATATCATTTTTCTTAAACAGTTGTCTTTGTTGGCCTGAGTTGGCAACTAAGCTCACTTCCCTCCACACCCCATGGGATGGAGAGGACAATCAGAAAGAGAGGGAAGACTAAAACCCAAGACAGACAAGTGACGCATAACACAGTTGCTCACCACATGCTGACCGATACTTAGCTTGTGAGCAGTAATCAGTAGCTCCCAGCCAACACCCCCAGTTTCTCTACTGGGCATGATGTACTGTGATATGTAATATCACTTTTGCTAGTTCAGGTCTGTCCTGTCTCTGTTCCCTCCCAGCTTCTTGTGCCCCTCCTCACTCACAGAGGATGAGACTGAAGAGTCCTTGATCAGGGTGCTAACAAACAACAACCAAACCATTGGTGTGTGATCAGCATTGTTTCCAGACTAAAGCCAAAACACAGCACTCCCCCAGCTACTAGGAAGAAAAATAACTCTATCCCAGGTGAAATCAGGACAACAGTAAAAGGAAACATACCCTGTAAAATTACAGGGTAAAAGGAAAAGAAAAATTTAGATTAGAAACATAAAAGCCAGAAGCAGAAAGTCGTACTAGTAAATCCCAGGTGCTTCAACAGTTCTGTTTACATTGAAATCACTGCTGATGTGCCTAGCTCTTGTTCGTTGATTGGTATTAACTTTAGTCTTTCATTGCTGTAAATAAATCCTTTAGTATTAGCTTACCATTTTACAATATTGATTCCTGAACACTGCCTTGAAAAATAACTCAGATGAAATCTTGAATTAAATCTAAATTTGGTATAATCTTGTTGCAAGCATTTCTTACACAAGCTCTTCTGAAAGTGAAAAAAGGCATTTATAGAAGTTCAACACCCAGATTAAAAAAACCTAAACAAACAAAACCAAAAACCCAGAAAACAAAAAACCAACTTGCAGTGATGGAGAAGAAAAAAATACTTAATAGCCTTCATTCTGAAAAGTGGTTACCACTTTCCGTAGTGACTTTTTCTCATCTAGTTGACAGGACACCGAATGCTTAAATGAGAACATCTGCAGCATTCTTTCAGCACTCTGGGGAAAGGCATGAAAAGCAATATGTTAGAATATAAGCGACAGGGATTCATTCTTTGCAACTCGGTCAAAAGATGCTGCATGTAGGCATCTTTAATTTTTAAAAATGAATTTATTTAGAAGTCTTAAAGAAACCGGCTGTTGTTATTGTATCACTGCTTCAAAATCCTCTGAGTTTAACATTTGGAAGCTGACATACTTATTCCATTAATTTAGATGTCTGTGAGCACTTCCCATAGAATAATTGTGCTGCATAATGCATGACTGTTCATTCTTTGGTAATGTGGCAATGTCATTTGAGAAAAGAATGAGAGGGGAGGAGAAGGGGCAATTTATTTTTTTTTTTCTTTTCCCCATCACAGTCCAGATGTTAAGCTTTATTCAGACTTTCAAAGTGCTAAAGTGTCATTGCTGCTTTCATAGGGCTGAAGTTAACATGTTCCTTTTGGTATATATTAGCCACAACATCCCCTCTTTTGTATAGTCTGAGTCTGATTACTTCTGAACTTTAGATCTGTCTTGAAAAAGGACATGCAGCAAACTAGTATCCAAAACCACAGACCAGTTCTTGTCTACCTAACCATCATTTGCTTTCTCAGTGAATTCAGTTTCTGAAGTGATACCAAATCCAGAAAACACAGCTTATTAAATTCACTTGGGTTTGGTACTTTTTAAAGCAGAAGAACATTTCATAGGTAGAAAACACCTCCTGAATGCTAATCTTAGCCTTTTTCTTGTTGTCTCCCAGCTTCCCTTCTCAGTCTGTTGAAGAAATAGCTTCCCTAGGATACTTCAAGACCTTGTACACTGGGATTGCCAAAAAAGGTGGTCGTTTGAAGAACCTACAATTTTCTCAGCTAAACCCAAGGCGAAGAGACTTCCAAATCCTTTTCCCCTGCCCAGTTATGGCCACAAGCACTCAAGGTAATCATATGCCAACAAAACTCTTAAAATTGCTCTTCATCCCTCATTTATCAGAATAGCTTCTCTTGGTGAAGTCCAACACAACTGTTGGGTGTAGAAGGGCTCACATTTTCATGTCATGCCATACATAACACAATAAAGAAACATCAAGGCTTGTGAAAGGAGTAAGAACACTCCTTACAACATACACAACAGAAGAAAAATCTACTGGCTCTTGTTTATATGCAGATTTGTTGATTGTTTAAGCACAGATGAAACAGCAAGGAAATTCTGGGCAAGTAGACTTATCAGCTTTCAGTCTGCACTCCACATCATTTCAAAAACAAAATAATTGGTCCAGTATGTCAGTAGCGATCAATGGGTAGAGATCAGAAAGTCGTCTTCCCATTAAGATTTTCAGCAATAAATCTCTTCATCATCAGTCTGCTACTGAAGACAAACATAATTCTACCACTATATACAGTGTTTAGAAACTATAATGAAGATTCCCCTTTGTTGACAATAGTAAACACTATGAATTTATACCTACAGCTATAGCCACTTTGCTCTTGACAACTGTATGTGAAAATGAACAGGCACCAAAACAGCTATAAAAAAGTCATGAACCGAAGTCAGAAACTGAGGTGACAGTAGGAACAAAATGACCACATTTTATAAAAGAAAAATATGTAGAGTGCTCAAGAACAAAAAAACCCATCCTGCATCAAATACATGTTGTAGTGGAGTTAACAGAGAAACTCCACAGTGAAAGCAGGGCAGTGTTAACCACAAACAAATCTTGTGGTCATCACATGCAAAGGGAAGATCATTAAAGAGAGAAATTGCTAGATGGGAGAACACAACACTTAAAACCTTAAGAGAGTCTGCAAAGAAGAGAAATTGAAGGTATCGTATAGGATAGAGTGTATTTAAAGGAAATTGAAAATTACTTCAAAAATAGTTTAAATAAAACATTCCTGTGGAGTCTGCAGTTACATCATTTCACAAAGATTAAACTGCTGTAACTGAGAACTGGAAATATTTCCCATTATTTAAGCACTTCAGCATTTCTCATTATTACCATTACACAGGTTTATACAGCATTGCTGATAATCTTTACAACTGTTCTGTGGATCACAACGGTTTCGGTGACATTTGAATTTTCCCCTCTGTGCTTTGGACCCTTTTCTGTGAAGATTTTTTCATTTATTAATAAACCATAAAGGAAGTTTCTTCTTAGGAATTACTAATTTTTATTCTAGCAAGGTTTTTTTGGTTTTTTTGTTTTTTTCTGTGAAAGAAACAGTCACATATGAGCAAACGTTTAATTTTTTTATTGATAGATCAAAGTTGCTTTAAGTATTGAATACTGAACTCTGCCTGAATGATATCAAAGTGGAACGTCAATTTTCATGTTTTACTTCATATGATATTTAATACCTGCTTCTTAGGTCTAGAATGCCTCAGATAGGTTTTTAATTTTATATTTTTTTAAAGTCAACATTGGGATTATTCTCAGAGTTGCTTTGTTAAAACTGATCTGTCACTATGTTTATTACCAGACTGGCCATATTTACTGGAAAAATGGATTAACTATTCTCCAGTGTGAATTTGCTTTCCTTTTAAGATGTTGGTACCCAGGATTAGAAACCTCTCTCCTCTTCTCAGTTTACTACTTGCCTTCATAATTATGAATCATGTACCATATAAATTTACTGCAAATGTAGAGATGAGCATCAGTCAAAAAAAGTCTTAATCAGGTGTCAGTGATTTTATTGCTGGCTTAAAGGCCACTATAAAGAAAAAAAAGGCACAAATCTAATTTCAGGTGATTTCTAATTTCTAATCATCAGCCTGCCCACCTGACATAGTTACCTACCAGCTGATAAAAGAGCCAAGTATTTGATCTGCAAATTCTCCCCCCAAGGCCTACACACAAAGAAGCACCCTTATCCACAGAAAAGACACAAATGCAGCCTCCCTTAATGAACACCACCAGCAGGGAGGTCAGCAAGACTACACCTTTGGGGATATATGCTCTCTTCCCATACAGACAGAGTCTGTGAGAATGAGATCATGAACTTCAGACACCATTTGAAGCAGATGGGGCTCTGCGTTTAACTTCAGAGGGACCACTCTTTAACCTGTGTCTCTCAGAATTTTGGTTGTGTGTTAGTCACAAATCTTTCAGCAATTTTGATATCAGTTTCAGAAAGGAGGCATGTTTGCTGCCTCCCTCTCCCACCCCCCACCAAGATTGCTGTATTCTGCAGTTACTCAAAACTAATGTACAGCTAACATTCAGTTGACACTTGAAACATTAACTTGTTTAATATGGCCACTTAAATCATCAATAAAGATATATTTTAAATGCCATCAATTTCTCTGTATGTGTCAGCCCATTAGTGCTACATTCTGTGCACTGAAGCATAGTTTAAGACAGATTACACTTACACAGTAAGTGAATTCAATTAACTTTTGGCTAACAATTTCAGGGTGTAAGGACTAAAACATTTGGATAACTAACCACCGTATTTTGGCAATTAGACCATGGCCACACATGCAGTGTGAGCAGCACCTGAGACCCTGACCTGCCCATCAGCTGATTCTGGTTTAGGCAGTTTTTTTCCTGCTTATTAATTACTAGCCTGCCATGCAGGGGACTTAACCCATGTATTTACTATTGCCTGCACTACTTAGAGACCAAGGTCTACTGCACCCTACTATGCTGCCTGTCCTTTGACCCTAGAGTTATAAAGAGTCTTGAACCCTTTGGCTAATGATCCCGTAGCTCAAGCTCAGGACATATTGCCAGACAAACCATACTGTGCAAGACCAAACTCAGATCCAGGGTAAGTGCTCTATGCCATGATGGTAAAACAGTTTTGACCATGGGTTGGAATAGACACTTGCAGCTCTACCTGGAAGTGGAAATCAGTCTGTACTCTGCCTTTACACAAAACCCTTACACATCCTATCCATGGAAGTGATTCCTGACTGAAACCAGGGAAGATTAAGAAATAGCTCAAATAGGAAAATAACCAAGAAATAAACCTACTGCATTAGAACACTCATCAACAGGAACATATCTGAATTAATGCTGTGAGTGGATACACTATATCTTCAAAGATTTCCCATATAGTTGCAGACAGAATTTGCACTTTCCAACAGTGATACTTGTACTTCAGGGCATCTTTTTAAATAGCCAAATTCAAATTTGAGCTGAAATACATACAGAAGTGAGGGAAGCAGGCCATGAAAGACAGCAGCACATATGGGCAGAACTATAACTAGCTGACTGGCTACAGACCTGCCTCAACAGGACCAGCACAACAATTTTAAACCAGTGGTCTCCACAAGGAAAAAAAAATTAAAAAATTAAAAAAATCCATCTTCTCACAGAATGAGAAAGCATGAAAAAGACACTGCTCAGTAAATTTTCTCACCAACATCACAGAATTACCCTTTTTCCATTGGCATTCACTCAGAGCACAAATACATGTAGATGATGGACATGACCTATGCAATTCTCTCAATTCTGGCTTTATCCTAGCAAAGGATGACAGGCATTTGTTCCCTGATGCAAGGCAGCTCTAAGAGAATTGGACTGTCCTTTAAAAATAAAGGATAAAGCTGCTTTTTTTCCCCCCACTGGGGTGGAATAGGTGATTCTTGACTCAGGGCTTCAAAAGGCTTTTTTGACCAGTGGGCCTTTTTGAACCTGAATTTAAATGCTTTTTGAGACAGAGAAAAGCGATTTTAGTAGACTTCCCACACTTCAGACTCTGCAGTCAAACCATGATAACCTTCAGAGGAATTCATTGAAAGATGTAGATACTGAAGTGGGGTGACAAATATGGGGAGGAATGTTTTCTCCACAGTGCTATTGTCTGATTTTTCAATCAGAAGTCATGGCTATTAGCCTTTCCTATTTATAAGGAAATATTTCTAAATACTTCCTCTGAGCAAAATTTATTAGAAATCAGGTTCCATTTTCATTGCCTGAACAAAACATGCAAAGTTCAAGTGATATATTAAAGCACTGTTTTTGCAATATTTAAAAAAAAACCCAGGATGAGTAATTAAGCTTCTGATTCTACTGTGACTTTGTAAAATACAAACACTGCAAATCCCTTACAATTTCCAAAGTAAGGACTGTGGAACTTGATTTGCTACTAATAGAAATTCCCAGTGACCACATACATCTAAGATACAAATGGCACCGAATGTAAAAATCTATAAATAATGATAAAAAGCCACTGTTTCTGCTCATCTCGGTACTCTTACTGATACTCATAAGAAGTGTCAAGTGTGCCAAATTTAATTCCTGGCTCTTTGTATGGGCAGTAGAGATTTAGATAACAGATCTAGTTTAAATCAGCCATATACAGGCACTCATCTACAGCCTCTCTATAAATCAAGCATTGAGATTCAGCAAGTTAGTGTTATAAATCTAGGATAGAAATTCCAAATAGCAGATAAGCAATTCATTTTTACACAGTACAAGTGGGAGGCATAAAAGTTTTCTGTTTATGCAAATAGGCTCTTTTAAATTAAAAATAATGATTTGCAAATTATTTTTTACTCAATTACAAGAGAAATGGTGTTTTCTGGAAGGAGGATGGTCCACATTTAAAGAAATTCAGTATTGGCCTACTCAGCACTGCAAAATCCTTCATGGTCTATAATCTAGCTCTGAAGTGGAGCTAGTGACCAAGACCCTTTACACATTCTGCACTTCAGCTGAAATTATACACTTAATATACCTCCAGCATAAACCTCATCTGACTGTAGCAGCTGAGAAAACATACCAACCACCCACATCTCAAAGTAAAATGAAAAGCAGCAAGAATATCTTCAAGATCACCCTGTGCCATTTGCAAGAGTTCATTTATTGGAGCCCAGAGTATTCTGACAAGGGTAGATAGGTTCTTCCTGGATTACTTCTTGCTGTTAAGGCTTCAAACAGCACAAGAGCTACTCCAGATTTCCAAGGGGAGTTTTTTGAAGCTTGCATAAAGCTCCTTATTGTGATTGGCTGTGTTTCACGTGCAGAATAATAATTAAAGTATCACTACCTTAACATTAAACCAATACAGTTCTGAGCTCAAAGCGTTTTGCCTTACAAGGATGACAAGGTATTGAAACTACAGCAAAATTTAGTAGCAGACTGCTTAAGGTTAGAATATAAATAACTTTCTCCAGTAATTATTAAAGTGTAGATGACTTAAGGGAAGCACTTTAGGCTCCAACAGTATGACATGGAGATGATGTGTGTAGTATTTCCCTATTATACAAAGCTTGAAACTAAATGGATTGCTACTCCACAGTTGACACAAATACAAACATTGCAAAGCAGAAGCCCAGAAGATTAGCAGCATGCGGACCTAGAAAAGCATTTCTAATATTCCCCTGTTAGGATGCAGAAAAAAAAAAAAACAACAAAGCAGAAACAGAAAATTACAGAAGTGTATTTGGATAAGACTTTTCTATTTGCATGCCTTACACCACTAGCATCTAAAAAAAGTTAACTCTGATGTTGTAGAGCTGCCACCTTTCACCTTCAAAGTTGTCAGTCTTAAATAGTGGGCTTTGACTTTATGTGCCAATTTTGAAGTCACAGAAGTTTATAATTTGTCAAGTATTTTTACCCCTGGCTCAAGGAATGTGGGATTAAGGTTTGCCAACACTAACAGTTAGGTAAAGATTAAAGTAGCAGTGACAGGGCATATGCTTGCACCTTAGTTTAATATCAGCCATAAGCCTGTTCCCTTCCCAGATTTGCAGAGTTGAGAGTTGTTAGGAATACATTCACTGCAGTGAATACATTCATTTAGCTTATGAATCTGAAGCAACTTACTTTTCTGCCTCAGTGACATGAGCATAGGATAAACAATAATAAGCTATGAGCAGGCATAGCTGTGCATAAACCAAAAAAGAACAGCTTATCTACAAGTATTGTACCTACAGCCTCCTAAATCAGTATAAGTGCTACAAGAAACAAGACAACACAGTTTGGGGGGTTGTTTGGTTTTCTTTAACAAAGCTTAAATAAGCAAGGAAGTTAAGGAATAAGAGCTATTTTGATGCCTGCTTTGACGCATGACATCACAAGGCTGAAATCAAGCATTCCAAATGAGAAGACAATTGGGTTAGAATCAGAATGACAGCTAGTCAAAAAGTTACTGGATTAAAAGGTAAAATTAAGTAGTAGGTGCAGTCTTAACTTGTCTCAGCTATATTTCTATTGAGAAGCTTGTTAAAAGCTTGTTTGCATAGGTGCACTTTTCATTTCATTGCTTCACATTTCATTATGTATTGCGATTCTGTACTGCCAAAACCAGCTTTTTATAGTTGAGGGGAGTTTTTTAATCCTCTAATTTAAAAGAAACATACAGAAAGCTGAGCTAGCTCTAGCACTGGCTCATGATTTATTTTACAAGCAGTTTCACACAGCTCTTTACTAAACAGACATTCTTTGTGCTTTATTACAAGTTTGCTCCATTGAGTCATGCTCTCTGTGGGCTATTGCATCTATATTTTATTTTACTCCAGCCATTAATTACCTCGTGGGCCTGTATCATGTGTCTTGGTCTCATTTATTATAACGGCGCCTGCTAGTGTTGCTCAAGTTAAGAGGCTGTCAGTATTTCCATTAGAAAACCCATCTCTCATGGGCTTATAAGTCAGCTGTAAAACTTTACTCCTGGCTGATGGTTGGCATACATGACTACAGCCAGAAGCGTTCTTTCTTTTCTCAACATAAAATTGAGCTGGAAAAAAAACCTCAATATTTTAAAGTCTTAGAATCAGACATGAGTTTTGACACCTTGCTTTTGAAACTCAGAAGGAGTTTAATTTCTTTAAACCAAGTTTTGTAAGCTATTTGCTGATAATTTAAGTCAGTGTTTGTGAATATTTCCTAAAAAGGATTGAAGGAATCCTTCAAACTTGTTTTCCATCAGTACATCCTTTACACCTTGCCTGCTACTAGCAGGTCCAGGGTCTTCCCCTCTGTAGCTGCTGCTATCAGAAACAGCTTTAGAGCATTCATTTACATGTTTGCCCTTCCATTTAATCTCACAAACAAACATATTGATATTTTCTGCCTATATCTCTACAACCACTACGTTCAGTTGCACTTACTAACTTTATGTCTCCACTTTGAGCAGAACTGGGAAAAGACAGCCCATGAGACTTCCATACACCAACACCTGTTTTCTTCTCAGTTTAGGATCAAAAATGGGCACCCCAAAATCTTCTTTTTAAGGGCTTTTAGGCAAGCTAGTTTGACAGCTAGAGTTCTGGAAGTCCAAGTGGTCAAGGAGCCATCACAAGCCTCAGAGCCAGTATTTGCCAGTACCAGCGGTGGGGGTCTCAGCTAAACCAGAACTCAGGGCACTATAGAATGCAGATATCTAGAAAAATCTGACAGGATTCCACCACAGCTTTACAGAAAATAAGACCTGCAGAGCAGATTGAGTAAGACAATTCAATATGTCCCTGAATAAAAAACACTAACACAAAATTTAAAGCCAGCTATTCCTGTTTTATTCCAATAAATCGATGACAGATATTAGTGCCTGTCATTGAAAGTTTATGCTAACCAAAAAAAGACCTTACAAGTTTTACAAGTAGACCTTTCCATAAAAAGAACAAGGCTCAGAAACAGATGTGTTTGGTCTCAGTGATCTCATCATGGGGAAGCATCTTTATAGCACAAGAAGGGTACATACCACAACTATATATTATGGTAGTACTAAACAATTGGAAGACTTAGTGTGACCCATTGTCTTAGCTATATTAAGAAGATGTAACCTAGGTCACTTCTTCCCAAATAGTTTGCTGAACTTATACCACAACTGTTTTTCACATGCTACATAAAGGAGCTCATAAAAAAATAAAGCTGAGGTATTTAGTACTGGCATACTGAAAGACAGTGACTGCAACGTATTATTACATCTGATAAATTTTAAAGCATTCACATTCAAACAATGTTTACCTCTGCAAGTCAGTTGTACTTCTAACGAAAAACCTTCAAGAAAGTCTCAACTTGACCAAAGCTGATAAATTCACCTGGAGTTTTAAAGAGACTACAACATTTTGCATCTGCATCAGATGCTTAGGCAAAGGACAAAAGGAATTCATCTCCATATTGTTGCTCTTTTTTAATCATCTAAAGCAGCAGCAAGGAGATGCACCACGTCCGTAAGAATGCCGTGAGCGCGCAAAGTTGTTAAAAACTCCACACGTGGATCAAATGTCCCTGCACTGCTCTTCCCTTCCAAAAACAGCAGGGGGGGATAAAGCAACCCCTTAAAGCAATTGTAGGAAGAAAACAAGTTATGGAAGACTAGATAAAGTCTTGATTCATCTGCATTTTTATACACAGATTGATTAACTGCATTATGGTGGAAAATAAGTTAGCTGTCAACCACAGACAGAAACATAAGAAGTTACTGCATTTATGAGCTACAGGTAGGATGATAGCGAATGCTGTTTTAGTAAGTAATGAGACTGATAAAGACCTGAGCACCACTAAATCAACTGAAAAAATATTCAGTTAAACAGAATTACTACTCCTGCAAATCAGCAGCAGTTGTCATTGAGTTTCATTTGTCTCTAACCAGGATGCATCCCAGGGAATTAATTCAAGAGCATGGAAATAAGCAACCTTGTTAAGTGACATAACTTCTGAAAAGTCATTACCCTCATTTTTTCATTTTAGTTGGCCAGAATATTCAGCTATATTTTTGTCATCTAAAGAGAATATAATTGCCAATCACTCAGTACTGCTTTATACAATTAGTAAGGAAGAATATACATTACATAGAATGGAAGATGAGGCACAGAGACAGGAGGACAATAAACCTATTAAAACAAAATCTGCTTTATCTAGCTGAAAGAACATAATTAGAGCCAGGGAAAAGCAAAATATTGCTAGGAAAAAAGGCACCCTTGAAATGCAAAGCTAGATTTTTGTCTCAAAACATATGATCACTTTAGGTTAGGAAGTTAATCTTAAAGGGTTAGAGCTAGTCTAACTGAATTAAGCCCTTGTGATCCCCTCCTCTGTAAGGATCTTTTCCAGATGCTCCTAGGAGCAGTACAGCTATCCACAGCCTCTTATTCAGAGAAAATTATTTTCTCTACAGTTAGAAGTGTAGAATGTTAAGATATTTTACATCATGACAAATCTGGGCCTTTTCCAGCTGCAGAATTGGAACTGGCTGTCACAAAAATAGCCATAGGGTTGAAAGATAGCTCTAGAAGCTCTTGGCCTTCTCTGGTTTAGGATACATTCTTTTAATTGCTGTTCTTGTGGATGGCTTGGGGATTGATTTACAACATACATGAGTAACTGAAAAGATCTTACCTTCCTAGGTAAAGAAGCTGTACTGACTCAAGTACCAGGTTAGCTGTGGCACTTTCTCCAAGCCTAAATACATCATCAAAATTATATATACACAGAAAATGAATGTTCCTTAAAAAATTTTAATAAAAAAGAGCTCATACAAAATTAAATGAAAAACAGGCCTTTTTGTTTTAACTTTTGCCCCAAGATACAAATTTAAAGTCATCATGCCTGAAACTAAACTACAGGTAATAAATGCTCCTAGCTCTGTAATACTTTGCTTCACAGACTCTAGCTGCTCTGGACATCACTTGGAGCTAAACCCAAAGAAGAGACTGAACCTCAGCTCAATACTGAATACTAAAATATTCACCTTACAAAATCTCCTCGCTTTTGTAGGCACAATAGTTTGGTATTATCATATCAATTTTGCTTTCCAAAATTTTGAAGGAAACAACCTTGTATACAGCTGGAGTTGATGTTTCCCTCTATAGGGTGCTTGTTGGCATTTTTCTGTTCCAGGACTACTCAAACAACATTTTTATTTCATGAACAATTTAAGTATTTCCAAAAATGCTTTTGTCCCAGTGAGTGAAATGGTTTGGACTTTTTAGAACAGAAAAAACCCACCCATAGTTGTGTGTGAAGCAAGAGTATATTCACAGTAGACTGCTCCAAGTCAAAACAGGAAGGAAAGGTAAAACTTGCTCATCCATTTCTTCAGTGACTCTTCTCAAAGCTGAGAAACCCAAAGAAGTTGAGTGATAGATATTCTGGTTTAACAAGTTACTCACTGGCAAAATCCCACAGGAGACACTGGCAAAAAAATCCCCAAGATGTTCTAGCAACTGTTAGACATGTAATACCTAGACAGCCTAATACTGGAGTTCATGCCTTGAGAGTGAATCCTCTGACTTCATAGGTGTGTTGCACCCCTGAAACTCAAAAACAAAACAACAAAGAAAAAAAACCCCACCACAAATAAACCCCCAAACCCCCCAAAATGAACAAACAAACAAGAACAACAACAGTTCACTTTTCATACAGATTTCAGGGTTTTGGCTGTTGTCCTGGGTTCAGCAGTAGCAGTCATTTTTCTTCTTCTTAGTAGATGGTGCAGTGCTGTGTTTTTGACTTTCAGCCTGGGAACAACGCTGATAACATCGATATTTTTATATTTTTAGTTGCTGCTCAGTAATGTTTACTCTGACCAAGGACTTTGTGAGTCTCATGCTCTGCCAGGGAGGAGGGGAAGCCAGCAGGAAGCAGAGACAGGACAGCACATCATGCCCAGTATATAAACTAGGCGCAGTTACACGGAAGGGCTAGAGCACTGCTCGTGTCAGGCTGGGTACCAGTTGGCGGATGGTGAGTAGTTGTATTCTCTTCCCTTGTTATTTCCCTTATCATTGTTATTATTGGTGGAAGCAGTAGTGGTTTGTGTTATACCTTAGTTACTGGACTCCTCTTAACCTGTGGGAGCTACAGTCTTTTGATGATTCTCTTCCCCATCCCTCTGAGAGCAGGGGGATGAAGTGGGGAAGAGTGAGCAAGCAGCTGCGTGGTTCTGGGTTGCCAGCTAGGCTTAAACTACAACAATTGTGCTAACCTTAAAGAACAAAAAACAAAAAAAAAAACAAACAAAAAAAACCCACAAAACAACAAACAAAAAACCACAAAAAAAACCAACCCACCACCTAGTTATGCAAATTAACAATCTAGTCTTTCTGCCTCTATTTGAATTTGAAGACAAAAAAAAAAAATCTTTACACAGGAACAATATTGGGCAAGAATGCAACCTTTGATCCCAACTTCTTCAGCTGCTTTTACATTTCTGTTCCTACCCCTTTCTTACTGGGATGAATAGTGTTTACTTATTTTTCTCTGCAAAGTTTACAGAAGCATTAAAGATTCACTTCAGACGAGAAGTGGTAGCTCTTATTTAAGATCCATGTTTGTATACAGTCCACAGCAAGCTCATAAATCAAACTGATATTTCTCCATAACTCCTCTCAAGCTATTCTGCTCTCTTTTCTAATCCAAAGAGGAGCTGTCAATCACATTTATGGGTCAATTTTCAGTTTATTACTTTGGTTGACTAACAGGCTTCCTTGCTAGATCTGACCTATACTTGCCATTGTAAAATAATAAGAAGTGATGCCTCAAAGTATTTACTGCTGTGGGTTTATTAAAATGAAGTGTTGCTCACAGAAAGAAGCAACATGCTTCAGTGAGGAAAGGAGACTTCCCCAGCTACAGATAGCTATGGGTTAGGGTCAGTTTTCTGCAATTTTTCACTATTAAATAAAGTATGCAAAGATTACATAATACTGTTGTCCCTGTTTCCACCACCCACCCACCCCCCTCACCCCCCGCTCCGAAATTCAGAAGGCAAATTGAAAAGTTATGTAAAGGTCTGCTATGCCAACATTCAGGATCATATGCACTACTAGGCCATTACTAGGACAACATAAAACTCACAAACCATTGCTAGAAAAACAATTACCAGCATGCCTTTATTTTGTGCACCTCGCGTCACTCTACAAGCAGATACAGAAAAGGTGGCAGCATGCTATTCTCCCTAGTAGTGAAACCTATGAGGAAGTCTGCAAAACTCATTCAGCTTAAGTCTCCCAGATAAACTCACTGTGTGATAGAAAAATAAGAGAACAGAAGTGGAGAAGGCATTTTGAATGTTTTGGAAAAACAGTCTTAAATGGAAGATGTTACAATGCACTTATTTGAAAAGCCTGAGACAGTGAAAGATCTCAAACATGGGATTGCTTATCAGGAGCAGATTTTATTAAAGAGCATATTAAACATAACAAGCCTGTTTGTTTAGTTTTGTAATAATTTTGAAATGCGACTTCATTTAGAAGGATGAAAAGCTCATGAACACACAGCAAACCTCAAGAGCTTCAATAAGGAAAGCACATATTTATTGAAAGAAAAAATATTTGTGTGCCTGAGGCTTGCTTTAAAAAAATATAGAAGATTTATAAAATGCTACAAATTGGCTCTAGAGATAAGTTTAGAGATTAGTTTGAGGTGGTTTTGACCTGGGTAGCAATGATTACAGAGCCTTCCTTTGTATTGCTTTGCAATTTCACTAGGATGCATCACTTGGAAGCACAACTGTCATCTCTGAAGCACTCTTTAGCATGGATATTGACAAATATGTACCTAAGCCAGTATTTGGCTGTTACTAATAGATGAATGGGGAGTGCAGGACTGGAAGTTAAATGAGGTAGACTAGAAAGCCTGGACTTCTGCTGCAGAAAAGACAAATTAACCAATTCAGAGGTGATAGGGGACCTAAAGATACTTAAAAACATTCAGAACTGTTTTTATTCAAGTCTAATAGCAGACTCATAGCTTTTGGCTGAAAGGGTTTGACTCAAAATTTTAGACCTTTTGTTTCACGTGTATGTCACAAGTGACAGCAAGGTGCTGCTATTGGTCACAGCAAAACATGAAGGCAACCTTCTAACATAGCACTAAGATACTGTCCATGGGGAGGAGAACTCAGCGCAGTATTTTGTAATCCTGCAAGGTTATACTCAGTTTAAGTCTGGAAGCAAGATGCAGACCTCTGCAAATGATCACAAAAAGCTTCACCTTTCCATTTCAGCAGCAGGAACAGTCTTTATTGCCTATTCATAGTAAATTAAATTTGCTCTTGCTGCATCCAGTAAACCAATTACATCTAAATGAATTTGGAAATAGCCACTAAGTGTATTTGTAAATAATTAGTAACACCTGTATTGCACCATAGAGCCAAGTGCTGAAGTTGCTTCAGCTGTTAACCTTTTTAATGCCTCTTCCCAATACAAATGGAAAAAATGGTGTCTTTTAATAGGCTGATACCAAAGGCTAGACTTCTACAGATTTGGGTACAACTGTCTACCCAGGGGAGAAACTTCAAGAAACAAGAGCACTGTAGATGAACTGCTCTGGACCCAACTGTCGTGGTCCGGCAGGCCTACCAGCTATGCAGCAACAGTAGGGCTGGCAGCAACCACAGAGTTACTCAGGACAGAAGTAGGCAACTTGAAGGGGAGAAAGGAGGGGGCTAGATGTATTCACAGCTGAGGTTGTTTATACCAAACTTGTTTATCCTGAAATACAGATACACCCAATATTCATGCCACCAGCTTGCTGCTCTTAAAGATGGGAGTGGGTTACAGGATCACACTAGCACCAAACAGCTAATTCGTCAAAGTTTAGAGATCAATTCCACCAAGAACATCAAAATATTTTTTGTTCATTCAGTTCTTTTTGCCAGTACTAGAAGGCATGGGAAAGCATAATCCTGCAGTGGATAATATCTGCAAGGTTCAATCCTACACACAAACTATTTTATGGCAGTAAATGGATTGGAGTATGGAGCATTCAGCTGCTGACATATGCGATTTCAGTAAGTGACTTCATGAACAAATTCTTTTCAAGCAATTGCAGAAAGTGAACTAACATAGCAGAATAGTTGAATTAACTTCTCTAGAAAACCCTCACAAGCCTTACCCAGGGGTGTACATTACTCAAATGACATAAAAACACTATAAAAGTTTTTGTTCTGATTTTCATACACAGATCAAATACACAGGGAGGAGGAATTCGTTCCTTATTATTTTCAAAACCAGTACACTGTAATAAATACATAAATGTTTAATTGCACAAATTTGCTTAATTAACAAATTACAATTCAAGCTGCAGACAAGCTGCTGCTTTTTAGGTATTGTATTGAATTCTGTCTTATCAGGTTTTTTATTTTAAGTACACCACTATCCTCCAGCATAAATTTGATTTATGATAGTGGTACTGTGGAAGTTGAAAGTTTTATCCCCCCATATCTCAAAAAAATAAAAAATAAAAAATAAAGACAGAGCAAGCATCTAACTAGGAATGACACCGAATGTCAACATCCTAGCAATTTATATGAGAAACACTCTCATATGGGTAGTGCTGCAGAGGACCAGGGTAAAGCAGAATAGATGAGTCATACACACGGGAAAAAGGCTAGCTGGGGATGATTATTTAATACATTTTTTTGGGTGGAACCTTAGTAATTCACACTCAGCTTTTATTCTCCCCAACCAAAATCAGCACGCCTTTTCCCCCACTTGGATTTGACCTTGTTCACCAGCGCATAGCCTTCCTGATAAGCAATTCTAAGTCAACAATATAAGTTTCACCCTTTCCATTGTTTTTTAGACAAGATTAATGCGGCCTGCATCTATGCTCAAGACCCTTGTAAACTACAGTGATCCTGCTGTATAGGGAGGGACTCAGAGGTAAAACAGTATGATTTGGGCCGTCAAAATTTACACAGCATGAGCCTGAACTTAGAGAACACCACAGCAGAGCAGACAGGTACAGCAATAGTGCTATTTTAACCTTGTTAATAGTATGGTAAAGTCACTTGATAATTATTCAGTGGCCAAGAAACCTTGCCGGGTTACTCAAAAAAGGCCTTTCTGGTCATGATGCTCCACCTAGTCACAGGTGGACAGAAGCCTGTTGTGCATGGGGAAGCAATCCTAGCAGACAAGATGCATACAACACTGCAAACGCCTCTGCACAAAATAACAAGTACTGCATTTTAGCCCATCTGCTGTACACACACTACCACACAGTGTGCTAGTCACATCAGGGATGTCACAGCCCATACTTACAAGGAAAATGAGCTCTTCTTTGAACTCTGTGCCATGCTTTCACATTTATAGATTAACACAGAGAAAACTGCATAGTCACCTCCACCGTAACTCCTAAGGGGACAGCACACAATCTCTTTAGGGCGATCTCATTACTGTTCAAGAAGATGTTAGACATTGGAGAGCAAATCTATTAGATTGTCTGCTGATTTTATAGCAGAGGACTATCTAGATGCTCTCTCTAAAGGGTAAGTTTAGGCTTTTTCTGATAAAATATTTTTATTTGCAAGGAAATGCACAAAAATTTGATCTTCCAATTGATCTGACAGATAGTTTTTTCAGATTTGGATATGAAGAAAAAAAAGCAGCAAAAACATAATATGGAAAGCTGGTCAAAGCAAAAATACTCACAATCTAACAGTACCCTGTAAAATAAGTGAAACCTTGCCAAATTTTCCTTTTTTGAGACAGTCAAGAGGGAAAAACAAAACAACAACAACAAAAAAAAAAAAAACCACACTACACTAGTGTTACAGTAATGTCATAAAATCCTGTATTGACATTTCCAGAACAATTGTCTCAATATTTCCCCCCAAAGTAGGGTTTGTTTTGGTTTGGTTTCTTAAATCATCTACTACTGTAGAAATAAATCAATATTAAAATTCATTCCTAGTCCAAAATTGGTCTCCCACTGGATTTGACTTAGAGAACTTGGAACTCTGAGCTTGTTTTAAAATCAAATCAAGTGTTGTCTCCTTTATAAGGCACTCAAATCATATGAATTTAAATAATACACCTCAGTAGCAGCCAAAAAACAAACTAGCAGGATTAAAAAAAAAAAAAAACCCAAGGCAAGCATATTAAATTGCTCAGGACAGTTGCTCTGGTGTAGATGCCTGCCTAACAGAGGATGCCCACTGGAAGTCCCAGCACCCAGCCTGCTTACTAGAGATTGATGAGGATTAATCACCTTTACCAAGCACAGGGATGCCCTCCCAGCAGATCTGCACAGCTCATGTACCTCTCCGCTCCCCACATATATTGTAACACTTGAATTGCATCCTCAGTTGGATCTTAACCAGTCTTCTGACTGTAGCAGACATCTCAGCACAGTCCTAATCACTGCACAGTAATCTACAGGGCCGGGCAGGAGAGCGAGCTCAGCTCTCTACTGGTCTAGCAGAGGAGAAGCAGCTCATGGCACCTGCCACAACCACAACTAGCAAGTGGGACTAGAACAAATGACACTGGGTCCAGGGTGGCATCTGAAGGGGAGAAAAAGCCCCTTAAAAAACAAGTCTCTGGGAGAGGAAGCACTATAAACTGCTTTTCTTTCCCTGTGGAAAAGTGATGAAGTTCACCCTCACCACCACTATTTCTCCAAAGGCAAAACTCCACAGAAGAGAGGCTGACTAAACCTCCCACATTCAGTCTGTGGCTACAGTCAAGCTTTTTGGGCTGGAATAAGAGTCTGAACACGTGGCTGTGATCAGAGGCTGTGCAGAGGGAGTATCTGAGCCTCAGGCAGCCCAGTGTACTACAGGTGAACAAAGAGCAGAGCAGCTTCTGTCTCCACTCTTCAAATGGTGTAAAAAAAATACATCCCCACTAATGCTACTTGTTCTGGTCCTGGGGCTAATGGCAGAGACTGCTGTTTCTGCCGCTCCTGATCTTTGTAGAAGCTTGTGCCACTGAGGGCTTTAAGCCTCATGTTAAAGTTACACAGAAATTGAGGCTTAAAATCTGCATCAATAGGTACAGATTTTAGGTCGCAGTGATTGGTCTGCTGTGACCAGAAAAAACTATATTTAATCTGAATGCAAATAGTTTTATCAGTAATTCAGCTTAGTTATTCACTTTACTCCCCACTTTAAGATAACTCTTTAAAAAGTCATTACAACTCATAACAGAATTGTAGTTCTCTTATCCAGTTTTGAACCAAGGTGCCCACCTACCAGAAAAAAAAAAAAATCAGTAGGAATTAACTGGGTCTGTTGAAAAGGGTGGATCAAAAGTGAATCTCTGCCTGCTTGCATTACTGCTGTGTAAAAAATGCACTATAATTAGGTTTCTATATACACAGATACCAAAAAAGGGGTAATTACACATGTTCCTCTCAAGAAGCCTTAGTACTATTCACTAGTTAATTACCCCTCTCTGCTTTCCTCAAAATAAAACAGTGGTTATAACAAGTACTCATCTTCAGCCCTTGGCTGCTTGACGGGGATTATTCAGTACCTAAAATGCAAGTTGAAGTGAATTAGCAGTTGAACACCTTTTTTTAATTATTATCTTTAAAGGTGAAATGCATGTCTTGAGTCACAGGCTTTTTCAGAGTGGCCAGATCCTGTTTCTTTACACTACCTCAGACTTGCAGTGAACTACTTGAGGGAACAAGAGTGAAGGAATGAGAACTGCCCACACAGCTGAGGGATGAGCAATTTAACTTCTATTTGCAGGCACAAGCTTCTATCTCCTCTGCTAAACACCAGCTTTTACTGTTGAGAGGCAGTGGGCCACATCTATTCTTAAAGGACTTGTTTTGTGGTGGGCAGATGCAGGCTTTAACTTTGAAGAGGGAGAAACTAATAAATATTTAAAAACACCCACAGGTAGCCTGTGAATAATAGTTAACGTCTGTTCAAGCTACAAAGGATGCTTCAGAGAGAGAAGGCCATAGGCAGTTTGCCCTTCACCGCTTGCACAACTTTCACTTCAAACACAAGATGCTTCACTTATCTTTCCACAGTTGCAAACTGCCAATTTAATTTGTCTGTTTGGAGTAGAGAAATGGCCCATCATCAATGCCTCATTAAGTATTAAGAGCTGAATCTTCTGTCAAGAACCATTTGAAGTGCAATTTCTCCTACTCTGGCAATAAGATTTATATGTGCAAATTTGGTGTCTTAAAATTTCCCTTCTGATAATACACAGGAACATACCCTAAGCAAGCCAAACCAAAGCCTTTGACATATCCCAAGCAGCATCCCCTTTCAAGCTGACTTTATACCTCATCTGTATTCCATGTGATTGAGACAAAAAGTTAAACTTGGGTGAAAACGAGTGGGAGAGCATTGTTTCAAGTGCTCTTCAGAATCAGTTGGTTAGTTCACTTATTCTTTTGAAGGCAAGAGAAACGGTATAAATTTATAGGACCTAGAAACTTAAGACTGAAATGACTGAGATTTTAATCTCATCTTGTAACTCTGGGAATCAATGCCTGACAACTGACAGTCTGCCAAGCATAGATAAACACGTAACACAATTTATCTCCGTTGAATTTGCTCACTTAAATATTTTGGCAATCTGAGTTAGAGATGAGGCTTTAACCTGCTCTTGTTCAAGAAAGCAAGAAAGGCAAGAAAGGCTGCAAGCTTTCCCCAAAGTGCCATTAAGTTCTCAGAGATAAATGAATCTCTGAAATGAGAGAAAGGGGCACCCAGACAAGTTAGAGAGGGAAGCTGTAATGAATTCATCAGCTACTATAGCACTGTTGCCAAGTGGTAGTTTACAGCCCTGCCACACTGCCCACAGGCTTGTTTGCCTAATGCTCAGAACCCAAACCTCAAGACAACAGAAGCTAATCAGAGGGTGGATACTTGCTAGTGGACTCAACACCACTGACTTTTGTAAACTTGCCTGTAAGGTCACAGGTACAATTTTGGTTTGGCACAGACTTTAAACCACTGCTGATAAGCTTTATATATATGCAGTGGTCTTCCTCAGGGCTATTTGGAGAGCAGAGGAATTTATATGTGCAATTTGACCTCAGTAACATCCATAGAATAGAAGTATTTCTTTCTAGAGAGACTGAAGTGTGTATATATCCTCGTACAAAGCTTAGAAATAAAGGATGCAGCTGACTAGGGTGGCTATGTACGACTTTGCTTCCAGATACTGCAAAGCACAAAGAACAATGCTTAAATCAGAATCCATAATGCCAGTCATTCACACAAAGAAAACGAAAGAGGCATTTCTGGTAAGAGAAGCTCCGATACAGCACATGCATGAAAAGCCAGCCAACAAGAGACCTGCACTTCCTCATCAGGAGAGACCACAGGCATACTGCAGGTTCCTCATGTTCTCCCTCAAAATCAATCTCCACCTGCTCCAACAGGTGTGCTTCTCCCTTATCAAGAACCCAATATGCACTCAAACCCTCAACTCCTCTTAAACGTACTTGGCACAAAGTCTACTAGTCCCAAACCAAATAAGCAAAACACTTCCAGGAGAAAAGTGGAGGATGCTTTGTGGAAGGAATTGCTGGAAGAAGTTACCATGATGGACCACAAAAGATGTATCTTACCTGTTGCTTCAATAAGAGCTCCTGGCTATATCCAAAAATTTTCCCTCTGTTTGCAAGGCACTAGACATTTCAGAATTAAAACCCAAGCAATCTAAGAGACTTTAGGTGATGTAAAATACGGCACAGATTATGAATCAGTGAAAAGCATGCCTTACCTCTCAGTTACATTAAGTCATAGATCAGTCTTTTTTGCAGCCTAATAATAAAACATTGATACAGTCCTTAAAGTATAACATGAAACTACCATTATTCTGGTCACAACTCATACATATTGAAAAACTCTTTCTAAACATTGCTGTGTTGTCTATCAGCTGCAAGAATCTGTTTTCCCAGTGAAGCATATTAAGACAAGACTGAGGCACACGCTGGAACCAGTTTTCACTCAAAATATGCCAACGTACATACCTAATGGATATACACCTCTGCTTGGAATAAAATAATTTCCGAATTACAGCATGTGTACTACTAAAAAAGCAGAAAGATGAAAATTCAGTGATTAACCAACTGCTTTATTCTTCCAAATCATCACGAGAGCACAGGCAACTATCCAATGAGTAAGTTTGTTTTTTAGTTAGAATCTCATACCTAAACTATCCTGTCATTGCAATGACTACATCCTATAGCACAGAAAGATGACCACGGATGTCAGAAGAGAGTGTGCTATGAGCACATTAGATGGATAATGTAGTTCTGATCACTGTAAAGCAGAAGTCAACACAGTATTTTATAGAATATTTCCTTCTAGTCCATTGGAGGTTAAAGATAAATAAAGCAACAGTTAAAATGTTTGTCACCTGCATTTCATCATTTTTATGTGAAATGATAATGCGACACTTTTCTGAAATTTCAGACTGTGTGCAATAACTTGCTAGAATTATGTGGGAAGATACCTCTAAGGCTTTTTTTTTTTTTTCCAGGTTATTGTATTTCCTCTATTACATCAAATAAGTTTTAGAGCACTGATTGTGAGAAAAGGGAGAGGGAGACAGGAGAAAAGAATAAGCAGCTCTCTGATCATTGCCATTACCAAATGCAGAAAACTTCACAGGTTTTTCATCTAATGACAGCTCTCAGTGTAATTGTTGCTTCCACACTGACCACTCACCAAAATGACAGTAAGACATGTTGACACAAAATAGCAAGCCATGGCACAAAGTATCTAACACACATAGGAAAAAAAACCATGGGAAAGGCTGTAATAATGACAGTTCATAATCTTATTTCTGAAACACCAGAGTTACTTATGGATGGATGCCCATCCTTTCACCAAGCCACTCTGACTTTCCTAATTCATTTTAGTTCCCTTCCCTTTGATCTTTCACTTACTCAAAATGAAATACAGACTAAAGGGCTCCATCAGGAGCTGGAGGTATTGTAAACTTTAGAGCTGCCAATGATAGCTCAGACAGTTGCTGTAAACAGAGGGCTGCACAGCATCAGAGCTCTTCCAGGGATCACACACACAGTGTTAGGTCAGATGCAAATATGATGCAAGAGCCCAAATTCAGGTCTTCAAAAGTTGGGGCTGTTCAGCCTGGAGAAGAGAAGGCTGCATGGAGACCTCATAGCAGCCTTCCAGTATCTGAAGGGGGCCTATAGGCATGCTGGGGAGGGACTCTTCGTCAGGAACTGTAGTGACAGGACAAGGGGTAACGGGTTAAAACTTAAACAGGGGAAGTTTAGATTGGATATAAGGAGGAAATTCTTTCCTGTTAGGGTGGTGAGACACTGGAATCGGTTGCCCAGGGAGGTTGTGAGTGCTCCATCCCTGGCAGTGTTCAAGGCCAGGTTGGATGAAGCCTTGTGTTGGATGGTTTAGTGAGAGGTGTCCCTGTCCATGGCAGGGGGGTTGGAACTAGATGATCTTGAGGTCCTTTCCAACCCTAACTATTCTATGATTCTATGATTCTATATAACTCCTAATGAAGGAGGCAGGACACCTGATTCTGAGGAACTGGAACAGAAAGGTTTTCATCTGAAGTCAAAGCCCATAAGTGACCTCTCAGCTATGCTGAAGCCTTTAGTCATTTACCAAATAGAGGTACTATTTACTAAAAAATAAAAAAATAAAAAAAAAAAAACACAAAGACACAGAACAAAATAGATTTGAGAATTTCACAAGAATGGGTATTTTCTTAATCTTTCTCCTGATACCAGAGGAAATTAAAAATACACTAAAACTGTGAAATACTGCACTTGTAATAGCATCCTTTACCCCAAAGCTCCTGAAAAGCTGCTTTGTGCATGCTTCTTCATTAACACCACAGTTGGCTTTGCACATCGTAGCAATAAAAAAATTAAGAGGAGAATTTGGGGTTTAGAATATCTTTTCTCAAAGATAAGCAGTCCAGTCTTCAGTCTAGAGTTACATAATCCTCTAAAGCTAGAAGATAGTCAGTAATGACTGCAACAAAAAAGGAACATTTATTTTGCCTTTTGCCTAAAATTGCATATCCCCTACAGCAAAAAAAGAAAAAAGTTCCCTAACTCTAAAGGAGACTTGTTCAGAACCGTAAATCAGGGACTTCCAATCTAGCAACATTTGTTCTTGTCTCCCACCCAAGCACAGATGTAGGTAAGCCATGATTACAATAGCTTGTGAAATCTGTCAGATCACAGAACAAGGTGGGAAGGAAGGCTGCAGATTTTCCTGACATTGAGGGCATTAAAGGACAGTTCAGGGCTCCTAAGAACTCCCACAAGTACAAAGAGAATCCACATGGAGGCTATAGCTCCGCATCTTCTGACAATTAGGTAAGCCTAATAGAAAATACAAACCTGATCAAGAAAAGAATCACCCCACACCCTTAAAATACATCCAGCTCCAATTACATGCTTGCAATAAAATTCAGCTGTGCTCATACACCAGCTGAAGAACTGGAAAAAAAAAATCAGGAGAAGACAAAGATGTAAGGTTTCCTCAGTACTATAATCTTAGTATACCAAAATACAATTAAATGATTTAGACAAAAAACAAGTTCAATTTGTTCTTCTTTCTCAGCAGATTAGAGAAATTGCACTCAAAGCAGCTTGTTAAGCAGCCAGCAACATTTCAAGAAAAGCATTTAACAATCTGTTACTTACACAATGCCTTTCCAGCCAAATTGCACCTATAAAGTTATAACAGAACTGCTTTGGAATCAAACAAACACGAGTTTCATATTTTTATTACATGTGAGGTGGCTAGAGTATTATAATTCAATTAGTTCATATATACAGTTTCCTTTAACTGCACTACATGAGCACACCAGCAAAATCTTTTTATAGGTTTACAATATAAAATTACTTTTAAGTCTGGTATGTCCCGTGTTAAGAAGTTGGCATACACAGAATAATGAGTTTTGCTTATCACCACCCTACGGACCTAACCTTCCCTTGGGTTTCTAAACATTCCTTTTCTAAGTTTGTTTTAAGCTTCAAGAGTCATTTTTTACTGTGACAAGTTGGTGGTTTCCAAAGTGTTGTCACTAACCCAGTTCCCCCTTTCCAAGGACAGGCTGGGCTTTACAACAGCATCATCCATGAGCAGAAAGCACAAGGTCCCAGTGACCAACACAAAGAGGCACAAGGAACCACAGTTAGCTCTCCCACTCAAGCGGTACATTTGGCCAAGAATGAACAATAATGAACAGAGAAGCAAGGATTAGAACCACTCTGCTGCTCAGTTCCACGGTCAAGCACTTGCATTAGGACTACCTTCAGACCAAAACTTTGCTCAAGCTATTCTGTTCTTTTAAAGTGGAATATACTCAACCACAGAGAAAAGAACCCAGTACTTCACATCACAAATATTTCTTATAGTCAATGCCTTGTCAACATGACCTGTGCCTGGGATTTTCATTTACCCATGGGCAGCACCGAGGTACACTTTTGAATCATTTCATGCTCAATTATTAACACTAAATATTGATTGTTCTTTTTCTTTCATAAAGGGTGACTGGTACAATGCAGTGTAGAATCTTTTTGTCTCATGAATAATCAATCCAAAATCTGTTCTGCCTTTCTACAAAGTACATTAAGGATAAAAAAAAAAGAAATAAAAACCACACACACAAAAAATAATAATTCTTCCTCCCCCATGTGTGTTTTGAAGAAAATCCTGGAGTTTTGGCTAAACTTTCTAGTGAAATCTGCATCCCAGTGGAAAACAAATTTTGTTTGTGTTTATGCGGACACATATTTGTGCTTACCCACATCAAGTGGGTGGCTGGAGAATAACCATGGAATAGGTCAGATCTATTAAAAGCAAAGTGATCTTTGCATTATTGAAGCTTGTTGTCAGGCACATATTATCCAGCATAAATTATGAATTGCCATTTCTGAAGCATCAGGTCACTGTTCTTATGTCCTCCCACATTAACTTGCAAAGTAGTCCTGGATGATCTGAAGACATCAGACATGCTCTCCTCCGTGGCCTTGTCCTTTTCTGTCACTCAGTATGTGATGGCGCTGCTGTTTTCAAAAGTTTGGTAGAAAGAACACATGGATGTGTGGGCAGAAGAAGCGCAGGTACTGTCTTCTGGGACAAACATAACATATACTGAATTTCATAGAATCATAGAATAGTTAGGGTTGGAAAGGACCTCAAGATCATCTAGTTCCAACCCCCCTGCCATGGACAGGGACACCTCTCACTAAACCATCCCACACAAGGCTTCATCCAGCCTGGCCTTGAATTTCTTGCTTTTGGAACAGAAACAGAGTGGGCACCAGCAGCATTTTTTTCCCAAAATCAAAAGACTCAAAGTATTATGAAAATATATGAGGAAGAATGAAACGCTAGTCTTTTTCCATGAAAATTCAGATGCACTCTAAAGCAGAGAAAGTTTTTCTACTCATAAGTTGCATTTGTAAAAGGCTTAGGGAATTCAGAATATTCAGGATCACAAAATAGCCGTACTAGTTCTCTTTATTTAAGTCATTATTCAGCCCCCCTCACCATAGGAATATCAAGCCTGACAGGTGCTCCAGGCAGGGAGATATCTAGCTGTTGAAGACCAAAACATATATTCAACTTTAAGTGAATTGAGTCTAGGTCAAATTTAGTTTCCCAGGGTTGTTAGAGGCAAAATAATTTGAGGAGTCATTGTACTATTCACCTTGTTATTAACAAAATAGATACAAATGGTTACAGCAGAAGTCCTAGAGACAGAATTTCACCATTCCCCCCCTCAGTTCTGTGAAAACTCATTGCAGGAACTCATATGGGTCAATTATTCCCCCTGCTCCTTTTTTAAACTGTTCAGAGGAAGAAGATGTAACACTAAGCAGAGAGATTTTAACCACTCTGCTCGAGTTTCACATCTGTAAAATGGTAAACATAGTAAATGTCATTAAATATCACTAGACATTTTGTTCAAGTAGTAACTAGTCATGTGCATACACCAAGCAAATTGCTAAGGCAGTATTTTAAGATCGCAATTCATACATTATTATAAAGTTACTAATCTAGCTTTCTATATTTTAGGACTGGCGATGTCTTCTGGGCTAGCCTACTGTGCATGGTAGAAAGTTAGAATTTGGAGAGATCTCCCTAGGAGCATACTTTACATTCTTATCTATGCCGATGCTGTTACAGACAAGCGTAAAGTTCAGAGAAATAGCAGCACAAGGGAGGATGTAATGAGGGGTTTGTGAGAAACCAAGATTTTGTGCCCCAGAGGCAAATAGAAGTGTCTCAGGCAGACGCTTCACAGAATCACAGAATCACAGAATCCCAAGGGTTGGAAGGGACCTAAAAAGATCATCTAGTCCAACCCCCCTGCAAGAGCAGGGTAACCTACAGTACATCACACAGGAACTTGTCCAGGCGGGCCTTGAATATCTCCAGTGTAGGAGACTCCACAACCCCCCTGGGCAACCTGTTCCAGTGCTCTGTCACTCTTACAGTAAAGAAGTTCTTCCTGATGTTAACGTGGAACTTCCTATGCTCCAGTTTACACCCATTGCCCCTTGTCCTATCACTGGATATCACTGAAAAAAGCCTAGCTCCATCATCCTGACACCTACCCTTCACATATTTGTAAACATTGATGAGGTCACCCCTCAGTCTCCTCTTTTGCAAGCTAAAGAGACCCAGCTCCCTCAGCCTCTCCTCATAAGGGAGATGTTCCACTCCCTTAATCATCTTTGTGGCTCTGCGCTGGACTCCTTCAAGCAATTCTCTGTCCTTCTTGAACAGAGGGGCCCAGAACTGGACGCAATATTCCAGATGCGGCCTCACCAAGGCTGAGTAGAGGGGGAGGAGAACCTCTCTTGACCTACTAACCACTCCCTTTCTAATGCACCCTAAGATGCCATTTGCCTTCTTGGCCACAAGAGCACATTGCTGGCTCATGGTCATCCTCCTATCCACCAGGACCCCCAGGTCCCTTTCCCCTTCGCTACTTTCCAGCAGGTCAACCCCCAACCTGTACTGGTACATGGGGTTGTTCTTCCCCAGATGCAAGACTCTACACTTGCCCTTGTTAAATTTCATCAAGTTTCTCCCCGCCCAACTCTCCAGCCTGTCCAGGTCTCGCTGAATGGCAGCACAGTCCTCTGGTGTGTCAGCCACTCCTCCCAGTTTTGTGTCATCAGCAAACTTGCTGAGGGTGCACTCAGTTCCCTCATCCAGGTCATTGATGAAAATATTAAACAGCACCGGTCCCAGCACCGACCCCTGAGGAACTCCACTAGTCACAGACCTCCAGCTAGATTCTGCACCATTGACCACAACTCTCTGCCTTCTTCCTTTCAACCAGTTCTCGATCCACCTCACTACTTGATCGTCAAGCCCACACTTCCTTAGCTTATCTATGAGGATGCTGTGGGAGACAGTATCAAATGCCTTACTGAAATCAAGAAAAACTACATCTACCGCTCTACCATCATCCCTCCACCTAGTCACTTCCTCATAGAAGGCTATAAAGTTGGTCATACATGACTTCCCCCTCATAAAACCATGTTGGCTGTTCTTAATGACCCCCTCATCCTTGATATGCCTAGTGATGGAGTCAAGAATAAGTTGTTCCATCATCTTTCCAGGGATGGAGGTAAGGCTGACCGGTCTATAATTACCCGGGTCCTCCTTCTTGCCCTTCTTATAGATTGGTGCGACCTTTGCCATCCGCCAATCCTCAGGCACCTCGCCCGTTTCCCACGACTTACCAAAGATGATGGAAAGTGGCCTAGCAATGACCTCCGCCAGCTCCCTCAGCACCCGTGGGTGCATTCCATCCGGACCCATCGATTTACAGATGTCCAGTTTGCATAGCTGATCCCTAACCCAATCCTCATCTACCAAAGCAAACTCCTCCTTTGTCCTGACTCCTTCTGGGGCTATAGAAATCCGGGGCCCTCGGGGAGAGTCTGCAGGAGTAAAGACAGAGGCAAAGAAGGCATTCAGCACCTCTGCCTTCTTTATATCCTCTGTCTCCAGGGTACCCACTTCGTTCAGCAGTGGGCCTATATTGCCTCTTGTTTTAGTTTTATTTGCTATGTATTTGAAGAAGCCCTTTCTATTGTCTTTAACCCGACTAGCAAGATTGAGTTCCAAGGAGGCCTTAGCTGTCCTAATTGCCTCCCTACATCCTCTAACAACTGTCCTATACTCCTCCCAAGCGGCCAGCCCCTCCTTCCATAATCCATAGATTCTCCTTTTCCACTTGAGTTTGCCCAGCAGCTCCTTGTTTAACCACGCCGGTCTCCTAGATCCCTTACTTGACTTCCTACTCATTGGGACGCTCCGATCCTGAGCTTGGAAGAAGCGGTCCTTGAATGCTAACCAACTATCTTGAGCCCCTTTACCGCCTAGTACACTTTCCCATGAGACTTCCCTTAGCAGTTGACTGAAGAGGCCAAAGTTGGCCCTTCGGAAATCCAGAACTGTGGCTTTGCTAGGTATTCTATTCCTCCCACACAAGATCCTAAACTCCACCATCTCATGGTCACTGCAGCCAAGGCTGCCATTGACCGTCACCACTTCGACCAAACCCTCATTGTTGGCGAGTACTAAATCTAGCAGCGCTGCTCCCCTAGTTGGTACGTCCACCATTTGCATTAAGAAATTATCATCAATGCACTCGAGGAACCTCCTAGACTGTGAATGACTGGCTGTGTGAGTCTTCCAGCAAATATCACATTGGAAACATCTCCAACAAACTTCTCCACTGTGACTCCCATTTCAGGTTCCCTTTCCCTTACACCTTTGTATCTGAGGCTGGAAAAAAAAAAGTCTGGTAAGAGACAGGAAAACAGAGGATGGCTTTCCCTGCTCTAGCAGACATCTGCTAATCATTGCTTTAAACTGTTCCACCTGTACAAAGCTTCCCCAATTTCATCACCTACAGGTCTGAGAGTAGGCATTATACAAGAAAATAAATCAGAGATAATCATACATTTCTCTTGATTCAGAAAACAAGGATGTTGCTATAGAATATGTCAGTGGCCCTCATTCTGCTGTTTGCCTTATAATAATGGCCATTGCACCCATATGAAAAAACAACCTCAAATAAGAGCTGAGAAAAACAGAATCTAAAGGAATACAAACATGTGTCTCAGTAGTGTCATCTCTCTTGTTACTAGGCAACATCCTAATTCATCTGGACAGAGTACATATTCGAGAACATCCCCAAGCATCTTAACAATTAAATACATACTTAAAAATTCAGTTGAAGATAATACAGATCCTATGTAGCGCTTTTAAGCTAAAACAGCATTACCATTATACAATCGATTATTGTGATTCACACCTATAGCTTTATACTAACATCATCCAAACACTGCCAGTTTTGATCCTACAAAAGATTCCTGACACAATCCTCCAAGAGGTTAAAAAAAGGCAAAGGTCATCTACAGATTAATCAACACTGTCTTCTGAAAGTCTATATTAAATCTGAGATAAGAGTAGTTCAACAGAACACACCTACCTAAGTGAACACCAGTTTTGTTTTAAATCAGTGCTCAATTAAATATTTCCTACAGTCTTAACCATTAATTGCTTCACAGTAGAACAAATAACATTTTACTGCATGTGGGCTGGTAAAGAATCCATTTCCTTTTTTTGTAATTGTTTCATTTCCTGGCACGCTCACACTTCTTCCTTGCTCCTGTCCAAACACATTCCAAGAGTGAAGGGATGATACGATAATGTACATACAGAGGTAGAAAATGCATCTTTTGACCACAAAAAAAAAAAAAAAGGCAAGTAGAAATATTGGGATAAATAACAGCAAGTGAGGAAGTGATAACTCTGATCAAAACCCACTAACAGTCTTTAATGTTTTTCTGTTCTTTACCTGTGAAAGCATCCCAAACTCCTTTTCAAATTTAGAAAGTTATCCAGTTTTCATAACCAGAAGATGTGATACTTAATATATTTTAGCTTTTTATATAGTTTGTAATTGCACTAAGATGATAACAGCAATATTAACCTCCAAATATTAAAAAGAGGGAGTAACAAACATTATCATAAACCAGAAAGTAAATATTTTGTATCCAGTTTCCAATGTCCAAATCAGGAAAGAAGTTGCTTGTTGTCATTAACCCTGCAGCTCACAGAACAAGAAAAGTCAAAAAACAATGCTGGACTTTATTCACAGCATATGAAAGGCATTAAAACATCTGCTCTGCCTAAAATGAAAGGACTCATTTTTAATTTAGAAATTCATGCCTTCCCTGTGTCATAACATCACTGGTAGAAACCTCTGCTATTACTTCATTTCTGCAGAAAAACCTCATATGCATGCTTTAATTTCCTCCTTCCCAGAGCACTGAAATACCCTCCTCTATCACTTTCTCTAATCCAGCATGTTGCTCAGGCTTCAGAAACACACAGGCTGAAGGACTACAGCACCTCCCACCTTCAAACAGCTCCATTGCCCCCTCATTTGTTGAGATTAGTTTGCTCACGGGTTGCAAAGCCTGAATTACATCAGGCTTCTGTACTTGATCCATTACCTACTCCAATCCATGCCTCTCTGAAAATCTGCATTCATGGCTTCCTGCAGCCTTTATCTATAATAGACTCTCCTCAACACTTAATTACATCAATAATGGAGTTGCAAACTACACATTGCTGCTGCTTCTTATCTTATGTAGCCCATAAAATGTTACAGGAGATAAATGATTAGAAGTGATGGTATGGTTCTACATAGCAAAAGGTAACTACCCTTGATAATACAGAGTACAGTATGCTTTTTAAATAACTTTATTTTTTTAATTTTTATAAAACGCAATGATAAACAGTGAAAATAATTCATGCAACAAATCTGATGCTCAAGACCAGGACTCCAACAGGTAAACTGTGACTGACATTACCAGTGAGTCCGAACGAAGACTGAGAACTCTGAAAACACAGCTTATTCTATTTTATCAATTAACAATTTGTCACACTGTTGCAAGTGAAAGCTGCAGCACATGTGAAACCCTTGTCTCCAAGCACTCCTAATTAGGACTTTGTAAGGCTTCCCCACAACTGGCAGTCTTAAAAATAAAATACAAGTTCCACATATCTCCAAAATATTCTTCTATTAGTAACCACCAAGTAATTTTTTCCACACAAACATCTAATGAGATGTCACCAAGACTGATCCCAGTGGGCTGAGCTAACATAACTTTTCCCAGACTGACACAATTCAATTAGCTTAAACCAATATTTACGCTATTACCTACTTCAGCACTGTGCTCTGCCTCAATCCTAATCACATCCAAGATGAGAAAGGAAAATTTCAAATCAAAACACACTTGTTGGGAAAACAAAACACTTTCAGTAACTGGAGAAATCAGAATTCAAATTTTAATTGGAACCTCAGACTTTCTTACACTTTGCGAGACCATAAGCGAGCATTCTCTTCCTACAATCAGAGCTGCAAAATACAGGTAAATCTTCATAACTCCTAGCTTCAGGTAGCTTTAAAAATACCGACATAAAACAGAAGTTTTCTAGAATCCCTTGAGCCATTTCAGAAAATGGAAAAATCTGTTTTTCATAGATTCACAGAATGGTTTGGGTTGGAGGGACTTTAAAGCTCATCCAGTTCCACCCACCCTGCCAGAGGCAGGGACACCTTCCACTAGACCAGGTTGCTCCAAGTGCCATTCAACCTGGCCTTGAACACTGCCAGGGATGGGACAGCCACAGCTTCTCTGGGCAACTTGTGCCAGTTTCTCATCACCCTCACAATAAAGAACTTAATATCTAGTCACAGGTAGTCCTTTGCTGTATCCACATCTTTCATGACAGAGGAACAGTAAGAAAAAATAGGACAGATTTGGAATCAAAACCAAGGTAAGAAGAAAGGGCATAAAATCTTCCTATGAAGAAACTAGAGTTGAAGGTTTAAAATCAGCAATGCTTACACATAAGGTAAGGATTTCCACCTAAATAGCCATTAGACTAATTATCTCTTCAAATAGATCAGTTATCACTCCAATTTCAAAAGCTACAGTGTATTCCTATGGCATCAATTCATACAACATGCTACTCACTGAGATAAACTCATTACAGACAAAAACCTCCAGTAGCTTTCTGGAAGGTTCTACAAGGGACAGCAGTCACACTGCATCAATACAGAGTATGTCCATGAAGCACAAGCAGCACATGCATAAGACTTGACCTAAGAAAGCCAAGCACACTTAGAGGTCAACTTTCTAGCTGTCTTTGCATTGACAGCTCTTAAAAGTCCTTCCCTCAGACCAGACAATTCTGCCACATGTGGAATACTATAAACCTCAAAGACTGACATCCATAATCAGCTTTGACTCTGGACACTGTAGAATAACTTGACTAGATCAAATGAAGGTCACATTCACATCTCAAATTCACACAATAGTAATAGAAAAATCCTGTGTTACATAGCATATTAAAGCAATTGAAATCAGTGAGGACACAAACTTTAAAATCTTGTCCAAGCTTGATAAAAAGTCCAGCCTTAACGCAAAAACAGTGGCTACATTTCTAACTATCAGCCTATAAGGGCTTTTTAGCTGTAATCACTCTGAGGACCAGTGGCTGTTACTTTGCATGGCCCAAATTCAGTACCTTACCTGGTTACCTTTCAAGAACTTGGGAGTTTTAAACAAAAACAAAAACAAAAAAACTAAAAAGCTAAACTTTTAAAAAGTTGTTTTTTTTTTACTAAAAAACTAAAGTTTTTCCTAGCTAAGCCACTCCTACAAAACTTAATAAACAACACAGTGATCTTTTACTCCACTTCCTGCATACAACAATGGTGAAATATACCCCATGACACTACTCACCTCTCACCATTGTCTTGCCACATGACCTGGAAATGAGAAGTTACAGATCTCTGATGTTATTCCTTCTATCTGGAAGAGGCACACACTACCCAAGTGGATAAACTACCTCTAATATTTTGTTAACTCCTGCATTTACATCCACAGCCAGGAACCACCAGCTTAGTTTACTGACCGTTTCACCTAGCCAATTCAAAAGCAGAGAACATCTACCCTTTTAATTACGTAACACTGTAGAGATGCACCAGGCCAGTGGATTCAGTGCTCACTTCAGCCATGGGGAGGAGGGAAATTAGTCTGCAGCTGATCAGCAGAGTCTATCACTGCTGCTAGAGAACACACAGGAATCATTCATTTGGTTTAATTATGCAGGAGTCTTATCACTGATGGAACTTAAATTAAAACTTAAATAAAAAAAAAAAAAAAAAGAAAAAAAAGATATTTTCACACTCTGTCTGAACTTCTGAAGTCAGCTGTGTTTCTGCTTTTCAAATAGCAAGATTCAGCCAAAGCGTTAAAATCCCTAATTCCAGTTCTCTATGTCACTGCTGGTTCTTACACCTCCATAAAGTTCTGATCAAAAACTTATGGAAAAACAGTGTTTACCTGCAGCTTGCCCTAGGAAGGGACACGCAGAGGAATGGACCTCCTAGACTGCCTTTATAGTCATTACCCCCTAAAGCTCACAAGTTTCACAACATATTAGCTCCTTCCGGAGTGACAGACAAGCTCTGTCAGGCTGTTGACACCTTGATGTTGCCCACAAACACCCCAGGTTCTGGCTGTCAGTGGTTATTTGTTAGAGCTGGCAGTCATCCTGCAGTTGTTTGGATGGGGTGTTCTGTTTTGATGCTCTTCTAAGTAACCTCTCACCAGTACATTCACAATTACTTCTAAGAACAGTGGCATCTGCTTCTCACAGAAACAGTAGACTGAGGAATGGTATAAATGCTCAGCAATTTTTCTTCACCAGCTCCTAAAAATATTTGTTTTCAAAGATAATTTAAAGATAAGGGGAACAAGAATAGCTTAGAATTGTGGGCACAGAACCAGTTTGGAAATTCCCTCTTTTCTCTCTTCTTTCTTCCACTGCTTTAAAGTTCATTGGTTTCACAGTTATATGGAAACTCAAATTAGGAAACATGTTCCTAGATGATCTTTAAGGTCTCTTCCAATGCAAACCATTCTATGTTTCTATGATTCTATGTCCCTTAAGACTCAACTTTTCCACTAACATGGATTTCTTATAAATTTCAGGTTGACTTGGCATTGTTAGGTTTACGGTTGGACTCAATGATCTTAAACGTCTTTTCCATTCTAAATAATTCTTATTCTATGATTCTATAAAATGTCCTCTCCACCATGATGACCATTGCTATATAATGGTAAAATAACAAGCTAGTTATTCATTCCTATGAAGGGTTAATATTAAAGCTGGCAATTAAACTCGAAAATCCCTCAGATGGGAAAGATTTGGAAACTGCCCAGAGCTCTTTGTTTTTTCAAATAATTTCCTAAAAAAATCCTTATTGTAATACAGCTTGTGGTAAATTAATACAACTAACACAGCCTTAGGACTCCAGTAGTTTCTTAACTGTCCGTGTCGTGCCAGATCACCTGCAGAAAGAGCAAATACATCATCACAATTTTCTTTTAAAAATAAGCCTTTACTCTTCAACAACAAAACCAGCAAAAAGGCTTGTTATCCCATATTTGGGGGAAAGACTAGATGTTGGTCCTCTGACTCCTGCCAAGAACTCGTTCCTGCACAAACATTTACTCTGACTTAAATGTGACTATGCAAATCCTTGAATCAACAGGCAAACTTGAACTGTGGCATGTAAAGAAACCCCAATTAAGTCAATTGCCATTCTTTAAGACAAGCATAGGAATAAATTGCTTATTGAATTCTCCTTCAGATCACAGTCAGGTCTGAAGAAATTCATTAGAATTTTATTTTGAAGACTCTAACCAGCCAGAAGGAAACAAATCCTACTATTTAACTGTGTTTAAAATTAATAATTTGGTATCCAAAGACAATGCACCTGTGTCTGGTTATGGCAAAATATTATAATATAGATATGAAACTTGTTCCCTATCTCTTAACTATCTTTCAAAAATATCACTGTGATTTTAAGTTTAAACAGTTTCACAAAGTTCTACGACATAATTCTTCTCCTAAGGCTATAACTCTGGAGGAGAAATCTGTAAAATAAAAAGTTATGGTGATTTCCAAAGACTGTTAGTGTAAGTAACACAATATGAGCAATGCTTTGGTCATGACATATAATTATGCAAAACTCAGGAAAAGTACATGAAAGTACACACAGTCTTTGTCTCAAAGGCTATTGAACATGCAAGCTAAAAACTGTATAATTTGATATTAGCAGTATTTCCCTGTGCTCCTGTCCTGGGTTCAGCAGTAGCAGTCATTTTTCTCCTTCTTAGTAGCTGATGCAGTGCTGTGGTTTTGACTTTCAGACTGGGAACAGTGCTGATAGAACCAATGTTTTTAGTTACTGCTCAAATGTTTAGTCTGACCAAGGACTTTCTGAGTCTCATGCTCTGCCAGGGAGGAGGGGAAGCTGGGAGGAAGCAGAGCCAGGACACCTGATCCAAACCAGCCGAAGAGGTATTCCATACCACAGCATGCCATGCCCAATATATAAACTGGGGGCAGTTACCTGGAAGGGCTAATTCACTGCTGGGTATTATTGGTTGGCGGGTGGTGAGGTGTTGTACTCTCTTCACTTGTTATTTCCTTTATCATTATTATTGTTATTGGTAGTAGCAGTAGCGATTTGTGTTACTTAAACTGTTCTTATCTCAACCCATGCGAGTTACATTCTTTCAGTTCTCCTTCCCATCCCTCAGGGAGCAGGGGGAAAACAAGGGGGGGTGGGGGGGGGGGGTGGGGGGATGTGGAATAGACTGTGTGGTTCGGATTTACAGCCTGGGCTTAAACCATGATAGCTCCAGATTTCCTTACAAATATAGCACAGTTTATAACTAGTATATTTATGGAGAACGGGATGAAGGAAGTGCATCCTCCCTTTCAGATAGAGGCAGTAGAGGGGTACCCCCATCACAGCAGCCTTAAGGCCACTGCAGAATGAGCAGGCAGCCTTGACACACATTCTCCTGACTGACCTCAGGCTGAAGGAGCCAGTCTGAAAACACAAGGTGTGTGGGTCTGCATTTGTAAAAAACAAAAAGGATATCACAACAGGCAACAACAATAGTTAATATTTTTATAAGCCAACGGTCTTTTGATGGCACAATTTTTTTTATTTTCACTTTTTTTTCTAGGAAAACACTCACCTTTTTGCCACTCAGCATGGTTAATAAATATGGTTTCTCTCAAGAGCCCCACAAGCCCAAGCCTTTCTTGCCTTGCTCAGAGCAGAAAAGCCCATACCTATGCCAAATGTTGCCACAGGGGATGTCACAGTGGAATCACAGACTCGGTGACTACTTGCGGTGTCACAGGGCACAGCAAGATATGAGGCAGGAAAAACTTAGCCTCTGAATCCCTGGTTAAGTCCCAAAAGAGGCACTTCCAACTACTGCAACTTTAAAAATTAGGTTATCCCATCTTCTGGCCTTGAGACCTAATCCAGTGGTTTTCCTTTCTCTGCAGTCAGAACATCCCTGCTTGTTATACCCTTACTGCCTTAAATGCTTCTCCAGCAAACAGCATATACCAAAGGGTGCTTGATTTCCGCGGTGCCTATAATAGCAGCAATACCAGAAACAAAGATGATAGCATATGTACTTTGTTTCTGAGTCACATGCTGTTTCTTTCTCTGAGGTTTGACCTTCAAGCTCTGCATTAAAATTATTGCTTTTGGCAGAAGCAGAAGTTTTGACCACAAACTAAGGACAAGGAGGGGGAAAGGAGGGAGAAGTGATGAAATGGAAAAAAATTAAGCATCTGACCAGAATCTAGACTGTTGGAAGAATAACATTTCCAAGTAATTTTTCCCACCAGAAATAAGGGAGAGAAATATTATGATAGTTTTTGAAACTGTGGATGGAATGGTGGAATTTGGGGTAATAAAATAATTAAAACAGTGGTATTCGTATTTCTTCTAATGCTCTCTAAACTTTGTACAAAAACGAGAAGTGTTATCATTCCTTTGGGGATACTGAATGGATGAAGTGATATCATGAAACAAGTCAACTTTCCTTTATGCCTTCCCCTTCCCCTCCTCATCCTGCCACCCACCTCCTGTTCTGATTGCAACTAGGTGCAACAGCAAAGAGCCAACCCAGGTCCCTAGTCACCAGGTTTCCCCCAGCAGGAGGGCCTTGTCTGCAACTAAAATACATAGCTCCAGGTAATGCCTAATTCCACCCTTGTCATTTCCTACCTGCATCTGATTCAATGACAGGAGACTCAAGGATGACCTTGTAAAGATTGTTTTTTACTTATCATGGCCCAAATACAAAGGGGGACATTAGTCAGCATCTTCTTGTTGTAGTCTAACGAGTTTGTATCCCAGAGGAAAAGTCAGGAAAATTCAAGGGAGGAAGAGAATTAAAGAGTGATTTTAGAAGATTGCTGGTTTACTGTAGTAGTCATTAGCCTGTTTTGCTAACCTCATTTGACTGCTGCCGCTGTGGTCTTACAGCCAGCTCATTTCTGCTTGTGCCCTCTAGCATGCTTCCACTGCTTGGGATGAGGTATGTGTGTGTTCAAGTGTGTATGCATGTTTGTGCGCATGTGTGTGTATGCACATAGCTTCATCCTTTGCACCATCATGGCAGGAGTCTGTTTCACATTTTCAAGTGGTGCAGGGTTGGGACGTTTAGCAAACAAACCCCAAAAAGCTACCAGCTAAGGAGGAGCACCTAGAACAGTTCTGGAAGGGAACAGGCCGTGCACTTCTTTGAGTCTGAAGCTGCCTGAAATTAACAGCTCGCATAAGAAGAATAAACTGGTGGTGCTGTAATTGAAATTTTATGGAAATAAACAGGTGGCAGATTTACTATGGCTGCGGGAATAGCAGGGGGTGAAATGCTGCAGCCACATTAACCTGTTTAATTTAATAGCCTCTCTACTCCAAGAGAGAGAGAGAAAAAAAAAAAGATACTGAGCAGTTAGTTCAGTCAGCTGGATGCCAAATGTAAATAACTACAATTACCCTACTATGCCCATGTGCTGGATCGAAAAGGGGCTTCGTGCCAGCTCTCACTTAGTTGTCATGTTTATTAATTAAGCTCCAGGAAGTTTAACAACTCAAAAGTTTTCATGAAAAACCAAGACGCACAGGAGGAGCATGCATATGGCAGCAAGTGCATGGTTTACCTGGAGCGGCTGACACTTAAATCCAGCCCTGCTGCCTCGCTGTCCAAAATATGTGACTGAGCCAGTAGCTTTGTGCCAGCATACCACCTATTGGGCTACTGAAAGCTGGTCAGCATTTAATAGCAACCTCTAATGCTTACAGGGAACCTGCATCAAATTAGCACAGGGAATCTAAACCTATTATGTATTTATAATCAAGGTAATTGTATGGGGAGGGCTAAAAATATTAGATTTAGCTTCTTTCCCCTTAACTGCTGATGCAAAACAAAAATAGGCTGAGGCATTAGTAGTGCTGTATTTGCATCCTGGCATGTTTAGAGGTTTATGAAAGAAATGCTGCAGTAATATTCAAAGAGGGCTCCAGGGCAGCCCTATAAAATTACATATTAAGGGAATGGGGAAACTGCACAGTTAGGCAGCCACCAGCCAAAAATGGGTTCCAGGGCTCTGCCCCTTGCACATATGGATGATGATACAGTCTGTAAGTACATGATCAGTGTTTAATGGTGAAATATAATAACAACACATTTCCTGGTGCATTCTCTCAGTTAATTTGTGTAACCCCATACACCGGTGGGTAAGTAGCCATTAAAATACTTTATACATAGTACTTCTTTTAATTCAAGCAAATAAATGTACTCCTCCAGAAAATTGATCTGTTCAAGAAAGGGAGTCACATTCTCTGCTAGTGTATCCTGGCATTGCCTTTAAGAAAATTACAGCAATTTATATGCATTGAAGATCTGGTCCAAGTGATCATGTAATTAAAGACTGCAGTGTGATTGTATCTCATTAGTATGGCTGAGGTAACACTTTAATTTTGTCACTACCTGTTTTCTGAGCAAAATATCTGGGGTTTTAACATACTCTCACTGTTAGTCTTTATGTAATTTCCATGCTAACTTAAGAAGAGTATGATGGAAAACAAGATCCCACAATTTGAAACACTTCAGCAAGACATAACTGGAAAAATGCACATTGACCCATGTCTCATTCACAATGCTCTGTGAAATACACAGACTGCACATACAAGAATCCTTCCTTACTCCTCACTAATCTTCAGTAAATTATTGCCTTTTCTCATTTATTTATGGACAAAAAACACTTGCTTTCCCCTCTGAACATTTAACAGTTGCTGCTCAACTTACTAAACATCTTCAGCCCTCTTCTCATCATATTGATTTGCTCTACCTGCCACTCTAAATGACCTAAAAGGATCAAGAGGACAGCAAAAACAGAAAAGAGTTTTTAAAACACAGCAGATAATTTTTGGCTTGCAAAATGAAATCCCATTTTTCTGTTGTTCTAGGTATTCTCTGAATCCAGCCCCAAAAATACAAAACAGTAGCTTGCACTCCTGGCTCCATTTTAAAAATGTACCTTCTGAAAGAACACTGATTTTGAGTACTTATAGTGATAAAAATATAAAACAAATGCAGAACAAGGGCCAGATTTTTCTGTCCCAAATAATGCATCTAAGCAAGCAGTAAATTTGAACACTAGTAAGGGATAGCATGTTGCAAGCTGTAATGAGTAACATATAGCTCCTTCTGAGACATAATCAATGACCCTCCTCTTGTCTGTAATCTATTATAAAGATTGCAGTGCACAAGTAGGGTATGCAAAGGATACAACGTAGTGAATCTGTAAGCTGAGGGTAAAAACCAAAATAATCTGTTAGATCATTTTTATCTCCTTTACTTCTCTCAACTGTCTTCATTCATTCAGGCTGATCATGAAGTCACTTGTGGGGGCATCCCTACTCCTGATAGTCAGTTCACCTCTTAATAAACGCTACTATCGCCCTTCATGGGGAGAGCCCACCTCCCCCGAAGCAGCACGAAGTACGACAGAACAGAAAGAGCACCGTTTTCTTCCACAAAAGGCAAATCACCATTGCGGCGGCATGTTGAAGGCACACCCCGCAATGCCTGTATTAGCTGGAGTTTTCGTCTGGGTTGATGCTACCACCTAGTGGGTATTGCTGGGAGAAGGCAACCACAGGAGCTCTGGCGCCCAGCTCATCAGCAAGCCATCAAAACCTTCTAAATAAGCCTTCAATTTGACTGAAAGTACAGTGAGAAATGTAAAAAAATAAACAGGCTACAGATTAGCAGTTTCCTGGTGTTTGGTTGTTCTCAGGGAGGTCCCCAAGCCAGCAGCGAGGCTTGATGGAAAAGGTTTGCTTTGAGCAAACAGCAAGTCAAGACTCTTAAAGGCAGTCAGTTGTCTGTCATCTGCTGATAGCAAAGGATGAACTCTGTGTCTTTGAACTATGAGAAACAGCCCTGAGTGTGCAAACTGAAAACTCAGCATTTCTTAGTATTGAAGCTCCCACTGAAATTCTGAAAAACTATCACTACTGTTGCAAACGAAAACAATACAAACTCACATTAATGACATAAAATCTGATTTTTTAAAATAAATAAATAAATAGTGTTTCTCTTCCCCCCTCCCCCCACGCCCCCCTTACGTTCTGATAAATTTTAGGAGGGTTCCTGTTCTGCAGGAAATATCTTCAAGCTCCCCAATCCCCCACAACACTAGAATTTAGCACGCAAAAAGACATTTTGGCTCAAAGTTCAAATGGAGATGGGTAATGAGTGGTGTCCCTCAGAGATCGGTGTTGGGACTGGTCTTGTTCAACATCTTTGTTGGTGACATGGACAGTGGGATTGAGTGAACCCTCAGCAAGTCTGCCAATGACACCAAGCTGTGTGGTTCGGTTGATACGCTGCAGGGAAGGGATGCTATCCAGAGGGACCTTGACACGCTTGTGAGGTGGGCTGATGCCAACCTTATGAAGTTCAACCATGCCAGTTGCAAGGTCCTACACCTGGGTTGGAGCAATCCCAGGCACAGCTGCAGGTTGGGCAGAGAAGAGATTCAATGCAGCCCTGCAGAGAAGGACTTGGGGGTGCTGGTCGATGAGAAAATGAACACGAGCCGGCAGTGTGCGCTTGCAGCCCAGAAAGCCAACCGTATCCTGGGCTGCATCAAAAGGAGCGTGACCAGCAGGTCAAAGGGGGTGATCCTGCCCCTCTACTCTGCTCTTGTGAGACCTCACCTGGAGTATTGTGTGCAGTTCTGGTGTCCCTGACATAAAAAGGACATGGAACTGTTGGAACAAGTCCAGAGGAGGGCCACGAGGATGATCAGGGGACTGGAGCACCTCCCGTATGAAGACAGGCTGAGAAAGTTGGGGCTGTTCAGCCCGGAGAAGAGAAGGCTGCGTGGAGACCTCATAGCAGCCTTCCAGTATCTGAAGGGGGCCTATAGGGATGCTGGGGAGGGACTTCATTAGGGACTGTAGTGACAGGACAAGGGGTAACGGGTTTAAACCTAAACAGGGGAAGTTCAGATTAGATATAAGGAAGAAGTTCTTTATTGTGAGGGTGGTGAGGTGCTGGAAACGCCTGCCCAAAGAAGTGGTGACTGCTCCATTCCTGGCAGTGTTCAAGGCTATGCTCAACAGAGCCTTGGGTGGGATGGTTTAGTGTGAGGTGTCCTTGCCCATGGCAGGGGGGTTGGAACTAGATGATCTTAATGTCCTTTGCAGCCCAAATCATTCAATGATTCTATCATTTTTATGTGCAAATTATGCAAAATATTGCACTGATGGGGATGTTCTTCATGAGAAACCTGTGTCTGAACTGGCCAGTAGAAGCCATAATTGCAGAAAAATTATATTGCTCCTCACAGTAGTATAGGGTAATGAAAGTGTTGAAACTAGAAAAATATCATACAAGTATATAAGTGTCCTGGGAGTCTAAATATATCATGAAACACTCATGCTTTTCTCTTTTTACTATCAGAAACCTATAATGTCTACATAGTGTTTTATCACTAGTTTTTCCTCAGTTGGTTCTTTATATGTAATGGATACAAATAACTGTTATAGGTAGTGGTGTAGTATTCAGTTATGTAATACTGGTAACTAAACACTTAGGTTTTATTTCTTCTTCACGTAAACTCTTTTTTCAATCCAGGTTACTCTTTGGTACACGTGCACAAGAAGTTAATATGCCTTTGAATGAACGAAAAAAAAAGATAAAATCAAATAGCTGCTAAATAACATTGGAAAGATTTCTCCCTGACAGCATGATAAATATTCCAAGGAACCCAGTTCTACATATGTGCAGGAATTTTACAACTGTTCTGATATGCATTTAACAATGTAACTGCAAAAACCACTGCAAAAACAAAGGCCATATTTGTGCCTCCCTGCTTATGAAATTCCCAAAATCTTTTTGCATCTTTTCTGCTGTTGTCCCATCTTTTTCTGGCTGTTTTGTTTGTTTGTTTGTTTGCTTGCTTGCTTGCTTGCTTGCTTGCTTGTTTTTGGTTTGTTTTGCTTGGTTTTGTGTTGCGGTTTTTTAGTCATTTCTGTATTTGAATATTGTCACTGAAGCATCCCATGTTTATTTCCCAGAGCAGTATTTTCTGTCTAGAATAATATATGCAACTTATATTTAGATCTTATGGTACTGATACTTACTTTGAGGGCTTGGGGGTTATTTCGTTACTTCCACAATGTCTTCTTTACAACGTTCTGATTCAAAACCTGACGCCATCTCAATTTTAGAAATACATCATCTTGTTTACATTTTATGAGTGCATGAGCTCCATCAATTTTTTTTTTCCATTACACAAGTGCTAAAAAGCCTGTGCTTTTGATTTCACAGAGTTTTGGTTTGATTTCATATAGTTTTATGTAAAATATTCCTTCAACTCTACTCTGAAAGAGTGTGACATCCTTTAACTTTATTGCTCCTTAGCACATAAGGGCTCTGACCCAAGTGAAATTGTGTCTGAAGTTGAGTTTAATCTGAATTCACATCACCTCATCCAAACTCCTTTTTTTTTTTTTTCAGATATAGTACTCCAAGTTTTAAACAATGTTCAACTCAGCTCACATCCGAACTACCATCACTGCACAGTCATGAAATATTTGGGAAGCTCTGATAATGGTGAAACCAGCACAACTTCACTTATAAACTGTATGATAACGTGAATAGCAGGCCAGACTAAGTCGCATGGTTCTAAAACTTATTTAGCAGTCCAGGTCTAAACTATTACAATTGAAGCACCACTACAATTTGCATGTTTCCATTTGTTTGCAAATATATCACATTACTTTTCTATTAAACCAAGCCAGGTGTGTGAACACAGGCATGTTAACTCAAAGGACCCAGAATCCCTGCTTACGAAAATCAGTTGATGTTAGGAGAATTGGTTGATTTCCACCGTTTAACCATCTGGCCCTCCGACATTTTCTATAAAATACAGCCAGAATAACAGCTGAGTAGCTAAGCATAAACTAACAGATAGTGAACGTATGCAAAACAGTGGTACATTTTGTAACTGAAAAGTAAGAAATAGATGTTCCAGATGAGACTTAACTCTCCATCTGGTACTGAAAGTGCCTTCGCCTGGAATTTAGATGCTACAAATACTGAGCTATAATCTGCTTTAGCCCACAGAACTATGGCAGGCTGGGCGGACACACACCTACTCAGCATCTGTGCCATAGCAAATGTCCTGGGGCATTCACCAGCAGGCATTTCCCTCACCACCTATGGACATGCTGAATTTCTCCTGCTGAAGTGTCTCCTCTTGTGAAGACTGATTCAATATTAAATCAATGAGGAACCCAGCACTATGCTGAGAGGGAGTTAGCATCTCTCTTTCTCGAGGTAGTGTTAGAAACCAAAATCCCCTCAAGCTCTCAGACAGCTTGGAGCGACTGGGTTCCAAACCCACCATTCACTGGACTTTTCTGTTCACTTGCTTGTTTGGAGGGCGAGACATTGGCCAGCCTTCACACACACCTCCTAGCCAGCCTTCATGGCTGTGCACCCTGAACACAGAGAGACCTTTCCATCCCTCATTGCTGAGAAGGGCATCTAAACCCTTCTTTTCCTTTCTGCTGGTCAGGCTAAGCAGCTCCCCACTCAATGTGCAGGCTTTTACAAACCCAAGTCTTAGCCTTTAAGATATATCTACAAAGTTGGTAGATGTATTTAGGTGAGCAGGAATATCAGAAAGGCCCCGTCTATGTTAGTACTGCATCTATCGATAGGGCTGGACTGTGTGCCCAGGAGGGTTGTTGATCTAACATGGCCATGGTCCCTCCAGTACTCCATCCAGCTATCTGAGCAATGCAAACTGCCTCTCCCTCTGACCCTGCCCTGGTCCTGCAATTTTCATATTGTGGCATTAAACCCACTTGAGAATCTAATCTTAGGTTTTTCCATGACTAGAACAGGCTCATTTGCCTATTGACATGGCAGTATATAAAAAAAAAAAATGGAATTTTTGTTCCCTTTTTAGGATCTGAATCCAGACCTAAAACCTTTCCTCATACTCCTCTCGCCCCCTAAAATCCATTCCACATGTCTGCCGAAGCTGTTTGTCTTTGCTTCAACAATCACAGCAAAATAATACTCATTGCCCAAATGCCAGGTGCTGCCATCTTCTCAGCACAAAAAAAAAGGAGCTTTGATCTGAGCTCGTTGTTCATCCTGCTCCACACCTACTAATACTGTTAAAAAACATAACACACTGAAGGGAGATTGTGCTGTATTTCATGAACATTCATTGCTGGCGCTAAGGGACATACCCATCTGTTGTTTGCTCTCAGCTTTGCTTACTGACAAAACAGGAAAGACAGCTTGCTGATGGGCTCTTTGAAGAAAAAGGCTCCTCTCCTTTTTACAATTAAGGTCTATAAATTTTTTTTTCAGTAGACAGTTGCAGCCTACATCAAATCAAAACTGTTTCTACTAAATTAGAATTAAATATTCTGTACATTTTTTTGTATCATGTGACTTTGAGTAATGGAACCTTAAAGCAGCATGACTCATTTGAAAATATATTGAATGGGACTTCTTCCCAGCATGATCTGGCTTTCTGTTATCTGGGTTTCAAACGTACGTGCTAGTGTGTTTTCCAACTATGCTGTCATATAAAAATACATGAAGGAGCTAGTGCATTCTGGCTCAGGGACCCAAGGGGGAATTAAGGGCAGAGAGCGGGCAGGAGGATGTAGCTGCCTGTAGGATGGAGGCTATGATGGATACCGGGCTGTGGCCTTTCCGGGTTTCTTTCTGCTCATTCTTATGGCCATCACAGGTCCCAGGAACAATCCAGTACTCAAGACAGACAGCCTGCTCCCATGCTGGGAGTGACATTAGCCATCCAACACGCTACACCCCCCCAGCGGTTACTCCATCCACCAGAACATCTGGAAGTCATCGTCTACATTGGGCTCTCGCAATGCAACCAGGGGCACTGCAATAGAGAGAGTCCTGTCAGAGCAGGCACATGCAGGGACCTGGGTATTGACATGACAAACAGGCACTCTTATCTTCATTTCTAGGTATCTTGCTGACCTTTCCCATGCCAAGTTTCTGCTTGAGATAGTGGAGATCTCTATTGTGCAAAGAACAAACATAAAGGCGTAAGATTGGTGCCATGAATACAACTCACCCTCCCCAAAAAATTGTGAAAAACACCCTTGCTTTTGTTGTGCTTCTACTCTGCACATGCTCAGACAATTCAGTTATCTCACACTTTTCCAACAGGACAATATCTGAAGATTTCAGCATCTAAACAGGGATGGTTTTCACCTCCAGGGACATGTAATTGGAGATAAAACACAGCTATGCATGTGGGAATTGTGTCTTCAGAGTATGAATGAGTCCCTTCTTTTTGTTACTCAGGGTAATCATTGCATTTCCAACCACCACCAATCAGTGCATCAGCTCAGATTTAATACCAAAAGAATATTAAAAGTCCCCTAGAAAGTTTCCAGTTCTGCCAAGTGTGCAACCTGGCAGCTACCCACCTACCATGTGGTTCCTGTGCCATCCTTCAAGCCCCATCAGTGGACTGCTCGCCAGGCACTGAGTTCATCTTCATTTAGTGCAGGAAAGTTCAGCAGTGACAGTTCTGAGTCAATGGGAGTCTACTCCATGGAAAAGGAACACCAGTGACAGATGATATATGGTTTCTTTTGATATATAGTTCAAAGTGATGTTTAAAGCTTTGTGACGGAAAGCTAATTTCCTGCCTGCTGGTACTATACAACCTGGAAGTACAGGAAGAGTGATCCTCTATGATTCACAGTCAACAGGTTCTGAGCTTCCCAGATTTAACAGTTAACAGCATACTCTGTGCATTTCTCAAGATATTCAGGAGCAAATAGTTGTTCTGACAAGGTCATTTCTACCGTTTGGACCATTTAAACCTCTTAAAGAGAAAAAAAAATACATTGCCCGTTAGTACAGAAAATTCAGCTGTAGATTCAAGGTATTTCAAAGTGCTTTCATAGTTCAGAAAATATAAACTTATAACATTGGAAAAAACTCTCTAACACAGACACTTTTCTCACAAACAGCTTGATTTTGCTAAATGTGATCAATATACAGAATTCTCATAACGGGTGTGTGACCACAACATATGAGATATCCAAATAACCACGTGAGCAATCTTTCCCTCTTCTTCTTCCCACATATCTCCTTATTGTCCATATTTACATGTCCGTATTTGCAGCACAGGAGAAAAATCTGAGTGTGGACTGGTGGATTCCTATCACTTTGGGAGGCTGGAGGGCTGTGTAAACTGACTCACTGTGCCACAGATGTCATCTTAAAATAACCTAGGAAAACATTCAAGGAAAAATAGCAGTGTTTTCCAGTTGTATTGTTATTCTACCTTTCCTATACTGAGAAGCCCTCAGAGAAGGCTGGTGAGAACTACCTTACACAAACCAGCTGAGTATGTTTAGATTCTTGATGAGAAGCATTGCTGAAGTACAAGTCTCACAAGCAGTGAGAGGTCTGAGATACTGGCGCCTGGCCACCAGAGCAGCTGAGCAAGCGCATCCTCATAGCAGAGCCGGGGTGGCTGAAGTCTGCTGAGGAGCTTTGCTGTGCTCTGTAGAGGGGCAGGTGTCACAGCTGTAGTATGCAGGCTCACACGGTTTATGTTTACAATGTGATTTAAGATGGAAAGCAAATGCAGGCAAAAGCAACAGAAAGTGCAGTCACCCCTTATGTGCCTCTGGCTACAGCAATTGGTTTGCCTGAAGCACACTGTACTGGTGGGTCACAAGGTCTCAGCTGGACACTGAGGGATACATCTGTATGTACAAAGTCAGGGTAATCTCACAGTGCAAAAATCTCCACTGTATTACTGCTTTGCCTGCAGCAATCATTGTTATCTCTTCTGTAAGCATAGCTGTCATTGTTGCAGCTGAACATAATTACATTAGTAATTTGTCTACACTTTGAAAAAAGTGTGTGGTTTGCAGTGATGTGACCCACTGTCATGAACTGTCTTGACTCTGCTGCTCTCTTCCACATAACATGTTTGCCAAATTTGCTTTGTTGTTCAGGGTTTTTTTCCCCTCTTGGTCACAATAAACAAAATGCACATAACAAAAACCTCCACCAGTCCTGAGGCCCTTAATCTTTACTCTAAGGCAAACGTGCTATTAAAGCCAAGCTGATATCTGTCTCCATTAAGAGGGACTGGCTCCAAAAGGACAGATCTGGTTTCTCCTTCTAAACTTCCCCATCCAGGGAATCCCTGGACACTGGCCTTCACCTGGTAGTGCTGGAAGAACAGTACAGGTATGGTCTTTTGTTATAAAGACTTTCACCACTGACCAGAAGGTCTCCCTTCCTGCTCAAGGCAATGGGGAACCTTCTGCTGAAGACTTCTGGGGGACATAGTTCATCTCCCCGGAAGCAGAAAGGGCCACCTCTCTCTTGCAGTCCAGCAGCATTTCCAAGGCACCAGAACAGAAGAGGGGCTTACATAGCATCAATTCATGAAAACTTTTGTCATGTGGAAAGAGTCATCTCCTATGCCCTTTTCCTTGCTTAAGAAAATTAAAGAAAGGAAAGAAGGAAAGACACTCCGATGCACAATAGAAGTGAAAAACTGTAGACAAAAAGTAGGCAGAAATACCTATGCTTGTGCATTATTTATGAGTGATTAACAGATGTTTTTCATCTCTGGTGATATAATACATCTGATCCTTGAAATATACCTGTATGTGTGGATATATGTGTCTTTTTTTTTTTCCCCTCTGGTAAAATTAATTCATTTGTTAGCCTAGTGTTATGCTGTCAAGAGCCTTCTTAGAAAAATAATTGGGATTTCATGGTTATTCTGAACTTTTCATTCCTTCCTTTCAAACAAGGTCTATGGATTGCTTATCTGTTCCCTTCAAGTGTGAACACATTCTGTCATACATTATTACATGAACCTCCTTAGGGACTATATAACGCAATTAGATCTCCTTCTGTCACCTTCTTTCTAGGCCTAGAGATACCGTACTTTTCAAGCCTCTTTTCATACATAACATACTCATTTAATTCACCACAGTACACTTTTTTGCCCTTCTCTGCACTTCCTACAGTATTTAAGTACCATTTTCAAACTCTTGTTATGAGACCATCCAACGAAACAGCACACAGAAATTAATCCAATTTCTGGAGACACTGTAGAGAAGTTTTCTTTGACTCATAACAAGGCCCTTACTGTTCTTCTGGCAGCTCAATCCTTTGAGAAAAGCAGCCTCAGAAGCAAGCCATTTCGAAAAGAGAGCTACAGCTTTTTGCTTTCTCTGGTACACTTCAGTCATTTTCAGGGCTTTACGGAGTGTCCTGGGTTATGCAATTTCCTTTTTGCTCAAGCGTGTCATCAGCACCTCAATTCTGTTTTGGTAGTGTTACAGTCAGCATACAAACAGTGCAAGGGATGAATTTCAAAATAGATATGCTGGGAGCTAAAGGGCATTTCCTTAGTTTTCAAAGTGTTGTCACAAAGCTCTAAAACCTTGAATAGCTATCAGAAAGAATGAAACGTTTGCTTAGGAAAGGAAGGTTATAATTTGTAACAGGAAGAGTTTCTATTCTAAAAAACTAAAAAAAAGCTCAGGGAACAAAATACCAATCCCTCATCAAGCAGCCCTCTAGAGAAATCAGCTATCTCCTTACCAGCAATGCCTCTTATGAGTGAAGTATTCTCCACTTTTCTTCCCAAATGAATTTTGTACTCAATAAAAGCATGAATGTGTGATTACATAATGCTTCTTACCGTTGCCAGTGCCTAAGTATATTTAGTCCACTTCTAAACCCTGTCAGGTTTACATTTTTCCTAGTGTTAAATAGACTATTTTGTGGAGTTTGCTTCCTCTGCACAATAATGAGCAGACTGGTACGTGTCACTCTTGCACTATCATTAGCAGCGTTTTGGAATAAGGCCATGCCTTGCTGGAGCAAAGCCAGACCAGAGAATTGTCTTAATAAATACCAAAGCTTGTCCAAGAGAATACCTCATATAAAGCAAGCCAGAAAATTTCCATCAAAATAAGTTTTTATTGAAACGCATCAGGTTTCTCAAGCACAAAATACTAAATACAAACATGCTGATTTTGGTGACAGGAGCCATGAGAAGTATGACTAGTTTCCATCCAGGTGAAGCAATCCTCAGAAACTGTCCAGGTCTGTACTGGAAGCATCTTTTCTATTGAGAGCCCAGCAGTTATTCCATGACTCATGGCCCAGGAGCAGATCCCATTTGCAGGCTGGCACAGGTAAGGGGCTCTATGAACTACTCAAGGAGGGATATTTCCCAAAGTTTTCCCCAGTTTTCATTGGAACTTTCATATACATATTTTTTCAACCACCCCCCCCCCACACACCCCCTTTTTCTTTTTTTTTTTTTTAAGTAAAAGTATCCAAAGCCCCAGGGCTTCTGAGTATCTCAAAACTGAAAAGAAATCTCTGCTTTCCACTACCTCTGTTTTCAAATATTGACTTCTTCAGAGAGCTCATAGTAAATTTGATATGCAGGTCTACACAATGCAACACTTGGGGTAAGTATATGCTTTAACATGTAATTGCTTTGGTTTCCTTACAGGTAGCGGAAAAATGCGGTAATAATGATGCAGTGTTGCCCGATCTTAAGTGTTTCTTGTATTTCTTTCTTTTTTGGTGAAATACACTGTCTTTCGAATTTTTCACTGGAGTCATCAGCACTATGCAGCCTTACAGTACAGGAAGTATACTCCTTGAAGAGTTAGCTTAGATTTAATAGTAGGTTTAATGGTCCAGATAGTGTGCTCCTCTGCCTCATCCGAGTATCATTACAACTAGCCTGTGTAAAATGACATGAAGATCCAAACCAGATGAATCGCTATTACATCTGCAAAATGAGAATAGCATTGAACTCTGGTCTTCCCACTAGTGTAGTGCAGCACAACTGTAGAGATGACTTATGAGGCAATTCCTCTACATTAATTTAGATGACATGCTCTCCCCCTCAAAAATAACTTAGGCATTCTCCTGCCAGAAAGTACACTGTGCTGAGTCAGCCTCTAGCTAGCTCTTTATTTCAATGCCATAAATTTCAAAACTGGTAATAAAATATACACTTTTTCTTCCTTAGGAGAACCAGAAGTTTGAAGTCTACATTTCAAATGTTAAATGCATCCTGTCCCTTCCTTCTCTCTGTTTTTCCTCTTAAAATGTCATTTGTAAAGTTAGACTTGTAAGACAGAAGAATATCTGAAGATACCTGATTTAAGGCTAAATTTCCCTTGGCTGATGAATATCTGCCCTGAAGAAGAAAGGACTATAGCACCTTGAAGGAAACACTGCAGTGCCTTGGAGGAAAGACTGAGAATCAAAACGCACATTTTGAAGAAAACAGATGCCCAGTTTCGCATATAATATCTGAAGGTGTGGATGGGTATGCTGAATCTTGCATTTAACTTCACAGTGAGAGGTTATCTTTGTTTTGTCTGTAAATATAATGAAGAACTGAGCCCAAAGGCACTGATTCAGCTCCAAGGTTGCAAATGTCCCTTCTGTATCATATCTCAGGCTCTGTAGGTGGGGTTGCTTGCTTGTTCTGAGCCCCACTTCTACACATTAAGTGTAGAAGTCTATAATTAGTGTCTAAAGTGAATCTTTATGACTATTCCAAGGTTTCTGCCTAAAGCAGAAGCTTCAAACAATTGCAGACAACTGAAACCAGGATGTTGTACTGGAAACCATTCCTTTGTTCAGCATTATGCTTATTCCTCACTAGTAGTTCCAATTTAATTTATCTCTTAAATATTCACTCCTTTTCGCCATGATCTTATAGTGTTGAAGGTTGACCACAAGCTGGGCTGAACTGGTAAGACTGGAGTCAGCAAGTCAATAAAATTATTATGCTCCTCTTTTTAGCACTTCTGAGACCATGTTTGGAGTAGCATTCCCTGTTTTGGGCTCCCTGATACCATCGGGACATGGACATACTGGAGCAAGTCCAGCAAAGGGCCATGAAACTGGCTTGGGATCTGTGAGAAGATGCCAAGGGAGACACTCAGTGTAAAGTCCTCAGTTGTTCAGTAACAGGATTTATGGAAGAACCAGATGCTTCCTGGATGAATTACAGTGAAAGGACAAGAGGCAAAGGACACCAGACGAGCCAAGGAGCAGTTTCCCACAAGGCTGGTCTAACACTGGAGCAGACTGTCCAGAAAGGCTGCGCCATCTGCATCCTTAGAGGCATGCAAAACTCCACTGGGCATGGCCCTGAACAGCCTAGTCCAGTGTAGAAGCTGCCCATCTTAGATAAGGAGGCTGGACCAAACAAGTTGTACAGGTCCCTTCCAACCCATTTTTTCCTCTCTGCAAATTTAAGACCCCTATGATGAAATGGAGCAATGTGTAAATCAACAGGCAGAGGTGCAGAGAAACGTAGGAAAACAGAGCAATTTTAATCCTGACCTGAATTTCTCTGTCCTTTGAGACTGTAAATTATTTCATGAACATAACTAGGGAAATGTCCAGTTTCTGAGGCACATTTATAAAATGCTCTGACATTGAAGCAAGTCTTCCAGAGCAACATCTTTCCCCCTCTCACAAAATGTGTTTTTTGATGACATTTCACAGAGGGACAGCCAGCCATGAGACAGCTGATTAATTCCACTCCCTGTTCACTGGGGGTAGGTTAAAAGCTGAAATGCAGGCATCTAGCCTAGCAATACTAATTCTAATAGTAAGATGACTAATGAGATGGGTAATGGAGGATATCACGGCTTAAAATTTCACCTTTCCCAGGGATGAAAGGTTGAGGGGCATAGTTGCATTTACACACTAATTCCTCCCATACAGGGACCAGATGGTTTTTAGAATTGATTCCATTGATTTTCTTTTTTTTTCTTTTTTTTTTTTTATTTGACATTCCAACAAGAGACCTCTTCTTTCATAGCAGCTGTGGGACTTATCTTTACATAGTCCTACAACAGTTCTTTCTTCCCTTTCCTTTTCCTAATCTGTGCATGTTTTGATAACCAAAAAGCCAATTTTGCAAAGTTTAAGTGGAGCAGGAGTGCAAGATGGAAACACTATTCGTTTGCTTAGCGTGGTTTGTCTCTTATGTTAAACAAAAATTCAGCCCTCAGAAAAAAAGTTACACACAGAAGAGATAAATAGTGGCTTACTGTAAAGTATATTAAGATGTTTTGCCTTCTACTAGGCCCACACTGTCCAACACTGTGTTAAAGTCACACCTGGAAAAGCACTTAAGCACATACCTATTTATAGGTGCCAGAAGTAGTTTGCAAACCAGGAATGGACTACTCAGCTGGGGACCGCATTTGCAAATTGCACACTTATCAGCAATCTGAGTAAGTATTGTAAAAGGAGCTGCCTGAATAGCACACACATGGTGCAGAAATTACCATACTCCCAGAAAGAAAATATACGGAGTGGTAATGATAATTACTATTACTAGTATTGCAATCTAAAGAAAGGATGAGTAACTGGTAATGATGTATCCCAGTGCTTAGATTTGAAAGTTTTTTTCTGAGATTAGGAGTTTCACAAAAGTTTGCACTATAAAGGGCAATATTTCATAAAGGAAGGCAAGCTTAATGCCATGTTTTAAAGAGCTCTAAACATCAGGACCTTTCAACAACAGAGGCTCATTCAAGCATCATTTTGCAGGGCCTTACAAACAGGCATTGCTAGGTCCCACACTAGAGGGTCTTCTGCTCCTCTGTGAATCAATATCTGCTCCTTGCAGGAGTACTGACTGTGCTTGGGTCTGCTACGAAGGGTCTCTCCAAGTGGACTGAGGGGTGTTGGAAAAGCAAGATATTGCATGCTCTGACTTAGCGTCTTCATCTATTGACAGCTACTGAGGTGAATAAGTAGCTTCAGCATCAGGTTCTGAAAAAGGAGGTTTCCGTATGCTGTTTTACAAGTTTTGCAGCAGAGGTTGTGGACATAAACAAGTTTGTTTCACAAGGAAACTCTGGCCTTTATATCCCCAACTTCCCTCTGATGAGAAGACAGGTTGCAAGACTGTAACATCTGCTGTCTCTTAGAAACAGGACAATGATATTAACTCAGCCTAATTGTGCAGGCTGGATACTTGCATCCACATAAATGTAGAGATCTGCCCACAGGGAGCACACTGACTTCCCAAGTCACTTAGAAATTTTTGAGAGTCTTGTACATCAGATCAGATTCACCACCAGTCTTCTTTTGCCTCAGAGGAAGCCATGACAAATATGTTCACAGTTTTTTACTTCACAAGGCGAGACAGTGCATGCATAGTGCCAGTTGTCTTTGCTAGATGACTCAGAGTTTTCAGTTCTCTGTTCAAGAGGTCTATCTCTCAATTTGGAAAGGTTTTATATGTTTTCAGTTTATTACCCTGAGTTTGTTTCAGTCGAATGGGAGATACTCAGTTTAATAATTTGAATTTATAGGCCTTCTGCTAATAACTTCATCTGACTGTGAAGTGTGAACAATGGTAAAGACACAGAGTAGTCTTATAGCAAAATAGCTTTTGAAAAACTGAAGATGGATTTATGTTAACACAGCTATAAATAAACAGGACCAGTCTATGACATCTCTACAAAGAAAAATAAAGCAGCAGGGGTACTTCTTATGGCCTTTCTCACACCTTTTTGTGATTTTCTATTTCAACTTCATGCACTTCAGGGATGAAGTGCAGTGATGCCTAGTTACCATGGCAGTACTAAAAAACTGTTTCAAATTCACCATGAGTGTAGCCTTTTGCTTGTACAATTTGCCCGGTATTGGCAGACACAAGAGGCACAGTCCTGGATCCCTGCACTGTTGATGGGAAATGGGGAGGGGAGTACTTATCCCATATAATTGCAAGACATGAATCCTCATGTAGGCCAAGGTCTTGGGTCTTGACTTTATTGCTCACTTCAAGGAGCATTTTCTGTTTTCCCTGGTGTACAGTAGACCAAAAAACACTTTAGAGAAAGGGGCTTTTCTCACAACCCTTCCCTCCCTGTTCCAATCCACTTATGGGCATTGCCTGATGTACCTGATAAAAATCATAGAATCATAGAACAGCTTGAGTTGGAAGGTACCTTTAAAGATCATCTAGTTCCAGCCCCCCCCTGCAAAGACCAGGGGCATCTTCAACTAGAACAGGTTGCTCAGAACTCCATCCAGCCTGACCCTGACTGTTTCTAGGGATGCGGCATTCACCATCCCTCTGGGCAACCTGCTCCAGTTTTACTAAAAGGTCTCCCCAGAGCTTTCTCTTCTCCAGGCTGAACTACTCCAGCTCTCTCAGCCTTTCCTTATAGAAGCATTCTATCCTTCTGATCATTTTTTTTATAGAAATCATCCTCCTTCCTCAAAGCAATGACTTTATTTGCAGTTGACATTTATCCAGGGTTTAGACATCACACCTATCTGTTGCCTTCTTCAGCCACACTCTACCCTCTTTTTGAAACATGAAACCTTTCACTTTTACTGCCCTTTCTGACTTGCAGATGCAGCTTTGATTGCAGATGAACTTAGAAAAGTCTCTGTTACCCATGAACTTTTTCTTTATGTAGCTATATTGCAGCTCAGCCACTAAAGGCTGATCCAACTACAGTAACAGGAACTGAAGAAGCAAGAGGACAAACTCAAAGCATCATACAGGCAGCCCTGCTACATAAATATGTACTTTTGCATGTGTCTGTGTGTGCACGTGAGATAGATAGCTCATGCTCATCCCCCAAAAAAATTTGATAAATTACATTTTTTTAATAACTTCAGTCTGAGACAAATTAAATCGCCCCTCCAAAAATAATGAAAGTCAAATTGATCTCCTAAGTGGATCAATAGAAGCTTAACTGAAATAGATAGGGGAGTTTATCAGACCTGATGTAGTAAAACACTAATAAGATCACTTCCAATTCACACATATAGGACTAAATTTTCAGCACAAATTGATCTCATTGCCAAGGATGAATGGGAACCTTTAGTAATGGATTAGGGCTGTAAAGCATTCTTCTATACAAACAGTAGATTTTCCTCTTATCCTTACTGATTGCATATTTTTAATGCTGTCTTCTGCACAAACCAGTGGATTTCTCTCTGAAGTGCTTATTTGTTTCAGAAAACAAACTATCAGTTCATCACCTGCACCATTTTGCACTGAATGGTACCTGAGACAAAGAATCTGGGAGTGAAATCATTTATTGTCATGAGTGTAAGAGCACTCCTCTCACAGCCCTCATTGCTACCCCTGCCTTCAGTGTCCAAATAGTGAGGTTGGGTAAAGTGGAACAACCTCAGGAGAAGGGATGGAGAGTCCCCAGCAGCACTGAAAAAGAGGGGAGAGCTGAACTGGAGGCTCCCATGGCTGGTGCTAACCACTGGGTATTTGGCACCTTTTGCCTTAAATTTTCAGTTTTGAGATTTTCTACAGGAAAGAAAAAACTACTTTAACTCCTTGATTATGAAATCTGCAAAAGTCACGTCATGCTGCAGCAACAGGCATAAAGCCATTTTTCCAGGGAAGCACCTCCTTCTCTTCATTCTCCCCAGCTAATGAGTTGCTCTCCTCCCTCAGCACGTTATCCTGGCTGTTCACACAGGCATCTGTACTGCTAGCTGGATGGATAATCTCGTTGGGTTTAACATTACTGCTTCAAAGAGTGGGATTTACCTCATCTATTTTCAACTGCCCAGAAGTTCAATGTATTTGTTCTTATATAGCTCCACGGTCAGTGGGGAAAATCAGACTACTCCAGACGGAGTGATGAGAAAACCCACCATACTCAAATGGCTGTGAGCTGAGATGTGTCAGAGTATTGGTGTAAAAGGCAGCAATGTCCAACAATATTGAATCATAGAATCATAGAATAGTTAGGGTTGGAAAGGACCTCAAGATCATCTAGTTCCAACCCCCCTGGCATAGGCAGGGACACCTCACACTAAACCATCCCACCCAAGGCTTCATCCAACCTGGCCTTGAACACTGCCAGGGATGGAGCACTCACAACCTCCCTGGGCAACCGATTCCAGTGCCTCACCACCCTAACAGGAAAGAATTTCCTCCTTATATCCAAGAATATATATTGAAGAATATATACTGAAGAATATATATTGAAGATACAAGAAAGTGCAACTCCACTAAAAGCAGAAGGCAGGCAGATAGAAATTCATCCTGCTTACAGCAGAATGGCTCGTATTGCCTCCTGGAAGGACCAGTTTTTCTCCAGTGACTAGAGATCTTCAACACTTGCACTGACTAAATGCTTAGTTTCCAGATGGTTAGAGGCAAGTGAATCAAATACACCTTTGAAGATCCAGCAACCACAGCTGTGAAGTTAGCTCTTAATCTGATTCAGTTTTTTTCTGGAAGGCTGTTCATGCAGCTGGAATATAACTTGTTTACTGCAGGTAGATCCATTTAAAGGAGGAAAAAAAAAAAAGGGGACAAGAGAAAACACTTGCCTTCCGATTTTTAGCTACATACACATAAATAAATGTATTCAAAAAGGAGACAGCCCTTGCACAGCTTTACCTTTCTCTGTCTGACTCCTAAAATATATAGAGAGAAAACGAAAGGAATTGCCAAGAGGAATCTTCTTGTGCTATAGGACATGGGAAAAAAAAATAGACACAATAAAGTATATAGATAAAAAACAAACAAGATTTTTGACTATGTAAAGTTTTGGTAATGTTAAGAGGTGCTCTCTGTAGCAACAATTTCTGCCCCATTGGGTATGGGATACAGAGTTCTGTTGTAACCCTTTCTGAGGCTAATATACCATCTGTGAAGTGATACAAATTGTTTTTATACAAAGATATTCAGTAAGGAGTTTCGTATGCTCTGGGATTAAAGGATCCAGAAGACTTTCAGTGCCAGAGATGAAAGATGGCTAAATATTTTTATCCCAAGGTTTAGATTTCCTGTAAATTTAGAACAATTTATGGGAAAAATAAGGATGAAATTATAGCACAGCATAATAACATGACTTTCCTAACAGTTTGAAGTTTTTGCTTGGTTGTTTTTTTGGGGGGTTGGGGTTTTTTTTGTGTTTTGGGGTTTGTTTGGTTATTTTTTTTTTTTTTTAATATGAAATGATATTTAACAGGATCGTTCTTCCTTTTTAATTGTAGGACCAACTCTATATCATTAAGAAAATGGACTTTATCGATAAATACATTTATGAAAGGTAATAACTGCTTTGTTAATAACTGCAATATAGACACACTATCAAGGAAAGCGGAATGATACTGAAGATTTCTGACAGTAAAATGACAGGAGACCAAATGCAGGTATGCATTTGATACCAAATGAGAGGACTCTCAGCATTACCAATTACTACAAATAAACTTACTGAAAACCAGACAGGACTGTAGAAAGATAATATTTCCTGGACCAGAACTTCTGAACATGAATTATTGTCTGAAAGAAGCATGTTGAATATGGCATATTATAATAGATGACAAAACCAACTAAAGTGGAGTTACAATCAATTTTTGAAACAACAGAAACATAAATAAGAGAGAAACACTATCATGATACCCATCGGACCTGAATTTTGTTAATGAGAAGTAAAGGATTTCTGCAAAATAGGCTGTTAATGTAAAATCCATAACTCTGCCTAAGCTTCAGATAGCTGTCTCTGGAGTTATAGCTCCTGATCTGTTCCTAACATTGCCAAGAATACAAGAATGTAAACTGTATCCAGAGTGCAAACAATAAAGCTAAAGCCTTTTTTTTTTTTTTTTTTTTGTGAACAAAATCTTCTAGTAATGGACTTGAATTACAGGCTTTGCAGGCAAAAGTTCTGAAGCACTTTTGGAACACAATAAGCGATATGCACACTGTTAAGAGAGTAAAAAGAATAAATTTACTGCTCCAAATAGAGTCCCCGGCTTCTAATTCAAGGCTCTGAAAGTTCCTCTTAGGGCTGAAAATTAAACTCAGAATATACCAAACCAGATGCTCCGAAACACAGAAAACCAAAATCTGTTGCTGTATGTCAATAATTTTTTTTCTTGCTTAAAAGACATAATTGCAACTGAAGTCCTTTGTGCGTGTCCTTTCCATTATCATTTGAATTGAAATGTTTGGAATAGGTGCCCTAGATGAACAGAAACAATATGGCGTGTCTGTCTGAATGAATCACAATTGGTTTATGGATATAATTCCTCAATTGTAGGCTAAAGAATTCAAAACTATTTCTCGAATACATTTGAATGTCAAGTGACCCTCAGGGGACCACAATTTGTTAATTGATATAATAGTATCAGAAAAAGGAGATGCAACTGGCAAAAACCTATTAAAAATGCATTGTCCATGTATTAGTAAGAAACTAAATCAAGAAATAAATTTCTATTAGATGCACAGACATTGCTGGGGAGCCACAAACCTTACCAGAATAAATTTTCATGGCGAAGGAAAGCAAGACAGAAGAAACTTCAAATAAACAGTGTTGCAGGGACACTTACCCCCCAGGTTAGCCAGTGCACTTTCACAAGTGAAGAGAGAGGCTATTGTGTACCACTTCAGAAGCAGCTGCAAAGGAACATGATGAGTGCCTGATAGACAAACAGCATATCCTGGGCCATGTGTCATCTGATTTGTGTGAGTACCTGCTGAAGGTTCAAGTCCACCTATTGGGTGTTTCTTCTTTCTTCATCTCTTGCCTGAACCTTTCACAAGATGAAGTGGCCACAGGCAGGGGGACCTGATGTGGACAAGAATTTCATGAATTGGCACAACATTTAGGAGTCTGAAGAGGAATATTTTGATGCTAATGTTTCAGTGGGAACTCATCAATGCTCAGTTATTTCGTTACAGAGCTTTGTATATGGCACAGCTCTCTGTTAGGTGGCTCTCCCTTAACCCGGGAAAAAACAGCATGTGCTACGCAGCTTGTTCAAAAGCATTGTTGCCTTTCATGAACCTTGGAAATATGTGATTTGTTCTAACGATTAGTTCTGACCCGCAAGAAAATTAAAGAAAACAAAATGGAAAAAAATTACAACCCAAAACCTCAAACTGCTATTCTTTAAACTACACATGGCTACCTTCCTTCCTAGCTATCTTCCTTCCTAGATAGGCTCAAAAGGAGAGAGAGCACATTTTTTGAGGATGTGCTGCTCACAGCTGTTAAACGCCCTAGTCCAGATGCAGTCACTGGCTCAGAAAGTCCTTTGTCCCCCAGGTTGCTGGGAAGCAAGCTGGAGAAGCTATGTCTCTCTCTCTTTGTGATAGTTTTTGTTCTCAGAAGAAAGGCCACTGCCAGGACCAGGACACTAGATTACATGGACCTTTGCTCTCAGCCAATTCAGCAACTTTTATATACATAGATCTTTTCAACCATTTACATTATTAATAAAAAATAAAATAACTGTTAGATTGTACAGAATACAAAGAAACTCCTGGGTCTCAATTTCCTGCTTGTTTCAGTCCCATCTGGTGGCTGGAAGGTCTTGGGGCACACACATACGGCTGAATCAGGGCTTGCTGTGGAAGTTGCCCAAACTCGTGCATTTGTTGCCTGAACGTAAATATGGAGAAAAATAGGGAAGACAAGTCAGAGAACTTGAAAGGTTTATATGAATGTTGTTACTGTATTCTTACGGATGGAGGCCACAACAGCTTGGATCTGTTGCAGCTCAGTCCTAGTCAATATAACTTGTCCAAGGAATATCGTATCTGCCCTCAGGGTTCATACATCAGCCATCGCTTTTCTCTGGCTGGAAGAGATAGGTCTGTCTCTCTGGCATTCTTCTTTAAGAGGCTTTTAAGCCTGCAGTTGCCTCTTTGAGTCACCTTGACTTGAAATTCATGGCGACAAAACTCTGCCCATTCATTCTTGCTGACGATGACTGCGACTGTATTGCCCTGATCCTCAATTTGATCTGTCTCCCTACTGTTAACTTCCCTCTTTTCTCCAGCTACCTAAAATAAGAAATAATCCAGTTTTTGCAAGTGCCCTTAGGAAATGAGACTTTTTTTTTTCTTCTGTAAGATGTGCTTGTCCCTCCAGCGTGTCCAATTAATTATCTCCTATGGACACAGAATCACAGGAATGCACACAACACTGACAGCACTGATATGTTCAGTTTGGGGGTCTATTTCTTTTATACAGTCTATTGTAGCCTGGCATAAAAGACTTTATTGCAAACTTCACATAGCTCGTATTTGTCACAAATAGTAGGTTTTGGATGGGCTCTCAAAAGCCAGCTGTTTTCCCCAGGCTCTCGTTAAATACAACATTCCCCCTGGAATGGGGAATCAAGCTGTGTAGGTCATGGGCTGCCTCTCCATGAAGGTTAATGGCTTTTCCCAGGCGCCTGCTTCTGCTAATGCTCTGTAGCTCATTCCTCCCATTTCCAGGAAAAAACACTCCAGCCAAATTTCTCCATGGTGTCAGCACCTGAAAAGCTGGCTTTGAAAGTGCTGGGAGGAGAGATAGGAATATCAGAGGGGCATCCCAGAACTACAGCAGCACGACTCTCCCATTACAGGACTTGCTCCTTCCCCGCAGCTGGTGGCTGACAGCTCAGTGTTGGTACACAGAGCATTGCTCTTATGAGCTCCTTCAACGAGTAATGTTTTATTCTCTCTCTCACACACACAGCTATCCAACTTTTATTAGAGCAAAAACATTTTATATATGTCTGGAGGACTGGGGTTTATTTTTAAAATGCTTGCAGTAGTGCTTCTGAAGCATCCCTATCATCTGGCAAAAAAGGGAATTTAATGCAAACCCATATTTCAGTCACTCTCCTAACACTGCTTCTTCCCCTACAGAAATTGTTTTATTGAATCTGAGTTTTTTTAAATGAATTTGGTATTCATGAAAGAACTCAGATTGATAGCTTGGAAAACGATGGCCAGATTTCCATGCAGAACCCAGGTAGCAAAACTTATTTCCGACCTGCTGCAATAACTGCTTGAAGAAGTTCAGTTTTTAAAGAGGTTCATCTGGGCTTTTGGTTCTAATCTGCAGAGAAACATTTCCCCCATGTGCACAATGTCATGTAAGGCAATGTTGCCACTGACACCCAGACTTCTTCCCAGGCTTATTGTAGAGATTTGTTGCCTGGATGGAGCTCTATTGGAGGTCCAGCTCTGCATTTGGTGCCTTTGGGAGGCAGCATAAAGACAGTGACCAATAATGTGGTCAAACAGTGATTCAAACAACTGATCCAACAACAAAAAGCTGATTTATTACCTGACAGATTCAATATTCTCTTTCATCAGTTTAGTTAGAAAGAAAGGAACTAGTTGCATTTTAAAAGCAATGTTGAAAAATATGGTACAGACGAAATACGAAATAAAAACCCTTTTCTTTCTCTGGGCATCAGAAGGGGCTACCCAAATCCTTACATTAGTGGCTACATCCTCAAAAAAACTTCAAAGGTTGCATCAGCATTTGTATCTATCCAAGAGCTATCTTCACATGACCTGATAAACACAGCCACTTTGATATGAGTAAACACAGTTTCAGATTTGCATCAATCAAAAGAAAAAAAAAGGCACAAAACCAAAAACTGTTAAGTTTATCCAGCAACTCCCTTTTATTCTATTTTCCATTTCTATCCATCTTTGTTCCTAGTTCAAAATAGCAAGCCTGTACTTCATGCACAGTTGTAGCATTTGGCAAACTGGGGGCTGGTATGATACCTTACCAGTAAAGATGTTACATGCATAAAGAAAAGAGGGTCCATCTCATTTTATCTCATATATATAGGGGAAAAATAGATTCTGAAGTACTACAGAATTATTACAGAGAGCTTGAAAGAACCTCCTAATTATTATTCACTGCTTTATACATCATTGTTAAAAGTGTTAATTTCAATATCTAAATGTTTTTCTGGCTTGTATGTCACTTGCAATAAAATTACTAGGGCCAGATTTACTGGTGTACACCATTTGCTGTATGCGATTCCAACCTTGGGTTTACGACTGCTTTGTGTTGCTGGAGTGGTGTACTGATCTTTCTAATGAATCTGGCTTATTGTCTTTTCCCCACACATTCTGTATCAATTTATTATTCTGTGGTGGATGGTTATGTGCTTTCTGCAATTTACTTTAGAAATAGTATTAAAAATGAAGTTGACATGCATTAAATAATACTTTATTGATTTTCTTAAACTTGAAACACAGGAATGCACCTCTGTAACACTAGTCCTAAATCATATATATGCACATATATGCATATACAGAAAACCACATGTAAAATAGAGAAAGCCAGATGAAAACCATATAAGTTGAACATAAGTATATCTCAAATGACATATTGAAAAATTGTGAGGGAAAATATCCCAAACATCGTACTGCATGAGCCTGTGCTTTGTATGAAGGCACATTCATAACATGAATGAAATACCATTTCTCCATAAGCATAGCTTCCAAATGAGCCATATTGTTACAATGGTTACACAAGCTGCCCACCAGCAAGCCCAGGAAGGGAAGACAGCCACATGCTGCTCCCCTCATGCCTCTGCCCAGGGAAGCTGTTGGGTTTCAGACCATATTTCAAGCACAGAGTTTTGGTGCAGGCATCCATCATCAAGAGCCAAACAGCAACAAATCAAACCCAGATCTGTAGCACTAGATTGTTTCTGATACCTGATTAGCCAGTTTTTTTCTAAAGCAGAAATAAGAGTAATATTTGGGTGACCACTTAGCCTTCTGACTAACATACAATGATTTAATTTCTAAAAAAGGCAATTCTAAGTGAGCTTGGAGACTAGGTATTTTATTACCCACATGTGTCTGCTTTAGATAATGGTTTTCCGTTTCCATTTTGGAAAGAATTTTGAAAACAAGTTTTTGTTTAAAAAATGGGTAAAGGAACAAAAATGGGTCAAGATGGATTCAACATAAGAGATAATTATTAGCATGAGCTACAGCCTGAAGCATTTTAGTGTACACATAGCCGCTAGAAAAATATGACACTGGCACAGCACTGTATACTATCTTCTAAGCTAGCGTGCTTTTCATCATCCAGATGCCTTTGTATGATCTAAAGTAAGGGTGTATGAAACTTGTAGTCAAATGTAGTGCTGTCAGAAAGGTATGATCAATCATCTCTGCCAAGCTGACAGTACAGAATCTGATTTATCCTGCCTCTGACTCACATATTTATTATAAAATCAAAGGTTGCCAAGGTTTAGCACCAGTACATAGTGCTGGAGTTTTGTTCAATAGTGAGCTGTTGCATGTGGAACAAGCATCAAATCTCCTGGCATTTAATGATTCATTTTAAATATACCTGGCACATGAATTAGCAGAGCTGTGGAATACTAACAGCAGCCAGAAGTAATTTATGAATATTGAATTGCATTTTGCAGTATGTCATGTAAAAATACAGAAAGAATTCCTTTAAAAGATTCTTTGCATGTCCCAGCTTTCTGGTAATCAGAGCACCTGAGCAAGCTGCACTGAATGTAATGTTCTAAATCTCCAAATTTAAGAAAAAATAAAAAAAAGAAATGGATAGCAGATATTTTTTTAATGAAGATGTTGGTAACTGAAAATATGCAAGTAATTAAGTATATATAGATGGCTAATCACAAGATTCACTGCTGTGCACATAGTCTTTCAGTTTGTCCAAAACTATCAACATCCCCACAGAATTTTCATAACCTCTAGCAGGGCTTGTCACATATCCAAATTTTCTAACACAAGTTGGCTGTGTCAGGACCTTTAATAAGGTGTTGGAACACAAGGATTCTATTAAACCACTGCAGCACATCTGAGATACCCTAGAGGAGCTGAGTATTTGACATGATAAAGCCTTAAGATCCTCCAGTTGCAATCTGCAAACAAAACTATATGAGCCTGTGAGAAAGGAGCTGCTTGGAAAGGCTTTAGAGCCTTATGTGACCATAACTCGTGATCATGCTACTTCTTAAAAGTACTGTTACAGCCTGGAAAACAGGTTTGCTATGACATGACAGTTTTCAGATGAAGAAAAATATGAGGCTTAAAAAAAATCAAAACTGTATGGGCAAGAATATCACCCAGTTTAAAATTAAATACAGATATTTCAAAAAGCTGGCTTGCAGAGGAGACACTGAAAGGAAATGTTTTCAGTGAAAAGTTATTTGCAACATTCAATCAGGGTGCATGTAGGAGAAAGTACTAGGGGAATGGTAAGAGCCATCATCTGCCTAGGAGTTCATATTTATACCTCTAAGATTTTCCTCATCGCCTCCCAGAAATTTTACAAAGTGCAGCAGAATGCACATGTATATACAATATAAAACACCTCAGGCTTTGCGCACACTGTGTCCTGGGCTGTGTCACAAGCCCTTTGAAAAGCCCTCATCCACTTCAAACCAGAGATCCTGCCTTAATGCTTTTAAACAGCTTGATATGCAGGTACTGTGAAAACTCAAGTTCTTGTGAACACTTATTCATCTGTGTCTGCCTACTATGCTACTCATATTCATTGATTAGTATCCTTTAGAAATCAGCTGGATGTCATAATTAAGACAAGCCAGCATTGCTAGCAGCAAATTATACACATACTTTAGATCCAATTACACTGTAATGACTGAGTGGTAAAGAGATATTGGCAGCTAAAGTTGAATCAAATGGCTTTCTTGAGGCAGAGCCAACAGTATGGGGTAAAATTAGAAAACTGTCCCATAACATTTAGACTTGCCATAACAAACAGGGAGGAGAAACAAAAACACCACCAAAATAACAATTTTGTAAAACACTGTAAGTACATGTGTGAGTGCTGACGGAAAAGCCATATACTTTATAAAACCCAGGACTCCAGTTTCTCTTGAAGAGAACAAGCTTTGGCCTCAGCAAGGCGCCTGTCTGCAGCTACACTCACTTAACAGCCAAAGCTGTGAGCCAGGTGGTGAGGTGCACCCTAAAGGAAAGGATGGCATTTCTCTTTCAAAGGAGATCTAGCCAAATTCCTGGGAGCAGAGAGAGGCCTGCAGAAAAGCTTAGCAGTGCGAAAGTTTAGTAGCTTGCCTTGTGAAAAAAGAATGAGCTACAGAAGAGAAAACTGACTGTAACCACAGTGCTTTTATAACCATGTTGGATCATCATCAATATGATATTTAGAAAACATCAAAGCTGTGGTTTAGATCACAACACTGTAGACATTCCTGTAACAGGGAATGTAAAGAGCATCCAAACTCTCTCTTGACAAAGTCAAGCCTTTGTTGAAAAAGGTGTTTTATCCATTTGGGTCTTTGCATTTCAAGGAAAAAAAATATATATTTGAAAAGTTTGTTTGAAAAAAAAGAAAACAAGAAAGCAAATGTAAACAGAATTGGTGTGTCAATTGTAGACATGCTCCCTGGTAGTTCCTTGGCAAAAAAAAAAACAATAACAGAAATCAAATTAAACATGGACTAACATGCAAGAAAAATGCAGAGACTTCTGAAGGCAAGCAGAAACGTCAGTTTGCCAAGTCTCAGCAAGTCACCAGTAGGTGTTTAACACGAGGAGACTTTCCTGAGTCACTCCAGACTCCCCGCCACAGAGAAATGGATAAAAGAGTGCAGGGGGGTGGGGTGGGAAATGTACAAAGGGAAAGAAATCACAATTGCCATCTTCTACAAACAAGAGCTCCTTTCTTAGGATGCTTGTCCTCACCACTGTTATTAGGCTTGCACAAAAAACACCTTTAGAGACTATATAGAGTCTGAGTAGGTTTAAGAGAGCAAGTTCAAATGCTTGAAGGTCCAGTGATGTTCCTGAACTGGCATTTGGCACTGGCCTTTTATGTGCCAGCAGTCACACAGACATTGCAGCCACTACAAAAAGGACTTTGGTCTTTGGAAGCAGCCCTATAACCAAACAGGGGTTCAAAATGCCAGTTTTTGTCCTTTGCATCCTTCCCAGACATGAATACCTTTTCAGCACTGGATTTCAGCATATTCCCTGCTACAGGGTCTGCTGTATGAGCCATCTGTGCTCTGATGGTCGTTAAACACAGTGTTTGATAGGTATGTCGCAAAAATCAAATATCTACTTTCTCCTGAAGAAAAATCAACACCCATTTTTCTAAGACCTGTACTGACTAAAATCTGCCTGGATTCTGATATATGTCTAAAGCTTGAACCAAAAGTTCTGGAGGTACTGAAAGTTATGAAAAGTCCTTTTCATCTTGTTCCACCAACACAATTAGCTACTTACCTTATGAATATACGTAACATCTACCTTCTTCTGTAGAAGAATGTTTGAAAAATATTCTTAAATTGAAAGCTGATTTTTCCTCTGAAAATCAGAAAGCAGGAGAATACACGTTCAGCCAAAAATTATATCTACGTAGTCAGAGGCAGATGAACTCCTTACAAGCTAAGGTGTGGTTTATTTTTGGTTTTCATTCAAATTGGAAAATCTGGAAAACAGAGTGTGTTCTACTCAAAGAAACCTCTATGGCAATTTGAACTGAAAATAAATAATTCTTAGGGGGTAATTGTATTCCTCAGTATCAGTTTAGAAAATACGGGCTTTTAGTAATTGTACTGTACCAGGTGCAGTAATTTAGGGTTCATTTCACCCCTGCTCAGCTATCTGACATGTTAAGCATGCCTAAACTAGTCTTCCCACCTCCTCCTTTAAGAAAAACAGAGCTATGAGCAATTCCAGGGATCAGTTCATGTAATTTACCTGAAATACCTGTCTTAGCATGGGATGCATCACATCCTCAGGCAGCTTAGTTTTCTCAGGCTTGTCTTTCACTAAAACAGCATGGCCATTAGTTTATAATACCAATCTGATACATATTTATATCAAATCAGATTAAATGTCTTTGTTACTGTACACTAGTATTAAAAGGCTATTTTTGAAAAGCACAAGTGAGAATAACAATAAGCAACAATTTCTGTATAAAGTTAAAAAGGTACAAAAAATAAAAAAGCATGAAAGTTATGACACTGTTTCATTTTTAAAGGCTTTTCCAAAAGTACTTGGAAGTTTTTTCATAAAAACATAGCTTGAACATATGTTATGGCAATATATACAAATATGCACATATACACATGGTCCTAAAACACCATGATCAATGGTGCAGTATTTTAAGGCAGACCAAAATCCATGCAGGTTGACTGAACTCACTACACAGCAAACTGCAGCAGCCTGGGAGCTGGGAACAAACATTGTGCTAAAGCATCTTTGCTCCTTGGCCACATCTGGAGGTCATGGTGTCCCTGTAAAGGTGTTGCCTGTCATCATCAAGTTGGCACTACTGCTTCACAAACTGCATGTCATCAGAACAAAAAGCACCCCTAAAACACTGCAGCTGCCAGTCACATTAAAGACCTCAATGTATTTTGTCCTGTAAAAAAATGTTCGCTTACAACAATGTAAAAAGGGCACTATGAAAAGCTCTATAGAGTGGATCTGGAAGCATCTCACACAACAAGTACAATTCAGATTTTATCAGATGACAGGCACCTTGTTTAAAAAATGAGATTCTCTCTTACCTGCTTTGATTCCTGTGTATAAAGGAGATTACCTGGAGAAGCAGAAAAAAAGGATGAAAACTCTAGGTCCGGAAAAGGATGTATTGCGGATGTACAAAAGGAAGAGAGGACCCTCTAGCTGCCATCCAATAGCCCCTCAAAAGCCATAGGACACCTGGGCTGGGAGGGGATGGCAGGGACAGACTTGCAGCACATGGCACCATAGAAAAGGTCAGCCACACTGTGCCCATGCAGAGCTGGGAGCAGTCTTCAGAAATCAAAACATGCGCCTCTGATTAAATTATGCCTTAGGCAACACTGCAGTTGAGATCAGGAAGTGCAAAGATAGATTAGCATCTTTGGAGGCTTCAGATGCTGAGCTGCTTCTCTAAGAGGTGCTGTACCAAACCTCTTCAGTATTTGCTGCTTACAAAAAAAAAATCCTGCACGTTACTGCTGCCTTTGGTGACACTTCTGCACTTAACCCAAAAGAGCAACAAATTCAAAGGAGAAAAACAGCAGCACAAACCTAAACAAAAAGAAAGACATATTTTGACAGAGTCCAATTGGTGAAAACATGCAAAGTGCAAGGACAAATAATGAAAAAATTAGGGATCATTCAATCCCCACAGAAGCAGTTTCATTGGCCTGACCACCTTAGACCCAAACTAAAAAATACATATAAAGTTTATCTTTTATTCTAGAAGGATTTCCTTCATGACTCTGAAGACAATCCTTTTTTAAAAGTCCTGAAAAAAAAACTGATGCTTTAAAAATATGTCTTTCCTCCATTTGTGAGGGTATGCTTCACTTCCAGATGTAATAAAGTCCTTAATACTGGCTTTTATAACACAGTGGAAACCCAGCTACAATATTTTGTATTGTGATTCTGTGTGGTAAAGAAACTATACCTGAAGTTAGAATCCCTGTGCATATCACAGTCAATGAGTCTTAGGATTCCCTTCCATGAAATAAACCTTGTAAAATTGTGGTCACTGAATCAGGTTTCAGAAGTATTTCTAAACTTTAATGTCCACGACAGGAAAATAAAGCAACACTCAGTTATATCTACAGAGTTCATTTATTTCCATAAGTTAAAATTGTCTCCATTTAAACTTTCAAATAATGTGGCACAACAGGAGTGAATACTTGGAATTAAACAGTTGGTGCTGAAAACCTGGCATCCACACTACCAGTGTTCAGGTGTTTTCACTTTGCACTAGCTCTGGTGGGATCCTGTACACCCAGCATCCATCAGCAGAGGAGTATGTTCGTTGTAGTCCTGGAGGGCATCATGTAGTTTATTTTTATCAGAGAGAAGTGCAGTTTGTATACCCCAAAAATGCTCCATGATGACACAGGCTAAACTCTGGAGAACTGGGATGGTAGGATCAAAAGCAGAATTTTGACCCAAATGTAAATACTAATGAAACATAGGCACTGTCAATATAAAAATCTCTCTCAAAATGTTTGCCTAAAAAAGTTTCAAATAACATTTTAAGTTACTGTAAACAGAAAACATTTTAAGAAAAAAGTGTTTGCAATATGTTTTCTGTGTCTTAAATTACCACTCTTCTACAGAATTAATTACTCACATTTCTCTATTTCTATGAAATTCCATCATAGAAATACAAGAAAGAAAAACATGCATAAATTTAAGGCATTTTCCTGTACACCCTTAAAACAATTGATATTCTGGATATATACAACATATATACAATACAGAGTCTCCCTCTACTGTAGTGGTATGGTTACTAGTTGTACTTTTCTCCCAATTTAGGAAGTTTAATGTTGCTTAGTTCCATAAAAGTTTCCTTGAAACATATGACTTGCTGACAGCATACAGCTCAAAAAGTAGTGCATTAAATATTTAAGCATTGTATTCTTGATAGAGTGATAACAAACCTTAAACTTAAGGTTGAGTAGCCTAACAATATAAAACTGAATTTCTAAGCATTAAAAATCTTTTCATCTACAACTGTTTTTAAAAAAGGGTAAAATAAGCTCACATTTGAGCCAAATTTCAGCTTGAACATCATTCCGAAGATGAATTTCATTTGAGTTTATCAGTTTTCATGGCCTTTCTCTGTTTCTGCTAAGATAAAACTGGGAAGACATTGGCAGAGCACCTTTTTCTTGGTGTTTCAGAGCCCAGTTAATTGGAGTGTGCTCGAATCCCAAGCCCACAGATTAGGCAAATATCCTACTCAAATCAAAAGATCTGTTGTACCTTGCCTTATACCTTATTCATAAAAAGGTATTTCATTTATTGCCTTGTCTATACAGTATTCTTAGTAGTAACTATTATTTATTTCTGCCCACTGACAATGATATAAAACTTTAAAATCAGTTTTGCCTGACTGATAACTGAAGGTCCACAAGCTTCCAGACAGAAAATACTCATACAGCAAGAGAGGCTGCACCTAAATGTTTTCACTCATTTGGAGATGATTACTCAGATGCTGTATTTCCTATACATATGTACACAGAGAAACATTGGCTAAACCAGTAACCAATTCCAGACTGGTAGAAACTTTAACATGTATAAAATTAGTCCCCAGGCTAAAATCTTCCTGCCTCACTGTCAGGAATACTAATCCTCAGAAGATGTTCCTACCAGCTATAGTATAACAACTCTGGAATGAAGAAACCTTGCCACCACAAAGGTGTGGAAACAGTTGTGCTTCTGCACCAGCATGCTGGTGCTCCCAGGGAGCCAGAAGTCACGAAATGAGGCTACCAAGTGGAGTGACGGGAAGAACACTATTAAGTGAAACTCAGCAGCTTTATCTAGCCCTTTCTCTGAGGAGAGTCAGGTTCTTCAGGGACAGCAAGCAGGACACATTCTTCGCAGTACACCTGACTACTACTTACACATTACTTAAACCTATTTTCAGTGACAATGCATCCAAAATCCTAGTCTGAAGAACCTAAGGCTTGTTAAAATATGACACTGTAACAGAAGAAATATTGAAGAGATTAGCTCCCTCATAGCACAAGTTCTTGCTTTCTATGCATAAGCCAATCATATTAAAACAAAAATTTGTAACATCATAAAATATAGTTCTGGTAATTGACTCGCTCGGTATCCATCTCAGCTGTGACTTGTTCCTTCAGTTTGCAGAACAAGGGTAAGGTAAGGGGAGAAATACCCCTACCCTCTTCCTCAGGTAGAAACAAAACACCAAGCCAAAAGCTGTACATGAAGATCATGATTTCTGGTCTTCCTCTGATGGGACAACTTCCAAGAGGATTTGCAATGTCACAGTTAGCTTGTCTGCAAAGATAAAAGCATACACACGGGAAATTGTGGTGAGGATGGAGAAGGCAGAAGCAGCCAGGAAAATTATCTTAGCTGCTCTATAACCTACTTGCACGTGTGGTTCACAGTAGTTATATATGCCAGGGGCATATATCATTTAAAAGTCTGGTTTAATTTTTTCTTCTCTTTAACTATGTGGTTTTTTTGCCTCTGGTCCAAGCCTACACATGTACTGTAATAATGGAAGAGTATAGATGTATAAACTTGTTCAAAAAAGGTCTTCATGTATTCAAAAGCTTTCTTAAAGCCTAACTAGTCTGTACAACTGCTTAGCTTTAACAAAGCTGCAGTGTTGAAATAAAAATCTGGAAGGGTTCAAACAAGTTAATTCAGGTGTGCCAAAATCAGCCTAAAAAAAAAAAAAAAGGAAACAAAGAAAAATAATACAGAAAACTCTGATTACAAAGCTTCCCAGGCCTAACAATGTCACACATCCAAAGCCACTTCACACTGTCTTTTTGTCACTCTGAACATTTATTCCCTTCTGGTGGTTTTGGTGGAGGTTTTTTAGGGCACTGATTCATAAATGGCACAGTTAATTTATCTACAGAATAGTAAATCAGCATCGTCTTACCACTCCTTTCACTTACCACTTTTATTTTAGTAACTCATTTTAAACAAGCAGGAGTTGTGAGACAAAGTTCTGATATTCCTTGTCTAGCTCATCATTAGCGTAAAGCAAGGAGGATAACACAGTGAAACTCACAGAAGATATGAACTGAAACTACTTTCCTGCTCTCCTGTCTAAGGCATACTCTACCACCTTTTGCTCTTCTCTCTGAAGGTCACCAGTTCAGTGCAAAGCCAGGTTGCCCTTAAACTATAAACTGATGGGGTCAGGGAGGCTGAGAGTCAACAGGGACTGCATTTTCCTCCCATCTCCCTCCCCTACCTACAGTAGGGACTGTGGAGCTGGGCTGAGCACGGCCAGGGTGAAGGGCTGGAGGAAAGCCAGCTGCAGGAACCCAGCAGGGCTTTGCCCCAGCCATCCCACCCCTGCTAGGTTTGAGCCTGAGCAAGGGAAGAAGAAAAACAGACTTTCTGTCAAGCTGAGCTGTGCTGTAACAGCTCTTGGAAAAGGGCACGGCAGCAGAGGGGAAGCCTGGGCATCTCAGGAGCTGTCTGGGATTTTAATATCCTGTTTGACAAAATGGACAGAGCCACCTGCAGCAAGACCTTGCCCTTGCTGTAGCGGGAGGTGGCTGCCACTCTTCCACTGACGCACAGAAGCTTTGCTCTGCGCTGGGATAAAGCCATGGAGGAGCAATCAGAGAAATGGGGGTGGGGAGAGGGGGGGCGCTGCAGTGCTTGTTTGGTGTTTCATTTGGTTGAAACATACTCAGGATAAGACAGTATAAGGAGTATTTCACCCAAAAAAAGTGTTCCGATCTGTATTCAGTCAGTGTATCTATATTGCGTGCTTTGAGCAGTGCGTAGGTTTACAGGACTAGTTTCACATTTGTAACAAGGCAACATACCATGACAGTAACTACAACTTCCCATCTCCCCAACCTGTAAACCTTAATTTTCCCTTTCAAGAGGAGAATTCACAGCAAATGGGTCCCAGCGGACAGCCTCTAGAAAAAAAAATAGACCTGGTATCTGCATAAGCACCCCATAAAACTTGGGTGGGGAAAGCAAGCAGTAATTTACTGCGTCTGTATAATGCTAGACATGAAATCTGCAACAGCAAAACCCTGAGATGATTTCCTGCAAAACCCAACATAATAAACTTGACAAAGATAAGCAAACCAAGCTTATAGCACTATGTCCTGAGTGAGCAAGTGTCATCTCGTGGTGTTTGTAAATAACCCTGAAAGAGACATTTTGTTGCATAAACAGATCTCTTTTCCAGTATGGGCTCAAGCTATGAAGAAAGCAGGATTCAGCTTTTAAGCTCCTTGCAATTTAATCCACTGTAAAGAAATAGATGTTTTTAATATGAGTCTAAGGTTGGGTTTTCAAAGGAGAAAGTCCAAATAGAAGCATTCTCATGCTGGTGCTGCATCGTTTTACACACTGATATGCTTTGTAGGATTTGCTAGGCTTGACTTTCTTTTCATTATTGCATTAGTTCTATAAAAAGCGAGAAAGTGGAGGTCAAATGAAGCCTGTACTAGCTGGAAATTATTTGTCCCATCACATCTGGTGCTACAGGAAAAAATTTTTTGGAAGAGGAGAGAACAAAATGTTATTCTCACTGCAAAATACCACCCAAACCCTATTAAGCCCACAAACTGTGATGTTACCTTGTGTTCAATACAGTAATTTGGTAAGGGGAATGGGCAACATAAATGCCATTAAGGGCAGTCAAAATGAAAGATGTTCAGCCTGGGAGAGGACTTTGTGGGTAATCCATTTGAGGGCTACTGTAACCAGCCTGAAACCCCTTTCACCTTCAGGCTGGGTCTTTTATCTTACTACTCATTCTGGCTGTTCAACATCCCTTTCCTCTGATCCTAGCAAAACCTCTTCTGAATATCCAGTGTAATCTTATGTGGGGCTGGTCTGTACCCACCCATGTGTCCTTGCACCAGTGTTATCCTTCACTTAAATAGCATGTGTTCCATGTGAGCTTTATGAGCAGCAGTCATTTCTTGTACCCATGTCTGGGTAGCTGAACAAATCAAGTTCTCCACAAGGCAACTTTGCAAATGGGTAGAAAGCCCCACAGTGCTCTGTTCATGCACCGAGCTGCACAGATGAAGCAACTAGGGAATAGTCTTGTTAGCACAGTGCCATGCTCAGACTAACAGGCTTTGACTCTCCCCATGGTACTACACAAAATGCTTTGTTGAAGTCTAAGTAGATTGGATCTATCACATTCTCCTTTGTCTAGAAGAATCAGTTATCTTCTTAAAGAAAGTTACCCAGTTCATCTGGCAAAAATCTACCTCTTAAATTACAATCCCACTCTTTTCTGCTGTCCTTTACCTCATGTCTGGCCTTACTCTTTCATGCTTATATACACCTAACGCATATTGTTTCAAGGTTAGAATATTAAGCTTGCAGCTGCCCAATGGCTTTTCTATAGCTCACAGAGGTACCTTAAGTGAATTTATCCTCACTCAATGCCTTTGAAAAATGCTCTCAGGCTATACAATGGAGCTCCCTTAACACTGACAAAATAATGCCAGTTTAATGACTCCACACAGAAGGTTTATTGCTTCTTCTGAGGAAATAAAAAAATCTTAATATTTAACAAGTAAATATCCACTCTGCTCCACCTCAAAGCTGTCAGCATCAGTTTTCACTCATTACTGTTGTTATTTGGGGAATTGCAAAGCAAACAAGCTGTTTCACCCACTGACTGGCATCCACTGCTTTCTCCTCTGAGCCAGTAAACTGTGTCCCTCCATACGTATTACACAGGCAACAGGTCTTCTTTCTAGGAGGGGAATTTTGTGTTATCTGAAAAGCTGGAAGATTCACCTTCTTTGTCACAGCTGGCAGAAAAATCTTCACATCTACCCAGTCTACCTTAAAGAGAATATTTTTTCCATCACCCATGTAATGTAGTTCAACACTGGCATCCTGTGGCCAGAGATTCAAGCAACGATTCAAAACCTCTCAGACTTCACAGAAAATGCCAGAAGTCTCCTGGGTTTGATAAGGGAAAACTTCCTAAATGTCAGTGCTGAGAAATTATAAACAGACAAAATCCCAACTATTTAATACAATGTCCTCTTGCATATAACTGTTTTCCTTTGCACTGGAGCTTTCTACACATTCCCAGGACATTGGAAGAATTTTATAGCCCTATGGATAAAAAATTAAGATGACCAGATTGTGCTAGGCTTAAGGTAACATCTTTTTCTGTAAATACTTTCTTCCCTATGGTCTATGGACTTCCCAGCATGACTTCAGAGGGAAATTCATAGATACCTGCAATAGATAGCACATAACTATGCAGCCTATATTTATATAGAGAAAATACATATAAAAGGCTGTAATATAATAACATACATATGAAAACCCCATTCTTTTATTCTGAGCAGCTCATTTTAAATCATCCTTTAAGACAGAAGCACAGAAGACGATATGCATTTCTGATTCAGCACCTGTACAAGAAACTATTTTTAGTTGAAAACTTTCATGGCTTGATTTTTTCTTTTGCATCAAAAGAGATTTTCTCTCAGTTTGGTTTAATAAATTATCCAACATTTCTGAAATATTTTGTCTATATTCTTGTTTCATGTTTTGAAAATTACCTCCACTTTGATAATCTGTCATACTGAGCAATAAAAAACAGAATAATGGGGAGTTGTAATAAATGATACTGACTTCTTTCTAATGTAAATACTCCAAATAACCTTTCTCTAATACAGCAGAACTTCTACAAATGCTTTCAAAAACTTTCAGAAATGGTATAAAGATTATTCTTAGGGTATTTCAGATGTGAAATACTACAGCCAAGTTACACAAAAGCTGTTTTTCATGAAGCACAGAAACAATTTTCCATAGAGGTGTATCAAACCCAGTATCTTTTGTTATTATTTTGTCAGGAGCCACTGCTAAGGACAGTGTCCTCGCAGCAAGCCCGCCTGCACCCGTCCTATTCCAAATACTCCGCAGATGAATGGTCTCAGTAGAGTGCACCAAGCCTATCCTGTCACTCCCAACTGATTTTTAAGTTTCCAAACTGATTCTCCTGAGAGTGTAATACTGTCTCTATTAGCATAGGCCAACAACCAGGGGAGGGAGACGAGTGATTTAAAAAGAATCGAATGTTTGTAAGAGAACAAGAGAAGAAGAGGAGAGGGGGAGGCATCTAGTCATTTAAAGTCAATCACTAGGTGAAGAATAGTCTTGCTGTAGATGTATCTCGTTTGTTAGTGGACACTGATTGCAACCAGCAATGCAGTGCTATAGCATGTGCCAAAAAGAAACTTACATTGTCATCACCAGCTAAGGGCAGCTGAGAGGATTTTTTGGGAAGTATTTTACAACACAGGGAGCCCTGAGAAATTCCTGGAGGCAGCATGAAGGTGAGGAGTCCACTAGGGCTTACCTAGGAGGTTTCTGAACCACTTTGGCTTCTTGTCCCATACAATAAAGAGGTAGTAGGCAGGAACTCCAGTCAGGGTTATTGCAAATCCAATCCCTGTATTCACTGGATCAGAGTAAAGTGACAGTGCAACCATGAAGAGGCAGGTGAAGGAAAACAACGCTGGAATAAATAAAGGTACCTGAAACATAACCACACAAAGAACCATTACTTTACATTGACCTTACTACTGAATGACTGTGGCATTTAATGTTCCATGAAATGTAAATTGGATAAAATCCAGCAGTACAGGATAGTTCTGGAGAAATACAGGTGTCTAGAACATAGACACAAAATATCAGTGACTGCAGAAACCAAGCTATGCAGAGCGTTATGCAGTAAGTACCACAGAAGTCTTTTAATTATACACTAAAACACTGCAGTGTTTTACACCCTTTAAAATGTAAGGGCTGTAAATAAGTTACTTTGCAAAAGTCCTTTCTCTAATCCCCCAGTAGATAAGTAAGCAGGTCTAACCTCAGTAAAGATATCCTCTTTGATAATTACCTATTAGAAAACACTTTAAAACACAAGCAGGAGCTCAAGTCACCTTTTAAAACTATTAAGATCATATTGATTTTCTTCCTAAGGTAAGAATTAAAATCTAGAAAGAAGAGAGCAAATTAAACAGTAATTTGACTGGTGATAAAGATATTTGATAACATTATGCAAATGGTAGCTACTGAAAAAGCACTTTCTGACTGTATGACTGGCAGTATTGCCAGTGTTGAAAGTAGAAAAAATAAAAATATCAGATTAATTCTTTCAATTTTCAAGAACATCACTATAGTCACTATGGTAGCACCTCTCTGAAGGAAACACCTAGAGCCATGGCTGAGATGTTTGGTGTAACGGAGAACTGGAGAATTCCTTGGAGATTATTCTCCTTCTTTCATGCTTTAAGCATTACTGTTCCTCTTTTGTGGACTGTCAAAGCCTTTTTTTTTTTTTTTTAATGAAAGTAAAACAGCTTGTGCTTTTGACCTTATTTACAGATATACATACAGAAATGCAACAATGCGCATTCTTATTTCTTCACGAAATAAGCTTCTTGGCAATACATAAACAGGAATAGATTCCTCCATTTTTTTCATGATGGACATTATCTTTCCAAATACATAACAGGACAACTTACTTTGTAAGATGCTACTTCAAATAAGCAAGAAAAATGGCAGAACCAAAGCTAAAACAGCTACTGTTCAATGGGCCAGACTATTAGCACTTTCAGGGTTCACAATAACTGTGTTTGCAAATCCATTGCAAGTCCCAGACATCATATTAATAGCATTAACAACTCATTTGTGCATCAAATTGGCATACTGGATAGGCAATGAAATAAATGTTTAATATTAATGCTTATGCTTAACATGAATTCTGGTGGCAAAATTACACAGGCCTTTATCAAAGAAGAGATTAAACAGAGGATTGGCTGAAAATCAAGTTGGCACACGTAACCTCAAGATTTGCAGTTTGAATGCTATGGACTACACAGGACTAGAGGCATTTTCACACAGCCCGAATCACATTGCCTCAATGCAGCAGATAGGCAAAACTAAGCAATTACCTTCCCTTTGGCACAGCAGCTTCAGTTGCTGCCACCCAAGCACCACGGAATAGACAAGAATTACCTTTGAGAAGTGAACATAGCTGAAGAAGCACTGGGGAGCTTGCAGGAAAACACTCAGAGACCTTTCAGTGCAAAAGATTATTTTCTATTGACTCTACTTTTCTCAAAAAAAAGCTTAGCTTTCTACATCAGAAAATTCTCCTTTACTGTCTGACAACACAATGGATAGGAGGGAGAAGGATTCATGTAAAACAGTAGAGAGCAGAGGTTACCTTGAAAGGACGAGGCATATCAGGACGTTTATATCTGAGATAAATCAGCCCAGCAACTACCAGTCCAATAAAAAGCCACCTGGCAAAACTGAGGAAATTCAGGAGGCTGTAGAGATCCCCAGTGAATAACATTATCATTGTGAGCGGATGCTGCAAAAGAAATTCAGAGCATAAGAGGGGGTTAGTGGATTGTTCTCTATTATTTTACAGCCACGATGTCAATTTTTTCCACAGGGACAAGTAGCACAGCCTTGTGCAGAGACACCTGAGGGCCACAGATGTGAGGCCTTCCTTTGTCATACAGTCAGGTTTGTAATCGATCCAGCTGTCCCCTGAGATCACATCTGATCAATATACATTTGTCTCATGTGGCCACATATCTGTGACCAATACATATCTGTCCATTATGTCCCAGAAAAACACACACAGGCACACAGCCCACTGCACCACCAAAATGCTTGAGCATCCTGGGCACTGTTCTCATAGGACCTGACAAATATATTAGCCCACTGTTTTACTCGCCCATCACTGACGCAAATAACAAGAGGAGCTGAGTCTTGGTCACATCTGATCATATGGAAGCAGAGGTTTCCAGGTGTCTTGTGGAAGGAAAAAGTCTTACAGTCCTGCAAGCTGTAACAGGGGAAGTCTGCAAAGAGGGCACGGTAACTGGTAGCTACACACTACAGGATTACAGCTGGGCACACTAGTTTGCCACCAGCTTGTACTTTCACTATGCCTTTCAAGCTTGCAGGGTGGACAGACTACACACCAGAAATGTAAGCAGGGAAAAGCATTGAGTTGTCACTCAGGCAACTACTGAAGAACAAGAAAGAGAGGGGACACTAGAATAAATGTATTTCCTCATTATAAAGCTGTTCTGAGAGACAAGGTTTCTGTGAGGGTGGCAAAAGTTCACGTATAAACTAGTGCTGTGCCTTGGGTTAGATTATTAGTGTAGGCTACAGGGATCTACTTTAGGGTAATGGCTGGACAAAAGCAGAATTTTTGTAGCTTGGATTAACTCTGCAGGGTAATCTGCACTTCCCACGAGACAACCTATGCCCACAACAACACAGGATTTGGGGATGAAGGAATGAAACAAATCCAACATGGCACTTATTATTCAGCAAGAGGGATGATCCTGGCAGCCACAGCCTCTCCAGATATATAATGAGGCAACAGGTGAAATCAGCTGCAGATGCAGTAAAACATTGGGCTAAATCTTAATGTAAGGAAAACTTAATTTTTATTAGTTATCTAGAGTCACAGTCTCTGCCTCTCTCTCTTTCTCTCTGCCTTTTAAGCAGTGAAGACAGCAAGGATTTTGGACCAAGAGGATCAATATTTCAAATGTGAATCTCTGGATTCCAGCCTCTAATGACTTACAAAGTGTTTGGTCCTTTATGCTGATATTAAGCAAACTCCTCTGTAAAGGTCAAAAGAAATTTTACCACTGCATTATATTGGGCAAGATTTCGTCTATATAAACTCAGACCCTAAAAGTTTAAAACCTCAGTTATAAGCATGATAAAGCAAGAAAAGGCCACAGACAATGAAGAAGAGGTATCAAGAAATAAAAAATAACTGTGATTGCATGATTTCTTGGAGCTGTTTCACACACATCTATCAAATACCAAAATATACATACATGAACGTATCTCTTAATTACTAAGAATGTTTTTTTTTATTTACCAAGCCTCAAACACTGAACATGCTCATTTTCTGTTTATCCTCAAAAGCTTTCTTTTCTTACTGTGTGAAGACTTTGGCAGGAGAAATAAACCAGGAAAATGCTAAAATGCAGACTATTGATGCAGAATATGTTCTGCAACGACTCTATTTGCAATAAGGCAAGAAACAATATTATTATCTCTGAAGGAAAGGCATCTTCACGTAGGAATATGACTTTTTCAAAGGAAATCAATGCATTGGTGTAAGAGAACCAGATGCAATAGCAGAAAATGTATTTCAGAAAAAAAAGAATTAAGATTTCATTCTACAGAAAACAATGCATTTACATGAAAGATATTGCTACTCACCCAAAGCAATAAGATGCAGAGTAAATGCTTACGTAAAATGAATTCCATAAAACTTTTCACCATAATCACATTGCCTAATATTCAAAATGTTGAAGCCTGCAGTTGTATGTGCACATATAAAATTCAACACTTTAGCTGGAACTTCAGAAGTGAGCTTATAAGCATGTAGCTCAAAACTGATTTAAATTCCAGCATAAGCATCTGATCTTACTACCATAGACTCATAAGGGCACAATTGTCTTCTGCCATGGCTAGATCTCCCCACAGATGCAGAGGTTCTGTCCAGATGCATTACAGTCATTAGTCCCAAAAGAAGGGCTAAGCACCCACGGTTACAAAGACTGCAAGTTAAGTGAAAATCTTCAAAGCACTTTGCAAACTGAGATTTGAGGTCAATATTTTGACATTTTGTCCTAACACTTTACAATACAAATTAGTCTGCAATGCAAACACATGGCCAACATTTAGCTCTGCTGCTATTTTAGAAGTCAGTAATAGGATTTCCACTATAATGCTGGTGTTTTTCCTTAGACAATTCACAGACTATTGCCCAGGCACACGTTCTCTCATTTTTTAATCACGGCTACACTGCACTGCTGAGGGTTCCCCTTCCATTATCTTAATGCATAATTGTTTGCATTTTTCACTATAAGGTAGTATAATGAGCCTTTAGGGTGCTCCCAGATGCTGGTGTTTAGCTGCATTTTCAGTTAAATGAATCCCTTTTTTGTTTGTTTGTTTAAGTGGAATTTGTTCCTCTGAAAGGGAACTAGCTCATCACTACAGGTCCTTAGAAACAAAGCGCAATAAGACATGAATGAGGTTGTGGAGATAAGCAGACAAGTCCTACCAACAAGATTGCAAGGAGGAGATGATAGAATAAGAACAACTCCCAAATCTCATTCCTCTCTTTACTGTCCTCTGCCCTGCCCAAAGCCCACATACACATTAATAAATGAGACTCAAGCAGTGCCCAAATTCTGTTCGAATCCTCCAGAGCAAGGCTGCAATATGAATTCTTGTCCAGGAACATTTGTTTGTATGATTTACCAAAACAATGACAGCTGGCAGAGGAGTGTGCTTGCGGACATGAATCATGGAGAGTATTTCCGGAAGGTGACCCTCGCGGGATGCAACGAAGAACATCCTGGTGGGAAATAAATGTGGACAGACTTTAAATGCGCTCATTACTGCGACTAGGAAAAGCAGCTCATGAAAGTCACAGAACACAGCAGCACTTCTTAGGCTTGTTTGAGGCATTCTGAATGAAAAGACTAGCAGGAGAAGCCTATAAGCAGAAATCAAAGTCATCTCTGAAGGTGTCCCCTCCTTACTTTACACTATGATCAGTGTTTGGAATTAGTTAACATTTTTCCTCCGATTTCCCTCCTTCATATGAAACAAAGCAGCCATCAAGTGCTATGCTCAGAGGGATTCATTTCCAAACATTTCAAAGGGTTTTAACAATAAGAATCTAAACTCAGCAGGAACAAAGGTGAGAAATAGACCCAAACCTGGTAAACATCGTAGTCATTTTTCACTTCCTGCTAAAGGAATGAATCCTACTCTCCTATCCTCTTGCTTCTTTGCTTCAAGTGTATATTCTATGCCTTTCACCCCCAGTAATATTAGCAATGCTCACCTGGAGACCGCGAAAACACCGCCATTCATAGATCCAAAGCAGGAGAGAGCAACAAATACTGGTACAGCTAAAGAAAAGTTTCCCATCAGTCGTTCAGCAAAGGTCTGTTAGAGGAGAGAGAGAAACACAGTGACTTTTCCTAAAACACGAGAGTAATATGTATCTATTAACTAATCACTAATAAGTATGATAAGTTCTAGTCCTACACCTTTTCTACATCCCTCACTGGAAGTTGCGCTGTGCATTTGTTACCTCTTATTTTATGATGCCAACACTACTGTGGATGAGGTCTCCCACCATTACTCCTGACTGTGTGGAAAATTGTCAGTTGAAGCAATGCTGTGGTGGTCCTTTTTTTGTCATTTTAGACCATTATGACTCAAAAAAAAAAAAAAAAAAAAAAAAAAAAGACCTAATCTGAATGGATCATGGCCTGACCTGCTTACCTAATAATTTTTTCCTACAGTCTTCACTTGGGTGATACTACCAAGTGGCATAGTCCATCCATTCATGGGTTTTTTTGTTCTAGATTACCAGAAGAGCCTTAATTGGAGTTTGAGGCACCACAGGAGACATGCACAAATTTCCTTAGGTTTGCAAAATATTTTCTTTCCAAATCTCCCATGAGCTACAGAATTTGGTCATTTTTAAATGCCACGACAATGGAAATATCCACAGTCAGTACCACTACTGGAAAGTAAATGGAAATTTTTATTTCCTCATTGTGAGTCAGATACTGTAAATATGAAAATCAGTGCCATCACCACAATTCAGCAAGAACAATCAAAGCAGTATTGCCAAGCCAGGTCGCTTTGCAACTCCTTCACAAATGAACTTCAGTGTTCACAGCAGCCCCCTTCCTAAGTACTCCAGATGCATGTTGGGCAGAGACTTACAAGAAGCAAGACAGCTTCTTGCTACAAAAAATAGTTCAGAACACCCACTTCCACAAGTATCTGTGTTTCCTGCTCCCCAGTAGTTTGGCCTACAGTTTAGCACAGAGTTATTCAAGCACACACATGACTATAAAATTTAAGTCCTATTGACTTTGTTTTATCAGGTAAATAAATATGGCCTAACATTATACTATGAATGCTATCTATGGCCTTAAGTGCAATCCACTCAGCCAAAAATCAGGCTAATTTCACTAGGATGCTACTATATGGTGTAAAAGAGGAGCCACAGAAAAGCATGACTGTCTGTGTCCCCCCAATTTTTTTCCCCGAGAAATAAGAATACATCAACAAACACAACTGCAGCGGGGATATAGCTTTGCATTTTTCTTCTGTAACTTACCACTGCTACAGCTTTTGAAAGGAGCAATTCCCCAGCACTGATTGTAGTGAAATAAGCCACGTTTGTTAACACATAGCCAACTGTGACGATAATCATTGAAATGCATATTGCGAGGGGTATGTTTCTGAAATACACAAGGTAGCTCATTATTTTGCAATCTGGTTGCTATTCCCTGAACATGAAACAAATAACATGAGAAGAAGCCACTAATGATGGTGAATGCACATTTGGTGATCCTGAAATACCATAATTGAAAATTACCAGTAAAAAAATAACACATCTAAACAAAACCATCCACATAGAGCAAATAGATTTATAACAAAGAGGTGAGAAACCATTTGAGGAAGGAGTCTACACTAAGAGGTTGTGGTCCCCCATGCACCCATGCAAGAAGTATTGCCCATTTGAACTGCCTACCCATATAGACTTTCAAGCTGAGCCCAATGGGAAGGCAGCAGGCATCACTGCTTGAACCAGCAATAAAGCAGATGACAGAAAAAGGTGATCCAGCTCTCTATGAGGAGAGCAATCACAATAGCATCTACAAAAACCTACTACCACTGAGTGAGTGCCCAGCTGGAGGTGGTTCAACACCTTCCCCTGGATGCCAAAACGTCTAACATTTGGAATTCTGCTCTTTCCTCTTCTGTGCAATTCCACCCTTGCACACCTTATCATATCCCAAATATCTCTATACTATTTAGGGATACATGAGGGCAGAATATGACGCAGAAATAGAAAAAGCACAAATTTGTACTGTTAGTACACCACAAACATTACTGAACAGCACAAACCTAACATTTTAGCTAAAAAACAATAATAAACAAATAAATAATAATGTTGAATTTGTATAGAGCACATCCTCCAGTCAGCAAAGCAGAAAAGCAGATTTCTATTTTCAAAAAGAGGAACAGAGACACAGTGAACTCGTCCAAAGTCACACTGCCAGCAAATGTTTGAGTTAGGGGAAAAAAAAAAACAGATGCTTCAAGGGTTATGCTAGTCTCTTTTACCTTTATATCATTGCTTGATATCATTGATACCTGCATTGTACCAAAAAGAGACTCAGATCTGAAACCAGTGTTCAGTACTGTAATTCCAAGGCTGAGAGATGCGGTTGGAAAGACGCAGCATGTGCGCTCCCTCTGAGGAGAGTTGATTGCTCCTGCTTCACAGCTGGTTCCCTCTGGTTATTTACATTAAGACAGCTTTTGAAGAGATGGAGAGGTTGCCATATGTAAAGAACTTTATTGTAAAGGTCACCCCGTCAGGTGGGAGGAGAGACAGAATGAGGAATTCTGGTGTCCCAGAAGAGACTGCAAGCACAGTCCTAAAGGACTATTGCAATTATCTCAAAGGAAAAGCTGTTTTGAAATCCAACCAAAGATGCATTATTTTCTGGTATTTTTTTCAAAGAAACACAGCTGAGTCTGAATTTAAGGATTCTCTTGACTATCAGTCCTTATTTCTCAACAGAATTCTTATTATGCCCGTACAGAGCTGAAAAGCAGTACTAAGTGGAGACTAAAATAAATAAAGGGGGAGAGTAATGCTGTTGCACACCTTGCCTATGAAACCATGATGTCAAATACTGTCATTAACCCAGACCCACAGGTAGGTAAGAGGATCATACCATATTGCAGCACTAAATCTGGCTAGACAGGATGATTCTGCAATAAACCATTGGTACCTCACGCAGCCTTAGATGAAGAAGCTGGAAGGAGGGAAGCCAGTCAGCTTGTAGGATGTGCTTGTTGATGGAAAAGGCAACAGCAAGGACCACAGTAAACAGCCCAGAACACAAGTGCTGTTTTTCTAGGAAAACCACAGAGCTGCTGATTCAAGCAGCATTGCAGAACTGCATGTTGATATATCTGCAGAAAAAGTTTTTGTAGGTCAGTTGCCAGATATTTTGCAACTAGTTTGGTTAAGCTCATTACTTGACCTGGGTGTAAATTAAATTCAATCCACTTGGCATCTGATTCAAGGTATGGATACATGGTTTTAAAGCCTCTCAGAACAGAGATTTTAATTATATCTTCTGCACCTTCAACCATGAAGCTATTGGAAAAATCAGCACTTACTAAAACCTTAAAAAAATATTTCCAGTCAAAGATATCAAACTTGTACTATTTTCACAAATATTGTTTGAATGACTGAAACCACACTTTTGAATTTAACAAAATTTTTCTATCCTGACTCTTACCTAACAGCTGCTTGCACTAGAATAAAACCTGTAATGCTATTACCAATAAAGATTACCTCCTTTCCTTGGAGGACCACTGTACTAATTTTTTTGTATTTTAGATATTCTCCTAAGCTTCCAAATCTTTTCTCCAAACCAGGAAAAATCATACCTAACTTCTATTCTCCATTAAACTGTCTCTATCGATGCAGATTTAACCTTTTCACTTCTGTATCCTATGAATCAAACACAACATGGGATGTTGGCACACATAAGCCATGTTTCTGATATAATGCAAATTCACAACTGCCACACAGCTAGACAGGAGATGTTATGGAGAACAGCATTATTCTGTTCAACGGGTACCTTTCTAGGTCTGAAGTTTTAGCCTAGAGTGTATTTATGCTAATTTGGTTTTTTTTAGGAAAGCCTGCTGGAAAGGGTACTGAAAGCATTTGAGAGGTGTTGTGGTTTAATCCTGGCCAGCAACTAAGCACCCTGCAGCTGCTTGCTCATGCTACCTCCTTCCTGGTGAGATGGGTAGGAGAACTGGAAAAAGAGAAGTAAAATTTGTGGACTGAAATTGTTTAACAATCAAAATAAGCCAAAGTAAAATATAATAATAATGCAAATACTACTACTGCTACTAATAATAATGAGTAAGAAGAGGAATAAAACCCAAGCACAATACCTACAATACAAGCTCGACACCTACTGACAGATATCCAGCCAGACCCGAGCAACGATCAGTCCCTTCTGGGTGACTCCCCCCCAGTTTATATCCTGGGCATGATGTGCTATGGTGTGGAATACCTCTTTGGCTAGTTCAGGTCAAGTGTCCTGTCTCTGATTCCTCCTGGCTTCTTGTGCCCCTCCTCTCTGGCAGAGCATGAGAAACCAAAAAGTCCTTGATCAGGGTTAAGTGCTACAGAGCAACAACTAAACCATTGGTGTGTTACCAGCATTGCTCCCAGACTAAAGCCAAAACACAGCCCTGTACCAGCTGCTAGGAAGAAAATTAACTCTATCCCAGCTGAAACCAGGACAAGAAGTTAATAAAAGCCACTGCCCTTCCTAACATGCTTTTTAACACAGTTTGACCCTTTAAAGTCAGCTGGTCATAGAAGACCCGTTTTATGAACTGTAAGCAATTATATTCCAAACCAGTGAAGTCAAACACCAGGAAGAAACCAAGTAATTAGGCACTATGGAATCTTTTCTTCTCTTGCTAGGTGACAGAAAGCAAGAAGGTTTCTAAATACAGACTGTGGTGTCTATTCTGTTCACTCTATTATCCCAGGGCAGTGCTGCTGCGTGTCTGCAGATGTCAGAGGTACAGAACCAATGCATTGAAACAGAGAAAGGAGCCCTTTTTAATGCTCACTGCAGCAGTAACATTCATGGATTGTGTGGTGGCATAAATGACAGTGCAGCTTAATAGCTAGTCTTCCTTTTCTTTTTCTTCATTTCTCCCTGGAAAATCACAATCAGAAGAAGATGAAGCAAAGTCATGTAATTTAATAGTGTCTTAGCTGCAAGCCCACAAATAGCAGCTCAGTCCAGAACGAGGCTGGAACATATTGGGAGGCAGAAGAAGGGGGAAGCAGTGATCTACTGAGGAGAACCTTTGCTGCAATAAACAAAATAATTGCTCATTGCTGAAGTCAGCCATTGCTGAGACTCATATTAACATTTACAAATACATGGAATCAAGAGGTGCTGTGGTGAATCCTACCCTTTTTGCCTCTATTCCTGACTTTGATTCTGTCATGGCAGGTGGCAGCCTTTCAAGTTTTGAATCCTCATTCTCTTAATAGATAGGCTAGATTGTCACTTTTTCACACATTGACATGGTGAGAACCATTTGATCCCTTCAGTATAATGGGCTGTCCTGTATGCTGCTTTTTACGTGGAAAGCATGCATTCCATATAAGTAAATTTATATCAAAACATACTGCTTTGCTCTCCAGGTTTCAGGATTGCTACAACTCACAGAGTGACTAGCTAGGAAAGGTGAGAGATGTAGGTCAGGCTCTGGAATGTGGAACTCACTAAGCCAAGCCTATACATCTTCTGCTCTTGCAATGAGGTCCTGGGAATATTAAATTACCAGGTCTCTCTTGCTGCTTTCTGTATTGTATTTGTTTTTTTTTTTTTCCAGTGTCAGTTTATTTGGATAAATTTGCACTTGTGAATTCTTCTGCCCAGCATTTGCTCTATGGGCAGTGCAGTGGATGAATGGATATTTTTTTTAAGAGTCCCCAAATCTGTAAGGAGTTCACTTTGAAAACTGTTTAACAGATCGCAAATGGTGAATAAATTATCACAGAAGGGAACCTTTGAAAGGAATCTGAAACCTTTTTTGGTGGTAAATTTTCAGCTAAAGAAATATAGCATATACAGATCCATGCTCACAAAAAACAAGCAAATCATTGTCTGGAAACCATGTGAAGTAATCAGGACTTTTTCTCTTTTTTTTTTCTTTAATTATGACAAAGTATCTTTCACAATTTCCATAGCACAGTAAAGATGTGTCTTATCTCACTTAATGTTACCAGTAATTAATTGATTTGTTTAGACCTTCTTACTTATGTTTCCCATCAGGGTCCCACTGGCACAGCTTTTTCCGGGACAGTCAACTCAGACTAAACATTTGTAAAACCTGGCTTTGAAGTGGATGGAAGGAAATTATTTTGGCACGGCCTCTAACTACAAAGGATGCAGTGACAATATGTTTCATCCTTGTGAACTCAGTGGGGCATATTTGACTGTGCGCTTGTTGTTTCACAGAAAGAACAACCCACAGTGGTCACAGCTCTTAGAGCTCACTGTTGTTATAAAAGTTGTCATTAAGCTGGGATATGAGCTGTAGACATCTGGGAATGTTCCTCAGCTGATTTATTGGCATTGTTGTTCTTATCCCCAGGTTCTCACTCTGGCTTGCTTTCTTTCTTCCTTCCTGCCCTCCCCCATCCCTTGGTCTGCTTTGTTTTTTCTCTCAAAAATGTCAGTAGGAGGTAGAGCAGTCTCAGAGCAGATTATCAGAAGACCTATGATTCTGAAACACCAAAGGTCAAATCCAAAACCCAGTGGATTATCCTGATTAACTGAACCCTGTGCCCTAGCTCTGGGGCAGGCTCTAGAAGAAGGAAATTTTCTTCAAAGCTGTATACAGCAGAGCTTGGCAGTGCATTTCATCCCTGTATAGCCATGGGATGGACTAGCTGTGCTCCTAATGGTGAATTTCTTTGTGATGGTAGACACCTCAGTAATTCTTTCAGGGAAGCACAAGGTAGGTGTGCTCTTTCTTTAAGCTGTTGCTTTCTTTATTACAATTGCTTTGTATATAGGGCAGAAGGGGAATATTTGGTTTTGAATTGCAGTTAAATCTTAAAAAGCGTGGAGATTCAATTTTAATCAACATTCAGCGGTTTATAAGCTACCCTAGCTGTCTCTCATCTGATTTTATTAAAACTTTTTAATTGCATTGCTATTTTCCTGATTTAGGCTACCCCAATTATTTTTTTTTTTCCATTTTGATACTGATTTTCTTCAAAGTTCTAGGAGAAAGATGAATATTGCAAAACACTTTCATGGCAGTGGTTTCCCCTTCTACCCAAGGAGCAGCCTGCTTGAATATCATCTTGGCAGTAACACACGAGACAGTTACAAATCACTGTACAAGTTTGGGTCTAATACCAGCACCTCAAAATTTACTCAAAACCAACTGATCTGAAAAAAGTTTTCTCAATTTTGAAATCTGTTGAGATTACATTCCAAGAGGAAATGCAAAAGGAAAAAACTGCCCTGCAGTAACCAGTAGCCACTTCAATGAGAGTTCAAGTCCTGGGCCTGCTTTAAGTAAATAAAATATTGCAATCGCCAATACCAAAAAAAAAAAAAAAAAAAAAAACCAGATATATCAGAACACATATAATTCTATGGATTTTAAGCAATTGGCCATTCCGAAGTCTTTACCAGTTGGACAAATTTACGTCTTGATTCTAAAATTTTTTTCTTAAGAAATGCCGTGCTGAAATGGGTCAAGTTTTTCATCAGAAGTTTTAGCTTCAATGAATCAAAATCTTAAAGCAAATTTCTTGCATTTTCTGACTCTCTCTAGTCTAAAACTTTCTCCTTCTAGGCAAATCCTCCCAGCTGAAGTTTCAAGCAGAAGCAGATCTGTCAACAGCTTTGAGAGAATGATTGTTATGCTCACGAGGTGTAATTTGCTTTAATTTAATAGAGATTTAAACCTGGTTGAGTTCATATCGTGTACCAAGTCAAGTTGGCTAGACAGATCTCTCCAGAGTGCCATATTCATTTACGTCATAGCCCAAGCCCTAACTTGTGAAGCCAATATTTTTTCTGAAACACCTTTCTCCAAAGAGCAGAATGGATTCCTCTGAAACTTGGACTACCAGCTAGAGAGACCTCTCATGTTCAAGCAGGATCCTGAACCTTTTCACATGGAGTGCATAGCACTCCTGGCTTTCCCAAAGAAAACCAAGCCAACAGAACAAAACACTATAGACGGCAGCTAAATCCACAAAGGACTTTTGAGGTCACAACACTGTGTTACTCTCTCTCTCTGCTTGGCCACGCATATTTCTTGTACAGCAAGCATGTGAGCACTGTTAGGAGCCAGAAAGTGAGCACAAGAGGCAACACACAGAGCTGCTGGAAAAATATGAAGCGCAAATTAAATGGGGGCCTAATTTTTAAAAATAGCTCTTTAAAAAAGAAATAGAACACAGACTTGAGTCATAAGATATAAATTATCCCCTGTGACTTCTTAGTCAAGTCTTTGATAAACCACTTCCATATGTCCATCAAGTGCCAATATTCAACATCTTCACATTACCTCACTTGCAAAATAATTGTACAAAGTTTATGACCATTACCCAAAGACAATTAATCAAACCTGGCTTTTATTTTGCACTGTAAGTTGTCCCCAAGCCACATTCCACCCCAGGACCTAAAGGTCCCAAGGACCTAAGCTGGCCTTTCTTTCTCATGGAAATAGTCAGGCCTAGCCACCCCTGCCTGCAGCTGAGCTTGCCCCAGGGAACTCCTGCATGCTTATTATCAGACAGTTTAAGAGGTTTAACTCGAGAATAGCCAGGTGCCTAGAAGTATAGGCAGCAGCTGAGCAGGATCTGTAGCAAAAGATCTGCATTTATCACTTCAGAACCTGAATTGGCAGTGAAGATGTTCAGATAAAGATGTTCATTTGTGTAGGGCATTGCAATAAAGGTGTGGTTTAGGCTGGACCTGTAACTTACACAGTGTCTGCCACACTCCTTAGCAAAAGCTTGCTTTTAAAATGCAGCATAATCTGAATTCAGAGGATTCAAATGCAAATCTATCGTCACTCCTGGGTCTGAAGAATGACTTTCTTGCTTTTACCCAAAGTCAGCCTTTTGACATCTCCCCTTTATTTATTCGCCATTTTTGCCTACATGGCTAAGCGACACTTTGAGTAATGCAAGGGAGCAGGCTGGAGAGGCTGCTATCATTCCAAAAACGAGCTGCTTAACTTTGGAGCCTGGGAACAAGCAGCATAAATACAAAACACCTCACTCAGCTCTGGTGGAGGGTACAGCCCCACAGCTGAACTTCTTAGGAAGCACTGCTGGTAGCACATTAATGATTCTTTACGGTATCAAGAGAAGACATATTCTTAGGTGCATAAAGAGTTGAAGGCAGGAGCCTGCGTCTCTGTGTGTGTGCATGAAAGGAGTCGGATTTTTTATACTTGTTAAATTCCTTGACATTTAATTTTGAACGAGAGTTTCCACAATGCAAAGGATCATAAAGGAACAATTTGTTGCTGTATGTTATCATTGATATTTCAGCGTGAATGAAAACTGCACCATTTGGTGATGAAAAGAGCAGCTACTTGTAATAAGGAGCACCATGGAAACTGAAACATCATTTACTAAGAAAGACTCTTCTTCTGAAGGAATTCAGAATGAGAAAAATGGTAATGGCAGTTGCCTTGAAGCATTAGCATTTTAAAATATATAAAAGGCTTTAAATGAAATTAAAAGGAGATGTCTTAACAATACTGCACTGCCATGAAGAAGGCTGTCTGTCAGAAAAACAGTTTTCTCAGCAGAAAGCATGGAAATAAGGTTTTTGCTAAGGACAGCCTAGCACACTGGCTACAGCTCTGGGACAGCCCATATAGCACACCAAAATAACTCTGTAAGAAATTACTAGGTTCTGACACAGAAATCTAGACAATTCCAAGTTTGAGATTAAATATGCCTTTGTAACACGTCATAACCAGAGGCACTTAAATGGAGCTCAAATAGGAAATTTTACCCTTTTATTACCTTCAATGCTTTGAGAAAGGAAATATCAGTGAGCTGAAATCTTGCTAAAACTTCATAATGCTTGAACTACCATCGCTTGCATAAAGGACCATATCCAATCTGGGGGGGGGGGGGGGGGCTTTTGGTTTCTGGTTTCTTTTAAGGAGTGTTGAAGTAATGTCATGAAAAGAAATACACGAAGTCTTCAATATTTTAATTTTTTTTTTTTTTAAAGGCTGGTGGTTTTGTGTTCAACCTGAAAAATCCTAAATATAACCCTTAGAGAACTAGTACTGAAACCCTTCTGAAAATCAAATTCCTGCTAGTTTGGATAGTGACATGAAATAGCCAGAATTTTTAATCTTTTTCAAGAATCACGGACAAGATGGTCATTGAGACTTGGGATTTTAAGGATGACTTATCTTTGCAATTGCATACTGCTCAGTGTACCCTCTGTCCACATTGCACTACTCTTCCATGCTACAATCATAAAATGAAAGTGATAATCATGGTTTACACAAAATTTACTGCATTATCTCTTATTCTGACTCAAAATCAACTCATTAAAACCCATATAGTGGTGCTATTGAAAAGCCCTACATTCTGGCACTCCATAGCACACAGTCCAGTACCAGCCTCCCTGACATCTGTATTTGAAAGCAAGCCTAGAGAAAATACAAGCTCTGTAGAACAGGGAAAGTTTATGTGTTAGTTTAGCAAAAGCAAGCTTGCAAGGGCTTTTTTCAGTAACCAGAATAAGCACAAAGCAGATGGCAGGATTTGGGCCACTGTGGGAGAAATTACTTTCTTAACAGCAGTAAAAATATGGAATTCATTGAACTCCAGGGTAGAACCTCTAGGACAGCATCCCGACTATGACAGCGGTCAACATCATGCCCAGGTGGTCTACAGTTGGGACCCACTTGTGTCTGGGATAACCTGCAACTAAGAAAAAGACTCTCCTCATGACCTTCACAAACACCAAGCAAGAATCCTAAAGGGATTCTGCTTATTTTTCACATCTATAGAAATATTTTTTCCTTAGAACCACAAGAAGCTCATCATCTAATGGGGTTTTGCCCAATGAAAAGGAATTGCATGGTCTTCTATGCTCTTTGTGAATGAATATTTATTTTCTTCTCTTTTTTCTTAGCAGCAGGTTTTTTGCTGTAATAAACAGATGTGAAAATCAGAAGCACCTGTCATTCCTTCACTGTAGGATGAATCTGATTTTTCTTTTCTCTAAAATAACCTGCACAGAAGTTAAACTTCTTGGCATACTAGGGTGCTCTTATTTCTCTATTCATTCTCATGATCTATGGAGGAGGTCTCTCCATCATTGTTAGACCTTTTAAAATGATGATATCGAAACTAGACTTCTAAGGAACATTTCATTCCACCATACTTAAAAAAAAATAAATAGTGTTATTATATAGGCAATTTTTTTTACCATGAACTAAACATAATGACAAGGCAAAGACGCAAATAACAGTACTTGCTCACAAACAACTGTTACATGTGAATGAGGATTGACATAATAGACCTCAGCAGTGCAACTTATAAAATGCAGATTATTCACTTCACAACTCCTCTGGAGCCATTATAATCTTACATAAATCCTCTTAGTTTACAGTTCATGAATGCAGGCTGTAATGCAATTTAAATGATTGAAAACCCTTATAGGTTGTTAGTTAACAATATTATTTTCTTAAATAAAGTATCATTGTCACTGTGTATTTAAAATTCCAACATACTGACAGCCAAATATCAAAGCATAAGCTGCACTGTAAGAGATCTTCTTGCAGAACACCAGTACACCCATAAGCACACACATAAAACAGCTACACGTAGGGAATGAGTGTCCAGGGGAATAGGAATCTGAGTATTCACTGACTACGAACAACCTAGAGCCTCCTCTGATGGCAATTCTGTGATCACACAGAAAGGGGTATGTCATCCACAGGAAAGATGCACCAAGATGAATTGTCCTGTTTTGATACAACTATTACATATCTTAAATACAAGCCAGCATTTTCACTGCCTTATTGAAGCGGAACAATCAAAGATGACAACCCCATTGAATATCCCGTCTAACAAGACCATATCAAAGTTAAGTCAGTTATTCTGCTACCTGAACCAGGTGGATTATATTCCTTTTATTGCATACGATAATACCATTGCTGCTGATATTTTGATGATGCTGTTCTAAAGGATAAGTACTCTTGATGAAATGGCACATGTTAATAACTGTGCAGTTGTAAAACTCCAGTCTGATGTACGTAAATATAACAAAGAACATACCACCCTTGCAATTTTAGTAGTTCATTCCTTTGACTTATTCTCACATTTGTTTTTTATACCAGTAAAAGAAGCTGTCTTACTTTCTCTGTCGGTTAGTTGCCAGCATCAGCTTATAGTAGATTTAGATGATGCTCTAATAAAAGAGTTACTGCTAATGACATGCAAGATGTTGCTATAGTTTCCAGTATAACACCACTCTCACCTAATACCAGCTTAGCACTCTTAACAGTTTTGAGACTCATCATTAAATGGAAAATGAAACAAAAGGGGCACAAAGAGGCTCATCCTTTTCTGCAGCCAGGATGCACCACTATACAGATCAGAACATCGTGCTGTGAATTAAACTAGCAGTCCCTGCCATAGGTAACTACCCATAGGTAGTGTGTTGGTTTGCATTTACAATTAACAGGAATAACAGCTGAAAGACTCCCCTTTTTTCTATGTAGAGGATGCAACTGACACTGAAAGTACCCATGATTGGACTCCTCTACACCTGCGTAATTTCATGAAGAATTTCTTTGCAACTGGTGGGTTTTACAGTGAGATTTCAGTGCTATCAGATCAGAGATTTTTCAGTTTTTTGAAACATAGATTAAACCTCAAGCAAAAACATTAAGGCAAGTACTCAGATTGTCTCCCCAGTGTCAAACACAATTAATAAATAAGGAAGTGAGAGCAACAGCATCAGAGGAAACCAGGCTCCCATTTTATAGTGGGAAGGGGGAAACCCAGGAGAGGTTTGCCTCCACTGCAGACCAAGATCAACACCAAAAATTACATAAATCACACTTGCTTTCTTTCACACAGGGCCTGAGATAATAAATGTGGAGGCCATGGAGGGGCCACAGGGACTGTGCTCTGTGTCAAAAGCCAAGCTCTGTACAACCTCACTTCCCCATACACTTTGCCACATTAGCCAGTTGTTAACCCAAAGCACTCTGATAGTGGTTATCAGCCAGCACAATCAGGGTTTTTAGGCATTTTGTTAGCATACAAAAGGGCAATATGTCATAGTTAAATGAAAAAACACTTCCTGATCCAGTAATTCTTACACAGACAAAATGTTTGCTGACTTGGCCAGGTATGTTTGGCACAAAGGACTCAGTGCTCTGGCTGACGTTAAGTGTATAGATACAGCTTTATCTGATCTCTACTTGAACAATTCTATGATTTTTTTTTTTTTTTTGTCTCATCTAGTTCTAATTGATTTAGTAAGTTAAGTCACTTTACTATTTACCATCAATGCTCTGCTGCCTCACCTCTTTTCCAGTAAATTCAGTCAAGTGACCTGCTTATGGACCACTAAAAAGAATGAAAACATCTGATGAGAGACTGGGACCTTCACTGCAGGCAAGAGAAGAGCTAGCTTAGCCCTGGGAGACCCATGATCTCTCCAGTAAAATGCAGCACGATTTGCACCTCTGGAGCATTAGCTGTACATCAGTCTTGCAAGATATTTTTATTCCTGCAGTGGATATTCTGCTGAGCAGTTCAGGGTTCCCTTAAAGGCTAGGAAAATTTGGGCTGTTCAGCCTTGAGAAGGCTGCATGCAGACCTCAAAGCAGCCTTCCAATATCTGAAGGGGGCCTACAAGGATTCTGGAGAGGAACTCTTCATCAGGGACTGCAGTGATAGGACAAGGGGTGATGGGATCAAACTTAAACAGGGGAGATTTAGGTTAGATATAAGGAAGAAGGTCTTTACTGTGAGAGTGATGAGGTGCTGGAACAGGTTGCCCAGAGAAGCTGTGGCTGCCCCATCCCTGGCAGTGTTCAAGTCCAAGTTGGACAGAGCTTTGAGCAACCTGGTTTAGTAGGAGATGTCCCTGTCCATGGCAGCAGGGTTGGAACTGAATTATCTTAAGGTCCTTCTGACCCTAACCATTCTGTGGTTCTGTGATTCTATAAAAAGGACACTGTCATCCTTCTGCACAGGTGCTGCTATATTCCTTTATGTGAGACAAACAGATGTTAAAATAGTCTGGCATGTATTTATGGAGGTGAAGATGAAGTAAAACACAGGGCAGTGGAAACTTCAAAGGTTACATAGTTTTGTCGTTACATTACATTAGCCTGCTGGTAAAACAGATTAGGATTTTGCCAGCTACCCCAGGGACACTGTGAATAAACGTTTGTTCTACTTCTTTAGCAGGGCTGATGCATAGTAACAATGATTCACATAAACAAACAAAAAAGAAAGGGAAAAAAAAGCAAGCAAAGCAAACACACCTTGCACTCAGCAGGTTATCACATCAGCAAGCACACAAGGGTCGCAAAGGCTGGAGAGGACAGACCTACTCTCTAGCGACGGTGACACAACACAAATTAAACATCTACCACAGTGACAGACAGAGCCAGCGTGTGGTTTATCACATCTTTACACCACGGAGCCACCAAAGCTCAATGAAACTCTGAGCCAGAGATACTGCAAAACAGCCAGCCAGCCCCTGCAAATCTGGGGCACTTGAGGCACTCTGGGGAGACACCTCATCCAGTGTGGAGGAGGAGGAAGGGCAGGAAGCTCCAGCTGAATTCCCTGAACTTTGCTTCCTCGAAAGAGGTGACACAGGGTTGGCAGAGAATGAAAAACCTGATTGAGGGTTTGCCTCCTAAGTGTCCACTTCCGTGTAGATGTCTGCCTCTTCTGCGTATGCTCCACACAACAGCTTTACCTGCACCCAGTCACGACACCCTACATCATCAGTGTCAAATTGACAAAGGCAGTCACCTGTAAAAATCAAAGTATTGAAATATGCTCATCCCCTGAAGAAGCGATTAGCCTGGACTCCTTCCTCCACTGCTCTTGGATCAGAAAAAATAAGCTTACGTATCATGACAGCCCAGGCACCTGATTGTCCACTCATCTCACCAGCCAGCACACAGGAACCTCTCCCCTCCAGCAGACACCTCTCCTTTGGTGGGAGCCCACCCAGATGATGCCTTCTCAGAACTATAAATAATCCTCAAAAAGCTTCAAGTGTCTCCAGAATTCTGAAGGATTTAGTGCACTCATTTTCATTTCAGATTGGGCCTTTTATCTTAAACCACAGGGTCTACATAAACAGAAACAAACATATCAAAGCAATGGCTTCTGAAATATTGCCCTAATGTAGGTGCTGCCTTAGCAGGTAGACCATCCGGCAGTCAGCCTGCTCCTACATTCTGCCTCACCCTCCTAACAGCACACAGACGAACACTGTTACACAGGAACAGAACCACTCCTAACCCTGTGTCCCAAGATACATCAGTGTGGCATTATGGCCTTTGCCTTTACAATTTATTTTTTCCCTTACTTTTTCCTTCCATTCTCCAGCTATGCTGAATACCGTTGATTTTTCAGGTGGGCGAGTACTTTCCTGATTTCTTTACTAACATCTTTGCAATATCTTTATTACATACTTGAGAAATAAAAGGAATTGAAATCAGATAAATGAATTGAAATCAGATCCTATATCAATTAGGGGGAAAAGAATAGCAATAGCACTATTTATTTCAATACACATATCCATAGCTAAAACCCAGCACAGTGGTACTGATTTAACCCTGCATCTACAGCATTCATTTCTGTTTTTCCATTTTTCTGATAACTCTTCCTGAACACCCACACCAGATGTACTATAAGTTAACTTTGACTGTATGAAATTGTAAATCACACTACCAAATCAAATTTGAACAGAGCTTAGATAGAAAAATACAACCACACTTTCGGTGGTTTTTTTGTTGGGTTTTTTTTTTTACCTTAAAGCTTAGGTATGAAGTCTGCATTTCCTAGTCCTGAACGTTTCTATAGCCATCAGCTCATCAGCTCAACTTTTGTGCCAATAGAAGCATTTTATAAAGGAATATAAATGTTCTAAAAGGTAATTAAACAAGTGACCTTGCCTCTCTTCATTATTAGTCTCCTCAACTGTAATTTTATGAGGCATCCTTATTGTCTTAATTAATGATCAAGGTACATCTTTGAAACCTTTACAGACTCTATAGATTACATCTGTCTCTTTTCTAATTTACACATATTGACTGGCATATCAGTTTAAACAGGTAGCTCTTCAATCAATTGCTAAACAGAGCAATCACATTTCTTTCTTTTTTTTTTTTTTTTTTTTTTTTTACATTAAAATAGAAGGGTTATAAAGTGAGAGTAGGAGATAGGAAGACTGGAGGTCAGCTGAACCCATTCAAATGCTAACTTGATGTTTAGAAAACTGCTGCCAATGACAAGGTTCTGCTGCTTCAAAGCTGCACCTGAGGATCATCTCTCTCTCTCTCCTCGTGTAGAATTGCTCCACAGGACTCTGCACTGTTATAAGCACCAAAAGACATGGGATGTAGAAAAAACAAAAACCAAACATGAAACTGCACAAGAGAAAAAGTAATAATAGCATATGCTGAATGCATGCCATGTACACATTCCTGACCATATAGATTGTAAAGGTATCCGTTAGGTCAGTCCCTAACTACATGCTTAAGGAAAGCATGCAAGCTCTGGAAAGCAGTACGCACACACAACAGTACAGCCACTATCTCTGACTGTCTGCAGAGGTAAGGAAGACAAAGAGTGCTCAACGAAATCTGCAGCCTTTTAGTTATCCCTGCAGTGAAGCCTTTGCACTCTGAGATCCCCATTCCAGATGACAGGTGAATTCATGCAGGAAGTCATCTCCCCAGCCCCTCTGCTGTCTGCATATATTGCTCTGGTGAATTCAAAGCACTGCTTAGACATGAAGTGCATGTGTCAAAGGCAAGGCAGGGGATTTAGGTTTACAGAGTGTCTTTCTGCATACATCTGGATCATTCCAGACTCAAACTACATGGTACACCATGTTTTACAGCTGTGCTCTCTGTTTCTTCCCTCTTATGAAACAGCACTGCTTTTGAGAAGGACACACTGCACCCACAGGGCAAGGGACTTCCGGGTTTGGTAGGATGAATATGTGTTCAACAGCCTGTAACAGGGAAAACAAAAACTCAAGGACTGAATCTGCATCTTCAGGTAATTATGAGATATTATGTATGGTATTTAGTGTGCTGGAACTCTCAAAAATTGCAGGTCCAAATCCAGCTACCTGGATTTTAATTTAAGTTACCAATTCAAATTCAACCCTAATATTTCCCCTGTTTCAACTCAAGCTGCTAACCCAGTTAAAATCCCAGTTTCTTTTCTTCACTCCAGCTGGTTGTAAATCTTTTGTGGATTCAGTGACCCTCACCAAATCCTATCACTGACAGGCCCCAAGTATGGCTCACAAGTAAGTTGCAGCCCCTGAAACATTTGCATGTCTCACATCTTACTTAATCACCTCCATCCTCAACAGAACCAACAGATTGTCAAGGTTAGAGTATTTATAGCATTTACAGCATGTCTCATGGGGGGTGGAATGAAAAGGGGAGAAAGAAAGAGAACTGGACTTGCCACAGTGCCTGCTGCTTCAAGATCATTTTACCTGTGTCTCTAAAAGTTCCACTCACTGACATGCAGGACAGTGCAGTAGCAAAAGCAATATGCCCTGAAGGAAGTCTGTTGGCTTTATATAAAAGCATATTATCCCTTATTGATTGACCAGCATCTCCAGAAGGAATTAAGAGACATTGCAAGAAAATCTGACTGCAGTACTATTGTGTCTAAGATCAGATCATACCTGTATTTTCAATACTTCTCCCCGGCTTTGTAATTGGTTTTGAATACAAGTTGACTCAAACTATCACCAAAAATTAGCCGAGATCAGGGGCAAGATAAAGTAATAACTATTATTTCCTACCAGCAAGTTGCATCTATGAAGCGTATCATGTCACAGCTAATGCCTGTATTGCCTCCCACATAATATTCCAACAAGCAATTCTGAGCCTGATTTTGTACTCATGGTCTTCAAGTGACACAGTCTGGGAGACCCCTGTATACCAAACTATAGGATGATTAAAGTCTCCCAAACTAGGAGTTATAGTGAAAAAAAAAAAATAAATAAGAGCAAAGCAACTCAGAATATTTGTATCCCACTCATAAGAGAATTTTTAGCTTGCAGGAAGAGAGGACGCAACATCCTTTAATTAAAATAAATAATTAATGAAGAGCAAAAAATCAGCTTCTATACTGAGATTTCAGAAATCTGAACTCACCAAAAGCATGCATTCAAGACTGAAATGCTTCATTTCAGAAATTATCATTTATAGAAAACTATAATGAATGTGTTGACTATGTGGGGTGTTTAAGGAGTCAGTAGTTAACAAGGTTAGTGAGAAAGCAAAAGTAAAGACAAGTTCATTTTATCAAGAACAGTTTCATTCTGGTGAGCCATCTCCCCTATGAGCTACTAATTGTTTCTCCCTCTCAAAGACACACAAATACTACTGAATTACATTCTTAATTAAATGTTTTTTCATACACTTTACAAACAGCAAAACCCATGCTTGGTTTTGTTAAGTATATTTGGCCTAGTAAATTAATTTGTTTTCTTTATTTAGCAGATTCATCTCCACATTAAAGGATTTTATAGTTCTGAAGACATGATTGTGAATCTATCGCTTTATCCCTCACACAGGGTGCAATTAAATTGTGGGAAGTGATGTTGGATTCACCAGTGTCTGGACACCTTATCTTCTGAGATGCTTTGCAGATAATTGAGGGGAATTTAGGTAGCCTGTTATGCTGTTTATTGTTTAGAGAGAATAAGATTTCTACTGAAGTGACACATAAAAATAGTTGGGAGGAGGGTAATCAGAACATCCTTATTCTACCATGGAGAATAAGTATTCAAATAGAAGAATAACCCAAGACACAAATAATACACTGAAGAAAAAAAATGCAAATGTTCACCTAACTTACCAGGCTTTCCCCTTAAGGTAATCTGATGAATTTGCATGAGCAAATGGGCTTTACAAAATATTTGACAGATTAGCATTTGTCTTTTTATATTATCTTCAGATAAAATATTACGACATAATCCTGTATCTTCTGCACCTAATATTTGGCACTGTAGCCTGACATGAAGAAAATGAATTGAGTCAAACATATCTTTTACAGGTACATGAAACAGAATAATGTAAGAAAGATTTCAAACTCCAGGTACCAAACATATTCTGCTTATATCTAGGTGGGATACCTGCATCCAGTGTTACACTTGAAAGGAAGAAACTGTACTTATGCTCACCTTTTTTGTGAGAAAAGCTTGTTCAAAGTTTATTTAAAAGCTAGATTACAATCCCATGGGGAATACCCCCAGGTGCTAGTTACTTGTGTAGGCACCTACACATGCCTCCCTGTTCTACTGATACTATACAAGACTTCACAGGACCTACAGAACCTACACCTAGGGTTTGATTAATCTGCTAAAGGCTACAGTTTAAGAAATAGTTGTGTAGATTTTTAAATCCAAATAAACTTTTTTGTTCTCCATAGCCCATGGCTTACTCCTGACCCTCCCACTCCATAAAGTGAACAGAGAAAAGAAGGGGAGCAGAGAAAGGAGGGAAACACAAGGAGAAAAGATGAAGTAAGCTGCCCTCCATTTTCACAGCAAGTTTGTGCCTGAGCCAGTTCTCTTGAGTCCCTGTTTGTTGCTTCAACTACATCATCTGTCCTTCCTGAGTAAAAAGCAGTGATGAGGTGTGTTTGAAGTGATTATCTCCCTGCAGTGATGCTGTCAAACTTCTGACTTTATTCCTTTTCTGATGCCTAAGATAATCAATATCAACATTAATGTTCCTCTTTAGAATAGAGTTTGTCATTAAATTCTAAAATAACAAAAAAATAACGAGGCAGAGAGGCAGAAAAGGCAAAGGCTTCCATTCTACAACATAAATATTTTTCATTGTTATGATTACTGGAATGAGTAGCCAGGGTCTAGACTGGTAAGTGAGAAACAGTGCAATACAAGTTTCTGATTGATATTGGAAGGGAGTGGAGGGATGCATCCTAATGTGAAGTGCCAAAAACATATAATCTTAAACAGCTAGGTAGCTGGAAGAGTTTTAGTGTCCTAGCCACCATTCACCTCCCATCCATCTGCACCACTATGATGAATAAAAACCTTAAAATAAAAGTCACTAATACCATATTTCTCTCAGTCCTCATAGATGCCAAGTGTGACTTTAAACTTTAATTAATACAAATGGGTGGTACACATTAGATTAATTAGACATGACACTCACATTATTTAAACCCAATATAAAACCAGTTTCTATCAAACATTTTGATATCCTGATTTTACAAAAAGTCCAATGACATCAAGCTTTGGTGACATGCTATACATCTACTGCTTCTCAGCTCCTTAGAAAAGAAGGAATAAATGAAGTGAGAAGAACACTGGAAAAATTTAATAGACAAACTGACTAATCTCAGACCCCAAGGTCATAGCAAAGCAATTCATTTCTTGGCTTTTCAACAGCACAAGACATGATTTATCAATCTGAGACCAGGCTTATAAACATTATACATCTCAATAATATGTTCTTTGCACTGTGTAACTTTTTAAACAATGACAGATTGCCTGGGCTGAACCAAAGTTATTTTACAAACAGAAACAGAATATATACAAATGAAATGAACCAATAAGGGAAGGCAAAGAAAAAGAAGGATAAATAAAAAAAAGGAGGAAAGGATCATGCCGAATAGCAGTTATACTGCTATGCAACTGTAAAGGAATCTTAACTTTTTGCTGTAAAATATATTCAGAAAACATGCCCTTTAAATATCTCTTATCTATCATTTTGTACAACTGAAATAGAAGACCACTAAAGGAAAAATATTTCCTAAGTTCAGCAACACTAAGAAAAGCTTGCATTGCCAAAGAAATAATATGACTGAGCTAAAGGAGGACTATGAATCAATACAGAATCACAGAATCACAGAATCCCAAGGGTTGGAAGGGACCTCAAAAGATCATCTAGTCCAACCCCCCTGCAAGAGCAGGGTAACCTACAGTACATCACACAGGAACTTGTCCAGGCGGGCCTTGAATATCTCCAGTGTAGGAGACTCCACAACCCCCCTGGGCAACCTGTTCCAGTGCTCTGTCACTCTTACAGTAAAGAAGTTCTTCCTGATGTTAACGTGGAACTTCCTATGCTCCAGTTTACACCCATTGCCCCTTGTCCTATCACTGGATATCACTGGAAAAAGCCTAGCTCCATCATCCTGACACCTACCCTTCACATATTTGTAAACATTGATGAGGTCACCCCTCAGTCTCCTCTTCTCCAAGCTAAAGAGACCCAGCTCCCTCAGCCTCTCCTCATAAGGGAGATGTTCCACTCCCTTAATCATCTTTGTGGCTCTGCGCTGGACTCCTTCAAGCAATTCCCTGTCCTTCTTGAACAGAGGGGCCCAGAACTGGACACAATATTCCAGATGCAGCCTCACCAAGGCTGAGTAGAGGGGGAGCAGAACCTCTCTTGACCTACTAACCACTCCCTTTCTAATGCACCCTAAGATGCCATTTGCCTCCTTGGCCGCAAGAGCACATTGCTGGCTCATGGTCATCCTCCTATCCACCAGGACCCCCAGGTCTCTTTCCCCTTCGCTACTTTCCAGCAGGTCAACCCCCAACCTGTACTGGTACATGGGGTTGTTCTTCCCCAGATGCAAGACTCTACACTTGCCCTTGCTAAATTTCATCAAGTTTCTCCCCGCCCAACTCTCCAGCCTGTCCAGGTCTCGCTGAATGGCAGCACAGTCCTCTGGTGTGTCAGCCACTCCTCCCAGTTTTGTGTCATCAGCAAACTTGCTGATGGTGCACTCAGTTCCCTCATCCAGGTCATTGATGAAAATATTAAACAGCCCCGGTCCCAGCACCGACCCCTGAGGAACTCCTGCCCACTTGATCACAGACAGCCTTGATGTCATTACCAAGTTCAAGTCTTAGTTTCCTTTCCCTTAAAGTGAAATAATATTTTCTTTCTCTTCCAACAAGAGCTTAATCTTTAGGTGAAATGTTTGGGTTCATCATCTGCTCATCCTGAGGATGAGGAACATGTATTTTTTAAAGTAGGATTCCTTTTGGCCAGCATCTGAGGCAGTCTGGCCCTGATTTTGACAAGGCTCTGAAGACATTGCTGTAATGTAAAAATATTCCTGTGTTATTTTCTCATATGGAGTCCACCGAAATTTCTGACAAACTTGAGCACCGATCCTAGGCTCTGCTCTGCTTTTCCTGGGAAAGGAGGAGGGAAGTAGTGTTTGGGCATGAGCTGCTTTTAGGGTCTTTATTGAAAAAACTTCGTCTTGAGAGTACAGAGTGGATGCTTGAGAATACAGATGAGCTCAAACACTATGTATAAGAAATGAGTTTGAAAGTCCAACATGCTTGATTTCCAGTCCTCTAAATTTACTGCTCCAGGCAACACAGCTCCTATCAATTTTCAGGTGACAAATTCTCTCTCAGAGACCCGTCAGTTCCTTTATTCACTTATTATTTAGACAATACAATACCACCTCAGTTTGAGTAGGGCTGATCCTTGTAATGTAAGAAAAATCAAAAAGATCAAAGCTGCATGTGATGTGGCTGCATGAGGTTATTTTGGTGAAATTTTGCTTCAAGGACTATTCATGGAATCATAGAATGGTTAGGTCTGGAAAGGACCTTAAGAAATATTTCAAACAGCAATCACTAATGACCCAGCACACATGCACAAAGCATAATTTTCAAAAGTAAAAGAAATTTGTTGCACTTCAACTTTTTTCACATACTCTTAATAATAAAATTATTTCAGGCTCTTTTTAAAAAAGAATGTACTTTAAAACACCTGAACACTGCAACCACAGCTCCTTGTGAAACAAACATCAACACTGTGTTGCTTCAGGTCCTAATAATGCTGTATGAAAGAAGCACTTTCACAAAGAGGAATAAAGAAATGAGTCCAGGTTTAAAAATTAGACATCAAAAGGGAGTTTAGCAGGAGACCGAAGCAGCTACTTTTACTTCTTATGATAACTGGGGTCATAATAATGTCCATTTTTTTTTATACAAAAGAAGGGACTGCGATGTTTCCAAAGTGAGAATTCAGCACTGGTTCCAAAAATCTGTTAGAAAAATAATGGCATTCAGTTTCAGATTTTCCCCCCCTTTTTCCATTCTCCTTTCTATAATTTAAAGGGCTCTTCCTCTCCACTTGGCTCATTTTCACTCTCATCTCTCTCTCTCTCTCTCTCTCTCTCTCTCTCTCTCTCTCCAGGATTTCATATCACCTAGCTATCTCAGTGCCTCAGGCCCATAGTATTTATCTTATTTATAGACCTAAATCTGCAATTTGTTGCACCTGGACAGACTGCTGCACCTACACAGACTCCCACAGCTTTCAGGAGCCCTTTCTGCCAGTACAAACAGCAGCCTTGCTGGAACACAAAGGCGGCTTTCAGCTGGGCAAGGTCGTGAGCATCTCCCCCCTCCCTTGCCTCTCTCCTACATTTCCAATGGCATTCGCTGTACTCTAGTGAGCTCTCTTGGTGCTGCACACACAAGAGCAAACAAAGTAATCCCTATGTGAAAAACTTTAATATCTAAAAGTATGTGTTTCCACCTTCCTGTGCATTTCAGGATATATCCGAGGGCCCTGACCCACCTCTCTCTCGCCCTCCACAATACCACAAAAGTGGAGAGGGAGTCGAGGATTCACCACATAAAGAGGGGCTTAAAGCCAGGTCTACACAAATGCAGGTCCTTGGCAGCTCTGCTGTAACACCTCTCTGCCAGAGATTTCTCCATTCCCTCTATTGCAACTGTGTTATTCAAGGCCAGGCTGGATGGGGCTTTGAGCAACCTGGTCTAGTGGAAGAGGTTGGAACTAGATTAGATGATCTTTCAGGTCCCTCCAACCCAACCATTTTATGGTTCTAAGAATCTATCCTCCCCACAACTCTTGGGATACACTGCATTATGTGTTTGTGTTGTGGTTTAAGCCCAGCTGGTAACTCATAACCACACAGTCACCTGCTCACTCCCACCCTTCTTCCTCCCCACACTCCCAGAGAGATGGGGAGGAGAATCGAAAGAATGTAACTCCCACTGGTTGAGATAAGAGCAATCCAGTAGCTACAGTATAACACAAACCACTACGGCTACCACCAATAGTAATACTGATGAGGGAAATAACAAGGGAAGAGAATACAACTACTCACCACCCACCAACCAATACCCAGCCTGACCTGAGCAGTAATCTAGCCCTTCCACGTAACCGCCCCAGTTTATATAGTGGGCGTGATGTACTGTGATGTGGAATACCTCTTCAGCTAGTTTGGGTCAGGCGTCCTGTCTCTGCTTCCTCCCTGCTTCCCCTCCTTCCTGGCAGGGCATGAGACTCAGAAAGTCCTTGGTCGGAGTAAACATTACTGAGAAACAGCTAAAAACATTGGTGTTATCAGCATTGTTCCCAGGCTGAAAGTCAAAACCACAGCACTGCACCAGCTACTAAGAAGGAGAAAAATGACTGCTACTGCTGAAACCAGGACAGTTTGCTGCAGGCTGGTTAATGTGGGGACAATGCTGATCATTCATCTCAGCACCAGCTGTCAGTTACTCCAAAAGCTGCCACACACCTGGAAATACACAACTGTGACTGATTCTCAGAAAAACATTTACCTTGACACACTCAGTACAGAAGGCATTACCGTGCTCACCTCGGTCACTGTAAGTAATTTGTGTCCCTAACCACTGACAAACATTACAAATTGCACACCTGGAGCTGTTACAGACTGTATGTAGTTTAAGCCTACACTTCCCTCTTCCCTTTTAAAAACAGTTACATAATAGCTCTGCAGCACTATATGCAACCTTTAACATAAGGCATACAACAGGAATGAAAGACAGGAAATGGCCTCAAGTTGCAACAGGGGAGGTTGAGATTGGCCATTAGGAAAGATTTTTTCACCAAAAGGGTTATGAAGTACTGCAACACACTGCCCAGTGAAGTAGTTGAGTCACCATCCCTGGACTTATTTAAAAGGCATGTAGATCTGGCACTCAGGGACACAGTTTAGTAGTGGCCTTGGCAGTGCTGGATTAATATTTAGAGCCAATGATCTTAAAGGTATTTTTCAGCATACACAATCCTAAAATTCTATATGATCTTTGGTAAAAATAAAAAATAAATTAAAAAATAAATAAAAAAGCAGTTGAGTTCTAATGAATGCCTACAACAGCAGAACAATAGTGGCTCATCTAACAACTGCACTGTTTGGTGGGAGCTGAAGCAGTTGTCCCTGGGATTAGTCTACACTATTCCCTTGCCCTGGATCTTTAGGAATGGTGGTGGAACAGGCCTCTTTCCAAGTCTTTCCAAGAGAGCTGTTCACAGCTGGAAACTGGATAAAAACAATATTCCAACTGTTTAGTTTAATTGCTTGGTTTGGGTTAATAGAGACCAGAATTCCTATTCATAGGTGGTGCAAAAGTCTCTGCCAGCCCAGCTGGTAACAGTCCAGTTGCCCTGCCATCACCTGCTACTTATTTAGCAATGCTTAAAATCCTAACTTCTTCTACTATATATTTATGCCTTTACCTGGATTGTTATCCCAGGCATGCTGCTGTATAACCTGGGCATCTTCCTTTATCATCTTCTCAAACTGCTACCCCGGGTGAAAGAGTGATGAAGGGAAGCTTTAACAGCTTTGCCACAACACTGCACATGTAACGTTGGGCTGTTTTTTCCAGAGCCATCCTGGAATACACTGAACCAGACAGGCAATGTGGCTTGTAGTCCTGCATACTCACTAGCAACATAATTAACTTCAGCAGCAGTCTAAGGTAACCTGGAGAGCAGAGAAGCTCTCCTGAGATGGGAGGTAGAAAAGACAGTGTCTTCCTACTTCACATCCCAGCTGCAATGAAGAAAACCCCAAAATCTAATCCATATCACTTTTCTTAGCTGTGATACAACATGTGTCAATGGGTGCTTAGTTAAAAGCATACAAAAAAAAAGGAACTATGCCTTTTTGTTGTACACAGCAGAGGGCACAAAACAGTCAAAAATACAACTTAAACCACAAGACAAAAAGTCAGCATAAACCATAATAGCTGTAACAAATATTACCAATAATTTCAGTTAATTGTCATACAGCTAAAGGGACTGCAGAAACACATGAATATATGAAAAGTCCCAAGGGGTGATACGCATGTGCACACTTAATAATATTACATAGTATTGATGGTAACCACATGATAATTTACAAATTATATTGCTTCTAGCAAATACTTTTGATCACATCACCAAGTCTTTGGCTCCTAACCCATCTCTGCAGAATTTCCTGAAGCAGTAGAAGACTTGGACCAGAATCACTTCACTCCTTTACTTAGTTTATTTCCTTCCAAGTCCATTTACCATAAAAAGATTTCTCAAAAGTAAATAAATAAATTAAAAACAAAACAAAAAAAAAAAAAAACCTCTTTGGGTTTTTTTAAATGTCTGCCTTCCCCTGGCTTTACAAAGCATGCAGATCCTTGGTAGCTAAACCCAGATTTGCTACTAGATCATCTAGCCTGAGTTCCTGTGTGTCTCAGGCCTAGGAAGCATTAGCCAGCTGCTCTCCACTGAGGCAAATTACTTGTGTTTTACTAAAGCACAGCTCCTAAAAAGGTGTTCTGTCTGAAGACTACCAATGAAAATCTCAATTGTACGCGTATCTGTGTTAATGATTACCAAACACAGTGTTAAATATTAATGTTGTATCTACCTGCATTTGTCTGGTTTCAGCTTCCAGTCAGAAATTCCTTTGTATACATATCCTGATCACATTAAAGACCCTGTTAACACCCAAGCCCTCTCAAAGGCAATGAAACAATAGAAATCTGCCTTTCTGCCATCCTCATGTCTAATCACAGATGTCTTCATAATTATTTTCAGGTCTCTGAAGAAAACACCAAACAGCATTGGGCTGGGTTCAGACTTTGAAGAAACCAGCTAAAAATCTTTTGCATGCTCCCTATTCTTTCTTTACATGTCTCAGATACGTAGCTTTATATTCTCTACGTGTACAGTGCTTGGGGTGTTTTTAAACAGTAAGTTCTTTGGTACCCAGTCAAGCATCTTATTTTAAACACCTAAGAAAGTGTCATCTACCCATTAATTTTTAATCAAGTACATTGTTAATTTCCTCAAAGAACACAATTTGACTTGACAAAGCATATTTTATGTAACTTCTAGAGAAGGTTAATATTATTACTGACTGTCTGTAGGAAAACATATCTACCAAAATAGATCTGCCAAATCAAACTCTCCCTAACAGGACAGCTTTTCTTGCCATATTTTACAGACAGACACTGTGAGTATATTTGTCTCTCCTTTGAAAAAAACTCCCACCAATATCCCCTCTTCGCTTAATTGGATTGGATGCTGTGCTACATGCATTCAAGATCCTGCAACTCTGAGATGCTTAAAACAAGTAGAATTAAGTATTTGATTAATATTTAAACATAGCAAAACTGCCAAATATTGCAGGAGATAAGTTTCTTGAGCAAGATTTCCCTGACAGGATACCAGTAACTTCCACTGAAAGGAGCCACTGATAGTTACTTGTATCCTGAGGGCCTGAATCAGAGCCCTGGAGATCTACTTAGTTTTCTGCTTTCTGTGCACATAAAAGCAGAATACATAACAAGGTCATGACAGGCTGAAAATAGCAAATCTCAAGTAGTTGCAATTCAAATAGATAGCAGATCTGCTGGAAAGCAAGCAACTTGACCAGAATGCAGAATTTCTGAAGATCAGTGCTTTCATAAGCATTTAAAGTTTACAACCATTTCTCAAAAGTCAAGAAAAACATTAGGTACATACTTCTCAGGGTTTTCCACTTCTTCAGTGACAAAATTGAGGTAAAACCTAGAAAAGAATTATAAAAGCTATTAGAAGGGCTTGGTAGATTTTGATTCTGTATTTCTTTCCCAAAGAATCAAGAAGATGCTTCTAGTTAAGCACCACTGTTAATTATAACCGACTTTGCAGACCCGTGATTGGATTAAGGAGAGTGTGAGATTTCACATTCCCTCAGGCCCATGCCCAGGAAGGGAATTCTTAGAAAAGATAACGAAGTAGAAAAAAAGACAAAAGCTCTTTAATGTCAGTGTGGAATTAATTTTTTTCCCCTGGCATACTAGGCATATTATGATTTACCCTAATCTTATACACGAACGCACACACATACCCTTAAAGCATGATACTCCATTTGTGGCTGTAGCTTTGTACAACTTCAGGTTGTATTGGCAAAAATTCTCAGCAAGGTACTCAGCAAGGACTTCTTTACAATAAAAATAAATGAGGCCTCAAAAAACCCCTCCTAAAACCAGTATTTTGACACTACTGTGTCATATGCGATCACAAACCCAGGCTACTAATCCTGTGTGCTCTCACACAGCCTCCTGTACAAGTTGCTCTCTGATCATATTCCAGCAGCATACAAGAGATAGCTATGTATGGGAATTCACAGGAACTATTCACTGGGCACAGCCCTGCATACAAAGCAACTGTAAGCCTCAAGGTCACTGAACCCTCTGTTCTGCATTTATTAGCACTAGGTCTGGTCATCACTGGATCATACAGATGTGCCTGGCTCAGATGTGGGCAAAAAGTCACATCCTGGCTAATTAAACAGAGCCGTCAATACAGTGCTTATGCTGGCTTTCTGCTTTTATGCAGGAAGGCAAATGGTATATGACCCAAGAGTGCTACAGTGAATAAACAGATGGTACCTGAGCTGGCAGAAAGTCTGTGGATCTTCTCTCCATCACAGGTCTTGGAGCAGATCTGGGTTAGCAGAACGATTTAGCACTGCCTCGTGGTTTTGAAAAAAATATGATTTTGTGACTGAGCACCAAATGATGTAAAAACTAGATTTGCCATTTATAGAACCACCTCAGTACTTGTTTCTAAACTTGATATTGCACAGAGCACAAAAAAAGAAGCTAGAGTAGTTCAAAGGAGAAATGGCTTTCAAAGAGTGAGACATTCAGCTACTTTTTTTCTAGTCTTAGTCCTGTTCTAGACAGAAGTAACCTGACAGCCTGGCATCAGTGATACAAAGACACGCTTCCTTGCATTCTTTTCTCTACTTGTCCTTTTTCACCTAGCATTTTATATATCACATAGTCTACACTTGCTCTTCACATGGATGAGCCCACACATATGAGATAACACCTCTGTCCTTTAAAGCTCTGTCATTAAAAGTTAATAGCCTCATAGGCTATGCATAAAACTTTGCCTACATCCTCAGACATAACCCCAACACTTGTAACACTCCTTCACATTCAGCTTATTGGATTGATTTAGCCCCATGAAACTGTTAGTGCAAGGGTATTGACACTCCACTTAATGGTCTGCTCTCCTATGCTCTGAGGCAATCAATTTGAGCTGGTGACAAAGACAAATAGGCAGCTGGGAAGAACCACTAGCCAAATTAGGTCTTTTCCTGCTAATTTCTTTTATAAGTAGCAAATAAGAACCTTGAAATAAAAGTCAGAAGGTGCAAAGGAAAAACAGATTATTTTTATTGTAGGGATTTGGAACATTTGGTGGAAAATGAAAAGAAATGGGAAAGAAGCAACAGAATAACAGTATTTCTAATGTAGCATTTTACAGCAAACAAACCATACCTCAGTGATGAACAATATAAAAGTGTTTTTAGAATTGCCTTCATACAAAAATGTAGATAGGTTAAAGTTTTAAAAGTGAGAAACCATCACATGTATGGATGTGAGAAACAAAGGCAGTTGCATGAGAGAGAGAGAAGAAGGTAGAGACTGTCAGCATAATGAGTTCAGTTTCTTCCTTGAGGCTTCAAAATACCAGGCTCTCATATATATACAGGTAATATATATATATATATATATATATATATATATATATATATATATATATCACAGATGAAGGGTTTAGACTCTCCTGGATTCCCCCACCATCAGCATTTAACATAAAAGTTCTGTTCAGTATTTCAGCATGCCTGTTTATAATACTCCTGCAATCTGGGAGTTACAGAGAGAGAACTCAAATGCTCAGTCCATTGTCCCTCCAAATTAAATATATAAATCCCTTATCTCTCTGCCCTCACCTTTTTATGCAAGATGAAGGGACTTGGCTGCCTGTGAAGCTATGGAAAGGGAAGACCTGCAGACAAAGCTGCCTCAGAATAAGCCCACTCTCTTCACTGTAGTCGTCTTTTTTCCCCCCACACTGCTGCTGCAGAAGTATGTTGGCGCTGTGTAGTGTGGAGCCCTCACTAAGCATGAATAAATTGTAAGGCAGATTCGAAGCAGCAGTATCTTTCAAACCAGCTGCTGTGTACTTTGGTGGGAAGAGGGAAAGAACTTGAAATAAAGTTCTGAATAGGGTACTTGAAGACAGATTCTCATATCTTTGCTTACAGTCAATAGCACTTGACTTCCACAGAAGCAAGTTGCATTTCTTGGAAAGTGAGGTCCAATTCTCCCAGAGCAAAAGGCATAAGAATCTGTCATTTTATCTTATTTTGTGCTCTATACTGATGTTATCATGGGTCTCTTCTCATTCTTCAAATACTGCTTTTACGAAGCAAAGGCTGAGGTCCACACAACTTTGTAACAGTCCCTAGAATTAGTTTTCATGTAATTACTTACTTGCTCAACAAAAATTAAAGCTTCATTATCTCTTTTATCCTTTTATCCAGTTACTTGATGAAAATTTAGAAACATCCCTTTCTTGTTGCCTTTATTCCTGGTCTTAAGAACAGAAATAAAAGTCTGAGGGTTTGATTTTGGGGTTGTTTTTTTTAGGGTTCAGTTCACATTTACTTACTGCACCTTGGAGAAGAAAAATCTTTCTTTTGCAGAGCTGCTTGCAGAATAACTACTGAGCATATGGAACAGTGGTGAGATCTACCCTTACTATATGATGCAGGTGGAATATGATGCTCATTTCTTTATATAAATAAATCTCTTCATTAGAGCATATATAGTGTTTATTTTCAGTATAAATACTCACAAGTTTAAATAACTTACCAGCCTGAATAGGCATACATTCCTGAATAGAAAGCAAGTGGTAATCCCATAACACTGGCATCATTCCCCGCAAAGGCATTTTTAAAGTGCTGTGTTTCTCCTGCAACATCAACAAGAACCATATTGAAAAATAAGCTCTTTTGTCATCTCCTACTTTATAACAAATAAATATATCACACCATGCAACATTCCATCACCCAGCAGTTCTCTAACTTCCAGCTCTGCCCTTGACCCTAATTTCTGACCCAACCCTTGCAGCTGTAAGCTGCCACTGACTGTAAAAGCTTTGTGGTGTCACTAAGTCATGCAATAACAGAATTTGACCTATTGGGTTTTTTTTCAAAGCATTCTGAACTTGATGACACTCACTTCACTGTCATCTCCAGCAGTGACTTATAACAACATGGAAGAGCAGAATGAGCTCTGCTGTTTTATGCTGTGGAAAATCTCACTTGTTTAACATTTTAATCAGAAGGAACATTGCTAATATCTCACTTGAAAGGAGCATTTTTAAGGTAAATAAACCCAATATCTCTACCACTGAAAGATTAGCAATGCCCTTTATAATTAGTATTGTGTTAATATTACACTAAGTAAGAATTACAGACCTATAAATGCAAACATTTAAGAGTTACATTGTGCTTTTACTCATTTACAAGGTCCAGCATGGTTTCTAAGACCTCCCTACAATAACCCAGATTTCCTGAGAAGCAATGATCCTCCAGTGAAAAGGAGCAGGAAGAAACAGAATTCATTCAGACTTAAATCAGCAATAGGTCAAATCCTCTACCCTTTACTCAGCTTTTACTGAACCCTCAGTCTAAATTCCCACCAAAGAAGGGGCTTTTTGGGTAAGGAAAGAGCTGTAGCCAGAGGTAGGACCCCAGTGGGAAGTCAGGAACACTATCCAAGCTACTCAAGGGCAGCAAACCTCATCCAAGCCTGGGCCTGGCCTGCTTCAAAGGTCTAGGAAAAATGGGGCAGATGGGAACAGAGGGGCATTTTGCACATGAAAGGAGGTAAGGCAAGAGGCATTGCAGCTGCCAGAAAAGAAGTGAAAAACACAAAAACAGAAACAGTGACTCAGTTGAGTGCTACACAGGAAAACTTTTATTTCAGAGTCTATTGCTAACCACAGAGAGCCGCCTGTCCCTGAGCAGCTGAGCTCACCACAGAACCTACCGCTGCGCTGTTGATTCAGACAGGAGGGTTTGCACAGCATCACAGAAGAGCATCGCAGGGACACAGCCAACAGCCATGTTAATTTTTTGTTAAATGAAATCTGCCATCAATTAATTAAAAAGTGCTCCCTGTTCTGGCCTTCTGCACTGAATGGCTTCTTGGGCTCCCTGTAGTTACTTTCTAGTGTTATTGTAACAAGAGTGAGCTAGGGCCTCTCACCATCTCACAGCCACTGCTGACAGGGATCTAATGGAAAAGCCTGAAAAGCTTTTCCAGGTAGTTTTTCTTCCAAAAGGTAGCCAAGTGTAAAACAGTGAGAAGAGTTTCTTTGCAGGCATGGCTTTACCCAAACAACTTCCAGAGAGCCAAGGAAAGGCCTCCACATCTGTGTTCGTGCTGGGTGCTGCTGGAGAGAACAAAGGTGTGTTTTCACACTCCTTGCTTATACAGCAGCATTGATAAACCTTGCAGAGTCATTCTGTCCTTCCGAACACTTCTGATCTCCTTTCCTATGCTTGGGTTAGCCTCAGACTATGGTGTCTAGCTGTATGCTTTAGTTTTTCACTTGGAAGAACTAAAGCCTGCCTGCAGCATGAGCATTCAGTACTTGTAAGCAGGAAGCCCATGAAAGCACTCTCTGACTACAGTTTCTCTTGCCAGTACAGCACCTTTAACTTCACAATTTACATCACCAAAGTGGTAGATCCTCATCCATGATACTGTTTCTTTCATATGTTCCCCAGTACTGAGCCTCCTGTACCACCACCTAGCCAGTACCAAACAGACTAGGCACTAGCCCAGTTAAAGGAGACATACTCTGCCCCAAATAAGCATGTGCTCTGGGGAGGGATATACCCATCTGTCATTAAAACCCATCCTGCCCCTGCCACAAAGTTCACACCAAAGGCAAATTACAGAGAAGAGCAATCCTGTTGCTGGTTGAAAACATGACTGATCTGAATACATTCATTGGCATGCTGAAGGAAATACCAGTTCATCCCAGTGTAGTTCCTCTTCTAATCAATTACATGACAGTACAGAGCTTCAGTTTAAGCAAGCACAGACTAATTAAGAGATTTTGCTGCTATAAGCATTATTTGGTGGAGGCAGGTGGGGAAAGACTGGGGAGGGTAAAGATAAAAGCATTTTAAAAGCATTTACTTTTCATTTCATACCTCTAATTAGCTGGATAACTCCAGGGACTATAATTATCAGAATTGCTACAAGCTTGCAAAAGGTAAGGAATATCTGTATGCGGGCACTCCAGCTGACACTTGTGCTATTCAGGACCATCACCAGCGCTGCAAGGGGAAAAAGAAAAATCAGAAAGAATTAGTTATGCTGCTGAAATCGTCACAAAATTCTTCACAAGCAGAGAGGCCATACACCCCCCTAGATCCTGATGCATTAAAGGAAACACACCCTGATAACCTTCTCCAGCTTCTGCTGTTCTCTGCCTGGCTCCCTCCACACCAAATTACAGCTTTGTTTACCCAGAATTGTTACCTGCTGGCAAACAACTGGCTGGCAGGGGCCTGCCCTGAACAGAAGAATTGCCCAACCCTTGTCACTCCAGATTTCTGTATCAGTGCCACTTTGAGTAGAGATTTGCATTTTCAGAAAACAATAACAATTAATGATCATATTAAACTTGCACACCCACATTTAGCCCCCACATAAATTGGCCACTCACTCACTACCTTATTTACGTATGCTCCTCTTTTCCACTCTTTCTCCTCTCTTACTGCTCTACCACCAGATATACAGGAAGGCAAGAGTGCAAGTAGCATGCCCATCCTTGTTGGGAATTGGTGAAGAAATAGAGCGTTTTAACTTTCAAAAACAAAGCCCAGGTCTGCAACATGTAGAGAGATAAGTGAGAAGGACTTTTACATCCTGCCTACTTGGCTCGCATCTCCTTCTGGGTCAGGGAGGGCACCTTCTGGCCTTTACTACAGCACTGACTGACAGGAGGACTGTAAGTCTTACCATTTGAGTGCCAGTTATTCTAGCTTATTTAAACTATTACCCTGGAAAAACATAATCAGTAAAGGAGTTTGCATTATGGGTTTTTTCGAAGTACCTAAAGAATGGAAAATATGAGTCATTTCACTAGATAAAAAGTCCTGTTCCCCCTCTGTTGCTGGGAAAGGAGAACATAGTCAAACAATCCTGCTGACTTATCTCTTATTTCTTGCCATCATATGGAACTAATGAATTAGCTCCTTACCAGAGTCCTCCCATACTTCAAACTCTTTCAAGAGCACTGATTCATCTATATCATCAGCCATATCAACACATCCTGGGGCACATAAAAACTCAAGATGCTATCTCCTGCCAGAGTCTGGGAGCTAGTTTGTATGAGCTGGCATTGTAAATCTGGCATGGTACAAACTTTCTGGCAGCAAACCACACTGATTTATCCCAAGTCTTTTATACATATTCTGTTCACCAGCAAGGCCAAAACATACATATCATAAAAAATTCTCAGTTTAAACAAAAGTTTAATGGAAAAGGAAGAAAATTCCAAGTAATCTGTATTGCAATGTATTTTTTATATATTTTTAATCAAATAAAAATTCCAGGAAAAAAGTATGAAAGTGTTTCCTGGAATTTTTATCTGGGACGTGATGGCCTCACTCTCAAATGTACAATTTACAAAAGTCAACATATATTTGCAATATCACTTAATGTGAATTTTTCACAGAAAAAAAAAAAAAAAATCTTAAAGGTCAAAATGTTTTCCTAGTTCTGTATTTCACCATATTTTGGAACTGAGGCATTCTTAAGTCACAAAGTAGTCACTTAAATTTCTGCAAAGTTTCACTTGAGATACAAAAGCTTATTTTTTGCTTTATTACTTCCATGTATACCTATACTTGCCAGGAAACAGAAAATCCCAGGGACCCGATTCATTACTCTGCTGTCCCTGACTTACCTTCACTTTTAAATGCTGAAAGACCTCTTTTAGTTACTGCTGAATATTAGCACTGATTGAGGGTCCTCCTTTTTTCTCAGGGCTTGATTACCAGGAAGGTTAACAATTGTCATTTAAGCAAAACATATTCAAAATATTCATTAGACCAACAGTGTTTATTTATGAGGGACTTATAAAGACAATCCAATGCCATAAACAAGCACTGGCTTATTTCAAATTTCCTAGAAAGTTCAGGATGTCATACCTTTCTTTCCCAGAAGATGAAGCCCAGTCAGAGACCAGGCCACAAGAAAATATCAAGGAAGAGTTTAATGTGTAAGAAAGTATCAGATATTGACATCCAGCTTATTCAGAGTTCAAGCTGACTGCAGCTGTCTGTTACTTTACACAGGTCAGAATAGGTAGCATGAGCATCCTCCCTGAAGAGAGCCCCCCTCAAGGTTTTCTAATGCATCTGTTTCACTTTTCTGATACACATACAAGAATGTCACTGCATAGCAAACTATTATAAAGACTAAGGTCAACTCACACAGAAACTCAGAACCTTCCTTGCTGGCCAGCCACCCACAAATCACAGCCCCAGATCTGCTGGAGAGCTACACTAGCTTGAAAATAAAAATGCAGGCTGGTATTTTCATAAAGGCAGTCTGATCACAAGCAGTGTTAAAACTTTTCCATCCCCAACTGTGAGCTCAAGCCAGCCAGATGTTTCATCTGAGGCTTTCTAATGAAATAGTGAAAGCAAAATAGACACTGCAAGGACCTTCATCTAATTGGGAAGCTGAAAGGACCCTACACCTGCACAGTCCAGGGCACGTGCCCTTAATTTTGATGGTCCTCTGTAAGAGCAAGTCCTTTTGCAGTGTTGAACAACTACACAAATATAGCAGTTCAGGTTGCAGGGCCGGGACTTAAGTTCTTATAAGAGTTAAGACTGATTTGGTATTTTGGGGAATTTCATTTTATTGGAATTAATAGGCTACAGGAATTTACAGCCTACTTATTTAGTCTTAGAAGTTGTATGCACATAACAGACATACAGGGATATAGGGCTTATACTGTTATCATCTATCAGCACCATACTGGTTGTATTAGCAACTGGATAGCAAAAGGAGACCGAAGAGTCATGAAGAAAGCTGCTAAACATCAGGAAAAGAATATGACAGCTGTGCCAGGATTCAAGAAGGAAACCATATCTTGCGACTGTAGTAATTATTGAGCACATCACTTCTATGAATAGGGCCTTATGGAGATACTTCAAGAAACTGATTGCAGACACTTTGATACAGAATCACATCAAAGATCAGAAGGAAGCAGCAACTCCCCAGACAAAAGGACAGTGAAAGGAGGACTCATGTCTAACTTTGCTAACTAGAATTCAGGCATCTAGCATCCCCAGTGAGGATACAGTTACCTCCAGAGGATGAATAACACTTCTTTCAGATGTCCATCTGTCGTGGTTTAAACCAATCCACACAGGTCGTCCACTCACCACCACCACACCCCCCCCGACCCTCCCCACTCCCGGAGGGATGGGGAGGAGAATCAGGAGAATGCAACTCCCACGGGTTGAGATAAGAACAGCCCAGTAACTAAGGTATAACACAAACCACTGCTGCTACCGCCAATAATAATATTGATAAGAGAAAATAACAAGAGAATACGACACCACGGCCGAACGAGTTCGACCCCCCGGAAGAGAGAGAGAGCCTGCCCTTCCGGGTAACTCCCAGTTACCTCCCTGGGCATGACGTGCTGTGGTATGGAATACCTCTTTGGCTAGCCTGGGTCAGGTGTCCTGTATCCGCTTCCTCCCGGCCTCCCTCGTCCCCGGCAGAGCATGAGACTCACAGAGTCCTTGGCCAGAATAAACATTACTTAACAACAATTAAAAACAATCGGTGTTATCAGCTCTCTGCCCAGGCTGGATGTCAAAACACAGAGCTTGCACCAGTTACTAAGAAGGAGCAAAACGGCTCCTGGTAAACCCAGGACACCATCTCAGATGAGAGGAGTTGTCTTCAGGAAGCATCTTTTCCCCTTCTTTCTCCACTATGGGGAGCATAGACAATTACCTTAAACTAAACACCTAACTAAAAGCAAAATGAATCCTGACCGATCAGAATAGGGAGGGCAAATAAAATGGGGTTCATGAACAATCAAACACAATGGTAACAAGAAACATATTGCTTTTCGCAATCCCTTTCCTTCACACAGCCACAGCTATAGCTGGATAACGAAATCTAATGGGAGAACTAACAGTAGGCATTACATTCTGGCCTACTTTTCAAGACTATATGTACCATTGCCTCAGCAGGAAACCAACGTAACTGTCCTCCCCTCACTTGTCAGGCTTTTAGGGTTAAGACATTCACACATAGCAAAAGAAGAAAATACCCTCAATTTGCAGATCCTAATGTGTCAATTAAAACAGTCACAGGAGGCACAAAAGCACCCATCAGAGCAGCTTTTGCTATCCCTGCAAGCCAAGAGATGTCTTAATTTGAACTGCTTGTCTGAAAACTGTCAGCAATAGAGATCAACATTGGCCATGACAGGGAGAAAAAAAAAAAGCAGCTAACTATAAGTCACATACACACCAAATTTATGCCAATAAAGCTTTGGGCTGGAGTATTTGCCAGCAAGCACTGATAGATGTGTACAGCTGACCTTCATTTTCAAGCATAACACTGCCTCTAACAAGCACAGTTTTTAACAGCCTTATATGTGAGGGGTTTTGGCAGACCTCCAAAAAAAAAAGGGGGGGAGGGGTATTTTATATTATTGTAGTGTAAAATGCCCAAATTACACATGAATGAGTGTTAAAACCTTAAAAACACGTGCAAGTTGTCTCAATTTTTAGTAGCTGAAACCTGTTTAGCTGAAACCTGATATAGAGAAAAGATTAGAATAGTTAAGATTGCTTATCTATACAGGTTACGTATTGATAGTGCAGTTCAATACCTTTGCACAGTATAATTTATTCCTTCCTGTAACCAATATATTTAAGTTTACCATTAGCAGGAGAATTGAAATATACAGATAAAGCAATATATGAATAGGGAGGTTTTGCACTGTCTATAACCATGCTTTGCAATCATGATAGGATGTTTCTTCATTGTAAGAAACAATAAATATGCAGTCTACCAGCTTCCACATAAATAGAAAAACGATTTTTTAACTTTGTCTTCTAAACAGACCATCTTCAGCATCAGAACAAATGTGGACATTATCCCTTCTGCTTTGGGTTCGCAGGCTGTTGTGTCCAACTCAAGCAAAGTTGGCATTTAAAAGGCTTCTCCTCCTGCTTGTATTTTCCTCAGCTGTCCTCCCTTATGCTGGGGTGCATCCAGGTTCTCTCTCTTCTACCCGGCCACTTATTTTCATAAAAATTGTAGTAATTAGATATCTTTGAGCTGTCTGCTTTTCTCTCTGGTACTGACCAAGATATTCCAGCGTTTGCCTAGGCTTTTCTCTTTGCAGAGATACACTTGAGAAACACCAAGTGAATAAAAGCAATTTCAAAGTTTGAAAAGAACAGGCAGCCTTTGCTTCAGAGATTCAGAAAGCTGGGGTGCCTGCAGAGAACCTCCACACAAGCATCCTTCTCTCTACCAAGCCCCTGAAATGTCTGGACTTTTTGGTTGGTTGTTTTAATAATTACATTAAAAAAAAAAAAAAAAGCATCATACTGGGAACACAATAAAGATTTTTCGAAATTGCTCAGAACAGAGATGATTTTGAGGAGAACTTTGTGCCCAGTGCATACTTTTTTCCCTATAAATACAAAACTAAGAATGAGGGGATTTTTAAAGGTTACACTCTCCAGAAGTTCCATTTTAGGTCTCATCTGATCTACATCTTCTCTGCAGCACCATTGTTCCTTTTGCACCACAGAGACACTGAGGTGGAGTGGTGAGGATCAGAACAGGCTGTAGCCCCTCTGAGAAGTACTTGTTTGCAGCTTGCAGAGGAGCAACAGTATTTGCCATTCTCCATCATAATTCTGGTTGCATCCATCTTGGGTAACCTTTTAGTAATAGGATTAAATTGCAGAAAAGGAAGGCCAGGGGAGAAAGATGTCTTGTGACAAGGATAGAAAAAAAATCAAGCCACAATATTAGATGAGGCTTTAGAAACTCCCTTGCTGGAGGTTTTAAGACCAGGTTATACAAAGATCTCTCAGAATTTTTTTTATATATACTGATTGTGTTGGAGATTTTTCAGTATCTCTTCCTGCCCTTTTTAGTATGATCAGAAATGACAAGGTAAAAACTGCAGAACAAAGTCTCATCCAAGGAGACAGAGTTTAATGTTACTTCCCGCTACCTTTCCCTCATGCAATAAAGACAGATATGCAATGAGCACTCCGTCATGAGGCACAAGAGGGAGAAGGGATCAGGAGAGGATGAGAAGACAAAAGGCAGTTCACTTCCTGATTAACTTAAAATTTTCAATGTAAGCAAAGACTACCTTTGACACCATTAAATTGGATTATTCAGGGCTCCAATGTGTCTGCTCAGCTCAACACCACCTTAATTAAAGGAAGTTCTTTACTGTAAGGGTGGCAAGGACTGGAGTGGGTTGCCCAGGGAAGCTGTGAATGCTCCATCCTTGGTGGTGTTCAAGACAGGCTGGACAGAGCTTTGGGTGACATGGTTTAGTGTGAGGTGTTCCTGCCCATGGCAGGGGGGTTGGAACTGAATTATCTTAAGGTGCTTTCCTACCTTAACTATTCTATGATTCTATGATTACCACCACAACAGCTAATTCTTACCCTATGAGGGTAACAGTCATGTGTTCTGGGATCCCTAAGCTTGAGTGTAGCATATAATCAAAAACTACTACAAATTAAAGTAGAGCATACTGCAAGTAATAAAGATCAAGCCTCTGACATGCCGCTCTTCCTCAGGGCTGTCCCATTCATAGCTACAAACTTTATACAAGAATCCCTTCTTTCAGTGACATGACAGCTCATCCTACCTGTGCTATACAGACCTGCGCTCACCACAGAAGCATTCTGCTGTGAACTCTTCTCTCCCTTTATGCTCTAATTATTTCAGTGTAACTCCCTCTTCTACGGCTCTGCCCCCCCCCCCCATGCTACTTCTTTATTTAATTGCTTTGCAATGCCCTGGCTTATCACACAGATTTTCAATTAAATTAAAAGCAATAAAAACCTATTTTGAATTGTTCACTTATTGTGCTTGAATCACATGCACTTAACAAAATGCTTTGATGGAGTCCTTACTTAACATTCCTTCTGTCTCAGTGATCTTGAAGTTACTGAACATCTGTTTCACCCTTATCTCGCACTGAAATATTTTAGACAGATGTAGCTATAAAAAGCCATTGACCTCAAAATTTAAGCCATTAATTCAATTATTCCTATGAAACCTATAGTTTGTGCATAATTAAGTTAGAAAGAAATGTGGTCACATAATAATTTTTTTAACACTCTGGGCAGAAGGGAACTCTGTCAAAAGAGTGCCTACAAAAAACACCACTGTAACCTGGAGACTGGAAATTTCAATGTCAATTGAACTCCCTACCCCCAGAGAAAGAAAAAGGCATCTGAACCTATTATTGTGGAAAACTGAAGGGGTCTCCTGTGTGCCTTTGATCATTTTGCATGTCTTAATTCCTTTTTCCGGCCCTTTTGTTTCTGAGATGTGCACTGACCAAATTCAAAGGAACAATCCCTTACTAATTACTCAGGTCTACTCAGCACTCTTCTCCCAGCACAGCTGAATACGAATGTGTGCACACTTGTGCAAGGAGCATCATACCCAGGGACCAGACAGAACATGAATAAAGCCTCTAGTGCTGAAGACAAAGCGCTCCAGAGTCCCATTTGCATTATGATTTGTGCTTTCTTTTTTCATAGCCACAGCAGCCCAGGTACACTGTAAAGTTCCTGGTCTTGGGGTAGCCTGCATCCTTCCACTGGCAATTACTGATTGTCTGTAGCCCTACGAGGGCCTTTTCACACTAATTTCAGTCAGCAAGAGTAAGATGAGCTGCTGGTAACATACGCGTTTTTACCAAGCTTTACACCCTTCTCCCAAAGTCATCAGTTGGGTTTCTGCCTCCCAAACTGCAAGTGCCCCAATAAGTTTTATTGCTATGAAGGACAGAGTGGCACTAGGAATGATGATCTCCTGTTGCCTGTGCTCCACTTAGGAGAACTACATTTCTTCATGGCATCATACTTGGCACTCAATTGCCTCCTAAAACAGAGGTAGAGCAAAGCACTTAAAATCAGGCAGTCATTCTTCCATATCTCTGGCACTGGCTCACCATCTCTTAGGGACTGAAATTGCTTACACAAAAGTACTGAGAGTTCTGTCATTAATTCAAGTGGCAACAGGATCAGCCTTAGCAATAGATTTGGCCTGCCATTAATAAAGACTGCTATTCTCTTTACTACTGTGTATGTTCACAAACACACATACCCAGGCAAGAAGTCACACTGATGCCCTTGACACTGGATGCACAATCCTTCTGTAATGATTCATATGAAACAAATAACTGTTCAGTGTGCAATTACTTCCCCCTCCCACAGTTTATACCATCTTTACCCTTCCCTTAAACCTAAAATTAGATACTTACTGATGCCAACAGCTGTAATAAGTTTAATTGCAAGTTCTGGGATTTCACACTGCATAAAGAAAGGTTCCAAAATGTAACGTCCAAAGGCCAATGATATCACTGCTGTGGCAGCAGGGCTAGAGTAAAAACAACAAGAAAAATCACAAAGTTAATCCACAATAGATAATATCGTTATGGGATCATGCTTTATTATCACAGAACTGTGAATCATACTTAATATTGGCGGGTGCTTGTAACCTGCTGTCATGTACTGTGATCTCTGAATGTATGAGGGAACCATAAGCAGTTTAGTTTTGCTCAGCTGTTCTGATCTTGACAGCAGCACTTCTTACCAGGATTATTCTTGCAAATTCCATGCTGTAAAGCAGCCGTAAACAGAAAAGAAAGGTATCAATAGAAATCTTCATTCACTCGCTCAAAGTAAACATGTCCAGAATTAGATTACATTGGCAAAACTCCAAGTAAAAGTCATTAAGGAGTGAATTTTAGTGGCCAGTTATACCACCCCTCAGAAACAAGCAAATTAATTTCAATCAAGCTGAGAATTCTGCTATATTGAAATAAGTATCTCAAACCTACTCAAAGCTGGTATTAAAATCTGAGACCATGCAACAAATGAACAAAAATGGTTATTTCCTGAGATGCAAACAGAATTTGTTTCTTTTATTGACTGACAACTTCCTAGCACTGCAAGTGAAATCAAAATTCCTTGAAGCACAGAAAGCACCTACCATGAAAGGGAGAAATGTGAAGGCATGCACTTGTTGCCTTTACAAATTTGAAATACACAATGTTCATACAGCCTTTCTCTTTGAGATGAGCTAAATGTCTGCCAGAAGCCTTAGCACCAGCACAATTACCAACAAATTACCCTGTGTCTCGGATCAGACATTGTCTGAATATAACAGTTCCAGTGACCTGTTCACATTTGGTTTGGGAGGACACTTTCACCCTTCTCACAACAGCTGGTGGCTTCTGTGCTTCATCACACACACACAATAAGGACAAAAGCGAATATGATTCTGCCTTAAAGGATTTTTGTGTTAAACAAGAGTCCATGCAAATTTATTGTGGGAAAAAAAAAAAGATCCAGAGCATTTAATAAAGTAATGCTTCACCTTACAGAATTTGAATAGAAATATAGTTGCTAAATATGCTATGGAACAGTGTAAAAATTCTGCAGAGAAGTTATTATTCTCCATCAGACAATAAAGGAATTTTCCATGGAAGAGTTTTGCCCTTGAAACAGAACCGACTTTCTTAGTGTTATGACTCAACCAAAATGTCACACATTGCATTGAACCAAACTGCAGAGAAGCAAAAACCAGAAGTTTCTTCCTCTGAAAGTGTCTGTGTGGACAAATCTGGGCTGTGGCTTGTGCATCCCCACACATGAGGACTGGTCCTCTCACCAGCCAGCAGTTGGCTTTGCAATTTTTGCCTTTGATCAGGGACCAAATGTCTTCTGTGTTGGATTTACACAGACATTTTATGACTTTACCTGGGTGCAATATTTCTAATTTACATAAGATCACCAGGCTTCCTTCCAGCTTTTCAACACTTCAAGCTGCCAAAAGTAGTTTGAAGTGTCCTAGATCAGATGAAAGATCAGATCTTTGGAGTCCCAGCTCCTTTTTCCAGAAACTGGATTTTTCCCTCTCATTTTAAGACAGGCCTTTTTAAAGAGGCAGTCGCTGTTATCCACACCGCTATGTTTTTAAAAACATAGCTCCTAAATTATACTTCTCATAGCTGTGTCTCTTGTATTCACATGTTTGGGGGAGATGTTGCTGGCAGCTTAGTCAGCCAGTGGAGGTGGAAGTTGAAGGAATGGGACATTTTCCTTTTGATCACAATCCTAAGGACAGGCTAGCAGCCCCTAACTACTGTGTGTTCAGGAGTGGACAGGGAGGGCAACAGCAGCTTTCTTTGAAGGGCAAGGAGCACAAAAAAACATCGGCTAAGGAGCAGGTATAGTGCCCCAGCACATACCACAGGTGAGTCAGTTGCTTGACAGCTTGTTCTACCCAACCTATATGTAGCAACAACTATAGTTAATCACTACAGCCAATGCATTCACATACTCTTATTCACTTGTTTGAAAACTAGCCTCCATTTTTTTTTTTTTTTTTTAGGCATGTAATATACCTGCAACCTGACTTTTGGGGAGAAGAAAAGTTCCTACTTGTACTGGATGTGGAGCAGCACAGTGTAAGGTACATCTAAACTGCAGGTAATTCTGGCACAGTTTAATCAGTGTGTGAGCAGAGTTTAAGTGTGTCCTAGACTGTAAAATAGTGGCTGAAAAGATATTTGAGAGCAGGATATGCTGAGTTTGGTTGTGGCTTCTTCACCAGCCTGTGGGTGTGATAATCCTGTGATCTTTCAGAGGAAAAAATGGCTTAGCTGAGAAGTGTGTGTGCAACTTCATCTACTGAAAAAAACCCTAGATACATATTAGTCCTTAACTTCTTTGATAGCAGCAGCCAATTAGTTTACCAATGCAGGAGTGAGATGTAAAACCTACACAGAGCACCAGCAGCGCTGCTCTGATCATCACAAGTTTTAACAAGTACACCTCACTTGCTACCTCTCACATTTGATGATTAAAGAATTCACTGACGTTCCTTCCCGTGCAAGATGATTATTTACTGGGTGTGGGGCAGATCATGGTGACTAAGAGTGTTTTTGTGACATTCCTGGGACACTGTCATATGTAAAAGAGCAATAATTTTGCAAGGAGAGGAATTTATGAAGCCTGGTTTCTTGTTGGTGTTTGTGCCTATGTTCATAAGGTCTCCCTACCTAGAAAGGTGCAGGTTAAGAGGGGGATATTTCAGACTCTTTTATTGATCCTGGGATGTGTAATGATATAGCTATGATCACAGCACTGTGATTCTCACAGTTTAAAAATAGGTCTGCTTCCTGTCTGGTTTTCCTTTTGTCAAAAAGTTAATAGGGTTAAGACATCTGCTCTTTCATCACATTCAACGGAAGTTACGGAGCAAATGCAAAGTTTACTTATGGGGGTGAGGATGTAAGGGACCATCTGACATACAAGATTACTTCCACCAGAAACAAGATAAAGATCCTTGGATTCATAATGACACAGCACTGTCAGTGCTTTTAAATTCAAATCTATGCTAGAACTTGTTGATATTATGTAAACATAGCTGTGATTTGAAATGAGGCGTGCACTTTTGTGACTAATTTGCTGATTGCGGAAGAGAGGGGAAAGGAGTGCTAACTAGCCTGAGGCAGGACTGGAGCATTCCCGAAGTTATTTTATAAGTGAGTTGCCCCTGTTCTACCTGTAACAGGCCCTCTAGCCTCAGTGATACCATAAAAAAAGAAAATAATTCAAAGGGCCACATTTGAGTTTGCTGCAAAGATCCATTTAAATTACAAAAATATATTTGACATGATTTGGCATCTTCATATTGTAATTCACCTATACAGTGTCAAGAGCTCCAGGAGTCACAGGCTTTCATACCAAAACAATACTTTGGACATTTTAGATACGTAAAGAATTAACGCTGCTTTATTTGGCCAGTTAGTGCTTTTCACAGTCATCAGGATTTAAGCTTTCTAACATCCCACAAAACCAAAAAAATGGGGACCTGAACTGACATATGAAGAGCACATGGCACCCCAAATCTGAAAAATACTGGGCAATAGCTTCACCAGGATTTATTCCTGTATCCACAGACAAAAGCAACTGCTCCAAAAGCCAGTGGCAAGTCTGAGAAAATATAAAGGTGACTTCCCTCTTCCACTCTACGATATATAGACACGGATATTGGCATTATTTTTGACATTAATGGATACAGTAAGCTTAGAAAAATTAATGCAAGTAGCTAAATTTGTGGGGCAGGCAGTTTTTTTCAATCATTTTTTTCTCCCCCATACATGCACGTATGTCTCCTTGACAATGTTAACAAGCAAAATAGTGTTGTGTTATCTGAAGTAACCATACTAAAAGAACACAGCTCACTGATCAAGGTATATTTGACTTGTTTTGCCCACCACATAGTGGAGGTTTTTCTTTATGACTGAAAAGTGTGCTGCTGTCAGAAAGAAAAAAAAAAAAAAACCCACAGAAAAGCCACAATAAACTTACCGAATGATGAGTAACTCAACCCAGACTCTCACAAAAGCAGGTAAGGGGCCAAAGGCCTCCAGGATGTAAGTATAGTGACCACCAGATTTCTTAATGCATGTTCCTAATTCAGCATAGCAGAGGGCACCTGTGAGAATTAAACTTTGGCATCACAAGAGATATCCAGAAACACCTTTCAAAACTTTTATAAGCAAAACAACGGAGCTGCTGTGGTATCACAACTGCTTTAGATGTATTTTAATAACTTTTTCAAGCAATTAGGTAAGTGTTAATTCATTCAGCTAGGCTTGCAGTTAACCAAACAATACATGTATCTAGATACACTTAGGTGAAAATCCACTGGAGGAACTGTTTGCTATCAACACATTTCATTACTCATTCATATCTCATGAAGAGGGACAACAAAATGCTGTGTCATGCCAGCTACCCCAGCTCCCCACCCAGCCACCGCTAAGTGAAAGCCTTCTGACACGTTTGCTTGTTATCAAATGATGATCAACAGGTTATACTGCACATTGTACAATACATTTAACATGTGACCTATGGGTTCTAAACTCAGTCTGTCTGATTCAGGCGGGCTTAGTTCGCAAACAGCCCATGTTTCTTTTAAGATCAGAGCCAATTTACACAGGGTGGCATTTTCATGTTCTAGCTATTGAGCAGACACGTTAGCCAGTCTTTGCCCTCTTTACCTCCTGCCAGAAAACAAGTAATTTCTGCTTTAAATAAAGCAAATATTCCTGCTAGTTCTTCAGCTTCTTTGAGATTAGCTCATTAAGTAGGTCAGCGGACCCCTCTGTCCTACTGAGGCTAAGGTGCAGTTTGCCACTCTGAATGGAGGCTTTGTGTACAGAACAAATAAACTGTCATTCTTCAGAATTTAACACTCTTCAAAAGTACACAAAATTAGTAAAATGCGATAATTGCTGGCCTGTCACAGTACACAGGCCAGCAATAAAACTTGCATTACAAACTTGTTTCCATCACACTGTTTTTTGCAGCTCAGTCTTTCAAAGCAACGTCATGAGGAAGGAACAAAGTAAAGATTGGCAAGAGGGGTTATCAGTGTTATTACTATTTTGTTCCTTTTTATGCCTATACAGCTTAGGTCCAGAGGGAATTATTCCTCTCAGACCTTGCTCTAGCCTCCAGGAAACTAAATTTAGATGGCTAAAGATTCATCTGGTGTTTGAGTGGAGTGACCCCCATCCCCAGCTGCTGGGGGCCTTACAAGCAAACTGTAAACTACCTGTTACATCCAGAAAAAAAACACTGTGCATGATGCATGGCATAAACTGGACATTTACTTTTGCTGTTCCTTTAGGGGCCCCTAAGAAACAAGTATTTATGTTTCCAACTTGACTGACCAGGCACCTGTGGGACAGCGGTTGCATACCTCTGCGCCCTCCACACAACCTATCACACAGCAAAAAACCTTCTGTAGCCCTATTGGTCCTTAAGCTCCACTCCTGCCTTGGCATCCAATGACAAAATCAGACAAATAACAGCAATAATCCACCAGCACCCCTCTGGACTGATTAGAAACTTTTAAGGGACTTACCAAAAAGCGAGAGGATACCACACACCGTCCAGACAGTCAAGGACATGCCCACGCTGCCTGTGTTCTTCAGGATGCCTTTGGGAGAGATGAAGATGCCAGCTCCAATGATAGTGCCAATTATGATGGATATCCCCCTCAAAAGTGTCACTTTCTTCTTCAGCACAACTTTTCCCTCCTGGGCTGGCTGTTCACTGTCCATAGAGGGCAACCTGCCATTAGCTTGTCCCTGAAAGTAGCTTCCATTAGAGACTGTGGTTACAGCAGCTTTCCTATACATGCTACAGTGCCACCAGCACACCGACAGCAAGCACAGGGAAAAAAGTTTCCAGCAGAAACTCAAGACTTTTTTTGTTTCCCCCTCTGTGTAGCCAACCAATTGGTCTCTTCCTCTGCCCTCTCTTATCTTTCCAGCTGCTCCTACACACAGGTAGAGAGCTCCTGAAGTGTATTTGAGCCTCTACTGCGGTCAGAGCACTGCTCAGGAACACCTGCACTTTCACACTGCGAGCTGGTACTGCCCTATCATTGGGAACCAGCTCAGCTTCCGCATGGACTTGTATTTAAGCTCTTGTCATACCAAGTTACTCCAGCTGAATGATGATGCAAATTCTCCAGGTTTGCATCAGCCATTTGAGAAACCTCTGGCATTACTCAGCATTTCTTTTTTTTTTTTTTTTTTTTTTTTTTTCTTTCTCCTTTTTTTTTTTTTTTTTTGAGCAGTAGGGGCATGTTGCACAACTGACCTGAGGGTGATGGGAAGAACAAAGCACTCCCAAGCCAGCCGAGCCAATCAAGCTAAGCACATCACCCTTAACACCCCCAGACACACTCCCAAATGTTTTTAAAGCAACTCGGAGCCAGAAACAAAAGCCTGCCTAAACACAAAGCTGGTCAGAGTGCAAGGAGAAAAGAAATCAAACAGGGTACGTCATCTCTGGGTCTAATCCAATTTCTTCCTTGGAAAATCTCCCCTTAACGAAAGTTAAGTTTGTAGGGCTTAACTTCTCATGTGGCAGCTGATCAGCTTCTTCCACGGCTCTGCTACTTACCTGGACATCTCTACAGGGACCTGTACCTACCAAAAGAATACATAAAATCCCTCTTGTTGCCCCGAGTTGCCTAGCAACACACCCAAATCAGCCTAATGAACACCCGGGGTTATTTCCGAGGTACAGTAATTTTCACACATGCTGTGCGTTTCTAGGATGTCGGTAAGCAATGTTTCTACGACACTTCCCCTTAAGAAATATCATTCATGTTTACAGCCACCTCATGAGTGTGATCTGGCAGGAGGAGGATGAGAATACCCCAGAGCCCAGGGTCTTCAGCAGCTCAGGAATCAGAAAGCGGGTTTTGTGTTGTACCTAGTTCTTCTCTGACCAGATAAACAGGTAATCAGATGCATAAATACTTTTATCGCATGACTTGATCAATCAAATTCAAACCTGAGAAATTAAAAAGGAGCGTTCTCATAAAACAGAGTAAAAATCAATAGCCTTCAAGCACTTGTAACTGAATCAAGGGACAGCCTGTGCAATATATGCCAAAAGGGAAAAATCCTTCGTAGCATAAATACTGCAGCTGCTCGTGACTTCAGATTAGATCAGTGCAAAGAGAAATTATTACTGCAGTTACTGCTTTTACTGCTTAATTAGGACCTAGGATTGAGGTGGGGGGGAATCACAGTTAAAACATTTTATCATTTCAAAAGCAGGCACCAAGCTCAGAGCACTATAGTGCTTTCAAACTTATGTGAGAAAGAGATCCTGGAATATCAACACTCTGCAGCTGTAAACCTTCAGTGTTTTTAAAGCCTCCTATTTGCAGTCATAACTCACCCTTAGTAATTTGCACTGAGATAAAAGAAGGCATAAAAAAAAAAAAAAAAGCTTATTTGGTTTAAATACACACAAGTAGAAACCAAAGTGATTACAGGTTTTGACTTCATACAGGTAGTGCTTGTCTGTTTTCTCAGCACATCCTACTTTCCCTCTATGTGCTGATCCCTCACTTCCCTGCACAGCTCAGACTCCCATTGTCGCTGCCCCATATGCCCAACCTTTTGGGGAAGCAATTACCCCTCCGGCAGGTGCTGCAGGTGACTGATCATGGGCAGGACCTCCTCTGGCCACCCCAGAGTCCAAACCAAGCCAGTTTTCACAACAGCAGTTACATGCAAACCCACAAGTAGGTGGTGTGCTATGCAGAATTGTTTTCCCCTGGTAGTACGCTTCATAGGCTGCTCCCCAATAAGATTATAAAAGCCTGAAGGGAATAACTAGATGAAATCAAAACAGGAAAAAAGAACCACAGAACTCTGTTTGGGCTGATGAGTTCTGTTTTAATTTTCAAAGGCTGTTTAATGAAGAAACACATGACATCTTAAAATATCTAATACTTTAATCATTCTTAACTAATGCTTACACTATTTATATAGGAAGATGGGTCCAAGATGAAACCAAAAGCTCAGTAACCTCCCAGATGATCCTGAGGCAGCTCCCAGTAATCCAGCTATTCAGTAGAAACACTGGACAGTATAATGGTTTTTAAATTTCATTTGACCACTCACCAGAAGAATGCATGTTTGCCCATTGGACATAGCTATTAATGCTCTCCCATGAAAGGAAAAGGGTGCTTGCTTCTTCTGTGGTATAGGGATAACACACATGTAAAACTTAGCACCATGTGAAAATCCCAGTGAAATTTCTAAGTTGGGAACTAAGGAAAGCTGGACGCAGAAAGCTTTTTTCTAAATACTGGCAGTTTGCTAGCGATCACGCTATTTGTAGCCTTCCTGGTGAATACTGTTGTTATACTGCTTCTCAACACTATCCCCTAAGAATAAACAAAGAAAGAAGCACACTTTTTCTCCTTTGAGTTCAAGCCTTACTTCCACCCAGGACAGGGAATATTTATTTGGTGTTGGGGCATTATTTGTTGTATTCTGGAAATTTATAGAATTCTCTATCAATTGAATCTACTCCTGAGGAGAGCACAAAACTGGAAAAGGGTAACCACTGTTTCCTGTCCCCCATTATACAGCATACTCACAAAATCTGTTCTGTTTTTTTGCAGCGCAACAGCCACTTTCATTTGAATTATTCATTACAAAGCAAGGACCGGGTATTACCATGCAACTGCAACATAAAATGCTCTGTGCCTTTTCAGAGAGCTACTCTGAAAGCAAAGGGCTTAACCTGTCCAAGACTCAGCACAGCCTTGTTCTTCCACAAAAATCCACTCTGAAAACAGCATAAAAAGATATAAGGAGCAATTTTCCCTAGATTGATGATATTATTTGAAGCAATGTTTCTAAAAACAATGCTCTGAAAAGAAACATTCAGCCTTTAATGGCAGCTAGCACTGTGCACAACTTTTTATTGTTTCTCTGTAGCTGGTGGGATTTTGTTTCCAAATCCATAGACATATTCTCCCAAACATTTTAAAATATAACTGAGATCATAACTGTGAATGGTTCCATTTTGAATCTCACCATCCACTGAACCATCCACTGTCTGTTTCAAATTGAAATTCTCACTAGCTTCTAAGTCCTCCTACTCTCACACTCTTAGCAAACAGCTAAACTACTAGCTGAAGGGGTCAGCTCCCCATCAATGCTGGTTGCCAGAGGGCTCTGACAACCAGGACTGGCTGCATTGCTGGGCTCTTTCACAGTGTGTATAACATAATTTTTGGGAGCCTGCACTGCACTACTCCAGCCGATGAAGTACTCAAGCATCACAGAGAAACAACGATACTACAGTGTTTCACAGGATGAACATGCCTGACACAGGGGTACCCCCGTTTTTCATACTAGTAGAGATCATGCCGCATACCTGGACACAGCTGAATCTCTGATTCCAAAAAAGGTACAGTTTTGATATTTCCCATGGGGAGTGCTACAAAACACACACACACAGCGTTCCTCTTTATGGGAACACTACAACACACACAGAGCAAAGTGAAGCACCTGAAATTCAGGCCTGGACTTGAGTTTCCACTTCTCAAGCCCACAAAAACTCCATAATTTCTAGGTGTAGCGAGCATACCTTAACAGTCCTTCCGGGCATTTGTGTATCAGCTTATTGAATCGAGCAAATCCAAAGAGTCACAAGCCAAGCCTCCAGGCTACACATTGCCACACTGACTGGAGACTCGGGAATAAAAAAGGAAGTGTATCAACACTGAAGAGGCGAGGAAAGCCCCAAACTCTTTTGTGTGGGTAGCATGGCATGAAAATGTTGTTTGGGAAACTGAGCTGAGTCTTCTCTGTATAATGCTGAGCTGTTTGTGAGACTCAGAAAGCAGCCCTGTAAGAAGGCAGTAGTCTGGTTTCAAATGTCAAAGAAGGGCAAAAATACCTAAAAGTATTTGACTCATGTAGGCAATCTAACACTGAAAAGTTCTGACTGGGAATTTTCTGCTCCTTTTGTAGTGTTAAGAAAGAGTTTAACTAGCATTGAAGAAAAAAAAAAAAAAAAACTGTAAGCAATTTAAGAATTAAAGTGTCATCAAGAATTAAGTGCGAATAGTAACATCATGAAGTTTACAAAAACCTCTAGATTGAGACTAGGTTTTGAAGTTATAATGCAAACCTAGAACTTTAAGAAGATTAAAACAAGTTGTTATTGTCTCTACCACAGGCCAAAACTTTAGTTAAAAATGGAATTACTGAGAATGTTGGGGGGGAGTGTTATTTTGTAATCAGAGATTCACAAATTACTTGCTTAATTATTTTGCATTCCACTTTGTGCAGAATACAAAGAAGATATTTAGAAGAAAAACAAAACAAAAAGAAAAAAAAGAAAAAGGAATGAAATACACATGCAGCTCAGAGGCTTTCAAAATAAGAAAAAATCCTATAAGAAATCTAAAAGCAATTCAAACATTAATTTTTTTGTGTTTTCAGTAAAAAGCTTCCTACAAAATGCCTATGCAGTCAGTAAATAGAAATCTGGTTCCAAGAAGACTGCAGGCAATGATAGCTGTTTAGAAGGCAAATACTTCTGAAAGTTTCCTTGTCTCCAATTTGCTGATAACTGCCAGTCAATTTTCAGCTGGCAAAAAAAAAAAAAAAAGAAAAAAGAATATTCAGAAATAGCTCCACTTTTTCTTATTATTAGAGCTTTATTCCAAAAGGTACCAGGATTTCTATTGAATGCTGTGACATTTCAATTATTTAAGTGGACAACAATCATTGGTACCACACAAGAAAGCTCCACGTGTACAAAGCTAATTCTTACTGAAGCCTAGTGTATGTGAAAACATGACTGTGCTTTATACCACCTCATTTTTAATATATGCAATTATAACCTAAGCAATGCTGCACATAAATATTATTCTTGAGTTTTCTGTGTTTCCATTTCTCATCATCAGAATGACACAACAAATTCCAGAGTCACTATGTTATTGTTCCTCAGCTTTTGGATGCAAACACTGAGGTACCCCACAGCTTTCAAGAAATCAAGTCCTCAGGGTAAATTTCCATCAAAACTGCATGTGCCAGATACCTGGCGCAATGGCAAGACTGCTGTCGGCTTCAGGGAATCAGGATTTTACTTGAGCTGTCTCAGGCTAGGCTAGGCATGTGAACAGAATTAATCAGCACATCAGAAAAAAATCAGGATTTGTAATTTAAAAAAATAAAAGATAGAGACAGAAATAGCACCAAGAATGCTTTCTTTCATAGCTCCCTTCGCAATTTTCCTGATGAGAATTCTTCAGACTAGATAAAAAGCTGGTAATGTGAAGAAATCGTTCAACAGCAGCCTAGATTATCAAATTTAGGTCCCGTTACTTAGTTAGTCCTTACTCACTTTTACTGTATTTTTCATAAAATTTACACAATATCATGTGTACAAGAAACAGGATCCTGGAGCATTTGCCTTACTCCTCTATTTGTCCAGGTACTGTACTTCATGAGAATCATGTTTTTTCATTATAAATCAAATATTTCTTTTTTAAAGAGGGTTAATGATACTTATCCCAAATCACAGGTGCAACAGACAGATTCAGCCACTGACTTCATTTACTGAAATAATCTACCCAAATCTTAGAAAAGAGAATTTCAAGAACTCAAAGGATTAATTTACTGGCCACTCCATGGGGAAACCTTTCAGATCACTTGTCTTAGTCTGAACTCCAGTTCCTTATTGTCACCCTTAACAGAGGTCACCCTTCTTTCCTGTCAGGTTTAGCAAGCTCATTCCCCTCCTTTTGCATATAACAGACTAGATGGAGCACACACTCAAAGTTATTTGATTTTTCTGAAACAGAAAACTACACTTGTACCCAAGAATAATTGTAATGGGATTTTTAATTCCCATTTAATTCTCATTCCTCTCTCGATTGCCAGATGTAGCAAAAGTTTCATCTGTGGATTTCTCTTTTGGTTCATTTAATGTAGTTTTTTGTCTGGAGACCAAACATTTCTTGGCTGTGGCCTCTTGCAGGTCACAAATGCAACTAGGTCAGGCTCCAGTCAATAAACTGCCAGGTGGTTAGGGCTGCTTTAGCATCAGCAGCAATGGCACAACACGTGCATTGAGACAGATGGAAAGAAGCATCTCAATTAGGGGTTGAAGTGGTGACAGAGTTTACCACAAGAAGGGATTAAATTGCAGAAAAGCAAAGGCACATGTGTGCAGAAATGCTTCACTAGTGATTGGTGGTCAATCATTTACACTGTCATTGCAATTTAGCACTGAAATGCAGCCTATGGGTCCTGCAGGGAATCATTTTATTGGCATCTAAATGCACATACTATGTCTTCTTGAAGTATTAAAAACTCCATCGGAAAGGGCATTCATTTGGAGCACCGCCAAGGTGCTTCAGCAGTTTGTACTAGTGCAGCTCCATATATTATTACCACATTTCAGTAGAGAGGAGCATCTTAGTGCTGAGGTCAGCCTCTCTTTCTTCTTTGAAAGCGAAGTTCCTCTTTTCCATTTTTACAACAGATTCTTCAGAGATGCTGTTTATTCAAGCATAGTAATCTTATCATGGTTTTGTGACTTTTGGTAAGAAGATTATGAAGCCAACGTACAGCAGACGTGTGCAGCATGTGGGCATGATGTATTTCTGTCTTGTCTACTCTAGAATTCGTACTTTTTTACAAAACAGCCATCATGTCAGAAATCTGCCCTCTTCCCCCTTACTACCTTTGCAGGGGGGTACAGGTTATCCAGATCATCAAATGTCAAGTCTCCGAGACAACAAAAAGTAGTGACGTGGATTTCTATGTACATTTTAGGTTCATGTTTCACATATAAGCTTACAAACAGCCAACAAATCAACCCCTTCTGTGTATAATGCACCAATTCTAGCCTTTTTCTATCCTTCCCACATTTCATCTAGTCCAAAGGTTAAGAGAGAAAGCTTTTTTTACCAAATACCCCCACTTTAGTCATAGGCTCTTTTACAACAAAATGGACATCATCCAGAGTGTTTTATTCTTCTTTGTTAGTATCTTGCTTGCACTTCAAGGAGGAGAGTTGAGACGACCCTATAAGAGCACACTTTCATGACTCCAGCCTTAAAATAAATTGATATAGTCAGTATTGCTCACACTTTTCCAGAGGTTTCAGGCCACTGTAGGGAGGGTGGCAGAGAGGGGTTCAGCAAGACAAAAGACTCCCAACTCCTCTCTCACTTGTACACTGCTGAAATCTGGAGCCAGTATATACAATGGAAAATGTATATAGTCAGCCACCTTTACACCAAAAGCAAATCCTACCCACTGTATAACCTGTCCCACACAAGACAGATCTTCCCCTGAGTATATCGATATCTCCATTACTTGATGAGTACCCCATCAGATTTATTGAAAGTATAAACTTGAGTGAAAACAGTACCTAAAGTAACTACGGTCATTTTCAAGTAGCACAACACCTCCCTGTAAAAGGTACTCATTTTTCACACAGCAGGCTCGAACAGGGAGTACAGAAAGATGCTGCACTGTAATACTTGTGAGCACTTACAGCAGAATAGGTCAAACGTAACACAGAAATTTAAATCAGGGAAAACTTAGCCTGTATCAATTTATATTTGGGTTACACAATGCATGCTTTGATTTATTCTTAATTTAAACAAAAAATTGGAATCTGGACAGGAGTATACTCCAAGAAGAGAGATCATACTTATCATTTCAGTATACTTTTTATTAACAATTCATTAACTTCAATTTATTAAACCCTTTCAGAGAAACTAGGGAACGTATCCCAAACTGCCTTTCTCTGAAAACAATGCCGATTTAAAGGTACCTCCTCAAACATAACAGTAATGAGTATGGTACATGAGAGACATGTTGCTATTAGTTATTGTTTTATTTTAATTTTCCATCTTTATTTCTCACTTTTTCTCCAACTTACAGCACACTCTGTAAATTCTAAAGTAGGAGATATTCAGAATTTCCTCTTATTTTCCATGCCCCTTTCCAGGAGGAAACGAATGACCAGTCTCAGTGAATCTCCAGGAATAATATAGAATTTGCTCTTTGATCCAGGTACCTATAATTATCCCAGATATCCCAGGTAAGCCTCCAACAAGCCAAGCAGTTTAATTCGGAGTTTTTGTAATCCTGCCTGCCCCTCAGGCTATGCTAACCTTACAAACTAGAGGAGGATTTAACCAGTCGGCTGAGCCAGCCTTGTGCACACTAGGGCACAACCCAGCAGAAACCTTAGTGAGGAAACAGCAGTTACCAGATTGTCTTTTGGCATTGATGCAATTTCTAAAGCTAGTCTGGGGTCTGCCACATCCACTTCCATTCAGTGCAGAGTCAACTCTACTCAGGGTACAAAGACAGGAATTTCTGGTTTTCTCTAGACAACACAGATAGAACAAGCAATTATCATTAAAATAGGAACTACTCTATTATAGGTCATTTGGGAATAATTCCACTAGTCCTCCCCTTCCAAATGAGAAAGGCTTCATTGCTCCTTTATCATCAAGGAAGAACAGAATAGGTGCTAAGAGTCAAAGTACTAAAGAATACCAACAGATCCTGTAGGCAGAGCAGAGATTTTTTTTTTTTATAGACCCTCCTCTTCATATGGACAGCCTTGCTAATCTTCAGAATGGAGGATATCACCATGAAGTACAGTGCAAAGCCTTGAAATGTCAAAGTAGTAAAGAATTTTATGTTACAGAATGTATTTCACATTATATTTCTAATATCGCTTCTCCTAACAAAAGCTATTCTGAACACACTGCGGGGCGAAACAGAAATTCAGCCTTATTCTATCCCAGCCTTATCTACCCAGATATACAAAAATCACCTCTGTAAGCTTCAGGATCTCCTAGTTAGTGAATTCATCTTGTTCGATTTGAAAATGAAGTAATCTTCCCACTCCAAACAGTCCAATGTACAATCTGCTTCGTACATTCTCTTTTGATTTAAACAAACAATATAAAAGCAATTTTCAATCTCTTAAGTTAAAAAACTGAAGCGAAAACTCCTCACCTCACATACACCAGGGGCAGAACTTCTTCCATCACCTCTCATGCTATGCTGAGCATAATAAACTCAAATGACATGAAATCACAATATGTCTTGATGGAAAGCAAGCTGCAACTCCTTAGGGTAAAATACCCGTGCATTTTTATTTCCTCTTGCATGGCCCTGCATTTACTTCTTCTCCACTTCTGATAATTAGTGACTTGGGAAGGCAGAGAGCAAAGAAACAGGTGGGGAGAAAGGCCAAGGATTGTGTCAAGCTCTGTTTTGAAAAAGTTGCTTTCTTCTCTATTTTGCCAGTAAAATGTTGCATTAGTTTTCTTGCATTCCGTAACTGTAGCTAGCTCTGACTTAGTTTACAACAGGAAATTGTCAGAGTATGCAAAAGTCATTCCAAAGCTAAAAAGCAGGAATGCTTCGGCCTCTGTATTCTGGATTTTCATATATCAGTTGGCAGTTTCTGTAATTGAAGCAGCAGTTTCAAAACTCAGCACCACCAAATATGTAATGAAGTGCAACAGTACAAAAGTTTAGTGGGTTAAAATGAAACCTGCAACTATTTTGTACAGCAAATAAGGCCTGAAAGTTAAAAAAAAAAATAAAAAAAACTAAATAAATAAATTCTGGGAACAAACCCAAATATGGATCAGTTTGTTTCTTTCCTTGAACAAATAAATGCCCAGGTGCTAAGCTATCACCCAGAAAGTGCACATTTTGGCACACCAGGGAGTATGCAAGCATGAACAAAGGGATTTCTGTCTCCTTTCTCTGCAGCCAGTTGACAGGCTACTCTCTGTATGTATTTTAACAAAGCCTAGGGATTACATGACCTTGTCACTGTTAGGTATGAAAAGAGCCAAACATATCTGAGGCATTGCTGTAAAGACTGCAAGACAACAAACAGCAGCCAAAATGGCAGGCAGGCACCAGGACCACTCCAGCATAATCAGTGCACAAATGTAGTAACCTTGTAATGTAGTTTGTCAACTTCAGGTTCAGAATCTGCCCCTGCATAAACATTGACCTTTTGGCAATGTCTGTCACATCGAGAAAGGGGTGCTTCCTTCCTCCAGCCAAAACAGATGTGCAGTTTAAACCTCTGGTTTTTACCAAAATCTCCTTCCTACCTAGCTGTTAGCTAAACTAGTTAGATTTGCATGATAACCTGGTAGCATGAAGTGCAGTACAACATCTCTGGTATTTAAAATTAAGATTCTGCTTACAGCTATGCTCAGTACTTAACTTCATCTGCGTGGCTGTTCTGCTTCCATACTCCTCTTCTGACTTAAAATTACAGAAATTTATTTGCATTCAGGGCTCCTCAATATATATTTTTTGGTTCTTTTTGTGTTCATCAGAAGGATACTTTTATCTTCTAGAATCTGACACCCATCCTGAAGAGCAAAACATAATAAATAGATTATAAGCAGTGTGCATTCAAATAAATTACATGTTTAAATGTGTCAGTTAAATTATAATGCTCAATTAGACAGCTAATTATGTTGAAAATGCAGTTGTGTGCATAAATTGATGGCCACTCCCCCAGCCTGCCTGGCTGTTTCCATTCATATATTGTTCCTTTTTAGTTTTATTTTTCAAATATCACCTAGCAGAAATTTTACCTAGGTGCAGGCATACATTGCTTTACTATTATTTCATTAAAAAAAAAAAATAATTTGAAATACAATTCAATATTCACACTGAATTTTACTACCTGCCATTGGAATTTTCGTGGCAGTAGGATTTGTGGATCAGGTTCCCAGACTTCTCAGGATCACATTCCCAAAAGGCTTTCCCTCTGTTTAGGCTGTCTTACTTTCCAGGATAATTTTTAATAACTCTCACTGCATCATTTTATAAAGAAAAAAATATTTTAAATTTACATGCACATGTGACTTTTACAGATGGCCTTTTGAGGTAATGAAGAAGCTGTGCAGGAAATCATAACTGACACACATTTATATAACATAGTACTAAAATTGCCATTGCACTCATTAATACCAGCTAGGACCTGGAAATCAAGTAGGAGAAGAGTCTGTCAGCATCAATTAATCAAAATTTGATTTAAGGATAACGCCTTGCTATGATAAATTACATCCTTGCACATATTTATGACATCTCATCCTACAATCATAATGCAAAATAGAACTTTTCAGAAATATTCTTCATGTTTCACCATTTGTTCAGTTTCTATAGGTTTACAATGTTTATGGACAACCAATCTAACTGAAGCACCTACAGCAAAATCCAAGAACTTGTAAGTTATTAGATCTGTGAAGAGTGAAATAATGACTTGTTTTGTATTTCCAGACGGTTATATATCTCATTCCTTACAATATGAAAAGAATCAGCAGCAAAGTTCAACAGTATCACTGTGTTAAAAATTTAGGCAAAATAAAGACAGTATGATGCCACCAAAGAGAGAAATTCCACTTGAGCTCAGCATACAGTAGCATTTCAGGCAGTCAGCTTTTCAGTTCTTACACTTCTATAATACAGAAAAAAATATGGTCTGGAAAAAAAACCCAACCAACAAACAATGAAGCCTGATAACTTACTTTCTCTTCTAGTTTTTTGGCCTTTCTTCCAAATCGTCAAAGGTAAGAGTTTCATTTTTAATTCTAAAACCACTGTCATGCAGTTTCTCCATACTGTCAGCTCATACATTGTTTGTGGAAGCCATAATTATTTGTGGAAGTGTTCTCAGTTAGCCCATATTTCCTGATAATCCATTTAAGATACCTTCCAGTAAAGAAAAATAACTGAAATAATCACATCTGCATCTCTGGGCATATACGGCAGTAAAATCCAGCTCCCCAAGACATCCAGAGTTAATCTGGATAAGTACTGTGAATGAAAACATATAAACCTACTTCAACTTTGACAACACAAGAGAGAAAATGATCTATTGCACTACATCTTTATTTTTTTATTGCCTCTATGGTCATTCAAGAGGGAAATCTTCATACTTACGCTATGCTTGGTCCTTCTGGGACTTGTGCTCTGAACTATCTCAACTACAGAACTCTGGGAATTCCAGAGTATGTTCTTTATGACACACACTACAAATTATTAAATTCCACTTTGAAACTGTCCTGGTTTGAACAGCAGCAGTCAGTTTTCTCCTTCTTAGGAGCTAGTACAGTGCTGTGTTTTGATCTTTTGGCCTGGGAACAGTGCTGATAACGCTGATGTTTTCAGTTACTGCTCGAATGTTTGGTCTGGCCAAGGACTTTGTGAGCCTCATGCTCTGCCAGGGAGGAGGGGAGGCTGGGAGGAAGCAGAGACAGGACACCTGACCCAAACTAGCCAAAGAGGTATTCCATACCACAGCACGTCATGCCCAGGAGGTAACTGGGAGTGACCCAGAAGGGCTAGAGGGACTGCAGGGTTGGAGGAGGTATCGGTCGGTGCTCGGCTGGGGGGAGTGGGGCGAGTTATCGGTGGGCTGGTGTTGAGGTGTTGTATTCTTTCCTCTTGTTATTTCCTTTATCATTATTATTATTGGTGGTAGCAGCAGTGATTTGTGTGATACCTTACTTACTAAACTGTTCTTATCTCAACCCGTGGGAGTTGCATTCTTTTCGATTCTCCTCTCCATCCCTCCAGGAGCAGGGGGAGGGCAAGAAGTGGGGAGAGTGAGTGGACGAGGTTTGTGGTTGGGTTTAAACCACAACAGAAACTAAAAGTTCTGTTTAAGTCTCTTTTTTCAAAAATGGCATTAAAGTCCACACATCAATTTCTGACACGTTGCTTTGAACCACTACTCATGGTACAAACTATTTTAAATATATAGAAACAGCAATAGTGTTTATCATTTGGTCTTAAATTTCTAAGCAGTGCCAGTCTGCCAGCCTACAGAGTGGCACTGAGAGGGGCTACAAACTGCTTAGAGATTTCTAAAGGTTCTTATAACTGTCACTAAGCTCGCTGCACCACAACAGACTGAAAAATGAGAGAGGTTTTCCAGCTGAAGTCACGTATGTGTTAAAGAGGATTAACATGAACAGCCAACTAGCAAATGCCAGTTTCTTTCTTTCCAATTTTTAATCCTCCTTTCTTTCTATCCTACAATAAACTACCCTCTCTTCCCCCCTCCAGCTCTATATATTTTCCCCTTTTTGGAATAACCCATAAAGGAAGCAGGAAGTCATTTAACACATGCATCTAGCAGAATGAAATTCTGTGCTACAGACTGATGATACAGACTGTGTAGTAAATTTCACTCAAAGCAGAGTATTAAATCAGAGAACCACTGGAACAACTGAGGGTCACAACTGTTCATTTACACAATTTAGCTGTTGCATGCTTATCTCTGCCTTCTCTCCTGTCCCCCGTGTATATATCAACAAAACCTGTTCAATCAGAAAAACACTTGAGTTAGCATCCAAAGCCATTGCAGACAGGAATAAAATAAAAATGCTCTGGGTGAATCACACTAAGGACACATCCAGTAAGGCTTTTGGATGCTGCACAGCCTCACCCCATCATCTGGCCAGCTTTCACCTTCATCTACGTCTCCAAGACACTAATGATATCACACTTTGGCCCAGTTCTAGAATTACTATTCACACACAGTAGGTTGGTTGAGTATGGAAAGAAAATTGGTGAAACAAACATTGTAACTAACAGATCTCATCATTTTCCCAGCTTTGAATAGTTTAATCAATTAGCTATATACTTCATGTTGAAGTGTTTCCATGATGAACAGATGTGTTCCCTTGGTGTGCTCTCAATTAAAACTTAAGGGAAAGAAAAGATACTAAGGTTAGTTGTTGGGGTTTTTTCTAGTGGAAAAAAAGTGAGTCCAGAGGTCTGTGGCTGATATTGAGCCAATGTTATTCACCTTTCCTTTTAGGAACATTTCTTTTCACAACAAAGAAGTAATTTCTGGTTACCTCAGTAACTGCTGTATACTGGCTCAATGCCACAGACACTGCAGTTCTTCAAGGCCTGGTAAACCTGGTTTCCCAACAAACACCACCCATCTGCAGGCCACAAAGGGTTGACTACAGCTGCAGTTCCAATACCTGTTGACACAAAAATTACATCTGAATTACAACTATTTTAATTGCCAGAATACATCTTCAGCATGAATTTGCACAAGTTTTTCAGACAATTCAAGTCTGGAGAAACAATAAAAACAAACAAGCAAGCAAACAACACCCAACATTTTCTTTAATTTTGCTTGAAAGTTTTTCTTTTCTTTTAGACCATCAACTCATGGAAATAAACAAATAAAAAACCCAAACAAACAAACTACCACACCAACAAAACGCCCAACAGACTGTGCTCTTTAAATTTCTTGCTTTAGAGGGCAGTTTTCTAAGACGCATTTGTCAGCAGCTTTCAGGAAATACGTAAAAAAACCAAACCAACAAATCCTAATCTTCACTAATTTCTCTCATAGGATTATTTTATTTTTTTTTTCATTTACGTTGTTGAACATCATTCACAAAGCAATTTGACATCTGTAGGAACTTCAACTGTAAACATCTCAACATTTCCCTTTTAAATTCCTTGGGAAGTAGTGGTCAGATTTAAATGCCAAAGATGAGGAAGATAGATTTCTGCATGGGACCTCCGAGAGATAGGCTGTAGTACATTGCACCTATTACATTAAGCTATCTCCTGGTGGAAAAAAAAAAAAAAGCCAAAGGTAAAGTAGACCCCTGGGTCTCTTACACTATTCATTTAGGTCAGAAACCTTCGTAGTGCCTCAATATTTCAAACTAATTCCCCTAGAAAACCTCAAACAAGTAGTATTTCACTTTGGCTGAGCTTCACATAAGAAGTGGTACATTACTACAGTGAGAGACTGATTTCACCGTACTTGCAAACCAACAGAGTATTGCTTTAGTGTAATATCTTCTTCTCACGCCCTTTTGCAAATGAACTTGATTTAAGCCAAAACTGTTCTCAGCTATGGGTACAAAAAAATGGGATAATTTAGATAGAATAAAATCAGTGGGATTTCTTCCCACCATAGTTGTTTCATTTCTTATAATTCATATATTCTTGGTTCAATTACCTGTCACCAGAGAGTCTATCTATGTTTCAGACCTTAATGAGCACATAATACCCTTCAAGATATACCTGTTTGCTGTGTTTAAGGCATTAACTATTTAAATGCTATTCAGTTCTCACAGAGATCTTAAACCCCTGCTTATTGAGGTAATTTTCTAAGCATAAAAATCACCACTCCAGCATGAACTTTCTCAATGTATATCTAACAGCAAATTTAAACATTAAAAAAAAAAAAAAAAAAAAAAAGCCATTTGGGCAAAAAAAAAAAAAAAAGGCATTTGGACAGATTTCATGGTTTAAAGTTTGCAGATCCTCATTTTGAGGCAAATAACATTTGTACATTGCCCTGGCTTTGGCTGGGAGCAGTGCTGTGTTTTGGCTTTAGTCTGAGAACAGTGCTGATAATGCACCGATGTTTTCAGTTGTTGCTCAGTAGCACTTACCCTGATCAAGGACTTTTCAGTCTCTCATGCTCTGCCAGTGAGGAGGGGCACAGGAAACTGGGAGGGAACCAAGACAGGACACCTGACCCAAAGTAGCCAAAGGGGTATTCCATACCACAGCACATCATTATAAGTATAGAAACTGGGTTGTAGGAGTAGTTGGCCAGGAACCACTGATCACTGCTCAGGGACAAGCTGGGCATTGGTCAGTGGGTAGTGAAAAACTGTGCTGTGAATCACTTGTCTTGGTTTGGGGGGTTATTCCTCTCTATTTCATCATCTTTATTATCATAATCATCATGATAATAATAATTATTATTATTTTACTTTATGTCAATTATTAAATTGTTCTTATCTCAACCCACAGGTTTTACTTTTTTTCCATTCTCCTCCCCATCCCACCAGGGGCATGGGGTTGGGAGTGAGCGAGTGGCTGCACAGTCCTTAGTCACCAGTTGGAGTTAGACCAGTCCAACACTGAAATTGGTAACTTTATTACTCTTGGTACTTATGTCACACTTGAAAACCAGAGAAACTAAATTAAAAGGAAGAAAAAAATTAGCTTCATGTTCTCTTGGAAGGAGATGGAGGTGGCAGTCCACGTGCAACTTCTTGTACGCGGTTGCTCAAAGAATTATGCATTGGCTGCACAAAAACCTGTCATGAACCATCAAGAAAATGCTGAACCTTAAAATAAACCCCCTCTACTGCAAAAGTAACTCTTCCAGCTGGCAGTAGTAGTCAAGAACACAGTAAATTTATTTATCATACTACACAAGCTGCATGAAAGAAAAGGGAAGCACAGCAGTGCAGAAAGAAATGCATGGCTGAATCTATGTGATTTGACTACACTTGTTCCAGAATCATGACCAATGAAATAATCATCAACTAATCTCAGCATGTAACTATAGAGATGCTGGTGGTAATGATCATTTTATTTTTACATGATTATCAGGCAATTTGTTTTGTTTTAAATAAAAAACAGTCCACTCTCCTTTTTCTGTTGGTTTCAGTATTCATTATTAATATGTAATTTGCTTTTATTGCTTTATCATAACTTTCATCAAAATCTTATGCTTGTGGTATCACTGTTTGCCGTGAAAGTCTTTACAGAGTAGTGAATTATAAACAGCAAAGTCAGCTTATTTTAGAGTACATGGGTTTTTCTAACATAAAATTTTGGTAATTTTCTCAAAAATTCCCCCATGCGAGTAACAAAAGGGAATTTTTCACTCTGCTTTTAAAATGATGAAAACATATAGCCTCCGAGTGACTGCGGGCCATGGGAGAATTGTGTGACTTCTGCTTTTATCACCTGCTACCTCCCCTTTCTTGTATTCAAAACTAACATCACAAGTCCCACTGCCTACCAGTGACTCCCATGCATTTCAGAAGGATTTAGGCTGCAAACCCTTTAAGGCAGGGATTAGGTTTTAATTTACAAATGTCAACCAATTGTCCTGGGTTCAGCAGTAGCAGTCATTTTTCTTCTTCTTAGTAGCTGGTGCAGCGCTGCGGTTTTGACTTTCAGCCTGGGAGCAGCGCTGATAACACCAATGTTTTCAGTTGTTGCTCGGTAATGCTTACTCTGACCACAGACTTTGTGAGCCAGGGAGGAGGGGAAGCTGGGAGGAAGCACAGACAGGACACATTACCCAAACTAGCCACAGAGGTATTCCATACCACAGCACGTCATGTCCAGGATGTAGAACTGGGGGCAGTTACATAGAAGAAACACAGAACAGAATGACTGTACAACAGAAGTTCCTCAGATCACTCTGTACATGGGCACTTGCAGGTATCATCTCACCCCAGGTATTCATACTGCCGTGGTTTACTCCAGTGCCACTGTCTGTCCACACCAGTCCATTGACATGGGAGGCATCTCTCCCAGCTGTAATCAAGAAGAGTCAGTTCTTGAAACCCAGCTGGACCCAATGCTATGGATAATAAAGCTACATGGCACAACATGTTTCCTTATCCAGCTCTACTGATGGATCTGAATCAAAGACTTCCTCATAACATGGGAAACCTCTCTGTCCCCCAGTATTTAGATGTACAAAACCAGCCTTTTAGACTGCTGTAATTCCTATACTTTTGAGAGCAATTCTTATTCTTCTAAGAGGACACTGTCTATACAAGGTTTGCCATTACAACTTCACCCACTGGCAGGGGAAAAGAGAATAAATCACTTTGTCAACCAAATAAAAATAGCAAAATCCCTGGTGTAGAAACAGATTCGCTAACAGCTGAGTACTATTGCAGGCTTAGGTTATGTCATTTGTCATTTTTTGTACTATGCAAATACTCTGCAGTTCTGCTAGACAGTGCCTCCACCTTCACCATGTTAACATTGTGACATATGTTACTAAAGCCTTTCCAGTGCTGGCAAGGTCAGCACAAATGCTCAGCACCTCCAATGTTTTTTTCTATCTTTTCTATGGGGAATAGAAACCCTGCCTGGAGAAGGTGGATTCATTGCAAGACTTCTCCTTGTCTTCTTTCAGGTATGGGTCATCAGACACAGACAGAGGTTAGACTGGACTCATAAAAAGACACAGAAAATGCAGACTGCTGCAAGAATCCCAGAACCATCTCGTTTTCTTCCCTTCCCTGTTCTAAGTTCATATGAAAACTATGTGTGATTAATTTTTTAAAATTGGGAAAGATGATGCCTAAGGCATCTCTAATCAACTTGCTGGCAAGGTACATATGACTGCTGCAATCCTGCATGGCAAATAAGCTACATAGAATTTTAATACAGAAATTACCGCTTGCCACTTCAAGATAATGACTACCTACGAACCCATTTAAGACGTGTGTGTATGTGCATCAACAAGAGGGATAAATTGCAAGCTCCTTCAGAAGAGGAGGTGGCAAAATGAGGTTTTTACCAGATGAACTATCCCATAACACTCGAGAACAGTAAAAGGAGTCATCTAGGTGAGGTAAGCTCACAGAGTACATCTGCTTTACAATTCTCCAGGGTCAGATAATGGCAGCATAACAAAAAAAAGAAGCAAGGCCACCCATCAACATAACACCCAGCATTAAAGTAAAGCCAGTAGGCTACTAAATATACTGGCATGGACATATCTCTGGACAGAGAAAATGTTGATAACTGAGGAAACAACACTAGGAAAAAGAGAAGGTTTGGAGGGCACACCTATCTACTATAAAGAAAAGAACCACCTGAAAAAATTGCATCGTTTCCCACCCCTGTGCTTGTCCTTCTGACCTCTCCCTGAGCATCTCTGCTTTTCAGACACGTCTGTATAATCCTTCTGGGCTACAGAAGGCCCTCACAACAAAAGGTGGTGTACTTCCTCTGCTTATCTAGCATTACCCAGCCCAGCTATAAATCAGGCGCAGCCAGAGAGAGATTCAGAGGTCACTGGTTATTTTTAATCTTCATCTCCCTAGGAAAAGCTTTTCCCGTGTATGTTACCTATCAGTTGAAGTAATTGTGTGTACTCTAGAATACATCAAGACATTATTACACTAAACCCAAATCTACAGCAAACTTCTCTCTAGCTACACAGAACTAACACTAGGTATTATTATGACACAGTGATGGACAAAATTTGGCAGAAAAATGCAAGAAGCTGCCCAAGAAAGGGAAAAAAAAAAAAAAAAAAAAAAATCAGGACCCAAACAAACATAGCTAGGAACAACTTTCTCATACTTGGGACTAGCAGACCCTGGGAACACAAAAAAAAACCACAAGAAGAAACAACCTATTGCTGCATGACTCTGCCATAGTCAAGCAAGGGAACAGCTAGCTTAAAAAAACAGCCTAGCTTTCTAATTAGTTTCACAATAGTATATGAATGTATTCAGAATACAAAAGGTAACAACGAGAAACACTGTAATGGATTAGAAAACTGTAGGGTCGTTACCACTGTGGGTAGATCCTGAGATAATAGATTCATTGCAGTTATTTTTCTCTGTGCTTTTAGAGTATAAACCCAGCATGTGCACAAAATTCCTAAATGTTTGATTCTTGGTATTTTATATAGGATATATAAGTATAAATACACAACTCTACACTACTTCACATTAGTAGGATGACAATCATTTGACCTGTACACAGCATGAAAATGCATACACAACATTTGCTAGAAATTTTTGAGCACGAGATATCGTCCTCCTGTAGACAACTGCAAGGAATTCCCAAAAGAGAAACAGAAGCTGGAAGGTAGATTTAGCATTTCAAAAAGACTTTTACAGATTTTTTGCATTTAAAGCAATAAAGTAAGTTAAGTAACTTAGAAAAATAAAAAGAAAGCTCAGTTACAGATTAAAAAAACTTAAGAGGAGTGGGGTTTAAGGCGAAAGATCATTGGGTTACAGTACACTTAAGTGAATTTTAATACCATTAATGCTCTTTGCTGTGTTTATTGCTGAAATGGGAAATGAGGTAAAATGGGAAAAATTAATGATGGCACAGAAGTGGTAAGAATTCTGAGAAATAAATTCTGAAGTCATAGTAATATTTAAGTATGGAGCAACATGGTGCCAGACAGAACTGATTCTAGGCAAAGACCATCTGTTAACAGAGATGTCTTGTGAATTACCACAGTTACTGAAGAAGAGCAATAGTCAAGAACTGTCAATGCATGAAAAAAGTCAGAAGAATACTCAGTTTCAAACTTTAGAACACCCTTTCTGAACATCTCCAGAAATACACTCTTTATTACCATTTGCAGCTTTATGAAGAAGTGAAGATCAATTTCTACTCTACATCTAATATTTTGATCTTGTTTATGCAATCCAACAGTGCCAGCTCCCAGTTTTGCAAAGAGTTCTTGGCTTTATTTCTTTTAGCAGTTCTGTTCTCCCCAGCCATTGCCCTCAGAGAAAGCCGCCAATTACATCAGAAGTCAGTGATGAGCCCCAAAGTCATCACTGACTTTGGAGGAGTTAAGAGAATGCACATAGCATCTGAGACAACAGTGGCATGTGGACAGCAAGAAACACTTAGTTAAACAAACTTGTTGACTACATGACTATACAACACAGCACATCTTCTAGAGTCATGTCACTTGTTCAGGGCTAGCAGGATTTTATGTTAAAAATGCTGATTGATTTTTTTCTCTAAGGACATATGACTCCAAATACCTAACAGAAGCTGAGACAACTCTAGCACCTTATTACTCAGGTTTTTACAGAGTTTCTTTGCAGGATAGCTCTTCTGCTTAAAGCTTGGCTCTTTCTGTGTTTAAGGTCTACTTTAACAACAACACATAAAACAGGCCGGAAGATGCTTTCCACTGAAAGCCTACATTTCAATGCATAGCTCCTGTACTCCTCCTCTGCTGAAAACTGTGTGAATAAGTGTGGGAGATGGACATTTTATAGGGTTAGAGCATAACATGCTACATGCCTACATTCCTCACTTTCCCCTGACAGCTGCTTCATACACTGGTCTACTTTCTGGAAATTGCATATCACTGCATGTCAAGTCAAAAATGTTTGAGGTCCACGAGGAAGCATTTCTACCTGTTCCAACTTCGCTGTTAGCACTTCTTTGCCCATCAAACACTCAGCATACTTCAAATCCAGATGAAGATGTTACAGAATTATTCATCATCTTTATAGATAGTTAAATAATACTGTACTTTTTTGTTTGTTTTACCTCCACTTCATGTTAGCATTAATATTTTCTTTTTCATATACATGTCCTCACTAATTTATAGCATAGGAGGAGAAAATCTTAAGAACATTTAATTGTCATAGTCATGTTCCCAACTCTTTATCTTTTGGTACTTAAAATCAGACTAGAATTCAAAGAAAGAGGATTAGCTTAGGGTGTAACTGAGGTAAAAAGGTTTTGCAACTCTAAAATCGTAATAACTACAGTAAGAAAAGAGATGGAAAAATCCATCGTGCAAGGGAATATTTAGTCACATATGAACAACCAGAGCAAAAAGCTAAGCTGTGCAATTGCCTTGCTTCTGTGGTAAGGGATGCCAATGCTAGGTTTTTTGCTGAAGAGGAAACTGCTAAAACTCAACCTTTGCGATGAGGACGTGGCAGTAAGTACTTCTGATATTGTGTCCTGTGGACAGCTTTTGGCGATGAAGTCTCTAATACTGCTGCACTTTGTTTTTTAATTATTGTTATTTTTACTATGACAGATGGTGACTTGTCTACAGGTGTAGCTGATATCAGGCTACAATGGCACCAGCACTTCTAGCTGCGGGACTACAGAAGACTGTAAAGCCATCTACATTCTGCTTCAGTGTAGCCTTGAGACCAGTGCTAGTTGACACCAGTAGGAGCTTCAGTTACCTTTCCTTTAAAATATATTCCATAGCTGCTATAACCTGTTAATAACTTTCTGCAATGTATAAAGTATCTCTGAAAGTCACACACTAGGCAAATTATGCCTGATCTCTCTTTAATCCCACTGATAAGTTTCCAGAATGATGTTATAGTTCAATTACATTATTCTTCTGCTAATACAACAGGAGATGAGGGTGGGTACTGAGTCATTACTCAAGTCTGCAGTTGTAACATGCTTTTTCAGCACTGATGCAAGGGAAAGATGGTGTCACTTTGAAATTCCAACAGAGGAAGATGGAAAAATTCCAATTAATCCCAAATGCACAAAAAGAGAGAAGGCTGTACAGGTCTGAAGTTTCCATTAGAAGGCTTATAAGATGACAAAAATACAAAAAAGCTTACAATTAAATTTATGTGAGTAAAAATCCCTGCATAAATATAACAAAATCCTTGTGGAGAAAAAGAATTTTCCTAAAACAAAGATATCTCACTGGCCCTACATGGATGTGCTAGTCTCTTACCTGTAGAAAAAAAAGAAGAAAGAAGTGACCTCCATGTATTGAAGGCTTGATTTAACAAGTGAATCCCTTAGAGTTTTTAAGGTGCCCATAGATGGTAATTCGGATCCAGCAAGGCTGTTGTTCTTACCACAAAGATGAAAGCATGTTGAAGATGAACAAGTGCGTACGCCTTCTTTCATTTTGCAAGGTTGCAAACATGCTGATTGCAACACAGCAGCAATTTTTGAAAAACTACTACCTGCATACCTGAAAGATGTGATGAGCCAAAAGATAACCTTCCTGTGTTCCTCTAACCTGTTGTAGAGTTACCAGCAACATCTCTGCACTATCACAGAGGCAGTTTTCTAGCATGAAAATAAAAGAAAGGAGGATTTCTTGTTAAGAGAGAAAACTGAAGCCATCTATTTTCTGTACAAACGACCTCGAATGATCATATGCTTTAGGAGCATTTCCCCATCCTAAAGCCACCACCCAGGATTATTCCAAAACACACATCACAGTCATTACACAAAATAGCTTGTCCTTCAAAGCAATGATAAATTCAGAGTCCAGTTAAGGTCAATAAAGATCAGGTAGGAACTTTACAAAATCAAGTGTGTCAGTGAGAGCATCCTAATTAAATTTCTGCTCAGGTCGATGACCAGCAGCTCCTGTGGTGCCCCTGATCCCCTCCCTTCCCACCTTCTCCATTTCCCCTGTGAAACTTGTCAATACAGTTGCACACTCTTAAGAGACTATCATCTGCATTTCAGGGGCAGTCAAAGTTAAATTTGTATAGCTCAGTCTTCCCATGTGATGTGGAAACTCAGTAAGATAAAATAAGCACACCAATATGAAATTTTTCTCTCAGAAGACACCATAAACACTTGGAGGAATGACTTTGTTATCTTTACACTGCCCTGGGGACAACTTTCCTCTTTCTTAACTCAAAACTTTTCAATAAAAATAGAAAAATCTCTAACAGGATAACTTGCAGCAAATTTTACTATATATTTTTCTTAATATTGCCTATCTTATTTTACAAATAGCCTTTTCTGGGCTCCAGGCAGAAGGGCTTATGAGCTCCTAGCACATCCCAGTTCCAGTGGGTTTCACTGATTATTCATGTCTATACACTCCCTCCTATCTAGCAACTAAACGTCACCATAGACACACTAAAGAGAGGTACATAAAATGAAAAACTTTAATTGTAGCACCTAAAATCCAGGCTCACTGACATTTTGCTGTTCTGCAGAGACTTTCTTTTAACTACTGCTTTATTTGTATTATATTTGTTTTGGTCTACACAAGGAGCAAAAGTCCTTCCCTACATCAAAGTTATTCTGAAATAAATCCATGGAAACCTGTGGGGACATAGCACCTCCTGATCTGCAATCAGAATTCGGCCTAAAGTCAGGATTTATAAACCTGGCAGTAAAATTTATGGCAGCACTTAAAAATGACACAGTTTAATTAAAATGAGAGATGCTAGGGTAGATTTTTTTTTTCTCCTTTTTATAGTTTTGTGGCCAGACTGCTGTGGTAATTGAAGACTCATCTTATTATTATGATCTTCATCATAATTATTTTTCTTTGTTTAACGTTCAAACAAAGTTTCGTTTCTATCTTCCATTTCATTTTACAGATTTTGATCTTACTAGCAGCCTGGAGAGCCTTGTTTAATTCTCCTACATGTTAGGACCAAAGAAGAGACTAATTAAAAAGAAAAACTGGAAAGGACAAAGAAGGTTCAAGGCAAGGTGGGGGGAAGCATCATAACAACAATTGCCAATAAATGCACACATAATCAGCAAACAGAATTATCAAAGTATTATTCCAAGTAGTAGTCTCCTACCTGAGTATTTCTGCCTTTCCTCACTAGGTCTGGAAGCAAGTTTCTGCTTGTATTTTCATGAGGCCCTCAAACAAAATTTCCCCACACATCTAAATGTTTTCTTATTTATTTCCATTCATCTTATGAAGAAAACATAGGACAATTTTAAAGATCATATAGCCCCTCTTTGTGAACTGAAATCCAATGCAACATGAAAATCTATTCATTACAGAAATCATGAGTTCCAAGTATTAATTGTGCTACAGTTAAAATGTGTCAACCCAACTATCGTTCCCTTATAATGATTATAGCCAAAATGTTATCCTCAAATTTGGCCTAGCTGACTTTCTAAAACAAGTGCTAGCAGACATAAAATATTACTCCTCCAGTAAGGGAAGAGTAGATCAGAACCTGTCATACTAAGGAGCTTAACAAGGCAGAAGGGCCAGGAGGTCACTGTTGGATTCTCACAGCTTTAAGAGGAATTCACATGCATAGACACTGTCTTATTCATTTGAAATGCCTTCAGGTATCCTTCTGCCTCAGCTGACATTCCACCTGGGCATGGGTATCCCATAGATCCTGTATCACAACAGCCAGCCACACAGAGGTTGTATCAGCAGGTATAGGTGTCTATCACAGTTAAGCACCTGAATCACTTTTATCTGTCTTTCACTGCCTGCAAACTGTAAGCTTGTAAAAACATTCCTTGTAGCAGTACTACTCCTGATACTGCATTGTCCAACACAATCCATTGACACTGGGATATTCAACATTCCATTTTATAAAAAGGTCATATTTATTCTTCTTCTTGCATTCGTATAATACAAGATACCAAAAAGGCATGCAGGATTTAAACAGGTGGAAGTTAGACTGCCCTTGAGATCAAGTATATTTAATTATCAAATTTATGTATCAGACTGGGACAGATTGCATCGCAAGGTGCTTCAACAAGGCATAATTTTAAGAATCAAATTGCAGCTTCCATGCTCATGGTCCAACTGCATCCCAACTCCACCAAAAAGGAAATCTAGGCACCCAGACTAGATAGAAGCTTTGGCAAGTTCTCCCAGGCATCTTGCAAGGGGATCCACGACTCCAGGGAATGCTGTAGAGCTCCTCTGCAATTATCTAGATGCCACTGTTTGTAACATTCAACATGCATTTCCTCTCTAAAATTAACCCTGAATCCCATATTCAGAAGGAATAAGAAAGATTAGCATTTAGAAAACAAACAGAATTATTCTCCTTAACTGCTGGGGTTTCAGGAGACTCTGGCAGAAACTACCAGCAAAGAAACTTGCTTTGAATTACAAAGAGCAACAGGGGGACAGACTTGTTAAGCTTTCAAAATTGCTTTCATTCCATTTACACCAAAGAAATCACACAGTGCTCAACACTTCTAATTTTCAATCACAGCTAGCCAACCTTGATCCCATGGTCTCATTAATTTTTCCTTCTCGCACTCTCAAGCAGCTATATTAGTTCTCCATTTTAATGTTCTTTCATCCTGTGTGATTTAGATTCCAATGGTCAAACTGAGAACTTCTATTACAGGTATCACTTAAATTGGATGAAGGGCTTCAGACTGCTTCTTTTAACAGAGAACAGTTGATTGTTTATTAGTGATATGCTTTTAGCTTCTTTTTGAGACATTGCTGCTGTTTTGCATGTAAGAGGCAATTCAGCACTTTTAACATTGCCCAGACCCAAAAGGTCAATTCAAGAGAGCTGCATTCTAATGCAAATATCACACAGATGCAAATCTTATTCCATAGACACATCCTGAAACAGAATACCCCTCAGGCTTTTTCCTTAGGTGGAGCTATTTAGGACGAATTCCATACTTACATTTTCAAAGAAAAGGAAGGGAAAGAGGTACCAAATATTATTTTTACTTACTCTGCATTCAGAAATAGCTATTGAAGTAATTAGTACCTATTTTCTTGGACATATAGACGTTAACATGCTTCAAAAACAGGATTAACACATCAGGTATGGTATCAAGTTATCTTTAAAGGCCAGCGCAAAGACAATAAGACTTGTCATACCTTGATGGTGTACTTCTTATACGACTACGGCTTTAGGCCTGGTTTACTTTATGGAGAGCATAAAATCGTTTGTAATTAAAAATCAGTATTATTATACTTTATAATATGGCAACTGAGAAAGGGCAACATTTTCAAGCAAGCCTTGACCTCCAGTAGGTGAAAATTTACAGAGTTATGCTCCTCAGGCTACTACTGCTTCTGGGTTGATGATTAGTTTGAATTTCCCCAAAACATATATTTAACTGCCAACATTTAGGTTCAGATGACTAAGCTTTAATGGGTCACGTAAGGTATGCTTCATAACATTCAACTATAGATTGCACCATAGGCTCTGTTAATAACAAAGAAAGAGGCACTTTTAGGGCCTCAGGATCATTCATTCTTGTTCCATTCCCTGCAAATGGAGTGTAGCAGTTTCCTCAGATGGAGACACACCATAAAGGTCTACATTTGAGCAAATGAATCCCCCTCAAAGAGGCAAAGGGCAAGTTCCCACTTTGCTGTGGAGGGCTGGGTGAAGATCCCTGAGCTAGTGGTGATGGGAGCTGGCATATGGACAGACAGCAGCAGAGAGCCACACAGCAAAATTAGTCTGGGACCCGGGAGCAGCAGAGTGCTGCACTCAGAGCACTAAGTTCTGCTTTCCAGACAGCTCTGCTTGCAAAGCCACATTCACAAAGAATGCTCCTCTATATCAGGAAATAGTATCTTAATTTTAGTTGTTTAATATAAACAGTTGGATACTATTCAGCTTCAAGTGAGGCCCACTAATGCACTATATACAATGACCGTTTGCTGTCAGAATGCTTTCAGACATATATTCAAGGTTCATTTATATTTCACATGTCTAGAAAAAAGGTATTATTCATAATACTAAAAAATATATGACAAGGAAAAGTAAATAAACACCACTTGTACTGCAGAATTGGACTTTTAAACTGGTGCAAAACCTGTATTTCACTACCTCTGGATATTTAAGGGCAAACAACAACTTATTTTTTTTTAAATGCCTAATGCTTGACAGAGTGTTAACTTCACAGCTATAGATCATTATACCTCAGTTCTACAACACAAGTCTGTTTACATATCTGTCTACATATCCCTTCATGAAAACACAGGTTAGGTTATAAGACCTCACATTTAAAGTTTTCTAGAAGCTAATTAAATAAAAAAAAATCCTACCAAAAAAACCCAACAACTAAAAACTTTCCTGTAATGAAAGTCCCTGTAAACACTGGATAACAGTAAATCACCCTTAACAGTACACAATTAAATAAAGTCTTTCAAATAAAATTACTTAATCTACTGAGAAAGGAACTGCTGTTATGCTTGGATGTGCTTTAAAAAGGAAATGTTTTGTAACTGGTGACTTCAACAGAAAAGGTTTTCCTAATCTTCTCTCTCTGTCACTTAGAAGACTCATTTCTATCTGCTTTAAATGCTAATGGGAGTATGAACAATAGTTATTAAGACAGACTTACTTGAGGATCTTTATTGGAGCAGCATGTGTTTTTCTCTTTCAAATGTACTTGAGTTTTGAAGTTAAAATTATTAATAAAGAGTAAAAAATGTCTGTCCTCTGTATATGTTTCATCTAAGCTAGAGGATGTCCATTTTGGGGGAATACGTTTTGGATGTGACATCATGTAAAATCTAGAGGGCATTTCTCTTATGAATGTCTCCAACCTGTGACAAATCCATTGCAAGTTAAAATCTCCAGCAGTTATGTTGAGACTTCACTCAAAAAATTAACTTCAGAAACTGTTGAGCTAGAGATCCATGTCAGCAGTTTCCAGAGCAAATCTGATCACTCCACAAACAACACTACATCTATAGCAACTGTCAGTCCTACCTATAAATTTAGCCTTTGGCATTAGAACAGAAACGTGAAAGTCATGTACTTTGTTAGCAGCACAGCACCAAAATAGGACTGCCTGTGCCCATTGTCTCTGGAGGAAGAACAGAATGATACTTTATACCCTCAAGGTCTGACACCATATTTTAGTAAATAATGCTTTACCCTTCAGATGTCCATTAGTATTAACTACATGTATGTGTAAGGATTAAATTTCAAGAAGTAACGTCAAACAAGGCTGAGAATAATGGGCTAAAATAGAGAAAAAGAAAATACACTGTATTTCCTGCCCCCAGCTCATGTGCTCAAGGGGTGCTGCTTGACTTCTTTGTTTTGCCAAGTTTCTTCTGCTCTCACAGTTACAGACTCGCATGCTCTTCTAGAAGCTTGAACCCTTAAGACATTAAATACCATAAGAAAGTGTAACATCTGCTCTGGAAAACAATCCTCATCTGGCAGGAGGAGTTAATTTTAATGCTTTATATACCTCTTAAACTTATAATTACCAGAGCTATAGAAAGTAACACATGACCTACAACGCTAGTTACCCAACATGTCAGTGCTCAGTGAAACACTTTGGCCAGGAACATTATAAACAAATAAACACATGGCTCTATAGCAGCTTTATCTTTGTTACTTTAGAATTAATCAGAAATCAGTAATTTGTTTTGCTGACTACCTAGTGCTGGCTTTCTCACAACAGAGTAATACAATTTTGCCACCATTTCTATGAGCAACACCGGGACAGGAATTTGAACAATACCTTCTATGGAAAAATTAAGCTGATTTAATTTTTTTTTTCTTGGTAGGAAATTTCACTGTATTGCAGCTGGTTCACACTTGGGGTTTTCTTTCTCATACGAACAATGTACGATAGAATAGTTCCCCTAAAAATTAATAAATCAATCTCTCTTGTCCATATTTCTACACACTTCTTCATTTCTTTGAAATATGTATGATCAGCCTAGGATGTCGCTGAAAATGTACAACATATGGACATACCTTATAACAGGATCTCTTCAATCCAAGTAAAACTTCTTTTTTAAAAAAGATAGCAAATATTAATCTCTTTCTGTTTTTTCTGTCTTAATTTCCTGAACTTGCCCTCGAAGACTTCTGTATATAGAAGGTGAACAGATAGAAAATACAGCAGGTGACAACTGGAACTTTTCATTATTATAATAGGATATATACCACAGCACATCAAGCATTAAGCACTCCCTAGATTTTCTCTGGGAAATACCTTGCCCTGGAATACACAAAGGATTTTGGTTCGCTTTTATTTAAAAGGAACAATGAATTCTGCTGTTTGGATCACTGGTGACATATTACTGAATTTGTTGATTTTGTTATTATTTAGGTATCTGCTATTTGTCCACCAGTATCTTCAAGCAAAGAAAGTTTAAAGAAGTTCACATTTTATCTTAACAGACAGGGGGGAAAAGGTGGTTGCCCAATCAGGGTTAAGGAGATACAATCTTCCAAGTGAAAAAATTTCCCAGCTTCCAAAAAAAAGGTTAACATAGTTTGAAGGGTGATCAGAGTTTTGACATACTTCTCCTTTTACTGATCTGACCATAATAAGGTACATATCAAGACTGCCAAGTGAACAACACTTTTTTGAGCTGGGCATGATATCTGCATGCACGGAAAGCTCTCAGTCACTGAGTGACAGCAGCTATTGCAGGTACTCATCCTTAAAGAAAACATATTTTCTGTTAATACCTGCAAGTGCTCTGCTAACAGGAATTTCCAAAATCTGGATTATCGTGGCTTCAACACGCTTTATTGATCTCTTTTATTTCTTTATTGGAGCCTGGCTATAAGCAAGATGATCCATTTCATATAATATCCTGACCTTCCCCTAAGCTTGGCAAAAAACCTCAGGCATAGCTGGAAGTATGGATGTCATGTAAAAAAATAGATTTTGAAAAGGCTTTTGAAAAATCATTCTCCAGCTAAAGGTCACTGAACACTAGTTAAATTATATAAGGAGACTTGGAATTAAGCTTATGCACCTTTGGCTGTTTTCCTGCTTTATAGAATGTGAGAACAATTAATAATGGAAAGAGCTTACAGTATGTAACGATTCAGTGTGCTTAGCAGAATTACGCATGCTATTTCCAAGATACCACAACAAAGACTAAATCAGCTGAAAGAGGTATGCTCTTCTGCCTGCACAGGCTTTCATCTTGTTCCTTCATGACTTTTGAAAGCTCTACCCCATTCACAACTTCTTTCCTGAAGAAGACAAGACAAACACAATCCAGATTCCTTTTTCTTAACTGATTTAGAATCATAGAATAGTTTCAAGTTGGAAGGGAGCTTTAAAGACCATCTAGTTCCAACTCCCCTGCAATGACCAGGGACATCTTCAACTAGATCAGGCTGCTCAGAACTCTGTCTTGCTTGACCTTGAATGTTCCCAGGGATGGGGCTTCCACCACCTATGGGCAGCCTGTTCCAGTGCTTCACCACCCTCATAGTAAAAAATTTCTTCCTAATATCTAGTCTAAATCTCCCCCTTTCTGGTTTAAAACCCTTGCCCCTTGTCCTGTCATTACTGGCCCTACTAAAAAGTCTGTCCTCATCTTTCTTATAAGCCTTGAAAGGTCACAATAAGGTCTCCTCGGAGCCTTGTCTTTTCCAAGGTGAGCAATCCCAACTGTCAGTCCTCTTTAAGTTCCTCCTCTGGACGCAAAGATTTACCTTCAATTATACCTGAACTTCCAGTTAACTCCAAACAAACCAAAAAGAATACCGAAATACCAAGGAGAGAGTGAAGATCCCTTCCTAGATTAATAGCCAGTTAAAAGAAAGGGCCAGTTTTTGCAGCAAAGGGAGACTACCAGTGGGGTCTGTGTTACACTCTATTCTGCATCCCCAGAATCTGCAAAAATCAGAAATCTGAGAACAGAGAAGACAGCAAAGTGAAACATTTTCTGTTTCAAACAGAAAATATTTGAAACCAGGAATTATTAGGAAGGAAACTGAAAGCATGATGGAAACAGACTACCAAGACCAGAGGTAAGGCAGAGGTGTGTAGGTAGCCATCAGGCTCTGCCTGCACCCTGGGCATTTCTGAGAGTGCAAGAGTCAGAGCAAGGCAGAGTCTGAGAGTAGGCTCTAGCAAAGTCTAGGAGTTGAACCCAGCTCAACAGTCATCACTGTGATGGCTCCGTGTACCCTGTGTTGGTCTTCAACCTGCATAAATATTTGTTAGAGAAAGAAGAGAGGCAGGTGCTGCAGAAGTCAGTATGTTATTTTAATGCTTTCCTGAGTCATGTGCTTAGATTAAGAGATTTGAAAGAAAAATTATAGAGGGTAAGAAACAGCAAAACTTCAAAGATGATAATGAAAACAGTTTCTTGACAACTTCATTTACAACCCCTCCGTATCAGTTTTCACAGTGGAAGCTGAAAATACATAGAGCTGAACGTAAGAAAACGAATTGGAGAGCACTGTCTAGAAGGATATGATTCAGAAACACAGGGCACTTTGGCAACACTTTCCCTCTTCCCTAGTCTGTTTCTGAGGCAGGTCATAGTTGTGGTTTTTAATCCCGTGTTATACTGCAAGTAGACACTTTGGGACGTACTGTGTAGCAAGGCAAAGAGGTTTGAGGGAGTCTGCTAAAGATCTAATGCAAGTCTTTCTGTGGCTGTAATCCCCTTTCCACCCTAAACTGCACGGAAGCCCACAGGAGACAGCATCTGCTTTAGTTTCCTTCATCCACTAATCTGAGGCAGAACAAGAAAGACACCCTGACTGGAAGGAAAGAAGTAAGGAAAACAGTGGAAGGGGCAAGAACACACCCAACTCTGTACCTGATCAATGCAACACTAGCACTCACTTCAGAGAAACAGAAACAGATTAAATAACTATCTTTATTCACCACCTTTTGCATTAAAAGAAATAAATCTAAAATAATATTTGGCACAAACCCATGCCAACTCCCACATTAAACACATACTTTCCTCAGCTATATCTATTTACCTGATCAAATCTTTCTTACTCACTCCTGACCAGAGTGATTCAATAAACTTGGGATAATGAAATAATTTAGTTAATAGTTTTAATTAACAGAAAAAAACAATCCCACATTCATTTAGGGGGTCTAGAAAAGGAGGGAAAAAAAAAAAAAAAAAAGAAAGGGAGCAAATGAAAATATAGATGAGGAACATTCTATTTCAGAGAGTTAGCAACTTCTTTCAGGAGTTTTGCACAGACTTCTTCCTACAGCGAAAGTGTGTTTAGCATACAGCTAATCTGAATCCAGACCTGTACTTCTACAAAGCCAAGTCAATTTTGGCTCATTATCAGCACACTAAAAAGGAGTGAAGGGATACATCATTCCTAATATTTTCCTATTCTAAGGTATATATCTGATTTGATACCTTAGAAGAATAATAATCTCATAACTGTAAAATAATGGGATATGAACTGGCCATAGGAAAAGCATGGGGATTTTGATAGAACAAAGTTTTTTGCGAGTATAAGGGTGAGTTTCACTGGGACTACAGAACTATAGATTATTTTTTTATTATTTTTTTTTTACCTGTTCTAGGCATCTGTATTTTTATTCTTCCAGCTCTCAGAGTGAATGGGACTTTAAAGCAGCTCTACCCTAGCTTTTACACTTTTGCATGGGCTGAGTTCCAGCAGTACTACCCCTGTGTTTCTCACTAATAAATAAGAGGCAATTTTTTATACAAAAAATATTAAAAGAACCCAGGAGAATAAATCCAGTTTCTAATGAAAGCTTTTATGACATGGCATGTCCCACTCACCCATACATCCTCTGCTTTCTGATGTTCTCCCTCCTTATTCATCTCTGCTGCGTAAGTACTGCCAGAAGATCCTACAGGAGGTTATTTCTTTCAGCACTGCTTCCAATGCAACTAGTTTCTTCTGCATAAAGGATAAGAACAAGTGTCTTTCATTTCTTTTTGACAGATTTCATGTCAAAAAGAAAGGCAGGACTATTCAGCAATACTATTTTTGTCATCATAAGCAGAAAAAGAAGAGGTTTGAACTACATCTGCACTACCAAGCTTGGCATGCACTCCAAAGCAGGAGTTCTGCCTCTCCATGTGTCCCAAGCCACTCCTGAAATATAGCTTCTTTACTAAGGGCACCTGTATACCCCATAGTTGACCCGACATATTGTCTAGGTGCAGTTTATGTAAAGTCCTTTAACACACCACAAGATAAATTTAATCAGGCAAATCAACTTCTTCTATCTTGAATTTGGGAGGCTGGTCAAAAAAATACAAGACTTATTGACAACTTTCAGCAATTTCTGCTTTACTAATAAAGACTTTGGCTATGACTGAAGTTTCTCAGAGGCAGGCAAGACTTTTCAGATGGTCAGCAGAGCTCAGCCTGCAAGAGATCAGGAAATCATTCATAAATGGGATTATAATTTTTAATAAAACCATATAGAAGTTCCTACAGATAAAAGCAAGCTACCAAACGAAGCAGAACACAAACAAACAAACACACACAAACAACAAATTACACCCAGATTTTTAAAGTTAAATATTTTGCCCACAATGTCCAAGACTGGCTATGGATTTTTGTCCATAACAGGTAGTCCTTAGATTGAGAATAACTGGGATATCCTGAAAGAAAGCAAGCTGTTGCCCAGGCTAACCCTATGGTATTTGCATGGATAACTGTTAACTGCAGCTGCCTTTAAGGTCTGAATAGAGAAAAATATTTACTGAAACCTGTTAAGAAAATTTAGTGCAACGTAAACAGAGAAAATTACTGAGATTTGCAAAATTAAGTGCAGGTTTTGACAAATACAGTAAGGTAGAGAAGATGTCGGAAAAACTGAAGAAGCAGAAGGAAAAGGCAGCTGCTGGATTTTCAAACTGCAGTCTTCCCTATCCCCATGCTGAGGGCTGGAGAAAGCGTCACACAGCTCCAGCTCATCTGGTCGGAAGAGTTCGCTTTTGTAATAGGCCTGTGGCCATATGGCAAGCAAAGCCAGAACTTTTGATCCTGTAAACCTCAATCCCATTGAAAACAAAGAGCAGCATAGCTCAGGCTGGGAAGGACATTTTAATCAAGGGCAACCTGTGACCGCAGGGCTCTGATGGACACGCAGCAGCAGATGAAAATTGAACAGCTGAAGCCGATACCACTCCCTGCCTTCCTCCCCACCTGCCTAACAGATGTTGCTGCCCCCAAGGCAGGGATGTCTGATCCACTCATGAATCAACTCCTAACTCACACCGCTTTTCAGTCCAGCATTCTGAGCTAACCTGACATCAAAGTGGGTTTACCACCAGCGGGGTGGAGCAGACAGCTATGGGCAGTAACAGCTTTAGCTGTCTGATGCTAATTCACAGCCGTGTTCCTGACAAAGACGCTGGCCCTACTGAACGGCCAGCTGTGCAGGTGGAGCAGGATGGCAGTGGTCCCCCCTGGAACCAAGCCCCAGCAGAGAAGGGTGTTTTGATTTTCTCTGCCTAAGCACCAATTTGTGCCTTATCGGTAAATCTCCCCAGGCTCCAAAAAGGACGGTGGCTTGGGAAAGAATTCACAGGGGCAGGGAGATTTAAACTCTACACCAATGTTGAGCCCTTGCTTTAAGCACACACTTGACTCAAAACACATCCTTTTATGCTATAATTCAGTGTTATGGTGAGTTTTTAAGAAGAAGAAGAAGAAATAATAAACTTAATATTTACTGATCTGTATCTACATATCAGTTGCAGCCCAAAAAGCATTTGAGCAGTACAGAAATCACAACCTACCCATTTATTTCAACAGCTGTGTGCTTATCAGGAAAAGGCCTGACTTCCATATAATATCCCAGGCACTGTATCTGTGCTTATCCTTAAAAGGAATATCCTGAAGACATTGTTTTATTTTTAGCTATATCTATCTGAACCAGGCCCAAAGGAGTAACCCTGGAAAAAACAGGCATCCCAGAAAAAAGAAAGTATATTTTTTTAGGGGAAAAACCCCAAACACAATAAGGATATGGAAGTTTGTGGAACTTAGAGGTACTGAAACACTGAGTACATTGAACTCCAATCTTCTCCTTAAAGAGTTCCTGATCTGTTTGCCTGGGGACACAATACTAAGGACAAGATTATTTATAACGTGTAATAAAAGTGCAACTTTAGGTCCTTTTAAAAAGTTAGTGCTATTGATCTTAGGTTCTTTATACAAGACCATATCTGTTACTTTCCTAAACATTTACTGAATTGCAGCTAAATTTATTTTTTCATATAAAATGAAAGTGTGTCTGGCACAATTTACTTTTTTTATAATGCTATATTAAATCAGTCCAGAGACATCAACAACAGAGCAGTAAATATTTAAGATTACATCTTCTTTCCTACAACATTCTTCTTTTCCTTCTCTATCAGATCTACTGTCAAATAATTCAGTTCCTCCTTTTATTCTTACTCTTCAAATACTCTCGGCCTTTCTGTTACTCTAAGGTCACCAGATTTTACTGGAAGGATGAGCAGACATTGAAAGCCTGAGAGAGCATTTAGGTCATGATCCAAAGCTACCAGAGTCAAGAAAAAACACTGTCTTCTGGACCAGCCCTACATTAAGCTCCAGATATTTATTGCCACTTCTTGTGATCATATGCCTAAGCCTTCAATAATATTACAATGAAGTGTTTATTGGAAAACGGCAAAAGTAAATGATTAAAAATATGTCCAGGTAGAGAATCTGATGTTCATAACCCTTCTCCTATCAAGGGATTCCTGAAAGAGCAAAACAAGTATTTTTTTTTTTTTTTGTTTCTAAGGGAAAGATTCACAAAAGACTTCAAACAAATCTCAGGGAAGTGTTAGGAAAGTAACATTGTCCAGGAGAGCTGGGATAATCCTGCAACTATTATTCTGACCTGGAATTCCCAGCAGGTGAACAGCTACCTTGCAAGAAACACCGGTGACCATCAGGCAATCACACACTTCCTGTGGACAAAAAAGCAAACCTCAATCAACCAGTTATGCTTATATACGATGACACAAGACAAATGCTAGCTACCAACCACAAACATTTCTCCAAAGAAAGCTTTTGTATTTACATGTCTCTGAAAATGAGTTGGATCAAGTGAGGGCTTGTGTTGGTCAGTTGTTTAGTTGGTTATGGGCTCCTGCTGCTGCTTTGTTTCTCCTAGATGACAGACTTGCCTTATTTTAAATTCTGATTCAAACCACAGCACTCAGGCAAAACTCAGCATTTCAGGGGTCTGCCTTTAGCCACAATTATCAGCTCACCTTTGTGCTCTGCACTTTCGAGGGTGGCAGTTCCTATATATTACCACAGCTAGGAAAAAAACCTCACAAAACAACAAAAGCATTCTTGAAGGGACACCAAAAAGGCTACAGGTTTGTCCACTGACATTTTCCTCCTGGATAACTCAGGCCAGGAGGTCAAAACAATGGCTGACTAACAAGACAGCCTGTAGGGAAAAGGTTACCATTAATAATGCAACAGAAAACACTGTGTGCACAAGTAATGGTGGAAAAACATACCAAGAAGATCAGTAGGTTACAGGGGTCATGCACAAAACGACTACACACTAGTCAGAGAAGTGATTTTCTGAAAATGATGCAATGTTATTAGCTAAACATCCTTCCAGGTGTTCAGAAACTTATGCTCCCTATGCATTTCCTGTAGAAAATACAGACCTACTAACATTCTCACTTTATCATTAACACAAGTCAGTGTTTGATGATCTTGATAGGTGGCTTTCCTGAAGGACCCCTGACTTGTGCAGTCAAAACAGGCAACCCAAGAAAAAGAAAGAGAGAAAAAGAAGGGGAGAATGTGAATGATGCTGTTCCGACAGATTCCTTGCCCATGGCAATGACTGCACAAGCAGTGGCGGGTCAGTCAGATGATGCCACCCAACTCACACAGTCATCCTTAGAGTCTACACACTAATTCAATATTTGGTCCAACAGATGTTGGTAATACTGAAAAGATTCATGAGGGATTTCTCAAGGAAGCTAGTGTCCATTAACCAAGTCAGCTTAGTGGCAGCTGAGAAAAGACTCCATATCCCACCATTCCCAGACCTGTGAAGAACTGAGTCCTGTACAAAACACAGGCAATTTCACAGCAGCATTCATAAAAGCAATATCAGCACATAACAAATTTGCATCTGATTTTGATAAAGTCTGCACATCTTTTTCCTTTCTAGGGACACCAAGATGCAAACCTTGTTAGTAGAAATCCAAAAGCTCCAAAAGCAAGCAGTACAGGCTGAGAAAATAAATGTACTCTTCTTCAGACATCATTTCACTTCAGATCAAAGGTGGGAGACTTGGAAGCTTACTATTTGAATGGGTTGGATTCTTGATTTCAAAACAAATTCCATTAGCAGCATTCTGACAGAAAAAAACACCTTCTTATAACACACATGTAATTTTAAGGTTTTAGAAATGCATACGCCAGGTATTAGGGAACAGCAAACCTGTTCCATTTTCTTAAAGTTAAGTATTCTCTAGCTCTTATCTTACAGTACTATAAACCAGGAATAACTTAAGTGAATTCCTGTGAGTTACAGCAGTCGAAGGCTTATATGTAAGTGGAAAGAGAATCATGCTGTCTATGCTCCATAAACTATAAGCAAGGAGAAGAGTTTACATAATAGGTTTATAAACAAAAGCCCTTCATATTTATACTCCATGACCAGAAAATGAATCTGTCCTGCATAAAAAAGGAAAGATGGCCCACCTTACAACCTCTCATATTAATAATAAACATGAGATACAAGAGAATGATTGATATGAAGGAAATACAGATAAATCACTAACAGTTTTCCTTGTACACAGTAGCTTTGGAAGGGGTTTTGCAGTTTATTAGTATGAAAACAGGTCTTCTGTACAAGATGGCATGTGTGTATGCAATTATAGCGAGAAGACGAAGACAGTGTGTGAGTTGCGCATTTAGTAGTCTTTATTGCTAAACAAACGCATCTCCTACCCATGGCAAAATGGAAAGCAGTTTCAGAGTCTTTGCATTGTCTTTTGCTTACTTAACACAATGTACTTGCAAAGAGGCTTTTAATCACTGTCTTCATGTACAACACAATAAAAATTATTTCAGAGCTGCTTTTGGTGAGGTAGTAGGAAAACAAGCCTCAGCAGGATAGCTTTCCCTTATGAGCTCTGTACAAGAGAGGGAAGTAACAAAAGTTTCAGTTTCCTAATACTCTTTCTAATTCTGATCCCAGTCTCATGATTTCAGCCAGTCCTTATTGCAGGCTACTGAAATAAAGACGTAATGGGACAATGAGTGAGGCTTACCGAAAGCAGCTAAGAGTTACTTATTTCATCAACTAATATATATGTTGTACATATATATATATATATATATATACACATAGGATAGGTCAGAAGCCTGTCCTGTCTATAATTGATCATATTTGGAAGAACAAACCAAGTTCCTTCATTGTAGCGTGCCTGTGGTGTCAACAGAAAAGCTAAAGAGAGGAACAGAACACAGCTTTTAAAAAATAAACTGATTATAAACAACTATAATTATTTTAGGGATAATACCACCTAAAAATTATAACAAATTCACTTGAATATGACAACATGCACAAATCAGTTAATTGTGTTGCTGGCTAGTCCCAGTTGACATAAAAAACAAACTTTCTTGCACTTCTAGTTATTTCTCTGAAACATCAAACATTTTCCTCAGAAGCACAAAGACTATAGCACAGAGATTGATGAGAAGAAATATGCACACTCCTATCCCAACTGATTCATTTCCAGAAAAATTAAACCATATCCTGAGACCTTTGGGATCTCCAACCGTCTGTATGCCTCACTGGTTTTATACATAGCCCTAAAAAACTATGTTAAGCCACAAAATCAAAATTATCTGGACTAAGTGTCCTCAGCCAGTGATGTTTCCCCCTGAACTCCCTCTTCTGACAGTGCAATATCTAAGGAGAAAAGATGAGAAAAAAAAGAGTGCGAGCCAAGGAACTAGACAACACTAATCCACCACCCTTCAAGGGGAAGGAATAGTTTTGCATAGAGCTGAGCCTTTTTCTAATTGTGTGGATATCTAATCTTTATATCAGAGACATACTGATGAGAACAAATGAAGCTACAAAGACAATGAGTTTTGCTAGACTTTGATTATATGAGCTCCAACTACTCGGGGTTAGACATCCAAAGCAATGGGGAAGCCAAGGTGTGCTCAAGTCAAAGTGGTTTACCTGCAACTTAAACACTCCCTGAAAAGCACAGAGACACAGAGGCATCAGAGCACCCAAGTCACTGCAAACATGACAATCTGATTTTGAACTGTTACACACTTTTCATCCTTTATTTAATGAACCAGTGAATTCAACCTAGTGTTAAAGCATACTATTCATGTCTCAAGTGCTCTGTTACACTGTCAGATTTTATTCACCCTGTCTGACAGAAAGTTTATCTGGGCATAAACAAGGAAATGGTACAGTGCCAATTTGTGTGGCAATTCTAATGGGGCCAGATGTCTACTTCATCTTCTCGTATAAGCTGATACCTTTCAAAAAGCAAGAAAATGAGATGCAGAGAGGACAAGCCAGTGAATGAATACTGAAGCACCTACTCTTAAAGAACCTGACCCAAACAGAGAGTGGATAGGGTATGAAGGAGGCCTGCACTCCATCACAAGCACACATCTGTGCAAGCCAATGTGATAGCTGTTCTGTACTGGGTTATTAGGGAGTTGTGGGGCTAATTGGGGAAGGATTTGGTTCAGAGGGCAGTAGCCACTAGGGCTCTTCAGGAAGGAGGAGGGCAGGCCAGGAACAGCCTCAGCTGCCATTGTGATATGCATCTATATGAGAATTAAGTCTCCACCTGGACTAAAGTAAAATGCCACCAGCATCAACTTCTCTAAAACTTCTGGAAGTGCCAGCATCAGCCGATGGTGCCTGGACAGCTTGCACAGCCAGCAGTGCTGTAATTCTGCCAGCCCAGTCCTCCCTTCCCAACATGACAGCTCATTTCCTCTTCTCTGTCCACCAACAACCAGAGTCAAAACTGTTGTGAGATGATGGACATGATGAGAAGGGGCAGCTAAACTGACAAACAAGATGAGTTCAAAGGAAACAAATGTTTGTTACAGACAGAGTTATCTTCTCCCCATTTGTCAAAGGGCAGAAGATACTGCTCATTTTGCAGTCATCGTACTTGGGACAAACAGGCAGTGAAGAAAATCCAGCTCCAATCCTGTCCAGTCAACTCCTCCCTGCTCACACATTTCTGTTCAAGTTATACAAACTGGTATAGGAGGTCACAAGAGACTGTAGTCATGGCAACACTATTTTACACAATAGCCAACCCTGAATTAGCCAAGACTCCTGCAAACCTCATACCGTGTACTTCATCAAGAACTTTATTTGAAAGGGAATTAAAGTAACTTTGCACAAGCAACTGACAAAAGAGGCACAACAAGTTATTGCTCATATGACACCTCCTTCTGTTAAGGTGATCTCTAAATGAAATGTGGGTCTAAAAATGAGTGATCAGAACACCCAGGACACTTCTGAGCATCAAGTAATCCAAAATCTAAATGCATTTATATAATATCTGAGAGATTACCTTGCTTTATAACACATAAACAATTGGAGGATCAGAGTAATTGTTTTGCAAGCACAGGCACTTTTCTCTCCTGTTGTAATCCACTAACCAGGAAGTACATCCAACCTCCACAACAAACAGAGAAGATTAAATTGTTAGCTGTCACACACAAGATAAAAGGCAGAAGTCATTTCTGTGTCTCCAGTTGTACAGGCTGAACTCAGTTCCAGAACATAGGCAGCCTTGCCAGTTCTTGGCATTATAAGTTCATCAGTCAGCCTTTACTCCTTCTGAAACAACCTTCTTCCTCAAACGCCTTTTAAAAACATATTCCTCGTGATGGATCCTTTGTCTTGTGGTGTCTGGACACTGAGGAGGAATCATGCTCTTCAGGCTTTTCCCTGCAGAACAGCTGAGCCAAGAGATCTAACACACAGTCTCCTCTTTTTCTAATAAAAAATGAGGGTCTCTCCTCCAGAAGTCAGGGCTTCCAGAAAACTGCAAAGGTCCCTGATGAAATATTGGCACTGGTTAACAGCTCATGTACTTCTCTGACATCGTGGAAAGAAACCAGTGGTGAAACTAATTCTGACACAAAAGTGTCATGATGAATGACGTTTACAATAGGCATTAAATTAGCTTGCAGTTCTGTAAAATTTTTATATGAATCCACGATACAATTAAAACACAAGAAATTTATTTTTATGTGTGACAGAAGTGGAGAATTGTGGAGAACTGCATCCTTAAGAGACTGCCATAAGGCAGTCAGAACCAGTCACAACAGATTTTTGTAACACAGCAGGTGTCTCTAATTCAAGCATAAATTATTAGGCTCACTCTAGGCACAAAGGGTAAATCTCTGCAGCCTGAAATATCAGTTTTCTAAATACAAAAATACTGATTAATGGTCTCCATTAAGACTAGCTCCGGAGGTTCCAGCACTGAGGCAATATTTCAGCAAAGTTGTCCAATTTATGGTGTTTTTTTGAATTTAAGATAATTCTATAGCTCACAAATTAAGAGACAAGGAAGTTTTAATTATCCTTAATTGAAACTAAAGTACAGACCATCCCTGTCCATCTCCGCTCACTAGAAGACTTCAGTCACCTGTAATCCCAACTCAGTTGCCTGTTTTGTGGCTATAGTCTATACTTGTAGGATACCTCGAACTTCAATACCTCTCTGAACCTGTATTCTGTACCTGAGCAAACCCAAAATAATTGAGAAAATCTGGCCCCCACAAACACATAGGAAACAAAGTTGTAGGACAAATTTGTAGGATTTCATTTGGGCCTAAGCCATTTATTATGCATTAAAAACCTTGTACATGTGAACAAAAAAGCATCACAAGCTGAGGTAGGTGTGTTTGAAAACTTTAATTTCAAATTAAATTCTAGGGAAATTATTTATTTACCTACCTATTTAGATGATCTCATTTCCTACAAAATCGGTGTTAAAAGATCCCTTGCCTTCTCCTCTGCTGTCCTCTATTAGTGACAGCAGTACACATAGACAACACGTCTTAAAAATGTAAATTACTATACTGAAACATGTCATGTCTCTGGCAAGTGGGATATACCTACACATGGTATCCCATACCTCCCTGGACTTCCATTACAGTTAATAGAAAGAAAACGTGCACAGGTCAGAAGGAACTGAAAAGTGGTTGGGGGAATCACATAACAAATATACACGTTTCTCTCTTTTGAATACACAGGGATTTTAGGGTGACAGCGTCTGATTCAAGCATTGACCCCTGTCAGAGGCATCTGAAGTCAGGTAAGATGAATCCCAGCACCTGCAAGCACTCCTCAGGCAGGGACCTCTTCTGACTGAGAGGAGGCATGGGTAAGCACCTGAAAGAGAACCTTGCCAGAAGATGTTGCAGCACAGAAGTCTTGGATTCTATCAATCTTAAATATACACATGGAGAATATGAAACAGAAGGAAAAACTCAGAATAAGAGCCTTACTGAGAAGTCCTAGCCTTGTCAGATACCATATGGCTCAGAAGATCTCTCCTACTTTTTTCCACAAATGTTGTATTGTATTTACACTCCATTCGGATTTTGAACAGACATACTCTATTATTAATCAAATTTGTTTTGCCTGTTCTCCAGCTAAAATATCTTTCTTCCATAAATCTATGTTTATTACTCATCTCCATTTTTCAATGCAAAGTCAGTCCAAATACATAATTGAAATTCCATTCCTTACTTTAAATGAAGGATATGTTTCATGTATATATATATTTATAATTTTTAACGAGAACTATACTAAACTGTCTACAGAAGATTCTCACACAACTAAATATTCAACTAGCAATCTGGAAGGCATCTTAAATGGCTATGGCCTCTCTGAAAAAGAACTTGAAACTCAGAAGTATATATAGTTCATAAACTGTTAGTAGCTACTAAACTGTTATGAAAACATCTGGAGGATGAGAACTTTTAAACTATAAAGAAAGAGACCAGTGATCCTATTCTCCTAGGGATTTGTTAAAAAAAAAATAAAAAAAATAAAAAAACAAAACAAAACAAAAAAAATCCACATATATAATTAGATAGTATTCAAGAATAGTGTATTATTCTAAGCTATTCAGATTCCAAGTTTCTAGAAGAACACAGGAAACTTCGCATTTGTATCAATCACTACTACAGATTTTACTTGCTAATAATTTGCCATGAAGAAAAGGAAAGTAATTAAAGACAACCATTAATACTGGGACAAAAGAGAAAAGGAGAAAACTTAACCAAAGATTAGTGTTCTGAATGAGCACTAAAAGCTGAAGAACAAACTTTTCTTCTATTTTAATTTAATTAAAAAGTTTTTGCTTTCTTCTTAGAAAAGAGAAAAAAAAGAAAAATACTTTGGAAATTTATTATTTTAACTATAGCTAGTTATAATTAAAAGCCATCCAAAATCACAATGTAATATTTAGCAAATTGTATTTCAGGTAGTGATTGTTCAGCTGGATTTTTATCATACATAATATTAACCCCCACAAAATTGACAATAGATTGCATTTTCCTGACTTGCTTAGAGTAAAGGATTAGTTATTAGTTCCAAACCAGACTTTACTGTGACATCATTGTAAATTCCTGCAAGAAGAACACATATCCTTTTTTTTCTTTTTGAAAGTGCTATTCCCTGCCTTTGGACATCCATCTCTGGTTGCTGCTACTGCTGTTATATACTGGAATGGTTTTCACACAGTTAGTGCGTGTATTAGCATTCACAGGTCTGGCAGAATTTTGACATGGGTAGGTATTTCCTATACCTTTCCTTCTTCTTTATGAAAGATTTGTAATAAGGTTTGTTCTCATACTATTAATCATTTGATCTAGAAATCCAAGGAGTTTAATTATAGATTTGGGATAGTCCTAAATCACTCTTCAAATAAAATCTCTATTTTATAAGGCTACTCATGGGACAGTGCAGCTTCCTATTTGAATGTCATGAAATGTCCGACTCATTCTCACGCTCCAGACTGTACCCCCTCACTGAATCACACATCCATTTTCTTCCTCCTGAAATGGGAGGATGCATGAGTCTAATCTTAGCACATTAAATCTTCCAGCTATTTTGTCTTCACCAGGACTTGAATCTATTTTCAGTCATTCAAAGCACATTTTCCCTAATGAAGGTCCAGCTTTCTGGGAAATGAGGCCCAAATTTGCCCATCACAACTGTCATTCACTCAGGTACTCAGCACATGCCATCACCTGAGACAAGTCCAGGTCATGAAGTACAGAGAGCAACCCGTGAGTGCCAATTAGTGTTCAGGTTCAAGCTGACTCAGCTTCCGTGGTGACACACAGTCCAAATTTTGTGTGTACCAGCAATTTTCCGCTTTCTTGTGCCTATGCTCTGGCTATTACCAAGCTTCACTATTAAGATATTTTTTCTTCCTTATGTCCAAATATAACTGCTGCTTCCTTAGGCTGCTGCCTTTTCTTCCTTTTTGTATTATAGGCTTACAGGCTAACGATCTGTCAAGTAATATTAAATTATTTGCTCTCTTAATTGCCTGCTTTCAAATAACAGATTGTGGAGTAAGGTGACTACCTTAGTACTTTCCATGTATATTTCAAAAGAAGAATGTATACATTAAAAACAAAGAGCTCAAACATGGGGAAAACTCTAGTCCTAGTTATTATTCACAGAAATATTTCATCCATAATATCAAAATATTTTACAAAAATTCTGTAGTATTTGTTTTTTCATCCTCTTCCAGTATCAGCTACTTTGACGCCAAAGTCTAGGAGGTTTTCTCATTTTCAGATCAAACATTCCAAGTCTCCTGAAAATTTGATACTGCCATAATGCTGTATTTTAAAACAAACATATAAAACCCACATAATTGAACCTCCTGACATATTTACACCTTTTAAAAATTCTTCCTGCATAACAACTTAAAAAAAAACCAACACAGACAACTGACCAGGTTACCAGTTTGAGATCAGTTCATAGAATCATAGGATGCTTTGGGTTGGAATAGAACCCCCTGCCAAGGGGCACCTCCCACAAGAGGGTTGCTCAAAGTCCCATCCAGCCTGGCCTTGAACACTGCCAGGGACTGGCATTCACAACTTTTTTGATCAATCTGTTCCAGTGCCTCACCATCCTCACAGCAAAGAATTTCTTTCTTATATCTAACCTAAATCTCCCTTGTTTAAGTTTGAACCCATTACTCCTTGTCCTATCACTACAGTCCCTGATAATGAGCTTCTGGCTTCAGTATCCTTGTAGGCCCCCTTCAGATATTGGAAGGCTGCTATGAGGTCTGCATGAAGCATAACACAGGGGCTACAAAAGTAATTCAGAACTCAAACTTTCTAAAAGTTAAAGAACTGATGATTATCTCCCTTTGCAGCAGGGAAAACACAGAAAGCAGCTGTGCCAATGGGATGCACACATACAGGAAACAGGGTCCCCTACCTGTTTCCTCCAAATCCTGTAATCATTTTTCTTGAATGGATTTTTGCTTTATTTTCTTTAACTCCTTCTGGACTTGACAACAAATCAGTTACACCAGCAGAGCACTCTGGTTACCCTGAACCTCTGAACAGACCAAAGGTGGAAAAAGATGAAAAAACACTGACTAAAGACCTGCTGGCAACTCAATAGAGATGCATCGGAGGAAGCCAAATAGACCTCCTCTATTTCAGACCTTTCAGATTCACAAAACAAATTTGCTCTAACACTCCACTGAGAGCTTCATCCTTGTTTCACAAATGTGCTGCAGTCTGATAAAAAAGAACTTATGGGGTTGGAGAACAGAAACATGAAACCTTGCATCATCACAGGGTACTTGGAGAGGCAATGAGAAAATGATATAACATCAGTTATAGCAAAGTTGTGGCATTAAAACCATTCACAACAGTATTCCTTCCTTTCTGCTTAGCCTTTATCTCCAAACTCACCTGCTTTATCAAGTAAGCTACCTCAGAGGTAGCTTGCAGAGAAGAAAAATCAGCATTGTGTGACACTGTTGTGTCTTGTTATGACATTGCACCAGTACTATCAAATTATCTTTTGCCACTGTGGTCTCCAGTGGTGGTCATCTGTCACCCTTATGGGTTCGAGGACAAAATGGCTTGTTCATGCAAGTGTTTCTCCATCATCTTTTGTTTATGTTACTAGGTTAGAGATGGAGTATATTGTAATTAAGTTTTTGAGAAGTTATATTCAGTTACTGTTGTTAACAGATGCAGATAATTTGTTAGTTAATAACTACCTTTTGAAAGGAAATTTAAAGTTAACTTAAAGTTATCTTTTTTAATGTGAAGGTTATTTTAGGATATTTTTTTTTTTTCATTAAAGGATTTAGGTTACCTGTACTGGCTTAAGGTCTAGCTGGTTATTTCGTGTTTTAATTTTCTGCCTATTTTGAAAAATAAACATTAAGTATAGTTGAAATTTTCTCAGGTTTTTTGTGTTTAATGTCAAACATTAAAAACTTTGAGACACAATCTCCTTGTTGTGACATCTAATGCCAGGTCAGGGTTTGTCATGTGTAAAGAAAGGGAATGCCTCTGTTGGTCTTTCAGAAACGTTTAATTTCCATGATTTTTTTTTTTTTTTTGGTGGGGTTTTTTTTCTGGGTTTTTCTTTTCTTGTTTTTTTTACATGCTTATAATCAAGAATATTAAGATCTGTCTGTAGCTGCTAACAGCACTGTTGGCCTCATTACTTATAGTTTGTGAGAGGACAAGTCAACAACAAACATCCATTGCTACATGCTTGCATTCCCCATACAGGATTTTCCCAATCAAGCAAAGTGACCTACAGTCATACCTAATGTCTTCAGTCTGAATCATGGCCTTATGGCTCTTCCGTACTGAGTGAAACTATAAGTGAAAAATAAGCGCATATTATTAGGCAATTCCTTGCTCACATGCTTAGACTCACATTTTCTAAGTGACTGCATTAAAACCAAGATAGACCCTAACATTGAGAGTTAAAATGCTACTTATTAAACTGAGAAAAGCACTTCCCATTCTGCTGGAAACTCCAAGTCACAGGGAGGCCACAAAACCAGAAGTGCCAGTGGGAAAGGAGGATCCCTGTCCATCTCCTCCAGCTCCCTTAGTTTTGATTGGGTTTTTTCTTCATAGACCTTTTCCCTCCACACAAGCATTCTAGTCCGCATTTTACAGTTTTGGGGGATCACCCTCCTAGAGCACATTTATTTTTCAGAAGAACAAAGTTTGAAAATACAGTTCTTCAAAACAGAGGCAGATACTGCACAAAGGCAATAGATAAAAATGTTTTAAAAGCTGGTTCCAGTCCAGCCTCAGTTGGACTGAGTTAGAATGAGTTAGAAATGGAGTTAGAATTTCAATAAGAATTGAAGTGGCTCCCGTACGAATTCGAGGTTTTGTGTTAGTTGTAAAATGAGATGCCCATTGTGCTTGGCCAAGTTATAAACAAAAATCCAAGCAAAAATAAGTTCTCTTTTCCATCTCATTGTGGGAACAAGGGAGAAAACTTTCTGCATGGTTCATTACGGCTGACTGTAATTAATAGCAACACCTTCAGGAATTTCAAGCAGCTCTGAGAGGACTGAGTACTTGCCCAACTTCCTGTGCCAAAGGAGACAAGCTGTGCTGCGATGCCAATGGCCACTGGGCAGGGTCAAGATCTGGCTGAGCAGATCAGCCACCTTCTTATCAAAAGCGCTGGGCAGAGAGTCAGGTAATCATAAAAAGCGGTAGGCCATCACTCTCTGCCCCTATATTTTTTGCAACAGTTTTTCAAGTCACCTCATCTTTTCCCTGCAAGCCAAAGCCAGATGTAACACTGTTTTTACTGCCATGGAGAATAATAAAAGAGATGCCATTAGTCTTTAATTTAAGGTTTACGACACAGAAAATTTTAATGGGAGTTAAATTAACTATTGACATTTATCACAATAATTTGTTCTGCAGCCTCTGACCTGCAAGACAATAGCAGGATAATAAAGGCTTCATGGTATAACCGAACAGGGAGAAGAAATCATCAGTTATCAGATATAAGTGAGCAGCCTGTCAAATGTGAGACCTTCTTGTTTTACAGACAGAGGAAATCCAGTGATGACTATTTTATCTTTGATACATACTCTAATACATGCAATCACATCAATTTTCACACCCATTCATTTCACAAGTCTATACAAAATGAGGTCCCAAAAAGTCTTTTTGGAGGTAGAAAGCTAAATTGCTACTGGCCATCATGGGATACAAAACGGCCAGCATGACATCCTCATGAGAAAAATGTTTTGAAAACCTTAAAGAGGATTTAAAGATGAAAGATCAGCTTCAAAAATACTTCCCATATAAACCAACTATGTTTAAAAAATTTTAGGCAGGGTAATATAAAGGAAACCTGAGACAATAAGGGACAGAATCTCTTTTATTTAATGGTTTATTCCAAGAATATTGTGAAAAACTGGAATATTGTGGATTTCTTTTCAAAATTATTTAAATATTTCAAATAGTTTTTAACACCAGCTATTACTAACACATTGCAGGTAGATCTATATTCCTTCAGTGTAATTTCACTGGATTTTTCATCATAGGTAGGTAAAGGTAGGGGGCTTTTATATGAATAAAAGGATAATACTACAGCATATACCTGCTAAAAGCCTTCATTCTGGAATTTTCTAATTAAAATGTTGGTATCATATCAACATGACAGAGCTTGTGTAGCCCAGGAGCAAAAATATGCTAATAAATATTCTTCTCCTACCTTACAACCCCTGTGGCTTTGCATTCTTGCAGGAAGCCTCAACTATTAGCATGACTCCACACAGGACTTTATGCCCAGATACTTGCCTAAAACTGTTCTGTAAAAGTATGGCCCAATCGAAGCTCTTAGTGCAAGCTGGCTTTAACATCACAGGGCAGGATAACTATGGTATGTTAATCATTAGCTGACTTTCTCACAATAACATTTTCCCAAACAATGGAAGCTAAACAGACAGATGTTAGCATTAAATCCTGTGTTTAGGCACCAAGTGGTATTTATTTAAATATACATTTTCCCTAATTATACAATCACATGGAGAGGGCAGAATGATGAAGCCAATCACATAGGCCTTAATTAGTCCAAATTCTACTGAATTTAAGAGAATTTCTTCCTTTTTAAGAACTCAAGGCTCAGATATTTCTTCCTGCACCCAGCAGCTGATCATTAGTTTTCCCTTGAAGTCTGATTAATTGCTCATATAATGTAACTTCTTTCCTGGCTTGTGTAACTGAACTCCTTTTCTTGTGTGTCTCGTCATTTTTTATTACCCAAATAAGCTATTGGCAACAGCATCATCCTGCCTCAGCAATTTCTATGGATTAAATAAATGTTGCATGAGAATGTGTTTTTTTATCTGTTTTAAATTTGTTGCCTTTTAATTTCAATATCCCTTTGTACTTTTGTTATGTGAAAAAGCTAAGCATTTGATTTAGCTTCTCCATACCAGTTCATATTTCATACACTCCTAACATGTTTTACTGCGTCCTCCTTCCTTAACTAGGTCAGGCAAGCCTTATAAAATACCTCTTTGCTTAGTAGCCCCTCTGCTTCTGATAATTCCCATTGCCTTCTGAATCACTTCTATTTCTGCCATATTCCTCTGCTGTAAATGCAACTAATTCGTTAGGAGAAAGATATGTTTCTGTTTAGATAATACAAATTAAATATTTCCTGTGTTATTTTGTGTTATTGGCTGATATACCCCACTACTTCGCTTGCTCTGATTGCTACTGCAAAACTTGTCCACCCCTACTGAACTGACCCAAGGTGCCTCATAACCCTGTGTCATACTTCCAAAAGCCAATGTATTTTAGTGAATTCAATTGAGAGATGAAAATTTAACAACAAAACACTCCAGCCTGGGCTGTTTTCTCCAGCTCATGTTTTCTCCAGCTCATGTTTTCTCACCTACAGAGTGCCCATGGCTCTGGCTGTGGTCCTTATGCATCACCATACAAATACTGTCAAAAACTTCACCCTAGAGGCACTGGAAACCCAGACACTGCCTAAGTAAGTGCTTCTACACATACATGTTCACAAGAATTAATTTAAACAAGTATCCAGAAGCCTGAGAGTAGTAATTATTTCTATTCCACAATTTTGAACTACCTGTTCCTATGCTCAGTGTTTAGCATCAGACCTATTTGCATCACTTCCTAAGGTACTGGCTATTTCTGTCATGTGGGTACCCATTTCTCTTAACACAGAAGTTACCTTTTTTTACACTAACAAGGCAAAAATGTTACCTACGATTACAGCTTCTTTGCCATAAATTATTTATTGCTCTCAAAAGCCTGTTTGCTTTGGGGGTAGGGAGAAAGGGTTGTTTACCTAATGAGGAAGTAGCCTATAATTCCATCGGTTGTTTTCAACACAGGATTTATACAAAAAAAACGAAATCCAATACTCTAACAGTATTGAAAAATGTAGAAGTATTTACAGTTTTATTTAGGAGTGATTATTTTTAGGTTAAGACACTGTTTTCTCAAGGTGCTTGAATTTTTTGTTTGATCCATATCTCACTTCCCACAGCATGAGTAGATAAATGCAGAAATACATATAGTATGCTATGTTTAACTCCTCTGCTGCCCTCTGCTAAACATGTTATGATAATCCTATTCACATTCAGCCCTTAAACCACCACTGCCCTTAAGCCTCCAGTTTCAGACACAGAATAAAGGGTCAGTAAGGCCTATCTCATATTGACCTCTAGCAGAGAGCCCAGTGCTAAACTTGAGGATGGAAATGGTGTCAGCAGTAGCAGCTGCTCCCCAGCCTGCCCAGTGGATTCATGGCTGGTCTTTTCTGGTGCATGTGGACTTGAAATTCCTTGACACTGGCCAGTTCTCAAAATGCCAGAAGATTTCCTAAGCAATATTATAATAGAACTGTAACATACGAGCATGTACCCTACAATTTTAATTTCTTTTTTCTTTTCTTTTTAATTCCTCTCTTTAGGAGGGGATCTGGGGGATCTGATAGGGGCGGGGGTTACTCTGGTATTATTGATCATCAATAACACAAAAGCGGCTAATCCACTGCCTTGCAGACACACCATCATACATCTTGGACATCCCACAGCTGGAGACGTTCATTTGTTCATAATCTGATAACTTCATTTGCAAAAACCAGGAAATTAAATATGGAGCAATCTGCCAAGGGAGATCACACTTAGCTCTGTTGTACTTAATTCTCAGAGACCAAAATCCATATATTATTTTTGAGGAAACCTTCCATAGAAATAACAAGCTGAATATAACAAGAAAAAAAAAGAGAAAAGGAAGGACAAAGTAATTGACCTCATTCATTATTACCTCTCATGGCCCCTCTTCACATCTAGTTTTGTAAGGCATTTTAAATGTTTCAGTGAGAAATCCTTCTGAAATATAATAGGCTGGATTAGATTGGTAGTATGTGATGAAAAATGAAGGGTAGATACCAAAAGAGAAGAAAATGCAACTAGACACAGGTGCCTGGCAGCTGCCTGAGGGCATTTATAATTGGGACAGTAGACAGGAAGAGAACATCTAAACCCCTCCACCAGGATAAGATGTGGTTAGCTTACTGTACCAAAAAGACACTTTTCTACTCTCATACACCCTCACTTTGCTCAGGTTTCAGGGACAGGAAACCAAGGTACTTGGATTAGGAATGAGCAGCAGCACTCCCTGGCTAGACTGGCAATGCACATGGTCAAGGAAGAGAAAGGGATTTCAGAGTGCACTGGAAATCCACCATTTATGGATTTTCACCCTCCTCCCTTAGATTAGTTACAATTTTGTTTTAGCCTAAGGTACTTGGAGGGTACAGTTAGGTATGCCTCAGAGACTATAAATCTCCAACAGTAAAAGATGAACAATCCCATTAGAAGCAGCCCAGTGAGCAACGACCAGGATAAAGAGGAACCTAAGAAACAGCAGGCAGGTATATTTAGGGCTACATTCTTTACAGAAAAAGAACCACACTGAAAAGCAGAATTTCTGGCTTTTTTCAAAAATCCAAAAGAAAGAGTGAAGCTAAACCATTAAAAAAGGAAATGGTAGAATTCTTCATTTTTTGTTTGTTTGTTTAATTAACTGGTATTGCTTTTATGCAGAACTTTTCCAATATCTGTTCTGGAAAAATCCTCAGATTATTTATCATTTTTGTTTTGAAACACAAGAAAAAGTTTTTGAACTCATAGAACCCTTTTTCTTCTGTGAAAAAAAAGAAAAGAAAAGAAAGAAAAGAAAAGAAAAGAAAAGAAAAGAAAAGAAAAGAAAAGAAAAGAAAAGAAAAGAAAAGAAAAGAAAAGAAAAGAAAAGAAAAGAAAAGAAAAGAAAAGAAAAGAAAAGAAAAGAAAAAAAGAAAAGAAAAGAAAAGAAAAGAAAAGAAAAGAAAAGAAAAGAAAAGAAAAGAAAAGAAAAGAAAAGAAAACAAAAGAAAAGAAAAGAAAAGAAAAGAAAAGAAAAGAAAAAAAGAAAAGAAAAGAAAAGAAAAGAAAAGAAAAGAAAAGAAAAGAAAAGAAAAGAAAAGAAAAGAAAAGAAAAGAAAAGAAAAGAAAAGAAAAGAAAAGAAAAGAAAAGAAAAGAAAAGAAAAGAAAAGAAAAGAAAAGAAAAGAAAAGAAAAAGTGTGTTGACCAAAAAGAAAAACAAAAAAAAGACCAACCAAAAAACCCCCACAGAAGTCTTTTTGTGGTTCTTGACCGGCTGACTGTGGCTGGTTTTCTTTCATAAATATGCACAATCCTTTAAAGTCTTCTTTGTAGATCTAAGAGAGAAATTCTGGGGTTTGTGTGTGAAAAAAACAGATTTGGATACTCCTGAGAACATAAGAAGCCTATCAGAAGTACTGTCTATGGCAGCTGTCATCTTCGTTTTTGTTCCTGGAAAATAAAAAAAAAAAAACTACTTTTACCTTTTGCAGAAATAAACATACAGTTGCATCTAGAAACAACAGTTATCAAAGTGATGAAACTTAGCTTTCTGGGACAAATTCACACCACATTGAATTTCATACTTGTGGGACCCCACTTGGAGTACTGTGTGCAGTTCTAGTGTCCTCAAGGTAAAAAGGACACGGAACTGTTTGAACAAGTCCAGAGGAGGGCCACGAGGATGATCAGGGGACTGGAGCACCTCCCGTATGAAGACAGGCTGAGGAAGTTGGGGCTGTTCAGCCTGGAGAAGAGAAGGCTGCGTGGAGACCTCATAGCAGCCTTCCAGTACCTGAAGGGGGCCTGCGAGGATGCTGGAGCGGGACACTTCATCACGGACTGTAGGGATAGGACAAGGGGTTTAAACTTAAACAGAAGAAATTTAGGTCAGATATAAGGAAGAAATTCTTCACTGTGAGGGTGGAGAGACACTGGAACATGCTGCCCAAGGAAGCTGTGAACGCCCATCCCTGGCAGCATTCAAAGGTGAGGCTCAACAAGGCTTTGAGCAACCGTCTTGTAGGAGCCAGTTTATGCCAATACTTGCAGCTTTTAATCAGTCCGCCATACAAACATAAACATTTAGGGCTGAACACAGTATGCAGTAATGTAAAATATAAGATTTCATGTTGGCTGTCAGGAAGGTGATCTCATCTATACAGCAGGCACTCTCCAGATTGTTTTATTCACCATCAAGAAGAGGAAGTTCATACCCTGTCTCTGGGCTGGTCGCATGTAAGAGGTGCTGGGCAAGATGACCGGAAACTATAAGTCAAGATACACACATGGATAAGAAAGCAAAAACAAGAGAGAAAGCCAGCTTAGGAATCCAGAAGAAATGAAGACCACTAAACTTCCTCTGATCCTTGAATATCACAAAAAACATACCACCTAAACAGATAAGATGGTAGTCTTTTTCTTAACACAACCTTATGGAGGAGGTAGCCTGATTTGCTGAATGACACAATGGAAATGAAGAGTCTTAGGTCCTCTACATTTACAAACCCAAATCAATCAATTTTATAGCCCAAAGAGAATACAAATAGTAATAGTGCAGTAATCACTTCTGCACAAACACCCCCATAACTATATGGGTAAATCTATATTATTCATTTGAACTAACAGAAATAAAGAGTATCTTACAATCTCGTTGTAAGAAAACACTGTCATACAATCAATTTCCACCTGCTTTGCAATCAATAACTTTGCTTTGCCTTGGTTTCTCTAAACTGGCAGGAGATCATTGCCTAGTGACAGCATTCTTCCATTCATACCTCAACTCTTTAGAAACTGTAGAAACACTCAATTGGCCAGAATTTACCAGTAAATATTTACTTAAGATGAAAAAATAAAGTCCCAATAGCCATCAGCATTTAAGCTGTCTAGCTTGAGCATAAGCATACCTCTTGAAAGAGAGTTATTTTAATGAAGAACAGTATGACAAGAAAAGAAAAAAAAAAAAAAAAACAAGAATCTTTTGTAGAGTTAAAGCGTGCTTGCTGCTAAATAGCCTCTTTGTATAATTAGGATTTGCAAAGTGGCAAAACACAATCCAATTAAGTGAGTTAGGTTCATGTGATTAACATTAGACAGGCAGTATTGCTCTCATCGTTCATCAGCAGCTTCACTAATTAGGACATTGCTAAGCAGAGACGTCTGACCTTGCCTCAGCCAGTTCAGATTATGGTTTACCCTTCTGAAGCCTGCATCAGCCTCACTGCTTGCTTCTTTCCTCCTTTTCTTTATTGGTGGACAATTTCCTGTGATATTCTGTTCCTTTTGAAAGTTGTCCTACCAGTCATCAACCATCACCAAATAATTAGTGCCTCCCTGCTCACTGACTGAAGAACAAAAAAACACAAAAAAAATAACAGAGCTTTCAAGAGGGATATTTTTCTGCTCATACTCTGAACTCATTACAGTATTAAAATCAGTGCAGGCTAAGTAGAAAAGCAGCCAGAAAGCAGTTTTAAGTTTCAAGTAGCAAAAAACTGAAATAATCTTTTCCTGTTAAATTGTAATTATGCAAGTCAAAATAGTGTCACAAATGTTGCTCAACAGCAGCTCCCTGGTAGAACAGAGAGGTTACTGCAAGGGAAACAGTATCTGTGGTTCCAAGTCTTGACAGCATCCTTGACCCATCACAAAAGGACAAACTGTAGTTACCGATTCCTTTGCTTCATCTGCTGCTGCAGGCAGCTTTCCTTCCTGCGCTGCTGTGTGACTACAGCCCTTGTTATCAAAGGCCAATTATTTCTGCTAAGTAAAAATCAAAGAAAAGAGAAAGAAGAGTTTCTAGATACTGTCTTACATGTTATAGCTTTGTGGCTAAGTGCCTCTAAAGTGACAAACTGACAACCAACAGAATAAAAGAGCTTGGAAAGTACACTCAACTTTGTGAGAATCATGAATTAGTCACTGGTAAACATAATATGGAAGCTCTAAGTATCAAGAGCAAATGTTATACATTTTAATTTTCGCTAAAGCAATTCAGCAAATCATAAATAAAATTGCTTCCTAATATATAGAACTTCTAGAGCACAAAGAACTCCTATTTGAATCAGGTTTTCCATTTGACACCAGAATTCTATATATTTCCTAGGAATGACTGCCATGCTGCAGAAATAAAAATACTGATTGAAAATCAACTGTAGGTCTTCAAGGATAAACCCTAGCAGCCTACTGCCCATTACAACTGTGTCTATGAAACTGAAAGTAGGGACAGGTTAAATTAAAGTTAGGGACAGGGAGACAAACAATGAATTAAGCAAGTTAGTGGAAAAATGAAACCTCTAAATAGAAAAGAACACTAATTATGAGATTAGGAAGGATTAAGTGACAGAGCTGGTGATGACAGGAAATTTTACTCAATAGCTCTTGAGATCCCTTTTGTCCTGCATTTCCAAATTTCCAGGAAAGATTCAAGCAAATTTCACTGCTGCACAGATCTCTCAGCAGTCTCTTTAGTTTCTCATCCAACCAAACTAATTTACAGTTGATGTAAACAATTTTTCAGAGAAAGTACAAACAGTGTACTATGCTCTCCACTCCATTTCTTCCTCTTCTTTTTCCTGCTCTGCTCCCTCCTCTGTGTCTTTTCAGCCATTAGAAACACAAATACCAAAGATGCTAAATTTCTCATGGATCTTGTAAATTAGTTCCTGGCTTGTTTCCTAGAGCAAGACATATTTTCAGACACTATGGCAGTGCCTCAGAATATTACTGCGGTAGCAAAGCTTGTCAGAAAACCCATGTGCAGATCTCCTCAGGAAAGGGAGGCTTTTGTCTGTGGGTTTGTTTTTTGTTGGGTTGGTTTTGGGGTTGGTTTTTTTTTCTCTTATTTTTTAAATAAAATCCATTCCCTTTGCTCTCCAGTGATATCAAAAAAACACAACAGAGGCTAATTCCAATTCTAGTTAACACCTAGAAGCAGAATTCAAGTGCGATGAGTAGTACTTTGTTCACATTTCAGTAATAAAGAAATTGCTTCAGCTGAAATGCTTTGCTATCACTCAATTTCTCTAATAAATAAGTCAAAAATATCACTGCTTTTCAGATACTTGACTATACATTTTGAAAGCATTCAATAGTTCAATTTCCAGGGGGAAAATATTTTCTTAAACTGCGTGCCCACATACACAAATATATACCCGCAAAATAAATCTTGTGATGACATTGAAAGGAAAATTAATTTCAGGCTGCAGAACAGATGAAGAGATAGACATGATAACATGATATACACAACTACTTGCTATTTAATGTACGGCTTTTTAAAAACATGTTAAGTGATGCATATACCAGTTCACGCTTATTGTCTTTATGCTGGTAGATTATGCTCTTTGGGTGAGTGAAATGATCCCAGAAGCTTCCCTTTCCACAGAGAACCATGCACAGGGGTTACAGGATGATTGATTTTGCACCTTTGCTTGCAAGTTCTTTAAAGAATCACAGCGCTTGCTGTATGACAAGCACATTGTGGCTATTTCTGTTGCCACCAAGGAGCAGAATTAAGGTTGTGTGGATCCATTCACAGTGCATTTCGACCTTGTATTTAATTTGAGTTATATCATTTAAGCTTCTATCTGTATGATTTATAATGGATTGCATTTGGAATAATTACACCTAGACATACAATTCTCTTTTAAATTGTAGAGTCAGTTAGGAGATAAGCCAACCTAAGAGTTTCTGAAGTGATATTTCTAGGATACTGATTTTAAGGCTATTGACTCACACCCTTTGCAAGAGGCTTTGAGTCAGGCTTACAGTTGTCAAGATTTCTACAATTTCACCAGAGACAGCTCAGGAAAGGCAGGATTTGAAGGCTGCCAGGGATCTGTCTTTGGCTGAGGTAATTGCATACACAAATGCAAGCCAGCTATTGATCAGGTGGGCCTTTATATAAGAGGTGGAAACCATCAGCAGGAAAAAAATTACTCACTTTTTAAGCTACCTTTCAAAAGACATCCTTACAACAAACTGAATGGAACTAGGATGAACAACTTCTTGCTTGGATCTGAAAATATGGCTCTATGTCAACTAGATCTAATACAACTAATTCTTAGACTGCCAAGACAAATCACCCCTTAAATGGGATCCAGATGAATCAGCCCTTCCTGGAGTATCTCCTGGTGTTCCTCAACTTCTGCTCTTCTGAGCACAGTGGTAGCTCCTAACCTTCTGCATTTTTACCCTCTGTGATCACGTTATCTGTGATTTTATTCCCTTGATCACATGGTTATCAGTTTTTCTTCCCCTCCTGTGAGCAGCAGGTTTTCAGAAATTTGGTGGAAACAGCTCCTTTGTCCCCTACTGTCACATTGCCATCTGTGACAATTTCCACGACTGACTACCTCCTACCTCCATCTTTGCCCTCGCACCAGGTCCATAGTGAGCTTTGGGAGATGGAGAGTGATGAGTGGCCTGGTACGTGACATAGCCTGGGAACACTGGTCAGAATTGCCATTTCCAAGAAAGGGTGTATGAAACCCAGCATTGGTTCACTTGAGACAGGGAGCTTAAAGAACTGCAGGAACAACACATGAGGACTGGACTTCACAAAGGCAAAAAGAAAAGGTTGGAAAATTGAGATTTCCCCGTCAATCAGGTTATAATGCGCAGTTTATTCAGCACAGAGCTCTCTTACTCCTCTCCTTGTTCCCCACCGTAGCTCTCAAATGAGACCTCCCAAAGGTACTTTCTGCTCAGTATATTCCACAGACACAACAGCAGCTTTCTGCTGACACTCTCATCCTCATGTTGGGCACCACAGCCTAACAAGCCTGAGAGCTTTCTGGCTACCTCTGCAGAAGCTCTAGTTTGGCTCCTTCCTTTGGCAAGAACTGTGAAATACCCATTTGTGAAGCACCAAATCTCCCATAAATCTGCCTGAACAGAGCTCCAGAAAAAGTGGGCATGGCCAGAAAAAAAAAAGAAAAAGAAAAAGAACTCATAGCAACCCTAACCATATATAGCTTCCTACCATGGGTGATGTTGCTGTATGAAGATTTGCATCTGAAAAGGAACTGTTCAACTAATTTCCATAAAAACACAGTCCCTAGTGCAGACACCACCAACCTTTCACCTGGGTGTTAAATTCACAGAGAAATATTTCTTTGACACTGCATCTTCAGATAACCACCAAAATATCATATTTTCTTGTTATATTTCTACTTGAAATTTTCTGCCCACGAATCCAACTCATATTTATAGATCTTGTGGGAAGTGAACAAATGCACCTTTATTGCATTTGTCAGAAAACAGTCATTTAAAGCTGCGCTAAAAGCTAAGTGGTTTATATGGATAGCAAGAAATAAGTCACCGTATTCCTCAAATTCAAAGGACCTAGCCAAAAATCTTACCTTAATGAAAATCAGCTCACTGAAAACATCATAAGAGAAGATGGTAGCCTAGAATAAATCTTTACACTAATTTTATATAGTGACACTGCATTACTTCATGCATTTCACCGCATGCATGTAAACTTAATCTATGCTACTTTACACTATGTGTACATGATACTCTTGTAAATCATCTCCAGACACTTCCTGTGTTATCATGGAATCCAAATTTCATTGTAATAGATGGTGCATAAATCAGTAATTATAGGGTAAGGCACTAAAATTAGTTTAACTTGTGCTTAGCTTATACTGACTTTTCCAAAAAAATACAGTTTGTTTTTCTTCTTTTTTTTTCTTTCTTTTTTTGCCCTTTTTTTTTTTTCTTTCCACAAGAGCAAATAATAATTAAGGAGGTTAGTTAAGATGATCAGAACGGTCCCTTTTGGTCCTAAATTTTATCCCAACTATGAATAAAACATTCCTATCTTTGATTATATTTTGTAAGGACAGCATTTTAACGTTAGCATAAGTCTGCTTAAGAATTACACCTGAAAAGCAAAAATAGTCTCTTCCATCTACATACGTTCTTGAAACCTTCACAAGAAAAACAAGAAGAAATCTAGGAGGGCACCTTACAGCACAAGTTTGTCCTCACAAGTTCTCCATTTTGCCAAAATAATTTCTTTCGCTTCCAGAGCCTTAGCCCTTGTAAAGAGCAAATACAGCAAAGGAACCCAAAATGGGACTTAAGAAATGGAACACACAAAATTCATCTTCTCTGCACATTTACCTGATGTCCCCATCTCAGCATACTTCTATCAATGCTGAAGCGCCGTAGAGTAGGGGAATAGCACACTGCATTTATACAACACCTAGAAGAATGTCTTCTTAATACTTATTAGAGAGACTGCTGTGCAAATAAAAGTGATGATACAGAATCACAGAATGGTTTGGGTTGTAAGGGACCTTAAAAGTCACCTGGTTCCAAACTCCCCTGCCATGGACAGTGACACCTTCTATCAGGCCAAGTAGCTCAAGATAGATATAGATATATATCCCACTATATTTTTCTATATATCCTTATATATATCTCCCACTGTATGCTTTTATATACATAAAATTAATTCAAGTTAAGCTCCCCGTATTTAAGTAAACATAATATAAAGTGCATCTTGTGCTTCATCCTTCCACTTGCATAATAATGCCGCATAAGAGAGTGTAATGTGATAGATTAGTGAACCGAATCTCTGAAATGTGCCAAAGGTAGATCACATCTGTTATTAATAGTAGCAATCTGGCTTTTATAATGCCTTTCATAAACAAGAAACCTAAATGCTAGTCAGTTTTGAACTGACAACAGCAAATATGTCAAATATGTTGGACTCACTCTGTGCACAGTTGAAATGTGAGAATGCAAAGGCACTAGCAGTGCAAAACAGCCTCATACAACCAACCACAGCATACCTCATCCATCTGGGAGATCGTACACAGTACTGTCCAAGGAAGAACAAGTCCTTCTTTCACCTCTGAATAATTTTTCTTTTTTTTTTTTTTTTTTTTTTTTGCCACAGCAGGGTTAGCTTTAATAATGGAGGGTTTTCTTACAACGCACTTGAAAAGGCATGATCAGCTAATGCAGTGACCCAAACTAAATGCCAGCTCCATCATCATGAGTTGATGTTACCACCTATATCAGCATCCAAGTTTTTGTAATAAGTAGGTTTGGCTCCATACAAAATGAGGTTTTGAATACAAAAGATTCAGGATGCTCCCAAATGGAAGAATGGTGAAGATAGCTCATCCTGCATACATTCAGGTGAATGATCATTTCCAGAAAATGTGTATGATAAAGGTCCCTGTCCTAACTCTGTGAGCAAGAACAAAATCCCAAAGCAGCTCAGCAGGCAAGGAAAAATATTAGCTCTACAGCTAAGACTTTTATCACAGGCACAACCTGGTACTAAGGGTATCCAGTGACTCTCAGGAGGTTGTGCCAGTCAGTATGACAGGGGTGGGGGCTTTTTTTTTCCCCACCCTTCCTTTCTCTTATCACTCTTGAAATTATGGCTGGAACAGTTTCCTCAAGTCAAATACTCAGAAGACTTCTTCTAATTTCCTAACCTTATCACAGAAAGATTTTGTGCCAAGAGTAAGTTTTAGCCTTCCCCAGCACAGCAGATCTCCCACATCTTTAGTAATTACTTCAACTGTTATCCCCCACTGTTAAGGTGAGGCATATTCCCACTGCTCCCTTGTCTGTGTACTAAAATAGCCAAGGCTATCATGTTTGGATAGGCATTGATGTGTTTGATCGGCCTAACAGATCAAACTGAACAGATCAAATATTTTCAAGGAGACAGGTCTTAGACACAAGCTGCCAAAAAGCAATAGGAATAAAGTGCTTTTAGGTATATGTACAAACAGACTCTAGCCAGATGGGAAATCCTAGTTCAGTCATAAACCATGTGGGCTGCAGGGGTCTACCCCAGACAGGCATAGACTGGAGCTGCACACAGGTTTTTCAAGCTCACACATCTGGATGTGACTGACCTGTAGCTAAGACCTCCTTAACCAACCTCCTCTCCATCCCCCATAAATAACTACCCATGATAGTAAAAGTGTTCATACGTATTTTTCATACCATTTCTGATTCCTGACTTAACAGCTTGTCTAAACCAGAAGAAAAGTAATGCAGAGGAAAATTCAAAAGCAGACATGTACAGGATTAGCTGGGGAACCCAAGGCAATGTGAATTACCACTCTGAAATATTCCCTCATTCCAGCTGACGACCAGAACATCTTCAGCTGTCTCATCAGCATCATTCTAGCCTTGCAAAGATTGAGCTCAACCACTTGCAAAATACCACAGGTTTTCTGAGTGCATTTATCACTTATGTTAAATGACATGGGATACAATACTAATCCCCAGAAAACAATAAACTGAGCCATCCTGTCAAGCTTTTATTTAGGCAGCCAGCAGTACTACGCTACAAGATCTTAACAGCATTTGAAAGTGTCCTCTCAGCAGGCTGCCATAAACATTTTGTTTCACTTTGAGAAAGCTGACGAGTATAGTTTATACTAGATAAGTCACATCAGCCTATTCAAGGACACTTTTGTGGACCGGATGCCGGAGAGGAGTATAGGCTCTGGAACTGGAGTTTTGCCAATTAGAATACTAGTTAAAAGAAAACAACAACAAAAAAGAAAAGCAACCCAAAATCAACCACTTTACCTTCTTTCAGGTGCTGAGTTAGTGCTGGCAATGATTCTTTTGATCAGTGACCCAAAACGTACAATAAAAACCAAGCAGTAGCTAAAAAGTACAGCAAATGGACAGAGGCCTTGGAAGTATTAAACAAATATCTTTCCATAGAGAACACATTTTTCCATATAAATGAAAGGATGTGATCTGAAAAGAAATGCTGCTATCAGCATAACACATCTGTCTATTTGCAAAGTCTCAAAGAACAGCATCAGCATTCCAGCCCAGAAAAGTAAAATGAAAACGCCATTGTCCAGTTCTACAGAAAAAGATCAAACTGGGGAGGGGGGAGTGTGATGGTAGAGGGTGAGGGGAGAAGGACAGATACAGTAACTTTCACAAATAACAGAAAACATTAATAGCCATCTTCAGCTTTCGAAGCTCTCCAGCTTCTAAGAACAAGCACTAGAAAGAAAAATATTTTGTTGCTTAATTGCTGGGTAACATAAAAACCAGAGTCAATGGAATTGTTTTTTCCTAATTAACAACAAGAAAAAGAGAGGTTCTTGTAAGGGAACGTTAGCATCTTGATAGGTATGACAAAACAAACATACTTGTTCGCAGAAATTAGAAAACTTGATAATTACTACAAGGAGCATAAGAGAGAGAAACTGGAAGACACTGAAGCTTCTTCATTAAAACTTTGATAGCAGCAGAAAACATTTATTTATATGATCTTTCGCCAGCCTAATTTTCACAGCTTGACACTGACCAAGCTCCAGTCTCCAAGCACATTCAATGCCAAAATGGAAATTTCCTCAGGGAAAGGTTGGGCTGTGTCCCTCAGCAGCCAGCACTGTCCTCTGGGCCCTGCCTTTCTCCAACACGATAGCCACATCCCTGAACCACTCTGGGTTGGATTCTAGGCTAGGACCTACATGACTTTGGGGTAACGGGAAACAGTCAGCCAGGCACAAGCAGGGGTGCCAATGTGCCAGAGTGGTCAGTATAATCTCAAGCGTATGAATTTGGGAACACTAAAGTTACTGAGGAATGATGTCATATTTGCATTAGGAGCTGGAGCAATTGCTACTGAGTTGGTATGCATGTTGGTAACACCAATCTGCTGTTTACAGTCTAAAGAAAATAATTTTATCATCTCGCAATAAAAGCAAACCTGCACTTCCTTTCTATATCAGTATTAAAAGTTTCAGATTTTACCACTGCACATTATCTTATCTTTGTTACTTCAAGAGTGAAGTGACAGTCTTGAACAACCACCTGATTTATAAAATAGAAAACAACCCGGTTTTGTTCAAACCTTTAACAGTGACATTGAAACTGTAAAAAATAAAAAAAAAATAAAAAATACAGTAAGTCCCAGTTTTGGTACCCATTATCATTCCACTGTATTTTCTATCATGCTGCATCGGTACAGGGTCCGTTTGAACAGGAAAGCAGTACCAAGCAGGAAACAGAGTGGGTGAAAGGACCCACACCAAAAGACTTAACTTCAGCCCTTCCCAGGCCACTGACTTTGTGTGATGCTGCATATGCACGAGCATTTAACGCTTTAACATGTGAAGGAATTTACTACATTAATGAGTTTCTAAACATTTCTCTCCTCAGACATTTTATTCAGCACACAGTCATTGCTGACAGACTGCTTTGTGGCTTATTTTTGGTTTAAGCATGAAAAAACTTCATAAGAAAAGGAACATGTTAGAGGTGCTTGCAGTGACAATCCCTTAAATTAACTTTTTTAAGTTCCACATTGCATCACTTATATCCTTCAATTCAGTACTCCACTTAAACACTCATTAATGCTTTTCTGCATTCTATTTCATTTATTTTGAGATGGATAAAGAAGCTTCCAGCAAGCTCATAATTTTGAGCATCTCTACAAGCATACCTTTTTAAGCAACTTTCCCCCTTGAAGTTGTTCTTTAAAGTCAGAACGACCATATAGCCTATTAGAATATAAAGTAAGGAATAAGCTGAATAGAGTAACTGCCAGCTAAAGTATTCCAGGAATTAAATAAGATGAAAATGGTTTTTTTTTTTTTTTTGTGGATTCCTTTCAAGTTAATAACATGCAGCAGAAAGAATTTAAAATAGAATGTATTTGTTGAAAATTCTGCTAGCTGGCATCAAACAAGTCTGTAAATCTTTACAAATTTGCCAGTTAAAAGGAATGTGCAGTTTATATTTGAAGCTGGCAGAGTTCCAGGTACTATTAACCAGGCAATCCATAACACTTGGGGAAAACAAACAAACAAAACCCCAATAAATTATGCCCAGATTCAGACTGCTTAAAAGAAGATTTAACTAGGGTTTGTACACACAAGTACAATCCGATCTGGTTTGCCTAGTGTAACATTATAATTTTTCTAAGCAACAGTTACTGTACAATAGCTACTAAATCTGTTCGCTTCTCCTATGTTTCAGCCTCTACATAGAAATCAGTGTTCCCTGATCCTTCCACTAAAAGATAAGAATATCATCAGATGACACATATGGAAAAATTTTGGACTGGCCAGTTTGGCTTCTTTCAGTGGAATCTGTAATAATCAATATTCTGCTCCCCCAGGTCACCACCAACATATACCTGCAAGGCAGATCCTGCATGATGAGTGTTTAGCCTTTCCTTTGTAAAGCTTGTGGGGCTTACACTGCTCCCCACCTACAGAGAGGAGTCATATCACGTAACATTGCACACAAAATACTAATGAAGACACCCAAATGCATCTCTGGAATGCAGAAGTCCCTAAATTGTGTGCTGCAAAAATGCTACTTGTACAAGTCTGACACAGTGTCAAATGCCATCAAACAGCTGTTTCAGGGGCTGCTGACAAGCTGATCAGAAGGGGCTCTTGTCAGGCTATGCAGGAGTAGCATAAACCTCAAAAACCAGGATCGGTTCGCTTCACAACATCCCTGTTCTTAGCATCCTTCATTTTTAGGGGGCAGCTGCAGCAGATGTACAGCTCCAAAAATGCACCCAAAGATGAAATAGGAGTTTTCAAATACTTCTGACATCAAAACAGGTAAGCTACACTTTGAAGATTTACTCTTACACAGGAACAGTGGGATATGTTTATGGCAAGATCCTTTTTCAGTTTTCCTTCTCTTTCTAAAGCATACCCATGACTATGAACCACCATGCACTCATGATTCCACACTGTTACTGTACAACGATGTGAGCTGCCAAGCATGCTTGTACATATTTCAGACAGAACTCTAAGTTATTACATCAAACTAAAGAGAACCTTGACTGGTAAAGCAGAAACAGTTTGGCAGGAGGCAGAAGAGGGAGGGTAGTGAACATTTCATTCCACCACCCTCCATTGCATATTATGACTGCATCTGTCCTTGTGATGTATATGAAAATATGACATCTTCTAAACTGATTTTGCCTTATTATTCTACTATATCTGGTCTGAAAATAGAAGTTTCTCTATTACATTCTTTAATATACATTTATTCTGGAATAAACAACCATTGTCTTTAAGATGGCACAAATATTTCAGATATTTGCAGGTGAGCAAAATTAGAAAAAGGTAGATAAACTTTAAGGGAAGACACTTAAAATGAAAGCGACTGCATACCACTAACTATGGCTGTTAGCATTAATAACCATTTGCCTACTGATTTACGTGGGTGGACGTCTGTGAATCCATAATTCTTCATAAAAAGTGACAGTACTAATAACCTGGAAAAACTTTACGTTCTCTTTTAAGGACATGTTATTTTCAATCATTAAGTCTGAATGTCAGTGGGGCAAGTTTTCAATATTTTTCCCCTTCAAAATATCATAATTACAGCAGATCTCAAATGTTTCTGAATTTTTAAGGCAAGTGGATAATTCAAGCCCATCTCAGCTTTTACTTATCCCCTGTTTAATAACAGTTTTGTGAGCATAAAACACTTTCTCATTTGTTCCCAGCAATAAAATTATGAAAATAAGTGACTGTCATTTGCTATGGCCAAGCTGCATCTCTTGAAAACGACACAAAGCACAGAGCTGGAAACGCATTACAGGAGTCTGTGGTGCTCTCAAGCAATGGATCTCAAGGTCACATTTGGCCCTCTGCCTCAGGAAGCTACCCAAGAAAGGCTGAGAAGATTGTCTTAGATGTGCATAATTAAGCGATAACATCATTGCCCCTGTGTTCTGCAAAACAGTAGTCCAATTCACTTGTGATATACTACTTGTTCTCCAGCCTCATAACTCAGCCACTGAACATTCAATTATTCTATCATAAAATAAATGGGCAGTGATATTATTGTTGTAATTCTTAGACTCAAAAAAAGTTAAACTTGCTAAGTAAAAACAACCAATTACCCCTCAGCTCATGTTAAAATGGTAGCAGGTGAACAAGTTGTTTCAGTCAAGAACCTTGGAAACAGATGGCAAAACATACCTTGATACAGGAAATGTGTAAATTACAGGAAATAATAAAAATCACCACATTTCAAGGCTTTCTTGACCTTTCTCCCAGTAGAAATTGGACCACTCAGGAGACACCAGTTTTTCTGCATCCCTAGAAGCACCTTATTTAACTGGGTCTGAGCAAAACTGCAGAATCAGTGCTTGAGGTTATGGCTACATTCCTCAACTTTGCCTTCTAAATACAATGCAACATATCCTGACACAACTTACAGCAGGGTCACAACAACAAGGTTTTAATTGGAACAGAGAGAAAAGGCAAATCTCCTTTAAGATAAAGTCATCTGATCTTTGTTCCCATACTGTCTTTCTGAGGTTTTCCTTTTGTAAGAAGGACATGCATGCTTCCCATACATACATGATGTAATTTCTTTACTACTTCTAGATATTTATCTGTCAGTCTGGTGGCACTGAATTTCTCAATGTATGAAATACAAAATTATGCACAAATTAATAACACTGTTGGTACCACCACCTCAGCAGTCTTGTCTCAGTATCCGAAGCTGTGTGATATGCATAAATTTTGTGTGTCCTGAGAGGAGGGATTTGAGTAGTCTCCTATGAAAGCCAAAAAAAGGGTAGTGGTCCAGTGTCACAATATGATCCAGCTTCCAACAAAGAATTAAATCTTTGAGTTTCATTCTCAGCCCCTACTTGTGAGATTGGGTTACTTGGGGAGTAAGAGGTAAAGCAGAGCCCAGAGAAATTCCCAGAACCCACCCAAAACAACAGACTGGATATTATTGGTAAAGCATGTATAGTCTCATTGTGGTACTTGCTAGCACCATAACCTGCTCTCTGTATCAGTATCATGCAAAAGCACACCCAGAGTCCTAGAAAAGCCCATCTCATTTTCTCAAGTTCAACATGTGAGCCAACCTAAACTATCACAGATCCAAAATTATATGCAGATACTAAATTTTCTCTCATAACTCCAAAATTGCTCTGATCAGCTGCAGTGTGAGGCTGGGGTATGAAATCTTCCTTACATAAGCCAGCAGTTTGCAGCGTATAAAATCCCAAAATACTCTTGATGACAAAAACTGACATGGTCTTCTTTCCTCTATGTAAATCAAGAAGAAGAATTTCCACAGTAGCTTACCCCAAGAATTACGAGGACAATATTCAACCCCATAAAAATGCACAACAGCATCCACTGAACTGTCAGGACACAGTTTGCCTTCCATGTTGGCAATGTAGGCTATGAAGAAGTCCTGACCCCCCGCTGTCATTCCTGCTGTTCAACCCATGCAGAGGCCCTCCCCTCAGTCATGCCACCCCTTATACTCTTTGGTGGATCATGCAGTAACCTGAATCCCTAGTCTCAGCCTTTTGGGTATCATTGCCTTGGGTTTTGGACAGTTTTCTGGTCGGTATCTCCTACAGGTAGCCTCACAAACTATTGCATTTGCACATAACTGGTGAGAGATCCTAGACAGGAAAACTAAGAGAAGTAAGAGATGCAGCCGAGAAAAACGTATATAAATACCTGCCATAGTTACCTCCCTTTCAAGAAGCTAAGCATTACATACTGGCTTTTCAGCACAACTCTGATCTCATCCAATCTGAGACAATCTCAGTGAAATCTAAGCAAATATTTAGCACAATTCTCATCAAGTTCTAAACATTTAAAACAAAGTTCTAAATTTGGAATCTTAATGGTTAGCAATATTCCTCAGAGTAAAATTTTATACAGTCACAAAAGTGCCTAAGTGGCTAGGCACCATAATCTGATGCCAGAAAGTGGTTACTGGCCCATTATAGTGGCATTTGCTCTAAAATCTCATTAAGTGGATAATTATTTCAGTCAGAAATTCCTACCCAGATGAGACGACATAGCTTTAAAAGATATTCTTCCTGCTAGCTTGAGATTTTGTGGTTGTTGTAAAGTTTGAATGAAAAGCATTAACACAGAGAGGGAAAAAAACACCACACATTTCTGTTTGTAACATCGCACGAATTTGTGGAACATTATAAACATTACCTTGCATCTTGTTGCAAGTAGAGATCTAAAAGTAACTAATGCTTTCACATGTTTTACTAACCAAGGAATATTTACGTGAAGTACCGGCTGTGAGTGAAGATGAAAAAGAGCACATGAGAATAAGTGGGTTTAGACAATTTTTTTATCATGTTGATAGCTGGAAACAGCACAAGAATTGCTGCATGCACTTCATGAACATGTACAGAAAAGCATACCAGGCACCTAAGCTCAGCCCTTCCTTGATGATATTTAAAAAATGAGTCATTGTTATGACTGATAAAGGTCACAGCATGCTCATTTCAAACATTTCAGCTCTCGCTTATGGCAACAAAGCTTCGCAGACTAACAGAGGTTTTATCAGAGATTTATGTGTGGACAGTCACACATTCAGATCAAGCCAGCAAACCTACATTTTATGTTTTTTAAATCAGCAACATCATCTCCCTAAAAGCCAGCAGCCCTCAGCTAACAGGTAACTATCATCAAAACCCCACTGCAGTCACAACTACTTGTACTGAGAAGCAGATGCAATCTGCAGCAGGCTCTGTAGTCCTGCTTTGCCTGTCATGGGAACAACTGGAGTTACTGGATATGATTGGAGTGTGCCATGACTCCTTGCCTGTCAACTAACCCACATTTCATTCCCAAGGAAACCACAGCACAGGGAGAGGGACCCAATCAAGGCATACCTCAGGTGCAGGTGTTTGGAAACAGCACCCTGGCCTCACATTTCAGCTATAGGCTCTTTTTTTTTTGTGCCAAAAGCCAGCTGTCTCCAGGTTTAATCCCACAACACCCACACTTTCACAGTGTCATGACTTCAAACTCTGCTGCCTAGGTCTTCAGTGATGGGGGTGAGGCGCAGGGCCCCTTCTGGATCATAGCAAGAAAGCCCAGCAACAAATGGCTTAATAAAATAACTGATTTAATAAGATTGAGCGAAAGACACAGATATAGATAGCAAGTATATCTTGCGACAAGACTCTGAGAACCCCACATTCGTGCAGCATCAGACAGATCCTGGGTGGATTTTCCCATGGCACAGATGCCATCCGTGGAGAGAGGTTCTTCCTTTCTGGTTATTTAAGACATTATATAATTTCTTTACAAGAAAATAACCCTCTTCATAATTTCTGGTGTCAAACAGGAAGGATGTTAGCTTGAGAACTCGTTGTATAGTTAAAGGCAAGGCCAAGCCAGGCAGGTGGTTCTGACTGGAAGGTGCTCACAGGCTTCTTCACTGCCGTGAGCAGACTGAGGTAATCCTGCTTCCAATGGGTCTGTGCAGCATTGCACAGCTTGAAGGCCAGGCTGGGCAAACAGTCTAACAGCACAGAACAGGCTTGTGCCTACCAAGCGTAGCTATTATGTGGGTCACCAGCTCCTGGACATACAATGGTCCCCTGGTGAGGATCACTGCAATAGGTCAGCATGACCGGCAGCCTTGTGCTGCTGCCCTGCCTGTCAGCTCTGCAGCTCCTGCACAGCATCAAACCCTCAGGGTGATTTTAAACCAAATAGGTAATAGTATCATAGAATCATTCAGGTTAGAAAAGGCCCTTGAGATCGAGTCCAGCTGTAAAGCTAACACTGCCAAGTACACCAATGCTCCATTCAAAATAAAAATACCTCCTATGTTTTGTCCTGGAGAAGAGAAAGGAAAGAAATCCAAGAGGGTCTCAGCATGGGAAGGGGATTAGAGGCAGGCAAAGACAGCTCAAGTCCAGCTGCAGGGAGGAAAGGGATGGGAACACTTCTGAAGGTATCTCAGAGAGGGCTGTGGGCCATGGACTTTGAAAGGGACAATCAGGGGGTTCCAAGCAGAGGTCTCTGAACCTAGATTACCACAAGAGAAGGTCGCACAACAAAACATTAGGAGCCAGACCAGCTATTTTCCTTTTTATATTGAGGGGTAAGGGGGAGGGGAAGGGAAACCTCACACACTGCTCCATACCATTAATACCTCATGTGAACTGGACAACATGCACTTTCAAGTACACAGCAAGGGAGAGGATGAGATGCCAAGGATGATGTCAACCCACCTGAGAACAGCCAGATCTCCTAGAAACAACAGGACTGCAACCACGCAAGTCACAAGGAGCGGTCAAGGAGAAGACTGATTTTGGAGATGCTAATTTCTATTCACTTTCATGCCTCTTCTTATTTAAAAATTGCAATTGTCCCTAATTTGTGATTTTTTTTTTTATTATTTTCATTTCACAAACATGACATTACATAGGATTAGATATACCCAGAACCACCAGGTATTATTATAATTTTGGGCTGCAAAAAACACTGAGTAGAAAAGGCAAAACATGCCTTTATATGTTTACATACTTGGTCTTCATAATTTTTTCATGCTAAATTTCAGTATTGACAATACACTGAGTGTCCCATGATGTATTGCACCAAAACATAGAAAGGAGGTATTTGCTCATTCTATCCAGTGACTACATCAGCTTCAAGTACTCCAATTGGCTTTGAGGTGGTATGTAATCAACATTAGTACCCTGATGTCACTACATCCTCAGAGCACATGTGTTAACTGTTACCCAGTAACAAAACAGAGCAACACAATTTTGCAGTTCAGATCTATGTCTGCTGAGCAATCCTAAGGATGTAAAGAGGAATATACTCAGCACAAGCGAGCATGCAGCATAAAATATAGCATAAATAATAACTGGAAGTCACATTAATCACAGAAAATTTTCAAGTACAGTGTTAAAAACCAGCATGGTTTGCCTCCTGAAAAAAGTTTACAGGAAACTATCCACATTTCTGTTTGTGTGTGTAAGTGATGCATCCTCATTTTCTACTAGAGAAAAACAAAATTCAAATCTTGCAGTCACTTAGAAGTATTCTGGCTCCTATGTCCTCCCCTATTGAAGCTTCCTTCTGCAGGGGCATCAGAGGATGGGACTTTGTTGTTGTTGTAGCAGATCTAACAAACTGTTCTTCTGAAAGATTTTAACAGGCTCACAAAAGGTCATAATATTATGTGAAAGAGCTGGCTGGAATAGAGGAACATCGCCTGTGTTGCTGCAACATCTTCATGTGAGGCAGGATGGGCCTCTGGAGGGGACATGGCATTGGTTATTTAGCACTGTAAAGACTGAGATGGTCTTAAACATGGTTGCAGGACAAAGGAGTCTGTTAGGGTTTACAGGCTTTTCAGGAGATACAAGTTTGGTGGAGACTGTACCACAGGGCTTGAAACCAGGGGAAGCCTCAAAGATACGGGGCTGGTGTATTTCTCTTGCAAAGCAGGAGCTGTTTGCCAGCTTTGGCTCCTGTTCACAGTGCTGCCACTGGAGCTGGAATATTAATACTCAGAGAAAGGTCAGAATCTGATTTTTTTGTTCTTATCTTTTGTAGACAAGAAAAAAAAATAATCAAGCGATAGCAATGATTTTGCACCAGTTTCTTGAGAGCTTTTATAGGCTCAGAGTCAAAAATTATGCTTAGGAGGATAGTTTTATTGCCAGCTAGAATCGTCAGCTTGGGTGGCCATATCTGCGAATGACAACACATGCCAAAGATATAGCCTGAGATTTTACAGATTTTTGTTTTCTCCATATTTTTCAAAATAAAGCAATGCAGTAAAAACCTGGCTACATACCTCTACGCTAGACTCGCTCTGTTAGACTCCTAAATATATTTTCTGATGGCACAACTCTAAAAAGAAATCTCTTAAAATATCTAAATACATCTAAATTCCTGATTACGACCTGTTTATTTCAGCTTGTTAACAGAGCTTGAGCAGTCATGTTGATAGTGGTTTAAATGAGTCATATTTGCTCATATAAGCAAAGCCTGTTAAATACCACGACAAGTTTTCTCTGAGGATTTGAAACTGACCCCTGTATTACAGCTGGAAGGAAAAGTCTGGCGATCCATTCTGCACTCAGCATGACAAAGTCATCACACCCCACTTTTAACAAGAGTCGTACTAATTGCCTGTGCAGGGCAAAACAAACAGGGACTTTAAAAAAAACCCAAACAATACAAAGAAGGAAAGGCAGAATACAGGCTCAGACTTGAGGTGGAATCCAAGCTCTTGCTTTGGCAACATTAAGTATTACACCTCCAGGGCTAAGTAAAACCACAAGTAACAATCACCCTAACACCAGATATTAAAAACATCTCTAAAAGGCACCTACCTTTGAAATATATTTATAACCCCAGCACAAGGGAATGGTTCCTCTCACCCCCCTCCCAATTTTTCTCAGAATGATGTCCATTAAGTTCTTCTGAAAAAAAATCCAAGGGACTTGTTTCACCTGAAACATATCAGATCTCAGTTTCTTCAATCTATTCAATACATTGGAAAGCATTGAGTGCCATCCCTCCTGTTGTGGAACATGAAGATTTTGGTGTGTCCTGTGCAATGAAATAAAGTTCAGCCAGCAAAGGCAGAGTAGTCCCATTCCTCTAACTCATGGGAGCCATGTATTTTAAGCGAGCTAAGGACTTCACCAGGAGAGCCTGCACTGCATGAAAGCCCCCAGTGGAAGTCTGCCACTCCTCTGAGACCAAAATGTAGAAAGAAACTACTGAAAATCCAGAATTCCTCATTTGTAGAAGATCAAGGTCAGAAAAAACATGTTGACTCCTGAGTTTGGAAAACCACTCCTGTTTAAATGGCTGTTACAGACATATTAAACCAGAAAGCTGGTTTCCCTCCAAACATCTCTTTGCTGCCTCCCATATTTAAATATCCAACAAATTTCACGCTATTTCCAGAAGATTTTGATCACCCTAAATTCATACGGCACACACATTTTCTCCTGGAGCTTCCCCAGCCTTGAGCCTTTGCCCTTGGACGAAGAGGGAACGGAAAGCAGACAGCAAGAGGGACAACAGGACTCCTTCAAATTCTCTCCTTGCCCTGTGATGCTGAGGTTATGGCTCCCTGTGCTGTGTGAGTTACCTCGACGAGGCTGTCCCAGAAACAACTGCAGCCCGGGAGTCCCCAAAAAGCAGGTCCTGAAAGCTACTGAGAAGTCATTGGGGCCACAAACTGCAGCTTACACAAGAGTTTTCCCCAGAAATTGCAACATAACTATAAAACAAATCTAAGGGGATCTCCCAGCTTCTTCAAGGGATGGAAAATTCCAGCCACTGCTGGAGTGAGCTCTACTTTAGCATCCTCTAGCCTGGTTATTTCCATAAACGACAGCATTTTGTTTGAATTCCTGTCACACTGGGGGCTGCCAGAGGCTGTTTACCAGCTGGATGTCCTATCCTTGGGCCAGGTCTCAATATTTTGGCCTGCAAGTCACTTTCCTAAGTTGCTACACAGACCAGCAACAAACCAGAGAGAGAGCAACAATACAACAGCACAGCAAGGAGAGAGGTAAGTATTTACAGCAAGGAACAGAAGTGTCCCTGATGGAATGAAGTAGATTTATGAGAATGTAGATTTTGTCTCCAGTTACCTGTGCTCTTTCTTCTTCCTCCCACTTCTGTATTTGTGGGAAAGAGAAGCTTGTCCCCTTGATTTTGGCATATCCCAGCCCTTTACATTTGCCCTCATCTCACTTCAAGCCTCCAGCCCCCTCCATGAGTTATCCCTACCCCCAGGAGGAAAATGCAATTGGTGCACAATAGTGCCACTGAAAGTAGTGGACAGCAGATAGACATTGTGCTAGTCATACATGTCCTCACTGGTCTCAAAATCCACTTTCCTAATGCTTTGCAGGTGACAGACTTCACCACAGTGGAAAGTACAGTCACTTCACCATGTACAAAACTGATCCTGCTCCTTGCAAGTCAAACAGTTATTACTAAAGAAACTTGCTTTGGAGTTGTGTCTGTATCAGGCAAGCGGTCACTGGAATCGGGAATGGAAATCTGTACATTTAATGTGCTATATGAAAACTGTGCTAGCTCGGACTGCCCCACAAAAAAAAATCCTATACCTTTTGTTTGCAGCTGGAGGAATAAAAGATAAAGGATGCACTTTGAAGAACCTGAAGCTAAAAGATTAAAAAGAATAACAAGGATAAAAAAGAAGGTAGGATGCCAGGTGTCTAGGTTAAAAGGGGTCCTCAATGAAGTACACCAAGAGAGTAGAATCTGAAGCATATTCTATATATGTGCCATGTAAACAAATTTCCTGGCTTGGTGTAAGCAGGCTGTGCTATCACTGCACTAGAAAGTGCAGAAGTATTCTAGTATCTTCTGTTCAGGGAGTGACAAATAGACTGGACTTGATGGAGAGTGCTAAAAGCACAACAGTCTGTAATCCACACTGATGAATTGCTTGTTCTCCAGTTCACAACACAGCACAGCCATTTGCCTTAAACAGAGGTTACAAAAAGTAAGACAACCTTTTTGTAATTTGAATTTCAAATATGATAGAGTCAGATGGCAGAAATTAGTAATACATATTTTACAGCACACTAATTGCATCAGAAGCTCTTCAGTGTCTTTCCAGTTCTGTTTTTTTATCCTCACATCTAAATGCCTTTCCTCACCTTCATGTTCACCAGCATTTCTTCTGGATTCTTTTCCATATTTTCAAAATTAATCACCCCTCTTCCCTCCTGATCTCTCCCCTTCTTAATTCCTGGCTTCAGTTATCCATCCATACAGTTGGATGGATAACTGTCAATTGGGTTTTGTTTCTCCTCTCTGAGGAAAAGACCTTGTTTTCTTTGCTTTTCCTGATATTCCTTCTTTGACAACAGTAAATGCCAAAGCCATTGCAAAGTCTAAAGTAGAGACCTAGTATGAGCACCTCTCAAATATATTTTTGCATATTTCTTCTATCAGTGCATTTAAATCATGTTACACTTTCACTTTTCCATAAGTTATTTTATCTGATTTTTCCCTTTGAGTTTGAGCAGATTTGAAGGCCACACACAAACACTACACTGGGGGAAAAAGAGGGGCTGTTAAGATTGAGTATGCCTGCCTGAATTAATACAGACTCAGGAAAAGTAGGCTTAGAAACCAATGTTCCTTAAATTGCTGGATGTTCAAGGCCTATCTTTAATATTTATGTTTAATGCCACACCAGAAAAGGCTTACAAGAGAAAATACTACTGTGAATCTAGATTCTTCGCACAGACAAAATCCCAATCCAACCCTCCATTATCTCCCAGGGAACAGCATGTTTGAAAGTTCAGACACTCACCCACACATATACTTATTATCTATTGCTTGTTAGCACCCACAATTTTAACTATTTTTTTCACCCACAACACCTGAGCACAATACACAAATATATGTTGTTTCATGATAAAAAGTAGGCAGATATCGTTAACAGCAGCTTTCACTGGTTCCAATGTTGTTTCAATCACTGCGAACACCACCTCAGTTTTCCTTCTTTCATAGGAACGCTGATAGCCTGGAGCTGTTCCAGATTTAGCGATTAAGATGAGACAATCACTCTTTCAGAAACAGAAGTAGTCTCAGTTCCTGCTATGAAACCACAAAGTGACCCTGTCATTCTCTGAATCATCAAACACCACAGTGGAAGCTGGCCTTAGATTTCATAAACTCAAGAAACAGCCAATGGTACTCAACATCAGTTTTCAGAAACCATCACACACTCCTGTTGTGAATAAGGCACCTCAACATGGTCACAGATATTTCAGTGAAGGCAGGATATGCATAAGTTAACTGCACAACCTGATTTACTGAAGCAAGTCATAAGACGAAAACTTGAAACAGGGAAGTGGTAAAAAACAGCAATCCTCTCACTCTTGGGCACATCCGCACCAATTCAAAACTGGATTTCAGAGGCACTTATGACTAACTTCAGAAGAAGAAGATGCAAAGGGGGCTGTGACACCTCAACAAAAGTCATGGGAAATGCCTCACAGCGCCCACTCTCTCCAGATAACCCATTTCTCAACCCAAAAAACACTGTAGTGCAAACAGCCAATCAATCCACTAATGGAATCATAGAATCATAGAACAGTTAGGGTTGGAAAGGACCTCAAGATCATCTAGTTCCAACCCCCTGCCATGGGCAGGGACACCTCACACTAAACCATCCCACACAAGGCTTCATCCAACCTGGCCTTGAACACTGCCAGGGATGGAGCACTCACAACCTCCCTGGGCAACCCATTCCAGTGCCTCACCACCCTAACAGGAAAGAATTTCCTCCTTATATCCAATCTAAACTTCCCCTGTTTGAGTTTTAACCTGTTACCCCTTGTCCTGTCACTACAGTCCCTGATGAAGAGTCCCTCTCCAGCATCCCTATAGGCCCCCTTCAGATACTGGAAGGCTGCTATGAGGTCTCCATGCAGCCTTCTCTTCTCCAGGCTGAACAGCCCCAACTTCCTCAGCCTGTCTTCATACGGGAGGTGCTCCAGTCCCCTGATCATCCTCGTGGCCCTCCTCTGGACTTGTTCCAGCAGTTCCATGTCCTTTTTATGTTGAGGACACCAGAACTGCACACAATACTCCAGGTGAGGTCTCACGAGAGCAGAGTAGAGGGGCAGGATCACCTCCTTCGACCTGCTGGTCACGCTCCTTTCGATGCAGCCCAGGGTATGGTTGGCTTTCTGGGCTGCGAGCGCACACTGAAGCCGGCTCATATTAAGTTTCTCCTCGACCAGCACCCTCAAGTCCTTCTCTGCAGGGCCGCTCTGAATCTCTTCTCTGCCCAACCTGTAGCTGTGCCTGGGATTGCTCCGACCCAGGTGTAGGACCTTGCACTTGTTGTGGTTGAACTTCATAAGGTTGGCATCAGCCCACCTCACAAGCGTGTCAGGGTCCCTCTGGATGGCATCCCTTCCCTCCAGCATATCAACCGGACCACACAGCTTGGTGTCATCAGCAAACTTGCTGAGGGTGCCCTCAATCCCACTGTCCATGTCAGCGACGAAGATGTTAAACAAGGCTAAGATGGGCATGTACTAATCGTGCACCTTAAAGTTACTGAAGCAAATAAAAGTACATTTAAATACTTTAGAAAAAACTGTGACTACCTAGTGTATTTTAGGATGAGAAGAGAAAGAGTTACCAACAGAAAATACTGTGATGTAATACTTCATGTAGCCACAATGTAGTTATCCAAACTGGACTTAGCCCAAACATCAGAGTTAGTAAACTTCCTGCTATGAAAAATACTAATGAATTTTTAGTGACAACAGGTGATCAGGATCATGGGTGAAGTTTCACACTACAGTAGCTCAGATGTCTTTGCTTTGAGAACGCTGTCAGTACACTGATAAAAACAGTTAGTCAGAAGCTCAAACAACTTTGAATGCTCACATTAACACGTGATGCACATTTTAATGCTCACACAGAGAATCCAAGGTATCTCAGTACTGAAGTATCAGTACCATTGTAGGATTAGGAGTTTATATCTGTGGAATGTACCCATTTCAAGGAGAAAACAATTTAAAATGTAAATTCAGAGGCACCATCTTGATATAACCCTATGCTAGGTTTTCATACACATAACCCAACCATGCTTTTTCTCCAAGAAGTCCTGCAGAACAGGACACATGTGTAATTTCAGGTGAGTTGTCCTGTTGACTCCAAGTTTAAATTGCATTCAAGCCAACAATTGCGTCCGGTTTAGGGCCTAAAGAAAACCATCTTCAGACTAGCAGTTGTACTTTTTCATTTCACAATCTATTTTACCACTATGAAGGGACACAAGAATTTGCCATGTTGCCTTCCATTATATGTATTACAGAAAGTACTGTCTAAACTGTATTACATATTCCAGAAATTTTAAATGAAGGCAGAAGTGCTCATACAACAGCAAGGAATTCACCAGCAGATATTTAAAAGCACATATCCTCCTGTGAAGAGCTGCAAAGCCAGACACACACCTCTTGGCTACACATCTCAGCAGCAGCCCTCCCACTCTCCTCACCCTAGCAGCACTTGGGGAAAGAGATAAATGGCGATAGCCTAGGCCTGCTCTGCCTTCCCAGTTGGCTGTGCAAACGGTGCAGAAATCCTACTAAGAACAATGTTTTAATCTTGTTCCAATACACTTTCTCCCAACCCCATGCAGGCAGGCAAGACAACCCATGGCCTGCGTGCCTCTGCTAAGCCTCAGAAGTCCTTTGTTGTGCTTCCGACTGTGTTGCCTGTAGCCCAGCGTTTTTCCTTTGAAGACTTGCATCATAATTCCTCACTTTATGGCTTTAGTGCTTCGGTAAAGAGTTCTCTTTGTCTTAAGTAAGTGTTTTTACAAACCAAAAAGTATGCTTTTAAGAAGCATCTTCCCTGTTTGCTACCCAGCACACTGTGATGAGGCATTCAGTCCATGAGATCTAGTGATACTGAAGGAGGAAAACAGTCTCCACACATTATCAGAATACTATTCTCACCACTTTTCTTTGTTTTTAAATCCATCTATTAAACAAAAAAAAAAAAAAGAAAAAAGAAAAAAGAAAAAAGAAAAAAGAAAAAAGAAAAAAACCCAATCTAAACCCTTTTAATTTTACAGTTGTTTCATGATATATCACTAAAAATCAAAATAACATTTGCCACAAAATGCAGATATTTATATTCAGAAACATAAGGACTTACATCTAATTGACACCTGGAAGTACAAAAGAATAACAGGAAAAACTTGTATTTTAAATGTTGAGTCTTTGTCTTACTGTAGCTTTGTCTTTCAGCAGCTTTCAACAGAAATGGCTTTGCACAACTTTGTGACCCACAGCCACACAAAACACAATGGAAACAAAGCAGCTCAAAAGCAAATTCAGAAATACATCTATTTCTCCCTCCCACTCTGTGCTGCTGGCATTTGCTCTTTTTGCTCCAAAAAGGAGAAAAGATGTATGTGCAAAGTGGGGTCAAGAGTGTTCGTAGTTCAGTAAACTGGGGCTTAACATTGTCTAGGTTACTGAGCACAAAACCACGTTTCAGCCATATAATCTCTGTGCACCTCACCTTAGTGAAGCTCAACCATCACAGATATGCTTCTCTTACTGCTGCATTCTGGCACATTTTTTGTCAACAGGATAAAGGAAAGGCATCACAGAGCTACCAGAACTACATAGGGCTCATCTACATTGTGGGATTTCCCCCAGGGCAACAAGTAGTTATTCACTGAGTTAGTTAATTCATAAATGCTGACCTTACACCCAGGCTCTCATGACAGGCTGACAGTGAAGGTAATGCCCAGCTGTCAAAACAGAGAGAGAAGTGTTTACTAGCATAGTACAGGACTTGGAGAGCCCTGTTCCCCCTCAGGCAAAAGGTGATCCTGCCCTATGAGACCCCTACACTTGAAACTCAGTTTATATAATAAGTCCTGAACCTCCCTCAGCATCAGTGCTGCCCTGCACAGAGCTTTTCGCTGTTATGATGGAGCAGTGTGGTGGAGGGGGTAGCAGGGAGAAATATACGTGATTTGTGCTTTTTAATACAGTGCCTACTTCTGCTGCATGTAACACAGGTAAACAGTTCACAGGGAATGTATGAACTGGTTTGGGATTAATACATAAAAAGACCTTCAAGAATTACATTTCTGCTACAGCTTTTTTTAGAATATGAAATTTTTTTAAAAGCCATTTATGAAAATGACTGGGATTTACTGATACACAAATTTGTGCAAAACCTTGGAGAGCTGCCTTACCAAACTTGTACCGATTAATATCCCTCCCTATCATGCAGCAGATGTTACGGACTGCTCATACAAGGTTTTCTGCTCAGTAATCAATTTTCTGCTCAGTAAACAATTTCTTTGTTGAGGAAGTCTTCTTCTGAGCCTATGGCTGTTAGGATGCCAGCTAATAAAGTCAGATGGAGAAATGTGACACAGATGCAAAGTGAAATGGTGGCAAAATAGTACTTTAGGATCCAGCAAACGAATAAGATGGGTGGAAAGATGGAAAAGCTGAAATTTTGTGCATCTATTTGATGAAGCTGTTACACGGAAGAAACTGTGCTGAGTCTAAACTCTCTTTGTTCACATTTGCCCAAGACGATGACAACCAATCCCAGGAACAAAACCACACATTAAGTATCCCCCAATAGCCAGCACAAGCAGACTTACTGCTTGCTCTAGATGACTGCTGGTAGCTTCACCATGAAGGCCTGAGGCTCCAGGACCCTGCTCTGGCTGCCAACCACACAGCTCCAGACAATCAGGCAGAGTCATCTTTTCTATTCATGTTACTTTTTTCCAGGCTATCTTCATGCTGGTCCAGACAAGAAGCTCAGTGCAGAGGTTCATGCAGAATTCCTGTCCCCCTCCCTCTGCAATTCTGGAACAGTGCTGAAGGTGTCATTTCAGTGTTTGATCTACTACTCCCACCTGCTGTCTTGCTGTAGCCCTGCAAGCTACCTCACTTGAGACCCCACAAAAGGGAAATCAGTTTCTTGATCCCCATAACTGTTACTCATCCTTATAGGACGAGATGGTGTATAATCTTTGGAGAAGCACATACCTAAATATAAACCATCAGTATGGCAGTAGGTTTGCTAGTCAAAAAGACATACATTCTTGAGGTATTACAAAACCACCCATTTAATGAAAGCAGGGTCGAGGCTGTCTGGATATGAGGTGAAGACTCCACAAAATGCAAGTTGCAAAGAGAAGCTTTTTTGTGAGAAAGATGGGGCAGGCATCACGTTGACTCCACTCTTCCTTTCCTTCTGGCCAATTTCCCATAGATATGCCACAGACCAAGGGCCTCAGATCAGACCTTTCTTTCTAGAACAAGCACAAAACTGAAGTCCCAAAACCCTGACATTCTGCATCCAACAGGAATGCAGGACAAGATCATAGAGGCTTAGGCAAATCCAGAAAGGTAGTTCTGGCTTTTACCCAAACAGGTAGAAGTCCAACCTTTATGTAGTTCAAGGGCTAAAGCAGACATGGGCAACCTAACCACACTGGTACCTCACAGATATCTCAGTTCTGGTCATGGGAGATGGAGCACAGTCACAGTGCACCCCCATAGCAGAGGTCTGGTCCCTTTCCTTAAAATCACGCTAGCATATCATCAGACCATCAAATTACTTCAGTACAAAGGGACATACAAGTAAAAACAGCTATGTTGTAAGGCAAAATTATACCCACTTCAAAGAGGAACAAAATTTCCAAATATACACTTGACTGTGTGCCACAGCAAGGAGCTTCATTCTGCAGGCTTAGGCTTTTCCACATCAAAGCAAAGCAGTTTAAAAAGATACTCAACCACACTTTTTTTGATACACAGGGCAAGAGGAAGATACAGCCACAAACAAAAGCCCGGTAGCATCCTGTTGCCCTGAACGACCCAAGAGAGGAGAATGAAGACCTTCAGTGCAGAACACGTTAGTACATCTGGTCATTCAAATGAGATACATCCAGCACATGTTAACACAGGAGAGTTTTTTGTATCTAGCACAAAAAATCTATATAAAGTGATAAGCAATAAGCAATAAAGTAGATGAGAAAACATGGTCTGAGTAAGAGGTCTGATTGTCCCAGAGACTCTCCACACTCTCTTCCCATGGTCTTCCAAGCTTCATTTAAACCATATGTTTTACTACAGCCCTGAGTGCTCAATGCTCTGGAAAATTGCACTAGTAAATTAGAGGACTGGTTTATGTCTGCTTGTAGAGAAATCCTTCCTGTGCTGACTAAAGTAATGAATGAGTGAAGCTTTCATTTGCTGCAGTGTTGCTATTTCCCTAATGCATTGCTGCTTAGAGTTTGTGGAAAGAGCAGTCCTTGGCAAGACAGAAACTTTCCTAAACAAGTACTTACAGACGCTTTTTGGAAAAGGTTTTGTCTAGCTTCATTCCCTCTATTTAAGCTCAAGAAGAACTGTGAGCCCCAAATCTGCCAATACACCTCTATTAATATTTGGAGAATTAGCTGTTTTATTAGCGAAAAAGGCCAGGCAGTCAGGAAGAGATTTTGTGATCTGAGACTAAAAATAGTGAGCATTTACTCATCTGTAAGTCTGTTTATCTTGGATTGATTTTACTGGGGCTCTTCCAGGTCTATAAGCTTGAAAAGCTTTTAACAAATAAAGGTACTACACTTTGTCAGATGTGCTGTTTCCAGGCTTTCAAAGCAAAGAGCTCCCTTTAACGTTTGTGGCAAGCTGATCAATAAAAGGGATGATCAAAGAGGGCAAAATTCTACCCCTAGCAGTACAGACCTGTATAATCACACATCCCCAGTGAGTGCAGGCTCTTTTTCCTCAACACACATGCAATAGCCAAATAATCAAATGGAAAGCAGGACCCAAACAGTCTCTATACACAACCTCTAGTGTCCCCGTTGGATTGTTTGTGATACAGGGCGCAGCTTAAGTTTCCCATGCACAATACACTGTAAAAGTAGCTTAAGATAGAGCTTAATACATAAGCTAAAGCACTTCCAAAGATTAAGAGCTACCTCTGCTTGTGATTTAAAGCAGTTTAGGGTGTCTCATCACAAAATCTATGTCCCGCAAAAGAGATCTTGTCATCCCTATTAAACAAAGCATTATCCATTGAGTGTCAATGGAAACAAACTGGTTGTTTGAAGAAAATCCGTTTAAACACACTTGCCTAATGCTCATTTCCAAAACTAAATGGAGTGGACTGTATTACACAAACAAAGGATGTCACTAATTAACATCCCCATGGAATCTTCAACCTACTTTACTTAAAAGTTTAAAGGCCACAGTTTTGAAGAACAACAAGTAATATGACTGCTGTCCCATACAGGTACAAAAACTGAGGAGGCTGAAAAAGAACTGCTTTTCAGAGCACATCAAACCCCTTGTTTTTGAGAATTGGCATTCAATGCCCAGCCCACCGAAGTCAATGAAAAACTTTTTGTTCAATCTAGTCAGAGGAAGATTTCACATCCCCACCTTTTAACTTTGTCATAGGAAGAGCAACTGAAAGTAGACAAAGGAGGCTGGATCTGAAATAAATAACCTAAAAGTAATTACCTGGTGGAGTTTTTAAACTTAATTTGCAAAAAAATCTACAGTGAGCATTTCAGAATGTCCTCTAATCTCCTACATTTGCCTTCTTCACCAAGTATCAGCTAAGACAAATGCATATCTCTATATTAATGGTCTTTTATATGAGCAAGTGTATCTTATGCTAGCTCTAAAATAAATTCAGACCATGACTACTTGGTGACTATTATTAAAATGAAAAGTACATAAAACCCACTATCAAATCAGACCTTATATTCTTTTGTCTTCACAGAGCAACAGAAAATGTACATAAGTAGTCATGAACTTCAGCTTCACTTGTATTCTCAGTTTTTCACTTTAAATTTCATATCCTAGTATAGTCTTTTTATTGTCAAGCTAGCCCTAATGTCTCTATTTTAGCATTTGGGCACAGATCAGAAGTGTGTTTTCAAAACAAGTCTCCCGATCACCTTCCCTTTCAGTAAACTTGAGATTTCAAAGATGAAGTCATACTAATTGTTTCTTATTTCTCCCTACTGCCTTGCTTCTCCTTCCTTTCCCCCTCCCCCAGAGGAATCTCCCAGGAACTTTGGCTCCTTGCTGTTTACATCGCAACCACTCAGTGTATCTGCTCCACTTGGCCTTTGGAACCCACACGCTGTGAGCAGCCACTCATCGCTGCTTCAGAGGGGGTTTAAATGGCAGTTGATACAATTACAAACAAATAGAGATGCTATAATAATACCTACTAAAAGACTTCATGTCCAAAACCCCTACATGTTAAGGCTGTTAAAGTACAGAATGTGGAGTGCCATTCTGTCTTCAGTGTATTTAAACATATCATAGAGACACAGAGTTAACCTCATTTCATAAAATTACATAAATTGGGGAAAAAAAATTTTTACTGTAGGGTTAGGTCTCTCAAACAACGTAAGCCAGCGCATACCTCAGAGTCAGGGCCCTGAGAGTACCAGCAGGATTGAAGCACTTAATGGCCCCCACCAACCTCACCTGGGAGCCCCACTCATACCACAGCGTTTAACTTGCAGGTTGCAAACACACACAAACGAATACACAAATACTCATATATGCATAGATTTCTTGAAGTTCTTGTTTTCCTGTGTAGAGCCTCATGGTTTCAATTACTGCAAGCACTGCCATAGGACAACCTCTGTAAATTTGTTCAATACTCTAGCGTGATTTATCCAAAATACTGAGAAAAGCAACACATGGCACTCACCCTTTTGAGACTTGTGACAATGGAAAAAAAAATAAAAAATTAACTTTTAAAAATCCCATAACTTACTACAAGTTGATGGCTACCAAGGCAGCCTGACCTACTCCCTGTGGAATAATCGGCACAACTAAGAAAAAGCCATGGGTATAGTAGCAGCCGGCTCCGTTCTGAGATGTGCCTGATGTGCTCAGACTCTGGAGGGAAGACAGTTTTTCTATCAATCCATCTGGTCCAAAGGAAGAGGTCTTAAAAAGCCCATCTGAATCTGGTGAATCTGGGGTTTGGCTGCTTAGACCATGGTACTCACTTTGAGAAACCTGGGCTGATAGGACCTATCTGTCAGAGAAGGAGAAGAGCATCTTCAGCCATAGGCTTGCCCTGCTGGTGAAGAGGGCATTAAGCTGAAGTTGCTGGGAGAGGGGAACCTCAGTCCAAGCCACTCCTATGAGTTAGATACCAGTGCCAGTTGTCCAGAGCCTGCAAAGCACAATAAATTAAAGCCACTGTTTGGACCAGGAAGGAATTAATAAAAGTGAACTTTTCATTCAGGCAGGTCCCAGCTATTTCAGAGAGTGTGGCAGAGAAGTGTTGTATTGATTTGTCAGCTGCTATAACCAATATCCCCAAAGTGTTATGTGAGCCTTTTAAGTGTGCCAGAACTCATGTCTAGTTCCAATACTTCCCTTACAAACTGGTGTGTGGAAAAAGTTCAAATGACCATTCTTTCTAGAATGAAAACTCTTTTATTATCTCTCTTCCTCTTTTTTAAAAACAGAAAACATAACAGAAGTCTTTCCAGGCCCTTGTGTACTGGTCATGGCTTAAACCTCATAGGTTTAGTGGCAGGAAAGTAGGAAAAAAGTCAAAAAGCTCGTTGCGATTCTTGAACCTTTCCTAACATCTTCTTTTTGTCTGTCCCTTCTGAAATATTTCCACACTATCCTCACCTATTTCATTATTTCTCTGATCACAAAACTAGCATAAGGCATCCTTTCCCTAGGAAAGGGATCAGAGTTCACCACTCAGAGTTGTCCCCATATTACAAGGTAAAGCTCCCTCAGTTTTTCCCGGTTAATTGTGATTCATACCCCAAACCACAGATTCCCACTCCACTCCCTTTTCTCTGGAGTTTTAGACCTTTAATCCAATGGTTTCACGGATATGGCACATCTCTCCATCAATCAAGTGAAGACAATTTTATTCTGATGCAGGGTATGTACAGGTTTTAACAGTTCACAGTAAAGAGGTCTGCCTTTCAGGGGCCCTGTGTTTCATTTATGTTTTTATTCTGAGTAGGTACAAAGTAATTTAAGGAAAAAGTTCACCCAAGACTAGCAAGGGAGAGCCTTGTATTAAGTTTGAACTAAAGAAAATATGGCCTAGTAATGAAAATATGACTGGAAATCCAGAGACTTGAATTATGGGTTTCATTTCTCATCTGACTGGGCAAGTTGTGTTAAATTCCATGCGTTCCAAGTGAAAACATTTTCTCATTGCTCATCAATACTTACAGTCCTCTGAGACTCACAGATGAAAGACATCATGCAAGCTACAAAGGTCACCCAGTCATATGTTTTTCTATCTTACTTTACTGGGTTAACTTGCGATAAATGCTCATTGATTCTTCTGTATGATATAACTGCAGGCATTAAACCTGTACCGCTGTGACATGTGTTGCAGTTCATGGCTCTGAACCTCTTGCCTTTAAATTGTAGGAGAGTTTACTTTTCCATTATATAGCGCACCAGGTATTTTCTGAAATGCACTCAGGATCAGTACTGACTTGTTAAGCTTTCTTATTTCCTACGTAGACTAAATTCATCCTTTTTCTTGATTCTGCAGCATATTGAACTCAGACGCAATCAAAGCCACATAGCGCACAAGGGGGAACAGTATATACACAGCCTGGGTCTCCTAACGACTGCCAATAAAATGTGTATAGTGAGGATACTGAAATCCAGGTTATCAAAAAGATTTTTCTACAAAAGGCATGAAGAGGAAAAAAAAAAAAAAGAAGAAAAAAACCTGTTCAAAATGATCATTTTTGCCTGTGTTAAAAGTTGCTTTGAGCATTAACAAGAACTCCCAAAGGAAGCAGTCAGCAAATCCACAGAGATGGCACTTAAAAGGACTTGAGTAACAAAACAACTGAAAAGTTTTAACAGGTCTCTAAGGCTGAAAAATTTGTTCCCACCAGGAGATTTCTCTGTGGATGTCCATCTTATACTACAAGTGACAAAACACCAACAGAGCAAGTAATAAGTGTCTCTGAAATCAATCAAATGCGATTATTTTATTGCAGCTACATTTTTTATTGTCATTTCTAAAGATTAAAATATTTTATTAGTGCTGCCACCACTATAAACTTACTTTATACCACAATTTTGCTTCACAGAGATTCAACAATTTGGGTTTTGGCCTTCTATTGTTTTGTGGTTTACATTTTTACTGCATTACAGAATCACTGAAGCGGGCACTGGAGGAAGCCACTTTGTTAATCCATTTTAGCCTTCTGCATCACAGAATATATGTCACTAAATTCTCCTCAATAATCTCAACTAATCTTTTCAAGTTCTTTTAATTTCAGATTTATGCAGAGGAATAGAAAAAGTACTTTGTAGCAAGAAACAGCAGGAAAACAGCCTCTTCCTGCAGTATCAATTCTTACAAAACCAGATCAGAGGTCCAGCACATCTAATGTGTGAGAAGCTCCCACACAGGGGACAGATCATGCATACAGAATGGGTAAATCTCATTATAAGATCTGAATATTCTTCCATTGAGTGAGGTTTGCTCCCATTTCCATTATTCCTCCTACAGAAGCAGCAAGTGTTTTTTGAGAAGTCTGTGGATTATAAAGGAATAATTGATTTTCTTCCATGCACACCAGTATCACCTCCTGCCACGCTAGTGAATTTGTTTTCCTTCTACGTGTTTACTCTTAGGCAACACCTATTTCTCAACCTCATCAATATTCACCTGCCGTTTCATGAATGACAAGTAAACAAGAAAGGAAAGAAGGCAATATTTCCGAGAAGTTTGAAGTTGCTTGTTAACAAACCTGTGAAAATTGGCAGGAATGCATCTACCAGTGGCTTCACAGATGACCTTTCCCGAAAGCTAAGTAACAAGCTAAGCAAAAAAAGCTACTGGCTCTCCACACCTGACTACTCAGCCAGTAAACCATGTTCCTTTAGTTTCTCTAGCTGATGGAGAAAACCAAAGCTGCTGGTGAGAGCCCCAGGGCTCCAGCACCCAGTATTTGATTCACTACCTATCAGCTATAAATCAAGAACACTCAAAATGTAAGAGAAAAAGAGAAAATCAGGCCCAGGTACATCTAAAGAGGTCTGGAAAAGTTTGTCTTCTGCACAAGGCTGTTTTCAGCTGGAGGTCAATTGCTACAGACTAATTGCAGTTTTATTTCATGAGCATTAACTACCTACCAATCACTGTGCAGCAGCACCAATGAACTGTAAGTATTTTGGGTTGACCTTTTAATCACTTCTCATCACTCATCATTAGGTGCCAGCTTCACTGCAAATTTCATCATCCATCCTGGATGATAAGCACATGCTTCTGTGCTACCAGTGCAGGATACCAAAGCAGCAAAAGTCTTTGTTTCCTCGAACCAAGAAAAAGAGAAAGCATTGTAACTGTCATCTTTTTCTTAAACCTTTTCACTCAACCCTCTGCAGTTTTTCTAGCACATTCATTTATGCTAAATTGAACACTCTGAATGACTTTGCTAAGCTTTACTTAACTGATCACAAAGAAAAACTACACACATTGGAAAATACCTTGGCACATATCTAAGTTCAGGCAAACTTTAGGTCTAATAAAAACATGCAACACTATTTCATCAAACATGTCCCCTTTATTCTTCTGTAATTTCTACGTAATGCTTTTTGAGGGAAAAAATACCCCAGACTTCCATCTCCAAGAAGAAAAGGCAAACTGAACTTGTTTGATTACTTTCTATGATTATTTAGGACCATGGCCTCCAAGTGAAGAATTCCTACTTGCTTCTAGCCCCAGATGTATTCATGCTTACACCTACCAGCTGGTTCAGTTTTGTCCAGAAATATGCTATTTTTCTGTTCAAGTCAATTCTAAATTTGAAAAAAATGAACTTCAATATCTAGACTGGGAAGCAGATGATCACCTTTTTAGTTGTGTATGATTAGAACAATTCAAATTGTTGACAGATAATTTATTCTCTTGACTTCCATTCTGTTTCACTAACCCTCTCAGTGTGCCATAGAAAAGACCATCATGGGGTCCTAGATACTAAACTAAATCAGAATGTAATAACAAATATTTAAATATAACATCTTAATTTTATAATCTCTTACCTTTATGTCAGTTAGGTCCTTACAGATGGTTTCTTCACAGCTCTCTAAACTTCCATAATCCCTTTTCTCATACATAAATCCTTCCACTCTGTTTGTCATGTAGATGCTCTAGGACACATGCTCTACAATTTTATTACATCTTTCTTCAAAATAGAGTGAACTAAGTTGGGCAATAAATGTCAGATGAAGACAAAATGAGTTTTACAAAGTGACAGCATAACACTCCTAGACTTACAGCCCACTTTATGCAAGGCAGCATTTTATTTAACTTTATTACTGCTGCTCACTGGTCAAGGAATTTCAATAGCGTGTGTATTAATGCACCTCAATCAATTTCTTTTTAGGCATGTATGAACATATTTGAAAATCTGTGAATTGAAGCCACAGATGAGCCGTCACATTATCCTTTTAAGAGCTGCCTGCATCGTCATACAACCTGTACAACGCAGCAACAAAAGACAAATGTTTGTGTGGATACAGAACTATTTCAAACAACAACAAAAGGAGCACAATTAACTACTGATTGATTCTGCTCTGCTATGTATAATTATTCCCTCTCCTTACCAGCTTGCTTTGGTGAAAAAGCTACTTATTTTATGCTTTTGAACATGTTTTCAGAAGGGTAAGGAAAGGACAACTTTGGGAAATTACAAGATCTTTGTTCTGCATGACAGAATTATGACAGAGTGTGAATTTGCATAAGGTTCACTTTCCTTCAGAGAAATTTAATTTCTCTGCAGAGGTTTATACGCCTTAGGAATTCAGAGACTGGATTTGTTTGGCTTTGTGCAACAGTCACCATCTGGCTTCTTGTGTCCCTTCCATACAAAAGTTTACTTTCCTTTCAATTCTGTGTATTTGAGATGTTTTTAATCTTGCTTTTGAGATCTTAGAAATGGCTCCACAGAGTCTGGCACGTAGCGGCATTTAGAGAACTTTGCTGAGAGAAAATTAGTCATTTATTGTGCTGTGTGCCAGCTGTACTTTTTCCTGTTGTGTCTGTTTTCCTAACTGCAGAGAGGCCATTGAATAAAAGAACACAAGCATGAAAAACCCTTCTGTTCTTCATACATTGTGGACTAAGAATGGGCTTAGAGACCCACCAGGAACTTGCTTTCTACTATCTATTGAAAGGATAAGGTGAATCTTAAATACACAGAGTTGCTAAGATGTCATTTGCATTTTTGTCAGTATATCTACAAACACCAAGAAAAATCCCCAAATTTAAAATATTCAAAATGTCTGCCGCCCTGTGATGGCAACTTCTTATCTAACTTGTAGTCTATTTCACCGTAGTGGAGAGGAAATACTTCTCCCCCATCTAGTTGTTATTCACTCCACACTGAAATCCAGTTTCCAGCCATTTCATGCTATCTTCTGTTCCCTTTTCTAACCAAATCTCTGTACTTCCTCAGCCTTCAATTCCACAGCCTCCCTGTTGCCAAATTTACTCTTCACTTCCTTCAAGTTTGTTTGCAATGGGAATAGCTTTTCCCTTTGCTTCACTTCAAAAATAAAGCAGGAAAAGAAGAGGAAAAGCAAGAAAGAAGATGAAATATGAAAAAAACAGAGGACACTGTTAGAAATACACCCATCTAAGGACAATGAGGAAGTAGAAGCAAAGCTGGCAGCAGAACAGCAAGGAAGTCAATGTGGCAACCCTTTTGGTAGAGGAAGGAAAACGCAGCACTGGCGGATGGGACACAGGTCTGAATCCATGTACTACATTCAGCAGTCACAGGTTTCAGTTTCCCTTCACTGCCTTGAAAATTATCCTTTCTCTTCCACTGACAAAGGAAAACATCTCGCATTAAAAAAAAAGCAGAAGTCCTGTGAAACACTGACACTATGCACTGTTCTTGGAGTGTATGGCTGTTTAGCTCGGGAGGAGCATCATGTTTACCTGCAGATAGAGAATATCTACAGCTCTACAGGCTCTCCATGTGCAGACATCCCCCAGGAGAGAGCGGCAGCAGGAGACAAAGCCCTGGCAGAGTCACGCACCTGACAGCAATCTCTAAACAAGTTATTTAACAGACGTGGAGAAGCAGACAACCTGCTTAAGGCTCCTGATCACAAGTGACTCAAGTCTGTTGCTTGTATATGCATTTACAAGCATTTGTATATGAAAGTCTGCTTTTGTGCAGGCACAAATAAAAGATTAACTAACACTAGCTGGGGTAGTGGCCTCTGACTCACACAGAGAGAATACAGAGCTGCGTTTGTGTGAAGCAGGTTACCACAGTGTCTGAAATCTGAAGCGGCCCTTGTTTATTTGTTTACCAGCAGACCCTAAGTTTGAGTTCATCCTCATTTCCATGCAAACACGAGCTGCTGCAGTGGTGTGAATCAGCACTGAGAATCCTGCTTTTGCATGTTTGCATGGGACGCCACGCTCTCCAAACCCACACCTGTCTTCACTACAGGATGGTTTTTTCTCTATAAGCACAATAAGACAGGAGAGATTCAATGAAGCTAAGAAACTTTTGATATCCATAGTTACATTAGGGCAAAACCATGCAACCTGGGACATAGGCATAGGACTGAGCTGAGCCACGTAAGCTCCCAAGTGTTCTCATTATAAACAAAACAGCAAATGACCATCAACAAAAAAATTGAGAGTTGAGAAACGCACAGTGCAATACTCTACAAACAGGACAAAAAATTCCGGGTGCAAACGGAGGTTTAAACTTGTAGTGCTTTATACCCATCTATGCAATCTCAGTTGTGTCCACAGATGCCAGTTTGGCAGACAGAAGTTACCATCTGAGGAGGACTCTGCCCCAAGAGCCCAAATCCAGTAAGTTTCTCAGGTGTCCCCAGGAAAGCCTACGTTAGCATTACCTGTTACAAACTTCTATCTCTTCTGGTGTCTTTCCTATTTTCACAAATTGAGAATAATTCCTCAAATAACCTATCTTTTTTTGGGGAAAAAAACAACCCAAAACAACATTTGCAGGGCCCAGATTGGTAAAGCAGAAGATATTGACATTGATGCCCAGTACAGGGGAAACTCCCAGGAAAAACAACAGTATTCAGTGAGTTTCAGAGAGAAGTCTGCAGAGGTTTAAGATAAGTGCTCAAAGCAAGACAATGTTCAGCAGCCTACCCTGATACCACTCTTTTTTTAACAATGAAACAACACAAATTTTTAGGTAAAGCTTGCCTTCTGAGTGACAATTAAAGTTTTTTCACAAGTTCCTGAACTGTCACCAACACTGCCCCCACTACAACAAAGCATTCAAGCAGGCACAATGCAAGTGACATGGTCAGCATTGGAAAGGCACTTTTTACAAGGGCATGCAGTGACATGACAAGAGGGAATGGCTTTAAACTGACAGAGGGGAGATTTAGACTAGGTATTAGGAAGAAATTCTTCACTGTGAGGGTGATGAGACACTGGCACAGGTTGCCCAGAGAAGCTGTGGCTGCCCCATCACTGGCAGTGTTTAAGGCCACGTTGGATGGGGCTTGGAGCAACCTGCTCTAGTGGAAGGTGTCCCTGCCCATGGCAGGGGGTTGGAACTGGATAAGCTTTAAGGTCCCTTTCAGCCCAAACCATTCTGTGATTCTAAGGGTTAGAAAATAAGTGTAGCTATTCAGGCTTCAGTAAAAACACAAACTATTTCAAACAATAATTTTGTACTTGTTTTATAGTAATTTTGTTTACCACCTGCAAACCAGCACACTTTCTTTGCTTAAAGCACCGTATTGTCATTATTATTCCATAGCTACTTTCACAAGGTTAACCCAGATAACAGGATATCAAACTAATCATCAGAAGCACCAAGGAATATGAATATTCATAGCAAAATCTGGTGCATAACCCAAACTGGGACCATTCGATCACTGAACCATAAGTTGTCAGGAGGCCAGTCAAAATACAGGTTCCCTACACTTAGGATCCCTCTTGTACAAATCAGTTCCACAAACCTGGAAAATAAAATGCCCTTTCTATGCATGCAGTGTACAGAAGGAATTCCTTGTTCAGATATATGCCAAAGCCTCATACCTATATAGAGATATAGATCTATTTTAAGCAAAATCAAAACCAAACAGAATGAAACAAAAACAAGCAAACAAAACAAACAAACCCCACAAAAAACCCACAAGTAAAAGAAAAGTTATGCTGACAGTAAAGTCTTCCTGTCCTCCTTTCAGCACCTTTGGCCATCTGACTCACTTTCCAAGCAGTAATGTGAGTGTCACTTCAATAGCTATTGCACAACTACATCCTACCAAAATCTACTGGTGCCTGGACAAGAAACACAGTGTTTGTTCGTGTTGGTCTCCCATCCTAAAAGGAATTTTACTTCAGTTTAATGATGTAGTTATCACAAAAGTTTTCTGCTTTCCCCATGTACTCTTTCTTCCATGAAAATACCCAATATGGTTTTCATCCCCTTCTTCACCTTGCTCCTAGGGAGGAAGGGGAAATCAGGGCACCCAAAAACTTCTCTCTCACTGACTGTACTTTGTACCATTCTGGCGACCGCCCAACCATGAATACAGATGTGTGTTAAATAGCATACATAAAGCAAGCACCCTAGGGTAAAACCTGCCAATTTAACCAGCAGATGGAGCGGACAGCTCCAACATCTAGAAATGCAGGACATACATTTCTGATTTTGTTTCCCACTCTCAAGTTTTCAGATTTTCCCACCTGCATTTGGTAAATTCTGTGAGATGAAAGTGACTATGCATTGAAAGTGGCTCCAGCTGCATTGCCTGGGGTTTTACAGATTCCAGGTCCAGCAGGCCACATCTTCTTCAGGCCCAATAGCCCATCTCATACCTGGGGTTATGGAATCACAGTGTATTTCTATATAAATAATATTAATTTTGTCTTTATTTAACTCAAGGAAATTTGGCTCTGAATTTTTGTGGGTTTATGTCTTTATTTAACTTATCTTAATAGTTGTGAAAACTCCCTTCTGAAGTCTGCATAAAGTCTAAGTTTATTGTAAAACTTGTGATTCATGTGTTAGACTGTATGTCATTTATGATCATCTCATTCTTCCAAATTCAAAGTAGCTCCCAATATGGTATGTGCCCATGTTCAAACATAGAAAATAGAGTACATGCAAATGTTTTCTTGCTCCTCTGCTGTCTCAGAGGGGATTTAATCACCGTGCATAGGCAGAAGTGATCTAAGACAGCTCAAGAATGGATAGAGCCAAACTTCACCTTAACGTTGTCCTTCTCTAAATATAGAACTATTCCATGAAAACTCCTTTCAAGAAGACTTTAAACAATATTAGATTCATATATGCAGGAGTATATATACATGCATATGCACATACACACCTAGAATCATACATTTCACATGTGTGACATACACAACACTACACACACACAGAGCTTAAGCCATCTCTGGAGCTGATTTTCTGAAGCTCCTCTGTGCAGGGTCTTTCAGTTCTCATTTCACAGATCAGGAAAGCCAGCAGACAGGCTAAGTTTTCAGGGGCTCACTTGGTAATTGTCCTGGTTTGAGCAGCAGCCGTCAGTTTTCTCCTTCTTAGGAGCTAGTGCAGTGCTGTGTTTTGATCTTTTGGCCTGGGAACAGTGCTGATAACGCTGATGTTTTCAGTTGCTGCTCGAATGTTTGGTGTGGCCAAGGACTTTCTGAGCTTCATGCTCTGCCAGTGAGGAGGGGAGGCTGGGAGGGAGCAGAGACAGGACACCTGACCCAAACTGACCAAAGAGGTATTCCATACCACAGCACGTCATGCCTAGGATGTAACTTAGAGTGACCCGGAAGGGGTAGAGGGACTGCAGGGTTGGAGAAGGTATCGGTCGGTGCTTGGCTGGGGGGAGTGGGGTGAGTTATTGGTCGGCTGGTGTTGAGGTGTTGTATTCTTTCCTCTTGTTATTTCCTTTAGCACTATTATCATTGGTGGTAGCAGTAGTGATCTGTGTTATACCTTAGTTACTAAACTGTTCTTATCTCAACCCGTGGGAGTTGCATTCTTTTTGATTCTCCTCTCCGTCCCTCCAGAAGCAGGGGGAGGGCAAGAAGGGGGGGAGTGAGCAAAAGAGGTTTGTGGTTGGGTTTAAACCACGACAGTAATGGTTGTTAGCTGCAGCAGGTAAGCAACCACCCACAGATATAAACTGCCTACAGCCACACCACCCTGAAAACCCCTGATCTCTTCTGACCAAGGACTTTCTGAGTCTCGTGCTCTGCCAGGAAGGAGGGGAAGCTGGGAGGAAGCAGAGCCAGGACACGGACGAGGTGGCCGAGTGGTGAAGGCGATGGACTGCTAATCCATTGTGCTCTGCACGCGTGGGTTCGAATCCCATCCTCGTCGGTGAGTGTGTGTCCCAGATGAGACTTTGTTTTGAGATGATCATGATGGCCTGCAGGGAGATAACACAAGGCTTTGGTAAACCTGGGCGTGAGACTTTCTGGGTGTCCAAGAAGGAAGGCTGGAGGAAGTAGGTGCTGGGCACCTAGAAAGAAGGCTTCCATACCATGTTACCACTAATCAGAGAATACAGTGAGCAGCTAGCATATAATCTGCTCCTGGTCATTGTGACAAGGAAGGTTTATCCTAGTCTCTGGAGGCACCTAAACATTGGATGAAGATATTTTGTACAGGAAGATGGGAGATAATTTTCATGGGCTTTAATTTGTCTGCACCTGTGTTTTGATGTATGTATATAACCATCTCAGAATCAAACAACGGAACTGCTGGAAAATTGAACCCTTGAGTTCAATGCCTTACCTAAGAGGGTGGTTTTCACTGCTTCACTGAGAACTTTGTTTCCTCTGGGTTTAACTCCACATACCAACTTCTTTTCATACAGGTTTCTTGCCTGACGTAACTTAGTTCTCTATTCACACACTTCTACAGCTGATGTGTACTGGCATGGACTCTAAACAGCTGCACAAATGTATGTATACAACATTGGTGGCTATACGGGTAATTAACACTTGCAATTATGCTGCATTTTATACTACGGGAGCATATAGAGAACAAGGGCATGGACCTGACCTGCCATTGGTGTTCAGTGCATGAAGAAAAGCAAGAGTAGGACAAACGGAGTTCCTGGCTTCAGGAAGGGTGGACAGCCAGGTTGTCAGCACTTCTGAAAATCACATCTTTAAATAGGAGCTAGGGCAGTATTCACAACACCAAACCTTGGATACCTAATTTCTGCTTCCAAGTTCAACAGCTTTCCTTCCTGTGTTACCACTGAATTGAAGCAGCTCCTGAATAGGGAGGTTCAGACATTAGAAACATTTACATTATATAATATGAATATGTTCCCTTCTTTTCATATTCCATCTCTACCCTCCCAAAAAGTGTAACTTGAAGTCTCTATTAAAAACACAGTGCTAGGTGGATGTATTTTGTATATGGGTTTACAAATGCTATACATATACTTGTATATGCACTTATAAAAGGCAGGGAAACAACTGTCTGTGATTCACCACTGCTTTGTTTAGACCTGGGAACAAAAGCAACAGATAAACTACCCTGGAACCCCCAGATACCACTGATCAGAGAAATGTGATGTCTATCCCCAGTGGGCTGTGCTATTTCTGCATTTTTGAAGTATCTTCAGTCTGTTCTCTCTCTCATACAAATCAAGCATGGAGAATATAAATTACAAGCTGCTGCATATTACCTGATCCTTTTTCACTTAATCCCTTTTTGGGCTTGTGAGCTTCAAGTAATTGCAAGAAGATGGTGGTGCTTTTGTGGGGAGGAATAACCATTACAGACCTACACTTCTCTAATAAGGTCCTTGTTTAAATTCCACTCTCAATACAGGCTCCAACAACGTCTGGACACAGAGAGGGATGTTTCATATTTAAATTGTGAAGAGAATTAGCTAGTTCCAGATATCACAGCTCTTATTGGTATAATCCAGTTTTAGACTCATTTTCTTGTAGTTATGTTAAGCCTTACACAAATCAGCAATATTACTTGATAGATATTTCTTACATTTCCCCCCTCCCCCCCCCCCCCCCAACAGTTCCTTCTCCCCTATTTCTCTTTATGGAAAAATCCTACAGAAAATAAACTGTTGATCTTCTTATGCAACACAGTAGAATTTAACTGAAAATTGTATTCCTTTTACAAAAGTATGTAGAATTGCTGTCAGTTAAGACAGAGCAGGTTGCTGTTTCCTTTAGATTTTATACCTGGGGTTATGGAATAACAGTATATTTCTATATAAATAATATTCATTTGGTCTTGATTTAACTCATGGAAATTTGGCTCTGAATTTTTGTGGGTTTATGTCTTTATGTAACTTATCTTAATAGTTATGAAAATGCACCTGTCACTCTATTTGCCTGCAAAAGCTAGACAGTAAAACAATCCAAGTGCTGTATCCCTGATAAAGATAACATGCTCAAGTAGACACTTCTATCCCTGCATACCAATTTTGCCTGTGCCAAAACAGCCAACAGCACTGAACCCTTCTGAGGGCTGGGACATGTGTCTGTGGGCACCTGGACCGCAGTAAGCTCAGCTATTCTGTGTATCAAAGAACTGTATTTTGTTCAGCAACTGAAACAACATCTTGGGGACAAATGAATCTATTGACTAATGAGTTAACTAATGAAATGTCAATGTCAAATGGAAAAAAAAACAACACCTTACACTGTTTAAATAAATCCTTCCCATTTTTCAAACTAGATTCCCAAGCTTCTAAGGTTAGATTTGCAAACACATTAAAAAACAAGCCTCCAGAGCCAACAGCTTTCCTTTCCCAGTTCAACCAGTCCCCTCACTGCTAATTCCAGGCAGGGATCTGACACTTAAAAAGAAGTGAGAAAAAATTTTCCTCACCTCACCAGACACCCATGCAGTTGGATTAGATGATCACTATAGGTTCTTTCCAACTGGAACTATTCTATTCTATATCTCAATTTCCAGCTAAAATAACATTTTCTTCATAGGCTACAGATCTTGGAAGAATAATAATGTGAATTGCAATTGTCTATAAACACCTTACCATAAATTTCAGCACAACTATAGGCAACAAATAACTATCCAAGTATGATTTAAAATCTTGGACCGTTTTAAGTTCCCAAACAGAGTTTGACAAATGAGTCCATGAATAAAAAACATAAATGCCAATTTCTGGGCACTCCAAATATCTCCTCCTCACTTCTTTCAGCTGTACAATAAAACGCAGACTAGCACAGCCCTTTAATGCCTCTAGCAATATGCAATGACATTTTAAATAGAATAACACCTTTTTATCCATCTCTTCATTACACAGGTGAGTACTATGGCTACTGTGTTAACTTTACAAATGCCTAGAATGCTCACAGCTTACAGAGATTTTTGTCTTTAACCAGCCTTCATCAATACAGGCTTTAGTGACTGGCATCCTACTTTGATGTAAGCTTACCTTTCTAACCTAATTAAAGGGAAGAGAGATAGAGCAGGGCATTACTGGTTCCTCCAGGGCTCTTGGGGTTAGTCCTTAACTGTCTCTAGCTCAGAGACCACCTGTACAGCTGATGGGTTTTTTTCTGAACATAGCATATTGAGCAGAGAAGGCAAAAAAGAGGAGAATTTGACAGCAAGCACCTCTTTACTTGAACTCAGTATTTTAAACAATGACTGATGTTAAGTTTCTACACACATGCTTATTCTATAAGCAGATAAATTATTTTTGATCTTTATACACAGCCACATAGGAAAAATAATAAAAAGGGAACCATATCTTGTTTTTTCTTTTCATATCAATGAAACATAATGCATCAATATGACTAATGTTTTAGTCTGTTAATAAAAAACCCTTGAGAAACCTAAGGAAAACTTACTTAAAATTATAATTTTTCATTTTCAAAAAGCTTTTTTTTTTCCCCTCTCATAAACAGTAATATTAAAGCCTGTTGTAAAATCTACTTGAGAATTCTTCAGGAACCTCAAATGTTTCCCAAGTTAGGTTTGTACTTAAAAACCCGTTAGAAGCAGCAACACCATACCATTGCAGTGTTCACCAAGATATATGATTTGTTCCAGAATTAGTATAGAAACAGGAGTGCTTGATGGAACTGAGATGGACTCCAATATGCCATGTCTACCATACCCACTTAGGATAAAAACCCATCTTCACAAACAAATTATCATTAAAGACTTTGTAACAGAATAAATATAAGCACGCTTTGTAAAAATATGGTATGTTTCACAGGAAAATACTGTAGCAAACTCATGAGAAGATACTATATACATTCTTTCAAATATAAAATCTTTTCCATTTTCATATTTCTCTTATTGCTGAGCTATACAGGATTCTATATTCAATAAATGGACTTTCAAAACCAGCTGCAGTCACAAAGTTCTTCTAAAAAAGCTATTAAAACCTGCTGTTGGTGTGTGCTTAATAAAGGCTTGTTATCTTTATTTATTGTAGGCAGTACTAGCATGCAGACTGCAGGGTCTGCCATGCCACTGGCCTACCTACCTACTCTGGGAAGCAGGATCAAGACATAGAGTGTAGGTGTGGAGGTCCATCTCATCAGGGAAACTATTCTCTTGATATCTGTGGCCATCTATAATGTAAGGCAGTACACTTACTTCACAGCAGTACAGGCTATAGTAGCACAGGCTGTAGTTCAAGTACAGCTGAAATCTGTGGCCAACTAGTTTTAAAAAGAAAGGCAACTTATGCAAACTCAAACATTTGTACTAGCAACTGCATTTCTGAGTGCAAGATCCACTTCTGCTGGACTTGAGGCTCCAAGCTATGGACTCCCTAGTGAATTCACCACAACTTCTCTCCTGATTGCAACAACCCATTTTTGTCTCACAGCCTTGGGCTGGACCTCATCTGGATAAAGCAGCAAAAACAAACACCAAAACCCCAACAAAACAACAATGAAAACCACAATGAAAAAAATAGCTTTGACGTCATTATATGTAAACTATCACCAGTTATTTCATCACTTGCCCAGTAAGACACCAAGGAAGCCACCAGTTTAGTGAAAATGGCTGTTACATTTATGGCTGAAGCATAAAGGCATGTTTAGCCCATAAAGGACAAAAAAACAACCCTCTCTACTTCTGCTATCATTGCCTGTGAAACAAGCTAGCAGATGGAAAGTGCAGAGGTCTCTCCTTCCCTAAGCCAGTCACTGCTGTGCTATTAGAAGTCCTCTAATCAGATTTTGTTCATATTCTTTCCAGGACTGCTGAGTCGTGTCAGCAAAAAGTGTTCAGAAAGTGCTAACATACAGCATTTTGCAGTCAATTTTGTGTTTTCATTTGAACTACCTCCTGCAACCCATGTACCTCCTTCCAGAATGTGGAAATGAAAAAACCCCCGAATCACTAACCTTGAAAATAAGCTTGTGAAACTTTAAAAACAGGTAAGAACTCCTGATGCTGGGAACCAGAAACAAGCTCTTAAATATTTTGGCCTTACAGATAGAAACAGACATCTACCTTATATGTTAAGGAACAACAAAGAAAGCAAAGGCTGGACAGTTTGGGCACAGATGCACAGGAGTCGTCAAGCACTTGGCACAGGGGGACCAGGCAGGTTCTTCAGGGGCATCACATGGATGCCTCAGTGAAAAGGATACTCCAGCTAAGCAAATTGTTATAAGAAAATAAAGGGAGGGGAAGAGGTAGTCATTCAAGGTATTTTGAGCTGAACATGCCATGTTAAACAAAACAAGAGAGGTAAAAAAGTCCTGTGGTTCTCTTTCCACCCTGGGTTCTTTATGAACCCTATCATCAGCCTTTTAAGATAATGATCATTAAAGACAAAATACTGTAGGAGCAAACCTGTAGTAGCTAGAGATGGTTGTTTCTTTGTCAAGATATATAGAAATGCATAATAAAAAGGGGCATTATATACTTATTTAGTAGAAATATAAATGCCAATGTCCTAATAACCCCCACCCTATTTTTATCAAACAAATGGTTGCCTAATCTCCATCATTTTGTTTTTCAGTTAGCTACATTGAAAAACATAATTTCTCCCTTTTTTCCTACTTAATACTGAAAGATAAGAAAAATACTTTTTCCACTGTATAATGTGATAAAACTAGGATTATTTTTTTTCTCTTTCTTACGTATTCTTACCGTCTCAGAGGTATGTTCTTCCTCTCTTAACACAATATGCTATTGATGTTGCATGCAGCTCACAACATCAGAAAGGTGCTGCAGGGTTTAAAAGTTCTTATCAATATATGCTTTTGTGGCATCAGTGTCTAATCCTTGGAGTTTTTACTACCCCCAGAATAATACTGCTACCAGCAAAGGCATGCATTATTATCTAAATCACAGCAATATCAATGAACAACAGGAAACACCACTTCTGCCATGAGGAAGTTCTAAAAACATTTCAGGAAAGTAAAATATCTCATTTCATTCAAACCAGAAAAAGCCTTGCAATAAATAAAAGACAGGTTTCATTTACAAAAACAAGTTCCTACTATATAACTTCCAGAATCTCTCAAATATGATGGCAAAAATACATAGAGCCTGTGGGTTCCTTTCCACTACTTTCTGCTATTTCCTAGACTGTTTACACTGCATGTGCTGGAGCACAAACTGTTCAGCTGCTACCTACATTTGGATCAAATATATGGTAGCAAGTATTCCCACACCATTCTCTCTTTTCCCTTTCTCCACTTTGCACAGGCTTCTTACGCTCAAAGTATCATTAATATCTAGGGTGGTTGCTAATCTCCTGTCAAGCAGCTTCTGGGAATTACTTGATAGTTATAAGGATGAGGAGTTGTAAAGAGCTGCTTGTCTTCCACTCTCGTTTTGACCCAGGCTGATTCCCTACAGCACATTGCACCTACCAGACCATCTAATCGGAAAGTCTCTCTAAATACAACATAATGTAATACGGTATAATACAATTTAATATAGTAATAGTAACTGGCGGCAAGTTAAATTAACTGCCCATTTGGCAGAGTACCTGCTTGTCCCATGAGCTGCTCAACACAAAGGAAGTCTTTCAGCTGCTTTGACAGCATTGCTGCCCTGTGCAATGCGGTCCAAGTGGTCTTGTACCACTTACAAATGCTATACATACACACGTATAAAATCGAGGGCCCATTCCTTGCAGGAGTAGGAAAACAGTCCAATGATCAGCAAGACAGGTTAAACAAAGTTCCACAACTACAAAGCCTTTGAACTTGGTTGTGTTAGGGAAGAATATTTGCAAGATGACCACAGCCATGCACAGTATCAGCTGCTAAAGGCCAGGAACAGCAAAGCTTCAGTCACTTCCTGGTAAAAGAATATCTGCAGAAATTAAATGTTAAAAACAAATAACAATGGGAAATTAACCTAGATTCATTACAAAGCATAGAAGTAGCCTAATTGGTTTTGCATGAAAAAGCTCCTCATCCATCTCCAGAAAAGGAATGGGTAAGTTTGACTGATTTATTCATTTCCCATGGATCATTTTAAAAAGTGCTGTAAAACCACAGCAAAGCCAATGCCACTGGTTAACTGTGTCTATGCAGACATTAGGAGATAAAATGATTCCAACATCAATCTCTTTCTCCAGTTTCTTGTTGCAAAACACAGCAATAAATTGCAGACAGTTCACCACAAGGCTAAGATGTAATGCTGTAAAAACTTCTTTAAAGCTTCACTGCCAAATTTAACTCCAGTGATAGCCTGAATCACAAGGTCCTCATGCTGTGGCAGGAGATGGCTTTTCTAAACAGTAGCAGCAAATCAATTAAAAGTTGCAGTAAATAGCTCAATCCCTTAAAAGCATTCACAGTACAAACATGGTAATGTTCACTGTTATACTTAGGAACAGCATACAAATAACATTGCATTTACAATGCTTCAAGCTTTGCTTAAAGATAAAACATACATAACTATAGTAATTATAGCTGAGGAGGTTTAAGGAAGTTACATAGAGGTTTTGTAAGAAATGAATCTAAAATACAGGCTAGCTGCACGATTGCAATATTAAAACTCTCTTTTATTCTGTGTGAAACTCTTAAACAAAACCCCATGCTTTGGTATATGCTGAAGTTTTGCCTCTCTGTCTGGTAGTCCATGTCCCCTGTGAATGAGGGGCTCTGTTCAGTAGAAGGAGCTTCACAGGGATGGCTGCCATGCCAGAGCCTCTGAGGGAGCAGGTACAAGTTGTGGAGCACAAGTGGAAGATGCACATGTGGGACCAGGGCCAGCTCATGGTTCCAGCACATCAGCAAAGAGCCACATCGTTTCCTAGAACAGCAGCTGTTGCTTCAGCTACCCTGGGTTGTGGCTCCAAGAAGTGCCAGTACCAACCTGCATGGATTGGATAATTTGGAACTACTATATATTTATATGATATTTTCCAAGTAAAGGCAAGGTATGGTATAAGCATAGGTGATATTTGCAGTTGGGATGTTAAAGAACTACTATCTTATTAAAGAAGATGTTTTATAAGCCTCGGTAAACAAAATCAATGAGACAAAGCTATCTCAGCATTTGCAGAGACAGGTCTTTGAGCTGCAGATAGTTAAATACAGCTCAACATTAACAAAACCCACACTAAACCCCTATGAACACTCCCAAAAAAACAACTCACACTTTACAACCCGCACTAATACAGGAACACAGCTAGTAGCTAATGAAAGCATGCCATTTGCCCTAGAGTCTACCACAAAGGAGCCTGGCTGAAAAGATGAAAAGAAGTCAGGATAAAGTTTCATTATCTCTCATCTAGATTTAGAAAATTATGACCAGGTAATAACCATGGAATGAATCATATTCCCCTTTAGCAGACTGCCTCTTCTACAAGTAAAGAAGAGATAGTAACTGACACTTGTAATGTCGCCTGCCCAGCACAGAGCCCCACACAGATCCACCTGTCTTCATTTCTACAGACAGAAACTAAGTTCTTGTGTGTACTGAAGATCTCCCCTATGCAGGACCAGCTGCAAGTACATTAAGAGCTATGGCAGCTTACCTGCTTATTTCTCTCTTACTGAATAACTTAACAAAACAATAACATATACTTCCCCTTTCTCATGAGCATCAGCTACACTGGAGTATAACATGCTCATGTTTTCATGCGCTAGGAAGTACTTTAGGAGAATGGATGTGGACAATGCAGAATTAAACAGAAGGGTGAATATAAGGAGAAAAATTACCACAGGCTAACAGCACATGTGAGCATACTGATGTGAGCATTAACATGTATATACTTTATAACCTCGGTACATCATACTTTGCCAATTACTCATTCAAGGCTCTAGCAGCATAAATGGCAGTTACAATGACCATTATTTTCCTACTGGATTAATTTTTGAATTGAATCTCTCTTTTGTACAGGGCGTGGACAATTTGAAGACAGACAAAAGTTCCAGCACACAGTAATAGAAACCATTTTTTTCTGTCCATCTAGGCAATACTAGAAAAGCCCCAAGAACAACTGGACTTTTCGGGTACAGCTACAGTAGACTTAAAGATATACCTACCCATTTTAGGTGATTTTTCCATGACAGAAAATTAGGCTGTAGGTTTACCCATTTTAGATAAGCAGCTTCTCTTCAACTCCTTACCTAACTAACAATATTCTCGAAAGGCACCATGTTGAAGATTATGCTGCTTTGAAGGATTTTAGTGTAGAGGCTAATCCATTAAAATTGAGATCTTCTACTTGTGCTTCTAAAAAGGCCATCTCATATAATGCCACGTATTAAAAATATGCTCTGGCATTAGCAAGCAGAGAATTAAAAGTAGCAAAATAGGTAGACAAGGAAGACTGAGGAAGGTTAGGAAGCCATTAGCTTTCTTTTTCTTTTTTCTTCAAAGAAACAAGCAACACAAGAAATAGAGGTTACTCATTTGTGAAGATTTTGTTAAGCAAAACCCTATGCAACAGTGAGACATACCGTTGTCAGGACATCATCTTCCTCATCCTTAGGAAATATATGTTAGATACACTAAACACACATGATAATTATGTTTACCACTGTAAATTGCCCTGTTACCCATATGCTTGTTTCCTAATCTTCAATACAACGCTAAGAATTGCTGCTGTTGTTCCCTCCTTTTTGCTCAGACTTGCATTTGGCATCACATCTTCAGTAATGAAATCAAACCTCGGACACCTTTGACCATGGGTTTCCAAAGCACCTATAACGCTCCCCCAAAGTTCATACCAGCACCTCTCATATCAAGAGCAACAAAGGACTCAAAACAAACCACATAGAGAAGAAAAGGACTTCTGCATGAAGAGCCCTAGTGTAACCCCCTAGCATTATAGCAAATGCCAAAACATTTTACAGCCAATAAAATTATATCTCTCTTTATGTAAAGGCATTCCACGAACAGAGGAGAGAATAAACAGAAAAAAACTGAACTTATTGCATTCTGCTTTGAACTTTGTGTGAGTTTCTTGTAGAAACAGACACTCTATGCAATTCCAAAACCTTATAAAATATTAACTGAGCAAAAATTAAATACATCAGCTGAGGACATGAATGGCCATGTATTCTGTGTACAAACTAGCATGAGCACATCCATATTATGTCAAACCCTTTGTACTTTAGGCATTAAAGTAATTTCTATATGTAATTATCAAATTCGTCATGCTAAATATGTTGTAATTTCCATTTCATCTAAACTGTATCATAAAAGCCACATTTATGTCACAATGTAAAATTATACAGGTTATTTTTTTCTTTTTTTGCATTTCATTCTGGAAATAAATTAAGGTTCTATAGCTAGGCGATTTAATGCAACAGAGTTCTTCACATCTTTAAAGTGTCATAGTTTAAAGAGATCGGAATTCTAGAGATAAACCTTTCATAGGCATTTACAATTATTAGCTTATCACTGTTTAATAATTAATTATTCGCTTATCACTTTTTAGGACCTCCAAATTCATACATGTCACAAATGCACTTTGAAACAAAAGCAGTATCCTCTCTCTCCTTTCCTGGATCTGCAGTGATACTTCAAAAAAATCGTTTTTGTTTTGCTTAAAAAGAAAACAAAGTAAATAAGGAGAATTGTGTAGGTCTTGCACTGGACTGTTATCAGAACTTAATTTGTAATTTGATGAATTGCCACAGTTCGCTATAAAGTGCAGAAAATATCTGTGGTGTACAGTAGGAGTTCTGGAGTCTCCAAGTTCCCATTACCACTTACTTTGAATCTCCAGAGTCAGCAGCAACTTCTGCGCCAGAAAACTAATACTCACATTTTGGGGTTTTTTTTATAGTCAAAGGAAGAAACAAGAGAAATGTTATTAGACAAGGACACTTTTCTTTCCATCCACACTTCCTAAAAAAACCAAAGATGAATTACATTTTCCATATTATCCTGAAAAAACCCCACCAAGATCCCAGCCCTTCTTGTAACCATGTAATTCCAGACAACTACACTATCTGAATTCTTAAACGTAAGCCTATTTTCAGGGTCAGGATCCCAAAAATATAAAATTTTATGTTTATTTTGGTATACTAACACTTTTAGGACTGCAAGAAATGGGTGATTCCTTGAGTTAATATGTCATGTTGACAACTTTACATATTTTGAGTAATTTACTTAAATAACTAAAGAAGATCCAGATCAATCAAGAATTTACTCCCAAAATATCTAGGGACCTCAACTTCTGCCATTCTCCTTTTTCCCCCCAGACAATTTTCTAAACAGCTCTGATTCACAGCTGCATTGAGAACAAATATTTGACCACTTATCTATAGATAGTTAATTGATCATAAAAGTGAAGCATATTTCTCCTTTCCTTATTTTCTTTGATCACCACCAGAACCCATACAGCTTTAATTTGATCTTCTTGAAAAGAATACCTTGGGAAAAAAAGTCTCATAGAATCCACCTCTACACTGTGGAGTAAACAGAGTGGGTCTGCTTTTACTTCTGTTCTTTTCCCCTGACAAGTGTCTAGTGCAATAGCGCTTACTACCTGTCGCTACCATTGGCGATGCTCAAAAACCATGAGCACAATATTTTCTGCATGTAAATATACTTTAGTCACCCTACCTCAGAATCACAGAAGTAATCTTTTTAGTAATCTACAAACAGCCAAAATTGCAGAATTATTTGCATTGCCTAGAGGTGAAATTTCCCATTACCATCTCCTTCATGAAACAAATTGAGATTCAGAGATTAAGTATTACAAAATTCGTGTCCTGTAGGGAAACTGGAGCGTACCTATCACACACCAACTGCATGGCACAGCTGTACAGATTGTCAATCAACTATGTCAAAGGTTGTGCCTGACTCTCCTAAGAAAGATTAGAGCTGAGGTGCAGTGCTCTTCCTGAGCTCAAGAGTGTCCTGGGATTTGCTGTCAAAGATAACAAGTAGTGGGCACCTGAAAATAGGAGAAAAAGGAGAAGCATAGATCTGTCTTTAGAAAAAATTAAGGTCATAAGACTTAAATATTTTTTCCAACAAGTGACAATTTGCACACTGGTAATACAATGGTGCAGATATTGAGCCACATTAAGAACGGGCCTTCAGGGCACCTCTTTTCTGCCTGTCTTCTGATGGAAATCAATGTGATATATACATGTTGCACAAGTTGAATTGCATCTTCCATTTTGTGAGTTAAACGGTCAGTAGCAAATACGTTCCTCATCGATTGCATCTCTTCTTCACTTTTTCATTTGTTAGAAAACAAGGGCAGTTGCACGTTCAAGCCCCAGAGAACATTATACTGCCACAAAGATATAAGAACTGCGTATAAGCAGCCTGAATCTTTAGGCATCCTGAGCCTGCTTTCTGCTTTAGTAAAGAGAAACAAGCAAAGTAAGATTGAACTGCATTATCTGCTGTGTGGCACATACAGTGATGCAAGATTATCCCTTCAGAACCCTATTTCTGTCAGCTTTATCTGAACTCTTGTATTATTTGATTATACACTAGATTCTACTACATACTGTGTTTGAGGGTGACTGTGTGAAAAGTAGTTTAATGTGCAAGCATTATTAATAGTATCTGGAGGAGATTGGTTTTGCCTTAAAGAGTAGTTAAATGTGTGTTGGACTCTTCGGGGAATTCCAATCTTAATCCAGCAAAGCATTTTAAGAGGTTGAAGCCTCTCATATGCTTATAAACTGAGCGTAGGCGAAAATGTTTTGCCAGGGTGCAGCTTTTAATGGCTCGACATATGCTTACAATTAATAGTCTGTGGCTATTTTCATTGTTGTATTTTTGTGAAAACTGCGGGAGACTTGACAGACCTGTCATAATCTGCAGTCACTCAACAAAAAATGAGGCAGCCGATATTAGTGACATTTAAGACCATTTGAGTCTGTCAACAACAGAAATCCAAGCAGTAAAGGAGACAATTTTATGGTGCCTGCTTAACAAAACAACATATAGTCCTGGTGGTGACCAGAATAGCTCACTACAGCAGGATGCTAACCAGTACTAAAACTGACATGACTTTCACTTACTTACTTAGCTAGCTATAACTGAAGGGATTTGTCCTTTAAAGGTTCCTGCAAGTTTGACTTCAAGTGCTACTTATAGATGCCCTGAAAGAGTAGCCTAGACAGGACAAGTAGTACAGGCCTCTGCTTCTCTGAATGAGGGGGATTTGCCTGGGGCAAAGACACTGGTTCCAACACATCAGAAACTAATTTTTAAATATTTCAATTAAGTAAATGTTAGCTTAAGTAAATGTCTGCTTTTTCTTCAAGAGCAAGAGCAATACCTGCCACGCCATCATGTGAGGGGGAACATGTGATTTGCAGTGGCTGTATATATACACTCTGCAGCTGGGAAAGGGACTGCAGCACCCATAGGAATACCTGCCCTCCACTCAATCTTCCCAGTCAAGGCAGGAACTAGGCAGATAGGAAGTAAAGGACCTGGACACAACTTTACAAACAAAGAGTATGTCCCCAGAAGTTGCTGGCATCCAGGCCACACCACCTCTGCTGCAGTAGTTAGCCACGCTGAACACGGCATAACCATGGTCAGTGTATCTGTCGCTTTTAAAGTGCTTCCTCCAGATTCACAGCAGGTGCCTGTTTGTGGCCCTGAAGGGTAGACACCTTCTGAACCCCTTCAAGGCCTTGGGAAACACCTCCTGCCAAACAAGACCCCACTTCACCATTGCCCCATGGTTACCTTCCAGGGCCAGCAGCTGGGTCAGGGCTGTGACACAGGATACATAACTGGGACCACACAATGACACTGAGTTTGCCACCTTCACTGCAAGCAATTGCCATGAAAACATGCTTGCACCTTCTGTTTTACACTGTACACTGAGAACATCTATCCGTACCTTATACACATATGTGTCATGCTTTCAATGCAGGCAATACTGCTTGAAAATAAGCAATTCTATTCAAAGCAGTTTCCTTTACCAAATTATTCCAGGTTTGTCCAGCTACCCTACTCCCTGCCATTTGTTCAGGAAGAGGGGTCACTAGAGGTGGAAAAACAGTGGAAGTGCATGTTAAGGTAAAGCTGCGAAGGGAAAGCTTTTAAGGGAAAAGGGCTCTCTACCCCCATCTTTTGATCAGTATGGAGAGACATGAGAAAGGCATGCAGCAAACACTTTACTAGCCTTCTGATGAGAAGGAAAGTTTAACTTCTAGTTCCCTCTAGGGATAATAGAATCTTATCCTAACTGAATATGAAGAGATCCGCACAGCATCCTGTGTTGGGAGTCACCATGCTGCAACTGAAAAGGCAGCAGACCCAAAGCCAAGATGGAGACACCAGGTCTGCTGGAGGTTTCCATGTATGCTGAGTGCCTTCCACGGTGTGATCCAGTAACAAACCCAAAATTACTATGCCATTGAGATCAAATTATATGACTTCATTACCTGGATAACAACCTCAGTGAAGTCAGGTGCAGATCAGTTTCCACAGGTTTATCTGTCAGACGGTATTTCCAACTCAGGAACTCTCATCCTCTGCAAACATGCTGAGAAAAGACACTGGCTCCAACAGTACAGGAAATCCCAAAAAAATATTTAGTTGGCCCAGTGTTTTGATTCCAGGTCATTACTCATGACAGCTTACAGTGAGAGACAAGATTGCGGAAAATGATGAGTGTGTACACACTTTTCTTACAGATCTGAGCAGAAATTAGTGCTTTACTGGACACAAAATACAGGGAATGTCCAAATGTAATGAAAGATGAGCATCTCATACCTCACCCTTCAAAGCCCCCTCAGAAACATAGATAAATGCTGAGGTGCAGTACCCCAAGGGACAGTCTGTGGGGCTTGGCTTTCACAAACACAGAGTTCAAACTTTCAGTTTGTAGAGCCAAGACAGAAGAAGAAACAGTATCAGGGTGGGATGCTAATTGGCTTCGAGTGGAATGAGCTTATTTTCAAGTTCTCTGGCACATGTAGACACTAAGGAATCAAAGAAAGAAGTCAGAATAATCACTGTCCGGCTGAAAAACTAAACCAAAAACTTTGGATACATGAGAAAAATATATTTAACAGATAGATAAACACTTAAGTTAGGTGGTCACACATAAACCTCTCCAGGGCCCTGTTTCATCTCTTTCATCTTTTGGTCCTCATACTCCTTTTAGCAGGGCTCCAATCCCACATTAACATCAAATCTAACAACTTTGTTGTTTTAAAAACAGCTTCTTGGTGCCAACCAGCTAGAGCTGTCCAGTTCTCTAAGGAAAAAGACATCTCAATAATCAGTCAACTCTGATCTCCCTCTTATTGACATGCAGAAAAAGAAACCCTTGCTTTTAATAATAGAACTTCCTTTCATGCAAAGATAGTGGAAGCTTTCAAAGGATAAATAATTCATCGTCTTCCAAGCTCTGAGAATAAATTTGTTCTTTTTCTGTTCTACTTTCCTTCAAGATATGACATCTTCAGAAAGCAGGGGGAAGCAGGCTGCTCTTTGCTTCTAAGGATATAAACACACTCAATGTTTCATTTCCCACTGCAACAGAACTATAAGATCAATAGACAAGCGCTGAAAACCTTTTCCCACCAGGCAGAAACTCTGCCATCTAAATAGTCTCTCAAAAGATACGATCTCACAAGCAGCAACAACAAAAAACATCCAACACATAGCTGGGGAACATGTTCAGAATAATCTCACATGGGGACAACTTCACAATAAGACATCAAATTAATTAAGCTTGATCATATCAGTGACTGGTGACCTATAGTTCTGTCTCTACTCTTTCAAGTTTTATCTAAACTCCAAGGGGATATGGGAAAGTTGTTTTACTTATTGTGACTTTTTTGTAAACAAGGAAAGAAAATAATCTGTAGACAAGATATATAAAAAATAAAGAAATGAAGAAAGCAATATACCCTGGCAAGCTGGGCTGCATTTATATAGGTCTAAAGCAGCAAAAAACCTGACCAGAACAATCACAATTTTTCACCAGTGACTGGTAACACCAGCAGGCTGAGTTTGTGCCTAAAACTCAGGGGCTATGTTCTCATGCACTGGAGTAACTCCGCTCTCAGCCCAACTGCATTTGGCAAAGCCTCCAAAAATCAGCTTGGCGATGATTCTCATGGCTCCTGTTTGTAGCACAGCAGGAATCACCTTGTATGAGATTTATTCACGAATCACAAAAAGTAGATGCAAAAACATAAAAGCTGCCATCTGGTCATTTCAAAGCCAAATCTATCCTGGGAAAGCATTTCTCACAAACAAGGAAGTGATCCCCAAGGATGGTGTGTGAGCTGGAACACAAGAATGAGTATCCTCATCCATTGTACAGGATTATTCCCTAATACATACTTAACTAATCTTTGTCTGGTCACAGTTTGCATTTATTAAAGAATGCAGCTTTTCAGTACTTACTTCTAAACACTCTTCCAGCATTATGCAGACAGGTCATTGCCAGCAGCCACAAGATACCAAATGTAAACACTGTTCTGCAGATGACAGGGTAATATTTCCTAATGATAATTCTAAACAATGTATCCCTCTTCAGGAGGCTGAAAGTGCATTAATATGAATGATTTGCTGACCAAAGAGGGAGTAGCACAATTTGAAACTTATAGCTGTCTAGTACAAAGTAATGTTGGCAACGGTGGAGCATAAAAATCACTATATAAGTAATAACTCCTTAATTTATACCTAAGCACTGCGGATTAATTATTTCCAGCAATACTGACAAGAGAAGCCATAAAAAAAGTCACTGCCAGACTCCTTTTTAATGACTGTTATGGTCAGCACTACTAATCCAGTTAAGAGCCCACTAAACTGATTCAGGAAATGCAAGACAAGGCTTCCACAAATACAGTCTACTTCATGAAAGTTTGCTGCTTCAAGCTCAGTTTCATCAGTGCTGGTATTCATGAAAATGCAGCTTTTACAAAGTGTTAAGAAACAGGAAAAAGGAAAAAAGAAAATCAAAGGGTTGATTGCACATATTATGCATAGCAGCTACTGCCATGCTGCTGAGAGGTGGTTAAGTCTGAGGAAAAAGTAAAGATCATTTATTGCAACAATACTTATTGCTGTGGATGTCATTCTGTCTGTAAGTTCTAGGAACAGAGATTCAGAACCATTACTGAAGTAGTACTGAAAAATGCACTCAATGCTTGTCACAGGAACTGCAGTCTCAAAATATGGAAGTTTGCTAGGTTTGCTACTTCTAAGCACTTATTTTCACCATTTGTGTGTACTTGGGCAGAGGAAGAAGAGGTAGATGTCTTTCCCTACTACGCCCTATTTATTCCTTGTGTCTTTTGTTGGTTTTGCTCTCACCAGAGCAACAAGAACCCAGCAATGCTGAATTGAGTTCTTTGGCTCAGCACATCCTACATGTCATTGATGGCATGGTATCATGCTGAGCATTCAACACCATCCACTTCAGCATATATAGACATAAAAATATAGAGAAATAACATTTCCACTGTTCCTTTTTCAATCTTCTCTTTATGTCCTGATAAAAAAAATAAACACTATCACATTCATATTTAAGAGAAACATATCAGAGAAAAAACATTTGGCCCATTTCAACATCAACCATAAAGGAGCACTTGAAGAACTGCTACACACTATGTTACAAGTTAAAAAGAGCTGGTACAAACAGCACGATCCCAGTAAAGATTTCCTTCCTTGGCACTGTTATGCCCTAAGGAGGAAAGAGGCTATCAGGGACAGAAACAGTCTGTGCACCCCATATACAATTGCTCCAGGGAGGAAGGGAAGGAACCTGGGTTTTGGTCCTGATAACCACTGATGCAGCTGGTGAAAATCTCATTTCTGCCAGCTCCACACTGCTAGGACTAGAATGCAACTACACAAACGTTAAAATTAGTTCAGGTCATTCTATCCCTACAATATCCATTAAAATGCACGTATACTCCCTGCCTAAAAGACACTGGGTTTTCAATGCCTCAGTGATACAGTGGAACAGCCTAAGCCTATATATTTTACATATATGTATGTATTTCTTAGCCAGTATATGTTTTAAAGCAATTTGGCACATAAATTTAATTAAAATCCAAAGGGATTACACTTCAAAGAAATTTAACCTCATTAGCTTTCCTACCACAAGCAAGCTGGCATAATCCTCCTGTAGTGACAGTTACGCAGTGCAGTGCTGAACCTGCAGCCTTTCACCTTCACCTTCCCCAACAGAGTTTTCTTGTACATACTAAGATACAAGGGCATAGGGAAGCAAGTGTAATTCTCAGGCTGAAACTGAAATCCACTCTTAAACCTGAGCTGTACAACCAAATGAGCCACACTGCTGTGCACCCAGTTTTCCAGCACATTTTTCCAGGACAAGCCTTCTCTCCACACTTTTGACAGTGTATCTATGTCAGTCAGATCTGGAGCCAAAAGATCAGTATCAGGAAAAGATGCCAGAGAGGATACAAGCTACAGGAAAACTTCACCAAAGTTTATTCACTTTAAAGAAAAGGAGTAAGGCTAAGAAAAACACAGTTTAACCATACACTTGCAATGTATAAGATGGGCCATTATAAACTGAACTCTGTTACAGATGTGACCTGAGCAGAGAAGTGGAGCAATTCATGTGAAATTAATTCCACCAGATGACTGGAAAGACCTTTGGCTTCCCAAGGCAAGTGCATTTTGTTAGGTCGCTAGGGTTCAGCTAATTAGAGCAGTTTCCTGCTCTTCCAGAACTGAGCATATCAAATAAAACTGGTTAGAAGAAAGTATTCACACAGATATTAGTTACAGTCTCTCAACATGAATTTGTCCCACATTCAAATGGCTCTGAAAAAAACTGGAAAATTTGGAACATTGGTAATAAACTCTGCAGGGGTCAGTCCTGGATACTCTGCATATGCTGACTTACTATTTACTATTAGTTCAGTGCATTTTTCAAGATTTTTGATGTGTAACAGCTCAGTTCACATCCCAGACAAATGGCCACTGTCGTCTGTGCAGTAAGTGTGATACATCCTAGACTTGTACTGCCTGCTCTACAGAGTCTGGTTACATGGCCACAAAAAGACCTGCAGTTCCTGTAGACTTATCACTTCAGCTTCTTCCACAAGTGCAAGACATACACAGTGCATTTGGCCTACTGACACAGTGATTTCATTGCACACGATCCCAAGTGTTTGCCCCGGATTTCTCAAAAGAAAATATGGACACTTCCTGTGCAACTCATAGGTCGTAGAAGTGTACAGCCCACTGCATCTCCCTAACTCCCACCTCCCTACGGTTTAGATCTCCACAGATCAGATCAGATCACGCTGTTTGCACACAGCCATGTTTTTACCATCGCTGAAAAGATGTTCTCCTGAGTTTGCACCTTCATATCATGGGGTGCCTTCAGTTCCCAAAGAAGGAAAGTCTTCATCCTCTTTCTCTCTGTTGAGGACCTCATTAATTTTGCATAAGTAAGACAGGGTGCTTTCTATCAAAAACTAAGGCAGAAATGTCCATAGTATGTCGGATTCCAGAGTCTTGGTTTCAAAATCAGTAATGCCATTGCCTTCATATTGCTCAGGCTTTTTCCAACATTGAACTGTTCTGCTCTTATACTACCCACTGATGACTCTTTCTCCAGCTGTACTTTTTTTTGAGATGTCGCAATTTCTCTCCTAAGCTGCTTTTGCCACAGCCTCCAGCACATGACTACTGAAGCACACCAGCTACAACAGCACTGGGAATCTGGGCTCCAGCACTGTACGACCTCTCCTCAGATCCCTTCCCCTGTAGAAATCTTTTCAAGTTATTGTCTGAAGAACAAAAAGTCTCTTCAGGTCAAATGTTTATTCTACCGAACTTGTATTAGTTTTTTACTCTCAAAAGGCCACACTGAAGCTGGTGACTGTGAAAGTGCATGTCTGCTTTGGTTTTCTGCCATATCATGGAACAAGCCCATCCACATTTTTGAATCAATTCATCTCACCCACATTTCTGAATAAATAAACCTGTTGTCTTGGATTAATATAATTGGTTTGCCTTTCTCATTCATATGCTTACATTTTAGCAGTGGAAATGACAACCTAAGGCAAGATGTAAGACAACAGGTTTCACTACTCAGGATTAAACAAGCAAAGACCTCAAAGAAAGGGATTTCTCTGCAGAGTTGTAGCTAGGACTAATGGGAATCCAGAAGGTATTTACACACTAGAGGCTTTCTGGATGTGAATCCTAGCTATATTATCCAAATCCAGCTGAAGCTGGCCAGTCATGCCAAAAGACCCTGGGCAGTCTTACACTGATAACTTGCCTGTTTCCAAGATCAAGTCAGATCTGGAAAGTAATTAGAATCATAGAATCATAGAATAGTTAGGGTTGGAAAAGACCTTAAGATCATATAGTTTCAACCCCCCTGCCATGGGTAGGGACACCTCACACTAAACCATGTTCACCCAAGGCTCCGTTCAACCTGGCCTTGAACATTGCCAGGGACGGAGTATTCACAACCTCCCTGGGCAACCGATTCCAGTGTCTCACCACCCTTACAGTAAAGAACTTCTTCCTTATATCCAATCTAAACTTCCCCTGTTTAAATTTTAATCCGTTACCCCTTGTCCTACCAGTACAGTCCCTAAGGAATAGTCACTCCCCAGCATCCTTATAGGTCCCCTTCAGATACGGGAAGGCTGCTATGAGGTCTCCACGCAGCCTCATAGAATGATTGCTTCCATATGTACTAGAATGAAATAAGAAGAATCAAGAACTTTCTGAACAGCCTGAAGGGACTTGGAGCCCTTTCCCTGAAACTAGATTAAATATAGTTCCAAAAATATTTGGGGGAAAAAAGAAAAAAGAAAAAAAAAAAGAAGAGTCTAGAGCTCTTCTCACAAACAATCTATAGGAGCCAGTTATTGTTTGCCTTTAATATAATCAGTTGAACAATAAAAGTAAGAGTCTGGACTTACTGCAATAGAATTATAGTGAATTATTTTTTCATTATTCTCAGATTTATTGTTCTTTTACTGTTAATTATCTGCTCTCATGTTTCATTAAAAAATTCACTGGAACAGAAGAGCAAAAGTAAAACCTTTATAAGTAGCTTAACTAGTTCATATCTTTTAGGGGTTTAAATCTGTCAGCTTGTAGGGTGCACAAGCAGATCTAAAACCAAACATTTTGCAAAGTCATTCTTCATATTCAGACCAATTCTTCAACCTTAATGAAAATTTTGGATGTATAAGAAACTCACATTTGGTTCTCCCATGGATATTCTTTAGAAGGATCTGTAATTAAAAGAGGGAGGGAAGCAGCTTTACATGCTTATGGTTGAAACATGCCATTACAACTTTTAAGGGAGAACAGAGAGAATCCATGCCCTCGAGCAAAAAATACAAACAAAACAAGGGTTATTTAATGGCTGAGGGTTTATTTCAGTTTCCTTCTAACAAAGGAATTTTGCATTGTGGTGATTGTCTGGGCAGCAGCACCTGGTCATTAGATGTTACTGCACGCTGTAGGCTGGTTTCCAAAATACACCTCAGCTGGGTAAAAAGTGCGCTCTTGATTTATAGGCTGCAAATGCAACTAGAAAATGGGTAGCTTGGTTTTGATGATGTTACTAACAGCAGAAGGTAAGTGTCACCAGCTAACCTGTGACGTACTTGCATAAGAATAACTTGTTGCACACCACACAAAAGGCCTGAGGACATTTCGAGAGAGTTAACTTGCCTCAGAAAGAACGAGGTAGCACACTGACTAATGGACTAGCACAGCTTCAGCACTCCTGCACACTGCAACTTCTACCTGCTCAGGCATTGCACCCGCTGCAGACTTGTGCCTCAAAAATAAGAACTTGCAGCCACAAGTTCACCATGGAATTGCTTTAGACATGGTGGCTCCAAAAAGGTTGCATTTTGGATGTCTCTCATGGTAGACAATGCCAGAAAGAAATAAATTACATAGATTTTGTTTCTTCCAAATATGACCACTCCTGTAGCTTCACCCAAGCCTTTGATATAACTTACCTAGACAGGACCATACACGCAGCAACACAGGGTATTGCTAGCACTGTAAAAAGCACGTGTAGACCAATGCACACCCCAGATGACAGAAAAACATGCTTCTCATCATTTAAAGCATATAAAGCATCGAAAGATAATTAAAATAACAAACATGCAGTCTAGATAACTTAGTGTATGTTTATTTAGTAGACTGATTGTGTACTTTCCCCTGGGAATCTTACTGGAAACAAGTTGCTTAGCCATCCATTTTTCTGAATTTTTTACCTCATTCACAACAAGCATGGAAACAGTAAAGGTATGTCCTGCTGACACTCTGCAAAGGGACAAATTCCTACACATCTTCTCTCACTCCTCCAGTGCTGCTGTACTCCCTCCTGATTTGTCAGCAACCCAGAGAATCCCCATCCCTGCCAGCATCAGGCTTTCAAGCCTATAGCTCCAACATAAGTGAGTTCAGTGTTCCCACAGCTTAAGGTGAGGATATCAAAGCAGGCCACTTTTAGATGCAGGCTTCCAGACCTTTCTCCAGAAAAAGCCTTGAATCTGGATAAAACTTGTACAGTTTTGTATTTGGAGCAGTTTCATTCAACACAAAGGAGAAGGCCAGCCAAAAGAGAGAGATACTGATCTATTTACACAGGTTCAAAGCACTCTGGGAATGGTACTGATGAAAATACACTGAGAATCAGTGCATACCCAGAATAAACATGGAATGTCAACAGTAGATATAAATATACAAGATCCTTATACTGCTTTGTGTGACAGTGAAATTCAGTCTTTCAAAGATGCAAATTTGTGATAATAGGCAAGCAGATTTCTCTAGAGATTCCTGGTACATCACAAGCACAACTGGTTAGTGGCAGCTTGTATAAATGCCTTCCTTCTAATGCCTGATGACTGATACTGTAAATTGAATAAGCATTTCAAAGATAGCAGGGGGGTGTTTTATTTTTCTGTTAGAGAAGATTCTACTAACTACAACAGGGACTTGGCTTACTGAACAGCACAAACCAAGTTACGTAAGACACAGCTTTATAGCAATTACTAGCATATCAATTGCTACTTAAAATGGAAAACACAGAGGCTTGCTTTAACTGAAGCTGGAATTGTTTGCCCAAAATCTTTCCATTTACAAAAAATGCAGCACAATTGTAACAGTATAAAGGGTTCTAAACAACAGGCTAGCATACAGGTTTCTAAACAAGCTGTTAGCATATTTATCGAGATTGCATTATGATTGATTATTAATTAATTTCCTATGTGACTGAATCAATATTCAAAGTCTAAACTTAAAGACCCCTGTTAATTATGCAGGAAGATGAATGATCTTATAGGTTAGCTTTGTCAAAACCAGTTGAACCATCTGTGAGAGATTAATTAGGAAAAGATTTATAAGCCCAAATGAATTTGTCACATTTACTAAAGAAAAATTACTTAGCTGATGAAAATTATTTTCTAATGAATATAAATAACAAATATGACTGTAACCTCTTGAACCAGACATGAAGCTTCAATTAAAAGTAAGGGAAGAGACTGTAGAATGAGCTCAGAGTTCTGGTTGATCTTCCATGTATGCCACATCAGGAAAGTGTTCTAAAGATTATTCTTGAAACTTAAACTTGCCTATTATTTTTTCCAGTTAGGCTGATGATTCCTCCAGGTCCTTTCCACAAAGGTTCTTTCAAACTACTCAGACCATTTCAAACCCAGCAGTAACTGATCACTCTATAGTTATTTACATGTGTACCAAAATAAAATGATCTTAAAAAGAAAACAGAAGAACCATTCAGAGATAGGGCGAGTAATAAACATAAAATATTGCTTGGACTCCTTAAAACAAATGCAGGTACCACTCAGAAACCAAGGACAGACATTTGCACTGAGCTACATGTAAAAATAATCAGGCTGTTCTTTCTAAAACAGGATTTTAAATTTTCGTTTATCTTTTTGATGTAGTTATTAATTATTACTTACAATTTATATTGCATTAGTCCCTAGCAGATTTGTCTGTTCTTACACAGAACTGTTTAGATCAATTCAATGATAGAGGTTTTTCTAACAATCACATAAAGAATCTTAAATTACATTCTCAATTTCATACAAATTTATCTTCTGACTTCTAATCTTCCACTGGCTTAATCTTACAGCGTTTCCCTTACAGAATAAAGCATTCTGAAATCTTACATTTCACACTGCTTTAAAGCCTTAACAAAAGAAAAAAAAACCCACAACAACCAACCAAAAAACACCATCTCCAACCTGTTCCCAGTTTGTGTTCTATTTTCTTCAGAAAATACAGTTCAAGTTGTGTATTGTGTTGAATGCCTGCTAGGGCAACAGCTTAGGAGGCGCATCAGCACTGACTGCTCTCGGTGCTTTGAAGAGCTGAACTACAAGTAGGTAATAAATGTGACTAGGAACAGATACTTCAGAAGATGCGTTGATAAGGCCATCACACCTGACTCTCACTGCAGACTTGAGCATCCAACATGGACAGATCCCTCAAGTCCTGGCAACCTGAAGGAGCATCAGGGTCATTCTTGGAGTAATAAGTGACATCATTTCTTTAAAGATACTGAAAATATAAATATATATATATATAATTTTTTACACTGCCTTTTCCAAACTATTCACTTTCATGGTATGCTTCTCTTTATGCATCTTTTGGACAGTGGTACCTGACATACTGCAAATAGTTGTGCTTAATGGCAATGCGCAAGACCTGCTGTGCAGCACAGCAAAGTGTAAACTGCCTTTCCACACCATCCTCTTTAATTAGCAGTGCTGGTGCTGTTCAGCAGTCGTAAGATGAGCAGTATCAACAGAAAAAGCAGCCTCTGTACAAACACATACTGTGGGATGGCCAGAAAGCACATGATTCAGAGGTAACTCAAGTGGGAAGAATAGAAACAAATTAACATAAGGAGGAAGACAAATAGAACACAAGGCTCTCTTGTAGGAAGGGAAAGAAAAAAAGTTTGTTTTGGTCATGTAATGATGACTTTTTAATGCACTCTGAGGCAAATGTTAATGGTGAAGCCTGTAACAGGCAACTTGGGCCAGCTGAGGCAGCATGAAAAAGAAGATGCGATACTTTCTTGTCATCCTCAGAAGAACCACACTGCTCTCAGCCTCAGCAGCCATTTACAGCAATATTGGTAATAAGGTATAAATTGTCATCCTGTCGGCAGTACTGCCAGCACTTGAGTTAATGAAAGCCTAAACAACAGGAGGACCCTAAGTGGTGTTAACGACAACATGTTCAGTCTCTCTCACAAAGAGGTGATGTTCATTACTCCTCTTGATCTGGGGGGTGGACTTGGAAAACACTGTGCATTAGCAAGCAGGAGAACAGATGGGCGAGAAGAGAAAAAGAAATTGTTTGTGGCTGCCTACATTTTATACTGGCTCCATCCTCAGCACAGTTTAGGGCAGCTTCAGGGGTTGCAATACAGTGAAGAATCTGGCTTTTTTTCGAAGTGCAGAAAAAAATTAGAAACAGGGCTCTACTTCATGCAAACGAGAATTTGCTCTTTTCCTTCTGCCCAGCTATTTTATGCAGCAATCCACTCTATTACTATTTTAAAAATAATCAAACACCACCATTTCTGCTCCCCAAGAAACAGAGCTAATGAGGTCTGGCTCTTGATTCATCTGTATCCTCAGGCTCCAGGCACCCCTCTGTTTTCTACCATTTCCATACTTTTTCAGCTTTCTCCTGACACTTCCATCAGACTGAGACCAGTCTGAAGCTACCCGTGGGACTGGCCAGCCAGTGAATTATCTCTTCCTCAGCAGCAGCACCCACGTACATCTCTCCATCTAAGTACATCTATTGCAGATTTTGAAATTAAACTAATGTCCTGGATTGTTACTAATTTCTAATTAAGTTGCAATTGGCCCCCATTCAAAATTTATGAGGGGAATGGAGGAAATTTACAAACAAACTGCACCATCATATAAAGTCTTATTTCCCAGGGAAACTGGCTTAAGGCACTTACATATAACACATCAGATTCGCATACCAGTGTGGACAGTAGCTGCTGTTTCTCAGCTTTATCTCATCTTCTGCTTTTAAAGTAGACTTGAAAAACTTCATCAAACAAGTAACATCAGACAGTATGTTAGAGTTAACAGAAACCTGTTGGATTTCTTTGACACCATAACTCAGGATCTGGTTTAAATGGCTCATGAACAATGAGCAGCATAGGTAAGTTCAGATCTTAGTGGTAGGATAGCAAGAAGGTCATTGGTAACATTTGTACTAAGGTTTTAAACACCGATCAGTCTGACCTTTCAGATCAGCTCACAGTGGCCCTTAAGATGTAGAGTTTAACATGAAACTCATCAAAACACATGTAACAGCCTTGAAATATCTTGATAATCCATTGAGAAAAAGATAAACAAAACCAAAACATAAAACGACAAAATAAAAAAAAAAAAACTTTGTGTTTTTTCAGAAAACAAATTAAGCTTAATTGAAGAATCCACCCAAAGAAATAATTTGCAGAGTCCTTTTCTCCTGTCCTACCTTAAAAAAAATATATATGAGACTTAAAATTACTTTCGGTATCATATGTTTTGCTTACAATTTAGGGTCACATGTATGGACTTAACTTTACATTTGTGAAAGTGGCAATTTAAGAGGACTACTTACCTGAATAAAGCTAAGTACAGCCATTAAAACAGGGTTCATGCCTCGTGACTTATCTCGTGCTTTATGCTCCTGTGGAAGATGTTAAAAGGCTTTGTCTTTCATGTTAATCCTTAATCATGAGACTATGCATGCGTTTTTACAGCAGGAATCTAGTGCACTTTCCCTGCCCACTAAGATCAGCTTAGACACATAGCATAGAACTAGGATTGCACCATCATAGAACATATATCGTTACCATCAGTAAAATTTGCACCAGCTGCCAGCCAGGTGCATGCCACATATGTGCAGGAGGACCTAGCAGCCACATGGCAAGCAGAGCTCTCCAGACTGTGCCTTGGTGCACCACTTCAGCTTCGGTTTGACCATGAGAAGAACACTTTCAAGTGTACTGGCAGTGTGCTCAAGTGCCCATTATAACACAAATTCAGACCAAAAAACACCAGATTGGTGAAGTAAGCAACACTGAGTGAAACTGAGATAAATAAGCAAAAAATAATCTTGTTAAAATCTTAAATTTTGTAAGAAATGGGCAGGACTGCCAATTGTTTGTAAAATCTGTTAATTTCTAGAACAATCCAAATCAAAACTTGACCAAAGAAGGCAGAATAAAACTCTGTGAATCCATGGACTTCCTGTTGTATGAGAAAAATGCTATTACCCAAGCAGAGACAGCAATGCATGAGATTAACAGACCTTATTGGTTTTCTTTCTTTCTGCTGTCTTTCCAGTTTATGGGATGATGTTTCTTTGTCTGTTACAACACAGCTTAAGAGTACCCACTGATAGGACCCCATGGAAAGCAAAGGAAAGATTTGCTCCATCTGCTTTGGAAGAGGGAAAAAATGGAAGTGCCAGCCCTTTCAGAAAAGCGCTATCTTTTCTTCATCATCATCTGTGTGTAAAGACTCCTTTGAGAAACCTAAAAGCTTATGGAGTCCTTCAAGAAACAAAACAATGACTCTGCTGGGATTCAGGGTCCTGACTTCAAGAAAGATAGGTATTTTGAAGTTGAACTGAGGGCATTTATCTTTCTCCAAGTAATATACACACACATTCCCCTTTTTCATTCTGTTCTGCTACTTCTAATTTAATGGAGAGAATTAAGCAGTAATTTCAGTCCAGTCCTGCTGTTCTGTTTAAACCTATTTTCATTAGATTATCACTTCCAGCAGTGATAGAAATATTAATGATTTTTTAAAGGGAGTTTTGCATTTAAATATTTCAAAACTATTGGGTTTTTTGTGTCAATGAGAAGGAAACATATTGACTGGAAGCTGCAGCTAATGCTGCCTTTTATAAATCTCCTGTCAGGCGAAGAATGGCTCTCCATAGATTCCAATATGATGTAGAGCTCTAAAGCAAACACTCCAATTGCCAACAGGCTCAAAGGGAACTGCCACCACAATATCATGGGCTGAATAGTGGGATTTTAGTTTATCTTCCCCACCAGAGAAGCTGAGCAAAAAGAGGAGATGGCTCAGAATGCTTCAAGTAGAAAGTTGATTGATTTACTGAAATGCCAAAACCTGTAGATAAGCAAAACTACTATGCTGAAGTTTACAGGCAATTTCATTAGATGACAGCCCAACAGAGACAATGCATTTGAAGCTTGCTCTTATCAGGAGGACACTTACTTCGATGTAGAATTGTACATACCTATGCACATGCTGCATGGAAATCTACAAACTATACAGCATTCTGGCTTCAGTGCTTGTGAAGACTACAAGTACCCTTTCAGCTACCCACTGCAAAAACATATAAGGATCATAGCTACATGTAAATATAAGAAAAAGATACTTTAGCATGATCTAAGCATTCCTAGCTACGTAGTAGGAAAAGCAAAGAGATATATCAGCAACACTCGATAACTATTTTAATCTCTTATGATTTGTTCAGACTAACTTCTATGAGCTTTACATCTATTTGTGCAAGTTCAGCAGACATATTGGGAACTACGTATCTTAACAGACTTCCTTTTTTTATTTTTTTTTTTCCAAATATTGTGACTTACAAGTCATTGTGGTACCGAGTCTTTCGAGAACCAGCAGAAACAGGTTAGAGGAAGGTATGCCCTATGCCCAAGAACAGCCTACAAAAAGGTGTTTATATAGGGTTTATGCAACCATGGAGACTGCAGTGGTTCGGTTTTCTGCCATCACCTGCAAGATACGACACTACTGGGGTGCCCTGGTCATGTACAATCTACAAGATGTAGTGCTTCTTGTAACAGGGAAAAACTGCTCATCTCGCATGGTTTAAATCAAATCAGGATTGAAGTGGTTTATTGATTTATTAATGACACGTAATTAACCAACAATCAGTGAACTATACATTCACAATCAGTATCAGCAACACAAAGAACAAACCACAGCACTGGACTACATCAAAATCTTAGTAAGTACGAGCAAGTTTCTAGCTACCTTTCTACAACCAAGTCTTAGCAAGTCCCTACCCATATCCACGAACACATGCAGGTGCACACTCACTCTGGTGAGCATGCTTTCCTCAGGACCCCCAGCCTTGCCTACCCTATGCTGCTCCCCACAGCAGCCACACACAGTGGATACATAATCACACACCCATCCCAGGAGCTGATGCCATCCAGGCTGTTTTGCTGGGGGTGAAACGTGACAGGTACTCATGCTACTTTTTTCCTGCATTCACTGGTTGAAGAGTTCAAGTTTTAAAGTTCTGACCTTAATTAATCAGAAGAATTTGCCTCCCAGGATTTCGGACCACTGGGATCAGCAAAGTCTCCCTCTCCACCCACCATTTGAACACCAGAAGAAACAGAGCATCTTGAGATGGTAAAGGCTCAGTCAGGAAGCACATTGCTTTTGTAATAAGCAAAAACACTGCAGCAAGAGGTGCACCTCAGGTAGCCTCCCCACCGACCAGGCATCAGAGCACCATCTCTCAAGGACCCATCACAGAGACACTGTACGGGGTTAAAGCTTGGAGGTGAGCTCTGATATAAGTGTTAATATCAGGCACCTTGTAAGACATACTTGCGTATCATTTCGCAAAACAAACTGCAGATGGGATTTGGAAAACATTGCAGTCACTTTCAAAATTACTAGGCAGTGAATCTGCAGTTGTTTTTTGTGCAGATTTCCCCATGTTGTTGCTCTTACTCGTACAAGCACCTGCAAAACTACTGCAAATATACACGTGCCCTGCACATACTAATTATTACCAAAACCCCTGCAATATTATAAGCAATTTTAAATGGAGTTTGTTCACAGTGAACTAATAGATTCGATGAATAAAATTCTGTTCACAGCTCTCCAGGAGCAATTGTTCTGAGTACAAATTAAAGTAATTTGGTCACTTTGTATTCCCCGAGTTCCTTTCCCATGCAATCTTCAAAACACATTTTTTAAATACCTCTTACCACTCTGGTGAATGCTTCCATTTCCTGTGCCAAAACCCCACAGGAAGCAAAGGAATAATAATTAAAATATATACTTGTCTGAATTTTTAATTAATAACATGATCTGTTTATTCCTCTTGTATTACTGACAAATGTTTCAAGTACATTCATTAAAAGGTTCAACAAATTTGGTGACAGATATATTACACACATCTGTTGTTCCCTGAGGATATACCCCCTACCAGTCATACAGAATTCTTTATCTCTAGTTTATGTGCCACCTACCATCTTGTTTGCTGTTGAGCAAGCTGACATGGAAAAAGGACTGGTGTTGAATTTGAGCTGCAGAAAGTCAGAAATCCCTGGGAACTAAGGAATTTCCTTTCAGAAAAATCTCTATACCATCTGAGCTCAAAGTATAATATAGCAAAACAGATCCAGAAATCAAACAAGACTTAGGTTTTAAAGAAGCATCACATTTAAAAAAAGGGCATGCCACTCAAGTAATAAGCTGGTTTCTGGTTAAAGTTTTCAGAAGAATATCTGCTCAGCTGCTAGATACTCTCTGAAGAAGATTAAAATAAACCTTCATGGTCTGCTACAGGCTCTGGTTACCAGTTTCTGATTTATTATCCATTTATTTGGAGCAGAGGAATTGCCTCTAGTCCTCTTATTCTCATCCCAGCTGCCTACCTTCTCTATATATGTGGATGGCAGAAATGGCTCCATGTTCTTTCAGATGGGGCAATCTTTTTAACCTTGATGGGTTTAAGTGACAGGAGGGAAGCACTGCTGCAGCAGAGAACAGTTTCTTTCTTGCCTTTATTGCTTTCCAGGACTGTAAATCTACCAACGTCTAACCTAGTTTCCCCACCTTCTGGTTCACAAAAACCTTGTATTCAATTTCAGACTACGCTTTGACCTGGCAAAAAGAAACACATGCTACTCCAGGCAAACAAACCTGTTCATTACCTACACAAACAAGAATTCAGTTTTCAATTGAGTCGTGTTTTGTGTGGGCAGAGCTGTACACCCGAATATAACCTTGCTCTGTGGATGCAAAAGCACAAAACACTTAGTTCTTCAAAGTGGAGCAAGCCATTGTAAAATGTTTCACTCAAGGGCTTTTGGAAGCAGAAAGTAATGTATTAAAATAGGGAATCTCTAAATGCCTGCAGCCCAAAAACACCAGTGTATCTTCCAGTGTAGTTCCCCCCAGCATAAAAGTTGCAGGGAAGCAGCTCTCCGCCGGCTGGCATCTGTAGTAAAAAGAGCAAAGTTCCCCCCTCAGGAGGTGAGAAGAGCTTGTCCTGTGTGTTTGCTATCTACTTTTCGAGATGTGTCTCTTCATTAAAAACACATTTAAGCTCCTGCTCCTTGCTACATAGTGGAACAGAACTGTACTTTATTTCCCTGAGGTGAGACGCCTTCTGAGGAAAACGTATTCCCAACAGCCTTGCAACAACACATATCTCACATGAAGAAAGAGTGCTGCTGTTTTGCAGAGACAAGAATCTTCGTGGCCCCAGCTATCCACCACATGCCCAATCCCCCCATTCCAACAGTGGAAGGGAAGCAGGGAAACTGACACCTTGGCCAAAGATGGGTGATGGTTGAGTTCAGGAGCTGCAGAAGATGGCAGTGGAGCTGAGGGTGTTCATTTGATGATCTCCCTTTTCTACTGCCCAGGTAGCTGAAAGAAAAAAGCTGGAAGAGCACTGTCATCAAAATACAGCATCACAGGCTACACTCCTGGGCTTGGAGGCAGTAGGGTAAGGACACAGAGGCTATCTCACCATTGGAGGCACCAACACAACACAACCAAGCACTGAAACATCCTTCACAGTAGCCAAGCAAAAGTTACCCTTGGCATCTGAAGTTGGACTTGCCAGATGCATCTGGGATTTCACTATCAACTGGTAATAAGCAGCAAGTGAAGCTAATCAGGAAGGTGGGAAAGCGCCATGCCAAAAGGCACAACACAGATTTTTCAGCATGGGATATCACAAGCCTCATGCTGCGATGAAATTAATGATCTGTATCCATACCTAGTCTAGGAGTGAATTCTCATCTGCCTGGTAAATGCCGTGTCAGCATGCCCAAAGCGCATGTGGGACACTAGACATCTGACCCAGAGTAACCCTGAAGTTACAGGGGGAAGGAGAAGGTGTTACTTACTGTGGCCAATACATAGTGCTACTTTATTGCTGTTAACTCCCTGTGGCTTTCCCTCTGCAAGAACGTTTTGTTTGCCTTCCCACCGCATCAGTACTCATGAGAAAAGAATATTTGCTCAGAGTTTTAGGGGATTAACGGGATGAACAAGGTCTCCGGGCAGACACCAACCAGTTTGCTTTGAGAGGAACCCTGGAGGTACCTGAACCTTGCTATTGCTTCCAACACCATCTGGTGGGAATTTTACAGGCATGACAGACTGCTTATTGTCCCAGCAACATAAATTTATATTGACTATAGTAATTATTATACTTGAATGTGTGTGCTTCATATTTTCACTTGTGTCCACTGTAAAAGGATAATTTTCGGTACTAGTTGTCAATAGCTGGTCAATATCGCACTTGAGGAAATGCTGTATTCATTCGTAAAATAATTCTGCCTTGCATATTGGACCAGAATCCTGAGAAAAACTGCAATACACTAAGCAATACACTAAGTCCTTGTAATGAAGTGCATTTTTCGAAACCTTAGGTCACATACTATCAATACACATTGCCACTTACCTAAAGATGCCATTTCTCTGGAAGTTGGATAAAACACGATCAATAAGATCATGCGGCAACAACTTCCCTTGTGCTGATGAAATGAGAAAGTTTATTTTAAAGGTAAGTTGTAAATAGAAACCCAATTATTAAGCAGAGAAACCAAATTTTCCCTTGTTGGACTGATATAACCCTGCAGCCATCAACATACAGTGCAAGCTTGATGAATGAACATTGCCATGTAAGTCAAGATGCAATAAATATTACTAATATGCTGTCACAGAAATTGGATTGCTTCACTCCCCTCTTGTTCCTGACTCACAAACAGCCAGCAAATCTCTAGATTGCTTCTGTCTAAGTTATGAAGGCAGCTAAGGAACCAATAAAACTCTGCATACAGCACTACTATTATTTCATGAGATGGTGGGAGATAGCATCCAAAGTTCAAACCCTGCACCATAAAAGCAGTCAGGAAAAGGAGAACCAGTTTGAGTTAGGTATGATCAGCTAGGAGGCACAACCGCAGAATGACATGCAGGCAGACTAATCAGAAAAACAAAACAACAGAAATCAGCTCTTGGCACCAAAGAGGAGCAAGGTATGCCCTAACAGAGGTGTAACCACACAAAGCATTTCAAACCATCTGCTGTGCATTGACACAACAGCAACTACAGCAGAATGTTTTTCCTCTGATGCTTGAATAGTGCCCAGTGAGCTAAGCCAGCATAGTTCTGGTATTCAATAGTCGAGCATTTTCCATAGTAGAGTCACATATTAAGAACTTGGCTAGAAACCACTCTAACACCAGCTAATTATATACAGGTACATAAACCAACATTTTGAAATGTGAGTCGCAAAGCTGCACAAAAGTTATTACAATTATTATTATCTGTTATTATTACATGAAAACAAGAGTTGTATGGTGCCATCATATATCATCAAGTGAACCTCAGTAGCCCTTAGGATTTGTGATGGCAGCACTAGGACCAGACCAAGTGGTTGTACAGCCCAGAGGCAAGTGAATACACAGCATCCTTTCCTTAGGAAAACAAGAGAGTAAGCTAGGCTCGTCACCAAGCAGTCCACTAAAGCAAAGCAACATCCCTTGCAATGAATTACACATATGAAAATGCTGCCCACTACTAAACATCTGCCTGACAGACGCCCTGCAGGCTGACCAAAGCCCATGGGAAGTTCTCTGTGACTTCAATACCTCCTGTCCCTAATTCTTACAGGGTTTAAAAGAATGCTTATAGCCCTTTCAGCGCAACCTTGGCATAGACTTGGAGTAGAAGGAAAGAGGCCTTATTTAAGGCTTGAGTCAAAATACAAGAAAACCAGTTACCCCAGGAGGAAAATGTCTATCAAAGGAAGGAAGAGACACTGAAACAGAGAGCCACACAGGATTTTTATATAGTTCTTATAAAGCAGACCTTGATCTCATTTGAAAGCTTCTAGACTCTTCTGGAATATGAGTGAATGAACAATTACAACAACTGCCAAAGCCTTCAATATATCACAGCACTCCATCAATCGTAACAAGTCTAGTCCATCAGTTAAAACTGACATGAGACATACAAAAGGCACAAGGATAAACCATCACTCCAAGAAATAAATTTTAATCCCTCTTCCTATTCAAACAGGGGCAGGAAGGTTAGGTACAAGAAGTTACATAAATTAAACACGGGAGTGTGTGGAAGGGAACAAAATCACTACATTTCTGGCCTCGAAAGCTAAAGGCAGCACTATGATTAAATAATTAAACCATCTCACCTTGTGCAGTCAAGCTAAATTTCAACAGGAGCAATTAATCTTCATGTGGTCTTTTATACCCTGCCCTATCTGTACTTTCAACCAGAGTAAAACATTTCCTCATGTTGCCTCTTTCTTTCCGAAAGGTATAAATATATGAGGAAAGAATAACTTCTCATTTAAATTAAATCAATGCCATTTACAAGGCTGCTATTCAAACATAGAGGTTTGTCCTTGTGAGAGTTTTCACATACATTTGTGGAGCTTAATGCGGGATGAGAAATAGTTTGCTCTTCCTGAAAAAGCATTGAAAATTTCAACAGATTTCCTGCACCACATCAGGACAAATCTTAACCTCTGGATTTTTATTCTTTTTTCACCCATAAACAAAAAAACAGGAGACTACCAACAGTCTAGATCTTATGATCTCACCTCTCATGTGGGATACCAGATCCAAGTCCCCTTGCTGAATTTGGAAGACCATGGATTCCAACCATGGTCTCAGCCAAGATATTTTCTTCTCATGTGTTATTTCCAGCCTGAGAAATTTGTCTCAGTGTAAGGCATTCTGAAAAAAGCTTTGGTTCTCCAGACTTCAAGTCTGGCTTGTTCTGCTGCCATTCCCACAGTGTCAGCAAGCCCTGCATTAAGCTCAAACACTCATGCATAAGGCAAACAAGACATGGACATGAAATGGCATGAGGCAAACTATCAGTTCAAAATCACATACTAATGGAAGGGTATCGCATGGGAATGGAACTGTACCGAACCTAAGTTGCAATATACCAAGGCAAGCTTTGTGCAAAAGTAGGTTTGAGCATCAGTATCAGTATTTACACCTGACTCTCGAATGCAAGCATTTTGATCACCTCTTTGCAAAATGCCACAGCTTTGTGTGGCATAAGTCCACTTGCAAAAAGTCTGAGAACATCTTTTGGACTATAGGTAATCCTAATAGAAAGCAAATAAAGAAGCTGTAGGAAAAGGTTGCACATGTATTAAACCACCTAGCAGCTACAAGCTACCATGCTCTCACCTATCTAACCCAGCATTAAGGTTGCATGTTTACTTTCCCTGGCTGAAGATACAATTCAGATTTGAATGAGATGAGGTCAGCTAAGAATGGCATCAACATAAAAGATGGGGGGGAAGGAAACAGAAGGAAAGGAAAGGAAAGGAAAGGAAAGGAAAGGAAAGGAAAGGAAAGGAAAGGAAAGGAAAGGAAAGGAAAGGAAAGGAAAGGAAAGGAAAGGAAAGGAAAGGAAAGGAAAGGAAAGGAAAGGAAAGGAAAGGAAAGGAAAGGAAAGGAAAGGAAAGGAAAGGAAAGGAAAGGAAAGGAAAGGAAAGCTTTCAACCTCATCCTCCTCCTCCCTGCAGCCTTGAATCATTGCTTACACAGCTCTCTTTAAGCACAGCTGGACTTACAGGGTTCTTAGTCTGCTTTAAGCAGCAACTTGCAGGCAAAACATGCTTCCAATTTAATCTTTTAGCAATTGTTTTAAATGAATACTGCAGGTGGCTGTTTAGAAACAGGAAAGGTGAAGAAGAGATAGTTAAGCAATGAATAACATGAGATCATGGGGAAGAGGAGGAAAAACAAAAATAGTAGTTTTCCATTTCAGGAGTTTATTGGTTATCCAGTACAGCATATCCTGGAATATCTCAATGCTTTAGAACTGTACTTTACCCACTGTGACAAACACACAACATAAAAACACCACACCTTTTTTTCTCCTCCCTTTCCCCTCCCCTCCAAACCCCAAGTATTTTGTGTTAGTGTTTCTTTTGCCTTTTTTCTTTGTTTTTCTCTCATGGTTTGATTTTTGGTTTTTTTTGTTTTTTTTTTTTTTATTTTCCCTGTACCCCTGCCCCCTACACATACCTTTTTATTTTAGTTTACTCACTTTTTCACTTTTCACATTAATGGAGTGGAGAGCAACCCTCCTCTCATTCAAAGTGCAATGCTGCCCTCCAGAGCTGTCAGGGAGAAAATTACTTCAGGAAGCATGAAGCCATCTCAGAATAAAGTGCAGTCTTTCAGATGAGATTGCTGAATCTAGTCTCATATTTATTCTCTGGATTGAAAACCAGTCTGCACGGACATGTTATCTGGCTTAGCCTGGTTCACTGACAATCATTTTGCCAGCTCATCCACATATATAGTCTCTGCACTGACTGCAAAGCAAACAAGGGACTTTTCTCCTGTGTAAGACTGGAAAAATTCCACCTAACAAATTAAGTCATCGCTTCTTAAAGTCACTCAAAATAAAGAATGATCTGAAACTTTTAAAATCCTGTTCCTGACTGGAACATTTATTCAGAAGATATTTACTCAGAAGCCAAGCTCCAGAAGAATGGGTATTTGGGTCTGACAGGAATTCAGGGACTAAAAAAAAGTATTTGATTTTAGTTTGTTCTTTAATCTTAGCCCTGGGCATAAATGCTTCTACCAACACTCCTAGAAATGATGGTGTTGGTGTTGTATCACAGCATATCAGGCATCTGTTTTCTATAGAAGATAAAATTTTAGCTATAATTGGAGAATAAAATTACTCCAATGATTTATACTAAAAAAAAAAAAAAAAACCCACAACTTTAACAATATTGTTAAAGTTCTGCCTGGAAGAGCTGCCTTGTTTATCACCTGCAAAACCATAATGTACAACTTGCGAAGAGCTTTCAATTTCTGTAACACCAGGTTCCCAGTCAGCAATTTCCACTAACTTAAAAGATGCATCACCACAAAAAGCAGACCTCCCTCTTTTTATTAATATCGCTTCCTAATAGCTTCTAGGAAGTAAAAAGTAACGGCAACAACAAATAACATGATTTTCAAACAGTTTTCTCTCCCCTCTGAAGTGTGATGAAAAACAAACCAAGTCTAGAGAGGAGCTTAAACGTTAATATACAGACATGGATCTCAACCCCCCACAGAAAAGTCTGAGCCTGATGTTATGCAGCCGTTACATCTTAGAAGGCTACATCAAAATTTATTGTTGTGATTTATCTGAACTCTTACAAAGCTCAGGATTATTCCAGTGCAGGAAGACAAGAAGAAAGCAAGGGAAAGGCTGCTTCAGGACTACCACATAGGGAAAGAAAAAAGAAAACTAACTCTAAAAATTTCATACAGCCAGTTGATATTTATTCTTCATTCTGACAGAATATGATAAAATAGCTGCCTTCATCCTTGTGACACCACCAACCCCAGAGCTCATTGTTTAGTTCTCTCATCAATGTGCAGACGTTCTTAACTCCTTCACACTCAAGCTGAGATGGGTCAGATCCTCTTTGGTACAGACCAGCTCTCTTCAACAGAAACACAACAGAGTTATGACAGATGAGAATACAGCCCCTTTTATTTTGCCAAAGAAATCTGCAGTGCCGAGCAAGCACAGCTCCTTCATGTTTTGAACTAAGCACATCTAGGCCATTTTTGCCACTCCCAGTGAGAGTATTCAACCCTTTCAAACATGCAGCTCTTCAAATACAGGGACCAAAGAGGCAAGGCAGGATGCCTCAGAGGTCAAACATCATGACACCTGGATGCCATGTCACAGCACAGAGATCCTAAGGGATTATTTGATCTTCCCTGAATCAGCTGCCCTAGAAACAAACCCAAGGTCAGATTTACAGGTTGAGTCCAGCATAAGCATTTTATGATTGACACTTTTACTGCTAAATTTAAATGCTAAGCAGGGCAAGTGAGAAGCCTGGCAAGTGCCCCAGCTCAGCAGCCACAGGAAGAGAAGAGGAGACCTTCCTCCACCCAGCAGCATGCCAGCAAGCTGAGTGTGGCACTGGGAGCAGCCCCTTTCCAATTGCTGCACTACCTGGTGACCCAGGGTTAATTGCTCTACTCTTTGCAGCTCCATTTTCCAGGCTTCGAAAACTGAGAAAAATGCTTATTATAACTTACACAGGCTCTGCTATGTGCTGAGATGATGCCTGAAAGAAAACCATTAAATAAGCAGAACTGGAAGACAAACAGAAAGAACAGCAGGATGTGTCTTGATTGTTGATTATCTATTGAAGAACACAAAGTTTCTGCTAAATTTTAATTCAGATACCAAATTGCCAAGCTCTACAGGTTTGCTAAACCACCATTTAATTCCCTCATACCATTCAGTCACTTACCCCTCACGTCATAGACTAGGTATTTCATCCTATGTATCTGCATATTTTTTAGGTGCTATAGCCAATTACAATCTAGAAACACACACAATCAATTTTAATACAGAGATTTCAACTAATGTTATAGGAATATATTTTATCCACAGCTTTTGGCAATGTGACAAAACTGATAGCTCTGTGAGTATATTTTCGTAACTGTAGCACTGAAGCTTGCACAGCACCATTTTTTCCCATCATACTTTTTTCCATTTTTACCTAATTTAGATTTTTTTTCTTAGTGTGATTTTTTACATCTCTCTTGTCCCATTTCAGGCATTTCTGATAGCTATAAAACCTTAACAGAGATGCTGCGTGTCTAAATTTGCTTTCTGTAAAACCACAAATCATGAACATGCACCATACTTGGTGCAAAGGGACAAGAATTCAATTAAAGTATTTGCCATATTCCAACCTAGGCTCTACTGAGAACAACAGTTGGAGCTGAAAAATGGATGACAGCTTTTTTAATTATTATTATCTGTTTTAAATACCAATTTTCCAGATTGTCTCCAGATGGTGGAATTTTAAAGCCAATTTACCTATTCCCTTCACTGAGAATTTTGCAGTGGTTTTCTTCAGAAAGCTCTAGTATTTGTAAAATTATAAACTGCTTCCAATAGGAATAATCCAGTCAAAAGAAATGCTTATGTATTTAAATTGCGATTATGCTAGATAATCATGGTCCAATCTTGTAACCCTCTCTGCGTTAATGGATTCTGAAATGTTGCTGGCAGTGCTTGGGCCTCATCCAGCTCTCTTTTTGGCTCTTCATTTCATATAAAATATAATATTAGCAGTGATTTTGCTGGCCTTTTTTTATACAAGGACTTTTTTTTTTCAATTATTTAATAAAATAAATGCCACTTTTTCACACAGGATTTCAATAGTACGCTAAAGCCATCCAGAAAACTAATATCTTTATGAAAAGAACACATTTCAAAAATGAAGCTGTGGCTACTCTTTAAAAATAACTCTTCTATGAATCACATCCAGCTTTCCAAGAACTCATCAAGTTGCAACTTGTGGTCCGTCAGCTGACTTTTTTGTGAGTTCACCAGAATATAATCCAAGAAGAATCTGTGAAGAGCTGGTGAATCTATAGTTAGACAATCAAAATTCTCTGGAGGGTGATACAGCAACTGAATTAGCAAGACATCTATCAGTACAGCCTCCTTTTCCTTAGCAGCATGTTATAGGTGACTCTTAATGACTCTTAGGTAAATGAATATCCCCCATAGTTCTTTAAAACCCCAAATGCCTGAAGCTCCAGAATTAATGGCTGTACCAATTTTCTGGACACTTCAGGAAATTTCAAGAGCATACAGGTACCGATGCCATACATAACTAGGAAGACAAAAAGATACTCTTTCAGAGGGTATTTACTGGGAGCAAAGCAGATGAAACAGCAGCTCTATGAGAAACAGCTAACAGGAGCAGAAGATCCCAGGACCATGGGGGGTTGGAAGGTTTGGCCAGGTATCCTCAATCACAGCCCTGTCATGAGCAGATCTGGTCATTCAGCACAGTGACCAGCCATGCACTGACAATCTCCAAGGATGGAGGTTACTCAGGCTTCTGGACCAACCCATGCCACCACTAAGCCACCCTAGCAGAGGTGAAGATTTCTTCCTCATGTCCAGTCACAATCTCCCTATCTGCAGCACATGACCACTGCCTCTTGTTCATCCACTCCACACCCAGAGAGAGGGCCTGGCCCCTCTTGTCTATAAACCATGCCAGATATTGTAGGAGTGCAGTGAGATCACCTCAGGGCTTTGAGCCAAGCATAGTTGGGTCCCGTAGCCTGGGAGCAGTACTGGGTCCACGGCTCACCCCAGTTCACACAGTAAGCACATACTGCAGCCAGAAAAAAGCAGAGAGGCAGGATAGACCACGGCAACAGTTTGCACTGTTGGTACATGTCTATTTGGAGTTTTGATACTCATCTCTTGCAGCAGAGCAACAGTGGCAGACAACTATTCTGGAGCAGTATCACCTCCTGAAATAATGTTGGTGAGCACACCTGAAGGACCACCATAGAGGAGAAATTACCAAGGATTAAAATAGCACAGAGCAAGGATAATTAGACACCTTCACAATGATTAAAAGTGATGAATGTGGTAGGAGATGATCAAGTGGAGTTAACCAATTTCTCCTTGTTTCTCAAAGTCTTGGTAAACCAGCAGCAGCAGGGGCAGGTGGCAGTCTGCTTTTGCAAGGCATGACAAACACAGAATGAGAAAAACAACATAAAAGAACAGAGGTGGCAGCCTGAAATGATGTGGGATCACTGTGTTTATAAAGCATAAAGCTTTTTATTGCCAGGCTTTCAAGATTCAGCGTTTCTAGCATGCATAACTTACAGCAACGTACACAGTTAGAAGCCAAGCAGGGTTGCAAGTGGCATAACAAAGCACGGCCCCAGCTGGAGCAATGTGACAGTGGCAGTGAAGGGGATCCCTTTCACCCAGGCATTTCCTGCTGGAGAAACAAAACAAAACACCTTGGCTTAGGAAGACACCACCTCATCCTGTCCCTGATAAAATCCTACCAATGCTCAAGCACAGTGTTTTGATCAGAAATCCGCAAAACGTTTATGAGAATTAATGCAGTCTATTCAGAAACCTTCTTATCTAAGAGAACTTTTACTTGCAACACTTTAGTTTTATCCTACCAGTGGAGATGCGTAAGCTGAAGAAGGTCTGTAAGGATGGGCACAGAGAAGAAAATGGGGCTGGGTGAGAGAGAGTGAAATGAATAGGAAGCAATATTATAAACAAATCATCCATCTTTTTGGCTCTGCTCTGCCAGCAGCAATAATGCAATGCAAAAGCCTTATGTCCTGTGCAACCTGCCAAGTACAAAATCAGCACAGCACATCCTCTCTGTCACTGAGATGCAGAAAGAGATAAATTTCTTGAATCTATCTGAACAATAAGTAGATGACGTAGTGTCAATCCCATTAGGAATAAGCGAAAGAAATCATTCAGAGTCATCTCTCACAAGCTGCCAAAGCCAAAGGGGGGTGGGGGTGGGGGGGAGAATATTTTTTTCTTCTAAAGAATAAAGTTCATTCTTCATGAATGCAATAGAAAAGGAAAAAAGTGTTTCTTACACTGGAGGCCTGTTGATCATTAGCAGTCTGAGGCCAGCCCAAATCTGCTAGCTTTGGAATAAAAATGGTTTAGCAGACCCTTGTCCTGGCTTGAGCTGAGAGTGTGACTCCAGGTTTTGAGACAAACAGCAGAGACTGTCTCTGTGGCTGAGGAGAAGCACTAATTCCGAGGCAGAAAAGGCCAGCACAGAGAAGTTAGAAGTTTACAGTAACAAAAACAGATTAGAAGGAAAACCCACCCTGCACTACATGAGCTTGTTTGTCCCCTGAGAGCATAAAAGGAATATTCTATACCACATGGCGGGGGGGGTGGGGGGTGGGGGGGCTGGGGGGGCACAGCCTAAGTATCTCATCTAAAATGAGATTGCACCACCATTTCCAGATGCTCACTGCAGCCCTACACTCCCTGCTGCTGCAGCTGGCACCACTGCAGAGTGCTAAACTCCTCTGTCTTTCCACCTTTTCCCCCTTCAAAGGCATTTAACACACCCACAGCTGCCCAGATCCATGCTGGGAACCAGTGCTCAATCTCAGTCAGTCCTTCCAGGCAACCAGTGGTGACATTTCAGTGGGGAACACATCATCCCTCCTCAGCAGACACAAGCACTGCCCTGACACCACCAGAGCCTGCAAGTCTGTGGGTGGAAATGGGCAGAGAGAGGAGACCTAAGCAGGCCTCTTGGAGCAAGTGCAGTCTGAATAAAATCCAGTTTAAAAGCCAGGTGTTTAGAGCAGCACTCGAAATTCTCTTTCTTTTATTTTTTTTTTTCAATTTAAAGAGAAAAGAGCCCATCTTTTTTTAAAATCCTTCCCCTTATCTGAAGAAAAACTTCAGACTAATGAAAAAAAAAAAAAAATTAAAAATAAATAAATATTGTCACCCTTATCATCCGAGGGAAAGTCATTAGGAGTTTCAATTAACAAGTGTCATTTCATTACAGGCAGAAGTTCCTTAGAACAGAAAGATGATGATTTATCTAAATCCCATAAATGCACCCTCCTCTGTGGAGCAAATTGCCTATGACCAAAGTAATTGGCTCAGACGTGAGAGGTTTCCATTACATGTGGCACACAGCTTGTGGCAGCTAGGAGTATTGGCAGAATCAACACACACATGATAAATAGTGTTTGAGAAGAAGCCCTCCCCGATGTACCCACATGGGTTGAACATCTCTAACTCCATACCTCTGGCATGTGTCTGCCTCACCTAGGAGTGTGGGGATAAACACAAACCCAGGACCCCTACAACCCTCCAGCTTGGCCCTGCAAGGGCAGGAGAACCACGTCTCTGTCCACAGTGCTCCAGTTCTGTTGAGGTGAGGCTGGCAATTCAAGCATTCAAACAAAGAAATTGTGTTATGTGGTACCAATGTTATCCATATCTTTATTCCCCTTTGTTTCTTCCCTCCACGTATCCTCTCTCCACTTATTTTTAGAGTTTAAGCAAGGTTTTGGTTTATGTCAGCTCTTTTAGAAACACATACACCTTTTTTTTTTTTTTTTTTTTTTTTTCTTTCTTCTTGAAGGCTTGAGCCAAAGCCAGTTGAAGTCAATTGAAAGACAACCAATGATTTCAATAGGTTTTGGCTCCAGCCCTAAATGCACACCACATGCCAGACATGATGACTGGTTCTATATCTGTCTCTAGGAAGCACTTAAAAATTGAAATGAGGAAAGGGAAGAAGAGAGCAAGTCTGTGTACATCACACACTATATGTTCAATTGGCTTCAATAAATTTCAGAAGCAGCACACATGCTGGGAGTTGTTTTCAATCAATAAATAACACAGAGGTTGAACTGTTCACCTGCCACCCCATTACTGCCCCCCAGCAGAGGTGGAATTATCTTTTAGCCTCAAGGTTGCTTGCAAACTAAAAGTTACATTTACAGAAATATCTAGTTGCCAGCCTTTTATTTTTTTCCTTTGTTTCCATTACAAGCAGCAGCAGTATTTGACACCCACAAGGACCCTTCTCAGCAAGACATTATATATCACTCCATGATAATACATAAATGACAAAATATCTCTGATGGCATTGTGTCTCTGCTGACCTGCTCAAGGTTTAAAGGCAGCTAGCAATTAAATGCCATGGCTACAGACCTGCTGAAGGCTTAGGCAGAGTTGTATTTATATTAAGCAAATGGAATTGTACCTAATGGTACTTTGTAGATATATTTCACAAGTGAATTTGACTAGTATCATTCTTTCGCTTCTCTTATTGAAATTATCTCTCCATCTCTCATGCATTATTGCTTAACAAGCTGAATTCCAACTTGCACTGGCAATTGCCTAGTCTAAAGCAAGAATGTAGCTTCCCTCCCCCACTTCCCCCACCAAGTAATTTGCCAGGGTTTGAGAAAGTAGATAGATACTACTTGCCCTGAATCTAGAAAAGCATTTCTTACCAAAACTGTGGCAGGGAGCACTACAAAGTGCTGGGGGCTTGACTGATCTTATGGAAGATAAAGCAACTGGCAGAGACTGCCATTTTTTTTCTTTTTGCTTTTTTCAGGCATGTACTTATTTTGGCTATTGAGAGTCTTGCTTTTTATTAAGTGTAGTAGGCATTGTCTTTCCCCAGGAGCAGGTCACCATTCAGTAGCCTTAGATACAGGACTTAGACCAGATCATCTGACCCTAGAACTCCCTCAAACAGCTGTAGGCAATGCACTACAGCAGCCATCATCTACCCTGCTAACACCTTTATGGGTGAACCAGGTTGGATGGAAAAGGGATGCATCACACACTGGGGTACATGGGAAAAGATGCATCTCCGAAGTTTAGTGCTTGGTATGTCCACAGGGCAGAGGCAGGTGTGAAGTAAATGTAAAGAGGGACAATTTAGATCAAAGAGAACCTTATGTGTGACAGTAATTGCACAAACCTTCTGGCTCAACAGGAATGAGGAGTGGCACCTGTTGCAGTCAGAGGGAATGACCAATAACCAGAAACAAGGATTAGAGCAGCCACAGCCACAGGAAGAATGGAAAGTACATGTTTTAAAAGTTGGGAGTGAATCTGAAGGTATGTTAACTCTACTGTTTGCTCACGAATGCATGCCATAAGCTGAGAACTTTTTGAACTAGTTTTATCATAGCTGGACCCTTCCCTGTGTTCTAGTCCTGATTTCTTAAGAAATGAAAGATCAACAATCAAATTAGCAATGCCACAAAGCTTCCCTCTTCTCACCTTCTACAAAAGCCCTCCTAGTTTAATACAATCTGTCCTTGCTTCAGCTATTCAGCTACAGCAAAATAACCCTATGAGAACAGTTAGGCCTATAGAAATCATAAAAGTTTCAAGTTTTCTAGCATAACCAGACTTAGGCTGGCAATTATCCATCTCAAAGTGAGGATGCATTACAGTTCAGACCCAGAATAGAACAACCTGATGAAGCTATAATTCTCTGTGCACACATCATTAAGAAGCCTTGGCCATTTAATTAATAACCTTACAATCTGCAGTAAACCCAGTGTCACAAAGATACATTTAATCTTCCATCCACTTAAAAGAAACCCCTTCCACATCAGATGAAGATGACACAACCACATCCTCAGCTCTTAGCATTCCTAGACTTTTTCGTTAACACTCAAAAGAGAGACATGAGTAATAGAGTTTTCAAATGCATTCAGTGCTACAAAAATCTCCACTTCTATTCCAGTCAATAGGAATTTTCCAACTGATTTCAGGAGAAGAAAATTAAATATTGTGCACTGAAAAAAAGAATCTTATTTTATATATATTTTTGTTTGGGGTTGGTTTTGGGGTTGGGATTTTTTTGGTGGTTTTTTTTTTTTTTTTTTGTAGGTTTGTTTTTCAGTTCCAAATATAATTTGAGTTATAATGTATAACAAATTTTAAAAGAGAACGTAATTTATATGTCACATAATTCATTAATATAATTCACAGGGACCTCAGAGGCTATAGCCTGCTGTTTTATGATCAGTATTCCTACCATGCTTATCAATTAAATACAGTGATAAACTTCACAAGTCAGTTTTTCATATAATGTGTTGGAAAAGAAAAGGTATTAGATTTCATATGATAAAGTATCATTATTAATCATATTTATTGAACCACTGCCTGCAACCAACTGAGAGACAAGCTAGGTCCTCCTCCTATATGTGCACTGAACCAAAACTAACTCTCTCTTACACAAGTCAGTCCCCATCATCACATTGCTTTTGCTAAAACTATTAAGATCTCAGCATGGTGTGGCAATCTCGGTTGAGTCAACTGCTCTTTTCATACGAACAGAGATCTGAAATGTGCCTAGCATTAAGAAAGCTGCAGATCTAACAGCACACTGACTCAAAGATAAGACCGTGCAAAATCTTTGGCAGTCAGAGAAAACCTAGCAGAGAAAGCTAGAGAAATGCTCAGGCATCCTCATGTTTCTGAACGCGCACAAGTCCGTGGGACCTGATGGAATCCATCCGCGGGTCCTGAAGGAGCTGGCGAATGAAGTTGCTAAGCCACTGGCCATCGTATTTGAAAAATCATGGCAGTCAGGTGAAGTTCCCAATGACTGGAAAAAGGGAAATATAACCCCCATTTTCAAGAAGGGGAAAATGGAAGACCTGGGGAATTACAGACCAGTCAGTCTCACCTCTGTGCCTGGCAAAATCTTGGAGCAGATTCTCCTGGAAGGCATGCTAAGGCACATGAAAAACAACAAGGTGCTTGGTGACAGCCAGCATGGCTTCACTAAGGGGAAATCCTGCCTGACCAACTTGGTGGCCTTCTATGTGGGGGCTACAGAATTGATGGACAAGGGTGAAGCAGTTGATGTCATCTACCTGGACTTGTGCAAAGCGTTTGACACTGTCCCACACAACATCCTTCTCTCTAAATTGGAGAGACATCAATTTGATGGATGGACCACTCGGTGGATAAAGAACTGGCTGGATGGCCACACACAAAGAGTTGTGGTCAATGGCTCGATGTCCAGCTGGAGACCAGTAACGAGTAGTGTCCGTCAGGGATCAGTGTTGGGACCGGTCTTGTTTAACATCTTCGTCGCTGACATGGACAGTGGGATTGAGTGCGCCTTCAGCAAGTTTGCCGATGACACCAAGCTGTGTGGTCCGGTTGATATGCTGGAGGGAAGGAATGCCATCCAGAGGGACCTTGACACGCTTGTGAGGTGGGCTGATGCCAACCTTATGAAGTTCAACCATGACAAGCGCAAGGTCCTACAGCTGGGTCGGAGCAATCCCAGGCACAGCTACAGGTTGGGCAGAGAAGAGATTCAGAGCGGCCCTGCAGAGAAGGACTTGGGGGTGCTGGTCGATGAGAAAATGAACATGAGCCGGCTTCAGTGTGCACTCGCAGCCCAGAAAGCCAACCGTATCCTGGGCTGCATCAAAAGGAGCGTGACCAGCAGGTCGAAGGAGGTGATCCTGCCCCTCTACTCTGCTCTCGTGAGACCTCACCTGGAGTATTGTGTGCAGTTCTGGTGTCCTCAACATAAAAAGGACATGGAACTGTTGGAACAAGTCCAGAGGAGGGCCATGAGGATGATCAGGGGACTGGAGCACCTCCCGTATGAAGACAGGCTGAGGAAGTTGGGGCTGTTCAGCCTGGAGAAGAGAAGGCTGCGTGGGGACCTAATAGCAGCCTTCCAGTACCTGAAGGGGGCCTATAGGGATGCTGGGGAGGGACTCTTTGTCAGGGACTGTAGTGACAGGACAAGGGGTAATGGGTTAAATCTTAAACAGGGGAAGTTTAGATTGGATATAAGGAGGAAATTCTTTCCTGTTAGGGTGGTGAGACTCTGGAATGGGTTGCCCAGGGAGGTTGTGAGTGCTCCATCCCTGGCGGTGTTCAAGGCCAGGTTGGATGAAGCCTTGTGGGGGATGGTTTAGTGTGAGGCGTCCCTGCCTATGGCAGGGGGGTTGGAACTAGATGATCTTGAGGTCCTTTCCAACCCTAAATATTCTATTCTATTCTATCCTATCCTATTCTATTCTATTCTATGTTACAGAAGCAGCATCACAAGGCAGTCAAGGATATGTTGGAAAAATAATTGAGGCATCCAGAGTTATCTGGTGAGGACAAGGAGAAGAACCTAAGAACTCAAGTCTTTTAGGAAGGAAATGACACTGAGGAACCAGGGAGCTTAAAATTGGTGAGGAAACGAACTAAGGACCGAGATGCCTTAAAAGACTGAGAAAGGGAATGCAGTAGATTAAGATGACTGGGAGAAAGACAGATTTGGACAGCCTGTGAATATTAAGAAGAAAAACTGGTAAGCAGACCAAGGAGCATTTTCCTAGTGCATAAAGTGTCTTCTAAAAGAAAATGAAAACTCAAACACCTAAATCACCTAGACCATTTCAAAATGTCACTAATTTCAGAAGGGTTATTGTGACCTAAAGGCTTTTTACGTTTCTCAGTGGTTAGTCAGGTCAAAATTTTGGAAATTAAGGGAATATGATTATAGCTATAGGTTGCCTAGGAAGGGAACTACTAAAAATCTGTGGGTTAAGAATTTCACATGAAAGCTGTGCACCTGGTTTCCTTTATATCTCCCTCCTGAAAGAGGGATATAGTTATTTACACCTCTTGGACCCAACGCAAAAAAGACTGAATGCCTGCAGGAATATACTTCTGTATGGTACAATGAGACAACTGAATTCAGTTTCAACATCTTTAGAAAGAGGCAGGATACGAATAATCTGTGGTTATCAATAAGCAGATCAGCAAGGAAAAGAAACACTACAGTTGGAGACTAAAAGACTTTGCAGACAGGTCCCAATCATTTAAAGCCTGAAACTGATAATTTTACTGTCCTGGCACATACTGTGGTATTTGAAACCAGTCAGTGGAAGTTGAAAGATGTCACTTCTAAGCACTGCTTGGGAAGATTAGCTTCTTTTGTACCATGAGATAGAGGGGAAATGTCCATATGGGACTGAATATTTGTAAACTAAAAATGGTATATCAACATTTGGAAGTGGTGGCTTTCATGTGAATCAAGAAAAACAGATTTGGGAAGAAAGACTAATGATGTGAAAACAAATCTTATAGAACGCTGATATGAATGTGGCCAAAACCAAGTCATTTGTCAACTGATCCTCATTTTAGTCCATTTCAAAACAAGAAATATCTGTGAATATACAGTACTACAAAGTTTATATATATACTAAAAATTAGTATGTGCACGCATGCATGTGTGTATGAAGGACATGCTACTGCCTTAAAAGCCACCATGTAAAAGCAAGGGAGACTACAGCAGAAAGACCACAAGAGCACCACTTCACCACTTAGAATTATCACACAGGAGACATTTTCTTGCTGCTGTTTTGCAAGGACATTTTATTCACACACTTTCCATCCTAATTGTCCAGCAATAAGAAGCAAATAGGTTCTACTGTACTTTACACTAGGACTCTAGTGTCAAAATGTCTGTTAATTGAGCCTAGAGGTATTTCTCTCTTGCAAACCTCATTCAATTTGCTCTTTCCACGTAAGATACGTGGGCGGCAATTTTGTCTCTTCTGTAGAAGAATGTTCTATGTTCTTAACTGCTTTTCCATTACAGGAAGGCATGTCAAAGTCATGCACTCTCTCTAAACGAATAGTGTGCATGTGCAAAGTACACATCTCTTATACTGTCCATTAGCTTAGAGTATTGCACTTACAGTTATAATAGTCTATTTTTCCTTCTTCCATGGGTAATGGTGCATGGAATGAATGTCTGAATCTTGAAATGGCACTACAGACTACTAATCTTTAAAAAAGTTTCCAGCAGCAATAAAGGCACAGGAAAGCAATCGTTTGCAGCGTCTTTGTGGTGGGGAAGGAGCCACCAGCTCAGTTTCACTGCAAGTCAAAAAAAAAAAAAAAAAAAAAATCAATCACACCCTTAAAACAAAACAAAACAAAAAAAAATAAAAAAGGAGGAGAAAAATGGGGAGAGGAAAAAAAAAAGAAAAAGAAAAAAAGGCGGGGTAGAGTGGGAAGGGGAAAACCACAAACAAACAAACCTCACAGAAACCACTCTTCAAGCAGAATGCAAAGCACACTTATCAGCTTATCAAAGAAAGACTTCTAGGGACATTTTATTGTTTATTATATTGCTGCTTAAGATTCTTGGTACAGGACTCAGTGCCCTAGGTGGTCAATGACAGTCATACACTTACATTTACCCTGTTTTCAATCTACTGTTGAACTGTTCTCCATACCCTCCGTTTTGCTGAAGTTCTTTCGTGCAGTAGCAAGAATTTCAAATAATTGCCAGGAGCTGTCTTTCAGTTTCAGCACAAACTACTGGAAGCTGAAAAAAGTACAAGACAAAGCCTACGAATTAGCTACACCTGCATGTATAACCCCCTTAGAGCATCCTGCTATTGTTTGACTTTTACCATGATAGTATCTGAGATGCACTGCACTTAAATGGATTCTATATGTCTTTCTAGATTAATCCTAGACTCCTTGGTGCACTATTAATGTCCTGAATGGCCTCCTGTCAAAGTGACACATCTCATACTGAATAGAAGCGTTGCAAGTGAAGATGATGACAAGTCAAGACTGTGCTATCATAACCATGAACAAAACCACAATGCTAGAAAAGGAAATTGAGATGCAAGAAGCTCTCTTAAATGTGATTCACACCCTCTCTCCCCTCATCGTATTGTTGAATACAGTTTTAGGAAAACCTTAACAGCACCTGGAAATTTAAGCTTTATTTCCACTGAGTATACATACCACCTATAGAGAGAAATCATGCTTCACCTCCTACTATCTTCCCGGGAAACCTCTGTTCTTGATACCTGGAATTAGGACAGCAACAGCAACTTCATGTCCCTCCATCCACTCCACTGCCAGTGTTCCCCTTTTGACCCTACCGGTAGCAGCTCTTTCCTGTAGTCCAGGCACTCGCCTACTCAAAAATAAGCTGTGAAGCTGGTGCTTGAGAAAGCCTCTAAAAAGCAATTCTTTAAAAACACATCCTACCAGATTGAGCCCTAGAGTTAAAAATATGGGCAGCTGTTCATTCGAGTGACCAAAACGCAAAAAGTAAGCTAAACCTGAGGCAGCACTACGAACACGCTCTCCCAGCACCATACAAAGGTCCAATGCTCTCTACCTCCTGAAGACACTTCTCATGCACAAAGGCACAAGCACAACCTTGTGATTACCAGCAGGCTGCAAATAACATGGTCCCAAGCCTGTTAACACAGGCCATTAACACACTCCTTCTTATAATGACCAAGAGGGCCTATGTGTCACCATAGTGGTGTAACATAGACACGACAGGCTCTGGCAGCCATAATGAGGAACAGTGTCAAGTGTATTTGGCAGATGTAGAGCAAATACATTTTTATGTGATCTTTAAGTGACTTACCAACTAGTGCTGTTCTTTCAGATAGAGTCAGGGCTCCACGCAATTAATGAATGACACACAGTTATGAATGTGTGGGGACCAGCCAGCACAATTCCTGAACTGTCTGCAATAGCAGAATGACTGGAGGGATGGAAGCAGAAGACAGACCAACAAACTCAAGTAGCTGTTAACTGTCATATAGCATTTTTATAGAACAGGACATTAAAAAAAAAATAAAAAAGGGCATTTAATGCTATGTTGACATATGTCATCCGAAAGGATCAATTTACCAAATGGATTTCATCCTCGTAAATCATGATCGAGATGACATATAGTCATGACACAGTCATGACACGTAGTCATTACACCAGTGAAGATCAGTTAATTCCACCTACTTGTTAGGTTTACAGTACAAAATACAAAAATGTGTAAAGAAAAATATGGGCAATCCCTCAAACCCCCTTGGCAGACGCTATAATGCAGGAACTCCTGCACTGAGAAATTCAGTAACCGAAGGGCTGCACCCTTTTGAAAATAAAATCGTCACACACACATGTAAAGGCATTTTGTTAGAAATCATCTGAAAGAAAAGAATCATATACTGTCTGTCCCACCACTGGTGATCATTAGTCTGCAAAATTGCTTTATTCTTCAGCTTTTCTGTCTGTAAAGGGCATCTGTTGCCCTCATCCTTGCAAGAGGGGATTCAACAACCAGGAACCCGCAGAACTCCACACTGCCCAAACCCTCCACATAACCTAAGACAAAGCTGATGGCACGTAGTTAACCATGACTCCTCGTTTGAGGCCATTAAGCCTGTCTAGCATCAGCTAAAGGATTACAACTAACAAACAGGTCTGTGAGATATGGGCTATTCCCTGATATCTCAGGAACAAGAAAACAAGACATTACAAACCTTCTGATTGAGTTGTGGTTTTTGATTCTCTTGACATGTCTAAAACAGGTTGGCCATATTAAAAGTATGAAAATACAAGAAGGAACAATAAAAAGAAACCACTTTGTAAGGTTATTTTAGTAAGACAATTTGTATGAATCTTGACTTTCAGGTTGTTCCTAAGAAAGCGACAGAGCTCCATTTTCTGCAGGAAACTGCCCTTTGAGGGAAAGTGTGGCAAAGCCATCTGCTGCTTTATTGCAGTGGCTTTTAGTGTAGGGGACTAGGGAAACAGTACTGATCACAGAAACAGGCTGCTCAGCCAAAAAGTGACACCTGCCAGACTCCACAGATTCTTAGCCCCCATGCACTGAAACCACAGGCTCTGCTTGCAATTTTATAGGTATTTTTTGTATTTATTGGTCTGGACCAAGTTCAGCTCCTACAGGAGAAGTATGACAGATTTCATCTGTTTGACAGCCAAGTCTAATTGTATTTTCTGTATGAAATGACCAAAGACAAAAGTGCACATTTCTAGGTACTTCAGTGATGTGCCATATGGAGGTTTAGATAAAGGTTTTGTTGGTTGTTAGAGCTCCCCATAATAACTGTGTATGGTCTGCATCCTGAGTAACTGGAGCGGAGAGGATATCTGAAAGCTCTTCTGGAATGGAGAATTAAGCCATCATGTTATTTTTCTTAAAACAAGATCTCATGCATTTAACTTTCCAACAGAATGCACATTTTCCTTATCAGAAACCTATGCATACACCTATTTGATTTTAAGTATGTACTCATTGGTATAAAAAATTCTGACGTGATAATACCCCTTTCATTACTTGGGCCAAGTGCAGTGAAAAGAGAAGTTAAAATTGTTCAGACATCAACATGTGGTAGATGCATCAGTCATCAAACAGTAAATATTTTACTGGTGAAAATCAGTTAAAATAACAAAATCCTACTCCGTCTATCCATATGGAAAGCAGCAATGCAAACAGTTTGAGAATCTTTAATACCGTTTCCCACATAAGTTGTACTCCATCACATCACAAAAACAAAGCAAAGGATGATATGCCCAAAACAATAATCTCCAAACATTAGTCTAACATCATGCTCTTAATGACCACAGCCAGTTGAGTGCTACACATACCACAAACCATCCTGATATTTTTCTTTGTTTCCCAACACTTCCCACTTGGTAACCGAATTTTCTTCTCACATCTTCTTAGCCATCTGTGGAAAAATAAGCATCACCTTAAACAGTTAAACATCTTTAAAAGAGAAAAATTGATTTCTACCCTCTAGATTTCATCCCTTAATTTAGGAAAATTATTTTTATATCCACCATAATGTAGAAATGTCACATTACTAAAGTAATTCAAGCTACACTGCAAGTAGCCCTCCTCTGCCCAGCAATATAACATCTGTAAAACTCCTATTGATGTGTCATTTTTGATTAGCAGATTGAAATTAGAGAAATCTTTCTGCTTTAAATGCAAACTTCCATTTAATAAAAATGCTATTAGAAAAAGGATATAAAATTTCAATACTGACACTGTCAGATGAACAAACTAAGGTTTTCAGTACCTCATCCTCATTACATTCATTGTTAAAAGAATGGTCTCATTTGTATAATATAATATAAACCATAGTGTCTTTGTAATGAAAACAAGCAACCAATTTTATTGTCCAATATATTTTGGGAACAGTAATGTGTTCTAATACAACAGCCTCTTTCATTTTCTCTCTGTTCATTGGTCTCTTTCGTCGCAACTGTGAAACAGCAAATGGATGTGGCGAAAGGTAGCAATGAAAGATTCCCAGGCAGTCCAGAGTGCTGTAGCTGTGGCTGTAACTCAGATATGATGTGGAGTGTTAAAACAGTCCTGCCCGGTTAGTGAGACCAGATCACAACAGCAGAAAATGACACACCTTTAACTTACCATTATAAACCTTCCAGGAAAACCTTATTCCAACATTTATTGTTGATGTTTTAAAAAGGATGTTAACATTAGAAGTGCCTCTATTAACATTAAATTCATGCCCTTCTAGCCAGCCTCCCCTGGCCTGTCCCAATGAGACTTAAAGATGATCTTACATTTTTTAAGAATAGCAAATAGCCAAAGAGCACATATCTAGCAATGCAGAAAGTATTGCCCCATACAAAATGATTGCTTTTGGAGCCCACAGTTAGACTTATGCTAGCATTCAAGACATTATGGTAATGTGCTTATAGATACTTTGATTACTTTTACTTTCTTGCTGAAACAGAGGGAAGAAAAAAAATTATCTGACATAAGTATCTGGAAGCTTCTTTGATTTTTCCAGCTAGTAAAAAGCTGAACTTCTTTCTCCAAATATTTATTCATATCAGAAAACCAGAGGTACAAGAACATTGTGCGTACTTGATTATAAAAGGCACTACACAGATTTAAAAGGCATTCAGTAATTCATTAGTCTTAGAATTACAATGTACTGCAATACTGTGGGTGCAGCTCTGGTTACAGCGTGACTAGATGGATTCAGTCCAGTATATCCAATGTGCCCATATGAACACACACACACAAAAAAACAACAACAAAAAAACCAAAACCAACCAACCAACCAAACAAACAAACAAACAAAAAACAACACAAAAAACCAAACCAAACAAACCAAAAGGCAAAGAAAACCCACATGTACGCGTTGGAGTCTCGTAACTACAGGTAATGCCGGACAAGCTCTAGGACCACCCTTTATTACAATTAGTTACTTACAAATTATGCAGCACAACAAAAGACCATTCTCTGATATATCCCGCAAATAATGACTGTGACTGTTCTGAAAGAACACAAAAACAAATCCCAAATGTGCTTATACCAACGGCTAGCATGAGGTAGATCCCTGTGTAGAGAAAAGTGTCAGCATGGAGTGCCACCTGAACTCCCCATCTTAGATACAAAGGTAATGACTAGAGTCTTTGAAAAGGTCTTCTGTGGATAGTATTCAAAGAAAGAAGACATAGTCTCTTGTTCAGAACAAATCAATTCTCAAGAGTTTTTGTTTGGTTGAATTAAAACTAAATAAATTCTGGGTTTAGAAGCTGAGAATTTTTTTCAAATATACCAAAGTCTTTCTGCAGTGAAGTAACTCCCAGTTTCTGTATAATTATTCACAATTAACTAATTCCGAAAATACACAGCCCTTGTTTTACAAACCACAGGGCCAGATGCTCTGTCACAGTGAAACTGGACTCATTATTTATCATTCAGCAGAGAGTCATTTCAACAGCCAAAGTAATGCTCAGCTCCTTCAAGTCAAACTGTTTTTAAGAGCAGCTCAGGCCTGTTGTTTAGGCAAGGACCTGCTCACTGCATTGGGCACCCAAGGAATGATGCACCCTGCGACTGAAGCTGACCCTAAAATACCCAGCCAGTGACAGGTTTTACTTGTTATCTTTGCTTCTCAGCAGCAGACCAAGTTCCTCAGCATTTTACAAATAGCCATAAACGTCTCAGTTCATGAACAAAAGCACTCTGCTTCCATTTAGTTTCCATTCCTCTTTGTTTGGCATTTGGATGGCAGAAAAAGGAGACGTATCTCTATCAGCAGCATACACTGTGTTTTCCAGAAGCTGTGCACAAATCCTGAGGGACAGCAATAAAAATGGTCTGTAAGTACCTTGGATGAGTTTTCAAACTACATGCAGGATTTTTAGCTGCATGATTCCCATCTATCTTAACTGCTTCATTGCTGCTTCACAGAATAGGCACACCATGTCAAATGTGTCCTCAGAGCTTGTTGGCACACACATCAGCACACGGCATCATTTTTCAATCAAGGATGCTCCTGTGTTCTCCCACAGTGCAGATGCCTCCATTTAGGACAAGGAGACAAACAATCTGCTTATTACAAGACCTTGCTAAAGCTTTGAGCTGTGCATTGCCTTCTCCTACCAGCCTTCCTCATGCTGAGCGCTATTTTGCTTCAATAACAATCCAGCTGATTTCTGCAAAACTATTACTCCACATGAGTGAAAACAGCAGATTCATAACTTTTCATGCAAACATCATCATGCTAGAAATATCTGGGCTCCTTTCACCCGGGAGCAATGAGGAGCATACACCACTCTATCCTAAGTGTTTTTAAAAAATTGTAATTAAATAGGAATTAGGGAGATTTAAAAAAAAATAAAATAATATTTGCTTCTAGGATATAAAACGTTGATATATCTCATTCCAAAATATTGGCTAAAGCTAAGCAAGAAAAGGCCCAACACAGCCAGGAAATGCATGGGAATATACCTGCAAACACAAGATAAAGAACTTACTGAGGCAGAACAGAGTTTCACAAGAAACTCAGGTGGTGAGGGAAGCTACTCTTTTGGAGCATCATCCACTTCTCCCCTCCCAGAGTCACCAGGGAGGCACAGACACATCACTGTAGACACGGGACAGCAGCCACACAGCTTTTCAGTAGCCAAAGGCTGATCTCCACTCTGGCTCCACAACGAAAAAAGCCAGCAGCCTGCCTGAAAGCAGGCAGAATACAGGAGATACGGGACTTGCTAAATGCTAGAACACCAGTCTTGCAAGTGGATCTGATAGGAGATTTGTCTTAGTATTTGGAATAGAATTCCTCAAAGATCTAGCACATACCTGGGGAAAAACAGACAAGCTCCCCACAGAGTTGACAAGAAACTGAGTTTAAAACATGCAGGAAGCGCCACACATCTTGTTGATTTTCCTCAGAAGCACGTTCAGATTGTGCAAATACCATCTATTTAAATAAAGAAAGAAGAGGAAGAGAGATATATAACATCCATAAACACTTGTTAGAGTCATGTTCAATATAATCTTTACTTTATTCCAAGCCAAACTCACAAAGAAATTAGCTATCTAATTCTGTCCTTGCAGCAGGATTTAACTTCAGCGCTCACATCAAAGCTTTCACCTTTGTGGTGAAAGATGTTGGGATTCTTCTCAGAGCTCTTTCACAATGGTCTTTAAATCAGGCAGATGGGTCAACCCAGAACAACACAAAGCTTTACTATCCACAAGTCTATACACACTAAATTATTAGCGATTTTGTGACAGAGTAAATGTTGTGTTTACTGAGAAGGATAATAAAACAGGTTGGCTGCACAGTACTTTTCAGGATCTAATCTCTTTTCAATTAGTAAAATCATGGCCTCTTTTTAAACTACACAAAATTGCTGAATATTTGGTTTAGATCTGCTTTAGTCCTTCATTTGGCAATCAAAAATTAATCTGCTAATCTCATCTGTCAGATAACGACCCCAGGCTAATCTCTAGGGGGAAATATCCATACCAGTAAACAGTCAAACTGCCTTCCAACAGCCTTCATGGCTGTCTCAGCAAAGGCTGTAAAATGTAAAGAGCACTATTAGCTTGTCATCCGGATTAGACATATAAATACACTTGGGTTGTAGATGGTTAAGTCAAGTGTACCCAACAAAGTACCTCAGTTGTGGTCAGTTTAGGACTTTTCTTTCAAAATAAATTAATTTAAATTAAACAAAGGTTCTAGAACTTAATTTCAGTCATTAATTCAGTGATGATTTATTTAATAGAGAAAAAAATTGTTTGCAAATTTTGAAAGCACTTAAATAACCATAGCACATATATTCCCAAATTATGCATTTAGTTAAGAACATGTTTCATTGCACACTTGCAATGCTTCCTGTTCCAGTCTTATATCTCATAATGAAAAACATTAAACCCTCCCCAGCAGAAGCACTACTAACAGCATCACTTCCCAAACATGTTCTTCTCCGTTTTCCTAATCCTCGGTTGACATTTGCAGTAAGCTCATCCACACTAGACAGAACCTGTAGACACCATTCTTCCTGGGCCAAGGCACTCTTGGATCAACCCACAAAACTTTTTTCACTACCTAGAGTCAAAATTGCATTTGTATCTTTAAAATGAGCCTGCATTTACTCTTTCCATTCAGTCCAGCGTGAATAATTCCCTCCAGCAAAGGAAAATTCCTTTGATCACTGTCTTTGCCAGTCCTGCTATAGCAATGAAACATTTTAAAGGGCTTTTTCTCAGGAGATGTAGTGGTTTAAGATATACCTATCTCTAATCATTTCTAGCTCTAAGAGTAAGGAATTAGAGACTGCTATAGCTGCTGTACTTATCACATTAATTACTATAAATTGGTTGTCATCTCAGAAAAGAAAATCCATTTCCAGGGAGTTCCATGCTTCAAATACCAGGCAAAGAGCACATTGAATATATCACTGTCACACAATGCCCAGCAAACAAAGGATGTTACACAAAAGCAATTGGTCTCGATATGGCTATTTGTAGCCTGTCCACTCTCCAGTTGCAGAACTGTAGATCTAACTCCACACATTGTTTATGCTTGATTTACAACTGGCATAAATTACTTCCACCCTGGCATTTGGAAAAGAAAAGAAAAGAAAAGAAAAAAACCCGAACCATTCTTTGTATATGTAAAAAGCTCTAATGTGCCAAAACTGAGAAAAGTATAGAGATTTACTACAGACTTTCGGCATGGAATTACACCTCCTCCTCCTAAAAATAATTGCTTTTCAGAAATGTACAAAAATTAAAATTCATAAGCAGTGCTAATATTTATCACAACACTGTGATAGCACTTCAGGTGCTATCAGACAGCACTTCAGGTACCTTCTAGTCAACACTGTGATAGTACTTCAGGTGCTGTGGGTTTTGCCCTAGTAAGATGAGGACCAGCAGTGTTCATCTTAGAAATGCTTTTGCACGCTTGCTCAATGATGTTTTTTCCAAAGAGCTCAATCTATAAAAAAACACTAAGAAATATTATTTCAAACCATTCAAATGCAATTTGGGGTTATTTCAAGCTATGAAGTTAATAGCTGCTAAAAAGCTGGCCACCTCCTCTGCTGACGGTGGTATCTACAAGGTGATGCTGTGAGGGGGGTTAACAGCTTTAGGAGTGCTAAGACAACCCACAAACCCTTTCTTCCTAGTCTCCTGGGATGCACATGTGCATGTTTGTCTGATGCACAAGCAATACAATAGCTTCTCAGCAGGATCAGAAATCCAGGCATGAAAGAGAATCTATGCATTTTGATACTTCTGTGTTGGCAGTGAAGAAGCGAACACCATGAATACTAAGGGAATCCCTTAATTTGTACTTTTATATATGCTAAAAAAAAGTGAGATATTTTCTCTTGGTTTTGCAGCCTTATTCAGTCCTTTACAGGCACATAATTTTGAAAATAAATTCTTAAATATCAATATAGAAACCAAATTATGATAGAAACCGAATACAGCATCCCGTAAGTAGCATACTTTGTAGAGGTTAATATTAAAACCTTCCAAAAACTTGCTCTTTCTAGAAAGTCATAGGAGATTCTTCTGGAACTACCAGTGAAGGAGCTGAAAAACAACCACAAATACAACTTTTGATACTGTCGTCTTCTTACAAGCAGGAAGTTTTCCCAGAGTTGCAGAATTTTGAGGTTCAAGTGACTGTACTAACACATGGGAAAAATTAGGCTTTGGGAGCACAGATTTTTCAAAAACCACTTTAGCACAACAGCTAAAGTGTCTTTAATGTGATGATGAACACCTCTAAATGGCACTATTTCCAGTTAAAAAAAAAGGGGGGGTGGAGGAGAGGGAAAAAAATTCTTAGAAAAAACATGGTGGAAAAGTAATAAGCATTCACCTAAGAGAGTGACTCAAGTCAACCAAACAAAGTCAGGTAAAAGCTCTGATTTTCATTTGATGTCTGAATAGGAACCTGCTGTACAGTTACCAGTACAACTGAGGCCCAAAATACTATTCAGATATAGAATTACCAGATTCAGACAGATAATACTCTTGCACTGGGTGACTTTTCTGGGCTTCAACACCATTATCTTTCATTTCTCTTCCCTGTAGCCCCTGTACAGATACATTACACAGCCTACAGCTGGCATTGCCAAAGCTGAGATGCGAATACAAAGAGAATTTCCTAATGAGAGCTAATGCAAGTTCTGATATAGGAGAGAAATACTGTCCTCCCTGTGACCTTTTGCCTTCTGCAACCTAAAAAGGAAAAGTCACACAGCGACTGTCCTCAAACTAAACTGGCCAAGATACTTTTGACAGTCCAAGCAATTGTCAGCTCTCATTTCAAAAACTGAATTTCAAGAAAGACGGATTCTGCTTTTATGAAAGATGTCACTCTATTGAAACTGCATTTATTTTTGGAGGTGCCACAACCTGGCTGAGCAAAGTCTTAACTGCATTAACTTTTTAAGATACTTTTGAACAACTATATTTCATGAAATAGCTACAAAACCCAGACTTAGCGTTTATATATCATCTCCTGAAAAGAAATCCATTCTGACATGTTTTATTGAACATAACAATAAACCCAGACTCTCCAAACCATAGCTTGGATGCATAGCATTTATGGGTGCAGGATTCCCACTGCATTATCAGATTAGGATCTGGAATGACAGATTCAATTGCCTAAATTATGTGGTAGGTGCTTGTGGAAACTAGAGGACTGCTGGTTTTAGTTTTCTTAAAACTAAATGTTTAGCCTACTCTTTCCAGCGAGTCTCACTAAACACATTTTATACTGCTGCTAGCTAAAAGGAAGCTGTTGTTGTATAAACCAGTTCACGGTTTAAACAGTTTAAATACAGCATCCCATTCTCCAGAGTATAGAAATTCGTTATCATACCCATAGATTATGTGGCAGCAGCATCCTTGAGAAGTGTTCTTCAGTGACCCTTATTTATTCTAAACCCAGGGAGCTTCTCAGGTATCATCCAGTAGAGCAAAAATAAAATACATCTCAACGTCAATCATTCTTGGCCCATGTGCACTTTCTCACTCATGCATCTTAACTCTAAAGTGATTGGTCTTTTCCCTCTGGAGTCAGGCAGAATGATATAGCAGCTTTCTCAGTTGTGATATTAACATTTCAAGCCAAACTTCAATCCACTTCTCCATCTGAGAGACAAGATATGAGACTTTATGCCTATAAGCACTCTGGGAAGCTTCATTTTGATTCTCAAAATCTCTAGTGTTTTAGAAATTGGAAATATTTTAGTAACAAAGATGCCTCACATTTAAATTCCTTTCCTAGACCACAGGAACACACTGTTGAGATTTCTAATCAACACAACCGTTCTCTTTTTGGTAGGATGCTGAAGCCCTGCTAGCTTTTGGGCGCACCCTAGTAAGCATGCAAGCACATTCAGATGGTACATGATTCTGTACCAAAACTGATAACAAAAATCCACTTTGTCCACATCATTGTTAAGGCTGACTGCAAGCTCACGCAGCAAAGCATATTCCTTCATAGACTGATTAGGCTGCATGTCAACTGGCCATGGGTCAAGGCTGTGGATATAAGCCTCAGGACTGATAGCTTCTTTTTTACCTCTTTTTGGGGGCAGCTTCAGAAAACTGGCAGCAGCTGAAGCAAAAAAAAGAAACACCAGGTTTTTGGGTGAATCTTAGATACAGAACCACATGCCCTTGTAACCCTTCTAGCCAACAGCAGCAGCTGCAAGATATTGCTCACTTGGGTGGGTCAGAGTTTTATCACAGAACAAACCACAACAAAACCAGACAATTTTTAAACTGCTATTTTTCCATGGGTCATTAAAATCTGTTTTCTGGCAGGGTGTTTTTAAAGAAGCTTCCCTTATGTTATTTCAAAAGGAAATTTTCATCTTTAACTGGTTCCTAAAGACCAGCATGTTCTAGAAATAGATATGACATCTTTATACTACTCCTGCTTTCTCAGGATGTGGAATGCAACTGAATGATGCCATGTATTTTAAAGATGCATATTTTGTTTGTTCAGCTTTCACTCTAGCTTTTTAAAATCCATTCAATATTGAAGGAGATACCCAGCTATCCAGAAGAAAAATCAAATTAACTTTTCCATCGTGTGATACCTACAAAGTTGAAGAAGTTATGAAACACTAAAGGTGGTTAGAAATGTAAGAAAAAACAACAACTAAAAAACCTTAACATTTCCTTTATTTCCCTTAGAAAAAGAGCAAGAACAATACTTAGTTTCTGTCCCCTTTCTTCTCTGCCAATTACATTTTTAACTTTCCAAACTTTTTTACAGCAAAGCTGTAAAAATAGCACTCTGAAAATAAAAATCTCAAATTGAAAATTCTGGAGGGAAAAATAACAACAACAACAACAAAAGCACCCTTTATATCTTTATACAGTATTGGAGAGACAAAAAAAAAAAGTGTTTTTCTGTTTTAAATCATGTGAAAGAGAGACAACTCAAATAGCTGAGAAAACCACACAGCTCATCAGTTGTTTAGCTGTAGTTCTTTATAGTATTCTCTGGACCAGAAAGACTACTCGGCCACACTCAGAGGTAGCTTTAGAAGTGAGGAAAAATGGGAAAGAAGTAGTAATTACCACTGGACTGACCATGGCAATGCATTGCTATGGGTAACCTGGAAAAGAAATTGTGTAAAAAACTCATTCTGAAAAATTCTAGTACTGAAATTCCAATTACAATTAGTAATATTATTACAATACTTTAAAACTACAGCATTCAGCATTCAAATGCTAGTTTACAATAACAGTTTGTCAGTATAAGTCCCCAGTTAAAAGTCTAATGTTAAAAATCCACACTATTAAAGAAACTTGTTGAAGGAGATAATAGATATGAGAAAATAAAGCATTACTTAACATAGCTCTTGGGATGGCAATACCATTCCCTGCCATGCCAGGGGAGGCTTAGACAATATCAGGAAAAATTTCTCCACTGAAAAGATACGCAGGCATTGGAAAAGCTGCCCAGGGAAGTGGTGGAATCACCATCCCTGGAAGCGTTCAAAACATGTGTAAATGAGGTCCTCAGTGACATGGTTTAGTGGTGGCCTTGGCACTGCTGGGGTAAAGGTTGGATTTGATGATCCTAAAGTTTTTTTCCTACCCTCATCGATTCTAGGATTCTACCTAACTCATTAAAAAGAGTATATAGCAATAAATCATCTAGCTGTGTCTTCCTTTTCTGATTTGATTAGTCCAGCTGTACCCTAGACCATGGTCTGAGGGCAGGTTTGGTCTGGCTTGAGCCAGACCCCATCAGCTCAGACCAGATGGGAATGAGAGAAACCACAGGCTGCTTTCCCAGGGGCCCAGAGTCAGTGGCTGGGGAGCAGACCCTTAGCAGGGCTTTATCCCCAGGGTTTTATTGAGTCCCACCAGGACTAGAGTTTGACATACACAAGGACAACTTCCTTGCCATGTTTTGTATAGGGCAGGATACCTCTTAAGGGAGGAAAGGTGGAGACCTCATAGCAGCCTTCCAGTATCTGAAGGGGGCCTATAGGGATGCTGGGGAGGGACTCTTCATTAGGGACTGTAGTGACAGGACAAGGGGTAACGGGTTAAAACTTAAACAGGGGAAGTTTAGATTGGATATAAGGAGGAAATTCTTTCCTGTTAGGGTGGTGAGGCACTGGAATGGGTTGCCCAGAGAGGTTGTGAGTGCTCCATCCCTGGCAGTGTTCAAGGCCAGGTTGGATGAAGCCTTGTGTAGGATGGTTTAGTGTGAGGTGTCCCTGCCTATGGCAGGGGATTGGAACTAGATGATCTTGAGGTCCTTTCCAACCCTAACTATTCTATGATTCTATGATCAAATAGCTCTTGTTTCATGCAACACTCCTGCTGGCACCTAGAAGTCTGGATAAACATCCTATTACACACTGGAGAACCACAGATAAGTAAAAATAAAATGAGAACACTGGCAAGAAACAGCTTTACCCAGGTTTAAATTCTGTCTGACACCCAAGTTAAAACATATTAGACAGATTCTGGCTTCACCATAGTCAGTGGAGAAGCTGTCATGAATGCAAAAAGGGACAGGATTAAATTAATGTTATTCACTCCAATCACTGATGTCTACAGAGGCAAAGAGAAACTGCTCTATAAAACAAAGGGATAAGTTTTACATTATTCTGTAAAACATAACCATAGCTGTAGGTGCTGAATAAATAAGAACTAGCTTCAAATATAATCCATATTCTTATTTATATCTTAATAAAAAAAAAAAAAATCTCTTTTTCTGCTAAACTGTTTCACACTTGCTCTCAGCTGTAAGTTGATTTTTTTTTTCTGGATTTCTTTGACACATAGATATCAAAGCACTGTGGATAATAGAAATAGAGAATCGTCTTTCAAAAGTGTACGAGGATATTTTATGAGTGAAGTGAATCTGCTTATAATACATAAAAGAACTGAAAGATAGAATTGAGTAGTCATTTCTCAGATCCTAAGTTATTGTATCTCATCCTGAGATTAGCCCAAAGCAAACTGATATACACATAATTTTTTTCACCTCAACATCAGCAATCCTTGATGAAAAAAATTAACCATAAAAATGCAAAGTCTAAAAACTATGAGGTTTTAGTGGGGAGAGAGCTGGACCCGAAATGACTGACTTAAACGCGTTGCCCAGTCTCTGCCTGAAAAGTTTAGATTCTTCAGAAGTGCTATTCTCCCCTTGACATCTCCCCAACCTATCCCAAATTTCAATAGCACCCAATCTATTTCCTTCCTATTCTGACAAAACAACCCAAAGACATTAGAGCTTGTTACATAGTATCTCTGGACTAGGAGGTTGTCCTGGGTTCAGCAGTAGCAGCCATTTTTCTCCTTCTTAGTAGCTGGTGCAGTGCTGTGGTTTTGACTTTCGGCCTGGGAACAGCGCTGATAACACCGATGTTTTTGGTTACTGCTCAAATGTTTGGTCTGACCAAGGACTTTCTGAGCCTCGTGCTCTGCCAGGGAGGAGGGGAAGCTGGGAGGAAGCAGAGACAGGACACCTGACCCAAACTAACCAAAGAGGCATTCCATACCACAGCACATCGTGTCCAGGATGTAACTGAGAGTTTCCCGGAAGGGCTAGTTCAGGGGTCAGGCTGGGTATCGGCGGGTGGTATTGTATTCGCTTCCCTCGTCATTTCCCTTATCATTATTATTATTGGCGGTAGCAGCAGTGGTTTGTGTTATACCTTAGTTACTGGGCTGTTCTTATCTCAACCTGTGGGAGTTACATTCTTTTGATTCTCCTCCCCATCCCTCCGGGAGCAGGGGGTGGGGAGGAAAAGGGGGGAGTAATCTGCGTGGTTCTGATTTACAGCTGAGCTTAAACCATGACAGTAGTGTAGAAACAATTAGTAACCATGGTAGATGTTGCTCCTGGGCTAGGACCACCTCCCTGACAGCACTGCACTGGCATGGGGCCACTTGATCAATCAGATCCCCAACCATGGGAGGAAGCAGGACAGCAGGGGTCACTTGTCCAGCAGCACACAGTGCTAGGGATGTCCTGCACACCCAACCCAGTTCAAAGCCGCCCCAACTCACCAGTGGGGCACACATTGTGCTGTGGCCATATCCCACCTTTAGGCATCTCCAAACCCTCCCTTTGTTCCTGTCTTTTTCCTGAGGTAAGCACCAGGTAGGACTTGCTCATGTGAACACTTTGGTACTGGCCACCAGGCAAGGAAAGTCAGGCACACAGCTTTTAACATCCAGAGATTAAGGACCAGAGAGAGGCACTATTAACACGCTATGTACATCCCATGCTGTGGCAGTTAAAGAGTTGTGTAGACTTGGTTTGATTACATCATTAAAACAGCCTACTTTATCTCTTAGAAGGCCTTACAAGTGCCTTCTTCCCCCTTTTTTCATTTTTTAACAAAAAATAAAATCACTTCAATTTCCCTGTTACACTCTCTGAGCCCAGCAGACTATGCATGAGTTTTACAATGTCACCTACGACTCGGTGTTTGGAAACAAGGGGAGTTACAGTATAGTTCACTATCATCTGTACAGATGTGCCAGAAAGATGAGGAGCCAAGGCCAAATGTAAAAGTCTCCATTCCCTCTCTGGAAAAGGCACTGAAGCTCTTCTGTTCTAATCAAGATAAATCTTTCATGCAATAATTAAAATACACCTCCCCTTCAAGGAGAGGATGACAAAGGTTGAAATAATTAGCTGACAAAGGCAAACAGCAGTAACACCCACCCTCCTCCACTAACAGTAAACATCAAGTTTTCCTGAAAAATAAAAAAGTGCATCAAAGCTGAAAGGAAGAAAATAAAGTAGACACTTAAATTAGAAATTATTTAAATTGAATTTTATATGAGGAGAATGCTCAGAAGCTGGCCTGTTTAAGACAAACCTCACATTTTCTGCATGGCTGCAATCACATTAGCAGAGGAACCATGGCCTCGTATTCGCTAATCTATTACCGTCAAGTTAGAAATAGAATATTGCATTAGCATGCAAAATGATGCAAGCCAGCACTACAGGGGAAACCGGTATTTCTGTAGTAAGCACTGCAGAATGGCAGTGCAGATTTGTACAAATAATGAGTCAAAAGGAAAAAGTGAGCTTGCACTGTTTTGAGGTTTATATGCCTTGATAATCATATTGATATTACATTCATTTTAATGTGTCAGCTCTTCTGAATAGCCTACCAAAGGCTGATGTTTTATGTTGTTGTGATGGAAGCATCTTATTCCCTCTCTCTCATTTCCCAAAAAAACTCTACCACCAAAACTAAAAGAATTAAAGCTCAGATGTCCTAAAATCTTTCACCCACTCATGACAGCCAATGTTCAGATTAAATTCAAAGGGTTTACTGCAGCTCTTAGTTTTAGTGATATAATTTACAAAGCCCACTCAGAGTCACTCCAATCTCATTTGCAGTTCAGCAGTGATTACCATTTGCTGACTGCATTTGCCTGAAGTTTTCATTTGAAGATCAGAGAAAAAGATATTAAGTTTTTGACACCAACAGCTTTCCTCTGGGAAAGCTCTAGAGACGTTACCAGCAGGTAGCCTGGCATGCCCCTTGCAGCCCGATGCAAACTTTGTTCCTATCTATTCTCACTGTCTTTTTCCGGAAATGAGCCAAATCTCAAGCCACATTCCTATCCTCAGAAATCCCGGAGAGTCTGGATTATATATTTCATTGCTCTGGTCTCAACTGATCTTCATTACTTCTTCCTGAAGAGCTTCTTTTCTTCATTCTCAGGGGATATCAGCAGAGATACTGACTGCTGCATCATATACGCTGCTTCTGTTCAGGTCTTATATTCCCCCCAGTAAGCTCATATCTTCCATCAAAGTCCCTAGAAATACTCACATAGTTCCTAGGTTTTTTTTGTCTTTTGAGGTCAAAACTCTGCTGACTCAGGCAGGAGGCATGCCTATATTATTTTTAGCAAAGGAGGGGAACTAATGATTTGTTTTAAAAAGGGTTTGGTTAAAAAATCTGGCATCTACCTATAATGAATAAAGTTGCTCAGAGCAAAAGGATCTTGCCTGAAGCTGATCAGACTACAGATTTAGTTTTCCAGCAAGGTTTCTGGAAGGCCATGTGTAGTCCCCGGCCGGACCCTTCAATAAGGCTGCGCAGAAGACACTAGGGCACATTATGGGCAATGTCTGAACCATGTTTATTGTGCTCCTGACAAGTGCAGGCTTAAGGCAACAGAGACTATTAATTATTTTAACACCAAATGTGGTGAGTCATTACAGCTGAAAATGTGGTTTGCATTTAAAAAACTTTTCATTTTCACATCATCCAAATGCTTAGAAACATTTCATTTCAAAATGCACTGAAGCATAAACAGTTGAAAACAAAAACATTTCTGAAATGGAAGAGTTCCCAAAGACAACATTTGATCCAAAAACATCTCCAAGCCCTTTGGCTTTTCAGTTTCTTCAACAAAAAGTCAATTTTTCACTGATCCACCTGGGAATCCAAGAGAGAATTAGGAAAAATGAGAGGTGAGATAACAACAAACTCTCAAGCCCCAAGGCATCCAGACTTCTAGGTCCCATGTCATTGAAGGCAGCATTCAAAAGACCGAACAAAGAGCCAGCCAGTATTGCAGCACCTCAAGCAAGAGAAACTAAAGAGTACACAGGTCCCAAGGCATAGGACAAAAATAAACAGCCTGCAGAGTGTCCAAGCAGAAAATCTGCCTTGCTGTTAGGTTCCAGTAACTTCACATCCTCTTGCTTCCAGGTTAAATCACTTCTGCTTTCATAAAAGCATTACAAAACCAGAGATCCTCAACATGCTGCCTAATTATAGGCTCAGATACCCCTAAATGTTAAGCCTAATGTGTAACTGCCAGACATTCAAGAAAACAGGTGGTTCTCTGTTTAAAAGTCACTTAGCCAGCTGTCAGAAGGCGTCCCACAGACTTCAAGGCAAACTCTTGACAGATTCATGCAATAGCATATATTTTTAATAATTTACAACGTGAAATACTTTCAAACACAGTTTCAAGTTTTAAAAACAGACAAAAATTATTCCATTTCCCATATTTGAATATGTGACAGGATTGTTGATTATTAATTATAACAAGATATAGAACAAACCAAAAAAACACAACAGTATACATACCTCAGTGATCAGCCTCTCCTTACAATGTCCGTTTCAGCGGACAATTTGGTTAGCTACGTTCAGTGTCACCTGAAGGGGAAACAGACACTAGCATAGCCAAGAATCAGTGATTTTAATAAATCTAGCTGTATTTGCCTCTTCATGTGATTACACTGGAATAGTATTGCTCACAAAAGGCAATTTTCTAGTGCTGCTATGCTGGAATTGTAAAACTTTCCTATTCAAATAGACAATCTATGAGAATCTGTTCAGTAAGGAGGTAATTTTATCCCATACATCACTATTTCAATGGGGGCAGAAAGGAAATGCAATAGAATAACATCAAACACTTTAGACCCCAGTTCTCCAATCCACTTCAGTTTCTTCTCCCTTATGACTTTTCAAGAACTACAATAAAAGTGTTATTTATCCATTCTCTCTGCAACTTTGCAAGAGTTAAGTCTGAATTGCTGTCTCCATGTGGACACTGCTGGCTATTAAGATGTGTATACCCTACAGGGGTGTAATTAAGGAAGCATTAAGATGTTTTCACCAAAGGACAGTTCATTCATTGCAGCTGCACTCTTTGTTTCAGCAGGTTAACTACTTGGCAGCCCTTGCATGTCCTAGAGTCAATCTGCAACTAAAGGATGGAGCTGATTGGGCAGGACCGGGCAGTTCATCTTCTTCCCCTCTCATTTATTACCACATCACTCAGCAGTGCTGCTGACCTTCCTCACCTTGGAAACAGGGACCACACACTGCTAGGGCCAGTGGGGTAAGACAGAAACAAATCCCCTTTGAAATAATCTACCTAATAAATAATAAAATATTAATGGCACAAGGATACCCAAATAGTCCAAATATATTAAAAGCAAGCTGTTACTTCATTTACTCCCCTGCTTGCGTCCTCCCCTCCCACTAAATAAAATATTGGTAATTGTGCAGCCAGCCGTAGTTACATGTAGCTCCAAACAAAGTTATTACACTTTGTCTTGCGCTTGAAAGAGCAGTCACTTCAGAAGGGAGTGCTGGCTCACAAATGGAAAATGTCACGCTCTGTCCTGACATAAGGGCCATTGCAGTCCGAACCCTCCGTGTGGCAATCTATAGCTTACAATGGCATCATAGGCATCACGCCACATCACCACGCCACATCGTTTATACATCTCTGCCAGAGCCCTGAAGCAGCAACAAGAGGCTATTAGGAGAAGGCAGCAGTGAAAGACAGTTTTCCATTAAAGGAATGGACCTTAAATGTTCAAAGATAAAGAGATGGCTCCACCTCCAGTCCCTTGCACTCAGTGTGTACCCTGTGTAAGGGTGGCATGTCCCCTCTTCATCCAACTGCTCAAATGATGCTCAACAGTGGAGCAGAAGGGAAGAAAACCATCAGCAGCAGAAAACACTGCGGGTCAGTCTTTCTGGGGATAGGAATCATTGCAGGACACAACTGCAACCATACAAAAAGCAGTGACACAATTAGCTTTGTCCACTGCAGAAGCTCCTAAGGGGATTTAAACCCCCTTGTATACCTGGAGGAAGACTGTTACCACCATCACAAGTGCTGGCCATGCCTACTGTGCCTACTGAAGCCCAAGGTGACATCCCAGTCAGCATTATTAAAACTATCTTTCAGCATCAGCAGCCTCATAAACTGAAGCAAAGGAGGCTGACAAAGTCAAGTCAGCTGTGAGGGAGAGCAGCAACAACTCATCTCTGACACCATAACTCCCCAAGTTTTCTCATTGAGGTTTCGGGACAGGATACAAAAGAAGCATTTGTTTCTCTGCTATGTTTCCTGTTTTCTGTATGTTCTCCTGTTTTCCCCATGCACCCAAATCCCTCCTTCTCCATTTTTTACCAAATACCAGTAATGGCAAATTACTTCCATTTCCTTCAAGACCCCCTTCCTGGGCTCTTCTGCACAGCCCAAGCCATCTTCAGAGCAATCTCTTTGAAACAGCAGCACAGCAGCTACGGGAGAGCATGAAAGATTGATCAGGTGCAGGATGGAGCTCTATATAGAATTTGGTATTTAAAGTGCTTTTGCATAAAGAATCAGATAAATCCTGACCAGGAGAATGAACTTCTCAAGCAAGTTTAAATGTGCTTAGATCCATGATTGATAGATATGAGTGACTGCTTCATACTCTAGGGTGACCCTATTCATGCTCTCTCCTCTGACAACAATTCCAGAATAAATTGCCCTGACTGACAAAGACATAATAAAAAACATTACTCTGGAAACCCACTTACTTAACCCATACCTCAATGGCTGTGCTCTAGTTAAATTATCAGGCAAGTCAGTCTAGCAGTGATTAATTTTGGTGACTTAATCATTTTTATTTTCAGAAGCAATAGTTGTGATGCACAAAGATGAATGCATTTTGATTTTAATGTGTCTATCATCTGAAAAATTATTTTCAAAGACATCTAAAAAGTTAACCCTTCCTTCATTGCCCTTCAGTGACTCCCAAAATACTTTCAAGAACACATTTTTGATGAGTAGATATTTTGTTAGGAGCAAACTTCTGAGGACGCCCAAGCAAGTAATGGCAGAAGGTGATTTTAAAAACAAAATATGACAGTGCTGAAGTCACTATGTAGCATTAAATTCGTTGTTGCATCTTTAACACTTTTCTGGCCTATAGTTCAGTCAAGTCCGAACACTTCGTGCCAATAGCATACACCAAAATGAGTTTTATATACAAGGTAAGACACAACAACTGAGTTAAAACAAATGGAAGGGACAGATAGAAGTGGAACAGACAAATCTGAAGTGTGAGCTTATCTTTTCACCAAGACCAGGTGTCACAAGTCAAATTCACTTCTTCCTGTTTCTGCCCTTTGCAGGAATAAAAGTTATCATAGTGGAACCTTGTTAGCAATTCAGCTGAGGTTTCAGAAAAGGCAGCCTAGTACATTCTTAGCTGTGCTGGCTTCACAGAGTATCAAAACAGTTAAAAAATACAAATACATATAAACTTGGGTTTTATCCCTCAGGTAAGCAGCTATGACCCTGTGAGGAAGCAGCAGTACTGAGCAAGGAGTCTATTTACATATTCACTGTTGTTACCTAAATAGCACTTTAAAGGAATCGGGCAATCCAAGTTTAATATGTATACAGGATTTCAGTTAGCATAGTTAACAGAGGTAGCGATTACTCTTTGCTACTGTTAGGAAGGAAGAAATGCAGTGCTCCAAGTAATCAAAAGGGCACACAGGGCTGTGATTGCCCCTGCCTCCCAGTACTTGCAGTAACACTTCTATGATTTCCTCTAATACTGCTGTGTCTGACTGCTATACAGGCTAGGAATAAGCAGCTGTGATTCAGTGCATTTTAAAATATAATCAAGCAAGTTCACCAGGCTAAAAGGCTTGTGAAAGAACTAAACACAGGATGCACAGGCAAACTGCCTGCAGACAAAGCAGAGTTTATTTCACTTATGAGCAAATTAAGTGGCAAAGAATAAATCGTGGCATTTTCCTGTAAATTGAATACAAGCAGCTAAGAGCTGAAATCCGGTCTATGGAGGCTGCAGTGTGAAAAAGAAGCTGTGCTTCCAGCTGTGCTGGTGCAGGCAGAGGCAGCGCTCTCTAGAGCACTGAGCAGGAGGCCGAGCTCCTGTAGAAAGCTGGTGCTAGCACAGGGGCCTGGGAAAAAGGACAGACAGAGGCAGGCAGGGCCACCCCATGCTGCTGCTCCACAAGAAGGTCTCATCCCTGGTCGTCTCTTCTGCCCAGGTAGCAAACCTCAGCTCTAGGTATGAAAGATGCCATACCACCTGGCTACAGTACACCAGCATTTCAGGTTTTGCCTTTCATAGGTAAGAAAAAAACTGCCAAACCATAACATTCCTGACAATTTAAATATATGCTTATTCTGATATCTAAATTACTACATCTCACAGCCAATGTCCAGTCTGTTCTCATTCAGAATAACCCTCATACATATTGCTTGTGCAGTCTCACTGGCTCTGAGCTGTACAAAACCATCGGGGACATTACAAACCATAGCATAGCCTGAAACAGACAAATTCTCCCCTTCTGCTGAATTGACTTATCTCTAGATATCAGACATATTATGAATAAATGTTTACAAAGTCCTATCCTTTATCAAACCATCAGGGACTAGCCTTAGATAATATAACCATAAATAGATAATGAAAAGCTATTAATCAACTCTACCAGTTGTTACTTGGTTACTTCAAGACCTTGTGTACTATTTGTTCAAGCAGCACAAAAGCCTTAGTTTAAGGTGTACTAATGAGGAACAAGCTTCCCTGTATTTTCCTTAGACTGGTATCCTAAAAGAGATCCTTATTTAGGTCTAATCTTGTGGCCCTTGCTCTCATCAAACTTGATTCATTTAAAGCATTAACTGAGCTTTAATCTCTTAGAGTGCCCACACTCGAGCTACTAGCTATCTAAACCAGTTTCATCAAGAATCTAGTTAAATTGGCGCATGCTCGGTACACAAGGTAAATTGTACACTTCAGTACTCAAGGCCTGCGAGTCATTGCCTTTCTTATTTACTCCCCTGTTGAGTCCTTTCCTCGGTAATCCCTTCTCGCCCCCAGAAAAACATGAGCTGCAAGAAGTAAATGTAACTCTGGGTAGAACTGCTCTTGCTGTTCTTGCAGATCCTGTGGAGTGCTCAGCTGCTGTGGCTCTTGTGAAGCTACTCAAGGAAGAGACACCCATCAGAGGTGTCTCCAGGTACATAGAGCAGTGAGTGAAGTCAGATGCTGGGCTGAGTACAGCACCATATCCAGGCTTCCCCCTCAGAAATGGAGCTGGATATGCTTCTGAGGTACAGCAAACACTGTGAGGAACAAGCTGTTCCTATAATTCTCCTTTACATACAGATAAACTTTTGTGTTTTGGGTTTTTTTTTCTGGCTGTGTTACAAATGCTAAATGGTGTATAATACAGATGATCAAGCTCCAAGCAGACTTCACACAGATTGTTTGCCAAATACCACACCTTACGGACCGTCCACATTAGCGCAGCAGGGAAGGAGAGAAGAGTGCTGGCAAGGCATGAATAATACATGCTGCATACTCAATTCTGTAATTGCGCTTAAACTATTTGCTTTCCCTATTACTAACGCAAGTAAGCAACATTAAATTGTAGGGTTTAGTAAGTGCGTGTTTTGTTTCATACAGAGGAATATATAAATCATGGGTACAGGTTAAGAGTATTAAATAGGCTTGCATTTTCTAGGCGCTGTAACTTCAAGCCTAAACAGTTAGCAGCTATAGGCAACACTATGGAGTTACACAGTCAGATGAGTGTTTCACAGCTTGACAGACATTTTGCAGTTAGCATGTACAAAGAACAAAGAAAACAATTTAAGTACACTCCTTTCTTCATTCGAAAACTGCTGTAGTAAGTAGCCTTATAGTGCTCCTCATTCTTCCTTTCTCATTCTTCTTTTTCTCATCCTTGTAGCTGAGCATCCCTTCATAATCCATAGGGGCAAGGCTAGCAACTGGTGTAAACCAAACATGCCCCTGTAGTGGGCTGGGAAATAAAAAAGTCAGTGTCAAATTCAGAAACACAAAAGGAGTATTGCTGGCAAAACTAGTTCAGCTGCTGTCAAAAAGACTGTCATTTGTCAAATCCCTGCTGCATTTGCTGAGGGGGTGGAAAGCATGTTGTGAATGACAGAGAAGATTTCAGGAAAAAAACCATCTCTTTCTTGTCATGAGTGATGAGAGGGGGATCCTTCATCCTGGCATTACATAGCTACTCCAGTACCGCTGCCACCCTGTCACTTGTGCCTTTTGTACCCAACCCAGCAGCTTCTTCCCCACTTCCCAGCACCTTCAGAGGAGGAAATATCTCGCAACAGGGATGGAGATACCATGCATTCCAGCAGCCAAGGGAGAGGCAACCACCTTGACAACCCTTCACTTCACTCACCTCACTAAGCTTGTGCCAAGTACCCCAGAAAAAAGTCTCCCATGGGCAGCTGCAGCACATAGCTTAGACATGCAGATATGGACATGCAGCATGTAGCAGACATGGGACCCTAGCCCTGCAGTTAGGAACCTTGAGAGCACCCTCAAAGCATCCTCATGAGGAAGGTGCCTCTGCAGCGCCACCACCCCTATGCACAACAGCATCACACTCACTTGGGGTCTGGCAGCCATTGCCAGCCAACAGCCACCCAAATGTTCCAAGGTTTGGACTGTAAAGCCATAGAGAGCTCCCCAGGTTTTTAAGGCTTGCAGCATGGCCCAAACAAGCAGGATTTGGGGTTAAAGACCAAAAGAAAAAAGAATAAACAAAACACTAACCCACAACACACCCACACCACAAACACAATTAAACCGCATGCAGATATACAAGGGCAGACCCACTGCAAAAAGCTATATGAATCTGCCCTGAAGAGCTGGGGGAAAAAAGAGAAGCCAGACCTCCAAAGATAAAGGTCACTGGGATTATTTTTTCTTAAGAAAAGACATTTTCTCTGGTTTTTTTTTCTCCTCAAAAACAACAAACAAAAAACCCTACAACACTGAAACTTCCTCTAAACAAATGAACAAACACAAGAGCTGGAGGCAGTTGCCCAGCATGGAAAATGAGCTCAAATCCTGGAAAGTTATCAAACGGAACAGAAAATAGTTTTATAATGGGAAATGTCAGGCAACCCTAGTAAAAAGTGAAGCTTCCAGTCCCACCTGTAATCACCACCACTGCACTCTTAATAGGTTATCTACAATTATACACAGATGGTGAGAGATGGAGCAATCTTCTGCTGATGCTTGTGGTTATATATTTTGTTTAACAAAATGCTGAGGCAAATTAAGGGCACTCCTGGAGATTTCTCCTTTATCTCTTAAAGATCACCTCACCCATCAGAGGGTGAGACTTGGCAGCCATAACAAACAGTATAGAGAAAGATTCTTAAGACAGATAAGAACTCCTGTTTTATGTTAGAGTTTCATATTACCTATTATTCAGAAAGATGATGCTAACTTTTATCTTATAAAGTCTGCTTCACATTAAAGCCTCTTACTGCAAAAAACAAAGTTTCTAAGAATTCTGTTTTGGACAAAACACAGAGGGAAAACAAAATCATCATATGCACAACCAGGGCATGATGAGAGGTCATTTTGGAATAAGTTTGGTATAAATGGAATTTTATTTCTGAAAAACAAATATAGTAAGGCATTTTAGAAAAGACCTTTAGTGTTTTTAAAAGATATTGTGCTGTGCTCTGAGTGCTTCAAGGAGGTGCTTGGGTTGAAATCCATACTTCACCACAGTTGATACTCAAATATTAAGCTAAATGACACCACTTTTCATAGTAAAGCTTTATTTAATTCCCCATAAAATTTGCACAAAAAAATTCTTCTATAATCATTTCAGAAATGTTTTCTTCTTCCAATATCAAAGAACGTAATTTACACTAATTACTTGTAGAAGTTCTTTATTACCTCCAGCTTGTTTTTTTCCATTTAAACATGAAAATTTTAATTTACTCCTTAGACATTTAAAGGTGGCTTAATCTCTTGAAGACCAATTTGCAAATATTTTTTCTATTAATGAGAACAGACAGCTAACAAAACAAATGCACAAAGATGCTCAAGGAAGGAAAGATCAGAGAAGCACATTTTCAATGTTGTTAAACCCTAACAAAGGTATAGCTTCCCTCTCAGTTAAATATCCAGAAGGGGAAAAAACAAAATCCAAATATTTTTCTAGACTGAGCAAGCAAGTGGACACATCCATCACCTCATCACCACTTTTCCTGGTCTTTCTGCAAGCAAAACGCTAATTACCACACTCAGAGAGAGAACAAAGAACCACAAACCTGAGCTGGGAAGCAGCTGCTTTGGAATTCAGCACTGTTCTTTCATCATCACCAGCAAAATGAAGTTGGCTTGAGCAGAGGCAAATAATCACACTCATTATGAAAAGAATTACATTCAGTCAGATATTAAAACATTACCCTTGCACAGTTTAAGACAACAGCTTCTCCTGCTAAACACCATAAAGCCTATGCTACTTCTTCCTGGAAATTAGAATAAATCCGTATGATGAACTGAAAAATGTAATGAAAATTTAAGATGCTTGGCATTACTTCATTTATTAATATTTAAAACTGGTCGTAGAACCGAGCAACTTTTATAGAGTAACCAACTCTCTGATTTCATACAGCTTGGGTAAGATCGGACCCTTTTATCCACTGGAGTTAGCATGACATGTGACAGAATGCCCTTATTCTTAAAACTATTTACTCTATTAAGAAACAGTTTAAATAAGTAGGGTAAGATAAAAAACTTCACAGTCAGTTGCAGGAATATTCATACTTAAAACTGGCACCTTTCAAGTCCATGTACCCATCACTGGGTTTGGTTTTACAGTTTTCACTTAAATCGCGATGCTTTCTTTTTTTCTTCCCCAAGACACATCAAGACATCCAGGCAACCGGTACCTTGTTTGTCTCTCAGCAGACATCATAGAAACAAGATCTGGCTGGTATTTTGTGGTTCTACAGACAACTATTTTACTTTTTTTAATAATACACTCAACAAATTTTAAATACCTCTGCACAATCTTCATACTTCACCACCCAAACAGAACTGCAATGATTACATCACCTAAAGACAAGGACAGTCAAGTCTGAGGAGCAGTCACAAACAACACTGTGTGCAGTGTACAGACACACTAACAGAGTTAATATCATAGCTCAGAGTAGCCATAGGCTAGCACCTTTTGAAGAAGGCAGAACTGCACAAAAAGAGCTATCGAGCTTTTAACCTGACAGTATTTGCTAAACCAAAACCCTCAGTCAGAGCCACAATAGCAGCAATCTAGATATGCTGAAGTTGTGGTAACTCTGAAAGACATAAGCAGAAAAAGCAGATGCCTCCTCCCAGATCATCAGCTGTAGTCCCATATCCTTAAAGTAACATCTAAGACCTCTTCCTGTCAAAAAATTTTCTTCTGTGTCTGAAGGGAAACTTCGTCTGTCTTAAAGTTTAATTATACACCCCTGAGGCATTTTCTGATCCTAAACACAATGCCTTTTAGGCAACTCCAAATGCTCACATACTAAATAGCCCTGTCAGCCCAGAACAGCAGTCAGCCTGAGCTATAAGGGAAAACATTGTGTAGAAATGCCTAGGCTCAGGATGGAGAGTTGCACAAGAGTCATCAACAGTGTAAGTGCAAAAAGGGGAGGGTAATTCTTAGGATAATTAGTAAATGAGATTTTAATAGGAAGAAGAAATAAAGAAACCCATTCTCTGCTCTCCTGGGACACATGCAGACCAGCAATCAGTGGGACACCAGCAATCTTTGTACCACATTTCTTCAGATTATTATGCAGAATGAAAGGGGCAAAGGAAAGTCAGGCCCAAGTTTAAAAAAGAAGTTCTCTGCAAAGATGCCCCTGTAATGCTATTTTAACAGTGGTTTAACAGAGAACTATGCACTCACTAAAGTCAATTTGTTGGGTTAGGCTTCGCTAATTACACTTCCCATAGAGGACTGACAAAAAAAGTTGAATCCCTTCAGTGGAATATTAATCTATCTGTTACATCACCTCCTGGAAACTCTTTCCCAGCACCTTTTGTCAGTAATAGTTTAGGTTCCCAATGTCAGAAAGGTTTTTATTTCATTAGTTATCTTTATTACAAAACCTTTCACTGAAAAACTTTGTCTTTTGGGAATTGAGGTCATAACCATATGCAAGACTTTCTCTTCACTATTATGAAAGCAACATTTCTGGATAACTAAACATACAGAAAACCAGAAGAAAAGTAAATTGGTTTTACCTCAGAAGGAAGTTGAAAGCATTAGAGATCAGCATCATCCTTCCAGCCACAAGTCAATTTTATTTTAGTTTGTGATAAAACGAGCTATTTCTTCCTTGTGTTTTCAATTTGGGACTCTTCACGCACATTTAATATTGCAATTCAAAAAACACAATCCTTTCTTTAACAGTGAAGACAAGGCTCTTCATGGCCACTTTACAGAGATTTAAACAGGACAGTACAAGGTGAAGAAAAGAGTTGTACAAAACTTGCTGACTGCATTTTGACCTAATTCTCTGAGTTCTTGATTTTGAAGGGACTACACCACTGCTTAAACTCCCAGAGGCACAGATATCAAACTTCAGAAAACAAACCTCATCAACCGTTCAACACTTCAGACTGCACAAGATTAAGAAGTGGGATTTTGATCCAAATCCTTCTTATGTTGAGGATCACTAATGCCAGCAGACGGTTTGCTCTCAGAATTAAGAAAGGTGAAATTACTAGGCAAATACAGTGCAGCAAAATCATTTTTAATTACTACTTCGGAAGAGCAGGCTTCCGATGAGCAGCCTTCCTTCTTACCTACCAGCTCAAAGGATCAGATCAGTTTGAAAAGTAGGAAAAAGAAACATCTGATAGTTTTTTTCTCACACATCTCATCAATGCCAAGACCTTTTCTACCCACACAAATATATTTTTTAATCAAAAGTACAACCAACTCAGTCACGAAGCTCAAAGCATGAGAAAGAACAAAGTCTGCATAAGAACAAAAAGTAAGGTTGGTGTCAGTCTCTTCTCCCAAGTAACAAGTGATAAGATGAAAGGAATCAGCCTCATGTTGCACGAAGGGAGGTTTCGATTGGATATTAGAAAACATTTCTTCACCAGAAGGATCATCAAGCATTGGAACAGGCTGTCCAGGGAAGTGTTTGAGCTGCCATCCTTGGAGGTACTTAAACATGTAGATGTGGTGCTTAACAACGTCACTTAGTGGGGGACTTGGCAGTACTGAGTTAATGGCTAGACTCACTTTTTTTCCAATCTAAATAATTCTGTAATTCCATAACCCCTCTCCCTGGATACCTGAGTAACTGAAAAGCACGTCCTCTCAGAGACAGTGCATACTAGGGCAGCTGGAAAACATGACATGGCAAAATACATATTAAGAAAAATTATCTCCTAGATTATTTTTTTTTAATGGAGATTCCACCCATACATCGCCAGGAATCTCTTCTCTGGTGAAGAACTGCTTGCTAATCTGGTTTTCAAACTAAGGAGTGAGCCCACATCCCATTTATGTTAGATTTATGCCCCTTTTCTGTAGCTTGTTCTTCAAATGCAGGAATTCCTTATTGCTGACTCCATGGGGGAAGTCTCTTTGAAGGGCCCGATTTCTTTCCCAGGAGTCACACTAAATGTAAAGCAGAGCAGTGGCTACTCCAGCATCAACTGAGAAGAATCCAAGAACAAACACGTTTCCCCTCATTTACTACGCTTCCTCCTGTATTATGTACCACACTAACAAATTATCATATTTGGCTCTGTATTGGCCAAATTTGACAGTGACCCATCAGAAAGACAAAGGGTGAATTAGCTGGATGTACTCGGAGTGAAGAAAAACATTCAAATAGAGAAAAGTGGACCTGTACAGGTGAGGGTTTCATGCAGAACCCACTGAAGTAGATGGATAATGTCCTACAGACCCATTTGGCTCTGGGCTCCATTTCTAAATGGCTGCATGGGAAAAGGAGCACTTTGGTAATTATTTGAAGTTACATTTGAAGATGCCTCAGTGAACACCTCCAAGGCAAGTGCCTTATCACCTCCCCAGAATGCCTGCTGGGGGACCAACACCCAGCCAGCCATGGAAAAGGAAGCCTGAAGGGTTTCGTAAGCACAGAAATCTTTTACAACTGAGGAATAAAATTGAATCAATGCTATTCTGAAGCCTCTTCTCCTTTTAGCTCTGGCAACCTCAACTGTCACGTAAGATTTCAAATGATACTGCTCATGCTACGTGCTGTAGAGATGCAAGTGTGACCTTGAGCATGCAATATTTCTTTCACACACTGCTGATTGCATCAAACAATCCAACCAACACTCCCCCTCCACACACTGCAGCCAGAGCACTCAGACCTGTTCAGGATACTAACAAATAGCTCAATGCTATGGAAGGTGAATCCTATTTGGGTGCATGACAGAAAAACTGTTGTAAAGTAATTGCTGAATGTCAGCTTTAAACTCAAAAAGTGTAGTGTAGATAAATAAAAACAATAAATCTAAAAAAATATATAAAGAAAAGTATTCTTACCAAATACAAACGAGTCTTTCAAGTGATTATAAATATAACTGGTAAGTTGTGAAGGCCATAAATTCTTCCCAGGGTTCTGGGACTATCATAATAAACCACAAAATATATGTGGGATATGATGTCACCATTGCCATGAAATGTATTGATAGCCCAGTTCAATGTGTTCCCATATTTATGTTTTTATAATACATGGTTGCAACCACAAATTTTAATGGAAAAACAGTTTTATTTAGTAGAGAAATAGAGGTCTCTCTCCTAGCACTTATAAACTGCGTACCTCAACTTTTACATTATCCAGAAAGGACTGTCAATACAACAATACAATGCGTACTGATACAAGGTCTTGCTGACAGCATATGAAACCCTTGAAAGTTAGCCCCGGAGTTACACAAATGACAAAATGCCTAGGCCAGCATGGCTAAGGCCTCTGTTTATTCTTCTTTTCTGTTCTAAACTTCCCTCTGAGCCTTGCAGAGTGCAGAACCTACCCATACCCTTCTGGCAGTCCTCTCTTCAGTTGCAACAGAACAGCATCTCCTATTTTGTAGGTATTTAGTACACTGTTATCAAAACAAATTGCTTCTAGTTATATATGTTTTAGGGGCCAGCAGCCCTAGCATAATTATTTTTTCATAGGTGAACCCCAGTAAACTTTTATCCAGCCTTCTCACTTCCCTTTCACCGCCACAACAAATCTTACCTACTAATTAACACCAGGGTATGCCAATTAGCTTGCACTTTTTGTAATGAGATAGGGGTTTTTTTACTTGCTTCCTTATTACCTCATAAGGAGACTATAAAGTTGCATGACTTTCACCACCATCAGCACCATTCTGCAGTAGGAAAAACAGACTGCCTTTTCCCACAGCCAGTCCACATACCATAAACATCAAATCCAGGTCAGTAACAAGTCGCTGATAACTGACACCTTGCTGCTTCTGTTTTGTGCCTCTGTTTCTAGCTCCAGGCTCTATTGCAATAAAAAACAGCAAAGTTTCTGGTTTCCCTCCTCTTCTTTGTAACCTCAGAGCAGTTCATCCCCAATTCACAATTCCCAGCCTCTTGGTTCAAATTCTGTCTAAGCATAGCTGATCTCAGTATTAGAGAGCATGTTTGAGGAAATGAGGATTCTAAAAGGGAGTACAAGCTCTGTCTAAAGTTTCCAACTACTGGGAAATCAACGGAAATTTTTCTTTTCTCTGTACATAACCTGAGGGACAAGTGTATTAGCTGACCCATAACATCAAAATGGTTTTGAACTCTGTAAGGCTAAGGCACTTATCAGCTGTGGGGCTCCCATGCCCTTCAAAAATTATCTCTTGCTATACACGGAGGATGATGCTTCCACATTCTCTATATATTCTACATAGCTGTTTTCCATGAAGCACCCTTCCAGTCTCAGACCTTGCTCCCAGGCAATAGGATACAGCCAAAGCCAGACCCATCTTCAAAACATAAGATTCACATGCACATCCAGAAATGTCCCTGTGAGAACTTTATTTTTTTTTTTTAGAACAGCCAAATTCTGACCTCTGATTCTACTATATGCATTGTGACTGGATTTGCATGGCTTCACACATCCCGTGAACATCACACCAAGGGCAAACATGTTGAATAAAATGAAATACATGTATTTCTTACTAGTTCCGTAGCAATTAATTCAATTACTCATATCAAAAATACATGTTCATGTGGCAAAAGGAACCAAGGGTGAATATTGCAGTTAGGATGTTGTACCCACAGATTACAAGATTTTTATAGCATCATAACTGTAAACCAGAATTTTTTTTCCTCTGCTTCTGGTCAGTTAATTGTATGGGATATCTATTATAACACTCTATTATGACTGTATCATTTGTCTTAACAGTTTCAATGTCCTTGTCTAAAGCTCCATCACTGTATAGCAGCTGGTCTGGACAGAACTGTTCATTTAACAAAATGATCTCAGAAGCTACTAGCTAGTAGTCCGAGTCCTTCACTGAGAGACCCAACATTGTTCTCAAACATTCTCTCTCAATATACTCATGAGTTTTATTTTTTTCTTCCTCTCAGACCCATTTTTCCCCAAATTTCAGACATTAATTTTTCCAAAGTCATGACTTTTAAGCACCGATTCTTATTGACAGACTTTCACTATGCCATAGCATAGAAAATTCCTGAAGAAGTTATCATGCCAGTAATAAACACATCGGTAAACAAAAGATGGTCCTAAATTACAACAGCAGGTCTGAATACTCTGTAGTTTTAGAGCCAAGCCCAAATGTGCCTGAATTTTGCATGTGGTTCTTCTGTTAATCAACATTCCCATCCTATATGTTGTTAAGCCTTCTTACATTCTCACCAGCTGACTACTGAAGTTTATGTATGATCAGTTAGCAAAGTTAAATGAAGGTGAATGATTATACCTCTAAAAAACAGGTGAGGTTCTGGAGGAAGTCTGGTCATCAACATGCCCTTCCCTGAATAAAAGCATCCTTCCACCACTGAGGTAGTGACTTGTCCCCAGAGATGCCACTCCTAGAAGAAACGTAAAGGAGAATTTGCAGGTAGCTGTGACAGTACAACCACATAACATTTCTCACAACAATTTACCCTGCTCAGGCTCCACAGCTGCAATGATCTTTGTGCCTCTTTACTGGGCTAGATCATTTTTAACCCTTTAGCCTGAGAACCTAGCTCAGGTTTCAAGACTTCTCAGATTGTTTCTTAGCCTGCTAGGTGGAACTGTATGCACTCAAGTACCCTTTGCTACAACCTCATTTGTTTACAAAGAGTATAAACACAATCCTACACAGTAGATATCAATGACAGAGCTCCAAGGTGGATGAGACTGGCACATGAAGGCACAACTAAAGAGCAACCAGTTCCTTCTCACCACTCCTGCTCCGAGTTTGTAATAAGTCCCAGAGAAATCCATCATCAAGCATACATTATGGTGAGGTTTTCAAACCTCCCTGCTACTAGAAAGCATACCCTTATTCCCCTGGTCTTTGAGGTGGCCCAATCAATTTCCCACCTGAAAGTGAAACCTTCCCCCTAGACTACTAGCTCTCAGACATGTCAACTCACCTCTGGGCTGCACAGGCACATAAAAGTGGGAAGCAGCAGGGCACAGGACCATCCACCCATCTCTGTCTTTTTATCCCCTTTCTTTAACATGGCCATCAACCTGTATCCTCAGCATCTGATGAATCCCATCTCCCTGACCCATTTCCAATGGACAGCTTGCAGCTTCCTCCAGTGCTCACTGCACATATGAGACAAGGGGGGCACAAAATCACAAAATGGAATATATAAACCTTTAGAATTAGTTTTAAGTTATGTTAAGTTTGATGGCTTCATAACAGTAGCAATGGAAAATTACTGAGGTGCATGATACATAGGAAAAAAAAAATAGAGTGCAGCTAGAGAACACACTGAGAATTCTTGTACAAGATAAATCGTTATAGTTGACATAGTTTTAAGAAAAACAGTCTAGAAGAAGAGGACACAGGGATAAGGAGTATCTGGGAATGGCAGGTGTCCAGGATGGGCTACAGTTAAACTAATTGATAAGTAGGAGGATAGGAGTCTCTGGTGCTAACAAACCAATTAAACTGGTATGGGCATTGACTGTGCACGTTTCAAAGGCTGCCAGAAGGGATGAAGACTGTTGGAAGAAGTAAACGACCCTCAGAGACCACCACCACAATTCTGTAAGCATGCGGGGAACTTTCTGGAAAATTATGTAATCAATATGTAGCCTCATGAATATGTATGTATGCCCAGTGACTATAAAAGGGCGGCTTGTGTGGCAACTGGGGAGGCACACGTTAGGAGGAGCTATCCCCCGTGTCTCCCGGCGCTGCAATAAAGAATACCTGCTTGTCAGCTTGGAAACTTTGTTGGCGAGTTTGTTCCTGGAGTTTTCTCCGAATCACATAGGAATGTGTATTCCCTCCTTTGCTTCCTCTGCTTTCCTGGAAGCAAAGGGGTTCAGGAGTCTCATCACCTTCAGCAAAACTTACAACTGCCCGTTGATCAAAGACCCTCTCAATGGCAGCCATTAACTCCTCTCCAAATAGCTTTGTCGTTTTATTCATGCAATAGTGCAGCTGTTGAGCAGCTTGTGGTTCACCCTGGAGTGGATTGTTCTCTGATGGTGGTTTCTGTCGCATGGTCTTGTACAAATAAAGACCATTGTCATCTTAGGAAACTCTTCTCAGGCTGTGGCAAACATTTTGCCACAGGACAGCCTTTAAAACCTGTTAGGGTAGCCAACACTGATTGTAACCCATGCTACCAAAACAGGGAAAGGCCTTGAACTATCTCTCACTGTTTTATTCTCTCACCTAAAGCTGCATTTAATCAGTGTTATTTCCAGGATTTACTAAGATTTTGCTGCCTCAGGAGAGCTTACAACTCAGAAGAAAACTGGTCAACTTAGAAGAAAACATTCCGTGTATTATATAAAGCTATTCTTAGCACACACATGTAATTTGTAAGAAGCATAAATCACTGTGTTTTAAAGTACATAAGAAAACTGGTAATCCAATAGTAAGTTTTTACCCTGCCAGTCTAAAGCACATAAGTTCATGTTAAACTGTGCACATTTCTCAGTAGGAATCTGATGTCCTCAGGGATCAAGGACAAGCATAGAACTTGTGTGCAAAAATCACACAACGGGCATGTTCACATTGTCATGCCTAAGTACATTTGTTCTCTTGAACAAAGTGGTTATCATCACTGGGTCATCTCCAGGGAACAGCCCACATGGGTGAAGTGGTAGGACACACGCAGGTTACAGGATGACGGTTTCCATTCACAACTTCAGCTGCCAGAAGACAAAGCATACCCAGCTAGGCATTGCACACAAAGCTTTAAGAGCAGTACTGAAGAAAATAATCATGAAAAGGCTACCAAGGCAAATGTTACCTTAAAAGTTTAGTAGAGAGTGACTCCCTTTTATGAACCCTTCTTAGTGAATTTATGTACAGATAGCTAGACAACTTCCCTGTCACAAGAGACTGACAGGCGAGAAGGCACCCATCTGAGCAGACTGCTCACCTATTCTTATTCTAAGAACCTAAAGCTCTCAGAATGATTTCATATACAAGGGCTATGAACATGAGCCTCTCACAGCTGACAAATGCCTCCTCCTTTGTCCTCTTGGTCCCATATTAACGGAATATTTTTATCTTGAGGGCAGACTCATTTACTGTCATGAAGTCCACGCAGCCAGTGGCAAATTGCACCATGTGTCTAGACCGCAAATGCAAGGCATCATGCTTGTGGTGCCAATTACATGAGATGAATGAAGCTTGAATGCCCAGACCAGAACTGAAGATAGAGAGGCTATCTGATTAAAGAAACCATTAAGAATCAGCCACATTTTAAACTGCCCCCCACACGCACCTTTTTAACTTCTCACTGCAATTGCAATTTTTTATCTGGAAGCTGGGGAAAGACCTAGGTAGCCACAGTAGATGTATATTATGGGGAGTACGCTGAAGGTGACAGTTATAAACACACTGTCTCCACAAAAACACTTCATTTACAAAACAGATTTGACAGCTCAGTTTGTTTGCAATGCAGAGCACTCCTCCCAAACCCCCACATGGCCCTGTGAGCCTTGATTACTTCTTTGATGCCAGCTCTTCCATAGAGACCTCTGAAATGGAAGTGATGAATGAGGTCCTGTCAGGCTCCATTCCCTGGGTGGCCTTGAATCCATACAGTTATCTGTTACACTGCCAGCCCTGACAGTGATGAACACAATGCAGGCAGCTGACAACACCCCTATTCATTACAAAAAGGAGGAAAAAAAAAAAAGAAAAAAAAAAGAAAATAATAAAAAAAAGAGATAGATGGAAAGAGGTTTGTTTGCCACCCTTCAATGCTCCACTCATCTACATTTCCTTCAGAGGACCTGCTTGGGAAGGATATGATGAAGTCTGTTTATACAGTTATGTGGAACAGGAGATCCAACATCCCCCAGCTCCATCCACTAAGGCTGAGCAAACTGCTCAGATGCTGGCATTTCTTTTTCTTTTATTCCTTTAATTGTCTGCAGTTCACATTTATTGCAGACATGCATTCTGATGAGGCTGCACAATGGCCACAGAGCAGTCTGATGACACTTTCATGTATCACTGACATGGTGTTTCTGCTAGCCAAAGAAGTATCTTGCAAAAGGATGAAAGCTGGGAAGAACTGCTAGCCTGATTTGTTGCAATTATGGCAGATTACAGAGCTGCCTTGTTTTCTCCATAATCCTAAACTGAGAGGAAAGGTTCCTATATGTGGATTGATCCTATGGGTATTCTCTGTCATTTTGCCTCCAGCAGCTTGCCCGAACAATTCGGTGCCCTGCTTGCTGGCTTGTCAGCACGACTGGCCCTTATGTGCTCACAAGTTTCTTCATTAATGGAAGCTGGCAAGGCGGTGCATATCACCTTCTAGAGCCATCATGCTCTTCTGAAACTACAGACCAAGAGACACAAAACGTTCAGACCTACACACAGAGCTTTGTCATCTTTCACCCACATAGATGCTGCCTCACTTCACTCTCCCCTTGCATACTCCTCAAATTCAAATTCAGTCACACATGCCTGAATTTATAACTTAAAACAAAATGCACACCACAGCACTCACATTCCAGAGACACAAGAGTCTCACATGTAAAGCAGGCTGGAAAAAAAAAAAGTTATCTCTAAACCACTATGAAAGACAGCTAGGAGTTGGGTTTTCTTTTCTTCTAAACCAAAAGTTTTCTTCTGTAGCATCTTTTCCTTTTCCACCACTAACACACGTAAAACCCAAAACTCAGAATGTTTTATTTAAAAAAAGAACAACCTGGGTTATTTCCTGTCCTCATTATGACTCAGACCTGCCAGGGTCTCTCTCACATACTGTGTCACAGAAAGCTTATATTACACTGGAAAATGAGGCACTGCAAAATAACTCCAGAGCAAATACTATTTCAAACAAATGCTTTACTCTGATTTTGCTCAGAGCTCACAATTTTGATACGAAGTTTAAATGAAATCATTTTGCTTATTTTCCCAGAAGGGAGAACCTTCATAATGCTGGATGTACCCAACTGATACTAACCATTTAAATGAAGGCATTTACTTTTAATCAGGTACCCGAGCTCTGCCTATAGTCATGGGAAAGAAAAATCTCCAAAAGCAAATTGCGTCTTAGAAGCCATTTTACCTTAGAAACTTGTCTTTAGATAGACCAATCCCTTCAGGTGCTTCTGTCGTCATCTACTATTGAGGAAGCGATAATATCTATTGTAGACTAGATGCCTAAGTTTGTTTAATAGTGAGATGTCAAAGTAATGAGTAACATACTGCAGAGACCTTTCCTTTCTCGTCTCACATCTAGGTACTAAAACTATGAGCCAGCTAATAAAAAACAATGCTTTGTTTCAGGCAGCAACTGCTTCTTCATTTACAAAAGATACGACAGTTCTTGAAAATTCTGTTTAAAAGTAGAATATTTCCTGCTTGCTGCAGGACAGCCCTTCAGACAAATGTTGTGGAAAAAATACCATGCAGAAAATACAGAGAAATTTTTGCAGAGACAATTCAAAAGATTGAGTGGCAAGATAATCTGTACGCTTACAGTTTTAATTTCATTTCTTTTAATTATTTTTCTATTTAGTCCACCAACACATACTTTGGCTGTAATCATCTCACAGATAGAAAACCCACAAAAAGCTAAGACTATAAATTAGTGGTTATTCGTGTACATCTCAATACCTCCCTCTGCTGAGCTTCCACAAGCCACTTTGTAAAACCTGATAACCTTGGTAAAACCTAATCTAATACAAAACTCAACTTTTATTCAAATAGATTGGTGCTTAAACATTTATGATAAAACAAGGTTTCATACATCCTGGAGACGTATAGGTTCAGCCCTCTCTGCTGACACAACTGCTGCAACACCTCATAAGGAAGGGCTGTCTTCATAGCAGGCAGCCCCCAAGCCATACAAGCCTGGGACAGATTTGTCCTACAAATTATAGGATCCAATCTTGCGCCCACAGCAAGGACTCCATTTCCTGCACAGATTTAAAATCCTCTCTTATTTAAGGCACATGACAAGAAAGAAAGCAGAAATCCACAAGATCTGTGCTGCTAAGTACATAGTACAGAGGATGTTTGCCACAGGATTAACCTCTGGTAGACCCTGGTCTGCTGAGGACACTGAGTAAGCCACATTTACAGCAGTGGTAAATTTGGTGCTCAGATTATAAGAGAAAGGAGTGTGTATAGTAGAAAGCCTGAGTCTTATCTTGAGTTGGAAGACGCAGGACAAATGGCTTTGCCTGTTGATGAAATACTGTATGAGATCCACAGTACAATTTAGTGAGCCACATTAATCCAGCGTAATTCTGTTCTCTCAGCCTTAAAGATGCAATCAGTCATTTGATATTTATATTCGTATTACCTGGATGCATTACTGAAGAAAAAGAACACTATAAAAATAGTCATCCTTAAAACAACTAGGTCTTTAGCTACTGAAGGAAGCATGCTGCTAGCTGTTGCCCAGTCAGCAATAAGCAAACAGCAGAAATGCAGGAACACAGGAGAAAACTAATACAGAGTTTTTTAAATGCCAGAACCATGTATACATGTTAGGTGCTAGTAACCTCAGAAATCATACCCAGTCCCGACAATGGGCATCCTGAAAATGAGCAATGGTTCTCTGGAGGTCTCCCCATGGAGTCAAACGCTCTCAGTCTCTTCTGTCCAAATCCTAAACAAAAACCTATCATTTAGCAGATGCTGATGGATGTACAGGTGGGGAGATCTGCAATTGCATCAGAGACGCAAAATTATATGTCTCAGATTGGTGGCACAAAGAAGCAGAGAAAGACATTGAAGCCTTTACCCTACCCATAAGCCTATCCACCCCTCCTTCATAAACCCACCCCCACTGGGTGGATGTAGTGGCAAGCCTGGACCTGCACCACAACCTAGTACCACCATATAAGCACAGAAAACAGGACCGGAACGGGCATCTAGTGTACTCCCTGCCCAGGGCAGCAAGCATAGCTCCTGTACTACTCTTGATAGAGTTAACCAGCAATAGTCATGTACTGACCTCCCATGGCTTGTCACCAAAAATAACCTGCAAAACGTGGCAAAGAAACATTTCTTTTTTGTTCCAATACAAGCACAGCATAAGGCACTGCCATTCAAGAGTTCTGAGAAATTCCTACCATTGTCTTCCCCAGCTTATCATTTTTGAGCAAGAAATCACACCTGTCTAATTGTTGGTGTCTCAGATATTGCAAAAAAACCCAAACATATACATCACTAAATTTTACCCTAAATGACCTTTTCATAACACAGCCTAGAGAATTACATTTAGCTAAAGGTACTAAAATGTAGTGTGTAGTGCACATGCATTAAGCGCAGATTATATTTTTCTTTTTTGTAGGTAACTAAAATGAAGAACTCAGTATTAAGACACCCTTGTATTCGTCCCTCCTCTTCATCCTACATAATGCAGGAAATACATACTGTCAGCACCTTGAGACAGACTAGAAGGAAGACAAATCAAGCCCCAGCATCTTTTCTCCTTTATCTCACTTCAGCAAACGAAGTCCATACCAAGCTTACTGTTTTCATACTACAAAGGTTTCTGTTAGTCATGCAGTTATAGGGCTTAAAGGGACCATAGAGAATCACCACTTCCAGCCCCCCACCCCAAGGAGGGCTCTGCTGTACCTGTGTTACTTTCCACAGATGTGTCTCAAAAACTCTTTCTAGAGGCCTCCAGCAGGGAAGAGTCCATGACAGCCAAACAATATTTTCCAGTGGTTTACCATCGCTTCCTTCAGGGAAGATTTGTGAATATTCTATCCAAATTTGCCCCATCGCAATTTAAGCCTATTTTTGTCCTATCATTGGGTTTGATGAACAAAAAATTTTCGTCCTCTCTGCCAGCTTGGAAGCTCTCACACTATGTGCCCTCAGTCTTCTCTAGACTAAACTTCACAGCTCAGAGGTAGTTGTTGAACTTACTGCCTTTTGCTGAAAATAGCCACTCAAGTCTGACTAATCTGGACCCATTTCCATTGCCTTTCTATCCACTAGTGATGAATAAACTTCTTCATTTACAAGTTCTCTGTAAAGTATAGAGCTGATGGACAAGAATGAGCTGTCAGTGTCACTACTGGACCAAAAGAATCCATCAGTCCTGCTAGGACTCTTTTATTTGAGTTAATCAAAAGCCTGGTAACATCTTAATCTCCAAAAGCCTGACTCAGAAGTTTTGAGAGCTTCCCAAAAATGATTCTGATCAATGGACCAGATTAATCAAAGAACAGAGGAAGACTCAAAGCTTGCAACTCAGTTACAAGGGTGATACACTTCTAAGGGTACAAAGCCTTAAAATGGAAATAACCCAAGCAAAGGAGAGGAGAAAAATCAAAGCTCTTGGAAAAGCCCTGCAAGTGCAGAAGCAGGGTAAAGACAAGAGTTATTTTTACTCACTTCTAACTCCCATCCCATAAAAACTGAATGCAACACAAACAGTGGGAGAAGTGTTTAAGCAAAGACCTAGGCTTGTAGCACCTCCTGACAGGAATACACAGTAACCCAAATTACTGCAGTGCCCTGCAGTACCAGCCGTCCCACCACCCCTTGATGAAAGGGCAGGCAGTAACGCAGAGGCCCCTGCAAAGCACAGCCAGTCTGCTTGGGCTGCATGGAGCTCCTTACACTTGACTTTATAAAGATTACACAGGGGGGGTTAGGCCTTTTTTCATGAGCTAGGCAATGATCTGCCTTTGCTGTTGAGCTCGCCAGGCTTTCGAAGTTGAAGTGTTCTTTAAGAAAACTTCTCAGAAAGGTAAGATTTAGGGACTGAAAGGAAACTCTAAGCTGATGTTCTGCTTTTCTCTCCTCTCTCATTCCCTGGAACTCTTCTGTCAGAGACTGTATGCGTCCCCATTTGCCTTCAATAGTCTTTCTCTACTGCTTCTGATTGTCACTTATGCACACAGAGGTCTCTCTCAGGCTAACTAGTGGGGTCCTGCTGGGAAAAATCTTTTACTTTAAAAGTAAAAAAAAAAAACAAAGAAAAGAAAACCAGAGTCAGAACAAAGCACTTGTTTAACTTGAAGCCCAAAGTGCCTTTCTTCACTTATACTATATATGCTATTGTTAACTTTTATCAGAGGAACAGATATTTCAGGAATCACTTCAGAATTACCACCACAATGATTGATGACCGGTCAAAAGAAACATCCAGAAAGCAATAAGCTGTAAAAAGGGGAATGCAGTGAGCCTGGTTCAGGATTGCCTAGCTGTGCCTTTCAAATTTCTTTCATCACATCTGTGACTGTAAGCACTGCAGGGTGAGAACAAGCAAGGACTTTGTGGAATATTTGGAGGTGCTGATAGGTAATCCTTACTGCCATCGGTACCAATCCAAGGATAAAAGATTTAAAGAAATGGAAATACAAGGACTTGGGGGAATTGCAAAAGAAAAAAAAAAAAGAGCCAGAACAGTGAGATTTATGTAAACCCATTGGGAGTGCACTGGAAATCTCTTTGATGAAAAAGTGAGATTGCTTTGAAAAAGACTTTATTGAAGAAAAAAGCTAGTGTTGTGTACAGGGAGAGAGGTTAGCTGGGTCACTTATCAGTCTGTCCTGTTTTTCCCCGTTCTTTCCCTGAAATAGTGTACGTGCCATATGAGTCTCCACATCTCAAATCTTGCTCTGAAGTGAAACAGCACACAGAAGGCAAAACTTTTTGGAATTTAATTAACTTGTGCTGCTATTAGTGTCAAACCCAAGGCAGTTCATGTATGAAAGGACTGAGGGGGAGGGAAAAAAAGACCACAGCACAAGAGACTTAGCTTATATCTGAAGCATGTACACAGACATACCTCACAATAAAAGCTTATGCTGTCGATAGGATACTGGTACTTACAGAGCCAAAACTCAGCCCAATACCAGCTAAGTAGTTGCATGCTCCCTATCCATATATTCCTTCCATGATCTCAATACAGTTGGGGTTTTCTTCCAGGTTTGGGTATAGCAAGAACCTTTTTCATTCTGAACTAGAAGATACAGAATTGAGTTCCGACTAGAAACGTCTGCCAGTGAGCATGGCTGACCAGCTGCTATGTGCCATAAATTCCCATTACAGCCAGCAGATAGTTATAATCCAATCCCGGGGACCAGCATCTTGTGGAAGAAAGGGCACACTATGTAAATGTAAGCCTTCAGTGTTATCTTTGGTAAATTAGTCCCTGTTGGTTTTACAGGAAAAGATTAAGAAAATATCCTCTAACATAGCCAGTTTATGGCTTTAAGATCAAAGGCCAAAATACTAAAAGTTTTTAAAACTTTAAGACGTGCAGAGAAACATGCCCCATTGGCTATGGAAGCAATAATGGAACTTTGATACTGTAAGCCAGATGTGTCTGAATTTGTATATTTAATACATATATCCATACAGACTTTAAGTCTTTTTTTTATGCACATTTCATGCAGAAGCATGAAGAATTTAGTGTTTCTTATATTTCTCGCTGCAGATCACCATATTCTTCATGAGAGGCAGGTACACTTCTTTGCCCAGGTTCTCTTCCCTTTATGCTAGTAATTGTTGGAAGTTTGTGCCAAAAACTACAACAACCTGTGGCACTGGCTTTCAGCAGGTTTGAGACTCTTCTGCCACACACACCAAGCTCCTGAGACAGCAAGCAAGCATCTGAAATTAAACAATGTAGAATCTAGAAAAATACCACTATCACTATCTACACCACTATCAAAACTTGAAGCTGTCTAGTACTTGAAGGTAATTCAATCCCTTCATGGCACTACTAGTCATTACTAAGCTTATCCAAAAAGAATAACTGAAGTTTCCACACTCCCTACTCCGCTGAATTTCTCATTAGATTTGCAGAGATAATTTTTTCAACATAAATACATTACAAAAAAGAGCACAGGTTGAAGCCATGTCATTTTAGGATAAGGAGGGGAACCTGTTTCTACAAACCAGTTATATGCAGAGACACAGGTCCCACTGAGAAAGCAAGCGCAGTGACTGATCCTTATGACAAAGCAAGGAGTCCCAGCTTCCACAAGGATGGCTGCAGGGATATGGACTTTACCCAGACTTAAGTTCTACTACTTTAACAGTTAGGTTGGTAGAGTGTGTCATCAAAAAGCACAAATCCACTTGCATACAACACAGCATAAGATAATTTTTCCTTGAACAGCTGAGGACTGCTCATCCTCTTCATTATTCGGCCTGTATGCATGTGATGTTGTGTTTAAAAAGAAAGAAACCCTTCCTCACCAAGACTGGCAGAAAAGTGCTAATAGGAAGTTTGGTTTAGCTTCTTTTTATTTGACAATGTCTCTCTACTGTCAAATCAGAACACCTTCCCTCTGTTGCTTGTTATCAGTGTCTTCATCATGCTACGTCTAACAACTATAGTCCCATTTTACCAGCAGACTATACAGCACAAGATGCAATCTCAGAATGTTCTCCCTCACCACCAGATTTCTCATTAAATACAGAAAATTTACATTTTCTTCTGCCTTACTGCACTATTAAAACCAACTTGAGAAACTTCCTAGCAATTTCTCTGATACAACAATGTCAAACATGATGCAACACCACCTTAAAGCAAGTGCCAATCAGGAATGTAATCCTGGGACCACTGAATTCAGTATCAGAAGTCAGCAGAATAAAGTCTAGTCAAATCCTTTCACACCAGCTTTGATGGAATTGGACTTTTGTTGCTATTAGAAGAACAGGAAAGAAAAAAATAGTGCAAACTGCACTAGGGAAGGGACAGCCCTCTCCCTCTAATGGGTATAAAGCAACAACCACTCCAGTATAAGAACCTGTGTCTAGCAAAGATCCTACCCAGGAGAATGGCTGCAGAACAATCCAGCCCTCCCAGTATTATGCAGAGAGACACCAAAGTTTGACCACAGATACTTATCTGTAAACTAAAAACTGTGCCTTAGAGAGACTCATTTTTGTTTGCAAGTCACAGTTATCAAACACCACTCATTTTTCACAAAGGTATGTATGCCTAACTCACTGGGAAGAGACAAGACTGATTAGCATTAGGATGAAACAGGTTGGCTCAAAATCCCAACCACCCTTTGGCAGGAGCCTTCAAGGACTTCAAGAAGGATTTGGAGTTGAGAGCAAGAGAAGCTTAAAAGGACACTCTGAAGACCCAGAACTGTATGTGATCAAACAACAAACTTTGCTTAGAAATTCCTCCTGATCCTCAGAAAAATCTCTATCACGCAAAACAAGAGCTCACAATGCCAAATGATCTGCCTGATGCTCACCGGTCCCTGGGTTTTCTAAAAGTGGCAGGCATATCAAGATAAAAAGTGTGGTAACTTGCAGTCACATCATGCATTTATGCTGCTCTAGTTTGAATGGTGTATTGTAAATACACTAAATTGTACTCCGAGAATATGTTTCTGAAAACACATATAAAAACCAAGTAACTGGGATCAGAGGTTGCCCCTTAAAAAAAATAGAAGAAAATATCTTTCTGTAAACAAAGTAGTCAATTCTCAGTAGCATTACTGTGCATCCCTTTACACTCCCTGTACAGCTGTGCCCATATCTGCATCAGCTCGTTTCAAGTCCCTTTTCCAGCTCCTTCTAAGTCCCTTTTCCAGCTCCTTCTTGCCTTCTTCTCTGAGACTACCCATAAAAAAAAGAAGGCAACCCTCTTCACAGGGCACAGGATCTAGAGTTTTTTCTGCACAGCCACACAATTCAAAGACAAACAATAGAAAGGGCAAATCGGTCTGAGAGACAATTTTAAAACCATTAGACACAGGTTTGCAGGTCACCTTTATATTACCTTTAATACTTACGAGACAAAGGAAAAATAAAGATTCCAGATGTTCTGAGTGCCTACAACTGTCCGTGGTCTGTAACACGTAACATTTGTGCTCACTCTATGAAACCAGAGATGAGCTACCATATGTAAGTGCAGCCTGGTAACAAATACATTAGCAACACATCTACCTTTGAGAAGGCATTGCTCCTTATATTTCCAGCTTGTATTAATACATCTCTCTTACTCAGTTCACATAATTCTTTCAGAGAGATATCATTAGCTTTTCAAGAGTCACAAAATAGAAGCGCATGCCTTTGAACTTGGATCAGCTCAGCAATATAAGGCATTATCCAGTAATAATCCATTTTTTCTGAAACCTCAAGGGATCCTACCAGTGCCACATGCTCTCAGCAGAGAGCACCAGGCAATATTTACACCTTAACAAATCGTTGCATGCCCTTTCCATATTCTGCATGATTCTTCACCGAGTCACATTCCTTTTAGAAACTGTACCTTTCTAGTTATAGATAGATTGTGATTACACCAGTCGATACCACTGCAGTAACACCTACCAAGGAAAACATAGACAGATGAGCTAAAGCACCTCACAAGAGCTCCTGAAGCACGTTTCCAAGTAATGCCCTGGATTCACACCACTGGCTGCTTCCAGTGAACCCAGCAGCAGGCAGCTACAATTCCCTGCTTTCTGATACAAACCACTAACATGCCTTCACCATAAGGGGCTGATGGGTCATCCAAGCTCAGACAGGCAATGACTGAGCAGGCACAAACAAATTTAGGCCAGCTGGATGTGGTCCTTCAGGCTGCTATTACATTCATTGCAGAGGATAAGCCACTGGAAAAAAGCTCATGGTGTATCTCACAGCAGGCAGATAGCCTTTAGCTGTGGGAGGCATTAACCTCTAGCCATTGAAGGCAATGGAGCTGTAACAATTTACAGAGCTCTGCCCACAGGCCAGGGGCTTCTTGCAGGGTTATGTCCCAGACCTTTTCCTTTTTCATTAAAGGCCCATTACTGCTTGGTAATGAAGAACAAGGGTGTGTTGTATTAACATAAAAACATTAAAGTAATAACATGCATGCAGATAATAAGTGCTGATTTGAATTACAGTCACGTATGCAGCAAATTATTTTTATATATATTGATAAGGATGCTTAAAAAATCCTTACAAAAAAAAGTGAAATAGATTAAGTTTTAAGACACATCAAGTACAAAGTTTCTAGATACCTGCTTCAGCTATTCATTGCAAGATAAACAATATAAATAGATGCTTTGATTTTCTGAAGTAAAAGGATCGATCTTGCAGCCTGATTTCTGCTGAAGTAAGCCTGCAAGATTCTTTAGTAGTTTCACTGCCACTGATCAGGAAAAAGCACATTAAGGTTAACAAGTGTTATGCTCTCTCATCCTAATATAAACTAAAAGTCAAGACAGATCCACATTCCTAGAAGGATTAGTTGTAAATAGGAGCTTCATTGCTAAAACAGATTAGACATTAGCTCAAATACCTGCAGGATCTCTTTTCTTTCCTAGGCTGGAAAGATGCTAAGACACGAATTCGTACTCATTTTGGCAAAAGCCCTCTTTTCTGCTTCACAGCCTATCTGTTGATAAAATCCCTGTAACTGTTTGGTTCATTAAAAAAACCCCAAACAACTAAGACACAGTTTATATACAAATTCAAAGCAGTGCAACTTTGTGCCCCCCTATCAAAAAGTATCCCGCTCCCAGGAACCTGAGGATAAAGCGCAGGACTGCAAGGATTTACACAACCACATTCCAAGGAAATTACCATATTTTCCCTGGAAGCTACAAATCTCAGCTCAGAGGCAGTAATTTATAACAGGCGTGTTTACAACACGACCACATACAGAGAATCATGTTAAACTAAATTCCAAGATTATGCTTTTTAACGATGTCAGGAATCTCTGTCTTTAGACTTACCTGTTTTATTTTCACTTTACAATGAACTACAAGCTCACAAGATCACACACTGCTTCTCCGAAGAAAATGGTTGCTAATCTTGACCTGATCATTTATGGTTGTGACCACACCTGGAAGCTATTTCCCAGACTGGGTTCCATCAACAATTTTTTTTATCTTGCACTCCTTTTTTCTTTTCCTTTTTTTTTTTTCTTTCTTTTTTCCTTTTTTTTTTTTTCTTTGTTGATTTTTTTATCATCTATATAAGGTTCTGAAAAAAAAAGAAGCTGTTGTTGGTTTAAAGGACTAAACTGCATTACTAATGTGGAAGTGTAGCTTGAACAACCTACACAGCTGCAAATAAGAGTTTCTTATATTCAAAGAATATTGTTAGAGCCTTTTTAGTAGGAAAGTATGAATTTTATAGTGGGCTAAATTTCATTCTCATTTCCCTGTGGGATGTGCTTACTCTGGACTAGAAATTGGGATACATCTGATCAGATTTAAACATCTCTATCTGACTTGATTGTCAAGGCTCCTTTAATAATCAATGAAAATAAAAGTGGCACTTCTAGGGCACAATTAACCTCATTCAGGCATCTGAAGGAAATAAGGTGAAGGGCGTGTATTTCTCTTGGGAAAAGCAAGCTGACTAACTCAAATGTAAACAATTGTCTTGCACATGCATAAAGCTAATAAAATTTATTCCACCCAGATATGATCTGTGGTGTACAAAGCATTGCTTACAAACTGTAATAAAAAAGCCCACCGTGTGGAACAGCTTTTCTGTGCTGTTTATCCACAACAGCTATTCAGGCCTATTTTAAATAGAAACAAGAGTCATTGTTTATGCATTATTCTCCCTACTCTGGGTAACTTGAAGCTCTTCTTGTATTTTAGAAGAGGGAAGATGAATAACCCAAGGAGAATACAACAGGCATACAGTGTCCTAATAGCTGATTGCAGGAACCTTGTTTCAACAAAAACAGCATGCGGTTAGTGCCCTGTGGATGGCCATGCTCTGGCACTGGGTGGCTTCTGATACTCCTGAGTCTCAGTAGGCCCAGAACATCTCCCAGACTTCCAAGAATAAACCCAGAAGAAACCATTTTGGTGTGAGAATGTGAAATTATTAGCTCAGTGAGGTCACTGCCAGCCAGCAGCTGGAAAGTATTTCCAAAGGGAACACCGCAGAAGGTGAATCACAGATGTGCTGCTCTATCTGCTGCTCAGAAAAGCTTTCTGCAGTTCGGCATTCCTTTTGTACTGATAGAAACTACAGACCTAGACAAGTGTTTTACACTCTTTTTTTATACTAATTTTATCTGGGAGGTTGAAAGAGGCTATATGCCAGACATTATGCAGCTGCAACACAAACACTTGATGTTTCAGACTCTAGTCAGAAGAATCCCAAGGAAAGAACTGTGGGACTGACAATCAGAGGGAAGTGTCAGAAGTAGAATACATGATAAGAATTTGGGGAAAAGCATGATTTAGTAGAAAATGATGGTGCAGAGTTGGTATGGGCTTTAAAGAGAAATTGTGGAGCCAAGTACTGTTCATACTGCATTTGTTCATCCACAGTATCTTAAGGTTTTCTACCAAGACAATACTGCCAAAATACCTTAGGGAGATAAGAGAATAAACCAGTGAGTTTCCTGCATCATGATGTCTGTGCTTTTTGGCAAATTAGTTTTTGAAGATATTTGACATAGATGCCACTTTTTTCTTCTACAACTATGAACATATTCGGCATGTGGACTTAGCAGTACCTCGCAACAAGAAGTATAAACAGAGGTAGCAAAAATTGAAACACTTTCTTCACACCTTCTGAACAAGAAGAGATGGGTTTTGACAGATATCCAAAAGGCTGTCCTACTTTGCACCCCAGAACTGAGCCCAAATCGCATCTGCGTTGCTTCCGTAATGTTTTATTTACACATCAACATCATGTTCCTGCTATGGAGAAAGTTTTTGCTTTTTCCCCTGTAATGATAAGAGACCTTTCTTCCTAATTCATTCTGGAGATTTGAGTAGTACAGGAAGGGGATGCCATTCTCTGTGGCTGGCTGTGAAACACACAGGGACTCTCCACATTATGCCATGAAGACAGGGGTCACTTGCATTACTTACAGTGTCTGTAGTTTACACTTTTCAATTAGGTGGTAATCAGCATGCCATTATGGGTAAAAATTGTTGGAATGACCTTTGGACTGTTTTTTATCTGGCGAATCCCCAGGGGCAGCTTGACTGAAGGAATGACAGGAGAATGAGCTGAGCTAGACTCATGATAAATAAGAACAATTATCACACTTATTATCTAATAAATAATGTATCATGATTTGCCATTAATCCATCACAAAACACCTACTTCAAGAAAAAGCCTGCAGCCTGACTTCCTTTTATGCATCCCTGCTTAGTGTCAGGTATTTGTGCTAAAGGAACATAAAAGGAGTGTTTACTCAGAAGCAAAGAGCCGCCTCTGCATCCCTGATCATTTCAATCAGGGAGGATGAATTATGGCCCTCATAGAAGCAACAAATTGATTCTTCTGACTGACTGCTGCTTGTTTAAGTATCAGAAAGCCATCACAGGAAAAGGCACTAAATGGTCTGACCCTCCAGCTCAGAAAAGACTTCAAAGCACTTCACACATTACAGAGATTATTCTCCTTTTTTCACGGGTAAGTGCACTAAGATACAGGATAAGCAGGACAGGTTTTTTTCCAAATTCAGTGCCTGAATAGAAGAACCTGGACTCATCCTGCCCTGCGGTTTCTCCAGGGATTCCTGTGTTTGCTGCTTCCTGGCTCAGGGGTCCTCACCCCTGCCACTGGAATGGATATTATATTGCACACTGACAAATATTAAGGAAATCAGCAATTGTATCCAATTTCCATAGGGTATATCAGCTGCTGCCCCAGTCAGGTGAGTTATAATTGCTGCAAGGATCAGGGGTGCTGGGCTATGAAAGATACCTCTGTTTCTGTCTAATTTTATTTGGTCCACATCTGTGAATGAAGCTCTTTGCTTTCTAGCATCCTAGATGGACCCCTACGTAAAATATTCAGACTTCTGAGTTGAGTATCATCATTCATATTTGACACCCAACCTTACTGGAAGT